>NC_051178.1:4224547-5424547 GCF_013339695.2 Rhipicephalus sanguineus | reverse complement strand
ATAGAGAAGCGACGGAAATCAAGCCAGCGAAATGCTCAGAGACAACTTAATTCAGTAAGACTGGTAACTGGGCAAGTTGGCATGTATCCATATATAAACTTTTCTAGCGCGCACAAAAGACAAGGACAAGAAAGAGACACACGAGCGATTGTGTGTCTCTTTGTTGTCCTTGGCTTTTGTGCGCGCTAAAACAAAGTTTAAATACGACGTTATTCAGCCATCGGCGAGTCCGCGTGCGTCGCCTGTGGTGCTTCTAAAGAAAAAAACACCAGTCCTTCCGCTTCTGAATAGATTACACAAGGCTCAACCCCATCACTAAGCAAGATGCTTATCCACTTCCGAGAATCGATGACACCTTAGGTAGCCTAGAAGTTCTTTTCCTCCCTAGACCTCAAAAGTGGATATTGGCAGATAGCAGTGGACGAACGAGATCGCGGAAAGACGACATTTGTGACACCTGACAGGCTATGTGAATTCAAGGTACTACTTCCATTCGGCCTTTGTTCAGCTCCTTCAACGTTCCAGCGGATGATGGACAGTGTACACTCCGGAGTGAAATGCCAGTCCTGTCTTGTTTATTTTCACAATGTTGTGGTTTTTTTTTGTTTCTTTCTGCTACGTTCGAGCAGCAGGTGGAATCACTACGAGTTTTGCTGAAAGCTATCAGCTCAGATTTAACGATAAAGCCACAGAAATGTCATTGTGGCTTGCAGAAGCTCCTTTTTCTCGGACATGTCGCTACTGCTGAAGGCATTCGCCCGGATCCTCAGAAGACAGCCGCAGTACAAAAATTTCCATAATCAACGGACAAAAAGGCAGTTAGATGGTTACTGGGCCTCTGCACTTATTACAGACGCTTTGTTCAATATTTCTCAAAATTTGCAGAACCACTAACGCGGCTGACGAAGCAAGACACACCTTTCATTTGGCTGAATGAACAAGAAGATTCCTTCAATGACCTGCGACAGCGTCTTCAAAGTCATCCAGTTCTTGCCCACTTTGATGAGGAAGCTGAAACGAATATTGACACAGAGCGGAAGCAGCTTGGTTCTCGAGGCCGTCCTCATTCAATGGCAGAAGCGAGTATAGCGGGTCATTGCATATGCTAGTCGCACGCTTTCGAAAGCCGAGAAAAACAATGTCTTGCGCTAGTGTGGGTCATCATAAATTTCGGCCATACTTACACGGCAGAACGTTTCGAGGCATAAGCGACCACCATTGACTGTGCAAGCATCTCAAAGACCCGTATGGATATCTAGCAAGATGGAGCGTACGGCTGCAGGAGTATGATATTGCCACCTGCGTTTCTTATCACCACTTTCGCTCTATTCCGTTTTCGCCCACAAAGGCTGTCAGCAATTCTCAGCGCAAAGCGCGCCTCGTTCGAGAAGCTTCGCGATTATTGTAGATCAGTTTGTTAAGATTGCGCGCAACACGCGTACACTCGAGCTTATCCTGGAGATTGCGCAGCAACCAGTGATATCGCTGGAAAGTTCGATAGCGCCTCTATAAAAGACGACGCGCTTGACCGCTTGTCAGTTTATCGACGGTCGACGCTCTGTTCGCCGCTATCAGTGTATTGCTGTAGTTGACCTTCAGTTTCCCGGCCACAAGTTCGGCCAAATAAAGAGTTTCATCTCTAACATGCTGACTGGCGCCCTCGTCGACATCACGACACGTCACAATATAACGGTCGTCTAGAAGTCCGGGTGCAATCATCGTGATGCTGACTGTTTGTCGCGCGCACCCATTGAATCTAGTGTCCGTAAATACACAACACGGGCAAGACTGCTCTTTTTTGGGACCTGTGACTTCGTCGCAGATGGTAAAACATCAGCAATCTGACCACGTTAGATATGCCAATTAAGTCCTTACAGCAACAGCCTGTTGATGTTACACGTGTTTTTTTGCCGTAGCGTGTCGTCATTCGTCATCAGAAATAACGCCTTGTACAAAAGTAACTTTCAACGCAATACAGTGACATTCCTGCTTTTCGTCCCTTCACTGTTACGACGCGAGGTCTTGGAAGCGTACTATGATGACCCATCAGCAGGACACTTAGGAGTGACCAGAGCATTAGCGCGCATTCGCACAAAATATTACTGGCCAAAGGTGGTGAATTCTGTACAGCACTATGTAAGAACTTGTCGGGATTGCCATTTGCGCAAAACACCAGCTGGAACCGGCTAGCCTCCTTCAACCTATAGAGCCACCTCCAGCCCTATTTGCACAAGTGGGAATGAACTTACTCGGCCCATTTCCTACGTCGACGTCAGGCAAACTATGTATCATCCTCGCAACGAACTTTTTAACTCGAGATGCCGAGACAGCGTCTCTTGTAAGAGGCACTGCTGCTGAAGTAGCCGAATTCTATGTGACGAACATGGTACTGCAGCATGTCGCTCCTGCAGTGCTGATAATGGACCGAGAAACCACACTCACGGCTGATTTGAGAAACTCCATTGTGAGATTGACGCACAGCAGTCACAGAAAAACAATAGCGTATCATCGCGAAGCAAATGGACTGACCGAACGGCCCAACAGAACGCTGACTGATATCTCGTTGATGTACGTGCACATAGAGCATCGAACATAGGATAAAATATTACCGTAAGCAACGTTCGCATACAATACCGCTGTGCAGGAGACGACTCGAATGACATCTTTTCAACTTGTTTTTTGCAGGACTGCTACTATTCCCCTAGATGCAGTGCTGCCTGTTGATGAAAATTCTGACAACGACAAAAATGCCAGTAACTTTATGCGCCAAGCAGAAGAAGCAAGAAAGCTTGCGCGACATCGCATCCAGCAGCAACAAGAAGCCGACACCTGCCGTTATAATTTACGACGAAGAGACGTCAAGTACGCTCCAGGAGACAAAATGTGGGAGTGGGCTCCATACGCGTACGTGGGCTCACCGAAAAACGTTATTTTGTGCCCTGTAAAGTACATCGCCAGCTTTATCCTGTGACCTACGAAGTTCACCCAGAA
The DNA here is from genome assembly GCF_013339695.2 of Rhipicephalus sanguineus. NCBI lineage: Eukaryota > Metazoa > Arthropoda > Arachnida > Ixodida > Ixodidae > Rhipicephalus > Rhipicephalus sanguineus. Next base: position 5,421,556 of record NC_051178.1, on the reverse strand, counting down.
GAGGAAGTAACCTCATCGAGGCGGCGGCATCACACAAGAATTATGCATGTCGTCCAAATGTATGACGGACAGTGATCAATCAGACACCACTGCTGCACGATGTCTACTTTCGTCAACAAGCACCGTGAATGCCACCCTGGAAACTACTTCGCAGCAAGCATCGGGACGGTGCATTCTCAGAGAGGCGGTAATGACGCAACCTACATTCAAAGTACGCGCGCCGGACGTCTTTTACCCCCTCCTAGTTGCCGATGCGAAGAGGAATAGAATTACCGGTGTATGCCATGGGCTCTGATAACATGATTATGAGTCCAAATCAGCGCAGCCGACATGAGGGGACAGAAGAGAGGACATAGAGCGCTGAACATCCAACAGTTTATTTGTTTTGAATGCCTTGACTTTTATACAGTTACACACTGTTACACCAGCCGTGCGCGGAACACAGTGATGTTACTACTTATCACGTAGACAAACATAAATAATTTTTTTTTTCTATCAGTGAGAGCGACAGTGGGTGTACTTACGCAATCATCCTTTAAAGAAAACATCTTACCTGCCTCGATCATTTCGCGTGTGCTGCGATCTCTGCATTTGGCGACAATGCTACAATCTGAATATCTTGGTCTACACCCACACGTGCTACAGTGAGCGGACAGCCACCCTTGCTTTGACCGATCAGCATTGTACAGATGCTCTTTCAACCTTTCATTTAAACAACGCCCCGTCTGACCAACGCAATATTTTCCACATGACAACGGCAGCTGATAAACTACGTTACAAAGGCAATCTGTAAATTCATTTGCGTGGTTCGTAGTACACGCCCGATCGGGTCTGAATGCTGGGACATTCCCACGCGGTTAATACCGTGTGGGAATGGGAAGTTATTCTTGAATGATGGTCGTTCTTGCTGGATGTATCAACCGCGCGGAAATAAGCCAATTCGGCCGTTTAATTCTGCGCACTCTAAACTAGTTATGCGAGGCATTATAAAATCCTGTTTTACGAATGCCTTGCGCAAATCTTGTGAACACAAGCTGGTAGAACGTTTTCAGCAGGAATCTGTAAGGCTTACCATGGCGGGTTGCCCTGACCATGCACAAGTTTCTGTCGCCGAAATGTTGTTGCGTGATCTTTAGTCAAGCGGCAACAATAACGCAAGCGAACCTGCCAGAGGGAGACAGAATTTCGCTGTAATTCTATATATGCATAAGATGGCACACAATCTGAAAATAGTTGCGCAGTGAGTGGAGGTGCAAGTGATTTTTTCGGCGCCACAAAAATTGAGCAGTTTGTGCAAAATGCCTGTCCCAACGTCCAGACCCAATCGGACCCCCCACGGTGGTCTAGTGGTTATGGCGCTCGATTGCTGACCCGAAGTTCGCGGGATCGAATCCCGGCCACGGCGGCTGCATTTTCGATGGAGGCGAAAATGTTTGACGCCCGTGTACTTAGATTTAGGTGCGCGTTAAAGAACTCCAGGTGGTCGAAATTTCCGGCGCCCTTCACTACGGCGTCTCTCATAATGATATCGTGATTTTGGGACGTTAAACCCCAGATATTATTATTATTATTATTAGACCCAATCGGACGTCTACTACAAACCACGCAAATAAATTTAGAGATTGTCTTTCTAACGTAGTTTATCAGCTGCCGTTGTCATGTGGAAAATATTACGTTGGTCAGACGGGTCGTTGTCTAAATGAAAGGTGTAAAGAGCATCTGTACAATGTTGATCTGTCAAAGCAAGGGTGGCTGTCCGCGCACTGTAGCACGTGTGGGTGTAGACCAAGATATTCAGATTGTAGCATTGTCGCTAAATGCAGAGATCGCATCACACGCGAAATCATCGAGGCAGGTACGATTTTTTCTTTAAAGCATGATTGCGTAAGTACCGCGTCTGTCGCTCTCACTCATAGGAAAAAGTTCGGCAGATCCCACGTACCGTAGGAGTCGATGTTATGCGAAGCATGCGACGGGATGGTGACTGTGGCGTAATTTTTTACTGAGCGAAACGTTACAAAATGACGCTGAAGATTTGTAAAAATTTATACGCAGACATATATGTTGAAGAGCGGCATATGTGCCATATAACCAGTTGTGTACACTAGGGTAACGCTGCCAACGGCAACGTGGGTAATACTAACACCAGAAGCAGTAAGCTGATATGTACTGCTTATACTTGTCCGTTATAATGGAGAACGCACTCACGTTTCACGAACCCGTGTATATGTGTGCAAGAAGTTGTTGACTGTTCTTGAACAAGATCATCGCCGTGATCAGTGAGCACCTGCAGCTGGTCATGACTTGTTATCGGATCAGGTCGTGATCGCGATGACGAAGGGTCCATGTGTAGTGAAGTATGATTTACAGTACAGCTGTTGGAAATCGTTGATACCTCGGTCATTTCGTCGACAAACTGTCTGTCGATACAGCCGGCGACATGTCGGAATCTGAAGTCACCTTTCGCGTTGGTGAGGTATAGGCCGTCGAGGCTGGTAGGCCTGTATAGTGCCACGTAGACCAAGATCGCTGGATGGCGCTTGTCGTATTCGTAGACTACCTGGGCGTATGTGGCCTACGTAGCCTAGTCTACAAACCGGCTGTCAATCAATATGGCATCATCCTCGGTCAGCATGAGGCCATCGCCCAGCCTCAGAAGAAATGACGAGGACACTGCGTCGTTCTGGCGGACCAAGTGCACTTTACGGTGCGATGATGTGAATATCATACGTGACTTCCGTTAAAGTATTCCTCCGGGATCGAGCAATGCTTCAATATAGCTCGCTGAAGCATAGGAATGCAAATGTAATATTTATTAGACTGCTGTAAAAGCGGAGCCAACACTGGAACCACAGACGTTAATCTGATATGACACCTGTATCGTAGGAGTACATATGTAGTGTATTTTGCTTTCTTATAAAATTTTACAGCAAGCACCACAACCACAATTGATGTCGCACCGACATTACGCCTGCATAGGCAGTTTTTCCAAACCAGTTTATTGACCTGGCGTGGCTATGTGGTAGAATACCTGACTGCCACGCAAAAGGCTTGGGTTCGATTCCTGCTGAGATCCTCATTTTCATTCTTTCCATTCGGGGGTCGGGTCAACGCTGCGGATGCCGGTTTTTCTTAACGCTCTCGCATTTAATGTCTGTTCTCGCCGTTCCTGGGTAGACATAAACTTCCAATCACCTGTGGCGCATACCCGTGCACCGCGGCCCGTGGTAAACGGGTATGTGCCACACGTGTCTGGACGAAAGGGTTTGACGACATACGCGACAGGATTTTCACGTTATTCATCTCATGACCCGACAGTCATATTCGTGAAGTCATCTTACCCTCCCATGCCAATTTTGGTCTACACGAAGCTAAGGAGGCGATCATGAGAGCCCACAGACGTAGGCGGCTAGATAGATAGATAGATAGTTAGATAGATAGATAGATAGATAGATAGATAGATAGATAGATTTAACTCATAGTGCCAAATGTTCGCTAAGAAATGCTTCGCATTTAAAAAATATATTTAGGTTCGTCCACGTGATGAATTGTAACATCATTGTGTTACACACATGGCTGGTGTACCAGTGTGTAACTGTATAAAAGCGAATGAAACAAGTGTTAATTTTAAGGGCTGTTTTTTGTTATACACAATAATAATGAGCACTAACAGACAATGCCAAGGAAAGTATAGGAGATGTTATTAGTAGTAAATGTAAGCTAAATGTGAAGAAAGAAAAGTGAACGAAAAGATAACTTGCCGCGGGCAGGGACCGAACCTGCGACCTTCCAATAAGCATTCAAAAAAATCACACCATCTCCCGCTAAAGGGGACCATAAGGCGATGCGAAGCAGTGTTACGGCATGTAGCGCCCGCGTTTCAGAGGGGGAGTGGTGAGGGGGAAAGGGAAGATGGGAAGTGGAGAGGGGAGAGGGCGAGGGGAGAGGAAAGGGGAAGTGGAGATGAGGAGAGGAGAGGGCAAGTGGAGAAGGCTTGCGCATGCGCAGTAGGGGTGGTAACGCCACACACCACCACCACCGGATTGAACTCCACAATAACATGCTTCACATCTAAAAAATAAACTCTTGGAAGTTCAGCGCTCTGTCTCCTCTCTTCTGTGTCCATCTCGGCTGCGCTGATTTACACTCGTAATCATGTTGTACCAACACGCCCACTCCTACAGTCCTCTGATGACACAGGCGCATGCGAACGGCACGGCACTCCAGAAGAAGAGGTGTCAGACTCTGGTGGAAGACAGTGTTCTTTCCCTTCCCCCAGTGTAGGGAAATATACCCGTCCTTCTAGACTGCTTAACATTAAAGTGTCGAGTTGGGCTTGTTGGTACATAATTCTGGCACACTGCAGCGCAAAAAACACACAACGGATGGTGCACTAACGACGTCGTCGTCGTCGTCGTTAGTGTACCGTCCGTTGTGTTTTTTTTTGCGCTGCAGTGTGCCAGCACTGGTTAACATCCCTGCCTTTACTCTCTCTCGTGTTCCTTGCTTCCTTAGCTCTTTGTTTTTAGGGCACAAGTTCGCCCGGAAAAAGCGGTTAATGAAAAGTTACGTCTTAAACTGTGCGTGGGAGCACGATTATGACGCACGCAGTAGAGGAGGGCTCCGGAAAGTTGGACCACCCACGATGCTTTAACTTGCACCTATGTCTATGTGCACATGCCTCCGTCGAAAACATTACACCACGGTCGGTATCGAACACGCGACCTTGGAGTAAGCAGCCCAGCACCGTAACCACTGTACCACCGCGGCGACTTGCGCATAATGTACTTAAGTGTATTACAGACAATGTCTTATCGCAGCACGGGGCGCTGGCTTTACTGAGTGATCGGAGCGTGATTACTGAGTAATCGGAGCGGCGCATATCCATGGGCCATATTCCACTCCTTACGGTGATATATGACTTTCAGTGCTGTCTCAAAGGCCGGCTTAGAAAGGGTACAGTTAATATTGTCACGTCATCGTCACGGTCAACAAGACCGAAATGATGCTGTTAAAGACGAAACTCATCAGTGGGTGAACTTGTGCCCCAGAAATGAAAAGTAAAAATAAAGCAACACACGCTGTACATTGGTAGCGGCGACCACAGTCGATGGTTGTCGGCAATCTATAGTCCGCGAAACGCGACGGCTTTTATACACGCCTAATCGTACATTCCAGCGGTATTGCTGCTGCTCGCGTTAGATTCAGAATGAATGAAGCTAATTGCGACAGGTGCGTAATCTTAAGAGAGCAATGTGCAGCAATCGCTAAGTTTGAAGAACATTGTGGTGCGGCTTGCGCCAAGCGGCGCTTGCACGCGTAACAGGCTGGACACATGAAAACACAAAAAAATTATGGCTGGAATCCGCACTGCCAAGATACTTGGACAGCGGAGCTGTAAGCGTCACCCAAAACGACTACCCACTGTGACGTCGTTTGAATGCTCTTCCGCATTAGAATCGTACAAGAGTGAGATTGGCGTCTGACCTTCACCGGAAGCGATGACGAAGAAGTGCGTCTGATTTTGCAGACCGGCCATGCATGTTTCATTGTACACAACCGTCTGACTCGACGCGTTCATAGTCATGACGCATTACTTTGGGTTATCCAAGTCGTCGACGTCCATCAGCCTCTCGACCTCGTGTGCCTCTTCCCCTTTGTCTGGGAGCCGTTCGAAAGTCTGTGGGCTAAAGCAAATGTTGTTGAACTAGTAGAGCAGACTCTGGAGAAGAACGTCTAATAAATTTAGAATCTGCATCGTTCAAGTGGTTGATAGCATTGTGCCTTCCTTGCTTACGCTGAGCGCATACGAGCAGCGGCGTCGGGAACGTCTTTTAAGTTTATAATATGCACCCTTGAAACGGAGCGTCCGAGCACGAACCCGTTTTTTTGCCCACGGAAACGAGCCCTTCGGGGAAAGAGGCATACAGCCTGGCTGTAAAAGTAACGCACTTGGCGATGCCCCCTTCTGAAAAAAAAAAAACACCATCACGATGCTTGAAACAGGACATGGAAGCAATAAAGATGTTTTATTTATTTATTTATTTTGACAAGACATTACATGATTGCCATTAGGCTAGCACAAAAGGCGCCCGGCTAGGATCCCAGCGCCATAGGCACACTAGGAGCACAACCACAGACATGCAGTAATCGTAACACGATAACAGCACAAAATGAACAGCATGCAGCCACTCGTATACAATAAAACCCAAGTACCACACATTCTGAAACTACTATGATGAAGCACAATTTCACATATTTTTAAACTAAGGTGAGCAGACTAATTCAACAACGCTGCATGCACAGGAGCAAATAAAATGCAAACAGAATTACAACTTACCAATATGGTGCACCATAAGCAAAGGATTCACGAATGTCACATTGCTATATGAAAGAAAAAACAGATAGAAAAGCCACAAACAACATTGGAAGAACTTTTTGGAACGCTTTCTCAATGTAAGGAGGGTTGTAGTTTCCCCAGTGACGTCCATTAATGTTGAATAACTGTTCACCAAATGGGAAACCTGCCATATTAGTAACTTTTAGTAACGGAGTGCCGCAATTTGTTTTTGCATATTTACCGCGCGAGACACCACAGGGAAGAAGGCACACGACACACATGGAGCGCTGACTGAAATTTACTGACATAAGCAAGCCTTTAAACCCACTGGTGGCCCGAAGAAACGCACAAGAAATATGCGCGGATGGAACATTAGTGCCGGCAGAAAACAGACATGCGTCAAATTTCACAGCCCTATTGGGACAGTGCTATTGACGGTGCGCTTAAAAACATGTCCTGCAAAATTGCAATCCCGTGTGCTTCCTATATTTTTCTTGTTAGGACATGACAGTCCTTAACTGTGATATTGCAATATCGTACATTGGTTCAAAGGGTTCATTGCAACTATATTCTGACAGGCAATGTCTGGGATGTTTAGCCGCATGGCCTCAAGTGACCACGCGTGCGGCATTCTCGTGGGGCTGTTTTTTTGTTTGGTTTAAGCACCTTCCAGTTTGTCCCACGTACTTATTTCTTACACTTGAGAAACTTTTTGACATGCCTAAATGAACATCCTCGCGATTCGTTATTTCTACAATTAACCTACGATTGTCCACTATAATTGCAAGCAGGGGTAAGCATACTCTAGAAACTTTTTTCACTGTTAAAATCCCTAAACCCAGCTGGCCACTTCGCGCAATAGTCTAAGGGACAGGAACTTTGAAGAAGCATGTTGCTGAATATCTGTAATGCAATTTTTAAAAAAAGTTGTTTAGCCTGGTGGCTCTGTTCGGCTGGCGGCGTGCTCCTTCGTCGAAGCCTCGTCGTTAGCGGTTGAGGATGTTCGGTTTTTCGATCATCGCCAACCACGCCTACATCAGTTGCGGCGTTTGCTTTTCCGGACACCGGCCCGAGGAGCGGCCGCAGATAGGGCCAGTGTTCTGCAGGCGTCGCGGTGAGATACATTGCCACAGAGAACCGGAAGCTCGTCAAGGTGTCCACTCCGCTTTTGCGAACTTGTCGGCGAAGTCGCGTGGTCGTTCACCTCGTTGTGAGCGTAGTGCGTTAGCCGCGGAACCACGCATTCTCTTTTGGCGGTACTGTAAGCGGTCGTAGGTGTCCACCAGCATAGCAGGTGGTGGTCGCGGGCGCTCCCAACGTCCGTCTTTCTCGGTGCGTAGCGCTGGTGGACAGGTGGCCAGTATGGCATCGGCCAATACCCAGGAATTCGGGACGTCGCCTTCAGTTCACCGTTTTAGGGGCGAAGCTCCTTGCGCTGTGGCTCAGTCCCTCCGTTGTCGTTGTAGTAGTCAACCCAGCTGCTTCTCGCAATAGTCACTAGATAGTGCTGCGCTGTGACAGTACATGAATTGCTCACTAGATGGCGTGGAGGCGTGCGCTGCGTGTGGGAATAGTGTGATTGGAGAGCGCCAGATGGCGCGTTAGGAGTCGAAAAGGCGCTCGATCTTGGCGGGCTTCCTCTTTCGACGCTGCGCCATGAATAGAGTGACCTAGAATTGCGGGAGTGTCCAAAGCGCCGGCTCTCGCGTGGGCCTTTTGCGGTGAACTCCCGCGCGGTGCCGTTGCTGCGGCGGAACCTTGGACTTTCCGCGCTCGGGAAGCGTGCGGAAAGCGCGGGGCGTCTGCTGCGCGCTGTAGTTTTTTGCGCAGAGTTTCCACACAGGGCACTTGAAGTCTAATTATTTTTATAATGCGGTGCGGATTGGAGCTTATCCATCTTTACGCGTGCTGGGGAAACAACTGAATGCAAAAAAAAAATCGTGTCACGCGGCATCAGCGTGGCTTAGCTCCGGTGATAGAGTTCGAGAACGTTGGTGCGTGCGTAAAAACGCCCAAAACGAACACGCACAAGGAAACAACGAAAAAAAAACTCTTTGTCACATGGTAATCGGGAATAGTATCACGCGTGCAAGAAATAAGAGTAATAAAAAAAGTTAAAACCGCGCGCAGTCAGCTGAAATACTTATACGCCCAGTGACCGCTTCACACTACGAGCTCTTTACTCGTGGTCGCCAGTGGTTTGATAGCCATATGCACACCGCTTTATTCGGCAATTTGTTAGCCTCCCTTAGCACTTTATTATGGACAGAGCACACCGGGAAGACGTAAGAGAAACAAAAGAAATAGTAGAGACGGCTATCGACCGCAATGCTGTTGGCTTATGTTGCTTCCGAGGCAGTGCACAGCAAGGCTCACCGTGCGCAATCATTTGAAAGAAAAGCAATGCCAGGTAAATTAACCTAATTCCACAAGTGTTTGCATAAAAGGCGTGATATAGAAAATGATTTATAAATATCCAGATATCATGAAATAAAGTTACAAATACGCACATTCTTGCTATACAAATTAAATAGCTGCCCAAACTATAACAATAAGAAACGTACAAATACGAAAGTATAATCCCTCAGTCACTTCAGAAAATTGTTCATATACAGAGAGCTGTTATGTACCTAGCCTGAAAAAATGCAACATGCGATATATATATATATATATATATATATATATATATATATATATATATATATATATATATATATATATATATATATATATATATATATATATATATATATATATATATATATATATCCTTCACCATACGAAAGGAAGACAGTTTCAAACAACACATTCTCAACTTCAGATGCTTTCCCGGTTCTCCGAGGTTAGCCTTCGCATGTTTCATAGACTACAGAAAGATGCGGACGAGTAGTTACATAAAATACAATTTTTTTTCGCGGCATTTGAGTGCGCGTCAAGAGGGCACCCAATTGCAATTTCCCTCTTTTTCCGGATGAGCTCAATATAGCGTCCACCACGTATTCGTGCTGAAGCTTCGGAGTACTTAAACAGCGTGTCTGGTCATCTCTTCATAAATATAGAGATGACCAGACGGGAAAAGAAAGCCTCTTTTGTCCCACAGTGGCGTGCAATCAGCTGCTCTGAGCTGAGGGTCACGTTTGTTTTCGGGCGATCGCTCGTAACATTAAGTAACATATGTTACGTAACATGAGGCATACAGGATGTTGCACTGTTATCATTTCATTTACTTTGGTTTGTCTTGTCTTTTTAAAGGCAGAAGCCTCACATGGCTCATCAAACACGAAAATTGACCGTCGGCGTCCCGCGTTGCGTACACGAGTGAAGCACTAAATCATCACGTGGTGACTTCACCATGACGTCACAGATCGACAAAATTTGTGACGCCACTATGACGTCATCCTGACGTCACTCAAAGTGACGCCATATGATGACGCCGTCACATCATATGGTCGCTTTGGATTGCCTCTGTGATTTGGGGCCGATCACGGAGGCAATGTAAAAGCAGGTGTGGTGTAGAAAGCTTACAATGCCTTCGATCCTGTGAGCAGTCCGAAACCACTTTATGTGCAGAAAGCTTTCGGAGAGGGGCGGGGAAGGATCAGTGCGTCGACTGACGAAAAGAAGATGATTTTCGGTTTCCAGTCGTCCCAGGCGAACGGCATGAAGGACCGTGTTTTTTTTTTCACGTATTTTTTTCGCGTACATTTTACCTATGTGGTCATTTCTTGAAAATGTATGGGTAAATCTTACATGTTGACATCGATATTGGTGACCAGCACGTTTTTATCACCTGACGGAGACAAATTGTCAGAGCACACATCGCCAGAATTATTTCTGGCCGAAGAAAGCGGGTTTGCGCGCCATATTATTATTATCAGTCGTTACGCAAATGGCAGTCACGTAAGGTTAGTGATGCCATGACCTATCGCTCATGTTAGGCATATATTCGTGCCTCTCCATGCCAATTTACGTGTATACGTGAACGAGACGCGAGCTACGCGAGTAATTTTGTGTTTTTTGTACCGCGGCCACGCCGACGGACACATTCAGCTTTGCGTGAATAAGCTTGAAACAGCAGAGCGCGGGAGGCAGCCTTGTAAAAGAAATCGTAAGCACGAAATAAAAGAAAGGATATAAAGGGTGCAAGCGCGTTAGCTTGAGCTGGCCATTTGCTACGCGTGCATATCTGCTACGTTGTCTTTGTTATCTCCAGTTTGTTCTCTCCTGCAGCAAGTTTACTTTCGTCATTCCACACGAAAATAAGTTAAGCGTCTTCTCTGACGATGAAAGGCGTGCAGAATGCGTCCCTCAAACAGCCGCGTAGGTGTAGACCATTGCGGTGACAAACCAGCTGAAAGGAAATATACAAAATTCCCGTTTCACAACGCACAAACGCGTTCTCTGTGCGATGAGTCGCTGCCGTATCATGCTGCAGTAACGCAGTATTAAATATCGCCCAAATTTCCGCAATTTTGGCTAATAGCGGCCAAAATATCAGGCGCGTAGCAGACGCTCGCCGCTTTGGCGCGGCTTCCGCCGCAGAGAAAGTCAACGGGTCCGCCACGGCAGCGCCGCGGTGCGACAGTTCACCGCAAGAGGCCCTCGCTCCTCCCATGTATTCGCGCGGCGCTTTGGACACTCCCTCTACTCTAGGAAGGAAGTGTTAATTTTAAGGGCTCGTTTTCTTGTTATACACAATATTAATGATCACTAATAGACAATAATGCCAAGGAAAGTATAGGGGATGGTTTTAGTAGTAAATGTAAGGTAAATGTGAAGAAAGAAAAGTGGACGAAAAGATAGTTTGCCGCGGGCAGGGACCGAACCTGCGACCTTCGAATAACGCGTCCGATGCTCTACGAACTGAGCTACCGCGGCGGCGATCCCCCCGTCCACTTTATTGGGTATATATGTACTACATTTAAACGTGGGAGCGTCAGTCAGCGCCGCCAGTAGCCATGACGGCGACTGTGGAACACTCTTTTTCGGCCAGTTGGCGCCACGTGGGACGTGAACTTATTACGAGCTGGCAAGGGGGATGGCAAAGTGGACGGGGGGATGGCTGCCGCGGTAGCTCAGTTGGTAGAGCATCGGACGCGTTATTCGAAGGTCGCAGGTTCGGTCCCTGCCCGCGGCAAGCTATCTTTTCGTCCACTTTTCTTTCTTCACATTTACCTTACATTTACTACTAAAAACATCCCCTATACTTTCCTTGGCATTATTGTCTGTTAGTAATCATTAATATTGTGTATACCAAGAAAACGAGCCCTTAAAATTAACACTTATTTCCTTCATTCATAGCGAGGGTCTCGTTCTGGCAGACTTGATGCTTTCAGGTGGTATGCGAGGGATTATTGGTCAGCTGCCAGCTCGTAATAAGTTCACGTCCTACGTGACGCCAACAGGCAGAAAAAGAGTGTCCCACAGTCACCGTCATGGCTACTGGCGGCGCTGACTGACGCTCTCACGTTTAAATGTACATATATACCCAATAAAGTTGACGGGGGGATGGCCGCCGCGGCAGCTCAGTTGGTAGAGCATCGGACGCGTTATTCGAAGGTCGCAGGTTCGGTCCCTGCCCGCGGCAAGCTATCTTTTCGTCCACTTTTCTTTCTTCACATTTACTTTACATTTACTACTAAAAACATCCCCTATACTTTCCGTGGCATTATTGTCTCTTAGTGATCATTAATACCCTCTACTCTAGGTCACTCTAGCCATGAACAGCGAAAACAAGGCGGCGGAAGCGGCGGAACGGAGCGCACGGAAAACGGCTGTGGCGCGCGCTCGCCGACAGGATCCGGCGGTGAGAGTTCATGAAGTGATCACTAGATGGCGCTGCTGGCGCTCGGTTAGAGATTGAGGGACAGGCGCTCGGTTAAAGAATGAGGGACAGTTAAACAAGGAACAGATAGGTGTTTATGCGGTTACAGAAACACACCTTAGAGACTTGGAAGAGCCACCACATATTGACAATTATATTTCGGAAGGATGTAACAGGATCAAATCAGAAAGGAGAGGTGGGGGTGTTGGAATGCTAATTCATAGCAGAACAATATGGGTTCAAAAGGAACAAAAAGAAATGCGAACAAAAGTGAAACAGACGTGTTCAGAGCACCTCTGGGTTTCGGGCACATTAGGTGGAAAGAAGACGTGGCTAGGTGTAGCTTACTTGTGGACGGGGAATAACTGCAGAGAAAAGAATCTGGAGTTAATGAAATGCATAAGCACCGATATTAAAGAATTTGGTCATGATGCCGAAATAATCCTTCTAGGGGACATCAACGCTCACATTCATCACCTTGACGGATATTCAGACACCAATGGCAAGTTATTGCTAGATCTCTGCGAGCAACATAGTTTTGAGATAGTTAACGTGGGGCCTAAGTATGAGGGGCAGATCACGTGGGAAGTCGGAAACAGGCAATCGAGCATGGATTATTGTCTCATGACAGAAGGAATATATGACAAACTTAGAGAGATGAGAATAGACGAGGAAGGCCTTAACAGCTTGGGTAGTGATCATAAACGCATAATATTACAAATGGGATATAAAACTGAAAATAAGAACATAGAATCAAATTATGGCAGCTTGTATCTAAATGACAAACAAATAACAAATATAGCCGCAAGAGTCGAGGAAAAAGTGGACCAACTACCAGGCAAAGACTGGAAGTATAGTGAGCGGCTACATGTAATCACGAAGGAAATGGAAAAAAAACATGGCTGATCCCTCCGTCATAGGAATCGGTATAACACGAAAGTGAAACGTGTCTTCACAGAAGTAGTGCTTATTGTGTAGTGATATATGAGAGCTTGTACAATGTCTATTCCTGTTTGGCATTTATAGCACCGTTTGACGTGGATGCACCCATATTGACAGCATGTCTCTATCGCGACGACTAACGCCCATGATCATGATTAAACCATCGTGGTTGCTGACGGTGTGAACATATATTTGGACACAGCGAATCGTGAATCCCGCGTAAGGATGATATCAACACGCTCATAATCAACACTGGTACCCGGTATGCACTTGTTCAAAGCGTCGTCAATTAAAGAGAAACGGCACGGTGTGCGCTTTCTATTAATGGGTAGCCGACGCCTGTGCTCATGCACACATAACAAAAACTGCGCTTCAGCAACACAGGAGGTAGAGGTTCGTAGCCTCAGCCGTAAACGCGTGCGTCCCGCTGGCGTCTGTCTCGCAGGCGCTGCTCTCGCTCCACCAAGGCACGACATTCGCCCGTAGAAATCGCGTCCTTTCTGCAACGCATATTGCAGCAGTTTTGTTAGTCGCTGCTCTCGAAATTGAAGCAATCGGCGGCGGAGAAATCCCCTTGGTGCACGTGGAAGCTGCACTACTCTGATGAGCCGACGCACGCTAACACGAAGCCAAAGGCAAAGAACGTAACTGCGTCAAGGGTGCCTCGGCGACGCCAGCGCGGCCAGTCTACCTCTCTGGTACCGAGACGCTTTAACCATGACCACCGATATCGTGTGCAACCTGGGAGTAAGCGCGAGTAAGTGTCGATCGTGAAGCATTACTTCTTTTCACATCTCACAGACGGCGGCACCGCCGCGCTCCTCCCTCCGCGGAAGAGAATGTGTGAAAGGTATAAGGCGCCTTCGCGCCGCGTTTAGCATCTCCCGAGTTAGCTCGGTCGGTAGGGCGTCGGGCGCTTTCCGTCTCGGCCACAACGTCGTGGGTTCGATTCCCAGCGGCGTATCTTTTTCTTGGTTTTTTCTTTCTCACCAGTTGGCGTCCATTTTATCAACGCCATATCCGTGACGGATGTACTTGGTGGACCCCGGCATAAAACAATTTCGTGTTAAAAGAGAACAAAACTATTTGTTGGAAAGGAAAGAGAAAGCCGAAAAGTTGGTGGAACAAAGAAATCCAGGAGGTGACCGAGAAGCGACGTGAGGCATCATGGGAGCACAGACAGGCAAAAAAGGAGAAGCGGCCACAGGACGAAGTCAACCAAATGTGGGAAATATATTTAGCGCACAAATCCATTGTGCAGAAATTAGTCGAGGCAAAAATTAAAGGTGAAAGTGAACGCTGGATGACAGATATTCGCGAAAAGAAGGCCGCGCCTAGAATATTTTGGAGCTACCTAAAAGCGCTGCGTAGGAGGTCTGTCACAATGCAACAACATATGGTATATGAAGGAGGAAATCAATTCGAAGGGTATGCGAAAAGCAAAAAACAAAATAAGGAGGGAAAGGTTTTATAATAATTCAAGGGTAAGCGCTTAACTGTTTGAAGCAAAGTCGGGCTGCCTTAGAACGCGTAGTTATAAAGCGAGATTCAGTAACGAAGAAGAACAATGTACATGCTGCGGGGGAACTATGGAAACGATGGAACATGTATTGATTGAATGTGGCGATATTCACCCAGGTATACGTGCAGGCACTCGTCTGCAGGAAGCCTTGGGTTTTAGGGACAACAATGGAAAGCTGAACACGTCCGCGATAGAACTAAGTGAGAGACGGTTAGAGTATTGGTGGCAGAAAAGAAGAGGTAAAGTACAAATTAAATAATGTGGAAAAATAAGGTAATGCTGCCTTAAGAAGCAGAGAGATGGACCGTCAAGTTATATTTCTTGGTACAATAACATAGATTTCATCAATGTAGATAAGGTATTAGGCCAACATGAAACAAGGAAGTTTTTTTTTTCTTCTTCGAGCCTGGTGGCAGACATGTCACCGCCCCGTTATAAAGGGGACGCTCATAGCATCCATCCATCCATTCAGATGTATGGGACACCAGCGCTGGATAGGTGGCGCGCCGAAAAACGCCGCCTGGCGGAGAGTCGCGACATAACTCAGCCCCTAGTGCCCAGACGACCGGCCACACTGTACCGCGGTGACCGCACGCACGTGTGCCGTTTTCGCGCTTAAGTTTGGCGCGAACAGCTCGAGCAGCCATTGCGCCAGTAATACTGCACAATAGTTTAGAAGAAAACAACATTGTGCTAAGGCTACTTTCTCACGAAAGCACAGGAAAACAGAGAGAAGCCCAGCAAATCAGACTACGCCTGTGCATACGGCGTAGAAGAGGCATCGCTGTGCCGTGGTGGCGACTCTGTCGTCCCCATTTTCTGGTTGCGTGCTGGGATTTGTGTCAAGCTAGTGCAGCCTCACAAGCCTCCATGATAAGTACGTGCTGCGTCGGTACCACGCTGTCCCCTAATGCAGTAAAAAGAAAAGTAAGAGCCAAGGTTTAGCAGCGTCAATGTTTTTTGTGCCGTGGTATGTATGCCCAGCCAGCGGTATGTATGCACGCGGACGTTGGCCATCGCACCGTGCTAGCATAGCATGTATGATGTCGCGCTGTCATGCTCGAGGGCGCGGGATAGGTTTGCGGCCACGGTGGCCGCATTTCGATGCCGTTGAAATACAAAGAACACCCGCATACTGGGATTTATGTGCGCCATTAAAGAACCCCAAGCGGTCAAAGTTAATCCTGATTCCCACACTACGGCCTGCCTCATAATAATACCTTGTGTAGCACGTAAAACCCCAGCAGTTTTCGATGTTGATCAAACACCTTTATTCTAAACAGACACAGACAAGCGAAAAAAACTAAGAAAGCACGTTAGTCGAAATAAACGGCGAGTAAAAATCCAACGCATTTGACACTTTTCTAGCGAGGCATAAATTTCGATGTCAGTGCGCCGCGGCAGCCACTACACAAAGAAGCTTTACCGCATCGTCTGACTCCAGAAATCTAAGCTTCAAGTAGTGCGCTGTTTTCTTCGTGACAAGAACTCTGTCTGCAGTACAAGTTAGGTTCAACGGAGGCATCCATCAAGTGCGTATTTCTCATAACAGTTTCGCGGCTTAGGCGAACGTGCCCCCGCACGCATCTTGTAGACAGCCAGCTTTCCTTCTGTGTAACTGTCTGCAAATAACGTAGGCTACCTGCCTCTCATGTTATTCACTGCACGCGGTAGCATCAGAAGGAGCTTGGTGGTTGTCGTGGTCAGATGAAAAAATTGTTACATATGCCGCAAGCTGCATAATACGTTCGTTTTATTTACGACAAAACATCGCTTAAATTCTGCTAGTTCGCCCCAGTTTCCACCGGTGACCCTCACTCTCGAATAAATCTAGCACACACGCGCAATTCGGTTTACATACCAGCCCGACGCCACTAGACAGGAGAGCAAGGGCATAACGCAATGTGCTCGCCTGACTGCCGGGATTCAACGCCGCGTCCGGTCCTATTCACATGTTTTAAGAAAAACATAGACGGATACGTTCTCCATCATTTCTATGTCTTGTGGCACTTCAAGGAGAAACATTACCGCCAGCATCCTTTTGTTTTGTTTCGCCGATTCGCGGCCGCATCGCCTCAACCAGTCCGCCGGAGCGGCTGGAGTATGCGCGCTTTGAGCGCCAGGGCGGCACTGCCCACACCATAGAAATACGCGGAAACTCTAACGCTGGTTCCCTATGGGACCGCATAGGGACCGCATAGTGTGATGAGCGATTATTAGATCGTTGGATGGAGGCGATCGCTCGTGATGTTTCGATGCAGTGCGATGGGAGAGCGCCAGGGGTGAGAGCTATAAAATGGGCTCGCTCTTGGCGCGCTTCCTCTTTCGCTCGTAGTCGCTGCGCCGTATGGAAGTCAAGGCGGTGGAGCGGGGGGCACGGAAAGCGGCTGCAGCACGCGCTCGCAGACAGAACCCGGAGGTGAAAGCCCGCAAAGCCGAAGCTGCACGGAGGCGCCGAGAAACGGATCCAGAACCGGTGAGAACACGAGAAGCGGCGAGGAAACGCGTGTACAGGACGTGCATAGACATTGCATTTACGAACGTCGAACTGCAACCATACAAGAACCGCGCTCCTTGCATTTCACAGACCACAAAGCCGTCATTTGGAAGGGACAACGAAACCAAACCTCATCTAAAAAATTGAATAAAAGTTTTTATATAACCTCACACTGGATCTCACGCCTTTCATTATGATGTAAGGGGCGAATTTTCACGGAAGAGTCATGAACCTCCGGAGCTTCGCTCACTCATCATCATTCACCCCGTGGATATGCTGTGATGTTTTGGAGCATTAGCTACACTTGCCTAGCCGGAGCCGATTTCACGTGAATCCTCATGAGCCGTGCTGTGCATGCGCGAGGATCAGTGATGTCACACAGCTGGCTCACCGGAGCCGCCACCTCACGCGCTCTCCGCCACCGCCGCGCGCGACTCGCCGCTGCTAATCGGCGCGATCGGGAGGAGTGGCGTCGTAGCCGCGCAGACTCCTCCACCGCCGCGCGCGACACGCTGCTCCTGGTCTGCGCATTCGAGAGGAGTGACGTAGTAGCCATGGCAGACACACTGGCGCCGGCGCGCGCACAGCTATTTGCCTTCGCTGTGCAGTCACCGTCTGACACTGCGCTAAAGACGCTTTATGGCGCCTCTGACTGGCGTTTACAGGTTGGTAACGCCACGGAGAAGGAGAGCGCAAATGCTGCTTAACGGCGCAGAAGAGCCGAGAAGCTTATCTCATCGGATCCCGAAGTAGTTGCCTGGCAATTAGTGGTTCAGCGTACGAAGAATGAACAGAAGAAGGCTAATATTCCTAGACAATCTGGAAAGCTAAGAATAATATAATAATCAACTGAACCTTTGCTAATGCTACGTATATTCTGGCATAGCCGAGCTAAGCCACTGCAAATTTCTTTTTCCACACCACGTCGCGTGCGGAACTTCAGCGCTCAAAATTCGCGGGATGTCGTATGTTGTAATCGCGCGATTTGAGCAAACCACAATACGTACAAAAACAAAGAAAGGAAAGCATGACGACGATATCGACAGTCACGAGCGAGCGCCGTTACAGTCGATACTCGCCGGCTGCTGAACTGCGAATCAGCAGTTCTGTTGCACTGCAAGGTTGCGTACGTACAGCCGGAATCACGCTTGTCTAGAGCGTGGCTGTGGACGATGGTGTCGCCTGCAGATGCTACTTCAGGTTATTGAGGTCCGTTAATGCTTGAAATATAGCACATGGAGCTAGCATGCGGTATTACTATGTTTGGTATCATTACGGCCCCGGTCTGTGCATACTTCTGAAAAAAAAACAGCAGCTGAAGCGACCGACAGGGCGCTCTAGACAAGTGTGATTCCGACTGTACATGTCGCTTGGCTGCGCTCCCAAAAGACCAAACCTCGCAGGAACGTGCTGCCCATCTCATCCTCTGTCGCTTCAATATGTCTCGTCTGGCCATATTGCTGTCGGGTCCGGCGGGTTTTCTCAACGTCATGTCGTCTCTGCTGTTTTTGTGATCTCGAAATGCTAACTTCCAGAAAATATCACAAGCGTATGAGGGGTGATGATGGTCGCGTGTTCCGGAATATGCAAACAATGGCTCGACGTTACTAATTTCTGTTGGCATCAGTTTCTAAATGCAATATTTTACGCTATTGCGTGAAGGCGCCTGGCAGTGTCATATTCGCTGCCAGAGACATTTTTCACGAAAGCTGAATAAGCAGCAGAAGTGAAGGAAGACTATCTTCGCTAGCGGAATACTGTTCAACGATGCTAAATAGAATGGTTTTAAGCAGTGTTGGCGGTAACGCGTTACAAGTAACGGTGTTACCGGTAACGCGTTACCTTTTTCGGTAACTTAGTAACGTACTCGTTACCGTTTCGCAACTGTAACGGAGAACGTACTTACGTTAACATTTTTTGGTAACGTAAGGTGTCGCGTTACTCGTTACTTTTTACCCCCAATCATCCCAGGAGTCTCATAGGCGCCACTATTGAAGAGCTCGCCCCGATGTTCATTTGTCGCAGCGGCGGACCGCTCTCGACCCGCCAGGCGTTAGCGTCCGTCAAGCGCCTATTTAGAGTAGGTGCGGACGTATATTGACTAAGAAGTGAGGCAATCTTTCCGATGACAGCTTAGAAAGGCAGCTATTGCTTAAATTCTACAAGTTGCAGTTATTAAAATGTTCTCCTTGCAATAATCTAGCGCGTTAACTTTGTTTTCAAAATGAGATTCGCTTCTTTCTATCGCCAGCTGCGGGTACACGTTTCTAGAGTCACTAAAATTTTCTACAAACGAGGCTGACCTTTAACACCTTCACATAAACGGCCGCAATTTTTGCGGCAGTTATACAGGTTAAAGGGGAAAAATTGCATATGTGTGGAAACCGTTACTAAGCCGTTTAAGAATTTCTTTGACTATTTGGAGCATCGGTCTTGTTAGTAGAAGCCTACCGTCGGAATTAGTGTAAATTTGCTGAGTTGCGTTGTTTTATTTCATTCTATTTTGTTGTTTTTGTGTTGTTTTCTTCATTCTGTGTTTTTCTTTCAAATCTGATTTTGTGTTTAATGTCACACTGAAAATAATGGTTTGACCGTGTGTTACAGAGTTTGAAGCCATCACATGTAACTGTAGAGACGACTTTAGGTCACTGTACTCTTGCCAAGGTACACACATTTGTGACACTTATTCTCATTAAACGATAGTTCATGGGTAAAATACAGCACAAACCAGACGATTAACACAAGGAAGACACGGGACAGAGTGCTGACTTCAACTAACCGTTTATTCTTGGGTGAGCTTGCCTATTTATGAAATACAGTAAAACCTCGGCGATACGATCACAGCTCATACGAATTTCGGGGCGACACGAATTTTTCTTTGGTGCCGGCCAAGGCCCATTGGCCTGCAACGTAATGGGCTATGGTTGTTGCGAAGCAATTTTTACCCCGCGACGTTTGATACGAGTGTACCCTACCGCCCAGGTACGAAGAGGTGCTGTGGCCGCGCTGTCGCGGAAGACGCACCAAGCACGTGCGAGTGCGGGAACGCAAGCGCGGGCACCGCCAAATCGTCAGAATCACGTTGTAAGAAAAATACTTCTCTTGCGGTCAGAATAACCCTTCAGAGACGCGTCACGGCCTC
The DNA here is from genome assembly GCF_013339695.2 of Rhipicephalus sanguineus. Taxonomy (NCBI): domain Eukaryota; kingdom Metazoa; phylum Arthropoda; class Arachnida; order Ixodida; family Ixodidae; genus Rhipicephalus; species Rhipicephalus sanguineus. The sequence goes on along the minus strand of NC_051178.1, from coordinate 5,401,289 downwards.
CGAGATTGTGTGCGTCAATCTTTGAGGCTCTAATGTGCCTCCGTGTGCGTTAGCGTTTGCCATACAGGGGGCATTGGCTCCCTGCTTTTTTTTTCTACCGCATCGACGTGGGCTGCTGTCGTTGTACTGTGTGAACACGCGCCTGCCTCGTGCACCAGAAATCCTATGAAAGGAGGGCCAGGACCGAAAGAAGGCGAGGACGGTCTTGGCAAAGGAGTCAGGCCTCACAACGTCAACATGCGGGACTGTTGAGGTCGCACTTGTGCAGACACGGCCGTAAGTCTCCCAAAAACATCCCCAACACCTTCGCGATCATAAAAGCATAACATAGAACCACGGTTCTGAAATTTTGTGGCCTTGATCTATCCCGTCAAAGCACTTCTTCCGTCCCTCTCGCCGCAGTACTCCTGTGTCATGCGAAAAAGCATGCTAGAATTCGGACAGGGCTACTGCTGTCGCGGGTCACAGCGCACCTGGTTCATTAAAGACGCTCTTACGGGCCATATATTTACGAGTGCTGGTATGATTGCCGACACCTAAAAACTTAACTGACAATCATTCAGGGTTCTTCCTGACCTTGCTGCGGCCCCGAAAAACAATATTTTCCCTTTTTGTCGCATTATAATTTTTCATGCTTTCTGGTGATACGAATTTTGGATGATACAAATATTTTTAGTGGTCCCGTGAGACTAGTATCAAAGAGGTTTTACTGTAGATCAAAATCAGACAAGATGTCTCCCAAAAATAACAGATCAAGAAAACATAAAAGCCCTTACCACAAAGACGTGCGCCACTGCGTCATCTTCAGAACAGCCTGCCAGCAAATGTTATTGAAGTCTCATTAAACCACTACAATAATCAGTAAAATTGTGACTTTATAAGACTTATTTGGGATTCCTGCAGCGAAAATGCAGTTATTAAAATTTATGACTATTTAGTAACGGCAGAAGTGACGCGGGTAACTTTTTTTCGGTAACTGTAACGGTAACGCGTTACCTTTTTTAAGAGCTAACGTAGGACGGTAACGCGTTCCTTTTTTGTTAGCGTAACGTATTTAGTTACCTTTCTGTCGGTAACGCCTACAACACTGGTTTTAAGTATGATGCTTTAGTTTAGGCAGCGCTCTTTTCGTTTATAATTAATATAACAATAGGCATAGGGAAGCACTCATTTCATTTTGCACATGACATGCTAAACAGGCCGCGCTTTCCTCTGCGCTAAGTTTTGGTAAAAGGATAGTGAAACCAGTTAGACAGACGTAATGTAAAGTACCATGAAACCCACCTCCTTGTAAACTGGCCATGCTTGTCTGCAGAATTGTAGGAGGTCGCGGTAACAAATCCGGCCAGGCGGCCAGTTTTATCATGGACAGAAAAACGCGCTTCGGTATCTACACGGTAATGCTCGTTTAAAGGTTCCTCGTCAGGACCCATTTAAAATTGTGGCTGTAGGAAGGGAGAGTTTGAATTCTCTCTGCCGTAAGATAATGTAGCACCCCACCAGGCGATGTGTGTCGATTACGGACATACGAGCGCTATGGGACGGGGACATAGACAAGAAACACACAGGACAGGCGCTCATGAGCGCCTGTCCTGTGTGCCTCTTGTCTATGTCCCCGTCCCATAGCGCTCGTATGTCCGTATCATGTATCAACCAACTTGCCCAAACACAAGTCTTGCTGTGTCGATTACGCTGATAGCTAGAAAGGACAGCTCAGTGACGTTGTGTCCTTTTTGGGTTCACATTTCATGAGCTGCAAGATACTGAACTGCCTTTTACCGCCCGCTAGAATGCCAACATCACTGTCGACTCAAGCCTTACCTTTGCCAGGATCTGCAAAGGTTTCTTTCCCTGCCTTCCTCGTGTACTCCCGTGGGCACGTGCACCACGCAGCGCGTGCCGAAATTGCCGAGAGCATTGCCATGGCGATTGCTCGTTCAGTGCTATACTCTCGACAGCAGACGGCGCATCGCGAGACGGTGCAGACGACAAATTTGGCAGGCGCTCCTGTGGTCCGTATACGTTTGATCACGGGTGTACATACTACCGTAGGCAATGTACCCTATCTTGCTTACTTGGCGAGCCGCACCTTTTGTTTTTCTCCCCTATATTGCTTACAGTAGCGGCATTGAGCGTCTCGCATAGGGACATTAACTCAAATCACGCTCTGTAGTCAGTGACGCTGAAAGCAGTGTGCTGCAGTGTGACTCATACTCGCAGGGTGCGTGCCTCCCTCGGAGAGGCATGGCTTCCTTTTCTATAATTTTCACATTACGTAGAACAGGTCTCCCCCAAATAATCTACGCGCTGAAGTTATTTGTCAGAAATAACAGGTGGTCAGCAACTCCTCCTCTTTTAGATGCGAAGCAGCTCTTTGACTCACGTGTGTAACGCCGTACGTTACGTGCGTCCGTACGAATGCGCCGCAACGGGTTCCCCTCCCGGGGGAACCCGGGTGTTGGGGCGTTACCAAGTAGGTCACGCACAGCTTTGCGTTGACGTCACGCTCCCCTCGCACGCTTCCCTCGCAGGTGCGCACTGACGTCACTCTGTCCTTCACCCGCAGCTTGCTCGCCGTAGCGCTCGCAGCTGCCGGCTGCTCCGCCTGCTCGCAACACCTCTGAACGTGTCACTTTTCTCTGGCTTCACCCGTGGTAGTCAAGGCAAAACGCGCGCTGCTCCGGTCCAGCGCCCGTGTCTCGACTCTGAAGAAACAATGACTACGAAGTCTTGCCAAACGCTTTAATGAAACTGTCAAGAGGTTTATTAGCGGGCACTCCGCGACGGCGACAGTCAAGCGGGGCCGACTCTCTGCACGAGAGGCGTGCTCTCAGAGAAGAGGACGATCCGCTAGAAGGCGCTCAGAGGACGACCCATTACTGAGTAGGAACGCTTCGCTACAATTACCCCGGGTACGAAAATTGAGACGCCTGGCGACCTAGCAGCTTGTCGCTATGAGTGGGTCATGGTAGGGCTTCAGGCACGCCACGTTGACAATGTCGCGCCCTCGACGGCGCATATCCGAAGATGGATCGACGGGTTCGATCATGTAGTTGACGGGGAATGTGCGTTCGACGACACGGTAAGGGCCTTCGTATTTGAGCAGTAGTTTGGAAGAGAGGCCAGTTGCAGTGGTCGGGACCGAGAGCCACACGAGCGCTCCAGGAAGGAACGTGGGCGCAGAACTGGTGGTGTCCCCGCGAATGCTTTTCTGCCTCTCTTGGTTATGCGTATTAAAGGCCTTGGAGAGCTCACGACACTCCTCAGCAAGTCTGGCTGTGGCAGAAATAGGCGCACATTCAGATCGATCCGGCTAGTAGGGAAGGATTGTGTCGATTGTGTGCGACGGGTGCCTGCCATACAATAAGAAAGAGGGTGAGAAGCCAGTAGTGCTCTGAGGGCCGGTATTGTAGGCGTACGTGACAAAGGGCAGAATGGCATCCCAATTCGTGTGGTCGGTGGTGACGTACATCGAGAGCATGTCGCCTAGCGTGCGGTTGAAGCGTTCGGTGAGGCCATTCGTCTGCGGGTGGTAAGCAGTAGTTTTGCGGTGAACAACGTTGCACTCTTTGAGAATGGCTTCGACGACTTCCGACAAGAAGACACGGCCTCGATCAATGAGCAGCTCCTGAGGTGGACTGTGGTGAAATAGTGAAGACGAGGACAGCAGCGAGGAATGCGACACGTTGCGGACAAAAATGGGGCGCGAGGTGGTGGTGGCGAAGAAAAAAGGAAGAAGAAGCAAGGAGCTGGCGGGAGTGGCCACGGAGGCACAGCGTTCGAGAGGCCACGTTTCGTGAGGGCTACCCGGGACAACCGCTGGGCAGCCTCCTGACGGGTCGCGCTCCTGCGGGCGCTAGTGTCCAAGGTGTCCGATTCCTGCCCGGTACCTGGCCGGTTCCTGCCTGTTTCTTTCCTGCGCTTGCTGGCTCCGGTCTGCCTGCCTGAACGCGTGGTCCACCACCACTCACCCTGCTGCTCACCTAGCCACGCCGCTACGTCCCGTCTATCTGCTGAGACGGTCGACCGTCGGCCTGCTGTACTACAGATGTTTACGCGGGACGTGAGCAGGACGTCAACGAATGTGAGCGCATTACTCTAGGACATTCCACTCTAATTGACGTTTTCGTTTGAAGTGTATTTGGGGGATATCTATTATGCGTGTATTGCCTTCGCAGGTTGTTTCTGCTTGATAATATATGTTGCTTACCAGCCTTATCGTGCACGGCTCCTTCCTCCATTGCACCGTACATGAATCAAAGTGACGGTCCGCACCTTACTCTTTATATTTCTGGCGTCCGCGAGACAGGACTAAGTTCTCTTAACATCTTTTGAGAGCCTCACTTTGTTCTCGTGCGGTGGTTGAAAGATGGATGCCGAAAGACTGATAGGTGTAGGTAAAGAGTTGGGACTGACAGGCAAGGCACTCCAGCAGTGGATAGAGAAGGAACGCGATAGAGAAAGCGAGGAGTACGTGCTAAAGCGTGAGGCAGCTAAAGAAGATCATGAACGAGAGTTACAGCGGCAAGCTGGAGAGCGCCAGTTGCTTGAGCTTCAGCTGTGCGTGCAGGAATTACAACAAGCTGGTCAAGCAGTCCTCGCCGAACCAACTGATCGTGACGCAAGCACTCAAGGGTTTCGAAGCCCGCACAAGATCATTCCGGCGTTCAATGAAGCCCGTGACGAGCTCGATGCGTACATTCAAAGGTTCGAGCGAGTGGCCACTAACCAGGGGTGGCCTAGTGACAAGTGGGGCCTCTCTTTGAGCTTGTGCTTAACGGGGGAAGCTCTGTCGGTAGTCGGACGCATGTCCGCTGAAGATGCGACTGACTTTGTGAAGCTTAAGTCGACATTGCTTCAGAGGTTCCGGTATACACAGGAGGGCTACCGAGTCAAGTTTCGAGAGGCCAAACCGGAAAATGGCGAAACAGGACGTCAATTTGCCGGCAGATTACTGGGGTATTTCGACCACTGGCAAGAGATGGCGAAAACCGAAAGAACATATGACGCCTTGCGAAACCGGGTTGTCTCGGAGCAATTCTTGCTTCAATGTGACCAGAAGCTCGCTATATTTCTGAAAGAGCGAGGTTGTAAAGACTTGGACAGTTTGGCCGAAACACCCAATCAGTACCTCGAAGCTCAGGGCCTGACCCACCTGGCGAGTGGTAAAGATGGAACTGCGTATACGAAGAGTGGGACACCAGCCAAAGAGCCCTCAGGCGCTCAGGGAAAGCCCCACTGCTTCATATGCAACAAGCGAGGACACAAGCCATCAGACTGCTGGTGTAGGTCTACGGGAAGCAAGACAGCGGGCGGTTGGAACGGGAAGAATCCGAAAAGCTTTCCCAAAGATACGAAGGACCGCAACGACGCTTCGTGTTCTCTTTCACGGCCTGACCAAGCACCGAAAGAAAACAACCACTGCGAACAACACAGCGGTGTTACAGACACGGAAGGTACGAGTCGTGAAAAGATTGGTTCGGGTGCGCATAGCGTGGTTGGACCGAAACGTCGACCAGAAGGAATGCCTACAGCGCAAGGGCGTCTAGAAGGGCAAACCGTAACCGTACTGAGAGATACCGGTTGTGACACTGTCGTGGTAGAGCGCGCACTCGTTCCAACCAATAAGTTCACCAGAGAAACGCGAACTGTCTATTTATTAGACAGTTCCGCCCATTATCTTCCAGAAGCAAGAGTGGAGATTGACTGCCCCTTCTTCAAGGGCACTGTACTTGCCATATGCATGGAGCAACCACTCTATGATGTGGTACTGGGCAATATTCACGGTGTTTACCCCTCTCTCGTGCTACCTGAAAACAACGGTGACACCAAGAAGTCGACCCCGCCGGATGCAAAAGAAGGAATAAATTAAGACTCGTATGAGAGGGAAAAGGATGACTACGTTCGTGACAGTGACGTGGCTGCTGTGTCGCGATCTACTTCACGAAAATCGCCAAAGTTGCCAGTACTCGTCGCCAGCCCATTAGACATTGATCCCGAAGCATTGGCGATGCTGCAGAAGGACGATCAAAGTCTCAGCGGTTGCTTCGCGGACGTGGGCAAGACCAGAACGACGCGATCAACCACTGCCACCTTCGTCCTCATCAACGACCTTCTCTTCCGGCGGTATAAGTCCGCTACAAATAGAGAAGTGGAGCAAGTGGTTGTGCCGAAGGACCTTCGAGCATCCGTATTGAAGATCGCACACGAAGGCATCCTTTCCGGACACCAAGGGACCAAGCGGACTGCGGACAGGGTTTCGGAAGTTTTACTGGCCTAGCATGCAAGCTGATGTCACGCGGCACGTGAAGTCGTGGACATTTGCCAGAGGACCATTGCAAAGCACCTGGTAGGACGCGTGCCTCTTGGGAACATGCCAATCATCAATACGCCATTCCAGCGCGTCGCAATCGATATCGTCGGTCCGCTATCGCCTATATCGCCCATTGGCAATCGATATGTTTTAACAATGGTCGACTTTGCAACGCGTTACCCAGACGTGGTTGCTCTGCCAAGTATTGATACTTAGGGGATCGCCGAGGCGTTGCTTGAGATGTTTTCCCGCGTTGGAATCCCACGGGAAATAGTTACTGACCGAGGTACCCAATTCACCTCGCAACTGATGAAGGAGTTAAGCCGCCTGCTTTCCTTTAAACAACTACCGACGACGCCTTACCACCCAATGGCAAATGGCCTAGTGGAACGCTTTAACGGAACGTTAAAACAAATGATCCGACGAATGTGCCAAGAAAGCCCCAAAAATTGGGATCGCTATTAGGCCCCACTTTTGTTCGCGTACCGAGAAGTCCCACAGACGAGTTTGGGTTTCTCCCCTTTTGATCTCCTGTACGGTCGCTACGTCAGAGGACCAATGGCTATACTAAAGGAGCTTTGGTCAAGAAGACAATTGGATCAAGAGACAAAGACGACCTACGGCTACGTTGTCGAGCTGCAAGAACGGCTGCACGAGACGTGCCAACTCGCCCATGAGGTGCTTCGAAGATCGAAGGCTACGCAGAAACAATACTATGATCGCAAGGCCAAGACACGGCACCTTTCCGTGGGAGACAAAGTGCTCCTTTTGCTGCGTTCAGAAAACAACAAGCTCATCTTGACGTGGAAAGGACCCTTCGCCATCACTGAGAAGAGAAGCGACAGTGACTTCGTCATTGACTTGGGCACGCGCAAAACTACTTTCCATATCAACTTACTCAAAACGTACGAGGAGAGAGACTCAGGCGACTCATCATCGCCGGCAGAACATAGAGCTGCTGCCGCTTTCAGCTCTCGCGAAAACATGGAGAAGAATGACCCTCGGTGTATTGTACTGAAGCGGAAAGAAACATACCAGGACGTGAAAATCGACACGGAGTTGCCGGTGGAACAAAGCGCCGAAGCTAAGGAAGCGTTGCGTACATTTGAAGACATATTCTCGGGTGTACCTGGAAAGACGCATCTCGTAGAGTGCCAGCTAAGACTTACCACTGACTCACCAGTGCATGTCCGTCAATATCCGGTACCTTTTGCAGTCGAAATGGCTATAGAAGATGAAGTACAAGAAATTCTTACGCGAGGTATCATTGAACCTTCGCACTCACCATACCAGTCGCCGGTGGTAGTAGTGAAGAAAAAAGATGGCAGCATGCGGTTGTGCATTCATTTCAGGCAATTAAATCGAGTGGTCATCATGGACAACGAGCCAATACCAAGAGTAGACATGATGTTCGCCAAGTTGGGAAAGAGTCGTTACTTTTCAAAGTTCGACTTCACCAAAGGGTATTGGCAGGTACCAATGCAGCCGGAGAGCAAATATATGACCGCTTTTCAGTCATCATCGGGCTTATATAAGTTCTGCTTCATGCCGTTCGGCATAAAAACTGCGCCAGCTGTTTTTACACGGTTGATTAGGAAAGTAGTGCACGGTATTCCTCATATCTACCACTATTTTGATGACGTATTGATTGCCACAGAAACATGGGAGGAACACGTCCATACCCTCCGACGATTCTTCCAACAAGTCAAGAACGCTGGCCTAACCATCAAACCATCCAAAAGTGAAGTTGGCTTCACTTCTGTGAAATTTCTGGGACATATTGTTGGCCACGGCATCTTACGTCCACAGATAGAGACGCTGGAGAAAATCGAAGCCGCTAAGAGGCCGACTACCAAGAAGGAAATCCGTTCATTCCTCGGCCTTACCGAATACTACCGAGACTTTGTGCCAAACTATTCTGCAGTGTCGGCACCTCTCACACAACTGACCCGCAAACGAGCACCCAACAAGCTCCTCGGGGAGGCGCGTCATCAGGAAGCATTCGACAAACTACGACACTTGCTTTCTGCTAAGCCGATTCTGCGCTCTCCAGATTTAGAGCAGCCGTTTGTACTACGTACAGACGCATCATCGACAAGCCTCGGAGCTGTCTTACTGCAACGTCACGATGGAGTTCTACACCCGGTCGCATATGCGAGTAGGAAGCTACTGCCAAGAGAAGCACGCTACTCTACTATTGAACGGGAAGGCCTTGCCCTTGTCTGGGTCATACAAAAGTTTCACGTCTTTCTCTATGGCAAGCGCTTCTTATTACAAACAGATCACGAACCCCTTTCCTACATCAATTCCGCTAAGCATGTGAACAACAGGGTGCTACGCTGGAGTTTGTTAATCATGGAGTACGACTTTACTACAGAGTACATCAAAGGCAGTGACAACATTGGGAGCCGACTACTTAAGCCGAGTATCGTAGCTCCTTGTTATCGTCTGTATATATGTAAATATTTCTGTTACATCCTTTGTGAACGCGTGTGTGACCTCTTGTGATGCGTGAACGATGTTAAGAACTGTGTCCTGTGCGTGTTGTGCGACAGTGAAACACGTCCTCATTCTGCAAGCCGACTATACAGCGCAAAGTTGTTTCAAGTGAATCAACTTTCTGAGTGAGGGGTAGTGTGGTGAAATAGTGAAGAAGACGAGGACAGCAGTGAGGAATGCGACACGTTGCGGACAAAAATGGGGCGCGTGGTGGTGGTGGCGAAGAAAAAAGGAAGAAGAAGCAAGGAGCTGGCGGGAGTGGCCACGGAGGCACAGCGTTCGAGAGGCCACGAATCCTGAGGGCTACCCGGGACAACCGCTGGGCAGCCTCCTGACGGGTCGCGCTCCTGCGGGCGCTGGTGACCAAGGTGTCCGATTCCTGCCCGGTACCTGGCCGGTTCCTGCCTGTTTATTTCCTGCGCTTGCTGGTTCCGGTCTGCCTGCCTGAACGCGTGGTCCACCACCACTCACCCTGCTGCTCACCTAGCCGCGCCGCTACGTCCCGTCTATCTGCTGAGACGGTCGACCGTCGGCCTGTTGTACTGCAGACGTTTACCCGGGACGTGAGCAGGACGTCAACGAATTTGAGCGCATCACTCTAGGACATTCCACGCTTATTGACCTTTTCGTTTGAAGTGTATTTGGGGGATATCTGTTATGCGTGTATTGTCTTCGAAGGTTGTTTCTGCTTGATAATATATGTTGCTTACCAGCCTTATCGTGCACGGCTCCTTCCTTCATTGCACCGTACATGAATCAAAGTGACGGTCCGCACCATACTCTTCACATGGACCGTGACGCAGCATGAATCCGTGGAGCAGGAAGGAGACGACATCGCGCGCTGTAGCCGCAGGGAGGGCGGCAGTTTCAGCGTATCGCGTGAGGTGGTCTACAGCGACGATGGCCCAGCGGTTACCAGCGGACGTAAGAGGAAGTGGCCCATACAAATCGATGACAACGCGCCCAAACAGTCTGTCAGGGCAAGGTAGAGGTTGCAGACCTGCCGGCAACAGGTGCGTTGAAGTTTTGCGGATGCAGGAGCGAACGAATTTCTGAACGTAGCGGTACATCCCTCGCCAAAAGTACCGTTGGCGAATGCGGTGGTAGGTTTTCCATACCCCAGAGTGTACACGCTGCGGATCAGAGTGGAACGACTCGCATATGTCAGAACGCACACTGCGGGGTATTACTAGTAGCCACTGGCGGCCGTCGCCGTTGTAATTGCGACGGTAGAGCAGGTCGTCGCGAACGGCAAAATGGGCGGCTTGACGGCGCAACACGCGAGTGGATGGTGTGGTCGATAGATCAGTCAGCAAATCTTTTAGTGAGGCAATCCATGGATCCTTGCGCTGTTCGGTAGCGATGGTGTGAATATCGATGGAAGAAACGACAAAGTGAGATGCTGAGCTGTGGGTATTGTCGTCAGGCAAAGGAGAGCGCGACAGGGCGTCGGCGTCAGCATGCTGGCGTCCGTTGCGGTACAGCACGCGGATGTCGTAGTCTTGCAGGCTGCCCAACGGGCGAGACGGCCTGAGGGATCCTTCAGTGACGACAACCAGCACAGTGCACGATGGTCCGTGACGACGTCAAATGGGCGACCATACAAACAAGGTCGGAACTTCGTAAGGGCCCAAATGATTGCCAGGCATTCTTTCTCCGTGACGGTGTAGTTGGTCTCGGCTTTAATAAGCGTACGACTTGCATATGCGACGACAATAGGCGTGCGCAGGGTTCCACATTAGGGGGGGGGGGGGGCGAATGTTCAACGCAGCGCCCCCCCCCCCACCCTACTAAGTCCATGCATGAGGCAGATTTCGCCCCCCCCCCTCTTAGGCGACTAGAAGGGTCAATGTACGGGGCAGATTTTGCGCCCTCCCTTTTAGATGATTAGGGGGGGCGGCCGCCCCCCCTCTGCCGCCCCTGTGCGCACGCCTATGGCGACGACATATTCCGGGAACCCAGGTTTGCGCTGCGCAAGGACAGCACTGAGGCCTACACCGCTGGCGTCCGTGTGTACCTCTGTAGGGGCCGTAGGATCGTAGTGGCGTAGAATGGGTGGAGACGTCAACATGCGACGGAGCTTTGCGAATGCGTCGTGGCACTCTGACGACCACGAATTGACGGGCCCGTTACTTCCAAGGAGCATCGTCAGCAGTGATATAATAGTCGCGAATTTCGGATGAAGCGCCGAAAGTAGGAGCACAGTCCTACGAAACTGTGCAGTTATTTGACGGACGTAGGTTTGGGGAACTCTGTCACGGCCCGAAGCTTGGCTGGATCGGGGAGGATGCCGTCCTTAGATAGGGCGTATCCTAGTATCGTCAGCTGCCGTGCTGAAAATCGGCACTTCTTTACATTCAATTGTAGCCCGGCGTCCCTCAAACGCGTCAAAACCTGCCGCAGGCGTTTAAGGTGCGTTGAGAAGTCCGGGGTGAAATCGACGACGTCGTGGAGGTAGCACAGGCACGTGTGCCATTTCAAGTTGCGCAGAACAATATCCATCATGCGCTCAACGGTCGCGGGCAAATTGCACAGCCTAAACGGCATAACGTTGAATTCGTACAAGCCGTCGGGTGTGACAAACGCTGTCTTCGGTCGAGCGTCATCAGCCATGGGGACTTGCCAGTACCCTGAGCGCAAATCGAGGGATGAAAAGAACTCTGCTCCTTGCAGGCTGTCAATGGCGTCGTCTTTTCGAGGTAGTGGATTAACGTCCTTTCGGGTGATCTTATTGAGTCGTCGGTAGTCCACACAGAACCACACAGAGCCATCTTTCTTCGCAACGAGAACGACAGGAGATACCCACGGGCTGTTTGACGGTCGAATAACATCGCGGCGAAGCATGTCTTCGATTTGCTCGTTAGTTACACGACGCTCTGTTGGCAACACGCGATATGGACGTTGCCGCAGTGGTGGTTGGGCGCCAGTGTCGATGCTATGCGTGACAGCAGACGTGCGGCCGAGAGAAAATTGCGCGACATCGAACGAAGAACGAAATTCTTCCAACAGGCAGTGAAGCTGGGAACGCTCGACCGACGTAAGGTTGTCAGCAATCGAGGAACCAAATACACCAGCGGGTGACGAATCAGATGTGGAAACTTACACGAAACCCAACCCGCCTCCTGTGTTTTTGCGTTTCAAACAAACGTTTACTCGAGTAAACGCTACACCGAGTTTCACTTCAAACCGTTCTTCCAGCACCCGCTTCGACGCCCGTTTCAACCGGGTCAACGCCGTGCGCACCGCTGCTGCTTCGCATCTCATCAGGGTTCCCTTCGGGGAGATGGTCCAAGTGTTTTCCTAGAACGCTTAATCGGTGCCGTATCTGTCGTTGCCATCGTCTCAGTTAAGCACCTCGGACCGTCGGAGGGTGCTAAGTAATAATCATTTTAAGGGCGAAAGCCTTCGTCTGGCTCAGTATTTGAAATATCCGGTGGAGCCTGTGCAACTCCGGGTGAGGTGCAGGATGCTTCAGGGGCGGGGTGGAACGAACAATGTGTAGCCGATTACGAACAATACAGTAATTTAATGAATATCTCTCGAGAGGTTAGGCGCCTGTGGTGATGGTGAAAGTTCACTGATCAAAGAAGAAATGCTGAAGGACACTTGGCTAGGCGCCAGGTGTAGAGGGCACGTCCCACGTCGCGACAGAGAGCCCGAAGCCCTCCGGCACCTCGCGGGCCTCCTGGACAGCCTGAAGTTGGTCTCTAGTGAAGCATTTCCGAACACTTCGTCCCAATATTTCTTTTTTTGCGTACGCATCACTCGATGCACTAATGGTTCGAGTCTACATGTTCACTGCACTGTTCACACACATGGTGCAGTCTGGGCCAGGGGTACGTCTGGAGCAAGCGCAGCGTGACCGACGGTCATTTTTTATCCGGCAGGAGGAAATCTCGTCTGCATAGGTAAAAGTGCTTAGTGAGATCATTGTATGCGAATATCTGATCCCTGTACTCGATATGTGGGGTAGCGGGAGAAACCGGTGTGACGCGGTCGATGAGTCCTCGTGCCGCCACATGTGCGGATTCCGCTGGCCGCTCCTTAAGCTGTCCTTGTGTGCCGGGAAGCATACGTTGGAGTGATCGGTAGTGTTACTTCCGCCTCAGATTCGTAGCGTCACCTGGTCTAATCCGCCCTTGGCGAGTCGCGCGAAGCTCGAATCTTTGGAAACCAGTCTTCTGGCTGTTTGTTCGGCGGTAAAGCGTGGGTGGGTCGTCCGTGTCCGTCAATTACTGCTGCCGAGTAGGCGTGCTTTCCCGGCTTCTGCACTCCATCCCCGCATGCTGTCTCGTCGGGACACCTCGCCGCGTCTGCCACGCCGGCTCTGGCGCGGACGAGTCTCCTTCCGTGATTATGGATCAGGTGTACGTTTGTTGGGCAGGGAAGCGCTGTAATTGACGCTTTCCAGCGTCACCCAGTCGAAAGCCGTCACTTTGGATGATTAGTCCTGGAATTCGTATTTGTCAAACGTAGGTATGCGATTTCCTTCCGAGTCGTGTAACTCTATGCATGGAGTGTGGTGTCTGCGCTAGTCGTTTGACGGGCGCCCTCGTTATCGGGGGTGGTAGATGGGCAGCTAGGATTTTCTGAAAGAGCAGTGAAGTCCCATTGGGGTGAGATGGGCTTACACTCACAGAATAGATCGAGTTAAAAGAGCGTCTTTTTGCCCCACAACAATAATCCTCATCTGGCTTGCTTGCATTTAATTTCTTGAAAACTCGGCACTGGCCCCTTTCCTATCAGCAATGCTATGTCGCGCTGATAACACGCGCGCCGTTCGTGACCAGAAAGTACCGGGCGCGCAGCAATGATGCAAGGAAAGGCAGGCACAATAAATGACGATTATTGTTGTGAGACAAAAAGACGCCCTTTTTACTCGATCTATTCTGTGAGTGTAGGTAACCGAAATGGCTTCTTGGTTGCGACCTTCTGATTTCGCATCGCTGCCTGCAGTGCTCCAAATGATGACGTCGTCTGCGTATATGGTGTGCTACATGTCTGCAATTTGACCCAGTGCGCTAGAGAGCTTTGCCATCTCTAGAATAAATAAGAATGGCGAAAATACCGAGCTTTCCGGTGTTCGCTTATCGCCCAGTTCAAAGCTCTCCGAGACGTGCTCGCCTATCCGGAGAGTCACCGTTGGAACCTCCAGATATGGCTTTAAGAATGACTTGATGTCAGATGTTGTCAAAAGCTTCCTCCACGTCGAGCCCAAGTAGTGCCATGGTGTCTCGTGTGGGGCGACCCAGCGGACTTTTTTTTTTCTTAGCATGGCGTCCTGCGTTGAGAGATTCGGTCTATAGCCGATCAAACTGTAGGGGAAGTACTCCTTTTCTTCTTCTTGTTCCGATAGTCGGTTCATGAGATCCGCCTAAGGTTTGCATGGTTCCATGTTTGCATGCTTCCATTCTGCAGGTAGCTGGCTGATTTTCCAGGCTTCGTTCATTCGTTGTATAGCTAAGCGTTCGAGCTCAGTAATGGGTCGTCCTCTCCAGCACCTTCTAGTGGGTCGCCCTCTTCGGCTCTTTTCGGAGAAAGCGCAGCTCGTGCTGAGAGTCGGCCCCGCCTTGACTGTCGCTGTCGTGTATGATCGCCGACTGCCCGCTAATAAACGTCTTTATAATGTGGTGGAGGTGCTAGGCCTTGACCTCAACTTCGGCCCTCATTCGATGCCCCTTGCTCTTCGATCCCATACCCTGCTGCCTGCCATGCCTCCAGACACCTCCCAGCAAACGCCCTCGCCTGCATCGACCTCCTGTCCCGGTGTCCCTCGTATCCGCGACCCTCCAGTCTTCACTGGCGCAGATGGTACCGACGTGGAGGACTGGTTCGCGATTTACGAGCGCGTGAGTGTCCCAAATAAATGGGACGAGCCAGGAAAATTGACTAACCTGATTTTCTACGTCGCGGGTGTGGCGGGCATGCGGTACAACAACCACGCATCAGATTTCACGACGTGGTAATTTCAAGACCACCATTATCAACGTGTTTGGCCGCCCTGCCGTACGTAAGCTGCAGGCCTAACAGCGCTTACGTGAACACGCTCAGCAGGCCGGTGAATCATTCACCAGTTACAATGAAGACGTCCTCGATTTCTGTGAGAAAGCGGACGCCACCATGTCTGAATCTCACAAGATTACGCACATCATGAATGGCATCGACGACGACGCCTTCACCATGCTGCACGCCAAGAACCCCAGGACAGTGGCAGAGGTCATGACGCTCTGCCAATGCTATGAGGGGCTGCACCGGCAGCGATCGATGACCCGTCGCTCTCCATCACGCGACGCCGAGCTCGCTTGCTGGTCGACCATATCCGACCACTCCGCGTTGCTCGCAGAGAACAAGACATTCGTGCGCGAAGAAATTGCGCGCCAGTTCTCTCTGCTGGACTTTGCTTGCCCTCAGTACGTTCAACAGCCGTCAACCATGCTTCTACCTCCCCTCCGTCGAGCAATTGAGCTGGAAATTGTGGAGGGCATGCCCGAGTACCACCAGCCCCACCAGCACCACCCGGCTCCTGCACCTTTGAGTTGCGCCCAAGTTGTCGCTAGAACGCCCCCAGCAATCCCTACAGCTGCCCCACACATTTACGCCGAAACCTCCTCTCGACCTCACTCTTTCCAAGCGGATGTACCGGTAACCTACGCCGATGTCACGCACAGGCCACGACTGCAGCCCACTATGCAGTCGTATCAGTTGCCGCCCCGTCAATCCCGTCCTGCACCATGGACGCGCCTGCCCCAGAGAACCGATGGCGCACACTAGACAACCGCCCCATATGCTTCGCATGCGGTTACGCCGGCCACGTGGCGCGCTATTGCAATCGCGTGCAGCCGCCTAGAGTCGCGTTGCCTGCCATCACCCAGTCGAACCGCTCATATTACGACCCACCTAGGCCTCTGTCGCCGACGTCTCGCCCAGCTCCATCTACCCGCCGTTCACCGTCACCACAACGCCGCTGCGGCCACGTCCCGATGCGGCCACGTCCGGTCCCACGCGACCAGGAAAACTAGTCGTCCCAGTCCACGAGGCAAGGGCTGCGACGCTATCGAACTGCGAAAGCCCTCAGCGAAGCCCATCAAACGTGATAGATGGTTTTCTGGACGGTGTTCGCGCATCTGCCCTTATCGACATTGGAGCCGCCGTATTCGTTATGGACTCTAAACTAAGTCGCCTGCTACGAAAAGTGATGACACCACTTAACGGGCTCTCCCTCCGTACAGCCAGCGCCCAAATTATTCACCCGACGGCGGTATGCACGGCCCGTGTCATCATTCAGGACGCTCTGTACGCCGTCGAATTCATCATAATTTCTTCATGCTCTCACGACGTCATCCTTGGTTGGGATTTTCTTGCCTGCCACGACGCTGTAATTCATTGCGCACCAGCCGAAATTGCGCTCTCGCCATTCTCAGATTTCACGCCGGCAGACAGTTCATCGGCTGCGACCAAGGTATTCGTCAATGACCACACCACAGTTCCTGCAAATTCGTCAACGGCTGTGTCAGTCTATTGCACCGGTCTCTGCGACACCGTTCCACTCCTTTCTCCGTGTGACCGCGTTTTCAATATGAAAGGCTTGCTGGTGCCATTTGCGACCGTAGAAGTCACTCAGGGCGACACGGATATTTTTGTGACCAACACATCCCCCTTCATTGTTACGTAGGGGCGAGGGGAGTGTCTCAGCAGAGCGGAACCCCTCGAAGACGCACAATTATGGATGCACTGGGTGACACGCTCTGCGCCACCTCCCGTGCGCTCAGTCCTGTTTCCACGTCTGATTCGTCATCCGCTGATGTTTTTTGTTCCTCGATTGCTGACAAGCTTACGTCGGTCGAGCGCTCACAGCTTCTATGCCTATTGGAAGAATTTTGTTCTCCGTTCGATGTCGCGCAAACTTCCCTAGGCCACACGTGTGCTGTCACGCATCGCATCGACACTGGCGACCAACCACCACTGCGGCAACGTCCCTATCGCGTATCTTCAGCAGAGCGTCGTGTAATCAACGAGCAAGTCGAAGACATGCTTCGCCACGACTTTATTCGACCCTCAAACAGCCCGTGGGCGCCTTCTGTCGTTCTCGTTGCGAAGAAGGACGGTTATGTGCGGTTCTGTGTGGACTACCGACGACTGAACAGGATCACCCATAAGGATGTTTATCCCCTAAATCGAATAGACGACGCCATTGACAGCGTGCAAGGAGCGGAATTCTTTTTCATCGCTCGATTTGCGCTCAGGGTACTGGCAGGTCCTCATGGCTGATGACGCTCGACTGAAGACCGCCTTTGGCAGCCCGATGTCTTGTACAAATTCAACGTCATGCCGTTTGGGCTGTGTAATGTGCCCGCGACCTTTGAGAGCATAATGGATACCGTTCTGCGCAACTTGAAATGGCACACGTGCCTGTGCTACCTCGAGGACGTCGTCGTTTTCGCCCCGGATTTCTCCACGCATATGCAACGCCTGCGGCATGTGTTGACGCGTTTGAGCAACGCCGGGCTACAACTGATTCTAAAGAAGTGCCAATTTACAGCACGGCAGCTGACAATACTGGGCTGTGTGGCGTCCAAAGATGGAATTCTCCCCGATCCAGCCAAGCTTCGGGCCGTGACAGAGTTCCCCAAACCTACGTCGGTCAAAGAACTGCACATTTTCGTAGAACTATGCGCCTACTTCCGGCGCTTCATCCGAAATTGCGCTACTATCATATCGCCGCTGACGAAGCTCCTGGCCCCAACGGCCACAATTCGTAGTCGTCAGAGAGCGATGACGCTTTCGCAAAGCTCCGTCGTTTGTTGGCGTCTCCTCCCATACTACGCCACTACGACCCTACGGCCACTACAGAGGTACACACGGACGCTAGCTGTGTTGGACCAGGTACTGTCCTTGCGCAGCGCAAACCTGGGTTCCCGGAATTCGTCGTGGCATACGCCAGTCGTAGGCTTACTAATGCCGAGATATACCGTTACGGAGAAAGAATGCCTGGCAATATTCTCGGCTTTTACGAATTCCGACCTTATTTGTATGGTCGCTCATTCGATGTCGTCACCGACCATCATGAACTGTGCTGGTGGACGTCATTGAAGGATCCCTCAGGCTGTCTCGCCCGGTGGGCGAGACAGCCTGCAAGACTGCGACATCCGCGTGCTGTACCGCAACGGACGCCATCATGCTGACGTCGACGTCCTGTCCCGCTCTCCCTTGCCTGACGACAATGCCCACAGCTCAGTGTCTCACTTTGCCGTTGCTTTCGTCGACATTCACGCCATCGCTACCGAACAGCGCAAGGATCAATGGATTGCCTCACTGATAGAATTGCTGAATGATCCATCGGCCACACCATCCACTCGCGCGTTGCGTTGTCAAGCCGACCATTTCGTCGTTCGCGAAGACCTCCTCCACGGACACAATTACGATGGAGAGGGCCGCCAGTGGCTACTAGTAATACCCCGCAGTCTGCTTTCTCACATATGCGAGTCATTCCACTCTGATCCGCAGCGTGCACACTCTGGGGTATTGAAAACCTACCACCGAATTCGCCAACGGTACTTTTAACGAGGAATCTACCGCTACGTGCAGAAGTTCGTTCGCTCCTGCATCGATTGTCAGCGCCGCAAAACTTCAACGCACCTGTCGCCGGCAGGTCTGCAACCTCTACCTTGCGTGACGACAGTTTAGGCGCGTTGGCGTCGATTTGTATGGGCCACATCCTCTGACGTCCGCTGGTAACCACTGGGCCATCGTCGCTGTAGACCACCTCACGCGATACGCCGCCCTCCTTGCGGCTACAGCACGCGATGTGTCGTCCTTCTTGCTCCACTGATTCATGCTGCGTCACGGCCCACGCGAGGAAGTGCTCAGTCATGAAGGCCATGTCTTCTTGTCGGAAGTCGTCGAAGCCATTCTCAAAGAGTGCAACGTTGTTCACCGCAAAACTACTGCGTACCACCCGCAGACGAATGCCCTCACCGAACGATTTAACCGCACGCTCGGCGACATGCTGTCGATGTGCGTCGCCAAATTGGGATGCCATTCTGCCTTTCGTCACGTACGCCTACAATACCGCCCCTCAGAGCACTACTGGTTTCTCACCCTTTTTCTTATTGTATGGCAGGCACCCGTCGCACACAATCGACACAATCCTTCCCTACAAGCCGGATAGCTCTGAATGTGCGCCTATTTCTGCCACAGCCAGATTTGCTGGGGAGTGTCGTGAGCTCTCCAAGATCTTCACTACGCATAACCAAGAGCGGCAGAAGAGCATTCGCGGCGACACCACCACTTCTGCGCCCACGTTCCTCCCTGGAGCACTCGTATGGCTCTCTGTCCATACCGCTACAACTGGCCTCTCTTCCAGACTACTGCCCAAATACGAAGGCCCCTACCGTGTCGTCGAACCCACATCCCCGCTCAACTACCTGATCGAACCCATCGAACCATCTTCGGACATGCGCCGTCGAGGGCGCGACATTGTCTTCGTGGAGCGCCTGAAGCCGTACCATGACTCCCTTATTGTGACAAGTTGCTAGGTCGCCAGGCGGCTCCTTTTTCGTACCCGGGGTAATTGTAACGAAGCGTTCGAACTCAGTAAGGGTGCGTTCACACTGGGACATTCGGCGGCGAGAGCGCGTGGAATCCGCTTCGGCGGCAGCGAGATCCGCCGGAAAATCCCTTTCCGTGTCCATCGGTCCTGGACCGATGTTTGCGGCAGCTGCCGCCGGATTCCCTCACCGCGAACCAATCGGAACGCGACTAGAACATTCGAAAAATGGCGGCGTGCTTGTGATATTGCAGTCGTCGAAGCCCGCAGCAACAGCGAAGTCTTTCGTAATCATCCTGTAGCTCTCGACAAGTGCCAAGTGTTCTCGCGATTATCATCTTTGCAATACACCATCGCGATCTATCTCGGCTCGACCAAGCTTCTCGCGTCTTGCAAATCAGGGCGAACCAACCACGCCTGCTTGCGTCGTTTCTTGCTCGGCGAACGCATGTTTCTCCTCGTCAGATATCGCCAGAAAGTTCCTTTCCAGCAGGCCCAGCAGTTCGACGACCCTGCTCCTGTTTGTGCACTTCGCCATAACGAAACGCGTACACAACGCAGAGCGCGTCGATGCCAGCGTTCCTTCGCGCGAAGGGACGATGACAACTAGGCGCCCTAGTTTCGGCGGTGCGGTTGCTAAGCGGTGTGAACAATGTTGAATTTCGGCGGCGCGCGAATTCCGGTCGCTGTGGCCGGCGGATTCCCCAGTGTGAATGAGCCATAATGGGCGTCTTCTCGAGCGCCTTCTAGTGGGTCGCCCTCTTCGGCTCTTTTCGGTGAAAACGCAGCTCGTGCTCAGAGTCGGCCCGGCTTGACTGTCGCTGTCATGTATCGTCGCCGAGTTCCCGCTCATAAACGTCTTTATAGTTGAAATGAGACCGTGACCGAATTGTCGTATAAATTTCAGAGCCCGATTTGTGATACCTTCGCGGCCTGCTGCATAGTTACTGTTGAGTTCACGAATTGCTAAGAGTACTTTGTTTTCTGTGAAGTCCACATCTAGCTGTGAGTTTGGGGCACCGTCAGGGTTCTTTTGTTAGATATCGGGTTGCCCCGATTTAATCGGTAGGTACTGTTTGGCAAGGTCTTCTACAAGTTCCTCAACAGTACTGCGTTACTTCGCGTGCTTTCCTAACATGCTTAGCCTGATCCGTTGCATAGTTGTGGACTTCATGCCGTTTTCGTCGAGGAGGTGTCTTATCAGCCTCCACCCACTTCCTGTGCGTATTTGCCCGTTGAGGGTTACAGACTTCGTCCCATTGCGGTCGGGAGAGAACCACGCTCATCGTCTTTAGGTGAAGAATTGTAAATATTTATTCCAGCGTCGCCGACATACTCCGGACCCGCAGTGGTAGCTTGGCTGGTAAGGGGTGGCGCTGTTCCGTGCGAGGAAACGGGTTCAGTTACCGACCACGGTGGCTGCATTCCGGAGGGGACGAAATGAAAGAACAGCCGCCCGAATGTAAATGTCATGGACACACTCTGTGTGTATTTGATCATATGTTCTGGCTGTGCCTCAACCAACGGGCATCGAATCTGAACAGTGAGGATGACTGGGGTCGGCGTATGACTAGTGAAGCCCTCCAAGATCAACTGCTGGCCGTCCGGAGAGCTCATGCCATCGGGAAAGCCTTTGGCCTACCGGTGTCTACGCGGGCGCAGCCACCGACTTAGCCTGGGGGCTTTGCCCTCGGGCCGTAGTTTCTCTGGACCATATTAAAGTTCTTGCCATGCCATGTCATGCCATGCTTACTTAGATATACGTGGGCATTCCAGAACCCCACTTGTTGAAACCTCTTACAGAATCCCCCACTGGGGCTTACCAAGTAATGGCAATATGGTGATAGCACATAAAATTCCATAATTATTGTGTACATAGGCCGGTTGGGGGGGGGGGGGGGGAACAAAAATGACACCTCTAAGTCAATCACTCACACACCCTTTATCGTTGACCCTGGAGTGTCACGCACCGAGTTATCCCTAAATTAAGCTTGTGCATGTCCTTTCACGAACATTCTGCTTAAGAATAATTGGAAGGTATCCACTCGCAAGTGCACTTAAAAACTTGAGAATTGTGGACGAACTTCAATTGATGGCGCAAATGTTAAGGCAGGAACGTAGAAGACACGTAAGGCACGGACAAGCGTAAGACACGGACAGCAAACAATATTAAGAATAATGGACGTTCTTGCCGCAAAATAAAATATTCTAGATATAAAGGCAGGAGGTTGTGACGTTCCTCTAGTTTTGCATGATATGCTCGTTAGGCCGTCTTCTGGCGTTGCTGTCAAATTCGAAAAGCTCCAGCGCAGTGTGTCTGTATTTTACTTCGCGGGGCCCAAGTCAAACAATGAATTGTCGTAGTCTCTGTATTTTTCCTGCCATATTGCATGCTGAGAATTTGAAAGCATGAGTACATGCTTATACCCTCTGGCACACAGGCAGCCGGCAACTCCGTTTAACTCCCTCCCCATCACTCCAAGGGAGATGCTGTCCGTGTCACGCGGTCTCCCTTACGCCAAGGAAGTTAAACGTGGCGTTTAAACGTGGATTTCGGCGATCGCCGTTAGCGGCGGAATGGAGCACTTCTTGCCAGTATTCTGTAGCTAGGAAAAAGAAACTGCTAATAGAAAACAGCGGCAGTCAGCGTCTTTATGAATTTTACCTATACAAAGAGATGTTTCACTGCGTAATCCATGCATAATGTGCATTTAACGACAAAAACATAAGCTATAAGTGCGCATACTCTACGTACCATGCCTCGCAAAACACTTGTGCCGTGATCTTGAACAGGTGTCTCCAAGTACTGGCGCACCGTTTTGTTTACGTCTGTGCATCTCGTTTTGTTCTTATTGCGGTGCTCTTTATTTGCCTCCAACATTAGCAAAAGTGACAGCAGTGTGTGACGCGGGTCCTTCCTTCCTTCGTCGACCCCGGCAGGTAGCACATGCGAGCTGTTGTGGTACCCGTCCGCACCAGGAGCGTCGTGAATTGAACGTGAGACCTCCGCTTATTCGATATTGAAAAGCAGAGCGTGATCTAGTTGATAATGCAACTTCATGGAAATCGATGACAACTTCCAGTGTGTTTTACTCTCAGTGCACGCGTAGAAAACGCGTACCAAATGAGCATTACTGCCAACATGCTTCCACGTAAACGTTTCTGTGATAAAAGCCAGAATAAAGCATGGCGGATCCCTCCGTCATAGAATCGGTACAACACGAAAGTAACACGTGTCCTTACAGAAGTAGTTCAATGTTTACTATAAGTTGATATAAGATAGCTTGTACCATTTCTATTGGTGTTTGGCAGCGATAACACCGTTTAACGCGGATACACCCACGTTGACGCTTGGTGGCACAACGCCATTCCGACGACTGACGCTATGATCAACGACTAAACAAGCCCTTGTGGTAGCTGTAATAGTTAACGGTGAGAGCGTAATCAGAGAAATCGGTGTGACAGCCAGAAGAGCGTCGGCTAAGGTCGCATTCCTGTGGCATGGTAAACAGAACACCACGGCTCGACCAGAGGGAAACGCAACGCGCCTTCTGTCTTCCCTCTATCCCAGCCGCGATTTTTCTCGGGGCGAGCGTAAGCGGGGAACGCGGTGTTACAGCGAGGCTACAGTCCTTTAGCCAGACGAGGCAGGCGCGCGTCGCAGAGCTATTTTAGATGCGAAGTATCTTATGGCGCAGTTCAATCCGGTGGTGGTGGTGGTGTGCGGCGTGACCACCCTTACTGCGCATGCGCATACCCTCTCCACTCCCCCTCCCCCTCTCCACTACCCCTCTCCCCTGCCCCTTTCCACTCTTCCTCTGAAACGCGGGCATGCCGAAATTCTCTCCTGCGATACGCCGCGATGAGCACCAGCGCATGCGCGTCCCCTGCCTCCTCTCTCCTCTCCTACGCTGCCCCCCTCTCGCACGCCTGCCGACTACGTCCCCCGCTCGCCCTGTGGGAATTAACGGCCAGGCTAGAGGGAAGACAAGACGCCCGTAGCGTTCCTCTTTGCGTTCCACGACGCAGAGGTCGGTAGCATGCCCAAAGAACGCCAACAGAACGCGATCGTGCAAGTGCTCGGGCTTCGCATCGCTTCATGGTCCCCTTTAGCGGGAAATGTACTTTTTTTTAATATGGATGGATACTATGAGCGAAGCCGAGGCTTCAGCTTAAGTCGTCACCTCGCGGTGTCTTAAGGAGTAGACAAAATTGCACTTCTCCTATGCAAGCGCACCGAATGCCACGGATGCGTAGCAACGACGCGTTGCA
Organism: Rhipicephalus sanguineus; assembly: GCF_013339695.2. Taxonomy (NCBI): domain Eukaryota; kingdom Metazoa; phylum Arthropoda; class Arachnida; order Ixodida; family Ixodidae; genus Rhipicephalus; species Rhipicephalus sanguineus. The sequence goes on along the minus strand of NC_051178.1, from coordinate 5,377,659 downwards.
GGAGCTTATCGCGAAGGTACACCACCCCGCGGGCTAAGCACACTCTGGGAGGAAAATGTTAGATATAAAAGGCGCGTTTGTAAGGCCTCCAGTGTGTGATGGTGGCGCCGTGGATATCTTGCCCGGCATCTGTTGTCGCGGTCTGAGAGGTCGTGGGTTCGACTCCCATTGATGACAATACTCTTTTTTAAATTTTCTTCTGATGATGAAGATGATATGTGGGATTTATTGGCGCAAGGGCCATGCTTGGCCAAAGAGCACAATGAAAAATGTCAAACGAAAAACAATGGGCCGTGATTTCCGATGGTCTGAAAGGGATGTGAGCTACGATGATGTTACGCGGCTGTATAGGGGTCTAAAATTCCACGCCCTAGGGCGGGTAAAACATATAGATATTAACCTTATGGGAGTGACGTGATATATCCAGTGAGGTTCAGTGACAAGGGGTGGTGATAATGAGACTATAGAGAAATGGCCAGAGCACGAATGCCTCGGCGACAGCCCTTGTGCCCCAGGGCCGCGAGGCAGGCGCTATGTTAATGTAGCCACCGCAGCAGCAACCTCTTCTCAAAGGTCGTGCTACGGGTTGCCAAGAAAGGTGACGTAAAAACTATTTACATCCCTTAAAAACGCAAACAATGATTGATATTTAAAAAGCGCTTCCCTACCTATGAACATGGATGGATGCAATGGTATTTGATGTCGGTTTGGAAACGGAAAATGTTTTCTTCTAATAGCATCCGATTCCTTGCACGGTATTAAAATGTTCAGCGCGGTGAGTTGCTCACCGCATCAAACACACAGGTGGATCACCACCGGACAAGAGGTATGCATATGTGCTGTGGGTGTGTCCTATTTGTAGCCTTGTAAGTGTTACTGGTGTGTGGCGTGACTTGGATAGTGGTGGCCAAATTTCAAGATTCGGCTTGATAACATGTAGCTTGTTTTGAGTTTGTCCCACGAGCGCTGCCAATAAGCCCTGTGCTTTTGCTTTAGGAAGGGTTTAAAGCAGGGGTGTGCGATTACCAAACTTTTCGAATACGAATATCCGCCTTCGTATATCGAATCGAATATCGAATATCAAAAAAAATGCCTCCACAGTAACAATATTTTATTTAACATATAGCTATTTGAAAAAAAAAACATTAACATCCTGACTGGCAACAAAACATACACTGCTATCTCCAGAACACAATGTCCAGGCTAGCACAATGCACATCACAACGCAAGCAAATATCACGGCACAATGAAAGTAATGACTACATGTTATCGTGAAGAAATATGAATTGTTCCGCATGATGAGGCAGCAGGCGCTCCCTTCTAACAGTGACAACCCCCCCGCCCCCCTGCCACTGAAAAGGCACGCTCGCTTGGAACAGAAGTGGCTGGTATAGGGAGGTACATGGGGCAAAGTTTTGCCAGACTGGGGTATCTGAAGGTGCCTACAGTCCGCCACCAGTCACATGGGTCACTGTCTTTCTTCAGAAGTGGTCCCACATAGTGAACGAGTGGTAGTGCGGCACGTTACGGCCGCATAATATTGGAAATGTACAGTTACATGATCGCCAACAGCGCTGCACGTCGGAGATGCACCAGCAATAAATCATACGTATTGGGGCGCTCGTCGCAGGCAGATATCGTGCCTCCGTGTACTTAAGATGTTTATCGCTCCTCTCGGCACCATTTTTAGCTATACGAACGCAGCAGAAATGTGGAAGACGAGTTATTTTATGCATGATAATCGAATCGCATATTCGAATGTTTCGAATATTCGAAGTTATTGAATATTCGAAACTTTTCGAATACACGATTTTCGAATCGAATGCGAATATTTCGAATGTCATATTCGACGAATATTCGAAACTTTCGAATATTCGCACACCCTTAGTTTTAAGGGACACTATAGAGCAAAACAATTTTTCTCACATTGGTAAAGTAGTCTTCCATGATACCAAAAACACCACGCTTGCTGCGAGAAGACGCTTCATAAGTGAGAAAACGCGCAAAAAGAAAATACAGGTGGCGACGGCGCCTTTGATTTCCCGCACCATTTGCCGTGACGTCACATATTTATGACGGCGCCTGCTTGGGCCTAGGTAGTTCCTAATCGTTTAAATCGAAGTACATTGTCCTCTGAGGGGGCCAGAGACTTTACATAACGAGTTTTACATAACGAGCCAGGCACCACCGCCACCACCACCGACGTCATACCGCCCGCCAGACGGCCGGCGATACATGCCCTGAGACCATGGTCTGAGTCCATAACACTAACCTCAGACAAAGCGCTCCCGCCCCACGCCTCACCAGGGAACCATACATTGAATGTGATAGAAGAGCAGGTGACCGTTCCGCCGCGCTCCAGCGTCATTATTTCCGTCGGTACCGAAAAACCTGCGAACCTTGAAGGCGTAATCGAGGGCGATCAACACCTACTCCTGAACCGTCAAATTTGCGTCGCACGAGGTATAGCCGAGCTGCGTGACGGCAAAGCAAAGGTAGTGCTGGGTGATTCCACGAGAGATCGAACATGCCTGTCCGGTCGCAATTTTTGTTTTGCCTGAGTTTTTTATATGATGTGTGGGCACATTGAAAGTGCACGGAACTGAAAATTTTATTTCCAAGAAACGCTCCCAGCGCGCCAAAAAAATATTTGTAGGTGCCGGCGCGGGCCTCCTGTTCTTGCTCACTGCAATGTTTTCGGATTTCACGGCCTAATTTAGCGCGAACTATAAATGATGTGTCGAAAACTTTTTTCGCTGGTTTTAATACGCATTACTGTGAATTACATCCAGGCTTTCTTTATGCCGTCCTCAAAAAGAAGAAAATGTGAAAAAATGGCAAACATGGCCAAAATCAAAAAAGGGTCTTAAGTTTGAGGCGCCTTGTCGCATTTGCTATTTCAAACAGAAGCTTGAAAACAATGTCAAATATAGAAAAGAGCCTTTGAAACATATATACGGAAGATCATTTTCCTACGGGCAGCGCAAAAAAAGAAAGAAATAGAGAAGCAAGACTTTTCAAAAAAGTGCATTTTCAAAAAATAAAATAAAATAAAGTCCGGTCTCAATTTTGACGACAATTTTTTATAGAAGAGCTCTTATGTCAGTGAACACAGTTTTATTATCATATGTCCTCATTTGCTCTGTTTACGAGATATAACTGGCCAAAATGACCCTTGCTGTGTGCTCACTTCAGTGCGACTGATGGTTGTTATTAGCTTGCATTGTGCGTAAATCGCAGTTTTAATTATTCTGCTGCAGCAACACCTTGCTCTGGTGGCTTTTCGTCAAGAAAAATGTGTTCTCAGATTTTATTTGTGTCTAGCGTGTGCAAAAGTGGGCTGCTGCCGCCCCCTAAACGGCTAACGTGTCAACAGTTCGCAGCCTACAACCTCGCCTACAATCATCAGAGGAAAGAGGGCGCGCATGTTCAACATATCAATCGCTTCTTCTTCCTGAAGGAATGCCTGGTCTACCTCATCGCGGTTAGATGTAGACAGGTTTTCCTTGAGGAGCGTAAAGCAATGCAAGTAGACCTCGCAGGTGTCGCGAAATCATCAGCCTATGACAGTAGCTACTGGAGGTAAGCAACAACAAAAATAGCAAAGAAAACGTTTTCCTCCGCAATCTTCTTTTTGTGAGCGCGTAAATAATCGGCACAGAACAATCGGACGTAGCCATGGGCCGCGCGCATCGCGTGTAGTGAACAGCTAGACCTAGCAAGTCGAAACGTTTATACTGAACGGCGCCGGACAAATTATCTCACATATGCGCAGCTGTCATGAATGCCTTTCCAGAACTGCGCACGGTTTAACATTTTATGACTAAGGGCGTCCAAGCGCTTTGGGCTGTAATATTTAATTTGTAGGCCGCACTCATCGTCAAAACTAAGGGTAATGTCCGTCTGGCACCACCAATGACCTCTGCTGTGTTCGACGTGGGAAAGCACTTTAGTAAAGTGGCAACAAAACATCATCAATTGGGCAGCTTCGGCCACTCATGGCTTAATCATGCCGCACCGCACGTTTTCTGGCTGCTGAAACTCTGAGGTGAAAGGTCGAGATGATACAGGAAGACGTTATTTGCGACGCCGAAAACATGTGATAGCGAGAAGTGAACTAAACGGCTCGGAAATCATTGAGCTAACTTTTTACAAATGTTGTTTAGGCACAGTGTGCGACGAATGGGGAAGATGGTTAGAGCGTACAATGCATGTAATCGAAGGGAAGCAAGCAGGCAGTGAGAAAACAACTGCATAACAGCGTGCCTGCTCATTGTGGCATTTAGTTACAGATTAAGTTGGCCTTCGCTGCATACAGATGCTTTATTCTGTGTGCAAGGAGAGTATTGACAAAGTGACCTAAACCATGTGTTCGCGGTGTCTCGCGTGCTTCTGATTAGCGAATACTGGCGGGGTAAGTTGAGGTTGTAAACTGCAAACTGCGTACGCGTTAGGCCTTTAGAGGGCGGCAGCAGCCCACCCTCGCGCACGCTAGACACAAATAAAGTTTACGAATACATTTTTCTTGACGACAAGGCACCAGAGCAAGGTTTTACTGCAGGAAAATAACTAAAACTAGATTGACGTGCAATGCCAGTGCCTCCTCTATTTTTCTGTGCCTGGGCGAACGCTCTCCTCGGGCCGTCGAGCGCGCGCTCCGCGTCCGCTCGCCGCTGCCGCGTGGTGGCGCTGTGCAAGTAGACTACGAGAAGCTGGCGCTGAACGGCCGCGCGGATCACGAAGCTCACAAATTCGCGTTCGCATCCGAGTTTAATTGCATTTGTGCTTCTTGCAGGCCTTCACAGGTACAGGGGGATGGAAAGAAACGCGAACACAGCGGCGCGCTGTTTTCATCACGCTCTAACCGTGGTGGCAATAAAAAGATGCTAGATGGTATTTTATTGTGTCATGGATGACGTCGTGTTCTCATCCGTCATCGAGGCTATAACCACTTGAAAATAGATGCGAAACAGCAAAGAGTGCAAATTCCGCATGTTCGCATGTCTTTCCATCCCCGCTGAAATTATTCCGCAGGCAGACTGTCAGGCCGTGCTGCCGGTTCGATACTTGCACTCGAGTTTGATAGTATTCGCGTTTTATTTTCTATTTCAGGCTATTGCAACCGCACCAATGCCTTAGTATGTCATACTGTTGTGTTCCACTCTGCAAATGGAACCGAAAGAAGTCACGATTGTGCTTTTTTTATTTCCCTTTATTGATAAAGACAAGAAAATCTCACAGGGTTCCTTATGCACTCATCTAAGACGACTGAAAGGCGAAAGCCATCTTCTTCTTTTCTTCCAGTCAATGTATTGAATATTCCCTGCCTCCCTCTAAGATATTTCTGCGCCTAACGTGGTTTTCTTACAACCTCAAGGATCGGAGGCAGTGCAAGCTTTCTGCACATCAGCGGAGGCAGGCACTGCCTCCGTGATCGGCCTATTTTGATCAAGCGAAGGTGTAATATGACGACGTAACGTTATGTGACGTCACGACGATGTCAGAAAATTTTATGATCTGTGACGTCATATGATGACGTCATCACGTAATTATTTTTTTCATCACTCGTGCTGACGCCGCCGACGGTCAATTTTCGCGTTTGATGAGGCATCTAAGGCTTTCGCCTTAATACACTGTTCGGCTGTCGTTCCATGAAATTCCAGCTGCCGCTGGTGTTCGGTAGAGGTGGTTTGCAGTAATTAGGCGGGATAATTGGTCTCCTAATACATCTTCAAATTACACTAGAATATGCAGCCGTCGTTTACGACGCGAAGATTTCATAGAATATAAGAAGCGGCGGCTTAAGAAGGATGCAGTAGCGTCACTCATTACAGACTACCCTTCACGTTTACAGCCCAAGGTAACAACTGAACCAAGCATGGTAATTATCCCTAAACGTGACCGTGTTGCGTCCGAACAGTCAATGAATGCATGTAGTACCAGTAGCAACGCTGCCTCGCGATCGCCGCCATGTGCATGCAGCGCTGACATTAGGTCCCGAAGCTGAAGAATCGGAGCCCATGGACACTACATGCGCTACCGGCGAAACAACCGACAATCATTATGTACATTGTCACTGGAAGCAGCTTAGTGACATTGGATGCTATTTAGAGCATGAGCTCATGGCTTGCGTATAGTGTGCTACACCAGTAGACGGTAGCACGCATCGGGGAACTATAAGCGCCCAAGCTTTCAGTATCAGCTCTCGGCAAATGCTTTCGAAAATCGACTTTCACACAGTCAATAACCAACTCTCAGTCAAGCGAACGTAACGGTGACAAAACAATTTTCCGCGCATCACTGGCATGCGCTCTCTGGAATCGGGCTAGCAGACGACGCGCGAGCGTCTCGATCAAATAGCCGCGAAAGACACATGCCTTCGAAATGGGCTGGTTGCCCAGAACAAGTGCTTCATGATTCCAGCTTAGAAGTTTTCACTATACTTTAAACAACGCGAATACAGCCGAAAACTGAACCATAGAGCTGCTTCAAATGCGGCCACGGCATTCATTTCCACGAGCGACGACGCGACGGCTAGTCTACTACGGTGGCGGCGCCCGGCGGGCAAAAGCCGCACTAACGCCGACGGTCGGTTCCCATTGCGCTCCGCTCCTTCGCCCAGGCACAGAAAAATAGAGGAGGCGCTGGCAATGCAAGCTGATGACAGCTATCAATCGCACTGAAGTGAGCACACACAGCAAGGGTAATTTTGGCCCCTTAAACCTCGTCAACAAAGCAAATGAGGACATACATATTAACACGGTGTTTTCACTGACATAAGCGCTCTTCGACAAAAAAATGTCGTCAAAATTGAGGCCTTAGTTGTTTTATTTTTTGAAAATGTACTTTAAAAAAAAAAACTCGCTTCTATTTTCTTCTTATTTTGCGCTGCCTGTAGGAAAACGATCTTCCGCATAAATGTCTCCTTTAAAAAAAAAAAAAGACTCCTTTAAATAAAAGACTCCTTTAAATACTTGGAAAAAGGCGTGGATGTAATTCACAGTAATGCGTATAAAAACCAACAAAAAATTTTCGACACATCATTTATAGTTCGCGTTAAATTCGGCCGTGAAATTCGAAAATATTGCAGTGAACAAAAACAGGAGGTCCGCGCCGCCACCTTCAAATATTTTTTGGCACGCTGGGAGCGTTTCTTGGAAATACAATTTTCAGTTCCGTGTACTTTAAATGTGCCCACATAACATATAAAAAACCCAGGCAAAACAAAAATATCGACCGGACAGGCATGTTCGATCTCTCGTGGAATCACCCTTTAGTGGGCGGCAGCAGCCCACTTTTGCACACGCTAGAAACAAATAAAATCTGAAAACACATTTTCCTTGACGAAAAGCCACCAGAGCAAGGTTTTCTGCAGCAAAATAATTAAAACTATGATTTACGCACAAGGCAAGCTAATAACAACCATCAGTCGCACAGAAGTGAGCACAGACAGCAAGGGTCACTTTGGCCAGTTATATCTCGTAAACAAAGCAAATGAGGACATATGATATTAAAACCATGTGTTCACTTACATAAGAGCTTTTCGATAAAAACTGGTCGTCAAAATTGAGACCGGAGTTTTTTTTATTTTTTGAAAATGTACTTTTTTGAAAAATCTTGCTTGTTTAACTATTTTTTTAAGTTTTTTTTTTTTGCGCTGCCCGTAGCAAAATGATCTGCCGTATAAATGTTGCAAATCCTCTTTTCTATAGCTGACACTGTTTTCAAGTTTCTGTTTGAAATAGCAAAGGCGCCAAGGCGCCTCAAACATAGGACCCTTTTTTGATTTCGGCCGTGTTTGCCATTTTTTCACATTTTCTTCTTTTTGAGGACGGCATAAAAAAAGGCTGGATTTAATTCACAGTAATGCGTGTTAAAACCAGCAAAAAAATTTTCGACACATCGTTTATAGTTCGCGCTAAATTCGGCCGTGAAATCCGAAAACATTGCAGTGAGCAAAAACAGGAGGCCCGCGCCGCCACCTTCAAATATTTTTTTGGCGCGCTGGGAGTGTTTCTTGGAAATAAAATTTTCAGTTCCGTGCACTTTGAATGTGCCCACATAACATATAAAAAACCCAGGCAAAACAAGAATTGCGACCGGACGGGCATGTTCGATCTCTCGTAGAATCACCCTGCTGAAAAACTTCAGCCACGAATATAGGCACCTCAACATTGGTACGACGGTCGCCTACATCGACGAATGTGTGGCCGCCAGCAATGCTTTCGCCCTCTTCGATGCTGCCGAACATGCTTCGACGAATCGAGGTCCCGAACCAGATTTCGACGTTAACCCGCGCCTTCCGAAGGTCAAGGAAGACCAGCTCAAAACCCTGCTCCTGCAATACAAGGACTGTTTCTCGTCGTCGTCAAGAATTCGACAGAACCCAGTCGCGAAATATCGCATCATAACAGAAGAAAGCGCCCGATCAATCCGTCAGAGCCCGTACCGAGTTTTGACACGAGAACGCGAGGCCGTCCAGAAACAGGTCGACAAAATGCTACGCGACGACCTCATCCAGCTGTCCAAGAGTCCGTGGGTGTCACCTCTGGCGTTAGTGACGAAGGATGATGGGACCCTACGTTTCTGCGTAGATTATCGTCGCCTGAACAAAATCACGAAAAAGGACGTCTACCCTTTCCCACGTATAGACGACGCCCTAGATCGACTCCACAACGCGAAGTACTTTTCTTCGATGGACCTCCAGACCGGCTACTGCCAAATCGAAGTCGACGAGAGAGACCGAGAAAAGACTGCCTTCATAACACCGGACAGCCTGTTCGAGTTCAAGGTCATGCCCTTCAGTCTTTGCTCGGCACCTGCGACTTTCCAACGAGTCAAGGATACAGTGTATGGGGCGCTCGGCGGCTGTGAGCGCTGTGATGCGGCTGTGGCTAGAGGACGGACATGTTTTTCGTGGGCTCCGGAATGACAGCGTCAGATAACTTTTTTTTGCATGATTCGAGCTGGTTTTTTTATTTATATGAGTGCATAAGCCACTAGATTGAAGCTTAATAGGCCTTACAACTTTGTACTGTTTAACATCGTGGTTTAGCGCTAAAGAAAGACACATGTGAGAGACAGGACAGGCGCTACTAACAACTGGTTTATTGCAAGGGTTGCAATGGAATAAATACCACATTGGTGCGCAGACGTGACGAACGCGTAACAAGACGTCACCACTTATCAGGCTACAGGCATGTGACATCAAAAAGCCTAATCTCATTTCTATACAAGCAGATAGATGTGTCGCTAACACAGTTAGTACCTTTTTTCTTTATATGATACGCCTCCCAGAGTTCGCGGGCTGATTTGTTCCAGCTTCTTTCTAGAATCTTAGCCTCTCGAAATATCGGCTCACACATGCATTTTCGGCAGTGGGACGAAAGATGGGCCCCATCTACTTTCTTTAGATTTTGCGCATGCTCCCTTAACCGGTCATTAAGGCATCGGCCTGTTTGCCCTATGTACGACTTACCGCAAGACAGCGGTATGTCATAGACCACTCCTTGCACGCATTTCACAAAGGGCGAGGCATGCTTCTTTGAGCACCCTTTATTCTTGCAGCCCACCTTTGTTGTGCGAGGGCACAGCTGTGCAAGCTTGTTGGGCGCCGAAAAAACAAGCGGGACCCCATGCCTATTGGCAACCTTCTTCAGGTTGTGCGAAACCTTGTGCACATACGGCACAACTTCAGGTTTCTTCCCCGGTGCTCCCTCATCCGCTGTTTTTCGCTTGGCGCTGCCCTTCAGTTTTCGGAGTAGGGCCTCAGCCACCGCCACCAAGACCGGTCCAGGGAAACCCGCGGACAATAGTCTTTCCAATTGTTTCACAAAGGCCGCTTCTACTACATGTGAACACGACTTTCTCAAGGCCGATTCCAGGCAGGATATAGCGATGCCCCTCTTAACAACCTTTGAGTGGGCAGAGTCATAGGGTAAGAGTTCCTTTCGTGCCCTAGGGGAATACATCCAACATGTGTGACTATTACAAAAGCGCAAATTAAGATCTAAAAACTGCAACATGTTACTTTGGGGCAGCTCTCGCGTGAACGATAAGCCTTTTCCATGCTGTTTAAAAAGGTTGATCACTAGGTCCACCTGGTCTCGGTACGGCACTGTGCTACTGTCGCTTAAAATAATCAAAAAATCGTCCATGTATCTAAAAACTTGTTTAACCTTATGGCTTAGAACCTGCTCAAGGCATTGGTCAATGTTAGCGAGAAAAATGTTGCATAAAATTGGCGCCACGCACGACCCAATGCAAATTCCCTTGTCTTGCAAAAAATGTTGCTCATTAAAAGAAATAAAAGTGTTCCTGAGGTAAAAGTATAAAAGGGTTAAAAAATTCTTTACCGTGAGACCTGCGCTGTTTTGAAAGGGAATTACACCATTCTCTTCTATGCACGCTCGCACGGCATTAAAGAGGTGGGCATGAGGGACGGAATAGAATAAGTCTTCAACGTCAATAGAAAAGGCTTTGCCAGAGCACTCGTTATCCTGAAGGAACTTTACAACCTCATCAGAATTTCGGGTATAGAAGGGATCCTTTATCTGGAGGCTGGTAAGTGTACGTAAAAGGAATTGACTAACATTTTGTTGCCAAGTGCCTCGCTCACTTACGATCGTCCTGAACGGCACTTCCGGTTTGTGCGTTTTTCCACTGAAAAAGACTGTCAAAGTGTTACCTTTACTTTCCTTTATTTCTTTAGCTAGTTTTTCGAGATTTAAAGTTTTACAAAGTTTCACTACGCTAGCTTTTGCTTTTGACACACTCGTCTTGATGGGAGTGAAGTTTTTGTTTAATGCCTGAATGGCTTTTTCATTGTACACTCCATGCGGTAACACAACAAACCCGCCGTCTTTATCGGCCTGTAGCAAACACAAATCATTGTCTCTAAAATACGCTACCACATTATCTAGGTGCTTTTTCGTGTGACAGTTTTTATGTCCATGAGTGGCCTTTAGAAGGCTGTCTACACCTTCCAGCAGGCACCGCTCCTGGCTTTCACAGGGGGCTTTCTTTGCGATGTTTCGGTTGAACGCTGCAAGTTCATGCGCGGGAATACTGGGTTCTAAACTGTATTTGGGACCCTTCTTCAACAAGCTGGCAATGTTATCAGGGATGGTGGCGTCTCCAATTACAAATAAACTACCTCTAGAGACATGATTTTTCATTCGCTTCGAATTTTCAAGGAAATGCCTAAGATACACTTGCCACAAAGATTCTGTCAGGCGTACTATAAGTTTTCTAATGCGACAGAGTCTGATTTCCGCCCTCCACGGCGGGTCATGCGAAAACAGAGCACCCGAAGCCAGTCATTAAACAGACGAACTTGGCGGGACAGTTCCGAACGGAGTATCTTCATCACACGTTTCACATGGGCCCAGGATGGAGGAACAGTTCCAAATATGGCACTTACTTCTTCTGGGATCACGCCCTTTCGAAGACACAGTCCGATGAGCCTATTTCGACAAGTGGTTGTCACGGTCCTTGTGACGAGCGCATGGACGTTCATCCACGCTAACGGAGGCACAGAAGGAACACATATAGACGGGCCCGTTGTACTAGAAATATACTTAATAAGAACTTGTTGTTGGGCGAGTTGGTGAGTACTTAACATCGTGGTTTAGCGCTAAAGAAAGACAGACACATGTGAGAGACAGGACAGGCGCTACTAACAACTGGTTTATTGCAAGGGTTGCAATGGAATAAATACCACATTGGTGCGCAGACGTGACGAACGCGTAACAAGACGTCACCACTTATCAGGCTACAGGCATGTGACATCAAAAAGCCTAATCTCATTTCTATACAAGCAGATAGATGTGTCGCTAACACAGTTAGTACCTTTTTTCTTTATATTTCTTTTTATGCAACATTTTTCTCGCTAACATTGACCAATGCCTTGAGCAGGTTCTAAGCCATAAGGTTAAAAAAGTTTTTAGATACATGGACGATTTTTTGATTATTTTAAGCGACAGTAGCACAGTGCCGTACCGAGACCAGGTGGACCTAGTGATCAACCTTTTTAAACAGCATGGAAAAGGCTTATCGTTCACGCGAGAGCTGCCCCAAAGTAACATCTTGCAGTTTTTAGATCTTAATTTGCGCTTTTGTAATAGTCACACATGTTGGATGTATTCCCCTAGGGCACGAAAGGAACTCTTACCCTATGACTCTGCCCACTCAAAGGTTGTTAAGAGGGGCATCGCTACATCCTGCCTGGAATCGGCCTTGAGAAAGTCGTGTTCACATGTAGTAGAAGCGGCCTTTGTGAAACAATTGGAAAGACTATTGTCCGCGGGTTTCCCTGGACCGGTCTTGGTGGCGGTGGCTGAGGCCCTACTCCGAAAACTGAAGGGCAGCACCAAGCGAAAAACAGCGGATGAGGGAGCACCGGGGAAGAAACCTGAAGTTGTGCCGTATGTGCACAAGGTTTCGCACAACCTGAAGAAGGTTGCCAATAGGCATGGGGTCCCGCTTGTTTTTTCGGCGCCCAACAAGCTTGCACAGCTGTGCCCTCGCACAACAAAGGTGGGCTGCAAGAATAAAGGGTGCTCAAAGAAGCATGCCTCGCCCTTTGTGAAATGCGTGCAAGGAGTGGTCTATGACATACCGCTGTCTTGCGGTAAGTCGTACATAGGGCAAACAGGCCGATGCCTTAATGACCGGTTAAGGGAGCATGCGCAAAATCTAAAGAAAGTAGATGGGGCCCATCTTTCGTCCCACTGCCGCAAATGCATGTGTGAGCCGATATTTCGAGAGGCTAAGATTCTAGGAAGAAGCTGGAACAAATCAGCCCGCGAACTCTGGGAGGCGTATCATATAAAGAAAAAAGGTACTAACTGTGTTAGCGACACATCTATCTGCTTGTATAGAAATGAGATTAGGCTTTTTGATGTCACATGCCTGTAGCCTGATAAGTGGTGACGTCTTGTTACGCGTTCGTCACGTCTGCGCACCAATGTGGTATTTATTCCATTGCAACCCTTGCAATAAACCAGTTGTTAGTAGCGCCTGTCCTGTCTCTCACATGTGTCTGTCTTTCTTTAGCGCTAAACCACGATGTTAAGTACTCACCAACTCGCCCAACAAGTTCTTATTTTGTACTGTTTCCTGAGTGACAGTTGCCTGGGTTGTTTTTTTATTATTTGTTTGTTCGGACACCACGTGGCTGAAAGGTACACATGTGCTTTGCAGTGTAGCATACTTGCGGAGTTTAGTGATATCATTTGGCTTTAAGTGTATCTAATCCGCCGTGTGAACGATCTAGCCATGGTCAAAAAGACCGTAAAGTGTCCAGAGTGCGGAATAGGATGGAAAATAGAGGTATGTACGGATGAGAAGACAGAGGGAGCTGACGCCAAGTGTAAGCAATGCGAGTTAGAGACGAAAATGGAAATAATAATGGCTGCCCAGAATGAGCTCATGGTAAGAATCTCCGAGCTGGAGAAAGCGTTGGCGACAGAGCGGGAAAAAACGATGGCTATGGGGGAAAGGCTTAAGTCAGCCGAGGAGGGGTTAGCAAAGCTAGTCATGGTGAACAAGGAAGCAAGCGACAGCGAAAACAGTGGGGCATCGACCCCCACAGTGGTAGACGCGAAGGGGGAAACAGGTTTGGAAAATACAGGTGCAAGGGTCACAGGACCCAGCTTCCGCGAAGTCGTTTTGGAAAGGAGAGGGGACAATACGGCAGCAGTGGCACACGCTAGTAACCGAGGCAGTGGACAGGTGCGGGAGAGTCCAACAGAAAAGTCGGAGCACGTGATAATCGCCGGGGACTCAAATTTAGTTAGATGCGCAGAAGCAGTCAAGGAAAGGGTGAGAGGCGACAAACGAGTTTTAATAGGGAAGTTCCCGGGACATGGGCTGCGATCAGTGATGAGACAAGATAGCGCAAAACTCGCAACTAAGGCTAACGAACGTAACCTCGGGATAATCGCGGGAGGTCTAAACGACGTCTTGAATGAAGAATCAGCCGAACTAGCGACCACATTAGCGAAAGGGGTAGATGACATGCGCGCCATTTCCCCTCAGGTGCATATAGTGGTATGCACAATACACGAGGTACCGGTGCGTGACGGCAACCTGCAAAGAGCGGTTGTCGACGCAAACAAAGACATATGGCAGATGAGTCGAGAGAAAGGCATTCGAGGTAGTGGAAATAAACAGAGAGGTGCACAGGTGGGGTGGTTTTCGAAGAGACGGAATACACTTCGATAGGAGGCTTGGTCATGAGGTGGGTTGGCGACTTGCGGGACGCGCAGTAGCTTTTTTGGGGGGCACGCGGGCCCTTCGGTGCCCAGGGTAGCTTGTAATGAGGAAGACAACCAGGGGGACTCCTTGACAGGCAGTGTAGTGAAAGACCAGAGAAAAAGGTAAAAGAAGAGAGAAGAAGGCGCGTGTTGCAGTTAGTTACATTAACATGCAGGGTGGCAGAAAAAAGGCAAAATGGTTAGATTGAGGGACAGGTAAACAAGGAACAGATAGGTGTTTATGCGGTTACATAAACACACCTTAGAGACTTGGAAGAGCCACCACATATTGAAAATTATGTTTGGGAAGGATGTAACAGGATCACATCAGAAAGGAGAGGAAATTCATAGCAGAACAAAATGGGATAGAGTGAAACAGAAGTGTTCAGAGCACCTCTGGGTTTCGGGCACAGTAGGTAAAAGAAAACGTGGCTAGGTGTAGCTTACTTGTGGACGGGGAATAAGTGCAGAGAAAAGAATCTGGAGATAGTGAAATGCATAAGCACCGATATTAAAGAATTTGGTCATGATGCCGAAATAATCCTTCTAGGGGACATGAACGCTCACACTCATGACCTTGACGGATGGTCAGACGCCAATGGCAAGTTACTGCTAGATCTCTGCGAGCAACATAGTCTTGAGATAGTTAAGGTCGGGCCTAAGTGTGAGGGGCAGATCACGTGGGAAGTCGGAAACAGGCAATCGAGCATTGATTATTGTCTCATGACAGAATGAATATATGACAAACTTAGAGAGATGAGAATAGACGAGGAAAGCTTTAACAGCTTGGGTAGTGATCATAAACGCATAATATTACAAATGGGATATAAAACTGAAAATAAGGACATAGAATCAAAGCTTCGCAGCTTGTATCTAAATGACAAACAAATAACAAATATAGCCGCAAGAGTCGAGGAAAGAGTAGACGAACTACCAGGCAAAGACTGGAAGTATAGTGAGCTGCTACATGTAATCACGAAAGAAATGGAAATAGGAAAACTATTTTTTGGAAAGGAAAGAAAAAGCCAAAAAGTTGGTGGAACAAAGAAATCCGGGAAGCGATTGAGATGCGACGTCAGGCATCACGGGAGCACAGACAGGCAAAAAAGGAGAAGCGGCCACAGGACGATGTCAACCAAATATGGGAAATATATTTAGAGCAAAAATCCATTGTGCAGAAATTAGTCGAGGCAAAAATTAAAGGTGAAAGTGAACGCTGGATGACAGGGATTCGCGAAAAGAAGGCCGCGCCTAGGATATTTTGGAGTCACCTAAAAGCGCTGGGTAGGAAGTCTGTCACAATGCAACAATATGTGGTGTGTTAGGTTCGAACGTTAAGTATTGTCACTGAAAAAATTGTTTCAGTGACACAATCAACGAAACCGTGTGGTGGAAAAACATTCCTTCATTATTTCTAAAAATAAGTTAAAGAAAGAAAGTACAATGAAGAAAGGAAAAAAACGGTATCTATACAAAAAGAATAAATCAGAGTCCAAATTTACAAAAATTAAAGTCCTGCAAAATTAGCAAAGTTCCTCTCACAGTTCTGGTAGAGGTAGACGTCGGGGTGTTGTGGTGACGCTGCGGCGAGGCGTCGGTAGGGCAGGAGCGCAGAGGATCGGTGCTTCCTGGAGACTCGGTCAATGGGTCCATGGAGAGCTTGCCAAGTGCACCCGGGAGACCATTACCACAGCCAAGTGGTACAGCAGGCGTCGTCCTTGCGGGTCGAAGATGTTGCCATCCAGTCTGCTGGCTCGTGTCCGGAACCCAACTGCCTTGAGACCACCTCGAACAGTCGGCAACGAAGGCAACGCACGTCTTCCTTCGACGTTCCAAAAGCAAGCCACCTCGTCTTCCTCTCTTCTCCGCCTTACCCCGTCCACAGCATTTCCTTTGTGCGCTCTTCTTTTTCCTTGCTCTGATTCACTTCACGTGCTTTCGGTTTCGACGTCTCACCGATATACAGAAACATTGCACTTCAAGTCCAAGAGTTACAGTCCAATATTCATCACAGAAAGCCCCCCCCAAGAGAAGTTTTTTTAGAAAAAAAAAACGTTGCGAATAGTGATGGGAACACAAGCAGCCAAACTAATGGGACTATAGGACAGGGGTTAAGTCCTACCCAAATAATCTGCCCCAACATTTTCTGAGCCTTTTATGTATTCAACACGAAAAGAATACTCCTGAAGGGTAAGGCTCCATCGCAGAACTCTGCTATTTAAATGCTTTGCTTGCGTCAGGTACAACAAAGGCTGGTGATCAGTTTGTATCACAAAGGCGGTTCCACAGAGGAAAATGTGAAATTTTTCCACCGCCCATAACAGAGCAAGGCATTCGCGTTCAATCGCAGAGTAGCGAGTTTCTCGGGGAGCTAATTGCCTGCTAGCATACGAAATTGGATGCAAGACACCCTCATGTTCTTGCATTAGCACGGCGCCAAGTCCCGTGTCAGATGCATCAGTACGAAGTACAAACTCCTTTTAAGGTCTGGCTGTCTTATGACGGGCTTGACGTCTACGAAGGCCGCTTCTCTTTCTGGAGTCCAGGTCACCCGATTGGCTTCTCCCTCCTTGAGCATGTCAACCAGAGGCTGCGCCTTCTCAGCGTATCGTGGAACAAAGTCACGATAATAGCCTGCTAGACCGAGGAACGAGCGCACTTGCTTCTTTGTCTGAGGCTTAGGTGCTTGAAGGATTTTTTCAATCGTTTCTTCGTTCGGTTGAATCTTTCCTTCGCCGAGACGATGGCCGTGGAAAGTGATGGTGGTTGCTCCGATCTCGCATTTTTGTGGCTTCACTTTGAGACCTGCGCCCCTAATCCTATCAAAAAGACGTTGGAGCGTCTGCAGGTGCTCGTCCCACGTCAATGTTGCGACGAGGACATCGTCGATGTAGTGCACTACGTTGGGAATCCCTGTCAAGAGTCGTCGCATAAGTCGGGTAAACACTGCTGATGCCGTGTTTATTCCGAATGGCATGAATAAAAATTGGTAATGACCAGACTGTGTAGAAAACGCCGTTTTAGGCCTGGAACTCTCTTCCAAGGGCACCTGCCAATATCCTTTCGTCAGGTCAAGTTTTGAAAAATATTTCTTATTTCCCACCTCCGTGAACATGATGTCGGTTCTTGGGATCGGTTCTGCGTCCGCAACGAGCACACTGTTGATGCGGCGGAAGTCGATGCATGCTCGATATGACTTGTCTGGCTTCTTGACCAGAACAAGTGGAGAGTTGTATGGTGATTCGGTGGGTTCGATTATGCCGAGCTTGAGCATATCGGCCACTTCCTTCTCGACAGCATCCTTCATCGCGAAAGGTAAAGGGTATTGCCCGGGACGTCAGAAAAAATATCCTGGTAATCTTCCAGGAGATGTTGAAGTTCTTGAAGCTGGTCTGTACTGAGAGCAGATGATTTCCGAATGCTCTCAATCCCGGAAGTTTTCTCCACAGTGAAACTTGGTACAGGATTGTCGGTCACGTCTTCTACCACAACGAACGATGAGGCCTGTGCAGGTACGTTCGGTTGGCGTTCCTCATATTTTTTCAACATATTAATATGAAACAGCTTCTTCGTGTGTCCGAGGTTAATCCAGTAGTCGAAATCATTCTTCTGGGCTGTGAATACAAAAGGTCATTTCCAGTGCATAAGAAGTTTATTGTGGCTCGTTGGAAGAAGAACCAAAGCTCGGTCACCCACCTTAAGACGACGGCGACCACTCTTTCTATCGTAATACTTCTTCTGTAGTCGCTGAGCCTTTTCGAGTCCTCTGTGAGCTATCTGCAAAGTTTGAAACAGACGCTCTTTGAGGTCGAGGACGTAACCATAGACTGTTTTAGTCTCTTCATCGATCTCGTCCTTGGTCCAGATCTCTTTAAGTAGCGTCAGTGGACCTCGTACCTGGTGGCCATAGATTAGCTCGAAAGGCGAGAAACCAAGACTGGTTTGTGGAACCTCTCTGTAGGCAAACAA
This sequence comes from Rhipicephalus sanguineus, assembly GCF_013339695.2. Taxonomy (NCBI): domain Eukaryota; kingdom Metazoa; phylum Arthropoda; class Arachnida; order Ixodida; family Ixodidae; genus Rhipicephalus; species Rhipicephalus sanguineus. Next base: position 5,359,432 of record NC_051178.1, on the reverse strand, counting down.
CAGAGGAGCTATGTACCGGTCCCATGACTTAGGTTGTTCCTGGCATAGTTTACGGAACATCTCTTTGGTTGTTCCGTTAAACCGTTCAACCAATCCATTGCACATGGGATGGTACGGAGTGGAACTCAGGTGTTTGATCTGAAGTAGACTGTTTACCTCTTTCATTAACTCCGAGGTAAAACATGACGCCTCATCACATAGAATTTCCTTCGGAAATCCTATGCGTGAAAAGATTTCCACAAGCCCTTCGGCTACAGTTGCTGAGTCTATAGCTGGCAGTGGTATCGCGTCAGGATACCGAGCGGCAAAATCCACCAGCGTGAGAATATACCTGTTGCCTTTTTGTGAAGTTGGAGAGAGTGGTCCGATGATATCAACCGCCACTCTCTCAAATGGCGTGTCTATGAGTGGCATACGGCCAAGCGGCGCTTTGCTCAACTTTCCTTTCGGGAACGTCCGTTGGCACGCGTCACACGACTTCACGTACCTCTTGATGTCTTCCTGAACACCAGGCCAATAGAACGCGCTCAGTACCCTTTCGGTAGTCTTCTTGATGCCTTGGTGTCCAGAGAGCGGGTTTTCGTGGGCTAGCTGAAGAACTTGCGCACGGAGCGTTTTCGGTACTACCGCTTGTTCAATCGTTTTGCCAGGACAAAACTGGTAGGAGCGGTACAGCAGATCGCCACGTACGTAGAACGAGCAGGATGATGATCCCTTGCCTTTGAAGGTTTTGCCCACCTTAGCTCGGCAAACTTCCAAGCTCTTGTCATTCTTCTGCTCCTGTTGAAATGTCTCTCGTGAGACGCGAATGAGGTTCATTAACTCCTCTTGTCTCTTCCCCACGGCCTTTGCGAGAACCACCGCGGGCCTTGAGTGGAGATCCTCCGTTTTGCTCCCTTTTACGTTCTGAGCTGGGCATACGAGAGTGGACAAGGTCTTCTTCCAGTTTTTATCTGGGTTCGTGTGGTCGCGAGAACCTGGCACATTTCCGATGATGACATCGTAGAGAGCGTTGTCCAGGCATTTTGCAACAATGGCGCCTGAAAAGTATGGCGACGAGATGAGTACGTCGGCTTCCAGGGCCTCAGTGGTACTACCGTCAGCCAACAGTAAGGTTGCCATTGTACCCGTCAATGCCGTATCCGGGACCAAAGAACGTCGTACGACCACGCTGTTAATGCCTGTGTCACGTAGAACAGATACAGGCTTCTCAAACATTACTCCTTGCATGACTGACATGTCGTGGCGGACGCCAATCTGTCGCGGACGCCAATCTGTCGTGGCTGTATAAACTTGGGCTTCGAGGAGCACTTGTACCTCGCTCTTCATCTCGTAGCCTGAAGTCTTGACTTCTGTTGAAGGAGCGACTTCTCATGGAGACACAACCGGCGACTTCTTTTGTGCCTGAGCCCTTGCGTCTGCAGTCTTGCACATTATGCCCTGTCTTCCGGCAATACGTACAGCATTGTTGCTTGGAGCGCATACGGCAGTCGGATGTTTTGTGCCCATATCTGTCACAAACGAAACATCGGACTTGCGTCTTGCCAGGACTACTTCCTTATTTCTCTTTTGCAGCACCTTCTTCCGGCCTTTCCTTGAACGCCAAGAGATTCTTGTGCCCTTGTGCTTCCATATAGTGATCTGCGGCTTCAGCGATTTCATCAAGGGTTTGATAGTTTCTCTCTCGAAGAAACAATGTCAGACGACGGTGGCAATTCTGAAGCAGTTGCTCGCTAGCGGTTATGTCTCGTACCGCTTCAAACGTCTTTCCTCGGTTGGCCATTTCCATCCAACGGTCGAAGAAACTCAAAAGCCTCTTGGCATACTGCTTCGCTGTCTCTTCATCTTGGGGTTTGCTCAGCCGGAACTTTTCCCTGTAACCCTCAGCTGTGCATCGGAAGCGTTGAAGTAAGGCCTTCTTAGCCTTGTCATAGTCCACTGATTCCTCAGGGGAGAAGCGACCAAAAACTTTCAAGGCCTCACCATCCAAACACAAGCTGAGTGCAGTGGTCCACTTGTCTAACGGCCATCCCTGACCGGTAGCGACGGATTCAAACCGTTTAAGGTATGCGTCGAGATCATCGCGATCCTCCTTGAAGACGGGGATCAAACTGTGGGGGTTAATCATCATCGGTGACTCGTTTCTTTCCTGTCCAGCACCAGCGTCTCGTTCCTGGCTATTTCCAGACTCGGCCAATTTGACCCGCAATGCTAGGACTCGCTCTTCTAGCTCCAGGCGTTCCTTCGTAGCCTCTCGCTCTGCTTGCCTATCGGCCCGTGCTTTCTCAGACTGCTCGTCCACCCAGGCTTTTAGTTCTGCGCCCTGCAGACCCATGCTCTGACCCAACGTTACAAACTCTGCCGAAGACATTCCGAACCCCTTCAATTCATGCACGCTTTACCACACGGTTTCGTCCTGTCGCGGACGCCAATCTGTGGTGTGTTAGGTTCGAACGTTAAGTATTGTCACAGAAAAAATTGTTTCAGTGACACAATCAACGAAACCGTGTGGTGGAACAACATTCCTTCATTATTTCTAAAAATAAGTTAAAGAAAAAAAGTACAATGAAGAAAGGAAAAAAAACGGTATCTATACAAAAAGAATAAATCAGAGTCCAAATTTACAAAAATTAAAGTCCTGCAAAATTAGCAAAGTTCCTCTCACAGTTCTGGTAGAGGGGTGTTGTGGTGATGCTGCGGCGAGACGTCGGTAGGGCAGGAGCGCAGAGGATCGGTGCTTCCTGGAGACTCGGTCAACGGGTCAATGGAGAGCTTGCCAAGTGCACCCGGGAGACCATTACCACAGCCAAGTGGTACAGCAGGCGTCGTCCTTGCGGGTCAAAGAGGTTGCCATCCAGTCTGCTGGCTCGGGTCCGGAACTCAACTGCCTTGAGACCACCTCGAACAGTCGGCAACGAAGGCAACGCACGTCTTCCTTCGACGTTCCAAAAGCAAGCCACCTCGTCTTCCTCTTTCTTCTCCGCCTTACCCCGTCCACAGCATTTCCTTTGTGCGCTCTTCTTTTTCCTTGCTCTGATTCACTTCACGTGCTTTCGGTTTCTATGTCTCACCGATATAAAGAAACACTGCACTTCAAGTCCAAGAGTTACAGTCCAATATTCATCACACAATATATGGTAGATGAAGGAGGAAATAAATTGGAAGTATATGAAGCGCTAGGTTACGCCCGAAAATAACAGCCGATTCGTTTAAAAAGGTCCGCCAGGGGATTCCCCCGGTGTGTAAGAGTACGCAAAGGAGTGCAACCGACGAAGATGTAGTACTAGATAATTTCAAGTGGAAGAAGGCCGAAGGAAAAATTCCTAAGCGCACTACTCCGGGCTTAGATGGGGTTCCCGTCAGCCTCATTAACGAACTCGGACATAACACTAAATAAGCACTGCTGAAAGCCGTAGAAAAGTGCTTACAGGAGAGGGAAATACCAGGCAGTTGGCGAAAAAGTAGAATGATCTTATTCTATAAAGGCAGGGGAGAAAATGATAACATTCGCTCGTATAGACTGCTAACCATTACATCGGTGCTATACAGGTTGGCGATGCAGGCAGTAAAATTAAAAATAGAAGCGTGGGTAGAACAAAATGATGCTTTGGGAGAACTTCAGAATGGATTTCGAATCGACAGGCGGTTAGACGATAATCTGTTTGTTCTTACCCAGTGTATAGAAATATCGAAAATAGAAAACAGGCCCTTACACGTAGCTTATCTAGATATCACCGGGGCGTATGACAGCGTTAATCAGGAAATTTTGTGGGATGTATTGAAAGAAGTGGGCATATGGGACGACTGTATACAGCCTTTGAGGGAAATATACCGAGAAAATACAGTTTGTATAGAATGGGAAGGAATAAGTAGCAAGGACACGCGTTGAAATTAGCAAGGGGCTAAGCCAGGGATGTCCTTTGTCCCCGCTGTTATTAATGCTGTACATGGTGAGGATGGAAATAGCGCTAGAAGGTAGCAAAATTGGATGTAATTTGTCGCACAAACAGGTCGGCACGATGGTTGAGCAGAAGCTTCCAGGTCTATTTTATGCTGATGATATTGTCTTATTTGCGGACAGTCAAGGTGATATACAGCGACTGGCAGATATATGCGGAAGGGAATGTGAGGCTCTAGGACTAAGTTTTAGTGCAACAAAATGTGGATTGATGGTATTCAATGATCACGAAGACCATGCGATCTTCATACAGGGCCAAAAAATACCGAGGGTAAGCGAGTACAAGTACCTGGGAGTATGGGTAAATGGGGGGGATAGATATATGGAGGTACAAGAGAAAGCATCGGTAGCAAAGGGAAAGAGGAATGCTGCAATTTTAAAGCACAGAGCTTTATGGGGATACAATAGGTACGAAGTGCTTCGAGGGCTGTGGAAGGGTGTGATGGTCCCGGGGCTTACATTTGGGTACTCAGTGGTGTGCATGAAGTCAGAGGTACAATCAGGAATGGATGTAAATCAAAGGACGGTGGGCCGCCTCGCGTTGGGCGCTCACGGGAAGACGACAAATGAGGCTGTCAAGGGTGACATGGGATGGACAGGCTTTGAAGTGAGGGAAGCTCAGAGCAAAATGACATTCGAAGAAAGGCTGAGGAAAATGAAGAGTAGATGGGCAGAGAAGGTTTTCAGGTATCTGTAAAGAAAAACCGTTGACACGCAGCAGAGAAAAAGAACTAGGAGGCTCACCAGCAAATATACGGCTAGCAGTGCGGGCGATATGGCAACAAGGAGCATTAAGCGGAAGGTCAGAGAGGCGGAGAGGACTTATGGGATGGCAGCGATGGAAAAGAAGCCGGCTCTGAGTAGCTACCGAAAGGGAAAAAACGAAATAAGGAGGGAAAGGTTATATGATAATTCAAGGGGAAACGCTTTACTGTTTGAAGCAAGGTCGGGCTGCCTTAGAACGCGTAGTTATAAAGCGAGATTCAGTAACGAAGAAGAATAATGTACATGCTGCGGGGGAACTAAGGAAATGATGGAACATGTACTGATTGAATGTGGCGATATTCACCCAGGTATACTTGTGGGCACGAGTCTACAGGAAGCCTTGGGTTTTAGGGACAACAATGGAAAGCTGAACACGTCGGCGATAGAAATAAGCAAGAGACGGTTAGAGTATTGGTGGCAGAAAAGTAGAGATAAAGTAAAAAAAAATAAATAATGGGGAAAAAATAAGGTCATTCTGCCTTAAGAGGCAGAGAGATAGACCGTGAATTTATAAATTATTGGTATAATAACATAGATTTAATCAATGTCGACAAGGTATTAGGCCAGCATGAAACAAGGAAGTTTTTTCTTTTTTCTTCGAGCATGGTGGCAGACATGTCACCGCCCCGTTATAAAGGGGACGCTCATAGCATCCATCCATCCATCCGCGTGGAAGACAACGACGATCGCATGTGCGCTCGTGTCACGCGGCAGCCGCTGGCAGCGGGCAGTTTCGGCCGAGGCTTTCACCAGTAAGGACGTGTCTCTTTGGGTCTCGGCCTCATCCCTGAAGGGTTCAGGGCTGGCTGCAGCCGCAAAACAGGTATAAATGCCTGTATAAATATCACCACTGCACATGTATAAATGTCACCACTTGTCAGTTGATCGACGGTCGACGCTCTGGTCGCCGCTATCAGTGTGTTGTTTTCTGCTTCCCGGCCACAATGTCGGCCAAATAAACAGTTTCATCACTGACGTGCTGACTGCTGCCTTCATCGACGTCACGACCACGTGACAATATTCATGGTTTTGATTCACTTGTTCTTTATATACTTTATGTGTGATATTAGGTAAGTTTTGCGTCTAGAATTACGCCGAGGAATTCATGCTCTGTTTTTACAGGGAGCCGCTGGCCGTGCACGTCAATGTGCGAATCAGGATGGAGGCCTCTCTTTCTTGAGAATAAGACGCAAATGCTTTTTTTGCGGGTTGAGGCTGAAGCAGTTGTCGTCTGCCCATTTAGTTACCTTGTTGAAACCAAGTTGAACCTGCCGCTCGCACATTGTAAGATTGCAAGATTTAAAACCGATTTGCACGTCATCGACATATGTGCAACAAAACATGTTACGCGGAGTGCACAGACGCAAGGAGTTCATTTGATAATAAAAAGTGTACAACTCAGTACGCCACCTTGTGGCACTCCTGTTACTTGAACAAATGTTCGGGACAAGACATGGCTTAATCGAACACGGAATGTACGATTGTGCAGGTAGCTTTCAATCAAAGTCAGCATCCTACCTCGTACACCTAAATGTGAGAGGTCTCGTAGTATGTCAAAGCGCCATGTGGTGTCGTAAGCGTTTGCCATATCGAGGAACACCGAAAGGAAGAATTGCTTGTGGAGAAATGCGTCGCGAATTTGGGCTTCCATACGTACAAGATGGTCAGAGGTAGATCTACCCTCTCGAAAACCGCACTGGTATGGGTCATGCGGGTTGTTGACTTGGAGGAAATGTAGGAGCCGCCGATGTATCATTTTTTCAAAAACCTTGCACAGACAACTTGTTAGGGCTATTGGCCTGTAACTGGAAATTGAGGATGGGTCGTTACCCTGCTTTAGAATCGGAATTATCATGGCTTCCTTCCAGGCCGAAGAGTTCTCGCCGGAAAACCAAACAGCATTGTGCAGGGAAAGGGGTTTTTTTGGGTTTCAGAAGGCAGGTGTTTCAAAATTTTATGTACAACACGGTCGGAATCTGGGGCGGATTTATTGCATGAATTCAGCGATGCCTTTAGCTCAGCAAAGCGGAAAGGTTCAAATTGTGCTTCTTCGTGTTTTGTGGATCTGCGCTTTTGTTTCTGCTTTTCGAATTTTGTTTTGTGTCGTTGGAAAGATTCCGTGTAGTGTGACGAGCTCGCACCTGTTCGAAGTGTGCGCCTAGGAAGTTCGCCTGGTCTTCCACGATGTCGCCTTGTGTGTTTACCAGAGGATGTGAATGTGCTTGTCGGCCTGCTACCCTACTGACCATGTTCTAGACTTTAGCCTCCTGTGTATAAGAATTAATGCCCGATAAAAACTTCTGCCAACTTTCCCTTCTTTCCTGTCGGCGCGTTCTCCTGCCTTGAGACTTTGTTTTTAAAACGGTCACGATTCTCTGCTGTCAGACAGTCCCGAAGCAACCTTCATGCTTTGTTTTGTTTTTTGCGCGCAGTTAGACACTCAGTTTTCCACCATGGGACAGGTCGTTTGCTGGGCAGTCCAGTTGTGTGTTGGATGCAATTAGCCGCAGCATTCGTCAGAAAAGCTGTAAAGTACTCTACGGCTACATCTATGCTAGAACCCCACAAATCAGTCCAACTTGAGCGAGTTACTTTACGAAACGTTTCCCAATCGTCTTTGTCAAGGTTCTATTTGGGAACCCGTGGAAGACATTTATTAGTTATTGGTGCACTCAGAACTATCGGAAAGTGGCCACTTCCATAATGATTAATAATGACTTTCCAATTGAGTAAGGGTAGAAGCGATGGGGATGTAATGCTGAGATCTATGGACGAGTAGGTATTGTTGGCGAGGCTGTAGTATGTTGGCTCTTTTTGATTGAAGAGACACGCTTCGGAAGAGAAAAGTAACTGTTCAATGAGACGACCTCGCGCGTCGCAGCGAGGGTCACCCCATACGCCACTATGTGCATTAAAGTCCCCAAGTACCAGATAAGGTTCCGGAAGTTCATCTATTATGGACTGGTATCCATGTCTTTGAAGGTGGTAGTGTGGAGGTATGTAGAGAGAGGAAATGGTGACGTGCTTGTTCAAAAGAACCGCTCGAACAGCCACTGCCTCTAGGGACGTTTGGAGTGGTAAATGTGTCCACGCTCCTCCTGGATAAACTATAACAGCTACACCACCGGATGCCGCCACGGCGTTATCCCGGTCCTTTCTGAAAATAATGTGACTGCATAGAAAGTTGGTGTATTTTGATTTTAAGTGTGTTTCTCGTACACACAGCACTTTTAGTGTATGTTTGTGTAATAGTTCTTGGATATCGTCGAGATTGCTAAGGAGTCCTCTGACGTTCCATTGTGTGATTTGTGTTTCCATATTGGAAGTAAGGTAGTGCTGTGTGTACGAAAAGGAAGTGGCTGATGTTTAAGTCAAAACTTAGAAATTCAGTAGCAGGGCCATCGTTGGGCCCCGTTGTCGGTTTTTAACACGAAAGTGTTTGATTCCAGGGTCCACCACGGCTCCAGTGACGCCAACGTACGACCTCTCGATCTCCAGCGCGCAGCGCGAAATTACTCCGCCACAAACGGCACGTTCTTCGTCATACTAACGGCGTGATATTTACATACACCATTTCCCAGTGGTGGTATTCAGAGATCAGGGTACATAAGCGTGTTTTCGTTATCACTAGCGAGATGGCACGAAGGGCTCGACGAGCGCTCTTTAAATGTCGTCGCCCCCCGCGTTGAGATGAGCGTGTGCCTCTACAGGGCGTGGTCGCTCCTGCACGCGCGCTTATCATGTACGCCTTGCGCTCTCACCGCAAGTTTGCGTTCAAGTTACAGAGAGCACGCAGGTCATTTCGCTGACTGCAGCGGCCGCTTTTGCGAAAGGAACGCGCTGGTCACAAACAAATAAGTTACAACTGTGACAGTTCGCGCTCTTCCGTAGTATACTTGTGCGTTCGTTTCGTGCGTCCTCCTTTGTATTTGACCAGCGCGCTTTAACTGTCGAGCTGTGACAGTTGTTAGTTCGCGCTCATCCTGTGCATGTTCGTTCCGTGCGTCCTTTCTGCTTGAGCAACGCTTTGGAAGTTTTGAGCTGCTGGCCGTTCTTCGCGTGACATTACAACTTGTTGCTATAGCATTCATTGCTTCGCCCTCGGGGCGAAACAATGCACAACAAACGCTCAAGTACGTCTGTGAAGACACTTTTTACGTTCGTGTTATACCGATTCCTATGACATAGGAATCAACCATTATTTTTTTTAGTTTTCTTAGCGCGCTCCAGGGAGCTCCGCCGGTCTTTCGGCACCAGGGGTGCCTACGTCGTGTTTATTGCCTCTTGCGAGGCACTGGATGGCCGCACGCGCGAGCTGGCAGTTCGGGTTTAAGGCCTCGCCTGGTGAGACGAGGCCTTGAGATCCGACGACCCTGAGGTCGCCGGTCCCTGTTCGCGAGTCGGCGGAGTAGTCTGAACTACTGCCGCCTTGTGGGCAGGCGCCACAGCCAACGGCGCGCCCTGCGCAGGCCGAAGGAGTGGTGGAGGCCGGTGCGACGTTGCCCCCCGGCGCGCCGCATCAGCGTAGGGTGTATTGTGAAAAGGCGGGCAGCTTTTACGGGCTTCCTTAAATTAGATGTTTTCTTTGACATTGAGAGTGATAACGTCCTTTTCTTTTTTCCAGTTCGGACAGGAGCGCGAGTAGGCTGCGTGGTCGCCGTCACAATTCACGCAGTGAAGTGTGCTCGTACAGTTATCAGAGGGGTGGCCTTGTCCTCCACATCTTGCGCATGTTTGCTGAGCACGCCAGTTCTGCGAACCGTGGCCGAATCGCTGCCATTGGAAATATCGCCTTGGAATTGGTATGTATGGACAGAGGGCTAGTTTGATGTACCCGGTTTCAATGGCTTCTGGTAGAATGCTTGATGCAAAAGTTAGCACTAGATGTTTGGTGGAAATTTCTTTGTTATCACGTCTGACGGTGATACGTTTTACACTGGTGAGGCTTTGATCTTTCCATCCTTCTAACAGTTCATCTTCGGACAATTCAAGGAGGTCAGTTTCTGACACGACTCCGTGTGAGCTGTTCATTGATCTATGTTGGGAGACAGATATTGGAGTGTTGCCGAATGTGACAAGGCTCCCAAGTTTTTCATATTGTTGTCTTTCGGGCAGCTCCAGCAGAAGGTCTCCACTGGCCATTTTGGTCACCCTATAGCCCGATCCAAAGACTTCAGTCAATGAGTTTGCTACGACAAACGGGGAAATGGATCTGGCTTGCTTCTCTGAATTTTCGCAGTGTATCACGTGGAATTTCGGATAGGTTGTTCGAGGTCTGCAAAAGGAGGCTAGCTCGTCGGTGCGTACCCTCTTTTGAGGGTAACGATCGAGTAGACGTGGAAATGCAGGTGTTTCCATAGTAAGTATGTGTATTGCGGCAGCAGTGGCGGCCACCCACCATGGAGTCCAACTAGGGGACGCTGCAGCACTTAACATGTAAGGCTTTGTTGCGTCGTGTTACGAGCAGGTGCTGTGAGCATGGCCCAGGAAATTTCGACCAGTCATTAACAGCTAAGGAGACAATGCAGGGTAGTTTAACACTATAATCGCCCACTTTTTTCAAAGAAAATTTCAGCTTACACAGTTTGCGTAGGCTATTTACTTGGAGGAGCCGGAGGGGAGGACAGGGGTGCAACAGCTGCGCCAATTGCGCCAATTTAATACAATTCCTTATTTTTGCGCCAAGCTGAGCCAAAACCGTGAATTTTCTTGAAAGCGCGCCACGCTGCGCCAGAATGCCCGACCTGAGCTTCAAAATTTTTCTCAGTTGCGCAAATTTTAGCGAGAAATGGAGGCCGTGTTGGTAATCTGCACTGTGGGCCATATCATCCAATACAGACGCGCAGACCCTAACCTCCCCCCTCGCCCTCCCAATGAAAGGAAAAAAAATAGTTTCACCGCAAGGACGAAGCAATAAGTGCGTTAGCAACAACTTGTTTTTTTTTTGTTATACGAAGTGAGGCTGGCAGCAGACTCTTTTGTATCCAATATCGCGCAACTCGGCAAAACGATGTCTGGTGTCTTGAGGAAAATAGTACTGATATTTAGAAGGGGCTATTAGTACTAGCTGTCAGGCACCCGGCACGTTTTGTTCCTTAATTACTTATTCGTGCACGCGCCGTGTAATTACGAGTACTATTATGATCGCTGACGTGTAAAAGCTTATTGGCGCTCATTTGGAGCTGCTGAATATGGTGTTTCTGCGGCCTTGAGAAACAATAGCAAAAAAAAATGTACACCAGTTTTCTTTTTTTTCGCCACCCTCACTTGCTCCTACTTTACGAACCTTCCGAATTTCAAGGCTGCCAGGTTCGCAAGTCCACATTACCATTTGCAGTGCCTGTCGAATGATTTGAGAGGCCCTGCAAATGCTAATGTGGACTTAGTCATTGTTCGCACTGTGGGGTGGCTCAACACACTGCATTTATTGAAATAGCAGTGGTAACGTGTACTGTGCATGAGTTAGCTGATGTTGAATGAATTGTACGTATTTTTGTTTTGTTTTCCAAAAGTAAGCCTTCTTTGTTATACTGCTCCAAATTTCGCATTTCGTGTTAAAAAAATTGACGTTTTTTTTTCTAACCTCGTCCGAATTTGGATTTTTGTGATCCATAAGCAACATTTTCCTGCTCCAAAAATTGCTCCGTATCCTATTTCGGCTGTTGCACCCCTGGGAGGAGTAAAGGGCCACTTCACCGCTTTCCTGTCCACCCCCCACCCAAGCTGGGAAAGGTAGGAGGGCAAGGAACGACACCTAGTACATAAATTCGTAGTCATTTATAATCTTATAACTCTACACAAACAACCCAACGACGTTTCCATAAATACTAATCGACTGAACTTGGTCTTCTTCAGAAAGACTTTATATTAGAGGGCCCTCACAGTAAAGAAATTGGCACTCGGCTTATCCTGAAGACTTCTGCGAAGTACCTTGCTTTGTCAGCCACTTGTTTTTTTTAATAAGTGAGAATTTAGGGTATTAGAGTCATAGCATGTTCTTCATACTCATCGTATTTACAACGCCAAACTGAGACTGAAGTTTGCAGATAGACTGCTCAGATGAAGAACAGGTTAAATGTGGCTGCACTTGGGTAATATTTCCAAAATGTTATTAAACACTGTTGTGTTGTCGTGGTTTAGGACGGCTCAGCCTGCACAATCTGTATGTGCAGATTCTTCCTTGATTGAAAACAAACAGTTTTGATAGGTAAATCACCGAATCATCGCTATGAATTAAAAAAATCGCGTCAAATTAAGAGAAAATGTAGTTCTCTCGCTCTCTTCCTTGCTCTCTCTCTCTCTCTCTCTCTGTCCGCCGTATATTTTATACATATATATATATAGGAAGGGAAGAGACACAACTAAGCGGTTATCCTAATTATATTTGCCAACGGTTTCGACCGGTGGACCGGTCTTCGTCAGGGCTTATGAGCAAATACAGCGCTATGCGAACATCCAAAATCGTCGTGGTCACTCTTAGTTGAAGGAAGGAAAGGGAGGAAGGCGGAGTAGAGCAGGTGCCGTAGATGTGGGAGGGGAAGAAGGAAAAAAAATTGAAACGGCAGAAGGGCAATAAAACGCAGAGCTCGGCTTCCGCGGCGCGCCTTTGAAGGTCGTGGGGAGCATTGATGTTTTGCCTGAGTGGCAGCAATTACTTGCTGCGAGGGGTGCATCCGTGGCAGAGTAAGCCCGATCCCGCGCCTTTTGCTGTCACTTCCAGAGGGGGAAAAAGGCGGGGTCGGTGTTCTTTTGACGCTTACCCGTTGCGTGTGTGTGGGGGCACAGATTGTGCATGCGGACGAGGCCCTTTGTGAACTACACGTTAACCCTCGTGTCTGTGTCGAAGTGGCGGCGTGAGTGCAAGAATCCTGCCCTGTTAGCGCGGCTCTCCGAGACGCCTGTGGTTGAAAAATGTAGTGCGGGTCAGCCTATCCCATTTAAAAAATGAATTAGTAAGTTAAGCAAACCGGTTAAAATATAGAAAGAAAGGAAGAAAATGAGAGTAAAACCAATAAAACGTTGAAAAATATAATAATAAAAAGGCAGAGGTAAGATGTGGGAAAGGTATACATTGAATACTGAAAAGGCGGGAAAAAATAAAACATACAAAAGAACATGTCAACAAAAATGCACATAAGTACAGAATATGCAAAGGTTTTTGGTTGGTCCGCTCCCCCATATACTTGTTCGATACTCCATTTTAGCATACAACACGAGTTACAACTGTCAGGATTCCTTTTCCCGTCTACTAACTTTTGCATGACCGAAGAAACGAGAGGTTCCCCATGTTTTCATTTATGCCATGTGCCACTGTTTCAAATTTGTGGATGAAATAGGGCTCTCGTTGTTTCCGTTCACGAGTACTGCGGATGCCTGACTGCAGCAGGGTGACGCGTATTTTGTCGAATGAGTGTTCTGGCAAACTCAGATGTTTAGAGAAAGGGAGATCTGGCAGAGTACGCGCGTGAGCTCTGTGGTTATTCAGACGTAGTCTAAACGCCGTCCCAGTCTGGCCTACATACTGCTGGCCACAGACATCGCAATGTAGCATATATACAACATTCTCACTGTCACAATTTAGAGGTTCGTTAATTTTGAATGTGATGTCAGAGGACGAAGCCTTGGCAACACGGGTTGTGGTCATATGTTTGCAGACCTGGCAGCGCTGTTTTCCACATGGCCTGCAACTCGATTCCCTGTTTTCAGACTCGGTCGTCTTAGCTCTTACTAGGATGTCCTTTATGTTCCTTCCGCGGCGGTAGACCACTCGCGGCGGCTCCGTCAAAACTGAGGACAGGCGCGTACTCTGCTGTATAATGTTGATATGTTTAGAGAGAATGTTGTTGAGGTGCGGTAGTGTGGACGAGAACCTTGTCCTCACGTACTCGTCGAATATTCGTCGAATATTGCATTCGAAATATTCGTACTCGATTCGAAAATCGTGTATTCGAAAAGTTCCGAATATTCGATAACTTCGAATATTCGAACAATTCGAATATGCGATTCGATTATCATGCATAAAATAATTCGTCTTCCACATTTCTGCTGCGTTCGTATGGCTAAAAACATTGCCGAGATGAGCGATAAACATCGTAAGTACAGGGGTCGATGACATGCGCGCCATTTCCCCTCAGGTGCATATAGTGGTATGCACAATACACGAGGTACCGATGCGTGACGGCAACCTGCAAAGAGCGGTTGTCGACGCAAACAAAGACATATGGCAGATGAGTCGAGAGAAAGGCATCGAGGTAGTGGAACTAAACAGAGAGGTGCACAGGTGGGGTGGTTTTCGAAGAGACGGAATACACTTCGATAGGAGGCTTGGTCATGAGGTGGGTTGGCGACTTGCGGGACGCGCAGTAGCTTTTTTGGGGGGCACGCGGGCCCTTCGGTGCCCAGGGTAGCTTGTAATGAGGAAGACAACCGGGGGGACTCTTTGACAGGCAGTGTAGCGAAAGACCAGAGAAAAAGGTAAAAGAAGAGAGAAGAAGGCGCGTGTCGCAGTTAGTTACATTAACATGCAGGGTGGCAGAAAAAAGGCAAAATGGTTAGATTGAGGGACAGGTAAACAAGGAACAGATAGGTGTTTATGCGGTTACATAAACACACCTTAGAGACTTGGAAGAGCCACCACATATTGAAAATTATGTTTGGGAAGGATGTAACAGGATCACATCAGAAAGGAGAGGAAATTCATAGCAGAACAAAATGGGATAGAGTGAAACAGAAGTGTTCAGAACACCTCTGGGTTTCGGGCACAGTAGGTGAAAGAAAACGTGGCTAGGTGTAGCTTACTTGTGGACGGGGAATAAGTGCATAGAAAAGAATCTGGAGATAGTGAAATGCATAAGCACCGATATTAAAGAATTTGGTCATGATGCCGAAATAATCCTTCTAGGGGACATGAACGCTCACATTCATGACCTTGACGGATGGTCAGACGCCAATGGCAAGTTACTGCTAGATCTCTGCGAGCAACATAGTCTTGAGATAGTTAAGGTGGGGCCTAAGTGTGAGGGGCAGATCACGTGGGAAGTCGGAAACAGGCAATCGAGCATTGATTATTGTCTGATGACAGAAGGAATATATGACAAACTTAGAGAGATGAGAATAGACGAGGAAGGCTTTAACAGCTTGGGTAGTGATCATAAACGCATAATATTACAAATGGGATATAAAACTGAAAATAAGGACATAGAATCAAAGCTTCGCAGCTTGTATCTAAATGAAAAACAAATAACAAATATAGCCGCAAGAGTCGAGGAAAAAGTAGACGAACTACCAGGCAAAGACTGGAAGTATAGTGAGCTGCTACATGTAATCACGAAAGAAATGGAAAAAGAGAAGAAAACTATTTGTTGGAAAGGAAAGAAAAAGCCAAAAAGTTGGTGGAACAAAGAAATCCGGGAAGCGATCGAGAAGCGACGTCAGGCATCACGGGAGCACAGACAGGCAAAAAAGGAGAAGCGGCCACAGGACGATGTCAACCAAATATGGCAAATATATTTAGAGCAAAAATCCATTGTGCAGAAATTAGTCGAGGCAAAAATTAAAGGTGAAAGTGAACGCTGGATGACAGGGATTCGCGAAAAGATGAAGGCCGCGCCTAGGATATTTTGGAGCGACCTAAAAGCGCTGGGTAGGAAGTCTGTCACAATGCAACAATATGTGGTGTGTTAGGTTCGAACGTTAATATTGTCACTGAAAAAATTGTTTCAGTGACACAATCAACGAAACCGTGTGGTGGAAAAACATTCCTTCATTATTTCTAAAAAAAGTTAAAGAAAGAAAGTACAATGAAGAAAGGAAAAAAAACGGTATCTATACAAAAAGAATAAATCAGAGTCCAAATTTACAAAAATTAAGGTCCTGCAAAATTAGCAAAGTTCCTCTCACAGTTCTGGTAGAGGTAGACGTCGGGGTGTTGTGGTGATGCTGCGGCGAGACGTCGGTAGCGCAGGAGCGCAGAGGATCGGTGCTTCCTGGAGACTCGGTTAAAGGGTCAATGGACAGCTTGCCAAGTGCACCCGGGAGACCATTACCACAGCCAAGTGGTACAGCAGGCGTCGTCCTTGCGGGTCGAAGATGTTGCCATCGAGTCTGCTGGCTCGGGTCCGGAACCCAACAGCCTTGAGACCACCTCGAACAGTCGGCAACGAAGGCAACGCACGTCTTCCTTCGACGTTCCAAAAGCAAGCCACCTCGTCTTCCTCTCTTCTCCGCCTTACCCCGTCCACAGCATTTCCTTTGTGCGCTCTTCTTTTTCCTTGTTCTGATTCACTTCACGTGCTTTCGGTTTCGACGTCTCACCGATATACAGAAACATTGCACTTCAAGTCCAAGAGTTACAGTCCAATATTCATCACAGAAAGCCCCCCCCAAGAGAAGTTTTTTTAGGAAAAAAAAAACGTTGCGAATAGTGATGGGAACACAAGCAGCCAAACTAATGGAACTATAGGACAGGGGTTAAGTCCTACCCAAATAATCTGCCCCAACATTTTCTGTGCCTTTTATGTATTCAACACGAAAATAATACTCCTGATGGGTAAGGCTCCATCGCAGAACTCTGCTATTTAAATGCTTTGCTTGCGTCAGGTACAACAAAGGCTGGTGATCACTTTGTATCACAAAGGCGGTTCCATAGAGGAAAATGTGAAATTTTTCCACCGCCCATACCAGAGCAAGGCATTCGCGTTCAATCGCAGAGTAGCGAGTTTCTCGGGGAGCTAATTGCCTGCTAGCATACGAAATTGGATGCAAGACACCCTCATGTTCCTGCATTAGCACGGCGCCAAGTCCCGTGTCAGATGCATCAGTACGAAGTACAAACTCCTTCTTAAGGTCTGACTCTCTTATGACGGGCTTAGTGCACATCGCATGCTTCACGTCTACGAAGGCCGCTTCTCTTTCTGGAGTCCAGGTCACCCGATTGGCTTCTCCCTCCTTGAGCATGTCAACCAGAGGCTGCGCCTTCTCAGCGTATCGTGGAACAAAGTCACGATAATAGCCTGCTAGACCGAGGAACGAGCGCACTTGTTTCTTTGTCTGAGGCTTAGGTGCTTGAAGGATTTTTTCAATCGTTTCTTCGTTCGGTTGAATCTTTCCTTCGCCGAGACGATGGCCGAGGAAAGTGATGGTGGTTGCTCCGATCTTGCATTTTTGTGGCTTCACTTTGAGACCTGCGCCCCTAATCCTATCAAAAAGACGTTGGAGCGTCTGCAGGTGCTCGTCCCACGTCAATGATGCGACGAGGACATCGTCGATGTAGTGCACTACGTTGGGAAGCCCTGTCAAGAGTCGTCGCATAAGTCGGGTAAACACTGCTGATGCCGTTTTTATTCCGAATGGCATGAATAAAAATTGGTAATGACCAGACTGTGTATAAAACGCCGTTTTAGGCCTGGAGCTCTCTTCCAAGGGCACCTGCCAATATCCTTTCGTCAGGTCAAGTTTTGAAAAATATTTCTTATTTCCCACCTCCGTGAACATGATGTCGGTTCTTGGGATCGGTTCTGCGTCCGCAACGAGCACACTGTTGATGCGGCGGAAGTCGATGCATGCTCGATATGACTTGTCTGGCTTCTTGACCAGAACAAGTGGAGAGTTGTATGGTGATTCTGTGGGTTGGATTATGCCGAGCTTGAGCATATCGGCCACTTCCTTCTCGACGGCATCCTTCATCGCGAAAGGTAAAGGGTATTGCGGCGTATTTACCGGCTCCGTTGTCGTTAATACAAGACGGCATTGCAACAAGTTTGTCTTGCCCGGGACGTCAGAAAAAATATCCTGGTAATCTTCCAGGAGATGTTGAAGTTCTTGAAGCTGGTCTGTACTGAGAGCAGATGATTTCCGAATGCTCTCAATCCCGGAAGTTTTCTCCACAGTGAAACTTGGTACAGGATTGTCGGTCACGTCTTCTACCACAACGAACGATGAGGCCTGTGCAGGTACGTTCGGTTGGCGTTCCTCATATTTTTTCAACATATTAATATGAAACAGCTTCTTCGTGTGTCCGACGTTAATCCAGTAGTCGAAATCATTCTTCTGGGCTGTGACTACAAAAGGTCATTTCCAGATCATAAGAAGTTTGTTGTGGCTCGTTGGAAGAACAACCAAAGCTCGGTCACCCACCTTAAGACGACGGCGACCGCTCTTTCTATCGTAATACTTCTTCTGTAGTCGCTGAGCCTTTTCGAGTCCTCTGTGAGCTATCTGCAAAGTTTGAAACAGACGCTCTTTGAGGTCGAGGACGTAACCATAGACTGTTTTAGTCTCTTCATCGATCTCGTCCTTGGTCCAGATCTCTTTAAGTAGCGTCAGTGGACCTCGTACCTGGTGGCCATAGATTAGCTCGAAAGGCGAGAAACCAAGACTGGTTTGTGGAACCTCTCTGTAGGCAAACAACAGAGGAGCTATGTACCGGTCCCATTACTTAGGTTGTTCCTGGCATAGTTTACGGAGCATCTCTTTGATTGTTCCGTTAAACCGTTCAACCAATCCATTGCACATGGGATGGTACGGAGTGGAACTCAGGTGTTTGATCTGAAGTAGACTGTTTACCTCTTTCATTAACTCCGAGGTAAAACATGACGCCTGATCACATAGAATTACATCGTAAGTACACGGAGGCACGATATCTGCCTGCGACGAGCGCCCCAATACGTATGATTTATTGCTGTTGCATCTCCGACGTGCAGCGCTGTTGGCGATCGTGTAACCATACATTTTCAATATTTTGCGGCCGTAACGTGCCGCACTACCACTCGTTCACTATGCGGGACCACTTCTGAAGAACGACAGTGACCCATGTGACTGGTGGCGGACTGTAGGCACCTTCAGATACCCCAGCCTGACAAAGCTTTGCCCCATGTACCTCCCTATACCAGCCACTTCTGTTCCAAGCGAGCGTGCCTTTTCAGTGGCAGGGGGGGGTGTCTCTGTTAGAAGGGAGCGCCTGCTGCCTGATCATGTGGAGCAACTCATATTTCTTCACGATAACATCTAGTCATTACTTTCATTGTGCCGTGATATTTGCTTGTGTTGAGATGTGCATTGTGCTAGCCTGGACATTGTGTTCTGGAGATAGCAGTGTATGTTGTCTTCCCAGTCAGGCTGTTAATGTCTTTTTTTTTTCAAATAGCTACATGTTAAATAAGATATTGTTACTGTGGAGGCATTTTTCCTTTGATATTCGATATTCCATTCGATATTTGAAGGTGGATATTTGTATTCGATTCGTGTTCGAAAAATTTGATATTCGCACACCCCTAATATATATATATACGGCGGACAGAGTGAGAGACGCTAGGCCCCCCACTCGCGAACGAGTTGACACGCCACTGGACGGAAATACGTCCCAGAAGTCTTGATGAACCCCGGCACAAAAAATTGTTGTGTTAATTTTTCTTTTATTTCGATCTGAATAAATGCTAGTTTGTGTAATCATGCGCACGATTGAGAATGCTTTCAGCGCAATTTGACGCGAAATCTTACATGCACGTGCAGGCGCAGCAGCGCCTATTGGACCCCTCGCAGCTTTTGTCCAAAGCTTGTAAGCTTGCCGTGTGACATGGCCACAACTCCCTAAATGAGTTTTACGTTTATACGCCTAGTGCGCGCCAGCGGAAGCGTAATAGGTGGCGCACTTGGTCATTACTCTCGGAAAAGTAAGCAGACGGCCGCCGTATTTACCTACGTCGTTGTACGTGTGCTTCGGCGTTGTTCACGTTTCCGAAGGGAAATAAGCAACGTCGTCGTATGTGTGGTGGCCGAATCTTCAAGGGAGGTCAAATAACAATTGCTGTGGGGTGGGGTGCTCAAACACCTAAAAAACTCGCCCGCAACACGGCTTTACTCACTTACCGCTAGGCCTCCTGCGCAAGGGAGACGGAAGCAATGGATCGCCGCCGTTCGTTGGGAAAGGCGAGCCGCTTCGTCATTGTGCGAGTTAATGCGTCGCAACTTGTTCTAATGCTTTCGTTCTGCAATATCGGTGCTCGTTGGATGCACTCGATCATGTTGACACTGGTAGACGACCAAAGTTATCGCCGCCTGAGCATGTGTTGGTTCTGTTCGACCGCCGCGCAAGGGCACTTCGCTCAAACGTTCTGCATGTATTATTTACAGAAAGAAAAATGCAGCAATGGTTGACTTCGGGAATAACAAGAAGTGATTGAGACGTCGCATTTGCAAACAAAACAAAGCGGATGTTCACCACGAGCTGCATCTCATAGCTGGGCTTTTTTACGCTGGTCTGCTCGACGAACCTTTCATATTCACCGGCTTGACGATTCACTCCACGTAGACAGTAGCGCTGACGGTTCATTCTCAAAACGGCGAGTTGGTAATTAAACATACATTTTTTGCGATATGGACAGCGTGACCGCGACGTTCGTTCTCCTTCGCAGTCGGCCATCACATGTCTCCTCAACGACCCTCTACAAAACTTTTCAGTACTCCCACGGTGCTATCTCTTGATACTTTGAAGTCCGACTGACCGCACTACGTTATCAAGCAACACTTTTTTGCTGGTCGAGCTAACCGCGCTATCACTTGAACGACATTACTGCTTCAGTGACTGGCTCCTCACTGACAGACCCTCCGTCGCCGCGCGCTTGAATAGCCTGCATCGGCTCGCACCTGGGGTCGCAATGGTTCTACATGGTTCGTCTGTGCGTAGCACAGGGAAGGCTAGAGAAAGGGCTAGATCTTTCCCTCCGATTCTTCTGCAGAATTGGACGGCGCCGCTTTGATTTCTCGAATTCTCCTGATCATTCGCGGGCGTTGGCTGTCTTGGCGGCGTCTTCTGCGGAAGGGATAAGGGGTGCGCTTTGGGCCTTTCGGCGCCTTTTGATACTTGTGTTTCGATGCGCGCGCTCTCTCGCGCACGAACCTTCGACGCCGTGTTTTCAAGCCGTCGTTTGGATTCGACGACGCGCGCTTAATTAAGCACTCGTTTGTGACAAACATCGCGCACAAGTCCACTTTCGTAGTAGCCCACGCCTTTCCAGCAGGTGCCAAAGCAGCATTTGCTTTCTGGCACCAGAACGAAGGGGAAAGTCCCGCCGCAAACTTCACCATCCCCGCACAGCAAAGCTATGCAAAAAGTTGTCGTCGGCTTCCCTCACGGATTGTCCCCGGCGCCGGCTAGCTGGTTATCAGTGACGAATCTATAGATGGTGCACTAGGCGTATGTATTTTAACAGAATTCGGTGGTGGCCGTGTGACAGGGATATACGACGACTGCGGCTGATATATCACAGAGGGACGCAGAGAGGAGAACATACTCGACCAAGTTGAATCCAAAGGATTTGAGCTTTCATTTTTGGTACAGGAAATTTGCATCAAACAATACTTCACTTGTACCAGGCGTTAGTAACTAGAAATGGACTGCTTTGTCTGGCTTGGCCGATTTGATCCGGACTCATAGCCTTGGAGGCTATGTTACGATAAATCCAGGTAAATGATGCATGCAACAGCAAATTCATCCGTACTTAGCCCATGTTGCAAGGTTTGCTCAGGGACACTAGGAATACAACACAGCCCAGCGTCCAGCTCTCCGCTCTACTAAATGCTGCGATACTGAAGGAAGAATATTGCCACGCATATTTCGTGCTTTATTTTGGTGTGTTTACACCCACAAAGACTGTAAGCAATGCTCGGCGCAAACCACGCCGAAATGCTTGCGAAGCTTCGCGTATGTTCAAGATCATTCTGTTAAGATTACGCGCAGGACGCGAATAGACCATTATATTCGAGAGTTTAGGCGAGCACCAGCGGAAAGGCTCTAATGTTCAACGACGCATGAGTAAATGCTAACATACCTCACCGCAGATAGATTATGACGGCCGACGCTCTCTTCGCCGCCATCAGTGTAAGCGTGTATCGCTTGCAGTCTGACTTCTCGTTTACCGGGCACAGGTTCGCCCAAATCAAAAGTGTAGTCTTGGACAAGCCGACTGCTGCCATCGTATACGCCAGAACCCCGTGACATCTGGTAAAGGTGCTGTGCGTTCATGTTCTGGGCGCCTCCGTCCAGCCGTGAACCAAGCCCACGCCGCGAAGAAGACGCCGACACCATGGACGACAGTCGAGCCAGCCGCAGATTGAAATGACTAACCCACAATACGAACCCCTGCTGGACAAGCCAAAAGCCACGGCGACGAAGACGACAGGCACGGTGACGGCCGCAGTGTCCCCCTGCAGCGGTAGTGATGCAGGAGCCCAGGGAGCCGGCGACGTTCCATCGTTGGCCATATGAAGACGCCGAAACCTGACTGCACGTGCTTGAAAGTGTCTCAACATTTAACAACAGGAACGCCGAGGACAAGCTGCAGCACGTGTACTTTTACCTGGAAGAACCAGCAAGAACATGGCTTGACAACCTAGGACCTCTTTCGGAGCGCCTTCTTGGAGACGTTCACGAGCGCCGGCCGAATGGAAAGGGCCGCAGCCTTCCTGGAGACACGGGTGCAACTCCCGAACGAAAACGTGACCACCTTCGCGGAACAAATCACCGGGCTGTTCCGCCAAGCTGACCACAACGTGCCTGAGAGAAGAAAGTTCGTGACCTCATGCGAGGAGTAAAGGAGGAGCTCTTCGCTAGACATATGAGGAATCCACCGAACACCACCCAGGAATTTATCTCCGAGGCAAAAACAACAGAATAGACATTGGGTGCGCACCCAGCAATTCAATCACCGCTCGACGCCAGGCTACGCAGACATTCAATCACTCTGCTCACACGACCTGCACGAGACCATAAGGACAGTAGTGCGTGAGGAGCTTCGCCGAATGTTTTCGTCGTGCCAGCCTCAAGCTCCCTCGATGGCAGATCTTGTTCGAGAAGCAACCTAGCAATCCCTGGTTGCCCTTGAACCGCCGCAGCTGCGAACCATGAGCTATGCTGCTGCAGCCTGACGCAACGCCCTTCTGCGCCCACGCCAAGACGCCGCACTTCCGCAGGAGTTAGGCCGCCAGACACCGCCGCCGCCACCACCGCCGCCATACCGCCCGCCCGTAGGACAACGCTACGCCCCCCGAAAGACCGACGCTTGGCGCGCCCCTGACCACAGCTACCCTGACCTCTCCTACCACACCGGAGAAGCCTGCCACACCTACCGCCGCTGCCGCTGCCGCAAAATGGGCCTGCCTGGCTTTGCCATTATTCAGCCACGTCCACAGCGAGGTAAACGGCCGCAGGATATCGCCGACTATTTCGCCGCCTCTGAGTGGTGACCTCGAGAGCCGTCGCGCTCGCTATCGTGGCGTGAAGCCACGCTACCGCTCACCGCTACGCCCACAGTACAGCGGCCGTACCCTGGGCCGTTTCGCGAGTCCATATCCGGAAAACTCAGGGCAGCAACCGATGGAGGTGCGGTTGCTGTACGACGAAAAAATTGGAGGGCACGCTGTAAATTCCGAAGTTTGTTAGGCGAAAGCTTCTGGCCATTCGACTGACTACGCCATGGCATCGGGGGAATGCACATTCTTGGGGCGCTTCTCCGAACCGCTTGCCGTCGAATAATAACCGGGCCACTTGGGAGCGATCCCACTACTTCACTGCTGCAACGAGACGTCTGACGAAGGAGCGTTGCCGCGCGCGCCGCTGTGCTATCACGTGATTGCTGAGAGTGTGTGAGGGGGCGTGCACGCATGCCGCCGCTGGAGGCTGCTGCCGTGTTGCGCAACGCGCAACTGCTGCGCGTTGACGGATGGATGCGGCCGCCACATTGCGCAGCAGTTGCGCAACGCTCGTTGGAAGGAGCAACATGCAACTTTTGCTATGCGTCGTTGTGCCATCACGTGATTGCTGAGAGAGTGAGAGGGGGAGAGGCCACAGTGGAACCGCTTCAGGGCACGGAGGAATGGACGACGCGAGTATGATACATTAAAGGCTTTCGCCTTCATACCGAGAATACTCCGCAGCCGACGGCGACGCCACGAAGAAATCTTAAGAACACGGAGCACGCCGAACGTGGCTCTGACGACGAAACTTTGCTGTCCGAAGACCTGACGACACCACGTAAAAGCAAAGCAACAAGCCGGCGTAGCCGTGATCCGACGCCGCGACCTAACTGCAACTCAAAACGACGGACTAGCGACCTCGACGTCCTTATCGACGGTCACAACGTCACCGCTCTCGTCGACACTGGAGCAGACTATTCCGTCGTTAGTGGGTCGCTCGCTACGAAGCTCAAGAAATACCGCGTGGTAATGCCCCGAAATCTGGACCGCTGGAGGCCATCGAGTAACACCGGCTGGAGTCTGCACATTACGAGTGTAGAAAGCTCGCCCATCGCGAGGCTGGCGTGACACGTGCTGCGCACCAGTGATGCGCGTGGCCCACTCACGGGCTTTAAAGCGGCAGCCCAGGCGCGGCCCGGACATTCGGGGACGGAACGCTGTACCCGGGTGGGATGTGCCCCGCCGGGGCCAAGGTTAGAGACGAGTGCGTGTGCCCATGTTATTGTACCGTGTAGCTCTCGCATAGTTTTTGTTAGTGTTATTAAACGTTTTTTTTAGGTGTGAAGCATCTTATGGCAGAGCTCAATCCGCTGGTGGTGGTGTGCGGCGTGACCACCCTTACTGCGCATGCGCAAACCCTATCCACACACCTCTTCTCCAATTTCCCTCCCCCTTCCCCCTCTACGCTTCACCTCTCCCTTCTGCCACTCCCCTCCTCCTCTTCTCCCCCTTTCCTCTTTTCACTCTCCACTTCCCCTCCCCTCCACCTCTCCCCTTTCCCACTTCCCCTCTCCCCTTCTCTCCTGCTCCTCTTTTCGACTTTCCCCCGCTCCCTTCCTCCTTTCTAATTTGCCTTTCTCCACTCACTATCTGAAACGCGGGCTCGACGTGCCGAAACGCTGCTTCGCATCGCCTCATGGTCCCCTTTAGCGTGTAGCCACACGACGGACTCCTCCGCGGAAATCACTTCCGCGGACGATCGTTCCGCCGCCCGTGCGGCTGCGAAGCACATCCAGACGACGGACGAAGCGAGTAGACGGACGCGCCGGAGAAAAAAAAACATGGCGGCACTGTCTGAAGCGTGAGCTGCCCGCTTCGAATCTTTAAGCTCTTCGTCGCGCATTTCGTGGGCTGTTAGTCTCAAACGGACGATTGTGGCGGCTTTAGGTTTGTGTCCTCAAGCTTCGCTGCCAACGTATTCATGACAATTTGGCACTGTTTCCTAGCGCCGTACTCGTTTTCTGAGAGCTGTAGGCTTAGCAAGTGCGTCTATTGGCAGAACATGAGCTCGGTGATCTGCGATAGCTTCATGCTACTACATCTCAGAGGTCATATTAATGTGCGAATGCTTGCTTGTTCCTTTGTTTCTCTAGATGGCGCGAGCAGTCTAAAAGTCGAAAACACATTAATCGCTAGCAAAAGTATTGAAGGTTTTTATGTTTCTGTCTATGGCGCTGAGAAAAATAAAAAGCAGCGCTTCTTGCCAGACCTATAATGACACCCTCAGCTAAATCAGTT
The DNA here is from genome assembly GCF_013339695.2 of Rhipicephalus sanguineus. Classification (NCBI taxonomy): domain Eukaryota; kingdom Metazoa; phylum Arthropoda; class Arachnida; order Ixodida; family Ixodidae; genus Rhipicephalus; species Rhipicephalus sanguineus. Next base: position 5,334,222 of record NC_051178.1, on the reverse strand, counting down.
GTTTTATTCCGCGCGAATCCGAATGCGAAAAACAGCTTCGCATTTTCTGTCCGCGACGTCCGCGGACGCGGCACGGATGGCACAAATCTGTGACGCGGGGTCACGTGATGCGCCGTCCGCGGTGGCAAAGACGGATTCGGTCCGTCGTGTGGATGCACACTTAGCGGGAGATGGTGTGATTTTTTTTTGGTAAACCGGCCAGCATAACTTCCTTGGCAGCACAAGGGCGCGAACTCTTCATCCGGCGCCCATTGGGGATTTAGCCGTGTGCTGCCAGCAAGATGGAGACGGCGATGCAACAGGTTCTCGAGGTGCTCCAACGGCTAGACGAGATGACCACGGCCTACTTCGAGGTAAAAGGAGTGCGGGTCCCGACAGTGGCCGAGGAACGATGGGCGACGCTTGTGGCTCGACAGACGGTCTCGCCGGCACAGGTTCAATGAGTGCGCGAGGCCGAGGTTTTCGGCGAGAGCAAAGATCAAGACACCAGCAGTGACACCAAGGATGCCTTGTCGTGGAACCCGCAGAGAACGAGAACGCCTCGGACCTTTTGGCGGTCTCTACCTTAGAATCTGGGCTGAAGCTGGGTGACGACGAGTTTCCGTTCGAGTTTCCGACGAGTTTTCGTTCCTACTGTACCCAGACGTCACAACACGATATGAGCTTCTCATCTGGTGCACGCGTAAGCTATCATGACGTTTCCAAAGCCACTCCGCGCTGCGGTTCCGTTGGTGACGCACAAGCGGCCATATTGAATGTTTTGGTGACCCACTAGCGGCCATTTTGGAAGTTTTGGCACCTGACGTCATCACAACTAGCCAGACTGCTGCGTGAAATCACTAGAATTAGTACTGTGGGCTGACGTCAAGCTTGACTTTAAATTTAAAAATCGACGTAATGTCAAAATAAAATATCGTATCAGCATTGCCTGAGCTTCACACGTGCTCAGGGCCGTCTCTGCATAAAGGAGATTTGACATTTGTATGAGAGAGCAAACTGGCCTTCGATAAGTGGTCGCCGCACCTCTTTAAAGCATTCCTATAGGGCACATACACACTATCTACTGGAAAATTGTGATTACCGAAGAATCATACGTTTTTTCTGTTTTTCAAGGAGACTAACCTATTACCACTAATCATCGTCCTATTGGCCTGTCACTATCATGTTGTAAACTTCTGGAGCATATTATTCTAAATGAAATTCATAAGTTCTATCTAGCATTTTCCTCTGGTAAGCTTCCAGCCAGAGTTGAAGCAGACCACTCACTGAGCTACTGAATCTTTCTAGGCTGTAGCAAAGCACTGCACCTTGTATACACCAGAACTCCTTAATAACGCAAAATCAGATATACCTGCTTGCCAGAAAACTAATATCCTGTACTGCTACATATTTCATAAGGCGAATGCAGCCTGTAGATATAGATGGGAAACACACTGCTTTGGAGTAATGCATGAGATCTCAAGGAATGTGTTTCCCACTGTTCTTGGTGTCCATCAAAAAATTAAAGACACTAGGCTGCCTTAAGGCAGCCTGATGCATCTTCTAGTTTTTTAACTGATAACTTTAACAGGGAGACAGACGCCGCCGTTGTCAGCGTCACCCTAACGACAGCACGGACGTCGCGTCGCTCAGTGCGGCGCTGCGTGTCGAGCATTTTGTTGGTTTACACCAGGTTCGATGTTGAATGGCATTGGTACTCGACGTGCCTTGCGTAACATTTGAATTTGTGGCTATTGCATTCAGTGCTTCTCCTTGGGCCGAAGCTGTGACTTCTTAAACATTTCTTCTTTCCCATTCAAACTAGGATTGCCTATGGTTTGCCTTGTGTAATGAATAACTAAATACCAGTGATGTAACGCGCGCACACAACATTTATTGCAACATCACGATACCCTACGACCTTGTTCGAGGAATATCCTTTGATTTTAAAGAGTCAGCCGCCTACCTGTATAGCCCCTGCAATTGTGTCGTATATGCTCTGTCCAACCGACGTCTGCCGGTGCCGTGGCGCTGTCCATGATCCGCACACAAACTGGTAGAAGTTGTCGCACGGACTCACCGACCGCAGCATCGACTGTGTGAGAGCAAGCTCGGTTTACAAATAATTACGGCAGTATGTGCAGGTTAAATAAAAACACGCAAAGATAGTTTTAAAACACAATTTCATTTAATTATCGAATCTCAGTTTGGCGGGTATAAAGAGGCGCTATTGAATTATATAAATGCTGCGGCGACCACTACTATGTCATACGTTTAGTTGGGCAACACAAACATGTCTCGAAGGAATAGAGGAAGCAACTTCTCAGCAGGTGTTGACGTCACCTCTCGATGTAAGATGCCTGTTTGGATATTTTGTGTCAAGCGTGATGGCCCCTATTTGGTCCACAGTTCGTTGTCTCTCTTCTAGCAGACGAAGAGGGCGGCTTTGCCATCTTCCCCTTTGTTCATTGCCAAGGAAAGGCTGGCGCGGCCATCACTTTGACAGCCATAGTAATGTGCCTCTTCCAAATATAAGGGCTTAGGCTAAGAAGCTTTGGAAGCATTTGAAGCTAGATAATTTGGTCAGAAGCACAGGTCGGCAAACTGATTCATGGGTCGACTCACTCAGACCCAGATCGGGCCCAGAGTCCGAGTGTGAGTGAGCCCAGGTGAGTAATAGTTTGATGAGTTTGGGTCCTACTGCGTCACACTGAGAAAATTTTTAGGGAGTACAAATTCAAGTGAGGCCGTTTAAAGAAAATTTTGGTGGGTCGTAGTGCGAGTAAGCCCTACGCGCATAATATATTTCTTGCGTGAGTCTTAGAGAGCTCCACTTTTTTTGCCGACCTATGGCCCTATCCAGTCATCTTTAGCATTCCTATGAACCTTACCTCGGCTCATGTTTATGCTTACGTCTGCTGACACGCATTTTGAACGAACTAGTGTTCATACGTCCCCTAAATATTTATTGATCAGAGGCGTGGCATATAAGGGGAGGGGGCGTGCTTTGACTTCCCATCGCAAACTCTTTCACGGAGAGTTGCTGCGAAAAAAGTCACAGTTTCGCCGCAGCGGCGAAGCAATGAATGCGATAACAACAAATTAGAATGTCAATCGAAAAACGGGAAGCAGCTCGATATTTGCAACGCGCCGCTCGAGCGCAAAAGACTGGCGAAAAGAACACACAAAACGACAGCGAAGAAACAACGGTCACAGCTCGACACTTGCCGCACACTGCTCAAACACAAGGAAGGACACTCGGAAAGAACACACAGGTACACACAGGACGAGCGCGAACTAACTGTTACGGTTGTTGTGCTTGAGCCGTGCTCTACAGCCCAACGCTCTGAGGCTGCGTTTTCTTTAAAACTGCGGCACGTGGAGTGACCCGTCCGCGTCCCCTGTTGCGCGGTGGCGTTCGACGCATCGTTTACTTGGCGTTCCATATCATGGTGGGTACAGAAATGGGTCACTTTTTAGTGCGTGTCTGAAGGAAAATGTGAGTGAGTGAAATAAGTTTAAGATCCGGCGAATGGAAGGCCCGGGCCTGGGGCCGCCTAGATGGCCGCTTGGAGCTGTTGTTCCCGCGCTGCCTCCACGGCTCGCTGGACGGCCCAAAGTTGTTCCGTCAGTTCTGAACTGAGCAGCGCGGTCGACCACCGCGCCCGTAGATCCTCCGGGGAGACTGCCATGTGATCTTGATATTTTAACGCGATAGCGTTAGAGAGCTCGTGTCGCAGAAATTCCGTCGTCGGTGTCGGGACCGCGGGGACCGTTGGTTGTGAGCGAAAAATCATCCGTGAGCGAAAAATCGAGAAAGGAAATGGACAACTATGTCCATCTAGCGGAAAACATAGCAAGCCAATGCCGCCTTTTCCAGAGGAGGCGTTGATCAAGCAAACAGCGAACGCTAGATAATGTGCTGCCATCTGTGAGGCATTGTGAGACTCTTCATGGCCTCCGAGATGGCAAGCGCGTGGCGTGCATCTTGGAGGCCATGCGACTGTTGCTTTAGATCAAAAACCTGTATGTACCATTCTCGCGCGCGCGTGTGTGTGTGTAACAATACACATTAATAAGTATGCACTTAGTGGTTGAAGTGCGCACCAGGGGCCGCATTTCGCTATTAGCTTAAGGGTCCCCCAATTTTTTTTTGGACATCCCCACAACATGTGTTGTAGGGTGGCTCTAGCCGACTTGCATAGCTTGCATGTGTCGCTCGTGTATATCTCAGGGTAAAAAGTTTTTAATTGCACGAGATTCGGATAGGTTTCTCTCTGTAATCGCCCCCAAGCAACGGACTCAGCTCTGTTGAAGCTTTCTGTGAGGCGGTGGTAAAATTCGCCTCCGCATTTGATAGAATTTGGTTATATCGCTAAATTTTGTTAAACGATCTTTTTCTCTCCTCTTCTCCTCCTCCACGTTCCCCTGACCGATAGAAGTCACTCCTTGCTCAGATCGGCGAGTAAGACCTCGAGCTTCGCAGTGTGATACCTCGTTGGGGTTGATTGCGGGAATGCCTGGAGTTGTATGCGCTGGGAACAAGAACAGTTGCCTGTCGTTCTTCTCTGCATTGCAGAATATGGCTCCGTTAACACTGATAATGTGCCACGCCTCAGGGGAGATCCTGCCCTTAGCATAATTTCGAATGGCCTCTTGTGAATCGCTAATGATTTATTGACCATTCGTGGAGACCAATGCTAGTGCAATGGCTACTTCCTCTGCTGTCTCGGAAAATTTAGTATTAACTGACACGCTGGTAAGGAGCTTTTGTTATGATCTATGACTCTGCCACGTAGCTATTTCTGTTTGGGTATTCAGCCGCGTCAACGAAGGCGGCTCTGTCGTCTGACCCATAGCTTTGGATCATTTTCTCTGCTCTACTTGTGCGTCTACCCTTGTTGTAACGTGGATGCATGTTCTAGGGCATATTCGGTACAAGCAGTTTCTCGCGAATTCTCTCGTGATTGCCCTCTTTTCTCCGTATTGACTCTGGTAATTCATTCCTAGTTTGCGTAGTATATTCCGTCCAGTTGTAGTTTTCGTTAGTCGTTCCGCCTGAGATATTTGTTGTGCTTCTATGTGTTCCTCCAGTGTGTTTTGGAGTCCTAACTTTAGAGAGAGATCCGTGCTCGTACTGATGAGAATCCCTAGTGCTACTTTGTACACCTTTTTTATCAGGTTGTTAATTTTGGTCTTTTCAGCTGCAAACCAATTATGGAAGGCTGCTATGTATGTGATCTGACTGATTACGAATGATTGTATCAGCCGTATGATACTTTCTTCCTTCATACCCTGGTGCCTGTTAGTAATGCGTTTGATTAATGTCATGGTGTTATGCACACTGCAGAAGCGCTATGCACTTTCTCAGCTTCCTGTTTTGCTTCTGGCCTTTAGGTCTATGTTGGAGTGACTGCTCACATGTGGAGAAGCCTGCTGTCACATTTCTTTAAGTTAGATTCAGGCGGCACTATTTTAGTAGCAGCTTTGATGTCATCACTGAGCTCCTTAGTCCATTGTTCTATGTCTGCGATGGATCGTTGCTCTGTCGCCTCTCGCTTTCGACGAAGCAGTTCCCAGCCTAATAATTTGATTTCTCTTTTTTGGGGCTACTTGGGCCATCTGCGAAGTGTAACTCTGATATGCGGTGATCGCTGCCTAAATCTTTTAGTGCGTTCTGCCACGTTGCCTGTTCAATATTTTTGGTGAAGGTTAGGTCTGGGTTTGTGTCCCTGTTTAGCGCCGTGCCTATTACGGTTGGACTGCCAGGGTCGGTGACGAGCGTTAGGCCTAATTCTTGCGAGTCATTTCATAGGGCCCTTCCTTTGGCCTGGTATATAGATATCCCCAGGCGGTGTGCGGTGCATTAATGTCTCCTGCTATAACTACTAGATTTTCTCCTGTGAGTCTGTGTTTTCTGGAATAGGTTCTTGAATTTATGCTTATGTTGCATGAGGTTGCTATAAATGTTCAGAATAAATAAGGTGCGTCCTGTCTTCTTTCGCGGGAGGAGTTCCAATAAAATATTGTCTATGTTCGCTATACCTGTGTTGTGTTGCACGCACGCGATGCTTCTTTTTACCAGCGTTGTTAATGCCCTGGTCTCCCCTTCGGCATAGCGAAAATATCTGTATCCTGCTAGCTTTGCGATACCATGTTTTTCCTGCAAAATTATGACGTCCGGTTTATCTTTGCCTTTTAAACACTGCTGCAAAACTGACTTTTTGTTTTCGTAACTTCTCCAGTTCCATTGCCACATTCTGAACGCTTTCTTAGCCCGCGTCACTGCGGGTGCGACCATGGCGTGGAAGCAGGAGGTTAGAGAGAAGCTGATCTTATATAATTCTGTGGTTGAGAATTTGGTATAGATTTCTGGTGCCTCTCCTGCACCAGAGGAGAGTCCACTGCCTGGCAACTGCTTTGCTTCTAGGACGTCTAATCTATTCATAATAGTTGCTATCGCCTTAGCCATTTGGTTCATCATGTCGTCCCTTTTTTCATTTCATTTTTGTATCTCCACAAGGCTCTTTTGTATATCGGCTAATGCTTTATCTACCGTCAGTGTATCTTTAACATTTCTGGCTTGAGCCTTGCGTTTGAGCGGAGGGGGATGATCCCCTTCGTCCATCTTGTCCGGGATTTCAATTGGCTCTTTCGTGCTCGCATGTAAAGCTGGAGTTACCGGACTTACTAGGCGTTTTTCCTCCTTGAGACATTTGATTTCATCGCTCGTGCGTGCTATCATAATCCTCAACTGCGCGTCCCCGTGTTTTAGTTCCCTTATCTCGTTGGCAATGACAGTCTCCCCGCCAGACCCCGGGGGCGCGCCCTCGACCACGTCTGCCCAGCTGACCTTAAATTTCAGGTCTGAAGAAGTCGGTGGCTTGGTTGTGGACCTGGACGTGGATCGGGATTTGGGTCGTGGCCCCGGTTTTCTGGAGCCAGAATGGGATGAGGATCGACGGGTCGATTGAGATCTCGATCTCGTGCTTGATCTTGTTCTTGATCTCGAGGGTCGTTCCTTTGCGTTTGGGAGGCCAGACTTTCCGCGTGACTCTGCCTTGTCTTCTCTTGGGATAGAATCTTCATATTCTTGTTGTCGTTCCTGTTGCAGCCTTTGCCATTGTCTCTGCTTAACAATGAAGGGTTTCTTGAATTTGGCTTTTCATGTCTTGTCTGCGGTGGAATGGTCTGTACCGCATAGCTGGCATTTTGGTTGGCACCGATGACCTTAATCTGGATTTGGTGTTCCACAACTGGCACAAAGCTTGTTGTCAGGGTTGGAACACGCGTCTCCGCGGTGTCCTAGTCTGTTGCATTGGCGACAGAAGTCGACTTGTTTCCGGTACAGGGAGCATAGGAGCAGCGCTGCCCTGTATCCGACAAACGTGGGCACTTTGTGCCCTTCAAACAGCACAATCACTGTGGTAGTATTACTGAGTCTGTTCGCTGCTATCGCCGTTGGGTTTTTGGTAGTAACAACCGCTGCTGTGATGTCTCTGGGACCCTCTTCGAGCGGGATTCATCTGACGACTCCTTTGGCTGTCATGTCCGGCGCCGTCTCATAGCATTTGTCTCGTAAAACTTGTCTTGAACTTTGATACCGGCTATTGCCTGATATTTGTTGGCATGCTCCTGATCCGGTGTACTGGCGATCAGGATATTTTGATAGTTGTTGGGACAGATGATATCCTCCTCCCTTTCCTCTAGAGGGATGCCCGCCGCATCTTGCACCGCCGCTGTGAGGTTAACTACAACGCGCTCAGATATTTTGATTCCTCCAGTTGGTCTGATTACAATCTTGTAATCCCCTCTTGGCAAATGCGGCATCCTACTCGCCTTGCATATTTGCTCTAGTCTTCCTTTCCTTGGTGTATCGTTGCGCTCGATGGGCCGCGTCGGCGACAGGTTGTTATCGTGATGTTGCGAGTCCTGCCGGCTTGATCTTCTGTTCCTGACCTCTGTCCATCCCTTGCTGTTGTCCATTTCTTCCTGTGTGATGCTGTGACCCTCTACGGTGACTTCCATTATTGAGAGAATGATCGGCAATCCTTGAGGAATCTGCCTCTACGGAACGCCAGCCGCGGCCGCGAGGTTGCAGGAAAGGTGCGTCGTGGTTTTCCTGGCTCGAGGCTTGGCTGCCGACGCAGCGTCAGCGGGAATGCTGGCGGCGCGCCGACGGGCGTTGGGCCGGGCTTCCCGCTACGCGTTCTTGGGCAGAGAAACGGGCGTATCTTCGTGAAAATCGAAATGCCAACCTCAAGCTTCGTGTCCACTGGTTCCTGGTGATGAGCTCGTTCTGCTGATGTGGAATGTTCGATGGTACTTAATGATTTTCGCCGCGAAAACATGCGAGAAAGACGGAGCCGACGTGATGTGCGTCCGCTCCCTCTGACGATCGCAGCGCCTCCCCAAGGAAAATGTAGGAGCGTTGCTTTAAAGGGGCCCTTCAACCCTTTTTGAAGCGCCTACATCGGTGTCGACCGCATCAACACGTACTGGCGCTCGTCAGAACTATTGCGGGCGGAAATGACGAAGATGAGCGCAGGCCTATGATTGGATAAATGTAACGTTAGAAGTAATCACGGCGTTGCATCACAAAAGGGGTTATGATTGCGTTTAGTTTTTCTTTAGCATGCTTTTTTCACTGAACACCAAATAGACGAACAATTTTAGACTTTATCAGCTGTAAAACTGCAGCGGCAAGCGAAGAATGGGCCGAACGCCACGTTGCTGGAGGAAACGCGCTGGGGACGCTCCAGGCGTTGTTCTTTGAAGAAACTGCAGGGAACACATGTAAGAGCGTTGATATCGACGCGGTAGCAACAAGAAAGACGACTAAAACTACAAAACATGATAGAGGCGTTCATGATCTGCCTCGTTTCGCACGTGCAGTTCACTCTTCATGCACCACATTGTTTGTTGCTGTTCATGGGTTGCACGGACGTCACATCCGGGAACGACAGGACCGGAAGCAGCCATGTTTAAGAACACTTGCAGCTGTCTGGAAGCGTAGGCAGAAGCTTTGCAGCGGCAAGATCTGTTCTTCGGACGCGCCACCGGCTTGACCATGACTATTTGCGCTGTTTTCGGATGCAGAACAAGAAGTGGAACTTCTGCTTCTAAAGACAAGGCACAGCCACGCGTTAGATTGTTTAGTTTGCCCGCGATTATAACAAATCAATGCGCGCGAATGAGGCTGTTGTCCGCAAAGCGCCGTAACGCTTGCCTGTCGCGCATTAAGCGAAGAGACTTGAAGAAATAGGAATACATCCGTGTCTGCAGTCTTCACTTCATCACAGGTAAGGGTATTTTCGAGTTGTGTACAGGTTTAACACGTTTACTGACGCGATTATGTCGCTTCGCCAGAATGCTGCCTAGATTCACAGCGACGTAGAGACGAGCTTTTCCCCTTGAATAAACGCGTTTCGAGTTGTTAAATGTAGCCTAACGGTGCAACACATGTGAGCGTGACCTTCTTCACAGGGAAACCTGCGAATTTAATGGATGACACGAACCCCGACTGGACACCGAGCCTACTGCTGGGGCACGGCCGTTATGACCGGACACTGGTTTGCACCCCTCAAGATAAAATCCTGTAGACGCCCATGCGTCTGGACAAACACGAAGTTTTACTTCGACCGTAACGTGAAAGAGCGTCGTTAACCAACCTCGCTTAGAACGACGACACGCTGCGATGGAAGCTGCTTTGCTGCTATGCCCTTCACCCATCCGCTGGTGAAGTAGTTGTGGCCATCCAGCGACTTGTAGGCCTTCATTTGTTGCAGCGTGACGTGACTTGTTGAAAGCACCAAATAATTCACAATGTCGCCGTGCGTGACGGCAGGCAGCAGATCGACGTCCGATGCAGTGTCCTTACCAATGCGCAGTTCGTAAGGGGCGATGCCATCGCACATTTCAATTTTATCTCGGTAACGTGCCCAAGTCGGTCCCACGGGTTCCGCAAAGCACGACGGATAAAGCGCGTGCACGTTTTCTTTCGCCATATCGCTCAAAATAAATCAAACGACGACGACAAGCTCCGACGCGGTGGTAAACCGCACGCGCAGCCCGACTCGATGTTCTTAAATATGGCGGTCGCTCACTTTGCAAGTCGGAAGTGACGTCACATGCAACCCATGTATTGTTAAGGTGTTTGTTGATCCACGGACGTGGTTGAACGACACTCAGCGGCAATACGCAGTGGCGACAGTGAAGGCAAAATCACGGACTACGAGCGCGAGCGGCGTTCAGAAGAGCATGACCCTCTAGAAGCTTCTGGAGAGCGCAACCCATTAAACAGTACCAAGGCTTCGCCATACTATCGCAACGGCGTCATCATTAGGTTGGAAAGAACGGGCAACATTGTAAGCAAGCTTCGCATACGTAGCATCTTGCAGTTTATTCGATCTGGGTGCCATCAAACGTCACAGGGCAGGTGAAACGTTGTCAGGTCGCCTCGCGAAAATCAAGTTGAGGGTAGGCCTCCATTTTATTGTATTTTGAGTGTTCTAGGCTCAATAACTTCGGACTGCGTGCCCTTATCGCTGCCGTTCTTGCTGCAATAATCTCTACAGCCTTCATTCTACGCAACCCGTAAGTAAAACAGCTAAAACTATGAGGTCCGGAAAAGTGTTCGAACGCCCGTTTAGAGCACGCCCTTCGGGCAATCTCGCGGGTGATACTACACATACTGACGCACCTCCGAGCTTTGCGTGCCGTTAGCGTTAAATGGTGTATATAAATAGCTCCCCGTTCTTATGGTAAACAGCCGGTGGCTCGTGGCCGAGTTGTTTAAAGCAGTGCGCTGCAGAGCGAGGGGTCGAAGGTTCGAATCCCGGTGGCGCGCATCGGAAATTTTTTGTTGTGAGTTATTTTTCTTTGTGGTTTTTATTTATATATACATTTATATACACATACGGGACATGACGGCGATGGCAAAACCCAGCCGAGAGTCGATGAGGGTGGCGATTTGGGCTTGTTGGTATGGTTGCATGATAATTGATGGTAGCGCAGGCCAAAGACATGTCTCATGTGCCTTCTTTTGTCCGTGTCTTTGGCCTGCGCTACCATCAATTATCATCCAGCCGAGAGTGTCCATATATTTGCTATCGCAATGAAATTTGCGCAGCTCGTACTAAGTTGTTCAAGGCTGAGTCACAGCCGAGCTCGTGGACACGTAGCTGGTGCTGGCTCGGCTAAGCTTTTACGCTCTTCTCGTCTCTTTCCCACCCCTTGCTATATTATACAAAACATGTCTATGCTTGCTCTCTTCTTCTCTTTTTTTGAGTCTGTGTCTTTCCATCACATTCTCTGCGTGTCTCTTTGTTTTTCTGTCTTTATTTTTAGATGCGAAGCATCTCTTGCTCGGGGGTATGTCCCGCGGCGTGGTAGTCCGCACTCACACTACGCATGCGCAACTCTCCTCCTTCCCTCTCTCCAACAGCTGCGCGTTACTCTCTCCACTTCTCCACCAGCACCTGCTTGCGCTTCTCCTGCGTTCTCGCTTCTGCTCTCACGGCGCATGCGCTACACTGCTCCTCTAGTCTCCTCTCCTTCAAGTGGTAGAGCGTTGCGCGCGTGCAGTCCAGCGCTTGCTTCGGTTGACTCCTCTGAAATGCGAGCTCGACATGCCGACATTCTCTCCTGCGCAGCGCCGCGATGAGCGCCAGCGCATGCGCGTCCCCTCGCCCTCTCTCTCCTACGCTGCCTCCCTCTCGCGCGCCTGTAGACCGTGCTCCCCGCTCGCCCTGTGAGAATTACCGGCCAGGCTAGAGGGAAGACACGACGCGCGTAGTGTTCCTGTTCGCGTTCCACGACGCGAGGTCGGTAGCATGCCCGAGGGCGGTAGCATGTCCAACGAACGCCAACGAAACGCGATCGTGCAAGTGCTCCTGCTTCGCATCGCCTGATGGTCCCTTTTAGCGGGAGATGGTGTAATTTTTCTGTCTTTGAGCCCTTTGTTTCTATTTTTTTATATGTCTTTCTGTCTCTCATTGTAGTTATTCTCTCACCTTCAATCTTCTTTACTCCTTCTCTTTCTTTCTATTTCCTTCTACTTTTTTCTCTCTCTCTCTCTGTACTCGTTCGGCCCTCCTCCTCTCCCTCACATCTGTCACCCTCCGTTCCCTTTCCCACCCCCTCGCTATACTATACTAAACAAGCATTTGGTATACTCTACTATTGTGCCTGCATAGCGGAGTAGTTACTACGCTCGCCTTCGGATCATCGGGACGCGGGTTCGAGACCCGCCTCGCCAAGCTATCTTTCCGCCAATACTTTCTGTCTTCCTCTATTATCCTTTCTCTGCATTTCTCTCTCCCTCTACTCGTTCTTTTACCAATCAGAGTTATTGCATCCCATGCCGCACAAATCGGCGCACGTGTTCTGGGAGTGACGCGAAGCGGGAGGCAATAGAGGAGGACGAAAAGAACGCGTGCTGATTTATGATTGTGATAATTTCCTTTCTGCGACACACGGTAAAACTCGACCGTAACAGCTTTGCTGTATAAGTATGGCTTGTGAGTTGCGCCTTCCATAAAAATTTGCTTGCTCGGTTGCAGCCACTGGGAACTCGTATTCGAAGGTAGGAGATCAAAAGGGGCCACGCAGAGCACCGAATATGTTGGCGGTAAATAACATTGACGCCGTGATGGATGACGCTAATTATCGCTAACGTATACATGAGTCGACTCACTCAGTCAGATCAAGCCGTGAGCCTGGGTCTGAGTGAGGCTGGGTGAGTAATATATTGTGAGTTTATTCCAAGTGAGTCTGGTTGACAAAAAAGTTTATTGAGCCTGAGTCCAGGTGAATCCTCTTGAGGAAACATTTGATGAGTGAGTTCGTGTAAATCCGATTAAGCAGACTTTTGGTGAGTCTGAGTCGGAATGAGCTACAAGTGAATATTATATTTCTCGTGAAAGATCGAGTGAGCTTCACTTTTTGCCGGACAATGGTCTGAAGTACTGAGAGCTTTTCGCAGAAAGGACGCATTAAACAGATGTGCCTTTGAGATATACGAGCATCCAAAAAAAAAAAGAACAGCCGCAAGTGGCAGATGGAAGCTGGCGATGACAAATTCCGTACACAAGGGTTGGGTGCAGCCACCCCTGTTTACCGATTTTTGAATATGCGAGAATGACACCTCGCCAAAATTAGTGGCGTTGTTTCTGCGAGCCAGGCTTGATATTTTGCCACTGTTTTTCTTCCCAGAATGTCGTTGTTAGTATTGTGAGTCATGACGAACGCTTCCACGGTTTCTATATTGACGTTAAAGGTTTACATTATTCAATGATTGGTGTCGAATTGTTACTTTGTATTGAAACGGTCATCGATAAGTATGGCGTTATTATCATTCAAAAAGAGGCTGGTCTTTCAAGGGGGCAAGTCTGCCTTTATTTTATGGTAGGATTCTGCATAGTTAAAGGAAAGAGGTATCTGAATTGGGTCTCGCCTAGCCTGTTTTTAGCTCAGCTTGGTGCGAGGCTGTCGAAAGATTACTGGGTAGGTGAAACTTTTAAATATGTGGACGATTTTGTGCTTTTTGTTCATTGTCCTTCCGATAGGTGAAGGCTGAGTTTAAAGAACTTCTATAAAGAATTCCTGAGCCCTTAGTAGTGACAGATGAGCTTCCGCAAAACCATGAGGTTTTTGGACCTTCGCTCGTCGCTGTCTATAATTTTTCTTGTCGGCATCACGCGCACGTGAACTCCCCTGCCACACAGCGCATTCCAAAGTAGTTGAGAGGGTGATTACAAAGCTTTGTTTAAAGAATGCCCTAAATAGGTTGTTTCACCATATGGCCAACTTCAGTTTAAACCAGAAAAGAAAGAGGTTGCTGGACGCAGGGTTTCTCCAGCCATCGCTCGTCTGCGTGCCCGAACGTATCTGCAGAAGTGCAAACCCAACTGCGGCGAGAACATTTGAGCACGGGAACCGGGTAAGTGTTGCCATACGCGCACACCACTTCCCATAAACTGAAGAAGATTGCTCAGCTGCGCTTTTTTGAGCGCCACTTAAGTTGGAAAGCCCGTGCACGAATGCAACGCGCAAGGCAATCGAAAACCTTGGGTGAAAACGAATCACAACAACGAGTTTCCTGAATGCGCTGATTCTGCGGTCTGCTGCTATCGTGTGGTTGCAGCAACGCCGGACAAAGCGGTCACTGCCTGAACTATCGGCTGCGTGAACACAATTACAATGCCAGAAACGCGGCCGGTGGTTTACTCGCAATACATTGTAAGAACCGCGGCTGTCTTCTTTTGTCCAATACATACATAGTTGTGAGGCGAAATAGAAATCAGCTAATACGCGAGAAAAAGATGCAGGGGAGAATGAAAAGGTTGGTAACAAGTGCATTAGCATGCCGTCTATCGCACTTACAGAGACAGAATTAAATTTTGCTGGTGTCTGAATTTCTGACTTTTAATGTAATGTTTCTCCTGCGCAGCGGATATGCTGATGTTTTGTTATAAGTAGTGTTAGAATCACAAAAATGAACTGTTTGATGTACCGCTATGTGCGAGCTTGTGTGTACCTGTTTGTGTCGTTGCTTCAAGTGCGCTTTCACCGTTATTTAACCTCGTCTACCAACGTGCCCAGATTTCCACCTTGGAAATGCGTGCAATACGTTGCTTGACGAACATATTAATCAGCGAAAGCGTTCAGCTCTATTGAACGCCCTGACGACCGGCCACAACGTGAGACTGCTGCTACGCACTTTGTTGAGGTTGTAGGCGTGCTCGATGCACGCGAACGTTGTGCACAGGGAGGGAGGTGGAGTCGTGTGCACGGTGTCCTTGGGCGCCAGGAACACGATCACGCCGAGAAACAGCAGTATGGCCAGAGTGCCCAACGTGCCCAAGAGGATGACGAGAATGCGGCAGAAGCCCGGGCCCTCGGTCAGGTACTCCTCCTCTGATGGAGGCTCCTGCGCCTTATCAACAAGGACCATCCAAGCAGAGCTGAGACGTACTTCGCTGCACGGCGCCCGTGCCATGTCGAAATAGAAAAAAAAATACGGGGGGGGGGGGGTGCGTCCAGACAAGAAGAAGCTCCCGGCCACCATTCCCGATTTTAATGGCATTTAATTTAAACGAAGGTTTAAAACAATCACTTCGAGGCTTGTATTGGGGAAAAAATTGTGCCGGAATAAAACATACGTAAATGTCGGCCGGAAGAAACACTTTTTCGCCATTTAAGAAATGTTTGACTTTGATACTTTACCTTTCTTTTAATATAACGTTCGTCATTCTCGCGTCCAGCGTGACACTTCAAATAGTTGTGAAATGTATGCGGTTTACCACAAACGTCCAAGCTGGAAAATAGTTGCCTCAAAAAGATCATTTTAATATTTTTCATATCTCTCTGATTGAAGTCAAGGACGCTGTGCAGAATTTTGCGTAAAAAAAGTGTCACATTATTTGACTTGCAGTTATAATGCGTCAGATGTGACCAACTCAGCCTAGTGTCCGCACCATTAATTATGTGCTGAAAATCGGACACAACTGGCTCATTATAATTGTGTGCGACATGCTTACAAAGTCATAATCACATAATCGCGTCTCTAATTAGTCACAAAGCAGCTGTTAAAAAACAAATGCGCAGCCACGTTGCATGGTGTGGCCAGCGTCGCCTCGTGATGGGCCGCTTGGCAAGCTTGAGTACACACGCAAGCGCAGACTTAAAACAGTATTTTATTTGGAAACAAGCAAGCGCACAGGAATTTCGTGCTGTCCGCACGAAATTCCTGTCACGACACAAGAAGCAATGCCCTTTTCTAGAAGGAGCAATTGACCGTTTCGAAACACACAACCTATCAATTAATTCATCGTCAGTAATCTCGCGGGATACTCACTTCTGCTCACAAGTGAACACTCATTGTAAACCGTTGTAAGTCGGCGCTCGCGTGTGTGAAAAGCGTGTTCTCTGTGCTCTGCGCATGTACCCTGCGTTGAGTACGCAAGCCGTAGCGGCGACCGCTCGAGGCTGCGGGCGCTCATATTACGTCAATGTGGCTTCGACTGCAGGCGAAAGCGCTTGAGCGTGAAACCAACGCTCAGGGGCCAAATAAGATAAGGAATCATCGCTTGATAATGCGCGGAAAAACGGACACAAGGGGAAGGCGGTCAACACAGGACAACGCGCTTATCGCCTTTCTCGTGTGCCCGTTTTCCCGCGCATTTTCAAGCAATGAATCCGAACCAACTCACCCAATTTCAATCCTACTAAGATAAGGAGTGTATCACTGTGAAATCTGAAAGCTGATAATGGCCAGCAAGGCAACGAATAATCTGCCGCTAATTTAGCAGCGAGCGCCTTCAGTTCAGCGCGCATGTATTTCTTCCCCTGCTGTTATGCCCGGAACCACAAAATATGGCGATAAACATGCGGCGATAAATGACTGCAGAGAAGCTAAAATACAATACAGTAAAATATCGTTGATTCGAACTCGAAGGGCGCTATAAAAGTGTTTGAATTAAGCCGAGTTAGAATGAGCAGGAGGGCGCTAAAATGAACGAAAATTGAGCCACACTGCGCGGGCAGAACACAAGGAAGCCACCGCTGGACTCGTTATCGCCAATTGGGCACTACTACGCGTTCATGGCCGGTAATTTCGAAAATTTAGTTCATGGAGCTCTAACAGCGAACAGAACTGATTGATCAGTGAGTGATACGCCAAAAACAAGCACCGACATGCATTCGTGCATGTCGGTGCTTGTTTGCAGAGCACAGACAATGCGTTCATGTGAGCAGGGAGCCTTAATTTCGATAGTTACGCTCCAAAACACGTTTATTTACATGGCAGAGTTAACGCATTCGAGAGTTGACTTGCTTCCGTTTCTCTTTGTCGCGACTTCATGGGCATTGTTCGCAGCTTGCCCAAAAGCTCCAGCCGAATTCTCATCTGCTGAGAAATGCTGCTGTTTCGTTGTCTTGAATATCTAGCAAATTCCGTTTGGTTTGGCAACACAATGTGATCACTCTGGGCCGACTTCTGCGAGCCCAGTTGTAATTCCCCGTGGCAGACGCTGACGCTTTCGAATCATCGGGAATTTCCCTCCATAGAAATACGCAGGGCTGTGCCGGGACCAAGGCGTCAGTTCGAATTAACAAAGTTTGAATTAGCCGAGTTCGAATTAACGAGATTTGTACTGTATTGATACAGAGTGTTAATGCGCGCTTGTTGGTACATACTGAACTACGGGTAAACAACGCTACGACGGGACAAAGAAAGAAGGGACAGGACCCAGCGCTGTATTGTATTAGCAGTATTTTCAGAAAGCATGGGACATGCACACACTTCCGTTAACATGCCGCTAAAACCACTTTCAACACACGAGAAGCAGAGCGATTGCAATTTGAGTTGTTCCACCAGCGTGAGCAAGTATGGTACCTTTGATCAGATTTGTTGATGCTTGTTCGCGGGCTCGTTGGTTTTCAAGTATTGTAACGAAAAATTGGCCAGGTATCTGCGTGCTTCGCTGCAAATGTCGTCGAAAGACGATAGTTTTCTGCTGGCCGCGCTACATGAGTCCTCCTCCTCTATGTTGAATCGCAGAATCTCGCTTCTAGCGACGCATTTGCAGCGCAGCCCAAAAACACTAGCATTTTCAGCGCAGCGCAAGATCCACTAGGGTCTTTAGAATTACGTATCTCTGTATTTTTTAGTAAAGGAACACACCACCTAATACTTACGTACTGATGTTGCGCCTCAGGTATGCGTAACATTTGCTTTTTGATCGACCATTTTCACAAGTATGAACGGCGATACCAGTGCAAGACGGCCGGGCGTTCAGAAAGTGGTTAAACTTTGGCCGGGTGGCTGAATCGGGTGACAGACAGACAAACAGAAAGACAGACAGACAGACCAAAATTTTTGCGTCTAATTTCCACAAGAAAGACTATCATCTTTAAAAACAGCGACAGGCGACAGGGACGAAGGGTCGAACACACGAGCGCTGACTGGCAACGTATTTTATTGCCAGCAGTGCATGAAATACACGAGAAAATAAGAAATCTTCGACAACCACGTGCACTGGTCTTCCAGCTTTTACAACTGCTAGCTCATGTATGTATAAATATTAAGAAACCGTGATTCTTTCTCGGCTAGCACTAGTGATGCCAGGCCTACACATGTATCGTCCTGATATGTTTGCGGCTTAGAGTATTAATCTTGTCATCTGGTTGGATGAGCGGCTGAGCACTGTCGTACTTGCAAAGCATGGAACGCATTCACAACTTCCGCAGTGTAATCAGGGCTGCGAAAATATACCTTGAAATTGTATCGCGATGCGATACAAGATTCGCATGCAAGAAGTATTGGAGATACAGATACAAAGTGCTACCGCAATAATTGTGTCCGACACGATACTTACCAATCGTGCTTTAAGATACTTCGATACCTTGGCAAACTTGTTAATATAGAACCCCATAATGTAGTAGCGAACGCCTACGCCCAAAAAGGTCCGCTTGGAAATTTCCCACATTATGAGTAATTCTGTTTCATTTTAATAAAATGTCTGCTAGTATCTCAAGAGTTTTGTCCTTGCTCAAAGTTCATTAGTTTTCTTCCGAAAGAACTCATTGTGGCTTGCTTTAGCTGCTTAACAGGACGGCTCTTTGCTGACAGCGCTTCTTGCTTGCTATTTTTGAAATCGATGGGAGTCGCTACTCAGCCTGCCGACTAAGTTGCGGGTTGCCATCTAATCACAAGAACTTAAATAAAAGGCCTTTGCACGATGGCGCAAATACCGGTGTGGAGATTTACCTTGTCTGTAAAAGACCGTTTACGCAATGCCGAATCACCGGTGCACAGCACAGATTATAGCTGTATTTAGGCACATATGCTGAACGAGAAGCTTGGAGGACGCTTGAGCTTCAGGATAGAACGCAATTGGAGCCCGGGCGCATCGTTTTCAACCATGCGGCGAGGAAAGGAACATTTGTGCACGTAACACTGGCCATTTCAAACTATCCCAGAGTTCTTACTAGATGTACACTTGCTAAAAGTCCACTACGTCAAATTTATTTTTGCAAATTTTCCCAGTACCCGCTACGCGTCCGTAAGGTGCCATGTGGACCTCCGAAGCTGCACATTTTTCTGTGGGTGGGCAGCTTTAAATTACCCACAATTTACTTGTTTTGACGCCTGGTGCGATTCCACGATTCTGCCACGCCATATTACATGCGTTAAGGAGACACCACATGACATTGCTATAGCGTTTTAAATGCGAAGCATTTCTTGACGAACTTCTGCGACTTTGAGCGTATCTATCTATCTATCTATCTATCTATCTATCTATCTATCTATCTATCTATCTATCTATCTATCTATCTATCTATCTATCTATCTATCTATCTATCTATCTATCTATCTATCTATCTATCTATCTATCTATCTATCTATCTATCTATCTAGCCGCCTACGACTTTGTGCTCTCCTGGCCGTTTCGTTAATCGGATGTGTACCAAAATTGGTGTGTCATAACATGGCCTTATTACGAACATAAATGACAGGTCATATCATGAAAAACATGACACGCATGTCATGAACAGCATGATTTACATTCCACGGCCTTTGGGCTCCCTGGCCGTTCCGTTAATCGGATGTATACCAAAATTGGTGTCATAACATGGCCTTATCACGAACATAAATGACAGGTCATATCATGAAAATCATGACACGCATGTCATGAACAGCATGATTTACATTCCACGGCCTTTGGGCTCTTGCGGCCGTTCCGTTAATTTCCTATATACCAAAATTGGTACGGCGTGTCAAGAGTTCATGACGAACATAATGACAGGTCCTAACATGCAAATCATGAGGCACATGTCATGTGCAGGATGATTTACATGACATGGTCTCGGGGCGCTCGCGGCCGTTTAAATGAAGGGATACATACGAAAACTGGTATGATGAGACATTTCTGTATGGCGAACGTAACTGACACGTGGTAACATGAAAATCATGATATGCATGTCATGTATGACATGATTTACATGCCACGCTCATGGCGCACTCGCGGCCGTTTCGCTAGATTGATATACACCAAAATCGGTATTGTGCGATGTGACTTTATAAAGAACATGAATAACTGGTGGTAGCACGAAAACCATGACATCCATGACATGTATGTCATGATTTACATGCCACGCTCATAGTGCATTCGCGTCCGTTTCGCTTGCGTGATATACACCAAAATTGGTGTTACGCGACACAACTGTATGACGAACGTAAGTGAGACGTGGTAACATGAAAATCATGACATGCAAGTCATGTACGACCTGATTTACATGCCACGCTCATGATGCGCTAGCGGCAGTTTTAATAGATTGATATACACCAAAATTGGTATTGCGCGATGTGACTTTATGAAGAACATGAATGACAGTTGGTAAGATGAAAACCATGACATGCATGTCATGTATGTCATGATTTGCATGCCACGCTCATGGTGCATTCGCGTCCGTTTCGCTTGCGTGATATACACCAGAATTGGTGTTACGCGACACGACTGTATGACGAACGTAAGTGAGACGTGGTAACATGAAAATCATGACATGCAAGTCATGTACGACCTGATTTACATGCCACGCTCATGATGCGCTAGCGGCAGTTTCAGTAGATTGATATACACCAAAATTGGTATTGCGTGATGTGACTGTATGAAGAACATGAATGACAGTTGGTAAGATGAAAACCATGATATGCATGTCATGTATGTCATGATTTATTGCCACGCTCATGATGCATTCGCGGCCGCTTCGCTAGCTCGATGTACACCAAAATTGTTATTGCGCGAAGTGACTGTAAGATGAACATTAGTGACAGGTGGTAACATGAAAAACCATAATATTCATGGCATGTATGGCATGATTTAGATGCTCTACTCATGGTGCACTCGCGGCCATTTCGCTCCTTTGATATACACCAAAATTGGTATTGCGCGATGTGACTGTATGACGAACATAAATGAGAGGTCTTAACATGCGAATCATGTTATGCATATCATGTACGGTATGATTTACATGCCACTGTCATGGTGCGCTCCCGGCCGTTTTGTTAACGTCATATATACCAAAGTTGGTTTGGCATGACACGAGTGAAAGATGAACATAAACGACAGGTCACGCATTTATATACCAGAATATGCGTTTCAATGGCATAGTGTATACTAGGATGTGAATGCATGCGTGCATGGCAAACATGCGATATATGGTGGACTATATGCCATGGCATGAATGATTTCATTTGGCTCAAAGACAAACAAGGCGATGTATGCAGCTCTTTGCTGGCTGCTTCGCATTACATCGATTCCCACAGTGCGTAGGATCTGCCGAAATTTTTTTTACCAAGCAGTTTCAAGCAGTGGCGTCGCTCCGTGGCAGAACACCTGCTTGCCATGCAGGTGGCATGGGCTCGATTCTCACCCGACCAAACGTTGTAATTATTTATTTATTTATTTGCATCAATCTCCAATTTTCTCTGACGAACAACGCTGATTTTTCGCTCAACCAACGGCGCCGACACCGCAATTTCTGCGAAATTAGCTCTTTAACGCTACCGCGTTAGAACGGACCATTGAGTATCAGACTGTTTCTGGAATCCCCTTCCTTACATATTTAACATGGTTCCTAACTATATTCATCGTTATAATTCATACTCAATTTCACTATTTTGCGAGGCAGTAAGCAGAATGTTTACTAACATACACTCAAAGCACGCCCACATAATTATGTATTTGTTTTCAATATCACCTTGGCGGAACAGTAACATCAAGTGAAACATGAGTCTGCAAACAGTAGCGGAAATAAAGCAGACAGTTAAAAGTAAAAATAAAGCAGATAGCTTATTTCGGCAGTACGTTACAAAATACAGGCACGTAGGCAAGCCCAAGGCCCCCCCCCTTCTGAAAATTCGTGCAAACTTCTATATTCCCGGACAACGTTTTTTTTTTCTTTTTGCCATGGAAAGACTTTCTTTCGACAAATTAGGCCTTGGGCCCCCGCAGAAAAAAATTACAGTGGCTTAGCTGGGCTATGCCAGGATATACGTAGCGTTAGCCAAAGGTTCAGGTGATTATCCTGAGCTTTCCAGATTCTCTAGGTTTAGCTTGATTGTCATGCTTACTGCTGCTCCAATGACACATACACGGTATACGTATTATGTGGCACATGGATATTTATTTTTGCTCAGCGTCAGGTCGCTCCTTCATTCTTCGTACACTTAACCGCTAATTGCCAGGCAATTACTTTGGGATCCGACGACATAAACTTCTCGGCTCTTCTGCGCCGTTGAGCAGCATTTGCCGTCTCCCTGTCCATGGCGTTACCCACCTGCAAACGCCAGTCAGAGGCGCTATCAAGCGGCACCAGCGCATTGTCAGACGGCGACTGCACAGCGAAGGCGAATAGCTGCGCGCGCCATGGCTACGGCGTCACCCCTCTAGCCCGGCTACGACGC
This sequence comes from Rhipicephalus sanguineus, assembly GCF_013339695.2. NCBI lineage: Eukaryota > Metazoa > Arthropoda > Arachnida > Ixodida > Ixodidae > Rhipicephalus > Rhipicephalus sanguineus. The sequence continues at coordinate 5,311,772 of NC_051178.1, read as the reverse complement.
CACTCCTCCCGCTCTCCGCCACCAGCAGGGGCGAGCCGCGCGCGGTGGTGGCGGACAGCGCGTGAGATGCCGGCTCCGCACTGATCCTCGCGCACGCGCAGCACGGCTCATGACGATCCACGCGAAATCGGATGCGGCTAGGCAAGTGTAGCTAACGCTACAAAAATACACCATCTCCCACTCAAGTGAACCATGACGGTATGCGAAGCAGCATTGGGGGCGCACACCAAGTTGCCGTTACGTTCACTCGGCGTTTCTGTTAGTAGAGAGTTTGAGAATTGGGGACCCAAGGCGCTGGGCCCCAAGCTGCATTGGGCAGCCTGCTCTTGCGTTCAAATGATCAGCAGAGTTTGAGAATTGGGCCGACGCAGGCTACGTTGGCTCAAGCGCACGGAGCGTCACGCATGACGAAATTTCAAATCATACGAGACGCGGGCCATACTGCGCCGTGGCCCGCGTTGCGTCTGTCTTCTCGCTGGTGACCATCTGGTGACCCAAAAGGCCTTGGGGCCCCATGCTAGGTTTCAATTTTAACACGAAAGTGTTTTATGCCGGGCTCCACTACGGCTCCACTGACGCATTTCCGCCACGGATGTGACGTTGTAGAAAATAAAGACTAAGATAAGGCAAAGAAAAAACTGTAAGAAAAAGATTCGTCACCGGGAGTCGAACTTACGACTTCTCGATCGCCAGCGCGCAGCGCGAAACGACACCGCCACATGCGGTATGTTCTCTGCTATGCTAACGGCGATCTATTTATGTACACCATTTGCCGATGGCGGTACTCAGAGATCGGCGGTACAGCGTCTTTTCCTTATCACTAGCGAGATGGCGCGAAGGGCACGAAGAGCGCGCTTTAAAAGTCGTCCCCCACGCGGATTAGCGCGCGCCTCGACAGGGCGCCGTCGCTCGTGCAGGCGCTCATCTCGTGATCTCGGTGGTTTGCACGTGTTGCACTCTGTCTGCAAGTTTCAGTCGAGAGCACGAAGGTCACCTCGCTCATTGCAGAGGCCGCTTTTGAGAAAGGAGCGTGCTGCTCACACAGACATAAGTTACAACTGTGACAGTTCGCGCTCATCTTGTGTATGTTCGTTCCGCGCGTCGTTTCTGCTTGAGCAGCGCATTGCAAGTTTTGAGCGGCTTGCCGTTCTTCGGGTAACATTACAATTTGATGCTGTAGCATTCATTCCTTAGCACTTGGGGCGAAAGAATGCACAACAAACGCTCATCTACATCTGTTAGGACACGTTTCCATTTCGTGTTATACCGACTCCTATGACAGAGGGATCAGTCATGTTTTTTGCGCCTCGGGCCAACGCGAGCGCAAGAGCCCAAGAGTTGCTTGGGTCCTGCGCATGCGCCCTGGTGGCTCTCAAGCTTTTTGGGTACCCAAGCTCCCTGGGGCCCCATTTGTCAAACTCTCTAATGTGTGAGGTTTGTACTTAGTGTTTGTATTAGCGCAAATGAACAAGTGGCGCCGACTATACGTTACAACTCATCTGAACGGGAGCGAAGGGAGAATGACGGGAGCCAACCAAGCGCACGCTTATATACGAATGAAATGGGGGAGTGAGAGAGTGGGTTACAGGCTATATTTCGCTGCGGCGCGGCTGCATCGCGTGGGAGGAGAGGAGAGAAGGCGACCCAAAATCTGCGTAAAGGAGGAGAGTGGGAGAGAGAGTACGCGCATGCGCAGTGGAGCGCGGACGCCACCACCGCCACCGGACACAGCCCCGGGCAAGAAGCTGCTTCGCATCTAAAACCAGTTCAGGGCCGCAGCTAATGCGCGGAATGCAAGAGATGGCCAGCTAAGAAAGCACTTGTGCTAACAATCAAATTATCATTTCAGAAACTCCGTCAATAAGGACAGTAGGAAGGAAAAGGTACGGTACGCAACTGTATATTCTGTCAGGCAAACGCTTGTTCTATTATATCTAGCATCGGTACCGGTGGTGCTTTAGTTAGAATCTTATTTGAACATAAGTCACGCGCAAGTCCAGCTTACATCTGAAAGATGCTTGAAATCACTGATTTATGAAAGCCACGAGACTCAACGCAACCCCACGCTTCAGATTTCGTAACGAAGCACCACGCAGGAAAGCGGCATCAGAATTTGCGCGTTAATCGCCACACTCATTGTGGTACGCGGCTCTGGACAGTGACTAAGGGTAAGTGTCATGGTGATGATACAGCTAAAAAAAAAGATCTTGAACACAAAAGGCACATGGGCTGGGCAACTCGCTTGTTTCTGTCAAGAATGCACGAGCGCTGCCATGTTTCTCCGCTGAACCAAGAGGGACGCGAACACCTTATCGCCTGCCCTCGCTGGTGGAATCTGGCGGAAGAATAAAATTATGACACTGTTCTAAGTTTCTTCAGGTGGCTTAGTGGCACCAGTAGGAGAGTGAAAAGCGGTGTTCAGCCAGCGATTATTATTTCGCATGGTGGTTTGCCGATAGCACTATCTTCTCTTTTAAGATACAGGATACATTATTTAATGTATCGGAAATACAGATACTCATACATGCCTTGCGAGACGTATTGCGATACAAACGGAAGATCCACAAAAAGTTTAGTATCTAAGAACATGCACCTTCGATACTGCCCAGCTCCTAGTGTAATCCTATATTGTCACGTGGGTCGTCACGTCGACGAAGACCGCAGGCGAGGTGTCCAAGGTGAAACTTTATTTGGCCGAACTTGTGGCCGAGAAACGGAAAGTTGATTTACGGCAATACACACGGTATGCACTGATAGCGGAGAACAGAGCGTCGACCGTCGATCAACTGACAAACGGTCAAGCGCGTCGGCTTTTATACAGGTGCTATCGAACTTTCCAGCGATATCGCTAGTGGCGGCGTTATCTCTCGACAAAGCTTGGACATTCGCGTGCGGCGGGCAATCTTAACAAAACGACCTACTACAATCGCGAAGCTTCTCGAGCACTGCTTCGCGGACAGCGACGAGCGTTGATAACCGTTCTTGCTGGTCAAACCTGAATACATAAAAGTGAAAAAAGAATTGTGTGTGACATTGCCCCCCTCTGAAAAAGCATCGTCCCGATGCTTGGCACAGAACTTGGAAGGGGAAAAAAACGAGTGCATACACAAATAAATTACAGTAACAAAGGAGAAAGTAGAGTCCCCAGGTTCGCTAACGCGCGAAAAACGGCTTAAGGTGCACGAGATAGACGACTTGAGGTCGTGCGTGGCGTCCCTGGGAGTTCGTAATGTCCTCCGGGACGACGTCGTAGTCAAGAGCGCCCAGACGTCGAAGCACCTTATATCGCCCGAAGTATCGCCGAAGAAGTTTTTCACTGAGCAAGCGCTCGTCCGTGTCACTTCTGTTCTTTCGGTCTTCGTCGTTCCTCGCGCTGTACACAAACATGCTGCCGTACCAACTAGCCCAACTTTCAATACTGTTGCAATATTTTTCACTGAGCCCACGTCGGCGTATTGCCGTCCAGACCCACACACGGTCACCGGGTTGGTACTCTATGTGGCGTAGTCGAAGATTATAGTGACGGCTGTCGACCCTCTGCTGGTTCTTGATGCGCAGGCGGGCGAGCTGTGGAGCTTCTTCGGCGCCTTGCAAATAGGCGGCAACGTCGAGGTCGTCTTCGTCGGTGGCGGTGTCGGTTGGTAGCATTGCGTCGAGCGTCGTTGCCGGGCTCCTTCCGTAGACCAGCTTGTGCGGCGTCATCTGCGTCGTTTCTTGCACAGCCGTGTTGTATGCGAAGGTCACATACGGAAGGATGGCATCCCACGTCTTGTGTTCGACATCGACTACGTGGCCAGCATGTCGGCGATGGTCTTGTTTAGCCGCTCGGTGAAGCCATTGGTCTGTAAATGATACGCTGTGGTCCGGCGGTGACTTGTTTGGCTGTATCTCAGTATGTCTGAGTTAGGTCAGCAGTAAACGCCGTACCTCCGTCAGTGATGAGAACCTCTGGGGCGCCATGATGCAGGACGTTGTTCTCAACGAAGAACTTCGCTACCTCGGCGGCACTGCCTCTGAAAGGGCCCTTGTCTCGTCGTAGCGGGTGAGGTAGTCGCTAGCTACGACGATCCATTTGTTTCCGGTATTGGACGTCGGGAACGGCCCCAGTAAGGCCATCCCAATTTGCTGGAACGGCCGTCGAGGTGGCTCGATAGGCTGCAGAAGTCCGGCTGGCCTAGTCGGCGGTGTCTTGCGACGCTGACAGTCCCGGCTGCTCTTGACGTAGCGAGTTACGTCGGCGGCAAGGCGCGTCCAGTAGTACTTTACCTGTATTCCTGCGAGCGTACGAGAAACACCCAGGTGTCCTGACGTCGGGTCGTCGTGCAGAGCCTGGAGGACCTCTGGTTGCAATGTCGAGGGCACTATGGGAAGGGAATTGGCTCGAAGCGGCGAGAAGTTCTTCTTAAGGAGAACACAGTTGCGCAAGAAAAACCACGTGAGTCCTCGCGTGGATACCTTAGGAACAACGGTGGTCCTGCCTTCGAGGTATTCCAGAAGGCCCCTAAATTCTGAATCCGTTCGGCGATGTCGTCGGCCCTTATGGTTCGCAAGAAGCAGTCATCCTCCTGGTCGTCCCGCGGCGGTGGTCGACGGGGGCGCGGGACAGGCTGTCAGCGTCGGAGTGTTTTCTTCCGGACTTGTAAACGACGGTTATGTCGAATTCTTGAAGTCGTAGACTCCACCGTGCGAGGCGACCTGAAGGGTCCTTCAACATAGCTTGCCAACACAAGGCGTGGTGGTCGCTCACAACTTTGAAGCGCTGGCCGTAGAAGTAAGGTAGAAACTTCGATGTAGCCCAGATGATGGCCAGGCACTCCTTTTGTGTTGTGGAGTAGTTGATTTCTGCCTTTGATAGCGACCGGCTAGCATAACTGATGACCCTTTCCTGCCCGTCAGTCTTCTGCACAAGGACGGCGCCGAGTCCTACGCTGGTTGCGTCGTTGTGGATTGCCGTATCGGCGTATTCGTCGAAATACGCAAGTATCGAAGGCGTCTACAGGCGACGTTTTACTTCTTGAAATGCTTGAACTTGCAACCTTTCCCACCTGAATTCCACGTCGGCCTTAGTGAGTTGCGTCAGTGGCTTGGCGATCCGTGAAAATTCCTTGACGAAACGTCTGTAATAGGCGCACAAGCCGAGAAAACGGCGTACGGCCTTCTTTTCGGTGGGTGGCGGGAAGGCAGCGATGGCAGCTGTTTTCCGCGGGTCCGGGCGAACACCATCCTTGCTGGTCACGTGACCGAAGAACAAGAGCTCCTCGTACGCGAAGCGGCACTTTTCAGCCTTAAAGGTGAGTCCGGAGGTCTTGATTTCTTGAAGTACAACTTCAAGGCGCCGAAAGTGTTCGTCGAAATTTGAGGCAAACACAACGACGTCGACTAAGTACACGAGGCAAGTCTGCCTCTTCAAGCCGGCTAGTACTGTATCCATAGCGCGTTGAAAACTCGCAGGTGCCGAGCAAAGACCAAACGGCATGACCTTGAACTCGTACAGGCCATCTGGTGTTATAAAGGCAGTCTTTTCTCGGTCTCTCTCGTCGACTTCTATTTGCCAGTAACTGCTCTTAAGGTCCATCGACGAAAAGTATTTTCCGTTGTGTAATCGATCCAGGGTGTCGTCTATCCGGGGAAGGGGATACACGTTCTTCTTCGTGACTTTGTTCAGGTGACGATGATCTACACAAAAACGTAGAGTCTCATCCTTCTTCACTAGCACCACCGGGAATGCCCACGGAATCTTCGACGCCTGAATGATGTCGCGTAGCATTTCGTCGACCTGTTTCTTCGTGGCCTCGCGTTCTCGCGTTGAAACTTTGTACGGGCTCTGACGGAGTGGTCTGGCACTTTCCTCTGTTATGATGCGATGTTTTGCCACGGGGGTCTACCGAATTCTTGACGACGACGAAAAGCAATCCTTGTATTGCAAGAGCAGTGTTTTGACCTGTTCTTGTTTGCGCTTATGAAGGCTGGGATTGATCTCGAAAGCTGGTTGCGGCGCTTTGTTCGTCGGAATAGGCTCGGGAGAATCGGTGAGGCCGAAAGCATTGCTGGCTTCTACGATTTCTTCGATGTAGGCGACCGTCGTGCCTTTGCTCACGTGCTTGTACTCGTTGCTGAAGTTCGTGAGCATAACTGTTGCTTTCCCTGCCTGCAGCTCAGCTGCTCCTCTTGCGACGCAAATCTTGCGGTTAATCAAATGGTGCTGGTCGCCTTCAACGATACCTTCCAGGTCTGCTGATGTCTGAGCGCCGACGGAAATGATGACGCTGGAGCGAGGGGGAATGGTGACCTGGTTTTCCAGCACATTCAAGGCGTGCTTTCTTGGCAGAGTGTGCGGCGGTAGTGCCTTTTCCGTGGACAGTGTTATCGACTTGGACCTTAGGTCGATGACTGAACCATGAAGGCCTAAGAAGTCCATACCAAGGATGACATCTCTCGAGCAATGCTGCAGCACTATGAAGTTCGCGGGATAAATCCGGTTGTTAATGGTGAGTCTCGCTGTGCAGGTTCCCTACGGTTTTACGACGTCACCTCCAGCTGTCCGGATTTCGGGGCCTTCCCAGGCTGTACTAACTTTCTTCAGCTTCTTGGCGAACGGTCCACTGATGACAGAATAGTCGGCTCCGGTGTCGACGAGGGCTTTGACGCTGTGACCGTCGATAAGAACGTAGAGGTCACTAGTTCGTCGTCTTACGTTGCAGTTGGGTCGTGGCGTCGTGTCACGGCTACGTCGGTTTCTTCCGCTGCTTCCACGTTGCGCGTCAGGTCTACTTCGGTCCGCGAGGTTTCTTCGTCAGGGCTCTGTCTTTTTCGCTTCGTGTCCTGAAGGTTTCGTCGTGGCGTCGTCGTCGGCGGCGGAGGATCTTCGGTATTTCGTCGTACAGCAACCGCACCTCCATCGGTTGCTGTTCTTAGTTTTCCGGATACGGGCTAGGCGACCGGCCCCGAGTTGGGCCAGTGTATGGTCGGTGTTGGCGAGAAACGTAGCGGCCTGGCGAGGGCGAACGGGAAGGTACGGAGTCCCATCTGTCGGTACTGGCAGCGGCGGTCAGTGTGGCCAGCTTCTCCGCAATGGTCGCAGAGTGGGCTGTGGTCGGGGGCACGACAAACGTCGGTCTTCCTCGGCGTTTATCGTTGGCCGGCTGGCGGGCGGTATGATGTCGGGGCTGGCGGTGGTGGTGCCAGGCGGAGGAACTGCTGGGGCGGCGCGGCGCGGCGTCTTGACTTGGGTGAGGAGAGGGGTGTTGTCGGGCTGCAGCAGGCATAGGCCACCGCTGGCAGCTGCGGCTGCGATGACTCGGGGGTGCCCAGAGACTGCTGGATTTCCTCTCGGACGATGTCAGCGATCGACGCAACTTCTGGCTGTGGTGAGGGTAACAGCTAGCGTAGTTCTTCCCGCACGATCGCTCGGATCGTTGCGCGCAGGTCGTCGGAGCCAACGGCATGAACAGCTGGGCTGTCTTCAATCGATCGGCGATTTACGGCCGGTTGCGCATTTCCAGCGTATTCTCTATTGTCGTCGCCTCTGAGATGAATTCGTGGACTGTCGAGGGTGGGTTCCGCATAAGCCCAGCGAAGAGCTCTTGCGTTACCCCTCGCATGAGGAAGAGGACTTTCTTGTCCTCGGGCATCGCTGGGTCAGCGTGCCGGAACAGTCTGCTTATCTCTTCCGCGTACAGACCACGTTCTCGTTTCGAAGCTGCACACGTGTTTCCAGCAGAGCTTCGGCCCTCTCCTTGCGGACGACACTCGTGAATGTGGCAAGGAATCTTGTGCGAAAAATGCCCCACGTCATGAGGCTTCGCTCTTGGTTCTCGAACCAAGTTCGGGCAGAGTCCTCCAAGGCGAAGTAGACGTGTCTTAACTTGTCTTCATCGGTCCATTCGTTAAAAATGGCGACGCGGTCGTACTTCTCCAGCCAACTTTCCGGGTCTTCAGCAGATGATCCATGAAAGATCGGTGGTTCCTTTGGGCGCTTTAGCAGCCCGGGTGCAGGCGGCGTGGTTGCTGTCATTGTCGCTGTTGTGTTCGGGGTGTTCCTGGCCCTGATGGTCGGGGTGTTCCTGGCCTTGTCGGGTAAAGGCTCGTATTCTGGAGGTAGTCCTTGTTTCCTGCGGCTTGCTCACTGCTCGGGTTAAGCGTCGATGTCTTCGTTGCGGCCCGGACTGGGTTCACGGCCGGACGCGGACGACCGGAACATGAACGAAGCAGCACCTCCACCAGATGTCACGTGGGTCGTGACGTCGACGAAGGCAGCAGGCGAGGTGTCCAAGATGAAACTCTTTATTTGGCCGAACTTGTGGCCGAGAAACGGAAAGTTAATTTACTGCAATACACACGGTATGCACTCATAGCGGCGAACAGAGCGTCGACCGTCGATCAACTGACAAGCGGTCAAGCGCGTCGGCTTTTATACAGGTGCTATCGAACTTTCAGCTATATCGCTGGTGGCGGCGTTATCTCTCGACAAAGCTGGAACATTCGCGTGCGGCGCGCAATCTTATCAAAACGATCTACTACAATCGCGAAGCTTCTCGAACACTGCTTCGCGGACAGCGTCGAGTGTTGATAACCGTCCTCGCTGGTCAAACGCGAATACATCAAAATAAAACAAGAAGTGGGCGTCGTAATATGACCGAAAACAGCTCTGTCTCCGTTCCTTGAGTTTTTCCTTCAATCACCTACGACTCTGGACCTGTATGCTTGACCGAATGACAAAGAATAGAGTGCGCGCTCATCTTACGAAACGTTTGCGTCGAGCAACTGTAGCATCTGCCCCATTTTGTCTCCTTGTTTATGTGTCCCCTTATATCCTGAGGACACTGAAATGAACTTAGATTAACCCTTTACTGCACACTGTTGCATTTATGCAACGTTTCAATATGTGGCACTTAAAAGAAAAGGAAAGGCTCTTTGAAGCCGCCTGCTCACGTTGCTGCATTTCCGCAACATTGCTTTGAAAAAGGCACTGTCGTGTTCCTCATTGCTCAGGTATCATTGCTCATCCCGTGTAACTCTTCCCCAAACATCCACGGCAGACGTGGCACGCGCCAGTGTGCAAGATACAGAACATTGTCTGTATAAGAGCATTGCCTAACGAGATAAAGCGCGGCAAAATTTCTCAAGCTCTGCTACGCGTCCTCCTGGTTGCGTAGATTCCATAAAACATTGTCATTTTGTAATAGTTCGTTCCTGGCGACGGAACATTGCTATGTTGTGCAATGCAACATCATATACATGGGCGTTCGTTGTGTCGACTTCTTGTCTTCTTGTCCTGTCATTTGCGCTACCTTGAACATTATGTGTACATTGGGCTTCTTCTTCTCAGAAATGGAAATGTACCCTAAATGCTTTGATGACGGACTAATTCCTCCTGATAGGGAAGACATCGACCTTCCGAGACTCGCGGCGACCGTGAGTGTAAAACTATTTCGATTCAAGATGTGTGCAGCATGTTTTAGGCCATATGTCCAAATTACACATAGGAGTTCGGTGTATTCGCGCGCTACCGTGTCGTTGTACCCGTACGTCTCCGCTTCTACGTTCTCAATTCCTTGGTCTAGCGGGCGATACCACTAATTCACTGTGTGCTGCGGCGGTGTTTTATTGCGGTCTCCGCTCTTGCCTCATACGCCTCTCGTGCCCTTGCGATCATCTTCCCCTTCGTTCCTGAACCGGGAACGTGTAATAAAAGCAGTTATGCCTGCTCTCAAATTGCACAGGCTTCCTATTTAGCTGCGGCTGCGTTTAGTTCTATTTTGCCACAAATTTTATTCGCTTTGTTACGATATTTTTCCTGCTCCCACGGTCCTCCGATACATAATATAACGAGCTTGTCACATCGCCGGAATCATCCTAGGGACCACAGAATAGGGGTTCCTCCCCGCTCCTCGCTCAATTGCAGTATATTAATAAATATGTTCGGCAGCACTGCGACGCGGACACACGCATTGATTTTTCCGGCTCTTTGCAGCTTAACAATACAGTGACTGGAAGCTGCATCGCAAGTTTGTTTTCTGCGCTGGATAAGATTGCCCTGCCAAGAGGCGATTTTACAATCTACTAACAAGAAATTGACGTCGCCGACTGCTATCAACTGGACCTGCTGCCTTCCTACTGAGCATGCGACAACAGCAGCACCACCTGGATCAAATTTAAAAGGACTCTGGTACTACCGGTAGCGTTTAGACCGGCAGCAGTGTGACGCGGACACACGCACTGATTTTTCCGGCTCTTTGCAGGTAACCTGAATTTTTGTACCTGGTTACCAGCCTGCTTTTGTTTCGGACTGCTGCCGAACACAGCTATTGTACCAGAGACAAATTTTTTTTCGTTGTATGTGTGTTACTAGTTACCTGTTTCACTACCCTATTTTTGGTTCCTTTGTTTAAATTTGCCACCCGCGAAAGGGAAACGTGAGGATATAGAGGTCCACGACAGCTCACGGCAAGACCTGCTAAACTTCAGGCAGGAGGTTCTTGATGAATTCAAAGCGCTTAAGAAAAGAGTTCAGTACTGTAGAGGTACCTGTGATACAGTGCTGGAATGTCATAGGGAGGTCAAGGAACTAAGGAAAGAAATTAAGTGCTTAAGACTAGCAATCAAGTTCTGCTGGAGGAAAACCGCAGGCTAACCCCCAGGAACTCGAGCGCTGTTCTCGAACAAACAACATTGAACTTAAGGGCGTCCCAGCAGACTGTGAGCCACTTGAAGCCATGACGAAGTTGGCTGAGTTTATTGGTGAGCATGTGACCGAAAGCGACATTCACATTTGTGATCAAGTGCCAACCGCAAAAGAAAATGAAAAAGGAAACATCGTCGTACGGTTTGTGAGACGAGAAAAGTGAAAAGCACTCCTTACGAAGAAAATGCGGATCACGGCAACTGTTCTGGGGCAGAAGAAAGCGAGTTCCGTGCACATAAACGAGTATCTCACCCGAAGAAACCAGCAGATACTTGGTGCTCCGTCAGCGGCAAAAAAGTCACAGTTTCGCCGCAACGACGAAGCAGTGAATGCGACAGCAACAAATTGGAATGTAAGGCGAAGAACGGAAAGCAGCTCGAAATTGCCAGAGTGTCGCTCGAGCCCAAAGGACGCACGAAAAGAACGTACACAGGACGAGCGCAAACTATCATGCGGCACAGCTCGATACTTGAAGCGCGCTGCTGAAACATAGAGCAGGACGCACGAAACGAACGCACAGGTACACACAGGACAAGCACGAACTAAATGTCGCAGTTGTTACTTATTTCTGTTTGAACAGCGCGCTCCTTTCGCAAACGCGGCCGCTGCAGCGAGCGAAGCGACCTTCGTACGCCCTGCGACTTCAGCGCGGACATCGCGGGGAAACACAAGAAATACAACCCCCCGCCCGCCCCCCTTCTTTCCTTGAGAAAAATTCGCACAAAGGCGACCACGCCCTGTAGGGCGCAGAGCATCGGCGTTTGCAGGAGCTCGGCGACCACCTTCAAAGCGCGCCCAGCGCCCTATGCCCAGCGCGCACATCGCGCCTTCTCGCTGGTAATGAAGAAACGCTTATAAGCGCCTGCCGTCTCTGAGTCCGGCCAGCGGTAAAGGGTGTGTATATAACGCTCGCCGTTAGCTGCCGGGAGGATCTGCGTTTCGTGGCGTGGTGGTCACCGCCACACGCTGGGGAGCGAGAGGTCCCTGGTTCGATTCCGCGCTTCCGAAGCATTTTATTGCGACAGCAATTACATTGACAGTCTCGGCTGGATTTTGCCGTCGCCGTCATGCACCGTATATGTATAAGTATATATATATATATATATATATATATATATATATATATATAAAAGCCCCAACGAAATATATTTCAGAACAATGCTTCTGAAGCGCGGAATCGAACCAGGGACCTCTTGCGCCGCAGCGAGTGGCGCTAACCGCTACGCCACGAAACGCAGATCCTCCACGTAGGTAACGGCGAGAATTTATATACACACCCTTTACCTCTGGACAAGCACAGAGATGGCCGGCGCTTATAAGCGTTTCTTCAATGCCAGCGATATGGCGCTAGGAGCCGGACGGGCGCATTTAAAAGCCGTCGGCGAGCTCGCTCGCTTCTTCTATTTGCTCAGGGAGAACCTTGCCCTTCCGCTGTCTGCTCGCGCGGTTTTCTCGTGGTGAGGGGAAGAGGGTTGTTTCAAGCTCATGTTACGGAGCGTACGAAAGTCACTCGAGCTGAAGGGACGCCGCTAAACGAACAAACAGAAGATGAACGCGAACTATCAAGTGTCACAGCTCAACACTTAAAGCACACTAGTTTCCTTCGCTGCTTCGGCCGCCTTTGCAACAGGAGCGCTGTGAAACTGAGAGTATCCATTGGCGAGCCTCACTTCGTATAGCATTAGTTTCTTGCTGTCGCATTCTTGCTGTCGCATATATATATATATATATAGGTTCTTGTTGCAGTTTCTTGCTGTCGCATATATATATATATATAATATATATATATATATATATATATATATATATATATATATATGTATATATATATATTGCAACGCCCACTTCCAGGCTTTGTGCAGAGCATCGCGACGATGCTTTTTCAGAGGGGGGCAATGCAACACACAATTCTTTTTTTACTTTTATGTATTCGGGTTTGGCCGGCGGGGACGGTTATCAACGCTCGACGCTGTCGGCGAAGCAGTGTTCGAGAAGCTTCGCGACTGTGGTAGATCGTTTTGTTAAGATTGCGCACCGCACGCGAATGTTCCAGCTTTGTGTAGAGACAACGCCGCCACCAGCGATATTGCTGGAAAGTTCGGTAGCGCCTGTATGAAAGCCGAAGCGCTTGACCGCTTGTGAGTTGATCGACGGTCGATGCTCTTTTCGCCGCTATCAGCGTATTGCTGTAGTTTGACTTTCAGTTTCTCGGCCAGAAGTTCGGCCATATAAACAGCTTCATCTCGGACGTGCTGCCTGTTGTCTTCGTCGACGTCACAACCACATGACATCTGGTGGATGTGTTTTTCCTTCATGTTCCGGACGCCCCCGTCAAGCCGTGAACCCAGTCCAAGTCGCAAAGAAGACGTTGACGCCAACCCCGACCAGCGAGCCAGCCGCAGACAACTAGGTCTAGCACCAGAGTACAGGCTTCTACATGATAAGACCCGGAAGACAAAGGCCATGACCACGACGGCGGCAACGATGACAGCCCCTGTACCATCGCCCGCGGCAGTCGTACTACAACAGCGCAGGGAGCCGCCAACGTTCCGCGGATCGTCATTTGAAGACCCGGAAAGCTGGCTAGAAGCGTACCACCGTGTCGCCGTCTTCAATAAATGGACCCGTGAGGACAAGCTACGGCACGTATACTTCGCCTTGGAAGACTCCGCGCGGACCTGGTTCGAAAACCAAGAGCAACCTGGGACCTGGAACAACCTGGGACATTTTTCGCACCAGGTTCCTCGCCACATTTACAAGCGTCGCCCGCAAGGAGAGGACCGAAGCTCTACTGGAAACCCGTGTCCAGCTCCCAAAGGAAAATGTGGTGCTCCTCACAGAAGAAATGACCAGACTCTTCCACCACGCCAACCCCGAAATGCCGGAAGACAAGAAAGCTCGCTTCCTTATGCGAGGAGTAAGGCAGGAGCTGTTCGCGGGTCTGATGCGAAACCCACCGAGTACTGTCCAGGAATTCATCTCAGAAGCGACGACGATTGAAAAGACGCTGGAGATGCGCACCCCACACTTCAATTGCCGCTCGGCGCCAGCGTACGCAGACGTTCAACCACTCTGCTCCGACGACCTGCGTGAAAAGATCCGAGCCATCGTGCGAGAGCAGCTGCGAAAGCTCGCACCTTTGGCACCGTCCGAAGTGACGTCGATTGCTGACGTTGTACGCGAGGAGATCCAACAGTCACTGGGTGTTTTTCAGCCGGCACCGCCGCAGCTGCAAGCAGTGAGAGCTATGCTGCTGCAGCCCGAAGCCTTGCCTCCCCCTCTTCGCCCAGGTCAAGACGCCGCACCGCCACAGCAGTTCCGCCATCAGGCACCACCGCCGCCAGCACCGACGTCATACCGCCCGCCAGCCGGCCAGTGATACACGCCGAGGAAGGCCGACGTTTGGTGCGCCCCTCACAACCGCCCGCTCTGCTACCACTGCGGGGAAGCTGGCCACACTTATCACCGCTGCCATTACCGACAGATGGGACTGCGTCGGTTCGCCATGGACACGCCGCGTCCACAGCGAGGGGAAAGACCACGCGACATCGCCAGCTACCTCGCGGGAACGCAATGGACGCCCCGACAACCTTCCCGTTCGCCGTCGCCAGGCCGCTACGTCCCCCCCCAACGCCGACCATACACAGGCCCAACGCGAGGGCGGTCACCCAGCCCGTATCCGGAAAACCAAGGGCAGCTAAGGTGCGGTTGCTAAGGAAAACTAAGGTGCGGTTGCTGTACGACGAAATATCGAAGATCCTCCGCCGACGACGACAATGCCACAACGAAATTTAAAGAACACGCTGCAAGCCGAGCGCAGCGCTGACGTCGAAACTTCGTGGTCCGAAGAAGACGTGACGACGCAACGCGGAAGCAGCGGAACAAACCGACGTAGCCGTGATCCGACGCTCCGACCAAATCGAAACGGTAGGCGACGAACGAGTGACCTCGACGTTCTCATCGACAGCCACAACGTCACCGCTCTCGTGGATACTCGAGCCGACTATTCTGTCATCAGTGGACCGTTCGCGACGAAGCTGAAGAAAGTCAAGGCCGCCTGGAAAGGCCTCGATATCCGGACAGCTGGAGGTCACCTACTAACGCCGGCTGAAATCTGCACAGCGAGGGTCTCCATCAACAACCGGATTTATGCCGCAAGCTTCGTAGTCCTTCAGCATTTCTCCCGAGATGTCATCCTTGGTATGGACTTCTTAGGCCTTCATGGTGCAGTCATCGACCTCGGATCCAAGTCGATAACACTATCTACAGAAAAAGAATTACCGCGGTACACGCCGCAGGGGAAGCATGCCTTGAATGTGCTGGAAGACCAGGTCACCATTTCCCCTCGCTCCAGCTTCATCATTTCCGTCGGCTCTCAGAAAGTAGCAGACTTGGAAGGCGTCCTTGAAGGCGACCAGCACCAGTTGATTAACCGCGAGATTTGCGTCGCAAGATGAATAGCAGAGTTCCGGGGAGGCAAAGCAACAGTAATGCTCACAAATTTTAGCAACGAGTATAAGCACGTTAACAAAGGCATGACAGTTGCCTACATCAAAGAAATTGTGGCAGCCATAAATGCTTTCGCCATCACCGATTCTTCCGAGCCTACACTAACGAACCAGGCTCCTCAACCAGCTTTCAACATCAATCCTACCCTTCCGAAGCATAAACAAGACCAGCTCAAAACACTGCTCTTGAAATACAGGGAGTGCTTTTCGTCAACGTTAAGAATCCGCCAGACCCCAGTCGCAAAACATCGCATCACAACAGGGGAAAATGCCAGGCCACTCCGGCAGAGCCCGTACAAAGTTTCGACGCGACAACGCGAAACCATAAAGAAACAAGTCGGCGAAATGCTACGCGACGACATCATCCAGTCGTCGAAGAATCCATGGGCGTCACCCATGGTGTTAGTGAAGAAGAAGGACGGAACCCTACGCTTCTGCGTCGATTACCGCCGCCTGAACAAAATCAGAAAGAAGGACGTCTACCCTCTCCCACGGATAGACGACCCCCTAGATCGCCTCTACAACGCGAGGTACTTTTCGTCGATGGACCTCAAGACCGGCTATTGGCAAATCGAAGTCGACGAGAGATACCGAGAGAAGACGGCCCTTATAACACCAGACGACCTCTTCGAGTTCACCGTTATGCCCTTTGGTATTTGTTCGGCACCTGCGACGTTCCAGCGCGTTATGGACACCGTGCTGGTTGGATTGAAGTGGCAGACTTGCTTTGTGTACTTCGACGACGTCATTGTCTTTCCCTCAAGCTTCGACGAACACCTCCGGTGCCTTGACGCTCTACTACAAGCAATCAAGACCTCTGGCCTCACCTTGAAGCCTGAAAAGTGCCGCATACGAGGAGCTACTGTTTTCGGGTCACGTGATCAGCAAGGGTGGTGTTCGCCCAGACGCGCGGAAAACAGCTGCCATCACTGCCTTCCCGCCCCCCACCGACACGAAAGCCGTGCGCCGTTTTCTCGGCTTGTGCGCCTACTACAGGCGCTTCGTCAAGGAATTTTCACGAATCGCCAAACCGCTAACTCACTCACGAATACCGACGTGCCATTCAAGTGGGAAACGGCGCAAATCGAAGCATTTGAAGAACTGAAACGACACCTTCAGATGCCTCCGATACTAGCGCATTTTGACGAATGCTCCGATACGGAAATCCACACCGACGCAAGCAGCGTAGGACTCGGCGCCGTCCTTGTGCAGATGAATGACGGGCAAGAAAGGGTCATCAGTTATGCTAGCCGGTCGCTATCGAAGGCAGAAATGAACTATTCCACAATAGAAAAGGAGTGCCTAGCGATCATCTGGGCTGCATCCAAGTTTCACCCCTACCTCTACGTCAGGCCCTTCAAAGTTGTGAGCGACCACCACGCGTTGTGTTGGCTAGCTAACTTGAGGGACCCTTCAGCTCGACTTGCACGGTGGAGCCTACGACTTCAAGAATTCGACATTACCGTCGTTTACAAGTCCGGAAGAAAACACTACGACGCTGACTACCTGTCTCGCGCCCCCGTCGACCCACCGCCGCAGGACAAGGAGGACGACTCCTTCTTGGGAACCATAAGTGCCAACGACTTCGCCGAACGACAGCGCGCGGATCCAGAACTCAGAGGCCTTGTGGAATACCTCGAGGGCAGGACCACCGTTGTTCCGAAGGTATTTACGCAGGCACTGACGTCGTTTTTCTTGCGCAACGGTGTTCTCCTGAAGAAGAACTTCTCACCGCTTCGAGCCGATTGCCTTCTCGTGGTTCCCTCGACATTGCGGCCAGAGGTCCTCGAGGCTCTGCACGACGACCCGACGTCTGGACACCTGGGTGTTTCTCGCACGCTAGCAATAATACAGGAGAAGTACTACTGGCCGCGCCTTTCCGCCGACGTCACTCGTTACGTAAAGACCTGCCGGGACTGTCAGCAACGCAAGACACGCCCACTAGGCCAGCCTGACTTCTGCAGCCTATCGGGCCACCTCGACGGCTTTTCCAGCAAATCGGTGTGGACTCACTGGGGCCGTTCCCAGTTATGGGAACGTCCAATACCGGAAACAAACGGATTTTCGCATCTACCGAATACCTCACCCGCTACGCCGAGACAAGGGCCCTGCCCAGAGGCAGTGCCGCCGAGATAGCGAAGTTCTTCGTTGCGAACATCGTCCTGCGTCATGGCGCCCCAGAGGTCCTCATCACCGACAGAGGTAAGGCGTTTACTGCTGACCTAGCTCAGGCAATACTGAAACACAGCCAAATAAGCCACCGCCGGACCACAGCGTACCATTTACAGACCAATGGCTTCACCGAGCGGCTAAACAAGACCATCGCCGACATGTTGGCCGTGTATGTCGGCGTCGAACACAAGACGTGGGATGCCATCCTTCCGTATGTGACCTTCGCATACAACACGGCCGTCCAAGAAACGACGCAGATGACGCCGTACAAGTTGGTCTACGGAAGGAGGCCGGCGATGACGCTCGACGCCATGCTACCTAACGTCACCGACGAAAAAAATCTCAATGCCGCCGCTTACTTAGAACGTGCCGAAGAAGCTCGACAGCTCGCCCGCCTGCGCATCAAGACCGAGCAGCACACTGACAGCCGTCGCTACAATCTTCGACGACGCTTCGTGGAATACCAGCCCGGCGACCGTGTTTGGGTCTCGACGCCAATACACCGACGTGGGCTTAGCGAAAAACTCCTTCAGCGATACTTCGAGTCATACGAGGTTCCTCGACGCCTCGGCGCTCTTGACTACGAGGTCATCCCGGACGGCATTACGAACTCCCAGCGATGCGCACGACCTGAAGTCGTCCGTGTCGTGCGCCTTAAGCCATTTTGGGCGCGTTAGCGAACCTGGGGACTCTATTTTTTTCCTTTTTTATTGTAATTTATTTGTGTATGCACTTGTTTTTTCTCTTCTATGTTCTTTCAATAGCTTCGGGACTATGTTTTTTCAGAGGGGGGCAATGCCACGCCTACCTCTTGTCTTGTTTTGATGTATTCGGGTTTGACCGGCAGGGACGGTTATCAACGCTCGACGCTGTCCGCGAAGCAGTGTTCGAGGAGCTTCGCGACTGTAGTAGATCGTTTAATTAAGATTACGCCCCGCACGCGAATGTTCCAGCTTTGTGTAGAGGTAACGCCGCCACCAGCGATATTGCTGGAAAGTTCCATAGCGTCTGTATAAAAGCCGACGCGCTTCACCGCTTGTCTGTTGATCGATGGTCGACGCTCTTTTCGCTGCTATCAGTGTGTTGCTGTAGTTTGACTTTCAGTTTGTCGGCCACAAGTTCGGCCAAATAAAGACTTTGATATCGGACACGTCGCCTGCAGTCTTCGTCCACGTCACAACCCCGTGACAATATATATATTTATACATATACGGTGCATGACGGCGGCGGCGAGGACGGACAAAAGCCACCCGAGACTGTCCATATATTGCTATCGCAATAAAAGGCAACTAAGGTGGAGGCACATGTGGTCTAAGGAGGGGAAGGTTTTCGCCCCGTCGAGAAGATAACTCCCCCGTTCTCCGGTTCTTTTGTCCCGATATGCACAATGCTGCCGAGCTGGATGCGCGCGCCTCTCCATGGTGATAACCGGACGGCGCGCACTATACCACTACGAATGCTTGCCGCTCGTCAGGTTTCGTTTGACGCCGGTTGTACACCTCATGACAAGCAATAGTGAAGAGCCGTGGTAAACTTTTCAGCGCGCTGTTTTTGTAATAATATGCTTCAATTTTATTATTTTTTGGGCCGACATGGCTGTTGCACAAGAAAAGCTAAGAACACTACGAAATAAGAACTGCTTAGCCTACCTTCATCTGAATGCACGATAATTGGAAAATAAACGTGATGATATAGATTTTGGCAGCAGTGCTTGCGGCTGTGCACAAGCATTGACCCTTGTGTTCGCTCCGTCCAGGTTGTGAATCTTATCTGCATGGCTCACTGGACAGCACTGCTTAGCTGCTGTTGCTGTATCCTCGGCACGTGCAACTACGTCACTGAACTTCAGCCGCTACGTTCGCCATCTACCGGACAACGAGCCCTACAAATAGGCCATCCTTTGCCATTGCTCGTCATTTTGGCAGCAGCGGTTGCGGCTGTGTACAAGCATTGACCCTTGTGTTCGGTCCCTCGAGGTGGTGAATCTTATCTGCACGGCTCACTGGACGGCACTGCTTAGCTGCTCTTGCTGTATCCTCGGCACGTGCAACTACGTCACTGAACTTCAGCCGCTACGTTCGCCATCTACCGGACAACGAGCCCTACAAATAGGCCATCCTTTGCCATTGATCGTCATTTTGGCAGCAGTGGTTGCGGCTGTGTACAAGCATTGACCCTTGTGTTCGCTCCGTGCAGGTTGTGAATCTTATCTGCATGGCTCACTGGACAGCACTGCTTAGCTGCTGTTGCTGTATCCTCGGGACGTGCAACTAAGTCACTGAACTTCAGCCGCTACGTTCGCCATCTACCGGACAACGAGCCCTACAAAAAAGCCATCCTTTGCCATTGCTCGTCATTTTGGCAGCAGTAGTTGCGGCTGTGTTCAAGCATTGACCCTTGTGTTCGCTCCGTCCAGGTTGTGAATCTTATCTGCATGGCTCACTGGACAGCACTGCTTAGCTGCTGTTGCTGTATCCTCGGGACGTGCAACTAAGTCACTGAACTTCAGCCGCTACGTTCGCCATCTACCGGACAAGGAGCCCTACAAATAGGCCATCCTTTGCCATTGATCGTCATTTTGGCAGCAGTGGTTGCTGCTGTGTACAAGCATTGACCCTTGTGTTCGCTCCGTCCAGGTTGTGAATCTTATCTGCATGGCTCACTGGACAGCACTGCTTAGCTGCTGTTGCTGTATCCTCGGGACGTGCAACTACGTCACTGAACTTCAGGCGCTACGTTCGCCATCTACCGGACAAGGAGCCCTACAAATAGGCCGTCCTTTGCCATTGATCGTCATTTTGGCAGCAGTGGTTGCTGCTGTGTACAAGCATTGACCCTTGTGTTCGCTCCGTCCAGGTTGTGAATCTTATCTGCATGGCTCACTGGACAGCACTGCTTAGCTGCTGTTGCTGTATCCTCGGGACGTGCAACTACGTCACTGAACTTCAGGCGCTACGTTCGCCATCTACCGGACAACGAGCCCTACAAATAGGCCGTCCTTTGCCATTGCTCGTCATTTTGGCAGCAGTGGTTGCGGCTGTGTACAAGCGTTGACCCTTGTGTTCGCTCCGTCCAGGTGGTGAATCTTATCTGCACGGCTCACTGGACAGCACTGCTTAGCTGCTGTTGCTGTATCCTCGGCACGTGCAACTACGTCACTGAACTTCAGCCGCTACGTTCGCCATGTACTGGACAAGGAGCCCTACAAATAGGCCATCCTTTGCCATTGCTCGTCATTTTGGCAGCAGTGGTTGCGGCTGTGCACAAGCATTGACCCTTGTGTTCGGTCCGTCCAGGTTGTGAATCTTATCTGCATGGCTCACTGGACAGCACTGCTTAGCTGCTGTTGCTGTATCCTCGGCACGTGCAACTACGTCACTGAACTTCAGCCGCTACGTTCGCCATGTACTGGACAAGGAGCCCTACAAATAGGCCATCCTTTGCCATTGCTCGTCATTTTGGCAGCAGTGGTTGCGGCTGTGCACAAGCATTGACCCTTGTGTTCGGTCCGTCCAGGTTGTGAATCTTATCTGCATGGCTCACTGGACAGCACTGCTTAGCTGCTGTTGCTGTATCCTCGGCACGTGCAACTACGTCACTGAACTTCAGCCGCTACGTTCGCCATCTACCGGACAACGAGCCCTACAAATAGGCCGTCCTTTGCCATTGCTCGTCAT
Source organism: Rhipicephalus sanguineus (assembly GCF_013339695.2). Classification (NCBI taxonomy): domain Eukaryota; kingdom Metazoa; phylum Arthropoda; class Arachnida; order Ixodida; family Ixodidae; genus Rhipicephalus; species Rhipicephalus sanguineus. The sequence continues at coordinate 5,290,731 of NC_051178.1, read as the reverse complement.
TTTGGCAGCAGTGGTTGCGGCTGTGCACAAGCTTGACCCTTGTGTTCGGTCCGTCCAGGTTGTGAATCTTATCTGCATGGCTCACTGGACAGCACTGCTTAGCTGCTGTTGCTGTATCCTCGGCACGTGCAACTACGTCACTGAACTTCAGCCGCTACGTTCGCCATGTACTGGACAAGGAGCCCTACAAATAGGCCATCCTTTGCCATTGCTCGTCATTTTGGCAGCAGTGGTTGCGGCTGTGCACAAGCATTGACCCTTGTGTTCGGTCCGTCCAGGTTGTGAATCTTATCTGCATGGCTCACTGGACAGCACTGCTTAGCTGCTGTTGCTGTATCCTCGGCACGTGCAACTAAGTCACTGAACTTCAGCCGCTACGTTCGCCATCTACCGGACAAGGAGCCCTACAAAAAAGCCATCCTTTGCCAATGCTCGTCATTTTGGCAGCAGTGGTTGCGGCTGTGTACAAGCATTGACCCTTGTGTTCGGTCCGTCCAGGTTGTGAATCTTATCTGCATGGCTCACTGGACAGCACTGCTTAGCTGCTGTTGCTGTATCCTCGGCACGTGCAACTACGTCACTGAACTTCAGCCGCTACGTTCGCCATGTACTGGACAAGGAGCCCTACAAATAGGCCATCCTTTGCCATTGCTCGTCATTTTGGCAGCAGTGGTTGCGGCTGTGCACAAGCATTGACCCTTGTGTTCGGTCCGTCCAGGTTGTGAATCTTATCTGCATGGCTCACTGGACAGCACTGCTTAGCTGCTGTTGCTGTATCCTCGGCACGTGCAACTAAGTCACTGAACTTCAGCCGCTACGTTCGCCATCTACCGGACAAGGAGCCCTACAAAAAAGCCATCCTTTGCCAATGCTCGTCATTTTGGCAGCAGTGGTTGCGGCTGTGTACAAGCATTGACCCTTGTGTTCGCTCCGTCCAGGTTGTGAATCTTATCTGCATGGCTCACTGGACAGCACTGCTTAGCTGCTGTTGCTGTATCCTCGGGACGTGCAACTACGTCACTGAACTTCAGCCGCTACGTTCGCCATGTACTGGACAAGGAGCCCTACAAATAGGCCATCCTTTGCCATTGCTCGTCATTTTGGCAGCAGTGGTTGCGGCTGTGTACAAGCGTTGACCCTTGTGTTCGCTCCGTCCAGGTGGTGAATCTTATCTGCACGGCTCACTGGACAGCACTGCTTAGCTGCTGTTGCTGTATCCTCGGCACGTGCAACTACGTCACTGAACTTCAGCCGCTACGTTCGCCATCTACCGGACAACGAGCCCTACAAAAAAGCCATCCTTTGCCATTGCTCGTCATTTTGGCAGCAGTGGTTGCGGCTGTGTACAAGCATTGACCCTTGTGTTCGGTCCGTCCAGGTTGTGAATCTTATCTGCATGGCTCACTGGACAGCACTGCTTAGCTGCTGTTGCTGTATCCTCGGCACGTGCAACTAAGTCACTGAACTTCAGCCGCTACGTTCGCCATGTACTGGACAAGGAGCCCTACAAATAGGCCATCCTTTGCCATTGCTCGTCATTTTGGCAGCAGTGGTTGCGGCTGTGTACAAGCGTTGACCCTTGTGTTCGCTCCGTCCAGGTGGTGAGTCTTATCTGCACGGCTCACTGGACAGCACTGCTTAGCTGCTGTTGCTGTATCCTCGGCACGTGCAACTACGTCACTGAACTTCAGCCGCTACGTTCGCCATCTACCGGACAACGAGCCCTACAAAAAAGCCATCCTTTGCCATTGCTCGTCATTTTGGCAGCAGTGGTTGCGGCTGTGTACAAGCATTGACCCTTGTGTTCGGTCCGTCCAGGTTGTGAATCTTATCTGCATGGCTCACTGGACAGCACTGCTTAGCTGCTGTTGCTGTATCCTCGGCACGTGCAACTAAGTCACTGAACTTCAGCCGCTACGTTCGCCATCTACCGGACAAGGAGCCCTACAAATAGGCCATCCTTTGCCATTGTTCGTCATTTTGGCAGCAGTGGTTGCGGCTGTGTACAAGCATTGACCCTTGTGTTCGGTCCGACCAGGTGGTGAATCTTATCTGCATGGCTCACTGGACAGCACTGCTTAGCTGCTGTTGCTGTATCCTCGGCACGTGCAACTACGTCACTCAACTTCAGCCGCTACGTTCGCCATCTACCGGACAAGGAGCCCTACAAATAGGCCATCCTTTGCCATTGCTCATCATTTTGGCAGCAGTAGTTGCGGCTGTGTACAAGCATTGACCCTTGTGTTCGGTCCGACCAGGTGGTGAATCTTATCTGCATGGCTCACTGGACAGCACTGCTTAGCTGCTGTTGCTGTATCCTCGGCACGTGCAACTACGTCACTCAACTTCAGCCGCTACGTTCGCCATCTACCGGACAAGGAGCCCTACAAATAGGCCATCCTTTGCCATTGCTCATCATTTTGGCAGCAGTAGTTGCGGCTGTGTACAAGCATTGACCCTTGTGTTCGGTGCGTCCAGGTGGTGAATCTTATCTGCATGGCTCACTGGACAGCACTGCTTAGCTGCTGTTGCTGTATCCTCGGGACGTGCAACTACGTCACTGAACCTCAGCCGCTACGTTCGCCATCTACCGGACAAGGAGCCCTACAAATAGACCATCCTTTGTCATTGCTCATCATTTTGGCAGCAGTGGTTGCGGCTGTGTACAAGCATTGACCCTTGTGTTCGGTCCCTCCAGGTGGTGAACCTTATCTGCACGGCTATCTGGAGAGCACCGCTTAGCTGCTGCTGCTGTATCCTCGGCACGTGCAACTACGTCACTGAACCTCAGCCGCTACATTCGCCATCTACCGGACACAAAGCCCTACAAATAGGCCATCGTTTGCCATTGCTCGTCAATTTGGCAGCAGTGGTTGCGGCTGCGTACAAGTATTGACCCTGGTGTTCGCTCCGTCCAGGTTCGTTGCTTCTCGGTACACTCCTTTCTGTTTTGCGCATTCTCTCGCTTCCCCTGCTGCCTTTAATATAGTTCAATATAGTTTAATTTCTTTTATAATCCCGTATTTTGAGTTTACTTATCTTCATTCCTTCCCTTGAGAATGCCGACTTGCGCGGAACTAGCAAAGGAATTACAGGCTCTTCGGCAGGAGGTCGCAGAGCTGAAAACAAGCCTTGTGATGTTCCAGGGGCGTAGCCAAGGGGGGCGGGGGTTGGGGGGGTTCAAATTCCCCCCCGAAATTTTTCAATTTTGCTTGCGTATATAGGCACTCACATATACAAACGCACGCATGAACATACATAAAGTATGGTTGAACCCCCCCCCGAAAAAAATTTCTGGCTACGCCCCTGTGATGTTCAATGACCTCTATGAACGTGTAACGAATGCCAGTGAGGCACTGTCTAAAGAAAACAAGGTCCGGAGGGATGATAATAAGAAGCTCAGTAAACAAATGTGTGATCTCGAACAATACTCGCGACCTAACAACGTTGAACTGAAAGGAATCACTGAGACAAAGGGCGAAGACTGCCTGGCAGTCGTCCAGACTATCGGTGAGAAGATTGGTTGTCCAATTACTGATGCAGACATATACACCGCGCATCGGGTGCCCGAAAAGAATGGAAGCAACATAATTGCGCGATATTTTTCGAGAAACAAGAAGTCTGAATTCGCTAAGAAGGCAAGAAAGGCACGGCTGTCTACCACACATATAGGTTTTTCTCAGAGCACAGGCCCTAAACCTGTGTATGTGAATGACCACCTCACGCCAGAGCGAAAGCACCTTTTTGCAGAGGCACTTGCGCTTAAGAAAGCAAACCAGTGGAAGCATCTCTGGACTGACAATTGTACAACCAAATGGCAGATGATAGTCGCGTGTTTCGAATTGCATGCGCAGAACTTCGAGTATTCTCTTAGATATCCTATCAGTCCTTAATTTAAGCCGACTTTCGATCAACATGGCTGCGTTCTAATGCCAGCAAACATCAGAATTGCTACGCGAGAAGTCACCAGCCCTATCACTACTCCACCTAAACATTCGAAGTCTTAGAAAACACCAGGTTGATCTTGTTGCGTTGCTTTCCTTGCTTGAACATTCATTCTCTGTCATATGTTTATCTGAAACTTGGTTATCTGGTAATGAGGGTAACTTGTACAGATTTCCAGGTCATTATTCTGAATACTGTAATCGGGAGCTCTGTCGTGGTGGCGGTAGTGCCATACTAGTCAACTCATCCTTAACCAACACACGCCGCAGTGACATAACGTTCAATAATATTTTATGTCAATCCATTTGGCTTGAATTCAACCGTAATGTTATACCTTTTAATAGCCGTAGTTTTATTATAGCTTCCATTTATCGGTCACCTTCATCATTGTATTCCGATTTTTGTAAGCAGTTAAGCGTCATTCATAATAACCTAGTGAGGGAAAATAAAAACGTTGTCTTATGTGGTGATTTTAACATAAATATCATTGATCATGATAGTGCATCGTGCTTAGCATATATGAACTGTCTATACTGCTTTGGCATGACGTCGCATATTTCGACACCAACTACAAACGATTTACTAGGTTCGAATACACTAATAGATCATATTATCTCCAACATTTCCACTGAACACGTTGCAGGTGTGATAGATCAAAGCATTACAGATCATAATCCTGTTTTTTACATTCTGGGCTCCGAAAATGCGAAGGCCAGTCACATCTTTACGAAACGCCGGTTCGATGCGGACAAATTTGTACAAATAATTAGTGTAGTAGACTGGACATCGGTGACTACTCAGGACTGCACAGAAAAGGCTTTTGAGTCTTTTTGAGAGGTAATAGCTTCAGGTATACATGTATGCACCACTTCCACTACTGTAACGAAGTGGTATTGTTCATCTAGAAATCAATGGATAAGCAACTCGTTGTTGGAATCCATTAATGAAAAGAATAACCTTCAGAAGAAACTAAAGTCGCAGCCTTATAACCTCGCGTTAAAATGCCGCTTTCAGAAATACTCAGCAACATTATCTTCCTTACTGAGGCGTGCTGAGCGCAATTACTACCGGGATCTCATTGTAAAAAGCACAGTCAGCACGAGCCGCTGCTGGCAAATCATTAAAGAATTTTTGAACAAGAAGAACTGCTCAGCGCCCATAATAAAAATAAAGCAAGGCGACGAAATGTATACCACCCTGTAAGAGTGGCCTCCACGTTCAGTCAGCATTTCTGCGCATCTCCGGATACGCAGCAATCACCAGGTCATTTACCTGATATGCCACGGTGTACTCATTCTTTTAACGCGATAGCGTTAGAGAGCTCGTGTCGCAGAAATTCCGTCGTCGGCGTCGGCACCGTTGGTTGTGAGCGAAAAATCGACTGTGAGCGAAAAATCGAGAAAGAAGCAAATAAAATAAAGAATAAAAATTTCGGTCCCACTGAGGATCGAACCCGGGCCGTTCGCGTGGCAAGCAGGTGTCCTACCACAAAGCCACGACGTTACTTGCAGCTGCATCGGCAAAAAAAAAAACTACATAAATGCCATGTAGTGGAAGGAGTCTCCTTAACGCATTTTGTTCGACAGGTGTCACGACGAAAACGAGCCCACTCGGCGATTTGTAGGCGCACTTGGGAGGCCATCAAACTATGTCGAAAAAGGTCGGGATAGTGCAGCCATCGCCGCTAAAAACACAAACTTTCAAACAGCTCTAAAAATGGAGAACTATGTCCATCTAGCGGAAAACATATCAACAAGCAAACAGCAAACGCTAGATAATGTGCTGCCATCTGTGAGGCACTGTGAGACTCTTCATGGCCTCCGAGATGGCGAGCGCGCGGCGTCTATCTTGGAGGCCATGCAACTCTTGCTTTAGATCAAAAACCTGTACCATTCGCGCGCGCGCGCCTGTGTGTGTCTGTGTGGGTGTAACAATACACATTAATAAGTATGCACTTAGTGGTTGAAGTGCGCACTAGGGACCGGATTTCGCTATTGCGTTCAACTCTTAAAGGCGAAGCTTAAGGGTCCCCCAATTTTTATCTTCATTCGACGTCTGCAGATGAAGTCTTTCAGGTCATCACATCACTAAAGACCACAAGTGCTGGTTTAGATCATATTTTTTAATTAAAACTAGTTTCAAACATAATATCACCACCTTTGGCAGTAGTTATTAACAAGCTGTTTTCTGCGGGTGTGTTTCCGAGCTGCCTTAAGGCTGGTAAAATAGTTCCACTTTTTAAGAAGGGAGATAAGACTTCTGTACAGAATTATAGGCCAATCTGTATCCTGCCTTTCTTCGGTAAGGTAATTGAAAAGCTATTCCACATTAGATTAATGCGTTATCTGAAAAAATTTAATATTTTATCTCCACAACAATTCGGATTTCGTCAAGGATATTCAACTGAGCGGGCACTAATTACCTTAACGGAGGAAATAAACAAGCTATTGACAGAGGGTTACTTGTAGGATCTGTATTTATTGATTTGACGAAGTCTTTTGACACTACAAATTATCACGTACTACTTGCTAAACTGGAATCATTTGGTATGTCTGTTCCGCCACTAAGTTTTATTAAAAGCTACCTCAGTACCCGGTCTCAAATGGTACATGTTAATGGCCATCTTTCATCGCCCAATTTAATTAGCGTTGGTGTTCCAGAGGGATCAATTTTAGGCCCACATTTACTTTTGATGTTTATTAATGACCTACCTACCAGTCTTACATGGACCAAGTGCATACTTTACGCTTACGACACGACCATCTTTCAGTCATCTAAATCACTTTCTACACTCCAGTCTGACCTCAACACAGATTTACATAGCATAACTTTATGGTGGCAGGCCAATTATCTGTAGATCAATGCTACTAAAACCGTCTTTATGGTGTTCCATTCCCCACGCATTTCACATGACATTTGACCTTCCCTTCACATCGGTAATACCGTCATAAACATTTCCAGTGAAGCGCGTTTTTTGGCGTCATCTTAGATAGCGAACTAAAATTTCATAAACATGTGGCATTACTCGTTAAAAAGATTGCATTTGGTATCCACGTTATCATTAAGACACGAACTTATTTTCCGCCTCACATCATACGTGCTTTGTATTTTGCCTATATTCATAGCCATATTTCGTATTGTGTATCATCTTGGGCCAACACATATTTCACGCACATCGAACGTTTGCAGCGACTTCAGAATCAAGCAGTTAATGGCTTTCAGCCCATTTTACTTCTCCTGTAGCTCGTTGTTTCCTCAGCTTAACATACTCCCATTGAGACAATTTTTTTGTCATAGAATGTCCATAGTCGCCTTTAGACTCATCACCATGACATTTATATCGCATGTATTGACCATCGTCACATAAACTAATAGCAACATCACCCGGTTTTCCCGGTGCAATAATCTTCTTTTGCCGGCCGTAAAGACAAACTACGGCAAGTTCTCAACCTTATTTACTAGCATATCTATTTGGAATTCATTGCCTTTCGAATTGAAATCATCGCACAACATTCATAATTTTACCTCGCGCAGCAAGAAATATTTCGTTCAGGAATTATTCAAGTAATCCTAATTATGTAATTAACTGTTAATAGCTCTCAACATTTCTTTGCAATTTTATTACATCAATTTGCCTTTGTATAATTGATAACACTGATAATGAAACGAGTTGCATTTGTCACGTAGAGCTGTTCATTAACATTGTTTTTTTCTTTCCTGTTTCATCACTTGCTTTTGATTATTTTCATTATATTTTTCAATTGGGAGTATTACCATTAGGTTATGTATTGATCGTATTTTTATTGTTAATCAAGCGCATTCATTATTACTCATATGTCCGTATACTGTTGCTGTATTTTTTGTAAGTACCCCATTCATGTAGCCAGAGGAGGTCCCCTTGTCAGTTTCTCTGAAACTTTGGGACCTCCTGCTGTAATACGCCAACCATGTAACTCAACTGAACTATTTAATAAACTTGATTTGACTTGACATGCTAATTGATTCTGCTGCTGTTCACTTTGACGCCATAATTATCTCGGAAACCTGGTACACGTGACATAACGTTCCATTTACGTACACTGGTTATCAAGCCTTCGTACTCAACCGTCTGCAACGGCGGAGTGGTGGCGTTTTACTGCTGGCACAAATTCAGACAAACTCATAATTTGTGCAAACACTGTACTCCGGGGCATCAAAAATGGTGTGATAGAAATTATTTAGGAAATAATGCTAAAAAACACATGCGATCACGTGTAGCCCAAAGCATAAGACCCTAAACCTGACAATCAGGTTCTATTTAAACAATAATGATATTAAAACTTCAAGTGAGGTGAAAACACTTGGAGTTATATTTTCAGAAGATTTGCTTTGGAACAAACATGTCGACTGTCTTTGCGAAAAGCTAAACAGAACAACGAGACTATTACATAGACACCGACACGTCTTGCCCACCATTGTGAAACGCACTGTGTATAAATCTCTCTTTCTTTCTAGAATAAATTAATGCCACATAATCTGGTCTACAAGCTGAAAGGAAAATATTTTATAAGGTAACATTATGTGAAAAAGAAGGCATTCGTGTTGTAGGAAACCTTGCTTCCAAAGAACACATGTCTAAGTATTTTAACGAATACAAACGTACAAGTTGAGTTCATTTACTCATTCCGTCTTGTTTTCATGTACAGAACTGCCTTGCGACAGAGAAATGTTAGATATAAGAATTTGTTTAACCTACATCGTCGTGAAATTCCATATAGCACAAGACATGCAGATCTGTGGTTAGCACGTTTTTGTCGTACTAACTATGGACAGCAATCCGTATCCTATTGTACTGCTGGATTTTTGAACACCTTAACTGCACATGAATTAAACCAGCATAACATATCTCCTCACTCCTTTCTCACTCATTTCATTTTGATAGATCCCGCTGTGTAATTCCAGCAGAGCATGAGCATGTGTGTATATATAAATGTACATAAGCGTTTATTACCTGTTTACATAGTTTGATGTGGTCGCCCCGCCACGGTTGTTATGGCGTTCGACTGCTGACCCGAAGGTCGCGGTATCGAATCCCGGCCACGGCGGCTGCATTTTCGATGGAGGCAAAAATGTTTGAGGCCCGTGTACATAGATTTAGGTGCACGTTAAAGAACCCCAGGTGGTCGAAATTACTGCAGCCCTCCACTACGGCGTCTCTCATAATCATATCATGTTTTTGGGACGTTAAACCCCAGATATTATTATTAGTTTGATGTGGTCATTGCGCTTCTTTCTCTTATTTGGTTACGATTATCATTGCCACATATTATTTCTGAAGTATTTTTGTGTTTATCTTTCTGATGCCGAGGATTTGCGTTGTGTTACATTTATGAAAAAAAGGCTCAACTCACTACATGTACGTTATTGTATTTCCCTTATTTCTATCTTTATGCAAAGTGCCATGATTTGTGATAGCATTCATCTACCTAGAGTCAGCGCTGCACACTGTTGAGCTCTAACACAGGGGGCCGGGCTTAGACATGCTGCAGTAAGGCAGCTTTTTCCCGCCACCCCCTTTCTCATTGCTGAGATGAATAAAGTGTGATTTCGTTTGATTTAATGTTTTATTCTGTCTCCTTCAAATGTTCAAGTTGATGTGTAAAGGCGCTGCAAGTTTCCTGGCTGCACGGAAATCTGCATACCGCACTGTTAGAAATGTGGAAACGAGCCTTGTTCGACAACCAACAGTATTTGCTTTCTTTTCTACCACACTGCAACATGGGTGAACCCGCTCATGTGGAAATAATTATTTCAGTTCGAATTGCGCTGAGTATCTGTCCCTTCAACTTGTTCTCTACTTGCTCATTGTCACAAATTTGCCCCGTACCTTTTTTCTGCTTATGCAAACTGTAATAATTCAGAAAATGTATTTTCCGTGGTAGTGCAGCTATTGTTATGCTTCCGTGCTACTCCATGAATAATATTCTGATCAAGCGAAACATTGTGCAGTAAAGGGTTACGGTTCAGTTTTTGGCCTTGTTGGTGTGATATTGTTACGAGGAGAATATTCAGTATGTCGCACCAACACGGCCAAGAATGAGCCCACGCTAAGTTCATGTCAAGTACAAATTGCCGCTTTCTACGTGGGTCCTTAAGCCGTCATCACGCGCATGGGTTCGGCAACGTGCAGGGCCCGTACCTATTTCTTTTGTATCTGTAACGGGTTTCTCCCTGGACCGTCAGGCTGCTCTTCTGTGGATTTAATCATTCGATGGGACACTAAAAAGCGATTACGAAGATTTCCGAGTCTGAATGCTGCGGTGAGGCACGGATATATCGACAACTGCTAGCTTCGGTAGTATTCTTCGACATCGTGGACGAAGAGGCGGCAAAGCAGCAACTTGAGAAATCTCTCCGCATCGCTGGCCAGATCACCGATTCTACTTGGAATCGCCTGTTGTGCGTCCTGCGCGATTCCTCGTAAGTCGCCGAGAGCTGCTGGTGCCGCCCACCTGCTAGGGCCTTCGGTCGTTCCTCCTGACGTTTGTGATGTTCTCTTCGTGGGACCGAATATCGCGGTGGAACCGAGACTCTCCGCACCTGAAATGGTGTCGCATGTGCGTCGTCTTTCCCACCAGGCAACTGAATCAGACGAGCAAAAATGCATCTCAGAAGGAGTCGTCGTGTTTACCGATATAAGCAAGCATTTTCAAAAACTTTCTGTCCGGGGCGTTGTTTATTTTCTAAAGGATAATACGCCATGTGTTTTCCCAGCGAACAAAGAAGAGGGTTTGCTGTAATGTACGGATGCTGTCTGTACGGACAATGAGAGGATTCTGTCCTCTCATTGCTGTTGACGTGTTCCTATGGGAAACACCGGTGTTTCGCACCTGCCTAGGGTTTCACGTTAGCGGAGCTGCTTTTACCACTTCTAATTCTATACTGGCATCTTAAAATGCCCAGTCTCTGTGGCACCTTCAGAATACGACCATAGCGCCTGCGTGCACACAGCCTGGAACGGGTCGCGAGCGTGGTGTTAGCTGCGTTTTTTCCGGCGTCCCTCCTTCAGTGGGTGAATCAGCCTACGCATTAGCAGGCGAGTAAAAAGCTTTGGGTGCTTCATGTGTAGCACGCTCGACACCTGAACTTAGTCTTAATGAAACGGGTGTCTTCGTGTGAACGTTTCCTGGCCAAGACTAATAGGGCGATTCTTGAACGGTGCTTGCAATCCCCGTGTATCTTCTTTTCCTATGACCCACATGACGCCTGTGTCGCCTGCCATCTTGAGTTATGATTACAAATGACCTTTTGCCGCATTATTCAACTATTACAGTGAGTAGTCATGTGGTGTTGTTGAGGAAAATCTTTATCCACACCTTGTCGTCTGGTGCTGAATGTTTTTTCATGTCATCCATGTCATCCCCCCCGCCCCCTTTTGAGAAGTACGGACTGCTGGGCGAGTTGGTAACTCATCTTAATTTTCAGTTGATAGTTTGCGCCGTGTTTCGTTTGCCTTCCTTCGTGTTTCGCCCCTTTTGAACATATTTTCGCGGTTGTAGCGCATCCTGATAGGACAGCTGCCTGCAAAACATTAGCTCTGCAGGTGTTTTCTGAGTCGTGGTGTGCAATGTCGTATGTTGCTTGGATAAAAACCGCAACAGCCGGCAGGAAAGGCTTCCATCAGTTAGTTTCTCGAGCGCAACCTTCACTTCTGCGACAGTACGTTCCACTTGCCGATTTGTAGCCGGATGCTATGGAGCTGATGTTGCGTATTTGATCATGTTCACTTTGAAGAAGGGTTGCATTTCGGACGAAATGAATGTTGTTCTGCTATCGGAACTATAACTTGCGGTATGCTAAAAGTGGCGAACAGTGATCGTAGCACATTTGTAGCAGCGGAAGCAGGCTGTGACGACACTTGTTTTACTTCTAACCACTTGGAGAAGGCATCTACTACGATCGAAAATTACACCTTCTCGCACTAAAGGGAACCATGTGTGGATGCAAAGCAGCGGATGGGTCGATTGAAGGTTCCGTTCATCACGTGCACTTTGCCCGATGTTAACGCGTCCTTGCAAGTGGAGCACACCATGAATTCATTGTAGTTTCTCTTGCTGTTACTCGTCCCGAACTCTTGTTGGAGCATGCCACGCGTGTTCATCGTGTGTCTGCAGAATCTCGTTCCCCGACGCCATCACATTATTGCTGAGAGAGTGTAAGGTGGAGAGGCCACAGCGTCTGAATCAGCCCCTACACAGGCCCGAAGGAGCGGGCACGTGCAGCACACATGGTTTTCTCTGCGTTACGCCATGCTAGGACAGCATACGGCAGCCCGCGGCCCTAAAGTGCTGTGCACGTATCATCATCAAGGTGGTCAAAGAATAAGAGGAAGAAGACTTCCTGGCGCGAGCGCGCGCTCAAATGGCTATGCTAGGTGGTAGAAAGCGGATGGTCGCAAATGGAACTACGGACACAGCCCAGCGCTAAAGCTGCTTCGCATCTAAAAGCTCTGGTTGTTCACCGGCCCCACGAATTCAACATGAACTTTCTCCTATGCTTAATTTGGATGGGGCCATTCTGGAACTGCCACTACTAAAGGAAGGCGGCCGTGCATCTGACATGTCTCGCACAATCGCACCTTGGCCTCTATGTGGGCGTCCAAACCTTGCTACCACAAGTGAATGCGAGCGAAGTGCTTCATCGTAGTCATTCCTAGGTGGTTAGCATGCAGGAGAGTCAGAGCTCTCTATCTTGCTTCCGTAAGACCCAGAACTTGTGTGCCCCATAATACAGAACCACGGTGCGTGCAAAGTTCTTGTACCCCGGCTCTTGCAAGCTTTGAATTTCACACCTCGGCATGACGCTGTTGATTGTGATTGTAGACCATTGTGACCTTGAGAAAGCGTGATGTCTTCCGCAGTCAGTGTGGCTATCTTCGCGGCAGTCAATGGAGGTTTCCGCAAACCTTCAGTCATCAACACGTCCCCTGGCACCGCCAGCTCATCGACATTAGAAGCCATAGGAAGTCTACTGAGCGCATCCGCATTTCAGTGTATTTGCCTTCTCGGTATACCAACACGTATTCATGGGCGCCAGCAAGCACCCGCGATGATAAAACTTGCTGAATCTGCTTCTTATGGCGCATTATTCGAAGACGCGGCTCATGATCAGTCAAGATGACTACATGCCGACCGGCAATATACTGGGGAAATGTGTGGCTGCAAACACAATCGCAAGTCCTTCCCTATCCAGCTGAGAGCTCTCACAATTTCCGAGGGTTCTTGACGCAAACGCTATTTCCGTTTCCGTCCAGCTGCGCAAGTACTGCTCCCAAACCATAGAGGCATGACAGCTGAGCATCAACGGACGAGAGTGGTCATAATGAGCCAGAACCGTACGATTACACAGTGCGTCCTTCAGTCTGTTTAGAGCAGCTTCGTGCGGAGCTTCCCATCTCCACTTAGCTTCTTCGTCCAATAAACGAGGAGAGGTTCTGTTATGGACGACTTGTTGCGGAGTAGCGGCTGTAAAGGCTTATCGTTTCTAAAAAAGATTGTAGCTACGACTTGTTTGCTGCACAAGTTATTACTTCGACCTCTCTTGATATTGGCTCAATTCCCTTAGAGCTCATCTTGTAGCCGAAGAACTGCACTTCGCGTACGCCAATGATGCACTTTTCTTTGTTTGCTTTAAGGCCTGCTTGTTGCAGACGCTGTAGAATTCTGTCCAGTCGTTCTAGATGCTCTTCATTCTTAATTTCGCGATGTTACCCTCCCTGCGACCGATGTTACACGTAGCATTCTTGAAGACTCGCTTAGCCTTATGGCCTGTTGGACATCGGAAGCACTGGGACGCCTTGCTTGTAGTGTCCCCGCGAAAATTCTTACGATGCACATGAAAAGTGTCGGCCTGTTGTTGACTGCTTCGTATCTGCCTCTGCTAGTCTCTTGCTGATTCAGCCGTCAAAACGAGCGCGTAGGCTTTTTTAAACATCAGCTTTTCCTCAGCCAGCAACCATTCTTCAAGATGAAAATCGTGGATTCCACATACTAGACGCAGTATATCTACCAAAGGTAGCCCCGTACTCCCTGCTTGAGATTGGACTTCCGCGCTTCCACCCGATGCCTTCCGTCCCGTCTTCGTGGAGTGTACGTTTTTGCCCTCCTTCGCCAAGGTTCGCAGATATGCCACACAGTCTTTGACGGACTCGTTAGGGAGCTGGCCTAGTTTCTGGAAACGATAACGTCAAAGTAACTCAGAAGGACTGTGCTCGAAGTGTTGTGTTAGTAGCGTGATGGTGACCACCAAGGCGACCTCATAAGGCTTCCGTGGTGCCACTAGGGCCGTCAGCGTCTCGTAGGATTGCTCGCCGCAAGGCGTGAGCAGCAACGCTCGCGTAGTTGAGGACTCGACGATGTCGTCGGCTTCATAGTAGTACTCCAGGCGCTGTACTCCTGATGACCAGTCGGTGCTGTGCACGAATTCTCGTATCTCACCTTTTGGCATTGTCTTCAAAGAAAACTTGCTTTGCGGTCTCGTTCTCTCTTCGCCAGTATTGCAAAGTCCCTTTATTGCACTTTAAGACCACGGCAAGGTGGGCAGCCTGCTCACGAGCTCTCGGCGGCGCCCCTGCGCTCTCCTCGTTTTCGCTCCCTCATCCAAACACTGATATATAATACAAATGAAGCTGTTTCTGGCATTCTCGATTGCCGCGCTGAATAACGCACGTCCGCATTCATGTAAAGGGCTAAAGACTTGTGCGAAAAGCTTAGACTAGACAGCGCGCTAACATGCATAAGCCGGAAACTCCCCAAAGAGTAATACTGTTGAACATGAAGAGCGAACCAAACCCAGGTGTACTGCGTGGCAAACAGGTGTTATAGAACGGAGCCACGCTAATGCTTTGCTCTAAATGGAATCATATTTCATAATGCGTAGCACACCACGACAGCGACAAAGAAGAGGGACGCACACACACAGCGCTATAGAAATATAAGAAACAGATAACACGTGACGTACTGTGAAAAGAATTTGTTGTGTACCAGGTGCCCCTCTCGTTTGAAAAAAAAAACTACGTCCACAACTACGACCACAAAAACAATCTAAAGAGGGGTAACGGTGTTGTGTTAACCGCGGATTGCCGGACATGTGGATGTTCACCTCTTTTTGATGAGTGTTTTGTTATGCGCATGCACCAAGATGAAATCGGGTGGTTGGTTGTGAAATAGGCGACCGTACATCAGCTAGGCCGAGATTGTGTCAGCGCAGCATGATTGTCATTATCTATAGAAGAATTGTCATTCCTTGATGCATCCACATTTGCGCATACCGGCCACTGTGGTCAAGTAGTTTTGATGCTCGATTGTTCGCCCGAAGGTCGCGGGATCGAATTCCGGCCGCGGCGGTCACACTTTCGACGGAGGCGAAATGACGTGAGGCCCGTTTACTTAGATTTAGGTGCACGATAAAGTACCCCGAGTGGTGGAAATTTCCGGAGCCCTCCACTACGGCATCCCTCATAATCATATCTGGGTTTTGAGACGTTAAAACCAAATAATTATAACATGCGAATTGCTGAGTGCCCGCAATTTCATGTATATACGTTACGATCCAGCTTCCTATGTAACACTGCTGAAAGTTAGCGCTTGTGCGTTTGTTGCTCCCTGTCTTGTCCCCGTCGTATCAGTTCCGCGCTTAACACCTAGCACATGTCACACCAACTAGGCTAAGAATGTACCCTTGCTAAACAAACACATAGCAAATAATGAAACCAAGGAAGCAGGACTGTTCAGACAAGCAGAAACTAGAACACAGAAAATAGCTCGGTGTACTAGAAATAAAGCTTAGAATTACAGAGACCTGAGTTAGTTGGTAGGTATTGATGTTAACAGGGCGTGCAAAGACGGATTCTCTGTCATTCTAAGCCATATTTCTAATACACTTAGCCCTTATCCGTGTTGTTTTACATATCTAGGCGTTGGTGGTGTCTTGCCTTCTCTCTTGCACCCTTGCAATGTTCACTTCTCTGTTGTTTTTGCCATTGCTTGGTGTACTTCACTCACTAATATACCTAGCATCAGGATTACCCCATTTATTCCCGCAAGAATGCTTTTAGCGTAAGAAGTTCTTTTCTGAATACATGGTTCTGTGCATGCCTAGAACCTGACATTGTATTTACGGTGCTATATCCTTCGAATCCTTTCAGGCGTTGACTGTGCGGCGCGAGCGCTCATAATCTACATGGGTAGTTTCATATCCATATGTGCATACGCAGTTACGCCACATGTGTTGTGGTTAACTTTGATAACCTGTGACATGAATGCCTATACACTGCCTCAACATAAACATTGCTGGTTTGCGCTCTATCCTGTCTCCCTTTTTTCTTCTTTCTGCTTGCGCAGCAATCTAGATTTCAGTATGAGCCAACTAGTCTGCAACGACGTATTGCTGTAACAAGCGAACTTGCTTGTGGTGCCGCATAATTTTACCTTGTGAAAGTAGTGAAAATCTCGTTCATCGAGTGCTGCCCACGTACTTTTAGAAACAGATGCATTCTTTATTATTACTGCATGTGAAGTACGATAAAAACATTCTGCTCCTACAGGATGTACGCAAAGTTTCCTTATAGCGACAACCTGCAAGAAGCGATGCAACAAAAATTCTACGAATACCTTCCTCAAACGGCATGCCGATTAGAGGACATGCTGGGGGAACGCACGCCATTGTCGGAGGCTGAGCTGGGCTCCCCAGAAGGGCGGGAGTAATAGCGTCTAATAGCGTAGCGTAATCGTAACGACAGAGAGATAATCGCTGTTGCGGGTGCCGGTATTCTGACTCCGACCAGTATAATTCTTCAAGAAGCATGGGTAGAGTGGGGAGAAGTTTACTGTGTAGACAAGATCAAGAACTCTGTAGTCGTGCGTATTGTTTGCGTATTTTGTTGTCACATACATCGGCGAACGTGACTGAGACATCACCCGAAAGCGTCAAACAAAGTTTAGGTTACACGGCGCACGAAGTTTTATAGCCGTTAAAAAGAAAAAAAACTTCGGTTGTGCCTAGTCAAACTTCAGTGCTTGGCTCATCTCTTCCTTGCCATTCGTCCTGTTTTGCACTGAAGTTTTCACCTTGAAAGAAAAAAGGGTGTAACATGAAGTCGAGTAGTGTTCTTCAAGAGCGTGGGTAGGGTAGCGAGATGTTTACTGTGTAGCTAAGCTTAAAAACTGTGTAATGGATCGTCCTCTCTGGCGCCTTCTTGTGGGTCGTTCTCTCCGGCTTCCGTCTGAATAAACGCTGCTCACGCTGAGAGTCCGTGCTTTGCCTTGACTATCTACATTGCGTATTGTCTCTGAGTGCCGTCATATAAACACCTTAACAAATCTGTGGAGAGTGCTATGCTCCTGTTCGATGCCCCTGGAGCTTCGATCCCGTACCCTGGCATTTACCATGCCTCAAGACGCTGCCCAGCAACCCCTTCCTCCCGCACCGACCACATGTCCCGATGTTCCTCGTTTCCGCGATCCACCCATCTTCACTGGCGCCGATGGCACTGACGTGGAGGACTGGCTCACGATTGACGAACCTACATCCGTCAAAGAACTGCGCAGTTTTGTAGGATTATGCTCATACTTTCGACGGTTCATTCGAATCTTCGCCACCATCATATCACCGCTGACGAAGCACCTTCAAAGTAACGGGGCCCTCACTTCGTGGCCGTCAGAGTGCGACAAAGCGTTCGCAAAGCTGCGTCGTTTCTTGACGTCTCCTCCCATACTACGCCACTATAACCCTACAGCCCCTACAGAGGTACACACAGATGCCAGCGGCGTCGGCGTCAGCGTTGTCCTTGCGCAGCGCAAACCAGAATTTCTTGAATGTGTTCTGGCCTGTGCGAGTCGCACGCTTGCTAAAGCCGAGACCAATTACACCGCCACGAAGAAAGAATGCCTAGCGATCATCTGGGCCCTTATGAAGTTCTGACCTTATTTGTATGGGCGCCCTTTTGATGTTGCTACCGACCATCATGTCCTATGCTAGTTGTCGTCAAATAAACACCTCAGTGCCTCAAATAAACATCTTAACAACTGTATCATTTCGTCTTGAAAACTTGCTGTTACTTTCACTCTGCTAAGTTATGCCAAACTTTAGGCACGGAAGTTTCTCTCAGTGAGGCGCTGAAACCTGCGTAGAGGGACTGGCGCAGCCACTTTCTGTCACGGAGCCAGCTGAGCATAGTGTCATACGCTAGCGCCACATCGCGGAGAACCTGAAAAATACAGTGGCTCAAGGCGAACAACACGAGCACGGCGGACGTGCCAGGCATCTGAATGTAGAGGCAGGCGCTGGTCATCATGAAGCTTGCAGGATTTGTGTAGGGTTTTACGTCAATCTAATGTGGGGTTTTACGTCAAAAGGTATGTCAAAAGGTTTTACGTCAAAAGGTATCTCTATGCGAAGAAGCTTCGAAAGCGTGTTGGAGTTCTGTGGAGAAGCGGTGTAAGTTCAATAGCGTGTGGAAGTGCGAAATTCCCAGTTCCTGCTGCTGTCTTTGTTTCCTTTTTGCGACGATGACTGGGAGGAAAACAGGGGCGCGACGATAACCTAACATGCGAACCCGGTTGAGATAACATCGATTAAGTTGCCAAGACGACTTTTTGGTATGGCATCTTTGTGGTACTATGGTAGCGCAAAGAAACAGGACAATACCATGGCAACGAAGAGACGACGAAGAAAGACAGCGTAGCTCTGTGTGTGTCTCTAATTTCGTGCCTTTCTTGTTTGTGGTGTCTTTGAGCTACCATACTTTTTAAAATATGCCCTTTGATATGATTTGGGACTTAATTCGCTTGTTTCAGAGCGTAGTGCTAGAAAGAAATACCATCTCTTCTTTCGCTTTGTTCCAGACCTAGATAGCTTTTCCACAGGTGTTAAGGAGGTCCTTCTCGCTTCTCGTTTGGCTTTTACACGGGAAAAGCTTTTGAAATATCAATAAATGTGAAACATTTCTTTGCGAATATCAGGCACGTTGGCCGTTTCTATCTATCTATCTATCTATCTATCTATCTATCTATCTATCTATCTATCTATCTATCTATCTATCTATCTATCTATCTATCTATCTATCTATCTATCTATCTATCTATCTATCTATCTATCTATCTATCTATCTATCTATCTATCTATCTATCTATCTAGCCGCCTACGTCTGGGTGCTCGCCTGGTCGCCTCCATATGTTGTAATATACCGAAATTCGCATGGCAGAGGATCAGTATATTATGAACACGATTCACTCGTCATGACATGAATAACGCAAAATACCTGTCGCTTACATCATGAAAGCATTTTTCTCAGTCACGTGTGGCACATGCCAGTGTTCGTGTTTTGCGGGTATGTGCCACAGGTGATGCAGAGTGTCAACACAATAACCGCGAACATACACATTTACACGCGAGGAAAGTGATAATAATCAGAATCGTAGGGGCTTTACGTCCCAAGACCAAGACATGATTATGAGAAAAGCCGTAGTGGAGGGCTCCGCAAATTTTTACCATTGTCTCAGTGTTCTTTAACTAGTGTTTAACGAGTGTTCACCAGTGTTCTTTAACGTGCACTGACATCGCACAGTACACAGGCCTTTATCATTTCGCCTCCATCGAAATGCAACTGCCGCGGCCGGGATCGAACCCGTGACCTTCGGATCAGCAGCCGTTACACAACCGCGGCGGACGCAAGAAATTGAGGGAGCTAAGACAGAACACCACTGGAAGACGCTCGACTACCATCCACTCGCCCACGTGGTCCGCAATGTGGTCAACGTTGATTATTCTGAAACCGGGATCAATGGTTCCTGCAGTAACTCTGAAGAGAGGACCATGCCCCTCAATGCATAACGAATAAAGTTTCTCGTTCGCTTGCACAAGGGTCACTCGACGGATTCGCAGCTCGAAGAAAAGAGCCGTGGTCGCAGTAAAGGGCCGCGGTCGCGCGGTGCTCCGACTTGCGATGACGAGACACCTGCAGCCACATTCTTTTTCATCTCATTGCGGCAGTACTTCAGCGCAGAGAGCCATAAAGCAGAACTATGTCGATTGCAGCATGCATCGGTCAATATGAGTGAGACTTCACCCGAAAGCATCAACCAAAAGTACAGCTACACGGCACAAGAAGTTTCATCAATTCTTGTGCCGACTCAAAAAGTAAGGCTGGCCGCTAACTGTTTTGTATCCGATCTCGCGTAACACCGAAGCGCTGGTGTAAGAGAATACGACACCTCCAGGGAGAGATCCTCTCCGCATAGACACTTCGCGCTGAGAGCGCAGCACGTAGAAGGGTACACGAGCCGCCCGCTGTGATGGCTTTCGTGATAGCGCGCGCGCCAGCAATCGCGACCGCGCCCTTAGGTTCAAAGTGCAAAGTGGCTGCTCGCACGACAACCCCCGCCCCCCAACCCCCACCTCTCGTGTGTTTTTATGGTCATTAAATATGGGCGGGGCGTTTCCTGTCTGCTTAGATGGCAGGCCTCCCGAGCGGGATGATGTTATCGCATGCACACTCCGAGCGACGGAAATGGGCCGGCTCATGTGATCTCTGCTTTGGCCGCGTTCGTCGCCCCCGCTCGCGCGCTTTTACCTGCGGTAGAACATACAATGCGCGGGGGGTCTTATCAATTTAGACTTCATGGACTTCATACCGGAAGGGCATGACGGTGACGGCGACGGCGACGACAAAAACCCGTCAAAGCTGTCATATAAGTGCTATCGCAATAACAAGCTTCGGTTGCGCCTAGTTGGTACATAACTTTCAGTGCTTGTCTCATCTCTTCCTTGCCGTCCGTCCTGGTTTGTGTGGTGTCCGGCCGAGCGCCACATTTGATCAAGTCGACAATGCGCAGGCGCGTGAAACAAATAAAAACATGCGCCGCATCTTGCCGGCGCCTATAGGGACCGCGCGACGCAACAACTAACATTTGGCAATAAACGTCACTCGCTCCTAGAAAACTTGTCTCCTCCTTTTTCGCATGAACCGACGCTGACACAACACTTGGCGACGAAGGTGGCATCTGAAGCCGTCGTTCTTCAGTTTGGAAGGCAAGTGTTTCCGAAATTTGCTCGATGAAGAAGACCGTCTTTTTGCAGTGTACAAAGCCGGTGACTTTCGTCATGACTGAGGCCAAGACAAGAGGCGATACACTGCGCCGGGAGACTGGGCCAGCTGGAACCTTTCGACGGGTCCGCCAGCGACTGGTCTTCATACGAAGAGCGCCTTACGTCGTTCCTGATTGTCAACCGTGTACCCGACAGCGACAAGGTGCACGCGATTTTCAGTATCATCGGTTCTAAGCCGTACGGGCTGTTGAAGTCATTACCAGCTCCAGATCTGCCTTCTACAAAGAGTTTCGAAGTCCTCAAGAAAGCTTTGAGCGATCACCTGCCCCCGAAGTCGTCCGTGATTAGAGAGCGGGCAAAGCTTCAACGGAGGTGTCAAAAGGAAGGCGTGTCCTTTTCTGAGTATGTCGCCGAGCTTCGTAAACTGTCGCAAACGTGCGAGTTTGGAAGCGCGCTTGACGAGTCCCGTAGGGACCGCTTCGTGTGTGGCCTGCTTGGACAAGTCATTCAGCAAGTGCTTTTCACGGAAGATAGGAAGCGGTGGAGCGGACTCTGGCCATGGAAGCTGCTAAAAAGAGTGCTGCTGAGGCACGTGGCGGTGAGATCCCGGACGCGGACGCGCTTCTCGGACGCGGCGGCGATCTGCACAAGGTGCAAGCTGAGTCGCAGAAAACAAGTAAAAGCTGTTTTCGCTGCTGTTCGCCTAAACACAGGAGTGAAGCGTGCCCACATGTTGACGCAACCTGTTTCAACTGCGACTAAAAAGGACATATGCAGAGAGCGTGCCGAAGTGGTCGTAAGAGTTCGTCTAAGAAGAAGCCAGGGAAAAAGTTCGGCAAATCCAACGTACTCTGGGAATCGATGTTGTGCGAACGTGCGCGGGAAAGTGACTGTGAGTGAGTGAAACAACTTTATTCGGTCCACAATAGACGCGAGTAAACTCAACGTCACCTGGCTAGGCCCACTCAGGGACCGGCAGGTTAAACCTGACGGCCCTCGCGCGGGCCCTCTGGACGGCCAGGATTTGAGAGGTCTGGTCCTGGGCCTTAATGAGCCTCTTCATTTCCGCTTGGGTAAAAGGGGGACCGGCAGAGGCACAGCCCCACAGGACATGATCGAAGTCCGCATAACCACCACACAGGGGGCAGTCGGGGCTTGGGAACCTTTCAGGGTACATTGTGTCCAGTGCCGCAGGGCTCGGGTAAGTGCTTGTTTGTGGCAGTCTGAGAGTAACAGCTTGGGCACTGCATAGCGAGGAGTGTGGTAGAGGCAGCACTCTTCTTGAGAGATAGTGGTGCTTGCATATCTCGTTGTACGAGCAAAGAGGCTCGGGTCGCCCAGGAGATGACACGTTACCCGGTACACGGTCAGTCAAACCTCGTGCAGCCGAGTGCGCCTCCTCGTTGGGATTGAGCGAGGCACCCTCAATGGTTCCAAGGTGCACAGGAAACCAGACCAATGAATGATTTTTGAGGTCTTTGACTTTGTGAATGATCTGTAGGACCTGGGGAGCCACCATGCCCATTTGAAAGACCTTGATAGCGGCCTTAGAGTCTGAATAAATTGTGTCATGCACACCGTCCGTCAACGCAAGAGCAATGACAACCTGCTCTGCAACGCTGGAACTAGAAGTGCGGATGGTAGCGCAGCTGATCATTTTGCAATCACAGTCGACGACCACTGAGGAGAAGGCTTCTTCTTGAGTGTACGAAGCAGCATCTACAAAGCAGGCTGGATCCTTGTCCAAGTGGGCATATTGAGTGAAACGTGACGGAATGACGCTAGAGAAATGTGGAAATAGCATACGAACACCAATGTTGAAGAGACACATGTGTTATATAACCAGTTGTTTACAAATGCGCAACGATGCCAACAGCAACCTGGGTTTTAATCAAGACCAGACACGATGAGCAGTATGTACCAACTAGCCCATTTCATGACGTTAACACGGTAACCTGATATGTAGTGCTTATGTTCTTTCATACTGGATGACACAAATTCGAACAGGGCAAAGAAGACACACAGATGCACAAGACAGGCGCTACTCGCAACTAAGCTTTATTCAGAATTTTTTTCCTAGATACATACCCAGCCGAGTGGCACGCGCAGGCGCACTGCACGTACGTTACAGTCACAGTTTCAGTTGTTACAGTTATTATGCTTGCACTTGTCCGTTATGACGGACACCGCACGCACGTCTCACGAAGTCGTGTGCATGTGTGGAAGGTGTTGTAGGGAGTTCTTCAACAAGGTCATCATCACCGTGATCAGTTAGCCCCAGCAGCTGGACAGGGCTTGTTATCGGATCCGTTCGTGGTCGCGTCTACAGGGGTCCAAGTGTAGTGAAGTGCGAGGTATAGAACAGCTGGTGGAAATCGTGGATGCCTCTTATGAAGAAATGATCTATGATGCCTCCTGTCCTGGACCTGACAACAAGGTCTTGTGATGCGCAGTTCACATCCAAGCCGTCTTTCATGCAGTGTCAGGAGCAGACGTTGTTGGGTTTTGATAAATCGATGTTCAAGTCACCGGCAATGAGGGGCATCGTCCCCTTTTCAGAGTTACTCAGGAAGCATTGATCCCGGTTTCTGCGTAACCCACGTTGACCACATTGCGGACCACGCGGACGAGCCCATGGTAGTCGAGCCTCTTCCAGGGGTGTTCTCTCTGAGCTCCCTCAATTTCTTGCGTCCGCCGCGGTGGTGTAGCGGTTACGGGGCTCGGCTGCTGATCCGAAGGTCACGGGTTCGATCCTGGCTGCGGCAGTTGCATTTCGATGGCGGCAAGAAGATGAAGGCCCGTGTACCGTGCGATAAAATAGCACGTTAAAGAACACTGGTCAACTCTGGTTAAGCACTATTTAAATATAATTAAAGAACACTGTAACAATTGTGAAAATTTCCCAAGCCTTCCACTAAGGCTTCTGTCATAATCAAAACTTCGTTGTGGGACGTAAAACCCCTATGATTCCTACTATTATCCCTTTCCTCGCGTGTAAATGTGCATGTTTTCGGTTACTGTGTTGAGTGAGTGAGTCAGAACATTATTGTGGTCCAAAAGTGGCAGAAGTTGAACGCGACTGGAGTTGACTGACACTCTGCATTACCTGTGGCACATACCCGCAAAACACGAATTCTGGTATGTGCCACACGTGACTGAGAGAAAGGGTTTCATGACGTACGCGAGAGGTATTTTGCGTTATTCATGTCATGACGAGTGAATCGTGTTCATAATATACTGATCCTCTGCCATGCGAATTTTGGTATATTGCCACGTGCGTTTCCTATTATCTCTTTTGCTGTATTTGGTTTTCGCCCACAAAGACTGTTAGGAACGCTCAGCGCAAACCGTGCCTCATTGTTTGAGATGCTTCGCGATTATTGTAGATCGTTTTGTTAAGATTGCGTGCAAGACGCGAACACTCGAGCTTATTCTAGAACTTGCGCGACAACCAGCCATAACGCTGGAATATTCGACGGCACATGTATAAATGCCGACGCGCTTCACGGCTTGTCACTTGATCGACGGTCGACGCTCTGTTCGCCGCTATCAGCGTATTGCTGCAGTTTGACTTTCAGTTTCCCGGCCACACGTTCGGCCAGATAAAGTGTTTCATGTTTGATGTGCTGACTGCTGCCTTCATCGACGTCAAGACCACGTGACATCTGGTGCAAGTGCTGCTTCATGCGTCGGACGCCACCGTGGGGCGCTGACCCAAGCCCAAGCCGCGACGAGGACGATGGCAAGTAAATCCCGAATCGTCGAACAAGCCGCATGCAGAAGCGACTGCAGCCAGAGCACGGGCTCCTTCCCAAAAAGCCAGGCAGCCACAGATCCCAACATCGACCACAGCGACGATGACCTACCCCGTGCAGCCTGCGCCGATCCTTCTTCGGCAGTCCAAGGAGCCGCCAACCTTCCGGGGATCGTCGTTCCAAGACCCGGAAAGCTGGCTCGAAGCCTACGACCGAGTCGCCCTTTTGAATGTCTGGACCAGTGAAGACAAGCTATGGCATGTCTACTTTGCCTTGGAGGATGCAGCTAGAACATGGTTCCAGAGCCAAGAGCGAACCCTCACAACATGGGACGTTTTAGGGGCGAAGCTCCTTAGGATGTGGGTCTGTCCCTCCTCTATATTATGTTGGAGTGTTCACAAGATGGCGCTGTCGTAGCCACCTCTAGTTCTCATAAAGATCCTTAGATGGCGCGGAGGCGCTCGCTGCGTTGCGGATGCGTGCTTTAGTACCCCCCCCCCCTTTCTCGCCTCGCGACGCCAATGCTCCGCGTTCGCTGCATTGCAGATGCGTGCTCTAGGCCCCCCCCTCTCTCGCCTCGCGAGGCCGACGCAGGCAGCGTCTGCTAGCGAGTTTCTTGATTGAAAAACCGACTGCTCGCGCTGCACAACCGTTGACTGACCACCCCGTATATATAGGCACTGAATTTTGACCTCCAAGGTAGTGCCTTTGTGAGATTTCTCCTGTGCGTGATTAAACAATAACAATTCACAGCGTACATCTAAAATTATTTTAAGCTGCAAGTCGCCATGACTCCCATCGACCCTTTAGTATAAACGCGCCCTATCTCACGTCGTTGATCATGTACTCGGCAGAATCCACGGAAGATTAACATATGGCGCGTGTCATTGGTGGAAGGCAATCGTTCGATTTTGTGCGGCGACGTACGCTAGGGGGACTGTTGTAATGAAAGGACCAGGTAATTTTAATTAATATCTGGGGTTTAACGTCCCAAAACCACCATATGATTATGAGAGACGCCGTAGTGGAGGGCTCCGGAAATTTCGACCACTTGGGGTTCTTTAACGTGCACCTAAATCTAAGTACACGGGCCTCAAACATTTTCGCCTCCATCGAAAATGCAGCCGCCGCGGCCGGGATTCGATCCCGCGACCTTCGGGTGAGCAGCCGAGCGCCATAGCCACCAGACCACCGTGGCGGGGCAAGGACCAGGTAAACCAACAGTACAATAAAAGTTTGATGTTTAATATATACACGGTGTTTCTCACGTGTTTACTTGATCATATACTGGGCGAATTACTCGGAGTATTCACGGTTTACCGATGATTTCCTCCGGAGCTTCGCCCTACTCGTCATCATTCACCCCGTGGATATGCTGTTGATTTTTTTTTCGCACCAGGTTCCTGGCAACATTCATCAGTGTCGTCCGCAAGGAGAGGGCCGAGGCTCTGCTCGAAACCCGCGTGCAGCTGCCAAACGAAAACGTGGCGCTCTTCACAGAAGAAATGACGAGACTGTTCCGCCACGCAGACTATGACATTCTTGAGGAGAAGAAAGTTCGCTTCCTCATACGAGGAATCCAGCAGGAGCAGTTCGCGAGACTGGTCAGAAACCCACCCAAGACCATCCAAGAATTCCTCACGGAGAAAACAACCATCGAGAAGACACTCGAGATGCGCACCCGGCAGTACAATCGCCGCGCATTTAAAGACAGCGCAGCTGTTCATGCCCTCGGCTTCGACGAATTGCGCGAGACGATGCGAGCAATAGTGCAAGAGGAGTTGCAAAACATTCTACCTTCACCGCAACCTCAACTAGATTCCATCGCCTACGTCATGCGCCAGGAGATCCAGCAGTCACTGGGCGCGCCTCAGCTAGCAGAGCCACAGCCGCAAGCTATGAGCTATGCAGCTGCAGCCGCCGTCATGCTCCTCCTCCACGCCCCCGCCAAGACGGCACACCGCCGCAGTACAGTCGCCAGACGCGGCCGCCGCCAGAGGCGCCCTACCATCCGCCTGTCGGCCAGCTCTACGCGCCAAGGAAGACAGACGTTTGGCGCGCCTTGGACAAATGCCCGCTCTGCTGACACTGCGGGGAGGCCGGCCACACGTACCGCCGCTGCCAGTACCGACAGATGGGGCTACGTGGATTCGCCGTCAACGCGCCGCGCCCGCAGCGAGGCGAACGGCCTCGCGACATCGACGACTACCTCACCGGAACACAGTGGCAAGAACGATGACTTTCCCGATCGCCGTCGCCAGGACGCTACGTCTCCCCCCAACGCCGACCATACACTGGCCCCACCAGGGGCCGTTCACGTAGCCTGTATCCGGAAAACTAAGGGCAGCAACCGATGGAGGTGCAGTTGCTGTACGAAGAACTACCGAAGGTCCTCCGCCGACGACGTTGACGCCGCGGCGAAACCTTCTGAACTCGACGCGAACGAGACAGACTCCTGAGCACAAAACCTCGCGCGCCGAACAAGATCTGACGACGCGACATGGAAGTAGTGGAACAAACTGACGCAGCCGTGATCCGACGCCACGAACTAACCGCAACGCTAAGCGACGAACTAGTGACCTCGACGTTCTGATCGCCGGCCACAACGTCACCACTCTCGTCGATACTGGAGCCGACTATTCCGTCATCAGTGGGCCGTTCGCGCAATGTTGAAGAAATATAGGACTGCTTGGAAGGCCCCGAAATCCGGACCGCTGGAGGCCATCTATTAACGCCGCCTGGCGTCTGCACAGCAAGAGTCACCATCAATAATCGCACTTATCCTGCGAGCTTCGTAATCTTGCAACAGGGCTGGGCAGAGATACTCAGAAAAGTATTCCGGAATACAGATATCGAAATACATGAACTGGAAGCCTAAAATACAGATACTGAGATACATTTGCCTTTAACGTAACGGGATATTTCGGAGATACTTTTGCAATAAGACGAAAAAAGTATTCCGGAATACAGTTACAGCGATACAGATACCGGAATACTTTTTTTATTTGAAGGATGCTCATACTACGCAGACACTTATTAGTGCAGCATAATGTTGTACCTAAAGTTAAAGCGCATCGAAACGTCCAGTTCATTTATTTATTTATTAGAGTACCCTCAGCGCTATTAAGACATTGCAGGGGAGGGGGGTCGACAAAGTACATAATTAGTAAAAATGACATAATTGCAAGTATGAATTGCAATAAAAATACACTATTTCACAGCAACAGTAACAAGGATTGGTCACCGAAATCTACATATTTGGCGAACAAACTAAGCTATGCTAGAAATAGCACACTTTAAGCAAATCACTCGAATCACTAATTAACACCAGTGAATTGAGAAAAAGCACACATTTATTTTGAAGATCTCATTTGCTGAGAAGGTTGCTGTGTAGGCTTCTCAAATAGGCTGTCTTCTAACAACGTCGGTTCAGCCTCAGCAAAAGACTCAGGAAAGAAAAAAAGTCTGCCTACCGCTGAAGGCGAGCACAAATTCGTGTTATAGTGAATAAATATCGCCTTCATAGCCGGATTGTCCTGCAGCGTGGCGATATCTCTTCTCGGGTCATCTAGATACCGAAACGCTTCCGCCCTCACATGGGTTGTTCTGGCTGTTCAGAATCCGAAGTCTGTCCCCTTCTTCGGAATCCTAAGCCGTCTGACACTGTCCGCTTCAATGAAGCTGTCACCACCACCGACGCTACCAGCACCCATTTCAGAAAGCCGCAACAGTCGAAGTCGGCTCCGGCGGTGGGGGAGCCTGCTACCAAAAAGACCGTTTCACGCATGTAATTAATTAGGAACGCACCCTGACATTGGAGAGGAGGCTGAAAGCGCGTCAAAGATAGCCATCTTCTAGTCACTTCCGCCGCGGGCCCGCGACTACGGGAACTGCTTTTGGAAGTGCCGCCGCTTTGAGAACTGAGCGCACGCGAAGCATTGCAAAGCCTGTTCCAAGGCGGTATTCGCGCGGGGAGTCGCGAAGTAATGGCTTGCCACCCGAAAAAAATTAGGCGTGCTGCATTGACCTTGAGAGACAGCGACTTTTGTCGGCAGAGGCCGACATCACTGCCTCCGCGATTCTGCCGTCTGCGGCGTCGCGCGCTTTACCGCATGGACCATTCTCTGCTTGAGGGGAAACCATCGCCGCCCTATCTGTCGGCGACCGGCGGCGCGCCTTTGCTTGTCTTGGCACAAAAAAGAAAAAAAAACGCCATTCCCCCATTGGAAACACGCCTCAACTCATTTCCGACACAAAAAAACAATGTAACGAGATACCCATGTCCTGTATAGTATCGCGATACAGGCGATACATCGTAAATGTATTTCACTACTGAGATACAAATACATTTTTCAAATGTATCTCGCTACAGAAATACAGATACTCAAAAGTATCTCTGAAATACTATCGCGATACTCTTGTATCGCGATACTGCCCAGCCCTGTCTTGCAACATTGTTCCAGGGATGCCATACTTGGCATGGACTTCTTAAACCATCACGGCGCCGTCATTGACCTAAGAACCATGTCGATAACTCTATCGTCGGAGAAAGCGACGCCGCCGGATAGGAACCCATGTCAACATGCCCTGATTGTGCTCGAGGATCATATCACCATTCGGCCTAGATCCAGCGTCATAATTCCCGTCAGCACCGTAAAGGCTGAAGACGTCGACGGTGTCATTGTGAGCGATCAGCATTTGCTGCTAGACAGTCACATTTGCGTAGCCAGAGGCCCTGCTCGGCTGCTTGAAGGAAAAGGAAGCATAATGCTAACGAACTTCAGCCAAGAATACAGACACTTGAGGAAGGGCACGGCGATTGCGCACATCGAAGAAATCTTGGCTGTCAGCGATGCCTTTGCCTCTTTAGATACTCAAGAAGCTACGACAACCCCAATGCCTTGTGGGAACCACGCCCACCGGCTATCGCGAGATAGCGCCACGTGCTGCGCAGAGGCGGTGCGCGTGGCCCAGCTGCGCGGCTTAAAAGGGGCAGCCTGCTCGCCGCCCAGGGGAGACGTGCCTGGGCTGCCAGGAAGGACGGATGCTGCCACCCGCGCTAGCTCATTGCTGCTGCCGCCGGTGATGGTCGCCGCCTCGTGGTATCGTGTCCCTGGACCGACCCCGCGGTATGCAGCGTAGAGTTAAATAAACTATTTGTGTTTGTTGTGAGTTGAAGCCTCCGTCTTCCTTGCTTTAACTACGGACGGGACGCAGCAAGCCCAGTACCCACAGTTGGCGCCCAACGTGGTTTTTGCTCCCGCCCGCAGGAATAGCACGGTGGACGTAGGTCCGGTCCCTTGTCTCGTTCGTTGAGTCTCGGCGTAGCGCATTAATAGTGCTGGGCAGTATCGAAGATACATGTATCTTCGATACTATCTTAGATACTTTTTTAGGTATCTTGTATCTGTATCGCGATACTTCTCACAAAACAAGTATCTGTATCTGTATTTCCGATACATTGAAGAATGTATCGTGTATCTTAAGATACAAGATACTGCGATCGCACCACCACTGTGCGAAGCAATAAACCTTGGCTGAGCTCGAGCTTCTCAAGCTGATACTGCTGCCACTAAGTCACCGGAATAAAACTAAAGGCAGTGACATTATTTTATCTTTCCGCAAGAGTTTTCCAGCGAGGATAGGCGATAAGCTCTGAGCGTCCCTATATATTGGTTGAGCAGAGTTACGAGGTGGCGCTCGCGTCGTCTTGACAGACAAGCGCGCGAACGTCTGCGCCCAGCCGAACTTTTGTTTAATCGTTTTTTTTTTAGTTTCGTCAGTGCCATGACACTTGGCACTTAGCCACTCTCCTGTGCCACGTACTACAATACGTGCGGCGTCTTTCGCACACATGCTGATGCCGCTGTAAAGTCATTATCGAAGTTCCTCGTTTGTGATCCTTCGTTACGAAGTCTGAAGAATGCAAGAATGGCGAGTTGCTTTGCCTCTCGTGGCTTTCACACTTAGGCGATTTGAAGGCTCTCGTGAATGTAGAGCGCGCGAGAGAGAGAATAAGGTTGAAAGAAAGGCAGGGAGGTTAACCAGGGCTGAGCCCGGTAGGCTACCCTGCACTGGGGAAAGGGAGAGGGGGAAGGAAAGTTAAAGAGGAGGAGAGAAAAGTCACTGTTTCAGCCGACGTAACCGTTCCGCGTTTGACATCACAGGCGGTGAGTCAGTCCCGTGGCTGAAACTAGAGCAACGCATTCGTTGCTTTATGCAACTTGTATGCGCGGTCCTATGCAACCAAAAATCTTGCCGACGGTGAAGTCATGGTGGTGCTTCTAGTGTTATCGAGCAACATACTTCTGAAGGCTTGCGAGAACTGGAGTGATTGTGTCCAGCAGTTGCAACAGCTATAGCACCAACGGTACCGATGCTGGATTTAACAGAACAAGCATTCACCTAATAAAAGCTATCTTGGCTTACGTCTGTTTTTCTTTTATTCAGAGTTTTTTAAATCATAATTTCATTGTTAGCAGAAGTTATTTCTTAGCTGTCCTTCTTTTCTATCCCGTACATTACGTATGTCTCTATATTGTTTTTTTTCTGCCGGTCTGCTTACTGCAATATGCCTTTAACGTGCTGTCAATGTAACCTCTCTGTTTTATTCCTAGTTTTAACTGTCTGCGTCATTTCTGCCGCTGTTCACCAAGTGGAATATAGGTTTATATATTTATATTCCACTTGAATTTACTGTTATGTAAAGGTGATGTTGAGAACAAATATATAATAATCTGGGCGCGCCTGGAGTATACAGTAACGATCATTCTGCTTACTGCTAAGTTATCAAATTTGAGTTTGCATTATAATAACGTAAATTATTAGGCGCCATCTTAAATACGTTGGCCAAGATATTCGAGAAACAGTGTTGTGCCAAATGCTCCGTTTATCTCATGAGCGTCCCAAAGAGTCGTTTTACGCCATTTTCTATAGGCACTGAATTTAATTATCGTAGCTATTAGGGGTTGCCCGCCGCGGTGGTCCAGTGCTTATGGCGCTTGACTGCTGGCCAGAAGGTCACGGTAGCCGGATTTCGATGGAGGGAAAATGATAGAGGCCCGTGTGCTTATATGTAGGTTTTAGAACCCCAGGTGGTGAACAGCATTTCCGGAGCCCTCCATACAGTGCCTTTCATAATCATATCGTGATTTTTCGAGGTAAAACGCAACAATTATTATTCATTCTTAAGGGTGTCACCTGCTTCGTGTTCCTGTACTTATTCGCTGTGTTTGATACGGAACCACTTTTCTATTTTACTTAGATATATTTGTTTTCGTTGTTTAGGCTTCCCTGAATCCTTTTACTGTTGCTAATCGCCAGGTAATCGGATGTATAAGTGTCAATAATGCGAACAGCGGCGGTGTCCTACAGCGCTTTGCGCAACTGTACAATGCGTCTGAAACGTTTCTGGGTTGCACATGTTCTTGGTGACGTACACCTGTCCGGTGATCCGTTATTGCGAAAGCCGTAATATGTTTACCGGCAAGATAGAACTCCACAGCGGTATTTGCACCATCATGCGGAGGCTTCTTATAGAAATTCATATGGTTACTTGGCAACCCGTTTGCTGGTCAGCAAGCAGAGCAGTGACTAGCTCCCATCAGTTAAAAAAGCTACAAGCAAGAACCGCTATCAGTGAAATGTATAAAGAGCTCTCATGTTAAGCAGCTAAAACAACGCCAATAAGTTGTTTCGAAATGAAACTGATATACCTTGAGCAAGAATTACAAAGCTTTTGATGTACTAAGAGACTTTTCTTTCAAATCAAGCACAATTGGTCGCAGTCAATAAATTTTCAAGCGAACAATTATGTGTATAGGCGTTTATTGCTGCATGTATCGAAGTATCTTAAGATACAATTGTAATGTATCGTATCGGATACAATCATTTTTGCAGTGTCTTGTATCTGTATCCCAAATACTTCTTGCCTGAGTATCTTGTATCGTATCGCGATACAATTTCAAAGTATCTTTGCCCAGCCCTGCGCATTATCGTGTGTGTTCTTTTGTGGCGCGGGTTTTCTTTTTTTTCTCTTCATCGCGAGGGCACACGGGATGCATCTCCGGTCCGGGACGATCGTGCCTACCCGCGGCGAGCAGGATTCTTCGCACAAGCAGGCTGACCAGCTGCTGGCACAGCAGCGGAACACATTTCAGCGTGTCGCTGAGTTGTGCAACACGGTCATGGACCGCATAGGCACTCAGGCCGGCGAACCACAGCTCCTACCTCCAGCCAGGCTACCGACGTACACGGGCTACGACGACCCGAAATCAGTGGCTGACTTCCTAGAGGAAATGGACAGGTATGTCAGAGCGACCGGTGCCTCGGAAGCGCACGTGATGGCTCGAATCCTGCCGTTGGCTTTACGGGATGCCGCAGGACGGTGGTGGAGGCTACAAACGCCTTTCACCACTTGGGCAGAATTTGAACAGCGCTTCCGAGAGGAATTTCTGCCCCCTGGGTACGAGCTGCGAGTCCAGCGTGAGCTCGAACTAAGAATCCAGCATCCGGACGAAAGTTTGCTCGAGTACGTCCGGACGATGCAGGAGCTGCATCGCCGAGCAGCACCGACTGCCTCGGAAAGGGACCAAGTAGCTCGGGTCATTCGACAGAGTCATCCCAGATTCAGGCCATTTCTTTATGGGCGCACATTCGAAACCCTTGAGCACCTCGCACGGAAGGCCCGCTGTTAGCTGAGAGCACTTACGTGCCACCGCCAGCGCCGCAGTCTGCTCTTGAGCCGTCACTGGCTTGGCGCGCCCCCGTAGCCAGTCCCTCATGCCACCTGACGAGCCCAGGCGCATGCACAGCTATCTCCTCCCGCGCCCTGGACCCCTTCGCACATGAGCAAGGGCGGCGCGGGGCCCCTTTGTATACCGTATCAGGGGTAAGCTGTCCCTGGGAGCAAGTGTCCGCGAAGCAGCGTCATAGTGCAGAGCGCTCGCTCCTTACTCGAGCCATACAAGAGCATAGTCGGTCGGACCCCAAGTCCCGATACGCCGGGTTCACAAGTCCTGCGCGAGCCAACTGCGGCAGGCGCTCCTGTTATGGGTACTCCGGGGGCCACTCCGCCGAAAGGCGTGATGTCAGTGATAGGTTAACTGGCCAAAGCAGACATACGCATGTCGTATGCTACCAGTGCGGTCAAACTGGTCCTGTGAGGCGGCAATGTTTTGCGCGCCGTAGCGCGAATGCAGGAGGTTCGGGAAACTGCTTCGGCCGGCGACACTAAACACTGGCGGTGCGTCGAAGCCCACGGCCGTCAATTCCAGGAGCGTGGAACGCAATCCGTAGCGTGTAATGGACGAACATCAAGCTGGTGAGTCAGTCATCGTTCCCTCTGTTTGCCGCGTAACGCAGGCGCAGTCTCCAGAACTAACGATGAGAGTTAAAGCGCTGGGCATCACCGTACCTGCACTTCTTGATACCGGTTCAGGAATCTCGTTAATCGGTGACATGTTGCTTGAGAAGTGTAAAGCTCAAAAGATGAAGTTTCGTAACTCAAATGTTCAGTTGCGAATGGCATCAAGCCACGTATCAAACGTTGAAGGATGTGTTCGTTTACGGATAAGCTTTAATGGAAAAACAAAACGCCAGCGATTTGTTTGCTTGCCTGGTCTATCGGTGTCAATGCTTCTCGGTCGAGATTTTCTTGCAGACGAGGGGCTCACACTCGACTTTCCTGCAAGAGGCTACCGCCTTCACGGACAGTCCGAGACAACACCCTTTTGCGGAGAAGATAGACTTCGTGCCTGTACCAAGACAAGCGGAAGGCGTGGCAGCCATGCACACCACCCTGCCGTCAGCAGTCATGCAGTCCCTCAGCGACTTCACGGCAACGAACCACCAGCGGAAGCAGCTAGAGGCCGTGCTGACACCGTTCTCGGGGATGTTTACGGAACGTCCTGGGAAGACCGACGTCCTAGTGCATCGCATCAATACCGGCGACGCCCGGCCATGGCGTTGCAACCCGAGACCGCTGATCCAGCACAAGCGAGCCGTTCTCGATAAAGCCCTGGAAGAAATGATCGACACAGGAGCCGTACGACCCTCGGACAGTCCGTGGGCCTTCCCTGTGGTATTGGCCCCAAAGAAAGATGGTACGGCACGTCTTTGTGCAGACTACCGCAGGCTCAACGCAGTCACGGTGAGAGATTCCTACCCTTTGCCAGCAATATCGAGCATAACTTACGCGCTGGGAAACGCAAAGTACTTCACCACTATCGACTGTTCTCGTGGGTATCTGCAAATCGAGGTTCACCCTGACGATATCCCGAAAACGGCATTCGCATGTCATAGAGGCTTGTTTGAGTTTGTGGGCATGCCCTTTGGTCTTTCCAATAGTCCGAGTTCCTATCAGCGCATGATGGATATGGTCTTGGGTGATGCAAAGTTTAATTATGCACTTTGGTATCTTGATGATGTGACGGTGTTTTCGCGCACGTTTGAAGACCATCTTGAACACTTGCATACGGTGCTACAGCGCATGTCAGCAGCCAGTCTAACTGTTCATCCCGGAAAACTGCAGCTAGCTACTAAGAAAATCAACCTTCTTGGGTTTGTTGTCGCCAACGGCGTACTAAAACCGAACCCATATAAACTGAAGGCAATTGCGGATTACCCCCACCCCAGAATACTTAGAGCTTGCAAAGGCTTCTCGGAATGATCGCTTTTTATTGTGACTTCATTTCGCAGTGCGCAGACATCTCCCGACCACTAACTAAGTTGCTGAAGAAAGACGCGAAATGGCTCTGGAGCGGTGAGCAATAAGCAGCTTTCGACACGCTTCTGAAAGCAATCACCAGTAACGCCTCCCTTCAGCTGCCAGATCTTAACAAACCTTTTGTGTTACAGACAGACGCCAACGATTACGGACTTGGCGCAGTACTTTTACAGGAATGCGCAGGTGCTTTGAGGCCTGTTGCTTTCGCAAGCCACACTCTGACCGGTGCGGAACGCAACTACTCGGTAACAGAAAAAGAGTGCCTGGCTATCATTTTCGCAATAAAGAAGTTTGACATGTTTTTGGACGGGGCTCAGTTTGTCATTCAGACTGATCACCAAGCGCTCTCTTGGCTGAAACGATTGCCTAATCCCTCGGGACGATTGGCCCGATGGGCGCTTACCTTACAGCGCTACGACTATGTCATCGAGTACAAGAAGGGTAGTACTAACACAGTTGCTGACGCACTTTCACGTGCACCTTTGTCTAGCGTACGGTAACCTGGCCAGGGTTGAAACAGGATGTATTACGCTACGCGCGTTCCTGTTCAGTGTGTCAAAAGGCTAAACCACGTGGGGGTTTACCGTTAGGAACAATGCAGTCAATTGAGAGTACATCGCCATGGCAGATTGTTGCATGTGATGTAATGGGCCCGTTTCCCATGAGTCCGCGGCGAAACCAGTATCTGCTTGTATTGACTGACCATTTCACGAAATGGGTTGAATTGTTTCCTTTGCGCAAGCTCACTTCGCAGAAAGTATGGGACTGCCTTCT
This sequence comes from Rhipicephalus sanguineus, assembly GCF_013339695.2. Taxonomy (NCBI): domain Eukaryota; kingdom Metazoa; phylum Arthropoda; class Arachnida; order Ixodida; family Ixodidae; genus Rhipicephalus; species Rhipicephalus sanguineus. Next base: position 5,254,446 of record NC_051178.1, on the reverse strand, counting down.
CGAAACCTTCACGAGGTTCGGATTCCCTGCCCAGCTGATCACGGACAACGCGACGTACTTCACCAGCAAGGTGTTCACGGATTCCTGTGACGCCTTGGGAATTCGTCACAAGCGCACGTCTGTGTAGTGTATCACCCGCAAGCCAACATCACGGAACGGGTAAACCGAAATCTGAAATCTATGCTTGTCGCGCATACTGAGCGTCATAAAGACTGGGATCTGAAACTGGCAGAAATAGCGTTCGCAACCAGGACGACAGTTAATCGCTCAACAGGTTTCACTCCTGCTCAACTTAACCTGGGCAAAGAATTGAGCTTTCCGCAGGACACTGCTTTGGCATGTGCAACCGCTTCTTCAAGGCCTTATTCAAAGTTTGCAGGGGACCTGAGACAGAGGCTGACCGACGCGGTACAACAAGCCAGACAGCACCTCGATGTGTCCCGAATGGAACAGGCAGGACAGTATGACAAGCGTCGACAAAACGTTAGCTTTGAGGTTGGTGACTTGGTGTTGAAGCGGACACACCCGCTCAGCGACGCCTAGAAAGGTTTTGCCGCTTCCTTAGCTAACAGGTGGGACGGAGCGTATAGAATCACCCAGAAATCCAGGATCTCGTACATGCTGAAAGATTGCTTAACTAATCAAGCGTGTGGCCCTATTCATGTCTCACATCTGAAACCATTTTATGCACGGCATGACTCAGCAGCTGACGATCCAGATATGCCTCACCAGGGCTTGGCCACCCAGTCACCCACACCACCAAACAAGTGGTACAACCTGCGTCTCCGGTGACGGACAAGAGGGGTTTGCGAAAATCTGTCATTCCCTTTACTTGTACTTTTTCCAGTTCCGTTTTTCCACGAATTTTGGAGGGAGCAGGAAGCATTTGTAGGCCTTCCCAAAATACTTTAATGTCCCGTTCGCCTTCTTATGCGTTGAATGCACATAATTTTGTTGGCGGCGAGAAGGAAATGTTTACTGGTTTTCATTGTCCTCGCTATGCTTTAGGGTCCCTGCAGCCGGCCTTTCCGGTACACCCTCCGGTCCCCACCACGTCATTTTGAGGGGGGGGATGTGTGTGAACCACGCCCACCGGCTATCGCGAGATAGCGCCATGTGCTGCGCCGAGGCGGTGCGCGTGGCCCAGCTGCGCGGCTTAAAAGGAGCAGCCTGCGCGCCGCCCAGGGGAGACGTGCCTGGGCTGCCAGGATGCTGCCACCCGCGCTGCCACCCGCGCTGGCCGATTGCTGCTGCCACCGATGATGGTCGCCGCCTCGTGGTATCGTGTCCCTGGACCGACCCCGCCGTATGCAGCGTAGAGTTAAATAAATTATTGGTGTTTGTTGTGAGTTGAAGCCTCCGTCTTCCTTTCTTTAACTACGGACGGGACGCAGCAAGCCCAGTACCCACAGCCTGAGCCATCCTTCGACGTAAAGGCAAGCCTTCCCGCTCGCCAACAGCAACAGCTCCGATGCCTTCTGAAGGAATACAGGGACTGTTTCTCGTCGTCATCGCGGGTCTGGCAAACGCTCCTTGCTAAACACCGTATCCATAGGCGTGCGCAGGGTTCCCCATAAGGGGGGGCAAAGGTTCGTCGCAGCGCCGTCCCACCCTGCGAAACCATTGTATGGGGCAGATTTTGCGCCCCCCCCCCCTCTTAGGTGACTAGAAGGGCATATCTACGGGGCAGATCTTGCCCCCCCTCTTAGGCGATTAGGGAGGGCGTTCGCCCCCACCCTGCCCCCCGTGTGCGCACGCCTATGACCGTATCATAAGTGAAGAAAATGCAGGACCACTCCGTCAGAGTCCCTACCGGGTTTCTACGCGAGAGCTGGAGGCCGTTAAGAAACAAGTCCACGAAATGCTACGCGATGACATCATCCAGCCGTCCAAAAGTCCATGGGCGTCTCCCGTAGTGTTAGTGAGGAAGAAAGATGGAACCTTGCGTTTCTGCGTCGATTATTGTCGCCTGAACAAAATCACGAAGAAGGACGTGTACCCTCTTCCACGGATAGACGACGCCCTGGATCGACTCCACAACGCCAAGTACTTTTCATCGAGTGACCTCAAGACCGGCTACTGGCAAATCGAAGTCGACGAGAGAGACCGAGAAAATACTGCCTTTATAACACCTGAGTGCCTGTTCGAGTTCAAGGTCACGCCCTTAGGTTTTTGCTCGGCACCTGCGACTTTCCAACGTGTTATGGACACAGTGCTGGCTGGCTTGAAGTGGCAGACGTGTCTCGTGTGCTTGGACGACGTCGTTGTGTTTGCCTCAAGCTTCGACGAACACCTCCGGCGCCTTGAAACCGTACTTCAAGCGATCAAGACCTCCGCGCTCACCTTCAATCCTGAAAAGTACCGCTTCGCGTACGAGGAGGTCTTGTTTTTGGGTCACGTAATCAGCCGGGATGGTGTTCGCGCAGACCCGCGGAAAAGAGCTGTCATCACTGCCTTCCCGCCGCCCACCGCCAAGAAGGACGTACGCCGATTTCTCGGCCTGTGTGCCTATTACACACGCTTCGTAAATGAATTTTCACGGATTGCCGAGCCATTAACTTACCTGACGAAGACCGATGTGGAATTCAAGTGGGGAAGGGCGCAAGTTGAGGCATTTCAAGAACTGAAACGATGCCTGCAGACGCCTCCAATACTCGCGCATTTCGACGCATATACGATACGGAAATCCACACCGATGCAAGCAGCGCAGGACTCGGCGCCGTCCTTGTAGAGGACTGATGGACTGCAAACGGTTATCAGCTATGCTAGCCGGGCGCTGTCCAAGGTAGAAGCCAACTATTCCACAACATAAAAGGAGTGCCTTGCCATCATCTGGGCTGCATCCATGTTTCGCCCCTACATTTACGGCAGACCCTTCAAAGTTGTGAGCGGCCACGACGCCTTGTGTTGGCTCGCTAACTTGAAAGACCTTTTAGGTCGCCTTGTGCGGTGGAGCCTAAGCCTTCGAGAATTCGACGTAACCTTCGTTTCAAGTCCGGAAGAAAACACTCCGACGCTGACTGCCTGTCTCGCGCCCCCGTCGACCTACCGCCGCGAGACGACCTGGAGGATGACTTTCTTGAGAACCATAGGCGCCGACGACTTTGCCGAAAGACAGCGAGCAGACCCACAACTCAGGGGTCTTCTGGCATACCTCGAGGGCAGGACCGCCGTTGTTCCGCAGGTATTGAAGCGAGGGCTGGCGTCGTTTCTCTTGCGAGATGGCGTTCTTCTGAAGAACTTCTCGCCGCTTCGAGCCAACGACCTTCTCGTGGTGCCCTCAGCATTACTACCAGAAGACCTGCAGGCCCTGCACGATGATCCGATGATTGAACATCTTGGTGTTTCCCGCACGCTCGCTAGAATAGAAGAGAGCTATTATTGGCCGCACCTTGCCGCCGATGTCGCTCGCTAAGTAAGGACATGCTGAGACTGTCAGCGACGCAAGACACCGAAGACAAGACCAGCAGGCTTTCTTCAGCCAATCGAACCTCCTCGCCGACCATTCCAGCTAATCGGGATAGACCTACTGGGGCCGTTCCCAACGTCGACTTCCGGAAATAAATTGATCGTCGTAGCTACTGACTACCTCACGCGTTACGCCGAAACAAAGGCTCTGCGCAAAGGCAGTGCCGCCGCGGTAGCCAAGTTTTTCGTTGAGAACATCTTCCTTCGTCATGGCGCCCTAGAGGTACTTATCACCGATAGAGGTACGGCCTTTACTGCTGACCTAACCCAGGCGATCCTGAGGTAGATCCAGACAAGCCACCGGCGGACCACCGCCTACAACCCAAAGACTAACGGCCTCACTGAGCGTCTAAACACGACCATCGCCGACATGCTGGCCATGTACGTCGACGTCGAACACCAGGCGTGGGACGCCATCCTTCCTTACGTGACCTTCGCGTACAACACGGCCGTACAAGAAATGACGCAGATGACGCCATACAAGTTGGTCTACGGACGGAGCCTGGCAACGACGCTCGATGCCGTGTTGCTAAACGTGACCGACGAAGAAAATGTCGACGTGACCACCTACCTACAGCGCGACGAAGAAGCACGGCAGCTCGCCCGCCAACGGATCAAGAACCAGCAGACGAATGACAGCCGCCGCTACAACCTGCGATGACGTCACATGGAATACGAACCCGGTGACTGTGTATGGGTATACACAGTCACCGACCGGGACTTAGTGTGAAGCTTCTTCGACGATACGTTGGACCGTACAGGTTACTTCGACGCCTCGGCGCACTCGACTACGAGGTTGTCCCTGACGGCATTACGAACTCTCAGCGGCACCGCGCGCGACCTGAAGTCGTCCATGCCGTGCGCTTTAAGCCATATTATGCGCGTTAGTGAATCTTAGGACGGTACTTTTGCTTTATTATTGTACTTTCTTGCTTGTGCTTATTGTTTAATGTACTATCTTGTTTGTGCTTATTGTTTATTGCACTTTGTTGCTTTAATCTTGTCATTTATTGTTTCATGCAACGGACACCCCCCCACCCCCGTGTTCTGTTTTAAGCATCGGGACGCTGCTTTTTGAGAGGGGGGCATTGCCACGTGCAATTCTTATTATCACTTTTGCTGTATTCTGTTTTGGCCCACAAACACTGTCAGCAACATTCAGCGGGACGGTTTTTTTGCAGGTCGAACCGTTTCGGCCACCTGCCTATTGCGACGACGTCACCGTCTACGTCACTGACGACGCGTCACGTTGTTGTCGAGTGCGTTTTTCAGGCTTTCCGTGTGAAGCCAACCGATTGGCCCTAGTGGCGCAGCGGTTAACGTGTCGTGCTCGAAACTGCGAGGACGTTGGTTCGAACCTCGCTTCTGTGCCGTCTTTTCTTTTTCTTTTTTTCCGGCAGGGTATTGTTTGGTGTTCCCAGTGACACGGGCACACCACGGACGCTGGCACTGACGGGCGCCTGCCCCGAAGGGGCAGGCGCGCGGGCTAAACAACGCGTGGCCGCGACAGCGGCCAGTAGCGCGTGTCCGAGACCCTGCCATTGAGCGTGGGCGAAATGGCCGCACTCGCGAAGCGAGGGCGAAGCCACGATTAGGTTACCGCGCCCGAAGGGCGCAGGGGGCCTTCACTGAGCTACAGGAAAATGGCCCTTTAAAGCGACGATGACGGCACCACGATCGAAAATCCCTAGTCGACGCGTCGTCAGTGACGTAGACGGTGACGTCGTCACAATAGTCACGTGGGCGAAACGGTTCGACCTGCAAAAAAACCGTCCCACACTCAGCGCCAACACCGCCTCATTGTTCGAGATGCTTCGCGATTATTGTAGATCGTTTTGTTAAGATAGCGCGCAAGACGCGAAAACTCGAGCTTATTCCATAGAGAAAGGGAAATTGGCCAAGAGCGGACACTCAGCGATAAGAGGATCGAGCTCTCCCCGCCACCTCCTCGCCTAAACAGCCTTCGAGATTTTCGCGTCAAATCATAGGGACCGTGATCCCGAAGAACGCAAGCTGTCATAAGCGACGTTCAGGTGGCGCAAGTAGCGCAAAAAACAAAACAAAAAAAGAGAGTTGTGTAACGTAAACATGTAGCTTGTTTAAATTTTTTTGTTTGTTTACAGTACGTGTGACAACATTTTCTTGCACAATGAACTGGGAATTCACGAAAAAAGCCTTGTCACGTGCATCACCACCAGGCGAACGCGGGAACGGAAATCGACAAATCTGCCAGAACAGAACAGAATGCGTTGGCGGGTGTTTTGGTTGGCTGCTGTATCGGAAATATAACGGCTGCGCGTAGTGGGTTTTGGGCGTTTGCTTTCTCTTCCCGTCGCGGCAGTGTGACCGCTATTGACCGTGCCACCTGCTCGGCCTGAGCAACGGACGACGGCACGGTGAGAACCCACGTTTCTGTTCTCTCTGAGCGCTGCGTAGTAGGCTTAGCAGCGTCGACCTTTGCCGACTTAAGTGCGCGCGCGTCCGTATTACAAAATAAAGCATTTCTCCATTGTCTGTGCTTGTCTTGTATGCTTTCGTGCTTACTCAATAGCGTGTATGCACGTGATCTGAAAAGAAAAACAAAACAAAAAACAAATCCTCGCTAAACATTGCCTCAGTGCAAATGAGCGCAATATGCGAGCGGGGGGGGGGGGAGCACTAGCACGCACTGCTCCACGTCAGAACTTTCAAACTGCGCGCGCTTTAAACCAAAACCGGAAACTCGCTGCACCATGTCCTAAAAACATTTTACGCGCACGGAACCAAAACCGAAACTCCTGAAGTATCATAAGCGACCACTTGGTGTCCCACTGCATTTCAGGAGAGGGGGAAGCCCTCCTTGCACTCTAATTCGGCTGCATGGCTCTATGGAAGTGTCCGCTCTTTACCAAGTTTCCCTTTCTCTATGCTTATTCTAGAACTTGCGTGACAACCAGCGATAACGTTGGAATATTCTACGGCACATGTATAAATGTCAACGCGCTTAACCGCTTGTCAGTTTATCGACGGTCGACGCTCTCTTCGCCGCTATCAGTGTATTGCTCTAGTTTGACTTTCAGTTTCCCGGCCACAAGTTCGGCCAAGTAAAGTTTCATGTCTGACGTGCTGAGTGCTGCCTTTGTCGACGTCACAACCACGTGACAATATTACAACCTATGGAGACGACCAGGAGAGCACCAAGACGTAGGCGGCTAGATAGATAGATAAATAGATACGTAGATAGAAACGGCCAAATTGCCGAGGTTCGCAAAGAAATGCTTCGCATTTAAAAGAATGTCAGGATGCTGATGGTTGTTTCGCGGAAAGCTTCGACCCTCAGTCTAAACGGCGCGTCTTCCACGGCGTCTTCGTGAACGTGGAGCTAGACACGGGAGCGGCTGTTTCTGTCATGTCAAGGCTTGGGCTAGTAGGTTCATGGTTAAACAGGGGAGAAAACAGCGCGAAATTGAGACAGGACACAAGACGAAGAAGGCACGACAACAGCGCTGTTGTCGTGCCTTCTTCGTCTTGTGTCCTGTCTCAATTTTGCGCTGTTTTCTGCCCTGTTCAACCGTCATGTTAACGACTCAGTTCCGTCAGCTCTTTCCTTCGGTTGTACTGGAGCGCACTACAGCAAAACTTCGCACCTATACTCTGTTCCAGAAGTTCCGTGCAGCAGAGCCAAGGATACACTTCCCTCGAGCGCAGGTTGTTGCGAAGCGAGATGTAGTGCCCCATATACGTAGCCCGTTGTTTGTCCTCACGACTTTTGCAAGTGGTCTCGTCGGTGGATTTTTACTTGAAGGCTTCTCTGCGTGTTGTAGCTGTGATTTGTATGACGATTTTGTCGCATTTTCTGTATAAAACAGTTTTTGTGGCTCCATGATACTGAAGAAAGAGTTCTTGCTTGTACGTGTTATAACATGCAAATGACGAAAGAAATAACGCTGTTGTGGCTCGTATGTGTTATGTTTTTACTTATAAAGTACGAAGGAATGGTACGACACTGTCTAAACTTTTATGAGTAGTCCGCACAGCCCGAGCGTCCACAGCGCCGCGGAGGACCCAGTCTTGGGTAGTGATTAGTCCGCGGTGGCAGATTTGGTCACTCCTTAGTCAAAATGGCGGCGCCTGGTTCACATGTGCGATATCGTCCCCGGATCAGCTTTTACGACAAGGGAGCGATGCAGTTGGCTCTAAATGTGTTCGGGACAGTGCGTAAGGAGGGCGGCAGAAATGCAAGCATGAGCTCTCTCATTAAGAGAACGACTGCGTACACCAACGTCAGCGAGCGTGCGCTGTACAAGTGGGTAGCGGAGCACGATAAGCACGGCGAGGTACTTTCACCCAAGACGCTGTCTCGCGGTGGCAGGGGCCGCGATCGAGAGCAGCTCAGTGTCCCGAGACGCTCTTGCCGCTTTCGCTGCAGCGCTCGCCGCTAGCAGACGACAGGGCGCGGAAGGATACACTTAGATGTGCTCGCCCTCCTGATTGGTTGAGAAGGCCTGTAGCTTCCACAGTGCTGCACGGAACTTCTGGAACAGAGTATACACAGCAGCTCTGCTTCGATCCCAGGGAATGTCCTCGGTCAACGTGCAGCACGGCGAACATTCGGCGCGTCTTCTGTGCGTCGTGAACCAGAAGGGACCGCCTCTACTGGGCCGGGAGTGGCTACACGCCGTCCAACTGGACTGGGCGAAAATCTGGAACCTGAATACCATTTCAAGGTCAGACACAACCCATATCAGCGTGAAAAAAAGGCTCGACGCATTCTTCGCGAAGTACCAACCCCTTTTCAAAGACGAGCTAGGTATGATAACGGAAGAGCGCGCCGAACTTTTTCTTATACTTGACAGGAATCCGAGATTCCTAAAAGCCAGGAATGTTCCATTTGCGTTGCAAAAAGCTTTTGACGCCGAGTCGGCTAGAATGGAGAAACTGGGTATTATGTCGCTGGTTACGACGTCGGAATACACTACGCCGGCGGTACCGGTAATGAAGCAAGATAGTAGCATATCGATTTTCGGCGACTACAAGACGTCCGTTAACCCGTGCCTTGATGTCGACCACTACCCATTGCCGAAAGTGGAAGACCTGTTCACAGTTTTGTCGGGAGGTAAGCATTTCTCAAAGGTTGATCTCAATCGGACCTATCAGCAAGTGGTCATGTCAGAGTCGTCTAAACAATACCTCACGTTAAATACGCAGAAAGGATTGTTTGCTGTTCATCGACTCGCGTTTTGAATTTCATCCGCACCCGGCATTTTCCACCATGTTGAAGGGCTTACGTGGGGTTTGCTGCTCCGTAGACGACATCCTGGTGACTGGTAAAAATAGCGAAGAACATTTCATGAACCTGGAAGCTATGTTAAAACGACTTCTTGAAAGAGGCGTCCGCATCAAGAAGGAAAAATAATCATTTTTCTAGCAGGAGGTTTGCTACCTCGATTGATTGATTTGTGGGGTTTTGTGGCGCAAGGGACATGGATGGCCAAAGAGCGTCATGTTTGTTATGTGGTGTTAGCGATAATCAGTGATTACGATGACAGGGTGTATTGTGGCTGTATAGAGGCCTAAAAACACGCGCTATAAAGAAGCGTAAAAGATGTGTATAGAGTATAAAATTATGGCACTGACAAGTGGTGTGATTATAGGTGTGGGATTAATGACGAGTGAGCATGTTATCTACAAGTGAGAGGCGGGAAAACAGCACGAATGCCTCCTCAAGGCTTTTGAGCCCAAATGCCGGGAGGCAGGTGCTTCCTTTGATAGAAACCGCAGCAGCAGCCTCAATCATGAGGCCGCGCTCTGGAGCGCCTGGAAAAATAACGTTCAAATTATGTACATATTTTAGAAATCCAATGGGTGACTGATATTTAAAAAGGGGTTCACTGCCAATGAATATAACGCGCTAGAGTGTGAACTGAAGGTATATAGATGAAAAATGCATTTTCCTGAGAGCGTCTAGTTCCGTGCACTGTAGAAGGGTGTGGAGCACAGTTAGGAGGTCTCCATAGTGGTCACACAAAGGTGCAGAAGGACGTGTTGTTGGGCGAGTTGGTGCTTGCTGAGTCACATAATGCAGCGCTAAAAAACACACACCGCAAAGCAAGGAACACAAACCGACGGGACAGGCGCTCACACAAAGGTGGATCGCCTCCGGACTAAAGGTATGAATATGTACTGTATGTCTGGCGAATCCTAAGTCTGCGGAGTGTAACATCTGTGTGGCGTGACTTCGATAGTGGCGGCCAATTACCAAGGTGCGGTTTGATAACGTGCAGCTTATTTTGTGTATGCCTATCCCATGTGCTTTCCAAAAGGCCCTGACCTTTCTTTTGAGGAATGGTTTTAGCTCTAGTGCAGGGATATTCATGGATGTATTTGGACTGTTTTCGTGGGCGGATGCAGCTAGCTGGTCTGCCAATAGGTTTCCTTGGATCTCGCGGTGCCCTGGCACCCAGCACACTACGACATGTTGTTTGTGTTAGTAGGTCGTGCCTAAGAGAGAGTATAGCGTGACAAGGACAGGATTTGTGTTTTTTCAAAGTTTTTAAAGCTTTGTCTACACTTAAGGAATCCGTGTATATCACTGCACATTCTACTTTTAAATATTTGATGTGTTTGACGGCCGCAAGTATGGCGTATGCCTCTGCTGTGAAGATGCTTCTACTAGGGTGCATAACGCCGGCATGTGAAAAGAATGGTCCAACCGCTGCGTACGACACAGAAGTGTTAGACTTTGAGGCATCTGTCAAGAATTCAGGGCATGAGTACTTGTGTTGTAATTTGTGGAAGTGCGTACGGATATCTGCAAGGGCCGCGGGCTTGGTAACTTCCATAAATGACACACCACAATTGATAAGCTGCCAATGTCACGGCGGGAGATCTGCAGCGCGAGCCATTAGACAGTGTTCGAGAAGTGGCACAGCCATTTCTTCAGCTAAGCCCCTCACAGGCAGTGTGTAGGGCTCTCTCATCAAAGGACGGTCGCGAAAAAGTTCATAATTCGACAAATCATTCATGGTAGTGTGTGAGGGATGTTCACTGCTTGCGTTCACCTCGAGGAAATATACAAAAGATAGGTTAGACCTCTGGAGGTGCAACGACCACTCGTTCGATTCAATATAAAGGCTTTCTATGGGGCTAGTACGAAAAGCACCCGTAGAAAGACGAATCCCCAATTGGTGGACTGGGTCAAGCATCTTCAAAACGCTTGGTGTCGCAGAGTGATAGATTATCGCCCTGTAATCTAGGCGCGTGCGTTTAAGGCTTTTATAAAGGTTCATAAGACACTTCTTGTCACTACCCCACGTAGTGCGTAACACTTTAGAACATTCATAGATTTTATGCACTTGTTTTTTATGTACTTGATGTGTGATATAAACGTTAGTTTTGTGTCTAAAATTAGCCCTAGGAACTTCTGCTCCGTTTTTGACGACACACGCTGACCATGCAGGTCAATGTCTGGATAGGAATGAAGGCCTCTCTTTCTGGAGAATAGGACGCAAGTGCTTTTTTTGTGCATTAAGTGTAAACCCATTCTCTTCTGCCCATTTAGAGACCTTGTTCAAGCCCAGATGAAGGTACCCCTCACACGTTGAAATGTTGCACGATTTAAAACCAATCAGCACGTCCTCGACACATCTGCAATAAAACATATTGGGTGCAATTCACAGACGCAGCGAATTCATTTTATAATAAAAAAGTGTGCAACTCAGGACACCACCTGGCGACACTCCCATTTCCTGGACAAATATTCGAGACAAGACATTGCCCACTCGGACACCGAACATGCGCTTGGACCAATAGCTTTCAATTATGCTCAGCATCTTTTCTCGGACACCTGAGCATGACGCGTCTCGCAGTATGTCAAAGCGCTACTTGGTGTCGTAGTCCTTTTTCATGTCGAGGAACACCGAGAGAAAGAATTGCTTCTGGACACAAGCGTCTCGAATTTGTGCCTCGATACGGATAAGCTGGTCAGAGGTAGATCTAGCCTCGCGAAAACCGAACTGGTATGGGTCAAGTGATTTGCTTGCTTCGAGTAAATTTATGTCGGCGGTTTATCATCTTTTTAAAAAGTTTACACAGGCAGCTTGTTAGTGCAATGGGTCTTTAGCTCGCAATGGAGGATGGGTCCTTGGCCTGTTTTAAAATCAGAATATTAATGCCTCCTTTCCAGGCCGAATAATGGCTCTTTGCTCACCGGAAAACCAAACAGGGAAATGAGAGCTTTTTGTGTTTCAGATGGCAGGTGTTTCAACATTTCATATACTGCACGGTCGGAGCCTGGGGCGGAGTTATTGCAGCAGTTTGCAACAGCTCAGCTAAGGAGAAAGGCTCGTTGCACGCCTCGTATTTCATACATTTGCGTTCTAATTTCAGTTTTTCTAGTCTTGTCTTGTAACGTTGGAAAGCCTCGGAATAGTGCAACGAGCTGGACACTTTTTTGCAACGTGTGCCTAGGAACTTTGCCTCGTCTTTCAAGCTGTCGCCTTGTGTGTTCACTAGAGGAAGTGAATGTGCTTGTCGGCCTGCTACCCTACAAACCATGTTCCAGACTTTAGCCTCCTGTGTATTAGAATTGATGCTCGATATAAACTTCTGGCAACTTTCTCTTCTTGCCTGTCGGCGAGTTCTCCTGCACTGTGACTTTATGTTCGTAAAACTCCAGATTCTCGGCTGTCGGAGAGTCCCGAAGCAGCCTCCATGCTTTGTTTTATGTTTTGCGCGCATTTCGACGCTCAGTGTTCCACCATGGCACACGTCGTTTGCCGGCAGTCTAGTTGTTTGTCGGATACACTTCATTGCAGCACCAATCAAAAAAGCTGTAAAGTAGCCTACAGCTTCATCCATTGTTAAAGCACTCATGTCGGTCCAACTTAAGAGAGCCACTTTACAAACTGTTACCAATCGTCTTTGTCAATTTGCCATTGCGGACCTGTGGAGGACATTCATTAGCTATTGGTGTGCTCAGAACTATAGGAAAGTGGTCACTTCCGTAAGGATTATTGATAACTTTCCATTTGAGTATGGGTAGAAGTGGAGATGCTATGCTGAGGTCTATGGACGAGTATGTATTGTTGGGGAGGCTATAATAGGTCATCTCCGGTCATCTCCGGTCTATAAGAGGTCATCTCCGGTCGTCCTAGTCAAAAAGAAAGACGGAACGCTACGTTTTTGCGTCGACTACCGGAAGTTGAACAACGTGACTAAAAAAGACGTCTACCCGCTGCCACGTATCGACGACTCATTAGATAGGCTACGCCGTGCCCAGTATTTTTCCTCCCTGGATTTAAAAAGCGGGTATTGGCAGATCGAGGTAGACGAGAGGGACCGCGAGAAAACGGCATTTGTGGCCACCGACGGCCTCTATGAATTTCGAGTACTTCCTTTCGGTTTGTGTTCAGCACCGGCAACTTTCCAGCGAATGATGGACACTGCACTCTGGACTGAAGTGGCAGACCCTTCTCGTGTACCTCGATGATGTAGTCGTCTTTTCTGAAACGTTCGAGCAACATCTCCACCGCCTGCGGAGTGTCCTAGAGGCTATTCGATCGGCAGATCTCACACTCAAACCAGAAAAGTGTCACTTTGGTTATGAAGAGCTCAAGTTCCTCGGCCATGTAGTGAGCGCCAGAGGAGTCCGACCCGATCCTGACAAGCTTGCAACATTTCCGGCTCCTACCGACAAGAAGGCTGTCCGGCGCTTCCTCGGCTTGTGCGCCTATTATCGACGATTTATTAAAGGCTTTTCCAAGATAGCGGAACCCTTGACTCGCCTTACAAGAGACGACACGCCATTTGTTTGGGATAACGAGCAACAGGCCGCTTTTGCCGAACTACGACAGCGCATGCAGTCAGCACCCGTTCTTGCACATTTTTACGATGACGCTGACACCGAGGTGCATAGTGACGCCAGTAACATCGGCCTCGGCGCAATGCTCGTCCAGCATCAAGACGGAGAGGAAAGAGTAATAGCCTATCCCAGCCGCTCCCTGTCCCGTGCCGAGGCAAATTACTCGACCACAGAGAAAGAATGCCTCGCAGTCGTATGGACGATCACCAAGTTTCGCCCTTACCTCTATGGTCGTCCATTCAAAGTGGTGACAGACCACCATGCCCTCTGCTGGTTGGCAAACATACGTGATCCCTCAGGACGACTGGCCCGGTGGAGCTTGCGCCTACAGGAATTTGATGTAACCATCGTTTATAAGTCTGGCCGGAAGCACGAAGACGCTGATACACTGTTGCGTTCACCCATTCATCTCGTCAACCAAGAAGCAGAGGACGATGACGGTTTCCTGGGCGCCCTTAGCTCATCGGACTTGAGCGGACGGCAGCCAGACGATGAAGAAATTCGACCGGTCATCGATTATTTAGAGGGTCGTAGCGCAGTTATACCACGCCATCTATCCCGCGTGTTGACATCATTCTGCCTCCGAGACAATGTCCTGTACAAGAAAAACACTCGTTCTACGAGCCGGGCTTACCTCCTTGTGGTTCCAAGGGACATGCGGGACGACATCCTTTTCGCTTGTCATGACGAGCCCACATCTGGCCACCTAGGCTACTCACGAACACTCGCTAGAGTAGGCGAGACTTACTATTGGCCCGGACTTTCGGCAAGCGTCAAGCAGTACGTCCAAGGCTGTCGTGAATGCCAGCGCCGGAAGACATCATCCCGTAAGCCGGCTGGACTACTTAAACAAATTGACCCTCCTCATAAGCCATTTGACCAAGTCGGCATGGACCTTCTCGGCCCTTTTCCTCTGTCTACCGACGGCAACAAATGCGTGATTGTCGCAACTGACTATCTGACACGGTATGCCGAGACCGAGGCGGTCCCACGAGCCACAGCTTCCGAGGTAGCACAGTTCTTCATGTGCCACGTCGTACTGCGTCACGGGGCTCCCTCTGCCGTCATAACAGATAGAGGCACAGCGTTCACTGCGCAGCTCATGGATGAAGTTTTTCGATTAAGCAACACTAAACATCGAAAGACGACTGCCTACCATCCGAAGAGCAACGGACTTACCGAGCGGCTAAATAAGACCGTCACATACATGATCTCCATGTACATCGACGTCAAACACAAAACATGGGATCGGATTTTACCTTACGTGACGTTCGCTTATAACACCGCCGTGCAAGAGACAACGCGATTCACACCATTTCGCCTTCTCTACGGCCGCGAGGTTCAGACGATGTTGGACGCTATGCTTCCTTGTCAAGACGCTGATCAGTTAACAACAGACGCCGAAGAATTTGCAGAGCGTGCAGAGGAAGCTCGCCAGCTCGCGCGGCTGCACATCGGTCTGCAGCAACAGGCAGATGCACGACGCTACAACGTCCGCCACAGAGACGTATCCTATAGTCCAGGAGACAAAGTTTGGGTGTGGACCTATGTTCGTCGCCGTGGCCTCTCCGAAAAGTTGCTGAGCAGATACTTCGGTCCGTATAAGGTGTTACGCCGCGTGAGCGACGTAAACTACGAAGTGGTTCCGGACACTGCGTCGTCAACAGGAACACAACCAAGACAACCGAGCTCCGACATAGTTCATGTCGTGCGCATGAAGCCTTATCTTGCGCGTTCATAATTTTCTTACCGTTCATTTTTTTGTTTCCTTTATTTGTGCCACTCGCATCGCCTCACCGTTCATTGACTGTACGCGCGTAACATTTCACCATTGTCCATTCGCGTTGTGTTAGCTGCTTTGTTTTTTTTTTCTTACTACTACCTTGCAGCATCGAGCCGATGCTCTTTTTCGCGGAGGAGGGAATAATGCCACCTGTAGTAGTGGGTTATATGCAAAAGCAGAGGCACAGGCCACGAAAGGAAGAAGTGCGCGCTCTCCCTTTTGGCGAACAAGCTCAACCGACGCGTTTGGCAAGAGCCCAGTTACTCTACGTCAAATAAACCCTGCCTGGACATCTGAAGCGACGTGACAATATGTTGGCTTTTACCGCGAAAGCTGTTATGAGCTCGTTTCAACGGCCGTTTTTGGTGCCGTAGTTGTCCGCCGCCGCCGCCGCCGGTGTCCGTAACCACTATCACACGAAATAAGAAAAAAAAGGAAATAAGAAAAAATTTCCAGGATGGAACGAGGTTAGAACCTGGGCCCTCTGCGTGGGAGCCCAGTGTCCTACCTCGGGGCCATGCCGGTGCTTGAAACTGCGTTGCAAAAAAAAGACCCTATACAGGCTTCTTGTCGGGAAGGAACCACATTACCATATGTATTGTAGCGTGGTAGAAGAGTAAAATAACAACGAGGCGTCACAAAAACGCGAATTCTGTAACCGGGCGTCACACAATGCAAATTGCGCAACGAGTGGGTTGTTGAGTGCTTCCAACCCATTACAAAGGCCTCTACAATAATTCTTCATCGTCATCAGCCACAGCATCAACAAAGTGCACATAATGCCTTACAGGTGTTTAGTGAGTACCACGGTTCTCCGCAGATTGACGAAAAATTGCATATGGGCTGCTTCCCTACTTCACAAAAAGTATGATGATTTATAGCGTAGTGGGTTCCTGGCAAGTGCACTTCTGTTGGTTGCCAAGGAAGCCCATAAGGCTCCCATGATCCATTTCCTCAGGCTCTCAATAAAGTTAATTCCTTCTCTCTCTCGCTCTCAGTTTCTCCGGTTAACGTATGCTATAGAGCGTGGTGGCACAGTTAAATAACGACCGGGCGTCACACAATATGAATTAGGTAACTAGTGGGTCGTTTAAAGCTTCCAACCCATTACAAAGGGATCGGCCATAATTCTTCATCGTCATCAACCACCGCAATAACAAAGTGCACATAATGCCTCACAGATGGTACCTCGCTTCTCCGCAGAATAACGAATAATGTCGTGGTGGGTGCTTCCCAACTTCCCAAAAATTATGATTTGTGGCGTAGTGGGTACGTTGCTAATGTACTTGTATTAGTAGCCACAAGATAGTTTATACGGGCTCTAGAAATGCCGCTCTTCTAGCTTTCGCTGTGACTGTGCTGCGCTTTCCGCGCAGGCCTGGCGTTTTTTTTTTTTTGATTCAAGAGCCATGCACCGGAAGAGAAAAGCAATTGTTCACTTAAACGACCTCGCGCGTCGCACCGAGAATCGCCCTATAGACTGCTATGTGCAATGAAGTCCCCAAGGATCAGATAAGGTTCTGGTAGTTCATCTATTAAAGACTGAAATTCATTTTTTTGGAGCTGGTAGTGTGGATGTGAGAGAGAGCAAATGGTGATGACTTTGTTCAAACGAACCGCTCGAACAGCCACTGCCTCAAGGGACGTTTGGAGAGGTGCGTGCATGCTATTCCTTGACTAACTACAACGGCTACACCACCGGATGACGCTGTGGCGTCATCCCGGTCCTTTCGGAAGTGATGTAACTGCGTAGAAAGTAGGTGTGTTTGGATTGTAAGTGTGTTTCTTGTACACACAACACTTTTGGTGAATGTTTTTGTAAACGTTCTTGGATGTCGTCGAGGTTTCTAAGCAGTCCTCTGATGTTCCATTATATAATTTGTGTTTCCATATTGGAAGTAAATAGTGCTGTGTGCACGAAAAGAAAGTGGTTGTTTTTTTCAGTGGAAAGTTAGAACTGAAGTAGCAGGGCTGTCGTTGGGCCCTGTTATCAGGCTTTTTAGTTTTCTTAGCGCGCTTCAGGGAGCTACGCCGCTCTATCGGCACCAAGGGTACCGGAGTTGTGTCCTTTGCCTCGTGTTAGGCACTGGACGCCCGCGTACGCGAGATGCTGGTTCGTTTCAACGACCTCGCCTGACGAGGCGTGGTCGTGAGAGCCGATGATCCTGGAGTCGCCTGGATCAGTGCCTTGATAGGTGGAGCAGACTTAACTGCTGCCACCACGGGGGCAGCAGCCACGGCCGGTGGCTCACTTTGCGTGAGCTGGGACAGTGGCGGTGGCCGACGCGACGCTGCCCCCTGACGCGCCACATCAGCATAGGTTGGACCGTGCAATGCCGAACACCTTTTGCGTGCTTCTTTGAATGATATATTCTCTCGGACCTTCAGTGATATGATGTCTTTTTTTCTGTTTTACAATTTGGGCAAGAGCGTGAATACGCAGTGTGGTCGCCCTCGCAGTACACGCAGTGTGGTGTTTCATTGCAGGTGTCCGAGGCATGGCCTTGGACACCACAATTTGCGCACGTAGGTCGACCACGGCAGCTCTGAGAGCCATGGCCAAATATTTGACGCTGAAATCATCGGCGAGGGCTGGGGATGTAAGATCTTACAGTGTCTTTGTATAGCCAGTTTCTATACTCTGCGGTAGTTCGCTTGAGGGAAAAGTAAGAATCAAATGTGGTGGGGATTTCCTGATTTTTTCGCCTAATGATGATTCGCTTTACATTTGTGACATCTCGTTCCGTCCATCCTTCAAGTAGTTCAGTCTCGGTGAGGTCAAGCAGATCTGTATCTGATACGACTCCGCGGGCAGAGTTCATGGATCAGTGTGGTGTTATGATAATGGGAGTGTCGCCAAAGGTTCGGAGGTTCTTTAGTTTGTCAAATTGTGTCTTCTCACGGGGTTCGAGAAGGAGGTCTCCACTAGGCATTTTAGTGAATTTATAGCCAGCACCTAAGGTGTCTGTCGGGTCTCGATACTATAAATGGGGCACTGTTCTAGCTGATTTCTCAGACTTCTCACTGTTTACAACATGGTAGTGGGGGAATATTTCTTTGGGTCGGCTCAGAAAATTGAGCTCTTCGGTGCGTGCGCGCTTTAATGCGGCACGATCATTTAGTAGTGGCAATGCTCTATGCATGATGTCCGGATTATATTGAGTAGCGATGGCGGCCACCCACCATGGAGCGCAACATGGGGACGCTACAAGATTCATGGTGCTGAAAACATGCAGACGCCAGCAGTACACCGCTACTATAACCTAACGCGCATAAACCAAGGTTGTCTAGTCGCACAGGGTTAACCCAGGCCGCGTACGAAAATTGGCAAGTAACTGAAGAGAGGAGGAGAAAGGACAGAAAGGAAAGAAGATAGGAAAGAAAAAGATGAGAGGGGGATAGGAAAGGGCGACCGCCGATTTCCCCTGGATGGGTCAGACCAGAGATGCCATCTGCGTGAAGCCAGGGCCAGATGGGTGTGTTGCCTCTGCCGGGGGACCTTAAAGGTTCAATCACTCGGCGTTGGCTCAACCCCTAAGATCCCCTTTTCTGCGGACACGCCAATGGAACGCACGGCTTGGCGTGGGAGGGGATCGAAACCCCCCCGTTAGCTCAGAACTTCGCTGCTTCGGTCACAGGATCAGCGCACAAGGCATCTGGGCAACGACGGAGAAGCTTGACGCACTCAAGGAGCCAGCCCCTAAAGACAGGCAGCAGCTGCAGTCGTTCCTGGGAACCGTCAATTTCTACGGAAAGTTCCTTCCTAACCTAGCAATGGTAGCGCAACCACTTTAACACGAAAGTGTTTTATGCCGGGGTCCACCAAGTACATCCGTCACGGATATGACGTTAATAAAATCGACGCCAACGGGGGAGAAAGAAAAAACACAAGAAAAAGATACCCCGCTGGGAATCGAACCCACGACGTTGCGGCCGCGACGGCAAGCGCCTGACGCCCCACCGACTAAGTTAACTCGGGAGATGCTAGACGCGGCGTGAACGCGCCTTATTATTTCACACATGCTCTTTCGCGGCAGGCGGAGCGGGGCGGTGCCGCCGTCTGTGAGATGCGAAAAGAAGTAATGCTTCACGATCGACACTTACTAGCGCTTACTCCGAGATTGCACGCGACATCGGAGGTCATGGTTAAAGCGTCTCGATACCAGAGAAGTTGACTGGCCGCCCTGTCGTCGCCGAGGCACCCTTGACGCAGTTACGTTCTTTGCCTTTGGCTTCGTGTTAGCGTGCGTCGGCTCATCGGAGCAGTGCAGCTTCCACGTGCACCAACGGGATTTCTCCGCCGCCGACTGCTTCAATTGCGAGAGCACCGACCAACAAAACTGCTGCAATATGCGTTGCAGAGAGGACGCGATTTCGACGTGCGAATGTCGTGCCTTGGTGGAGCGAGAGCAGTGCCTGCGAGACAGAGGTCAGCGGGACGCACGCGTTTGCGGCTCAGGCTACAAAGCTCTACCTCCCGTGTTGCTGAAGCGCAGTGTGTGTTATGTATGCATAACACACACATAATTGACGACGCTTTGAAGAAGTGCATACCGGGTACCAGTGTTGATTATGAGCTTGTTAATATCAACCTTACGCGGGATTCACGATTCGCTGTGTCCAAATATATGTTCACACCATCAGCAACCACGATGGTTTAATCATGATCATAGGCGTTAGTCGTCGCGATAGAGACATGCTGTCAACATGGGTGCATCCACGTCAAACAGCGCTATAGCTGCCAAACACGAATAGACATTGTATAAGCTCTCATATATCACTACACAATAAGCACTATTTCTGTGAAGACATGTTTCACTTTCGTGTTATACCGATTCCTATGACGGAGGGATCAGCCATGTTTTTTTCATGTTGCTACGTAAAAACGCCCCGTGGTGCTGGGATAAGCGTTGCCAGGAAGCGTTCACCAAGATCAAGAGCTTGCTAGCTTCTCCGCCCATTATTGCGCAATACGACCCATGCAAATCGTTGCAGCTATCATGCGATGAATTACAATATGGTCTAGGCGCGGTTCTTTCTCATGTTTTGGTTGATGGCAGCACGAAGCCGATCGCTTTCACATCGCGGACATTGACCGATGACGAAAACAAAATACAGCCAGCTCGAGAAAAAGGTCGTTGCAATAATATTTGGTGTTAAGGTGTTCTATTTCTACATTTATGGTCATTCGTTCTCAAACGAGGGTGTGTTAAAGGCAGTAGTCTCGACAACTGGACACCAGTTTCACTACGACAAGGGCAAACTAGCAGCGCGTGTAGCGATCGCTCGTCGTCGTCTTTATCTTCTCTCTTCGTCAAGCCTCATGTCCACTACCTAAGCTACATGTCCACTACCTTCATTACAGTTCACATTAGTGACCGACCGCAAACCTCTTGAGACAATCTTCGGCCCAACAGCCGGCATTCCGACCACCTCAGCAGCACGTTTGCAGCGCCCGCTGTCACACTAACGGCTTATCGGTATTTTCTCATCTTTGGACGATCAAGCGAGAACGCTGAAGCCGATTTGTGCTCGCGCCTCCCGCTATCTGTTGGGGAAGACGAAACACAAGAACGAGAGGAAACCTATTCATCGCGGTTGTGATCGATGCCAGTTTCGAGCCAAGACATTGCGCGAACAGCAGCTCGGGACCCCTTGCTTTGTAAAGTCATGGATTATGTTAGTGAGGGGTGGCCGGCACCTGTGACTGAAAAAGATTTGAAGCCTTTTTTGAGCTCACACGCAAGGAGCTCACAGTTCACCAAGGCTGCATCATGTTCGGTATGCGAGTCAAGGTGCTGGCAAAGTTGCGCAACTTGATGCTGGACGAACTCCACGAAGGGCACCAAGGCATCGTGCAGCAACTGGCGCCGAGCTACGTGTGGTGGTTGTCTATCGAAGCGGACCTCGAGCATGCAAAGCGCCCCTTCATCCTTGGTCTTGGCCAACAGCGCCGTGACAGCGCGTACAGTCAGCGCGATTTGAAGGTGATCGTGCGAGCGTCGACCAAGAACTACAACAGCGCCACGGCACAGAATCCTCTTTCAAGGAGAAGGAGGTATCAGGCGAGCTTCACTCACTATTCTTGCTGTTCCTTAAGGTGCGATCACTCCCGCCCGAGGAAGGAACATTTCCATTTGTTTTCTTTTTTATGACAACGCGATATATTTTGTTCTACTTAGCAAGCCGTTCAAACGAAGCAGTGCCAAGCAGCAGCTTTACCAGATCTTTCCCAGCAACTTTGTTATCATCCGCGGAGATATGAGCGAACGAAGAATACACATTGCAACGAATGGAAAGCTTAAAATAGAAAGGGTGCAGATCTCGTCGTAGGGGCGAGTGCTGTAGCATGACACAGCCAAGAATGCCTAATCTTGATTTTCACTGTTCCGAAACGTGCCGCTAGCCCCTCGGTAGCTAGCCCGGTCAACGCTCGCGCGATAACCTTCATATCGCGCTCGACTGTACATGTAGATTTTGCTGGCCCCCTTTTTGCATGCAACGTCTTTTGTAGTCATGGAAGCGCACTCCAAGTGGTCGGAAGTGTTTGTTATGCGCTCGACTACGGCGGACGCTACAGGTGACAGATTGAAAGAACTGTTTGCGTGTTTTGGTTTCCGTGAAACCATTGTCACTGATAACATAGTTCATCTCAGAAGAGTTCAAGATTTTTGCCAAAGAAATGGGCTGTCGTCACGTACTTTACAGCACCGTATCATCCTAGCTCAAATGGGCTTGCAGAGCGTTATCGGTAGACACTTAGAAACGCTCTTCGTAAACCTACCGGAAAGGGCACGTTACATCTGAGACTACAAACCTTTTTGCTTGCTTCTCGCAACGCGCCTCATGCGACAACTAAGGAGTCACCATCAAATTTGTTTCTACACCGTAGGCAGTGAATTCGACTCGATGTTGTCAAGCCAGAGGTGGGAGGAAGGGTTGCGTATAATCAGTTCAAGAAAACCATGCCTCGCCCATGTCGTGATCATGACAGAGCAGTCGGTGACCGAGCGATGGCTCGCAATTATCGTGGCAGACCCAAATTGGTCCCTGGCGTTGTGGTGGGACAGTCAGGCCCTTTGTCTTTTACCGTTCGTGTTACCAGTTCCAGTGGCAGTTTAACCTCGCGTCGTCACAAGGACCAGGTTCTCGGGCGGACCACAGATCCAGACCACGAGGCATAGGACCAGTAGGGATCAGAGTTCCTGGTGGTTCAGCCGAGCGTCGACCCAGTGACATCCTCCGCTCCTACAACGAGTAGTGCTGACGTTTCGCGTCAGATTCAGATGGCGGGAGCAAGACTCTACCCGACGAGAAACCGTCGACAACCTGAGAGATATCATGCTGGAGTTTAGCTTGTTAGAGTAGCCAATATAAAAGGGGAGGGATGTGCTGTCGGCCGAGCACCACATTTTATCATGTCGATAATGCGCAGGTGCGCGAAACAAATAAAAAGCATGCGCCGCATCTTGCCGGCACTTATCGGGGCGGGCCACGCAACGATGAACATGTGGCAATAAACGTCACTCGCTCCTAGGAAACTTGTCTGCTCCTTTTTCACATGAACCGACGCTGACACAACAGTTTGCACTGAAGTTTTCAGCTTGAAAGAAAAAAGGCTGTCACATGAAGTTGAGTCGTTAGTACGTGGTGACAAAAAAGGCACACAACTGGGCACTACGACAACTACGAGATACACGACGTAAACGAAGTTTTAGGGGCTTTAATGGCTTTAACGCGACGCGCAAACCGGTGCAATCGGCCGTGAGCACATTCTCGAGCGTTGATGTTGATCTTTAAAGATGCGTTGATGGCGCATCTTTAAAGTAATATGATGGCAAGAATGACAACGTTCCACGATGTCAGCGTTCTTGTGGTTAGCGGTCCCGCGGCCCAACGTTTCCTCTAGAGTCATTATATTAACTCTATGGCGGCCGCAGCAGTCTGCGAATTCGTATCTCACATGCTCCGCCACGAGGTGCAACGCATGCACGCTGGTGCTTTTGAGCTTTGTCAGTCGAGTAGCGCGTACGGCTGTTAAATTTTCGCTCAGTGATGGTTGCCGTATGCAATCTTTATTGCCGCAGTCACGGATAGTAGCGCTCCGTAAGCGGCGTGCTCCGCGTAAAGAAAAGGTAAGGGACGGAAAAAACATATGGTGCTCGTGCTTGCCACATTGTTCCTTGCATGAAGTTACGCATCACGTACTTGTGACAATATGTACAGCCGTCAGCACGCTTAACTCGAACGCTCCGCCGCGTGTCCTCGACCCACTTCGACTGACGCCAGCGCCGCCAAGACTTGGACACGGTATGTTTGCTGCAGCTAACGATAGATGGAGCGCGACTCGATTTCATTAGCAAATTTTTGTTTCACGTCTGCCTGACCGGCGGGCCTGAGTTGTCACACGAGATATGCATACGGCGACAAATTTTATGGGCGCGCGAGAGAACGCAACCCCGAACGAGACGTGTCGAAAAAGGACCTACCAAGTAAGTGTATTTGACCCGCCGTTCAGGCAGAAGAGAAACATAACTATACTAGTGAAATCGACCCTCGCTCCATCTATCGTTAGCTGAAGCAAACATAGCGCGTCCAACGCTTGGCGGCGGTGCCGTCAGTCACAGCGGGTAGAGGCCACGTGGCGGAGCGTTCGTGTTAAGCATGCTGACGGTTGTACCAATAGACCATAATAAATATATTTACTATTCTAAATGGCGCAGCAGTTGACTCGTTGCTTTTCACATACGTGTATATCGAGAGTTCGACGGAAACCCGTCTCGTCGGGAGGAAACATGATGAAGGGAACGAAGTACACCGACCAAATAAAAGCTTAAAAGAAAACGACGTTTCGGCTTCCATACGGAAGCCTTGTTCACAATGAGGCTAAACAACAATTATTGTCTCCTATATAGGTCTCAGCACGTGACGCAAGCACCGCGCCTAGGACGAGGGAAGGTTTCTATCATTGAGCGAGTGATTCGAGATACAGGCGTGACTTCCAGTTTCTTTCCTTCCCAATTATAATCGCGTTTGTGCAGTAAATGGGGTGATCACCATTCTCCATGAATTTCTCTACGCTATGTAGATGATTATTTTTGTGTCATCAAGCGCTCTGCTTTGGAAGCATTCACGGCACGTGTAAACAATCAAGCCGACTCCATTCAGTTCACCGTTGAATTGGAACCTCACCAGAGGCTACCTTTTTTGTATGTCCTCGTTAAAAGGAACAATGGGGTGCTATCTTTCAGCGTGTACAGGAAAGGCACGCATACTGGCATGTACCTGAACTTCAGGTCTATCCACCCTGACACTCACAAAAGGCCGGTGGTTGCCTCATTGTTAGGTCGTGCGAATCGCATTTGCACGAATCCGGAAGACCTTACCGCAGATGTGCAGACCTTTCGACGTGCGGTTACACGTCAGCGTTCATTAACGCGGCGGAACATCGTTTGTATGTTCCTTCCCAGCCTGCCAGTGTCAGTCAGAAAAAACGCGCTCCTGTTCCTTATGTGCCTGGGATAAGCGAGACCTTATAACGCGTATTGCGTAGCTACGACGTAGAAGTCGCCCACGTCCATGTGCGCAAGTTAGCACTTGTAGGTGGGAAGGACAAGCTTCCGAAGGAAGCATTTCCTTGTGTTGTTTACAAAATCCCTTGTGCGGATTGCGAAAGTGTCTAGTATATCGGTGAAACCGGCAACTTCCGACAGCGCATTCGCCAGCACCAGAACGATGTCGAAAAGAAGAAAGTTGCACTGGCCAAGCATGCAGCTATGACTGATCACACCATAGACTGGACAAACGCGAGTATCGTCGGGAAGGAAATAAACTGGAAGTCACGCCTGTATCTCGAATCGCTCGAGATGCAATCCACAAAACAGACACTGAATCGCAATGATGTAAACATTCCACTGATGATTCCACTGTCATGCGGTAAGATCTACATTGGTCAGACGGGTCGTTGCTTAAACGACCGTTTGAGGGAACACCGTGCAGCTGTCGGTGCAGTAGCTGCTGTCGGGCATCTCGCGGACCATTGCCGAAGATGTATGTGCACAGCGCAGTTTAACTGCACCAGTGTGCTCAGGCGGTTGAGAGGGCAAGCAGACAGAGAAATTTTCGAGACCTTTTGCATAAGAAAAGCGGAGGATCGGTGTGTGAGTGCTCCGTAGCTGGCTCTCAGCAATAAAGAATGCATATTCTTAGAAAGAAATCTGCGCACGGAACCATTTGGCTAGGTGTGGCACGTGTGGGTTGCGTAAGCATGAAACGTGTTAAAGTTAGTGACGTTTTGGGGGGCGTGCTTGAGTGTTTTTTTTTTTTTGCGTGTTGCGCATCCTCCTGCGCAGCTTGTGGTTTCCGGTTTTTCTGTCAATAAACGCTCAGTTGAAGTTTGCGCTCCGTCCTGTCTGTTCGTCTCTCCCTTGTCTGTGGTTTTATTGCGCTATTCAGTCATGTCTACAGTTAATACGCAACTAGCCCAACTCATGTCTCTCATTATGTTGCTTTTAGTACATTGGGCCCTGTTCTTCCACCTTCTTTTTGTGTTGATCCGTCGGTAACTGTAGTCAACCTCATTGCCATCACTACGTGTCGTGCGCGGGTTCTTACGTTCGCACTCCAGAATCGTCTCGTGGAATTGGGTGTTCGTGCTCTCTTCACCCCATGTGCCCCCTCAGATAGCCATGCCAAAAGAATTACGAAGATTATGTGGTCATAACATTGGCGCCATGTCCGCCACTTCCTGCTTTGCCTCCGTGTCCTCACCGAGTCTCAAGTGACTAGACGCCGCAACTGGGAAGCCGTGTTCCGGAGGAGAAGCTGTGAGGCTCCGAACTTTTCCTCTTTTCTCTGGGAAAAAGTCTGTTCCGTCTCTGAATGTTTGTAAAAAAACATGGCTGATCAATCCCTCATAACACGGTATAACACGAAAGTCAAACGTGTCTTCACAGAAGTAGTGCTTATTGTGTAGTGATATACGAGAACTTGTACAATGTATATTCGTCTTTGGCCGCTATAGCACCGTTTGACGTGGATGCACCCATGTTGACAGCATGTCTCTATTGCGACGACTAACGCCCATGATCATGATTGAACCGTTGTGGTAGCTGACGTTGTGAACATATATTTAACACAGGGAATCGTGAATCCCGCGTAAGGATGATATCAACAATCTCATGATTGACACTGGTACCCGGTATGCACTTCTTCAAAGCGTCGTCAATTAGGGAGAGAAACGGCACGGTTTGCGCTTTCTAACAATGGGTGACTTACGTCTGCGCTCATGCACACACTACCACACACTGCGCTTCAGCAACAGCAACACGGGAGGTAGAGGTTCGTAGCCTGAGCCGCAAACGCGTGCGTCCCGCTGGCCTCTGTCTCGCAGGCTCTGGTCTCGCTCCACCAAGGCACGACATTCGCCTGTCCAAATCGCCTCCTTTCTGCAACGCGTATTGCAGCAGTTTTGTTAGTCGGTGCTCTCGCAATCGAAGCAGTCGGCGCCGGAGAAATCCCGTTGGTTCATGTGGAAGCTGCACTACTCCTATGAACAGAAGCACTCTAACACGAAGCGAAAGGCAAAGAATGAACTGCGTCAAGGGTGCCTCGGCGACGCCAGCGTGGCCACTGTACCTCGCTGGTATCGAGACGTTTTAACCATGACATCCGATATCGCACGCAATCTCGGAGTAAGCGCTAGTAAGTGTCGATCGTGAAGCATTACTTCTTTTCACCTCTCACAGACGGCGGCACCGCCCCGCTCCGTCCCGCCTACCCACACCGTGCGAAAGAGAATGCGTGAAAGACATAAGGCGCGTTCGCGCCGTGTCGAGCATCTGCCGAGTTAGCTTTGTCGGTAGGGCGTTGGGCGCTTGCCGTCGCGGCCGCAAGGTCGTGGGTTCGATTCCCAGCGGGGGACCTTTTTCTTGGTTTTTTCTTTCTGACCCATTGGCGTCCATTTTTTCAACGTCATATCCGTGACGGATGTACTTCGTGGACCCCGGCATAAAACACTTTCGTGTGAAAATGCAATAGGAAAGCCGCTGCAGCTGCTGCGCCCGTAACCACTTTTGAGTGCTCCGTTCGTACCAATTTCATGGCGTGTTAAAATGCGGGACAAAATTTAGCAATGCACCTGATGTCACGCCAGTATCTTTGATAGGCCTTGTAAGGAGCAGTGCTTGTCCTGCTGGCGATGACGAATAGAGTAGATGTATAGGGCTGACGCGCTGGAGTTTGAGTACTGTGGCGGAGCCTGGTGGCGTGCGCCGAAGTTGCTTGGGTAGTCAAAAATGGGCGCCGACCGGCGAGTTACGCAGTTCTCAGTTGCTTTAAGCGTTTTACTTAATTTTGCGCCTAGTTTTCAGGCTCAAAAAGTGCTTAAAACGTACGCAGGAACTTGTCCGCTATGCCTGCAGAGTCTGACATGTTTGACGAGCGATCCCTGCTTCAACAAACCGTACCGAAAGCAGGTTGTCTGGGCGACGGCTCTGAGCAGCGCGCGGTCCCGAAGCGCGGACGCCGCCGTTATTGTTGCGTGGTTAATTGCCTCGAACATGGGGGTAAGGATCCTAATGTGCGGTTTTACTGGTTCCCTTGAAAGCCGTACCAAGTGGAGCGACGGCACCGCTGGATACGTGCCGTCCGACGCGTGAAGTGAGTACGCGAGCAAAACGTGGTTTGCAACGTAACGTGCTGATTACTTTTCGTACGTGCGTGCACGCGTTTATATATGTATGTATTCCCTGTGTGCAGTCCAGACGGCACGCCGTGGCTGCCGACGGCGATCACGAGGATATGCAGCCGGCATTTCGTGCGAAACGAGAAAAACGATGCCATGAGTCACCCTGCGTATGTGCCTACGATTTTTCCGGCAGCTTACAGCCGGCTGCTTCCAGCGGCCGGCTGTAAACATTGCGCGCCGTCGCTTCTCGACCGCCACCGCACGCTGACAGAATTTGACGAATTCCCTAGAAGCAAATGTTGAAAACTACGACCGTGCATGGGGAAAAAGTGTGTTTGCGACTGAATGCGGCAGAAAACGGCACACGACGCGAATGCGCTCATTCGGGCCGCCGACGGCTAGCCTTCGTCACTGCACCTTTCTTGATTCCGTTTCGTCGTGTAATGCAAATCATGTCGGCTTAACAGCAATCTTTTCGTTTATGTACTGTCGTTAATCGCGCGAGCATGCCTCGTAAAACTTAACTCGAGCTCAACGTCGCATGAGATTCGCTGCACTTGCGAGTTGCAGCGCGCCGAAATGGTTCCTTCAATCTCCTGCACGTCGTAAACATACTTGACGTTGACGTCAAGTATGTTTTCTTGCGTTTACGCAGATTGCCTGGCCTGAAGAACTCAGCCACGCCAGAAACTGGCCGAGATCCAAAGCGCAGCACAACCGACAGCGGCGGCTCCATTGCGCATCTGAGCTTAGTGCTGCATGCGGCCGCCTGTCTGACTACTCGAAACCAAAGAACTTGTCGTAGGGGGCGCTTTTTAGCACCGTTTTCGCAGCGCCGCCTGGGCAGCCAGTCAGGCCTATATCGGAGGGCGTGGATTGCTCCTCCAAAGTGTCGCTATGCTCGGGCGCCTGAAGATGCGTTGATGAATTCGGTTCAATACCTAAAAGCAAATGACCTTGCCTTGCTCGTCTCGGATAAGGAAGGCGGATTTTTAGTGCTGCCAAATTCTGTATATCGTGAAAAAGCAAGATCAGCAGTAGATAAGAACTTCGTTTTTTCCAAATGCCCTTCAGCACAGCTGAAGAAAAAAGCCTTAGCGTTGTGCAAGGACATGGATCTTGAAATACTTAGAAAGTGCCTATCAGTGACAAAAAAGGACAAGTTAAGACTCTTCTTTTCTGCTAAAACTCACAAAGAAGTGATGCCACTGAGGTCGATTGTGACGGAAAAGGACTGTTGGCAGGGTGAGCTTTCGAAGTTCCTTCAAAAGCAACTCAGTGTTTTGGATACTGATCATCCACTTCTTGCACCTAATTCAAATTCGGTCGTCCAGTATATGTCAGAGCACGAAAAAACGGGGGAGTGTTTCTTTGCCTTTTCGGTAGACGTAGAAGATCTATTCGACTCTATTCTACAGGATGAACGATTAATTGTGGTTAGAGATAGCATAGAGCATTTCGGTCCTGTTGCCTTTCAGAACATTTCGGGGATTTCCATTGACAATTTTCTGGAATTGCTCAGATTTTACCTATCATCTACACTGGATGATTTTAACGGTGATGCGTTCATTCAAATGGACGGTGTTTGTATCGGCTCACGCATCGCGCCAATTTTAAGTGATTTGTTTTTATCTAATTTTGACAAGAAAGTGAACGCGTGTGTTGACAAGACTTCAACAGTGTGTAAAATTGGGCTAGTTGGTTTAACTTCATTGTTTAAACAGCGCAAAAAGACGACGACACGAGAAGGAGGACTACACAGGACAGGCGCTGGGACCCAGCGCCTGTCCTGTGTAGTCCTCCTTCTCGTGTCGTCGTCTTTTTGCGCTGTTTAAACAATGAAGTTGACAAGACTTGTTTTGCAAAAATTTTTAAATACGTAGATGACTTTCTGATTTTTATGAAATGCGTGGCTAATGATGCAAAGTATGTTGCTGTGAAAAATGTTCTGGAAGCTTTTAAAGCTAATTCTTGCGAAGGTTCACACATGAGATGCCAGTAGACGGGTGCTTGCAATTCCTCGATCTCCGCATTAGGTTTATTGAATGTAAACTCTGCTGCGCATATTGCCCCCGTAGTAAGAAACCCATCCTCAACTATAGTTCGGCCCACTCGAAGACAGTCAAAAGGGGTATAGCAGTGAATTGCTTTGGAGCCGCCCTGCAGAAAACTTGTGAGCACCAGGTGGCCTGGAGTGGTATGCACCAGGTTAGTGGACTGCGAAGCGCGGGGTTCCCTCACGACACCATAGTGTCTGTAGCGGAAAGCCTCATTTCCGAGGTGAAGCATGCTTGACCAAGCACGGGGCTCAATGAGCAGTGCAGCCAGGTGCGTCATGTACCAGTGCCGTACGTGCACAAAGTGTCGCACCGTCTCAAAAAGGCAGCATTGAAGTGCGGCGTTTCAGCAGTTTTTACTGCGCAGAAAAAACTCTCCAGGATGTGCCGCATGGTGAATGCCGCGGATGGTGTTCGCGCCTGTGCAAAAAAGCATGCCACGCTGTTCGCAGAATGCTCCGTTGCAGTGGTTTACATGATTCCACTGTCATGCGGTAATATCTACATTGGTCGGACGGGTCGTTGCTTAAACGACCGTTTGAGAGAACACCGTGCAGCTGTCGGTGCAGTAGCTGCTGCCGGACATCTCGTGGACCATTGCCGAAGATGTATGTGCACAGCGCAGTTTAACTGCACCCGTGTGCTCAGGCGGTTGAGAGGGCAAGCAGACAGAAAAATTTTCGAGGCCTTTTGCATAAGAAACGCGAAGGATCGGTGTGTGAGTGCACCGTCGCTGGTTCTCAGCAATAAAGAATGCATATTCTTAGAAATAAATCTGCGCACGGAACCGTTTGGCTAGGTGTGGCACGTGTGGGTTGCTTAAGCATGAAACGTGTTAAAGTTAGTGACGTTTTGGGGGGCGTGCTTGATTGTTTCTTTTTTTGCGTGTTGCGCATCCTCCTGCGCAGCTTGCGGTTTCCGGTTTTTCTGTCAATAAATGCTTAGTTGAAGCTTGCGCTCCGTCCTGCCTGTCGTCTCTACCTTGTCTGTGGTTTTATTGCGCTATCCAGTCATGTCTGAAGTTAAGACGCGCCCACTAGCCCGACTCACGTCTCTCATACACCCCGTATCCTGCTGCGCTAAAGTGTCTCGCACTACTTGCGCTAGCTGCAGGGGCGCACATCTGCCTTTTGACTTGTGAAGGCGTAGGCAGTCGTTGCTCTTAACTTCCGCTCGCTGGAGGAAATTAAGGATGAATTTGTGAACCTATGCAGAATGTACATAGCTGTGCAGCTCATCCCTTCATTTCTCTCGTTCCCGAAACGTCGTGCCAATCTTCAATGTTATCTATAAATCTCCTAGTTGAGGGATTCTGCCTGCAGTTTACAGAAGGTTATGTTATGCACTGTTTGTACACTGTAAAAATTTTTTCTTGAAAAAAACAGAAATTGTCTGGCAGCTGGCCTGCCAGAAAATTTCTGTTCTCTTTCTGTTTTCTGTTTTTATGTTTTTGTAATTTTACATGTCTCATCTGTTCCTGCTAACAGAAAATTTGTGTAATTTCCATCGCTTTTTCCGTTTTCAGTAACAGAAAATGTCTGTAATATTACATGTATTTTTTTGTTCTCAGCAACAGTAAATTTCTGTAATTTCGAATGTCTTTTCTGTTGGCAGTAACAGAAAACTTCTGTACCTTGACATAGATTTTCGGTTCGCACTAACAGCGAATTTCTGTAATTTTACTACTCTTGGTTTTTTAGTACAGAAATCCTGTGATTGGACAAGTATTTTTTTTTCATTCGTTCAGTACATGAAGTTTCCGTAATTAAAAAGGGCTCTCTGCTTTAAGTAACAAGAAATTCTGAAATTTTATTCTCTCTCATGGCAGCAACGTCACTTGACGAAAATTAGGCAATTTGAAGGTTATGCAATATTAAATGTATGTGATGCAAGAACAGAAAATCTCAGACAGAAAGCACCACAATTTTTGCATCTGCATTGTCCCCGTTATAGCACGCATCCTCTCTCACAAATTCGTTAATTCAGTACACCATAGAGTGAAATGCGAACAAGTTTATCGACATGGAACATAAAAGTTCAGGCAGTTGCCAACATGTGCATCTTGAAATACGAGAGATGCCCACACTATCACAAGCGGCCACTATGCGTTATTTGAAGGTCACAGGTTCGGTCCCTGCCAGCGCGATGTTATCTTTTCATCCACTTTGCTTTCTTCACATTTACTTCGTAATGACTACAAATAACATCCCCTGTACTTGCCTTGGCTTTTTTGTCTGTTAGTTGTACAATTCCCGTTTCGTTCACTATGCCCCCAGTATCAAAAGGGGTCCAGATTCAGGAATCTCTCGGGGATATTGTTCGAGTTGGCCGGCACATATGTTTGAACGTCAAGTCCTTCAGGGAGCTACTCAATGACGGCACTTTCTGGTTCAGGTTGTGCTGTTTCCCACGTGTATGGTCAGTCGTTGTGCCCTTTCCGGGACTGACATTGGCAATTGACCTAAAAAGAAGAGGCAATTTCGTTTAGCAGTGCACAAGAACCTAAATATTCTTAGATACAGTGTAACTACAAAGGCACCTACTTGCTCTTCATTAAGAATATGCTTTTCTGCATGCATCCATCTCAACTTAAATTACCATCACTTTAAATACAATATTGCCACATAAGTCTAAAATGAAACTCCTAACCTTTATAACACTAAAATTAGAGTCTGGACCACCTAATGTCTAAGTACTGACAGCCAGTTTGCTTGTGGATACTCGCGAGCAGCATACCATAATACAGGTAGCTTCTCATTGAAGGCATTATGGTTTAGTTTTAGTACTTTTGTTTCAAAACGCTTTCTTTTCAGGTTACCTAAATGAGGCCATCTCAATAAATAAAGGTATTCTATGTGAGCAATATACCACACATTTTTTTAATGTTACCGGAAAGCTAAAATTATTGGCCAAAGTATTGTGTCCAAGATTTAGTTTCAATCTCACCTATGAGTGAACTCCAGGATAAGACTTGCCTCTTTTGGGTGGGCAAAGTTGACGCAAAGTGTGCCAGGAATAATATCTTGAACGCCTCTCTAGGACTGGATGCTTGCATGAGAGGAACGTTGTCAATGCAAGGTGTGAAGGACTTCCCTGTCAGGAAACCACCACCTGGAAGTTGAAAATTTGGGTTCAAGATTTACTATATTTAGAAGGGGAGAATAACATACCTTTAGCAAATATGAAATGCCAACTTGGCATTTCCTCAATATCATCATCACAGGTGGTATCCTTGAATAAAAAAAAAGAGCATTGATCGAATAAGTAGACACGAGGTAAAATAGAATTTGTTAATAACAGGAAACCGCGCGGGCAAACGGGACAAGAAAGGCTGATAGGACTTTCTTGTCCCGTTTGCCCGCGCTGTTCCCTGTTATGAAGCCAAACCAACAAGCTCAAGCTCATACCCTTTTAAACAATTTGTTAAGCTGGATGTTTGCACGTATTTTAACACTGCGTACTCTCAAACACTTTGAGCGCCCGAACGATGCTTATCAAAAAGCACAATGCAAGAAAGAAGATAAAAAATCAACAAGTGATTTTCAGGCTGTATTAGCACCGAATCTCTTGCCCTAAGTGGAAGTGAAATGACGCATTCTGAAAATGCTGGTCTGCACCTGCGATGGTTCGCTCTATTTTCGGTGTACAATCGAGCCCGGATATATCGAATTCGATGGAGATTGTGAAATAGTTCGATGTATAAATAATTCGATATTCGAAATTGTGCTCATAATAAAAACATAGCACGTGTCTGACAAATATCTAAATTTGCAGAAAGACGGGAGATTACCGACTGGCGCATCCAAAAGCAGCAACGTCGACAGGCACACGACGGTGATAAATGATTTATTTGATGCGCAAAAAGCCGAACAGGTCGACGGGGCTCAACTGGCAGCACACGTGAAATGCGCAAGAAGGAAGTAGTGCTGAATAAAAAAAAAAAGGCCAGTTTAGTGCCCAGAAAGACATGCCCTGTAGTCACAAGCAAGCGCTTACACCACACTCAAAATCCAGCGCCAAATCACAGCGCCGATACCTTCGACGGAGCGCGAATTCATCAAAAGCCGCCACTTCTTCAAAGCACCCACCCTACCCCCACGCCAGCTAAACGCGTGCGAGAACAACCACCGTGTTTCGAACAAGTAAGCGCTTACACCACATTCCAGATCCAGCGTCAAGTCACAGCGCCGATACCTACGACGGAGCGCAAATTCATCAAAAGCCGCCTCCTCTTCAAAGCACCCACCCTCCCCCTATGCCAGAGAAACGCGTGCAAGAATAGCCAGCGTATTTCGAACGAGTAAGCACTTACACCACATTCCAGATACAGCGTCAAATCACAGCGCCGATACTTTCGACGGAGTGCAAATTCATCAAAAGCCTCCTCTTCAAAGCACCCACCCTCCCCCCATGCCAGAGAAACGCGTGCAAGAACAGCCAGCGTGTTTCGAACAAGTAAGCGCTTACACCACATTCCAGATCCAGCGTCAAATCACGGCGCCGATACCTTCAACGGAACGGGAATTCATCAAAGGCCGCCACTTCTTCAAAGCACCCACCCTTCCCCAACGCCGGAGAAACGCGTACAAGAACAGCCAGCGGGCTTCGAACAAAGCCGCTTGTGCATAGCGTCGAAAGTTCGAGAACCTTAGGCCCCCGTGACGCTGTCTCAAACGACACTGCTTTCACCGTTGCGTCTACCGACGACGCCGAACTGGCTCAACATCTTTACCGAGCCGCTGCTGCACTGTGAACAGATGAGTCATGTCCAACTCTCCCGAACCAAGGCGCGAACCAATAAGCGCGCAGAGGCGTGTGGGTCGGCCAGTCAACGAAGAAGCCAGTGAGCCAGAAGTGAGGAAAGACACTATCAGACTGTGGCACTGAAAATAACTTATATGTCGCCACGCATACATATCTTGTAGTAACGCAAAGTTCAAAAAAAAGGAAAGGAAGCAGAAAAAAGGAGAGGAACAAAATACAGGCGCTACACACACTACGCTACGCGTGCGCGGATTTCCTGCACGTGTGGTGCAGTGCACTTTGAGGCCTTGGGCGTGGCGTCGCGTTCGATATATCAGATGTGCAGCGAAGAGGAGCACTATATTTGCGTGCACAAACCCAAGATATTTGCATGGAATTCTACCTCTGTTTCACAGGCACAACAATTCGTGTGGTTCGATATATGCGTGTTCGACTGCATTTTTTCGATAAGTGCTGTTCATGTAGAGGGCACAGAATCGTTGCGGTAATATGAAACGGGTTGAGGCGTTGCTCAAAAGGGACACTGCGTCGCGTCACTTTTTAAGTGATTATATTATTGAACAGAATCTCGAGCGATACAATTCACTAAGGCAGACACATTAGCGCTGCGGTGTCAAAGACCCTCTATAGTTCGACGTAACGTCGACGCGTGCGCACACTCGGCATAGCGGCGCTACGCTATTCAAACGTATACAGCACAAAGGCCGGCGCGACCGCGCGTCCGGCGTCCGTGGCGCGCCGCGCCCCTGCTGCAGCCGGCGCGAGATGCGACATGCTGCAATCCGCGCCGGCGACGTTACCCAAAGAACAGTGTACCCAAAGACCCTGACTGCACGGTGTCTGCGTTTCTTCGTTACGAAGGGACGCCGGGCGTGCTCAACTGCGTATGCGTCAAGTCGACGTAGCGCGGCCGGCGGGGCGCGCAAGTGGGAGTATGAGTGCTCGGTTTTCGCGTCAACGTAACGTGACGAACCAACGAACCTGGCGCCGCCAACCTCTGCTGGTTGACGCGAACGCTGCGCTGGACTATAAAGGGCCCTTTATAACGAGGCGATTACGCTGGCAAAGCAGAACAAGAAATCACGCATCATAGCAAGCTAAGGACGCACACGATCCGCATAAATGGGACTGCTCCGCCAACGCCACATGACACAAACACATTCTTAGATCGCAACATCAGCGGAGCACCCGCTTTGGTGCGCCTAAACTAGCGGAAACTTTGGTGCGCCTAAACTAACGGTCGAACATATTGCAGTGCGACGCAATCTCTCGCAATCGCGTGCACGATAGTACGCTCTGCGCGGTAACAACGAAGCACACTGCGCAGACCGCGGCAGCCGCTTGGCACATTTGAAATGGCAGCACTGCTCTGCTTACACCTCCTGCCGCACGGCTAAGCGCATCAGCACAGCTAAATACGACGTGCACTAGCAATCAACGTTTCCAGAACCATTCGTTCAAAAAACGTTGCTAACTGTGCATGGCTACGCGAGCCACTGTCATCGAGCGCTATAGCAACAATATTATCAAGTAATATCACTTCAGTAATAGAGAATAGAGTTCAGTAATCACATAAAGCAGCAAGAGAACTTTCACTCACCTGATGGACGAACTGTAACAAAGCGCAGTGGTTCAATGGCAGCAGACCGTCGACGAGCAAACAACGAGGAGCGTCAGTCGGTCCAGTCCACGAAGAAGAAACTATAGGCCTATGCAGCATGAAATTTGAATCTGTGCATCGAAGCGCGCCGAAAGCAAGGACCGCAACATGTACGAATGCGCATATTACTTGAGACAAAATTAATTGCTACAGTTGGCTTGCTTCCTAAAATATAAGCAATTTATTACTCGGTGGAGTGTATTTTTATAGCTGTTTTTCAATTACTAAGAGGCACGTGATCAATCGTCTGTAAAGCGCCGGCTATAAAGACAGAAATTTTCTGTTTTTTTCAGGTACGTATTTCTGTTAAAGACGAATAACAGAAATTTTCTGTGTGTCCACAGACTTTGTCTGTAAAGATGTCTGTACTTTTACACAGATTTTTTACAGTGTATACCGTGCCCTTTTTTTTCAAATTGTAATGGTGCATGCCTTCCTAACGATGTTATGTTGGTAGAAGGTGGTCATCGAACTACGCGGGTAGGACTAGCAGGGGGTGTACAAAGCGATTTCGATCTATTTTCAGGGTTCGTTTCAGTTTGGTAATAAAGGCGCGAATAAGCTTCTCAATGCTAATTCATTGGATGCATATGGTTCTAAGTAAATAGACATCGCCAGGCCCGGAATTCTTAATTGTCATTTATCATGCCAGATATTTCGTCAAGCGAATATAGGCCCACTTTGCCCTACGCCTTGTTTAATGGACCTCGGCTATTTCTGCGTATTCCAACGCTGTTGCGACAGTATCATGTAGCTCTCGTACTATATAGTGCAGGGGTCTCAAACACGTGACCCGCGGGCTGCATGTGGCCCGCAGACCTCTCGCTAGCGGCCCGCGGCCGGAACATTCCTGTCTTCGTCCAATTTTTTAAATTTTCTTTATAAGTACGTTCTGATAAGTGACAAGCATGCGTCACAAATGGCACATGCTTGTCATTAGTGACACATAAATTTTTTTCCGTGAGGCACCCCCTGCAGCCACTATGTTTTGATAGATAGCAGTGAAACAACACTCTACATACTAGAATCGCCGTCCAGATTTTAGTTATTGGGAGACTGGGATCGATTTGTTGGTGGAATCCTAACGCCAAATACACTTCATAAATTACACATATGAGATACGGGGCATCCCTTCTTTCAAACGGCAACGTTAGCTGACATTGGGCACAAGCAATTACCCACATCTCCCCCCGTCCTACCTTCGAACACTATACTGGCCTTTGCGGGAGCAAACTTTCGTGATTGCGGCTCGTCAGCTGAGGTGAGTTTGAGAGCCCTGATGTAGAGCAACAATACCAAAACTCAAACGTTAACAATATGCGCACACAAAGCAGGCTGTGCATGTCCATCTCGCGTCACGGCCACTAGGAGCCGTGATGGAACCATGGAAAAATAATGCGTTGTAGAGATTCTATGTTACGAGGTTCCGCGCAGCTATTTCGTTTTAGTGGAGGGATGTAACTTTCAAGACTGCTTTTCCCAGAGTTGCCAGTTCTGATTATTATAAGCGGAGTTGGGCTTCTTTTTTGGCTGAGTCGCTTGGAAATTCTTAGAGTCGTTTGTGGTGTTTTTCTGGGCTTACTAGCGCTTTTTCAGGAAATATCATGATTTTAGTGCCCGGCTCATGTATTTGTCGTCAAATACATGACTTGACTCCAAATATACGACCCCCCCCCCCCCCCCCTGCACTCATTTAGCGCTCCTAGGCCCTTGTTTTCCTCCTGGCGACATTTATCAAGGCGCTAAAGCACGGAGGAAGAAAAACTCGGGAGAGGCACTGACATCACATTCAGTGAAGCCTCGCGAAGCGGGAAATCGGTTATTTTGACTGGGAAGATTCTTCTCTCTTGCTTACATCGGAACAGTAAAGTAGAAGACCCGTCTGTGCCTCCGGCTCGAAAACCACGTGGAATGCGCGGCGCGGCGTGCGTGCCCAATTCGAAGAACATGTATGGTTCCGCGGAACTGGATCACATGGATTTTCCAGATGTATTGGAAACCAGTGACGATGACTCTGTGTTGTGTGCGGTTCTGAAGTGCAGAAACAACATTCAGTGTTTTCAGTCATTCAAGCGCCTATTTCTATTATGTTAAATGAATAAAAAATAACGAAAATGTAATATAAACAAACTTTTTCACCTTCCATATGGGCTTGTAGTACTTTTTTCACACTACAAAATAATTTTTAAGAATGAGAATATTTTTTTTTCACGTCCGCTTGTTTTGGGCTTATTCACAGGAGTGCCGCCGCTTTTTTGGGCTTCTTTTGTGGTGAATATTCGCTTGTTGAGTCGGCGGCATCTGACAACACCGCCTTTGATCCTCTTTGTCGCGTGTTGCCCCTCCCCTTGCTAAGCTCACCAAAGGCCTCTCGGCAACAGACACCAGCAGCGCCTGGGGATAATCATCATGGCTGAGACGTTGCAGCTGGTGCTCGAAGCTACCCGCCACCAGGCGGTGGCACGACGGGGTCAGAGACGCTTTTAGGCAGGCGACGGCAATACCCCTCTTAACAAGTTTATAGTGCGCTAACATGAAGGGTAGGATTGCTTTCTTCAAGCAGGGTTTATATTGGCAGCACACATTGTCAGAGTTAAACGACAGCTCAATGTGTAAAAATCTTATCTTTTTATCGGAGGGTTGCAGAACCGTGAGAATTAGTGGCATCATTTCACTCTGAAGTATGTCAAAAATATCCTGTGTTGACGATCCACTCGTTTGAAGCACAAGGAATTTCTTCACGAACCGGAAAACCTTGGCCACAGTGGACAGCGCAAGGTGAGCCATCAGGCTTCTGTCAAATCTCGCTAGCAAAAGGTTGCTAAGGACGGGGGCAATACTAGAACCTATGCACACGCCATCTCGCTCAATGAAAATTGAGTCATTAAAGCTGATGAAGGTCGAATGAAGGTAGAAAGCAAGAAGTTCGGGGAACTTGTCGACATGAATTCCGCAGACATTTTGAAATTTTGTGTTTCCATACCTATCAATACATTCGCTCACTTCATTGCAGACACGATGGAGGCGAAAATGTCTGAGGCCCTTGTGCTTAGCTTTTGGTGCACGTTAAAGAACCCCAGGTGGTCGAAATTTCCGGAGCCCTCCACTACGGCGTCTCATAATCACATCTTGGTTTTGGGACGTTACACTCCAGATATATTATTATTATTATTATTATTATTATTATTATTATTATTATTATTATTATTATTATTATTATTATTATTATTATTATTATTATTCATTACAGACAAGGTTATGGGGCAAGGAATTAAACAAGTCTTTCACGTCAACCGAGAATCCACCTACTTGATTCGGGCACTCGGTCTGAAGGTATTCAGACACATTGTTCGGGCTGGCGATGACACACGGATCATCGATGGGGAGGGCATCTAGGGACGACTGCGGGTAAGAAGCCACGTTCCGTTGCCAAGTTCCACGTTCAGAGACGATGGCTCTGAATGGGTACCGTCTTTGTGGTTCTTCACAGAAAAGACCACGTCAAGGCATAGGTTGCGTGCGGCCTTAACGGACTTGGCCAAGACAGGAAGACCCACCTCGTCACAGAACTTGGCTGCCTGCTTTCTAGCTTTTGTCGGGTTGACGTCCAAGATCCCTTTGAAGTTCATCGAGATGGCCTCCTCAGCTTTGCAGTCATACTCGTCATTCGTCATAAGCACGAAACCGCGCTCTTTGTCAGCCTGAAGGAGCCTGGCATAAGCATTAGGCAACGTAGAAACCACATAGCGTGAGCGTTGTCCTGTCTTCGTTATCTCCTCTGGGAGGCAGTTGACTCCTTCCTGAACAAGCCACCCAACTTCATCTGCTTTCGCACGTCCCACGGTGTCTCTGACCAGGCCGGGCAGTTCCACCTTGTCATGTTTTGGGTGCTCGCAGTATTTTGATTCCTTTCTTAACAGGTTTTCCACATCGTTCGGCAGCGGCAGGTTCACAATGACGACCACGTCTTGACCAGGCCGCACGTCTCTGCGGCTTCTCTTTGGCAACCAAGGCAAGAGCTGGAGCCAAAGGAACTCAGCCGACTGATGCGCCATCCGAAGTTCCCTGTGGAAGAGCTTCTCGCTAGATTCCCGGGGTGCTTGTTTCAAGTTGGCACAGCGCAAACATTCCGTAAAAAGCGGGTTTGTCGCCAGGCCTCGGAGCGCATATATATACATAATATATATATATGTGACGGTTCAAGGGTGAATGGGAGAAAGGAAGAGGAGGAGTTAATTAAACTGGTGTTCTGACTGACGCCATGTCTCGTCCGTTATATATATATATATATATATATATATATATATATATATATATATATATATATATATATATATATATATATATATATATATATATATATATATATATATATATATATATATATATATATATATATATATATAGGTATATTCCCGCTTTATGAAGGCCCCGCCTCCAATGAAGGGAGGCTTCAAGCCCTGCAGTTGATAAACAAAAGGGCGCGATAATACGATAGATAAAGAAGATGGACACGGGACGACGCGCTACTAGCAACTGAAATATTTTTATTCAGGAAAGACGTATGAAATGCGAAGCATTTTTTTAGCGAACCTCAGGCACTTTGGGCGCTTCTAGCTACGTATCTATTTAGAGATACTATAGAGTAGAGTGACTTGATTCTGGCGGGAACAAGTCGCGTGACTAGTGTCACGTGATGTTACGTCATGTGAGTGGTGCTACGTGATTTTGGCGGAAACATGTCAAGTGACTAGTGTAACATGACTTCACGTGACTTCACTAGTGTTACGTGATTTTGGTGGGAGCACGCCGCGTGACCAGTGTTAAGTGATTTTACTTCACGCGACTTGTGTTATGTGAGTTTTGGTGGGAACATGCCAACACTATTGAACATTTATCCGCCATGTGGAATGGTGGATTATGGTGGTGAAAGATGGTGGCATATGGCGTTTGCTGTACGCTGGCGCATAGTGGATAGAATAACAGAGCGTAAAACGGCTCTACAGCGTCAGGACCATCGTGCCTAGCTGTCACATAAATGATTGTATAGAAGGCCATGTAGAAAGCAGTAGTACGAAAAAAAGTATGCAAGAAGAAAGCTTCCGCTACTAGGAGTCGAACATGGTACTTCCGGATCCCGAGCCGAGTACTTTTCAACTACGCCACGCTGACACATGTATTGCTTTTTGTAGAATGACCAGTCAACGTATTAATACACCGTTCGGCTTCAGCTTTCTATGTCTCATACTCGAGACAGGCGCGAACTTCACCTTCTACTAAAATTTGCAGTTATTGAACGCAAACTGCTGCCGGTAACGAATGGCACGTCGATAATAGCATCAGCGCCT
Source organism: Rhipicephalus sanguineus (assembly GCF_013339695.2). NCBI lineage: Eukaryota > Metazoa > Arthropoda > Arachnida > Ixodida > Ixodidae > Rhipicephalus > Rhipicephalus sanguineus. The sequence goes on along the minus strand of NC_051178.1, from coordinate 5,212,837 downwards.
AACTTTCTTTTAAAATTCACAACGTAACTAAAAAAATCTCAAGTGGACCGAGGAGCGGGTATGGTTTACCGGCTGTTACTGTCTAGTTTAATAGCTGTTTCTCGCTTTTTCCAAAGGGCAACACGTGCACAGGCTTTATGTCCCCTCTAATTCCATTTGATAAGTACGCGCGTACAATTGATTCAGTATTGCGATGTTTTTCGCGCAACGTACAGCGCAGCCGTGCCAGCGCACTGATCTGACGCTCTATCATTAGCTACAACTACACAACAACTGGGCCAAAAACGAGCGCAGTGCACGGGAAAAATGTGCATCATATTGGTTCTAAGGCCTACGAATTGACGAGTCTATGTTTTCGCACACGAATCAGAGAAGTGCCGGCGAGTGCGACCGGCGGCGGTTGGTGACCTCAGGCGTTTGGTAGAAGCGCGTCGCATCGATGCTCATCGCTTCTTGTGCGGACACCGTACACAAGAAAAAATACTTCTTTTATGTTAGCCTATGCCACAGCTGTGCTGTAATGTCATTCATACTCATCGAAATCGTGAATCCTGAAACACAGAACCGCCGATGACACGTAGACAGACTCGGTCGGTACGCTATGCCTAATGTTTGGTGGAAATCATGGTTGTAGAGTATGATGGTGGAAGTCATACTTGGTGGGGCTTATCTTGACGCAGACCGAAGGTAAAAGTTTGTGCATTTTATTTCGCGTGCATTTTCATTGTTACTTTAAAGTACCGCTGAGGTAAGTGAGTGTGCAAGGATTGCCATAGTTGCGTTTCTAGCGTGGCGGGATCAAGCATCGGCTGTTTTCTGGCATACCCGCTGGAAAGGGCGATTGCGCAGCCAGAGCTCATTTACTTATCGACAACTGCACGGCGATGTAACACAGTTACTGTCGCTCTTCCCACCGACACCTCTAGACTTGTAAACATCACAATAGAGCAACACATCGCGGATGTAAACCTGATAGGTATGTGCGCAAAATGCAAACATCCACGCCTGCTGTGCTCCACAAAGCTTGAGGCGGTTAGGGACGCCGCATGAATAAAAAAAGCGTGCTAGAAAGCGTAAAGATCGGCCTTGGCTATTATGATCTGTGAACATATTTTTCTGCACCTTCACCAGCAAAATTTTAGACATGACTGATTTTACGTAATGTCACGTGCACTTCCATCATACCACCATCATCTACTATGCTTCCATCATGCCACCGTCATCCGGTGTGTTCACCGAGCCATCCACCAAAACATGTTTTGCGTCGTAACTATGAACCAGAATTTTTCACTTAACACCAAAAGAAGCTCGCCACCACTACCACCACCATCTGCCACCATTTTTTACACTCTCGCCATCATCAGCCATTATGAGCACAACAGCTTCCACCACATCCACTATTCTTTCAACCTTGCACACTATTGTTTCCACCATATCCACCAACTATTCCTGCATCCACCAACCCAGGATTTTCAATAGGGAAGTGACTAGCGCTAGCTGATTTTGTAGCGTGATTTCGGAGCACGGGTGAGCGGAGCGAAGCAGTGGACGAAGAGAGCGCGTGCCGGTTCAATTTCGGTTTGCACGACCCAGCGCAAAGGAAAACGCAAACAGCTAAAACTTCCCGTTCAAATGCGAGCACAGCTTTGGTCTCGATGGGGGTGAAATAAAAAGTCGGCAGCATCCACGTATTTTGGTATAAGTTAAAAAAATGCCCCCACCTCCCCGAAGGGAATCGTGAGGAAATGCGAATGCATTTCTTGCGCCGAGAGAGGGTACCGTTGCCGTCAGATATTCGCCTTCACCGACTTCTGCCATCGCCTCGAGAGGCGCCCAGCCAGCGAACGGTCGAGAGTAAGGCGCGAGCGGACGGGAGAGTGGGGCGCCAGCGTTCTCGGCTCGGCGTTGGCGTTTCACAGCGGCGTCTCGAGCACACATTTCCGGATGTTCTTGAGAGGCGCCCAGCCAGCGAACGGTCGAGAGTGAGGCGCGAGGGGACGGGAGAGTGGGGCGCAGGGAGGAGAGAGAGCCAACGGCAAGAGAAGGAGCGGCGAAGCACTGCACCTACCCTCTCCTACACTCTCTCGCACCACATGCTCCGGTTGCTAGGGCGAGGATAAGCGCGCGCGCCCGCAGCTGTTGCTATGGGAGGGGGCACCGCGGACAACGCCGGACGCCTGACATAGCCTGACTAAGAAATGCATTCGCATTTAAAAACTCCAGTTGTCCCAAAATATTTCCGGATTCCCAACTAGGGTTTACGCAATGGTGGTTTGGCACACATAATATTGCAGCATTTTTATGAGCAGTTTGTTGCGCTGGTTAACGACGTCCTTGATGTCGCAAAAAAATCAAGCCTTTATAAACAATTAAGTAGACAGGAGCTGTGGGAGGCTGCCATGCGCCGCTACAACGCCGTACTTCGGGATCCTATCCTCAGGTGAGCTGAGCTGTTAGAGGAGGCCTACCGCCAGTAGGATCCCTCGACTTCTCGCAGCCCCTTTCCCATAGGATGGGGTAAATAACGTCATTTCTCTATATCTCTCTAAACGCAAAGTGCTTTTTGGAGTTCGGCTCTGCAGGGCTTGAGAGCTCGAAAGTAGAGAAGTAGCTTCAGCTCATTCGCAACCGAAAGCAGGTCCACCGCAAGAGCGTAGAGAAAAGGCACTTCAGTGTTGATGCCTGCCAATAAGAGAAGAGTGAGAAGAATATAGACACAATCACCTCAAAAGCGAGGGCAAATGATATATCGGAAAAAAACCGGGGAAAAAGCGTAAGCATGGTGGATCGCAGCTGTTGTGGCCGGACAACCGGTGGGCATGCCAACGGGCTGTCGGCACAGTCCCATAGGCGCTATTCAAAACACTTTGGAAGGCGAGTAAACATCCTATTGAGCGAAGCAAAACGGAAACGCGAGCTAGTTGGTACTGATTCATAATGGTGTAATAGTAGCGCAAAAAAGACGAAGACAAGAAAGTGAACACCACAAGCGCTTAATCACAACTGAAAGCTTTATTGCTTGAACAGAAAATATATCTAAACTTGACGCTCGACTAATTCCCGCGCATGCGCATCGTGGGCTAGGCAAAAGGCAAGAACCAGAACAAAAACACACCGCCTTCAACCCTCCGCCCCCAACAGGCTACCCCCTTTCCTTGAGTAGCACCACTTCCCTCTTCGATATGGCTAAAGAAGGATGACTAACGCACGTAGATGCCCTCGTGCTAACATGAAAAGCTTCAGGAAGTTCTCGTGTCGTGCGATCGTGGTGTTTAAACAAGAGTTCCGTCGCGGGGAATTGCGCTTCGCACCGGCACTCAGCGCAGTGCATGGCGAAGTGCGTTCGGGGTCTCCCCCGCAAGGAAGACTGATGCTCTCTTAGACGTATGCTCAAACATCGGCCTGTCTGGCGGACGTAGACACGACCACATGACAGGAATACAATAGACGACGTTGGCCCTGCACGACACAAACCTAACTTTATGGTTAATAGAGCAACCGCGCGTCACGACGTTGTCAAGCCTGTTGCCGACCATTGAACATAGTCTGCCTAGCTTGTTACTAGCAGAGAAAACCACCTTCAGCCCAAATCGCTGGGCTGCCTTCTTAAGCCGATGTGAGAGCGCGTGTACGTATGGCATAACAGCCACTTTATCATTTTGATCTGTGTTCTGGCTGCGTGCATCGATATCTTTTATCTGTTTGATGAGGCGCTGGCAGGTATTTGTATTACCCATATAGGAAAGGCTGCGTTCTTTACACGATCCACCTGCTCCTGAAAGCTGCGAAGAGCGAAATGTGTACACGATCTGTTGACAGCGGATTTCAGACACGACATAGCAATGCCACCTACCCAGCACCTCCACCAGTTGTCACGTGCTACAGAAGGACTTGAACTAGGAAATACTGCACCGGCAAGAGAGACGCACACAAGACTGGGAAGATGGCTGCCAACACAACAACAACAACTCGGAGCGAGAGCGTGCTCTGTCCCAAAACGTCTTCTTCCATTCTTGTGGATTGTTGCTCGCGCTCGCCGTACCTGTCATGCTGGGCAGGTGGCAATATGTAGGAGTCGCGAAAGTAGGTATCCATTCAACGTGCGTTTTAGATGCGAAGTATCTTATGGCGGTGTTCAATCCGATGGTGGTGGTGGTGGTGTGCGGCATGGCCACCCTTACTGCGCATGCGCATACCTTCTCCACTATCCCTCTCCACTTCACCTTGCCACTTTCTCTCTCCCCTCCCCCTGTCCACTTCGCCTCCCCCCTCCCCTTTCCACTCTTCCTCTGAAACGCGGGCTAGACATGCCGAAATTTTCTCCTGCGCAACGCCGCGAAGAGCACCAGCGCATGCGCGACCCCTCCCCCTCTCTGTCTTCTCCTACGCTGCCCCCCTCTCGCAGGCCTGCCGACTGCGTTCCCCGCTCGCCCTGTGAGAATTAACGCCCAGGCTAGAGGGAAGACAAGACGCGCGTAGCGTTCCTATTCGCGTTCCACGACGCGAGATCGGTAGCATGCCCAAAGAACGCCAACGGAACGCGATCGTGCAAGTGCTCCAGCTTCGCATCGCCTCATGGTCCCCTTTAGCGGGAAATGGTGTATTTTCTTATTACGTTTGCTGCACTCTGTTTTCGCCCACAAAGACTGCTAGCAACGCTCTGCGCAAACCGCGCCTCATTGTTCGAGAAGTTTCGCGATTATTGTAGATTGTTTTGTTAAGATTGCGCGCAAGACGCGAACACGAGAGCTTATTCTAGGCCTTGCGCGACAACCAGCGATAACGCTGGAGTATTCGACGGCACGTGTATAAATACCGACGCGCTTCACCACTTTCCGTTTCTCGGCCAAAAGTTCGGCCAAATAAAGAGTTCCATCATGAACACGTCGCCTGCGGTCTTCGTCCCCGTCACGACCCGGTAACATCCGGTGGATGTTCTTCACGCTCCATGTATCAACACCCCCCTCCAACCGTGAGTCAAGCCCACACCGTCAAGCATAGGCGTGCGCAGAGTTCCCCATTAGGGGGGGGGGGCAAAGATCCGCCGCAGCGCCCCCCCACCCTACTAAGTCAATGAATGGAGCAGATTTTGCGCCCCCCCCCTCTTAGGTGGCTAGAAGGGTCAATGTACGGGCAGATTTTGCGCCCCCCTCTTAGGTGATTAGGGGGGGCGGCCCCCCCTTCCCCCCCTGTGCGCACGCCTATGTCGTCAAGAGTACATCGACGCCAACCGGCGGGCCAGCCGCAGGCAGCAAGGTCTCCCACCTAAATGCGGACCCCTACCCGACAAGACCACGACGAGGACGACAGGCACGATGACGGCCACGGTATCCCCTGCAGCGATTGTGATGCAGCCACCCAGAGAGCCGCCGACCTGCTATGGAGTGCCAAGTGACGACCCCGAAACCTGGCTCGGGACTTTCGAAAGTGTCTCAGCATTTAAAACTGGAACTCCGACTACAAGCTGCGCCATGTCTACTTTTACCTGGAAGACGCAGCAAGGACCTGGTTCGAGAATCGGGAGTCCACCCTCTGAACCTGGGACGTTTTTCGCAGTGCTTTAATGGAGACGTTCGCGAGCGTCGTCCGAAATGACAGGGTCGCAGCCTTGCTGGAACACGGGTCCAACTCCCAAATGAATTCCTGGCCATCTTCGCAGAGGAAATGCCCCGAATGTTTCGCCACGCTGACTCTGGCATGCCCGAGGAGAAAAAGTTCGCTTCCTCATTCGAGGAGTCGAGAAGAAGCTCTTCGCGGGATTGATGCGGGACCCGTCAATCAGCATCAAAGAATTCGTCTCAGAAGCAACCACCATCGAGAAGACGCTGGAAATGCGAACCCGCCAGTACAACCGCCGCTTCATCCAAGACGCCGCAGCGGCTGAAGCCTTTGGCTCCAACGATCTGCGCGAAACGATCCGAGCCATCATGCGAGAGGAGCTGCAAAAGCTCCCACGTTTTGCACAGCCCAAAGTGACATCTATTGCTGAGGTTGTACGCGAGGAAATCCGACAGTCAATGGGTGTTCCTCTGCCGGCACCACCGCAGCTGCAAGCAACGAACTATGCTGCTGCAGCCCGCCGAAACGCCCCCCCCCTCCTGGGCCCCGTCAAGATGCCGCGCACCCCCAGCAGTTCCGCCGCCAGGCACCACCGCCGCCAGCACCGACGTCATACCGCCCGCCAGACGACCAACGATACACGCCGAGGAAGACAGACGTTTGGCGTGCCCCTGACAACCGCCCGCTCTGTTACCACTGTTTGGAGGCCCGCCACACGTACCGCTGCTGCAGGTACCGACAGATGGGGCTACGCGGCTTCGCCGTCAACGCGCCGCGCCCGCAGCCCGGCGAACGGCCTCTCGACATCGACGAATACATCACCGGAACACACTGGCAAGAACGACGACCTGCCCGCTCGCCGTCGCCCGGCCGCTACTTGTCACCGCACCGCCGGCAGTACACTGACCCAAACCGGGAGGAGTCGGCTAGCCTATATCCGGGAAACTAAGGGCAGCAAGCGATGGAGGTGCGGTTGCTGTACGATGAAATGCCGTAGATCCACCGCAGCCGCCGACGACAACAGCGCGACAACACGACGCAAACCAGACACTCCTGACGACGAAACCTCGCGCACCGAAGAATTGACAACCCCACATGGAAGCAGCGGAACGAACCGACGCAGCCGTGATCCGACGCCACGACGTAACCGCAACGCAAGACGACGAACTAGTGACCTCGACGTTCTGATCGACGGCCACCACGTCATCGCTCTCGTCGATACTGCAGCCAACTACTCCGTCATCAGTGGGCCGTTCGCCGCAAAGTTGAAGAAAGTTAGGACTGCTTGTGAAGGCCCCGAAATTCGGACCGCTGGAGGCCATCTGATAATACCGATCGGTGTCTGCACGGTGAGAGTCACCATCAATATGCTCACTTACCCTGCGACCTTTGTAATCCTACAAAACTGCTCCAGGGATGTGATACTTGGAATGTACTTCCTAAGTGACCATGGCGCCGTCATCGACCTGAGGTCTGAGTCGATAACACAAACCTCAGACAAAGCGCTCCCGCCCCACGCAACGCCAGGGGTCCGTGCATTGAATGTGATGGATGAGCAGGTGAACCGTTCCGCCGTGCTCCAGCGTCATTATTTCCGTTGGCACCGAAAAACCTGTGAACCTTGAAGGAGTGATCGAGGGCGATCAGCACATACTCCTGAACCGTCAAATTTGCGTCGCGCGAGGTATAGCCGAGCTGCGTGACGGTAAAGCAAAGGTAGTGCTGACAAACTTAAGCCACGAATATAGGCACCTCATCATTGGTATGACGGTGCCTATATCGACGAATGTGTGGCCGCCAGCAATGCTCTCGCCCACTTCGATGCTAACGAGCCTGCTTCGACGAATCAAGGTTCCGAACAGGATTTTGACGTCAACCCGAGCCTTCCGAAGGTCAAGCAAGACCAGCTTAAAACCCTGCTCCTGCAATTCAAGGACTGCTTCTCGTCGTCATCGCGGGTCCGACAAACTCCCCTTGCTAAGCACCGCATTATAACAGAACCAATATTCTCAACCACTCCGTCAGAGTCCCAACCGGGTTTCGACGCGGGAACGGGAGGCCGTCAAGAAACAGGTCAACGAAATGCTACGCCACGACATCATCCAGCCGTCCAAGAGTTCGTGGGCATCACCTGTGGTGTTAGTTAGGAAGGAGGATGGGACCCTACGTTTCAGCGTCGATTATCGTCGCCTGAACAAAATCACGAAAAAGCACGTGTACCCCATCGCACGTATAGATGACGCCTTACATCGACTGCACAACGCGAATTACTTTTCGATGGGCCTCAAAACCGGCTACTGGCAAATCGAAGTCGACGAGAGAGACCGAAAAAAACTGCCTTCATAACGCCGGACGGCCTGTTCGAGCTGAAGGTCATGACCTTCGGTCTTTGCTCGGCACCTGCGACTTTCCAACGAGGCATGGATACTGTATTAGCTGGCTTGAAGTAGCAAACTTGCCTTGTTTACTTGGACGACGTCGTTGTGTTTTCCTCGAAGTTCAACGAACACCGACAGCGCCTTGAATCCGTACTTCAACCAATCAAGAACTCCGGGCTCACCCTGAAGCCAGAAAAGTGCCGCTTCACGTACGAGGAGTTCTTGTTGTTGGGTCAGGTGATCAGCAAGACTGGAGTGCGCCTAGACCCCCAGAAGAGCGCTGCCATCGCCGCTTTCCCACCACCCACCGACAAGAAGGCCGTGTGGCGATTTCTCGGTTTGTGCGCCTATTACAGATGCTTTGTCAAACAAATTTCGCGGATCGCCGAGCCACTAACGCGCCGATTCACACCGATGCAAGCAGCGTAGGGCTCGCCGCCTTCCTTGTGCAGCGGACGGACGGAGTGGAAAAGGTTATCAGTTATGCTAGCCGGTCGCTGTCTACGGCAGAGGCCAACTATTCCCCCGCAGAAAAGGAGTGCACAGCCATCATCTGGGCTACGTCAAAGCTTCGCCCCTACCTCTACGGCAGGCCCTTCAAAGTTGTGAGCGACCATCACGCCTTGTCTTGGCTAGCTAACTTGAAGGACCCTTCAGGTCGCCTCGCACGGTGGAGCCTAAGGCTTCAAGATTTCGACACTACCGTCGCGCATAAGTCCGGAAGGAAACACTCCGGCGCCGACTGCTTCTCTCGTGCCCCCGTCGACCCACCACCGCCCGACGACCAGGATGATGACAGCTTCTTGGGAGCCATATGTGCCTACCACTTCGCCGAAGGACAGCGAGCCGACCCGGAACTGAAGGGTCTAGTGGAACATCTGGAGGGCAGGACTGTAGTTATCCCAAAAGCATTCCGGCGAGGATTGGCATCGTTTTCCTTGAAAAACAACGTCCTCGTGAAGAACGTCTCTCCGGCCCGAGCCAGCTACCTTAGCGTTGTAATGGCTGGACACCTCGGACTTGCCCGCCTGCTCGCACGAATACAGAAGTACTACTGGCCGCGCCTTGCCGCCGACGTCACTCGCTACGTAAGGACGTGCCGAGACTGTCAGCGACGGAAGACACCGCCTAAAAGACCAGCACGCTTCCTTCAGCCGACTTCGACGCCTCGGCGAACCCGACTACGAGGTTGTCCCTGACAGCATTACGCACTCTCAGCGGCGTCGTGTGCGACCTGAAGTCATGCAAGTCGTGCGCCTCAAGTCATATTACGCGCTTTAGTGAATCTGAAGACCATAGGCGTGCGCAGGTTTCCCCATTAGAGGGGGCAAAGGATCGTCGCAGCGCCCCTCCCCCACCCTACTAAGTCAATGTATGGGGCAGATTTTGCGCCCCCCTCCGCTTAGGTGACTAGAAAGGTCAACGAACGGGGGAGATTTTGCGCCCCCTTCTTAGGTGATTAGGAGGGCGCGGCCGCCCCCCCTGCCCCCCCTGTGCGCACACCTATGCTGAGGACTGTGCTTCCCTTTATTATTGTGCTATCTTGCTTGTGCGTAATGTTTATTGTACTTTTTTGCTCTATTGTTTTTATTGTTGCACGCAGTGGCCACCCCCCCACCCCTCGTGTTCCGTTTTAAGCATCGGGACGATGCTCTTTCAGAGGGGGGCATTGCCACGTGCGTTTCTTATTGTTACTTTTGCTGTATTCTGTTTTCGCCCACAAAGACTGCGAGCAGCGCTCAGCGCAAACCGCGCCTCATTGTTCGAGAAGCTTCGCGACGATTGTAGATCATTTTGTTAAGGTTGTGCGTAAGACGCGCTTACTCGAGTTTATTCTAGACCTTGCGCGACAACCAGCGATAACGCTGGAATATTCGACGCCACATGTATAAATACCGACGCGCTTCGCCGCTTGTCAGTTGATCGAACGTCAACGCTCTGTTCACCGCTATCAGTGCATACTGTGTGTATTGCTGTAAATTAACTTTCCGTTTATCGGCCACAAGTTCGGCCAAATAAAGAGTTCCATCTTGTACACATCGCCTGCGGTCTTCGTCAACGGGACGACCCCGTGACAATATTATTCTGGCTCTTTTTTACGACGGTCAATTTCTCACCTGTTTCGTTGCGTTTTCAAATGTCCCCCGCTATCTCTACAACGAATGAAGCCATAGCGCTGATAATACAAAAACCACAGAAAGAGGACGGGACGTGCGCTACTCACAAGTGAATCCTTATTTCGGAAAACATATTGTACTTATACAGCAATGAAAAAACACCAACCATCACCAGAAAACCGTATCACAAGCTCAAGCCTGCTTCATGCAGATACGCGATTTCCTTTGCACTTACAGCAATTGAGGGCGCGCTCACACAAGTGGTATTTTCTCCAGCAATCAACCAGGGCTCGACAATCTCTCGCGTGTCCTTATAAAAGCCCTAAACAGAAATATAACAGCACAAGGGACGGGACTGAAGACACAAAAACCACAGGACGAGCACTCGTCCTGTGGTTTTTGTGTCTTCAGTCCCGTCCCTTGTGCTGTTATATTTTTGCAATGTGGCACCAACTTGCCCAGACAAAGTCTCTGCTAAGCCCTAAACAGAACTACACACTCAGTGAACAAAGGTCGGCAGCCGCAGTCATTACAATGCACTGATAAATGGCCGTCGCGGTAACAGTTAAGCTTATGTTTGTGCTCTCTGGGCCTATCATTCAGGCCACTGGCCGATATATACTTTGCCGCACGAAAAGGAGGAATCTTTAAACAACACTTTATGGAGAGGCCACGAAAGGGCACTGGTGCTTCTTCGCGCATCCTCGGCGTTTCTTGTGGAAGGGGTCAGTAAGCTTACAAAAGCTCATGAATTTTTGTGGAGCTCAAAAGAGCGCATCTACTTCCGCTTTACTGGCCACCTTCTTAAGGTTGTGGGATAACCCATGCATATATGGCACAGATACTAACTTCCGCCTTTGTTGAATGTGCCTGCTTGAGCATGCCGGTTCCTTGAACTTCCTTAACAACTTCTCTTCCACTGACAGGAGCATGTGAGCGCAGGGTAGCATGCATCCAGCAGCCGCTCTTTGTGTCTGGAAAAGCTTACCTACATCTGTGGGGGCGAGACGAAATGCATCAACGAAACAAAGGTTAGCAATAGCGCGCTTCGCTAACTTAGAATACGCTCAAGTATTCGGAAGTACCTATTTATTCTCGCGAGTGCTATATTCCCAACAACAATGGCTGCTGGTCAAAGTTAGTTCGATGTCTCAAACTGGATCTCATTATCAACAGGAACTTCATGCGTAATAACTAGCCCGTCAAGGCACTCGCGAAACATGGAAATCACCTCCGTCACAGTGCTATTGCAATCAGGCTCATACAGCACAAGGTAGTCCTCAACGGTGTCATAGATAGACGGTGTCATCACATTCAACATATGTGGATTTTAGATAAAACGCCAGTAGTGCTAGGAACCCCCTGTCGGGTATTCCTGTCTCGGCCTGGAAGGCAATGACGCCATAGTCATATATGCGGTCTTGAATACAACGCATAAGGTCATCTTGCGGCATGGAATTGTACAGGTCTTTAACGTCGACCGAGCAGGCAAACTTTCCTGTCTCGTTATTTGTACTAAGGTACTCTGCTACTTCGTTTGAGCTTTTTACCAAGAAAGGGTCGTCAATACGCCGTAGTCTTAGCTTATCTTGCAGAAAACTGGCAAGGGCCTTCTGCCGCGTTCCTCTTTCAGATACCATCGCTCTAAGTGGTCAGTCTAACTTGTGAGTCTTAACAGAACTGCCTACCAGACAGGCCTACCAGAAAACTATCATCATAAACGGATATGTTCCACAGAAACTAGGTAAATCCCACTACTCGCCACTGGTCCGCTAAAAATGAAGCCAACAGAAGCGACGGCGTGCTCAATTGTGGTCCAGCCAAAATAAAGCCGAGATCACGTGACATGGCCTCGAAAAAGGTAATGAAATGCAAGTCGTGTGACATTTCAGAAAATCACGTGACACGTTCCCGCTGAGAACTGTCGTCACTGGTTATGTAACACATTCCCGCCAAAAGTGGCGTTACCAGTCCTGTGACCCGTTCCCGCAAGTATAACGACGTGGACTACCGTGCCACCTGCTTGTGCTCCGCCACCAATTACGCCACCTGCAGCGGTAGCCAATTCGAGAGCGTCTTGCCAGCTGCTTGGAACCACACACCAATGGCCTTGAAACACGCCACTGTCACGTGATACCTTGTGTTTTTAAAAGCTGGTGTACAGCTCGCGCCTACCATATGCAGCCATGGGTCGTCCGAAGCTAAATCACACTCCTGAGGAAGAAGCCACGATCTGAGAAGTGAGGCTTGCCGCTGCGCGATAACAAAATCGACGACGCCGTGTAGATCCGGAATATGTGGCAGAGAAAGAATAAGTGAAATAAAGAGAACTAAAGAAAGAGACAGAACAAAGCATATGGAAGAGAGAGAAAGGGAAGAAAGCGAAATAAAGATAGAAATAGAAACAATTAAGTGCAAAAAAGTGAGACCAAAATAGAGAGAAAGAAAGAGAAGAAAAAATAGTGAGAAACAAGGAAGGTGCGCTCTTCCTTCAGTCTTGGCCGCATCATTGCGAAGCTGGCATAATTTTTTTCCTTGGCGTATGCGAAAAGGTCTCTAATATTAAATTGTAAGGGGCACGAACACCCGGGTACTGCATATGACGGCAAGCGTGACACAAGCTCCTCCAAGAAAGGCCGCAAACGCCATGACAGCAGTGCGGCCATCCTTGTTCAGGTATGAACTCTCAGTGCACCTGTTGCGCATATGCTAACACCGCGGCCCGTGGTAAATGGGTATGCGCCACACGTGTCAGGAGGAAAGGGTTTAACCACGACCGCGATAGGATTTTCAGGTTATTCATGTCATGACCAGACAGGGATATTCGTCAAATTCTCTTACCCTCCGATGCCAATTGTGGTCTACACCAAGTTAAGGAAGTGAACACGAGAGCACCTAGACGTAGGCGGTTAGATAGATAGATAGATAGATAGATAGATAGATAGATAGATAGATAGATAGATAGATAGATAGATAGATAGATAGATAGATAGATAGATAGATAGATAGATAGATAGATAGATAGATAGATAGATAGATAGATAGATAGATAGATAGATAGATAGATACAAAAGCTCAAAGTGCCTAGGTTTCGCTAAGAAATGTTTCGAACATAAACAGTGTACTAACGCATCAACATATACTATTTATCAGTTTTATTTATCTATGCGATGTGTACTGTTCCCAAGACTCCAAGAATATACTATACAGCAACTTGGGTCGTCGCCCTTTAATGCTGGAGGATGCCGCAGCGCTGGAGTCAGGCAATACTCGTGAGACTTCTGGGGGAGAAAAAGATAATGCAACTTGCGGGCATATATTCTCGATGTGTCCATCTTAAGCAGAGGTCCAGTTCGGCAGAACGCATTCAGTTACTCGAAAAAGCGGCGAGCCGTGACGTCATCGCGCTCCTGACCACGTGGATGCAGCGAACGCGCCAGCACAGTGCCAGGAAGAAAGTGGGCGGAACATACACTAACGGAACTCTTAAACAAACTTGGCAAGTCCGAACTTGCATATGATCCTCTCCCAGTTGTTTGAGAACGATGCAGAGAATGCGTACCGACCTTCACAGGTGCATTGGACGGCACGCCGCCATAAATCTAACTCGAGGCCTGACGCAATCAGAGTTTATAAACGGTCACCGAGAAGGGCTGCCAAAAGCGAATCTCTGGAGGCTCCGTTTATTGCGCTGAAGCGCATTTCGTCCGTCTCATTTGTGTCGACATCCGTGAAAGCTTCGTGACGTCAAAATGGCGTTGCAGAAGAAGAACCGGAAACAGAAGAGGTGCGATGCTCGCCGAGCATAGCGGCGGCTGAAGTAGCGGCGGTTGAAGTAGTGCAGTAGGCGCGGTTGAATCAGTGGCAGCTTAAGTAGACAGTCCATTACATAGACGCATAATAATGATATTAGGGGTTTAACGTCCCAAAACCACGATATGATTATAAGAGACGCCGTAGGGAAGGGCTCCGGAAATTTCGACTATTTGGTATTCTTTAACGTGCACCTAAATATAAGTACACGAGCCTCAAACATCTTCGCCTCCAACGAAAATGCAGCCGCCACGGCCGGGATTCGATCCCGTGACCTTCGGGTCAGCATTCGAGCGCCATAACCACTAGACCACCGCGGCGGGGTTCATAGAAGAGCTCCCCCGGTGAAGAGATGTATTGTATGTCCAGATTCAACGTGACTCTCTTCGGGTGTCCATTTGACCCCTTTTGGAAGGCAGATGAAGAGAAACAGAGTTAGCATTTCGGCAGGAGTCACTAGACTCTCCTGAAGCTCGTTTTGATTGGCTTCCGTGATGAAGGCGCCGTACATACACTTCGCGCGTTTGCCGTTGGGCGCCGTTCTGGCGTGGTGACTCGCCTCGCTCGCTGACGGAGCCAGCCGGGCTGGCGCCGCGCCTCCGCCTCCTCTCTCAATCTGCTCTGTCTCTTGGAATGCGTTGCGTCGGTTGCGCGGTTTGGGTCAGTTTCCTGTCATGCAGTTTGTGTGCGAACAAAAGGGCGCAACTTCAGTGGCGTTGACGCCAGGCTCCGTGGTCGAAGTCTCGCTTGGAGGGCGGAATATTCATGGAGCATCGGGCAGGGACAACGTGCGCCTGGTAACGGTGAGTGTACTGCTTTCGTAGGTACTAATTATACAGCTTTAGCTGGGCGTCTGCAGCCCCACTGCGGAAGTTATCTGCCAGCCATTTACAACAGCAGCCTGAATCCGCGGGGATGTTGCGGATGCGTAACTAAAACTGTCAGTCAACGAGTTGACACTCTTATGCGCGTTGCTGTACAAGCTCCTATAAAATGAGCGATGCAAACAATTACCAAGCGTCATTTTTTTCTCATCGCATATTGTGTCTGCACTGCTCCAAGATGTCATTTTGACATGCGCTTGGTCTACTTCATAACAACATTTCCATCAACCTTGAGTGTGCAGCGTGCTTCTGCGCGTAGGAACGTCAAACAAAAGCCCGTCTACAGAACGCTTACACGCACTATATATAATGGCTTTTATTGGCTTAGAGACGGTAGTTGTTTTGTTCTGAGCCTTGATTATGTCCGTGTGGACTACTTATTGCGTAGATTTTGCGAACTTTTATTGCAATTTCATTTTCTCATCATAATATGACGCTCTGCTTTTCAGATACCGTTTTTATGGTGCTCACGTTGAACACGAGCGACCGCCTTACAAGTTACAAATCTGATGCCTCCAGCC
Organism: Rhipicephalus sanguineus; assembly: GCF_013339695.2. NCBI lineage: Eukaryota > Metazoa > Arthropoda > Arachnida > Ixodida > Ixodidae > Rhipicephalus > Rhipicephalus sanguineus. The sequence continues at coordinate 5,197,565 of NC_051178.1, read as the reverse complement.
GTCACCACTTTTTATTTAGTCTTAATAATAAGGAATAAAGATTGAAATATGTTGCCGATTTCTGCAGTTTATTTTGCACCATATGACACTATGCACATGAGTCACACGATTTAGTTGGCTATACTCAAACACTCTAAGAGAAAAAGCGGCTCAAGGGGGAGTAACGTCAGCTTGAGTCCTCAAATTGTCTCATTAGTCCGCGTGAGGACCGACTGTCGCGAAGGGCGTGTCGTGTGCAATTTCGGGGGACTAAACATACCTCGGAAAAGACTAATGGGAGGACGAAAGGCTCATTTACTCCCGCGGGTAGAGATTGAAGGGAAGGCGTTTTTTCTATGGCCCTTGTTGGGAGCAAGGCTCGGCAGCGTACGCGAAGCAGGGATCGTGCATCCCACGAATGCCTCTTTCATAGGCCATGAGCTTAGCTCTCGACCAGGTGCGCCCTTTCGCTCCCAAGCTCTCCTTTCTACTCCGTCGCGGTGCTGGTTGCAGGCGGCGGGGCCCTGAGGGGTGAGGAATTCGGCGAATGCATGTTGCAACTATTCACTGCAGAGATGACAAGAAGGCTTCGGCGCGTCGGCCCGCTTGCTGCTGCGGTCAAGAAAATAACGCGAGAAAAGAATAATTTGCAGGGTGTTAATATTGTGTCATCAATTATGAGGACTTGAAACTTAGTTCACCAATAAGATTCCCAATATTCACTGGCGGTGACAATCGTGTAAATCTGACGGAGATTTCAGCACTCATATTGTGTATCTTTCCGCACCGCACTTTCTTCTTCAGTATCGCTCACCGGAGTGTCGAATGCGGGTCGTGTTCGTCACTCGTGATCTCTCTTGCTCTTGTTTCGGGGTCAGCGAGTGCCGCTGTTTACACGTGCTATCAAAGCAGCTGTGAAGAACATACCTCGCTACATGTGCTGCAATTGTGGACGCGCATGCGCGTGTGTTTCTTGTACCGGCTGTTTATTGGGCCCAGCACCGTAACTTTCCTGCGGAAAAATGGACACCTCAGCTTACATGCAAGACTCCATCGCAGCTTCCTTTCTACAAAGCATCAGAGATGGACGCCGTCACATCGAGGTGTGATTAACAGTTTCTGGATTTACTGGCTCTGTAAACAACGTGCCTCTGCTAATTCTGAAGGCAAGTTTATCATTTTCATTGCCTTAGTGCATTATAGAATATGAAGACTGAAAAAGCATCGTGCGTCGCATATTTTAGCATAGAACTACGCAACTATTGGAACTTACATGATAAAGCCGTTCTCTTCTAGCTGCTTTATTTTATTAAAAAAATTCTTTTTTTGTCTTTCTTCCACGTAGGACTTGCCCTAGTAATTCGGAAACAGGCCCTACACAAACAAAATGATGGCATTCGTCTACCTTCTTTTTTTCGTAAAAATAAAGATTGCTGTTAATACAATCGTGTTTTCCTTTTTGCCTTGAACACTTCATAGAACATATGGGACGTTAAACCCCAGATATTATTATTATACTTCATAGAACACCGTAGGTGATCTGCATCTTGCGCAATCATGAAATCAAAATCGTTGTTAACCTGAATCACTGCGCATGCATGCGTGTTTGTGTTTGTGTGTGTGTGTGTGTGTGTGTGTGTGTGTGTGTGTGTGTGTGTGTGTGTGTGTGTGTGTGTGTGTGTGTGTGTGTGTGTGTGTGTGTGTGTGTGTGTGTGTGTGTGTGTGTGTGTGTGTGTGTGTGTGTGTGTGTGGTGTCATTCTTGTGACTTGTGTTCCCGTGTCCTAATTAGCCACTTCTCGCCAAGTTTTTATCTTGTTCATAATATTGAAAGTGTTTTAAAGGAATGAAAGATCAGGGCACGCAACTAAATATTGGCTTGGGTCAGCGCTTCGCGGGGGCGTCCGGATCATGGAAGAAGCAGCACCTCCACCAGATGTCACGTGGTCGTGACGTCGACGAACACAGCAGTCGGCGTTTGTAGGATGAAACTGTTTATTTGGCCGAACTTGTGGCCGGAAAATGAGAACTAGAACTACAGCAATGCACGCTGTACAATGATAGCGGCGAACAGGGCGTCGTCCGTCGATCAACTGACAAGCGATCAAGCGCGTCGGCTTTTATACAGGCGCTATCGAACTTTCCAGCAATATCGCTGGTGGCGGCGTTATCTCTAGACAAAACTGGAACATTCGCGTGCGGGGCGCAATCTGAACAAACCGATCTACTACAATCGCGACGCTTCTAGAACACTACTTCGCGGACAGCGTCGAGCGTTGATAACCGTCCCTACCGGTCAAACCCGAATACATCAAAACAAGACAAGAAGTGGGCGTGGCATTGCCCCCCTCTGAAAAAGCATCGTCCCGATGCTTATGAAAGAACATAGAAGCGAAAAAAAACAAAACAAGTGCATACACAAATAAATTACAATAACGAAGGAAAAACTAGAGTCCCCAGGCTCGCTAACGCGCAAAAAACGGCTTAAGGCGCACGACATGGACGACTTCAGGTCGCGCACGGCGCCGCTGAGAGTTCGTAATGCCGTCAGGGGCAACCTCATAGTCGAGTGCGCCGAGGCGTCGAAGTACCCTGTACGGTCCGAAGTATCGTCGAAGAAGCTTCTCACTAAGCCCTCGTCGGCGTATTGGCGTCCATACCCATACATGGTCACCGGGTTGGTATTCCATGTGGCGTCGTCGAAGGTTGTAGCGGCGGCTGTCAGTCGTCTGCTGGTTCTTTATCCGTAGGCGGGCGAGCTGTCGTGCTTCTTCGGCGCGCTGTAGGTAGGTGGTCACGTCGATGTTTTCCTCGTCGGTCACGTTTGGTAGCATGGCGTCGAGCGTCGTTGCCGGGCGCCGTCCGTAGACCAACTTGTATGGCGTCATCTGCGTCGTTTCCTGTACGGCCGTGTTGTACGCGAAGGTCACGTACGGAAGGATGGCGTCCCACGTCCTGTGTTCGACGTCGACGTACATGGCCAGCATGTCGGCGATGGTCTTATTTAGACGCTCGGTGAGGCCGTTGGTCTGTGGGTGGTACGCGGTGGTGCGGCGATGGCTTGTGTGGCTGTATTCCAAGATCGCCTGAGTTAGGTCAGCCGTGAACGCCGTACCTCTGTCGGTGATGAGAACCTCTGGGGCGCCGTGTCGAAGGACGATGCTCTCAACGAAGAACTTGGCTACCTCAGCGGCACTGCCTTTGGGCAGGGCTTTTGTTTCGGCGTAGCGGGTGAGGTAGTCGGTAGCCACGACGATCCATTTATTTCCGCAAGTCGACGTTGGGAACGGCCCCAGGAGATCCATCCCGATCTGCTGGAATGGTCGCCGAGGAGACTCGATCGGCTGAAGGAAGCCTGCTGGTCTTGTGGGCGGGGTCTTCCGTCGCTGACAGTCTCGGCACGTCCTTACGTAGCGAGTGACGGCGGCAAGGCGCGGCCAGTAGTACTTTCCGTGTACTCGTGCGAGCGTTCGGGAAAGTCCGAGGTGTCCAGCCGTCGGGTCGTCGTGCAGGGCATGCAAAATTTCTGGTCGCAGTCCCGAAGGTACAACGATAAGGTAGCTGGCTCGGGCCGGAGAAAAGTTCTTCTTTACGAGGACGTTGTTTTTCAAAGAAAATGATGCCAATCCTCGCCTGAATACTTTTGGGACAACGACGGTCCTGCCCTCCAGGTATTCCACTAGACCCTTCAGTTCAGGGTCGGCTCGCTGTCGTTCGGCGAAGTCTTCGGTACTTATGGCTCCCAAGAAGTTGTCATCATCCTGGTCGTCGGGCGTTGGTGGGTCGACGGGGGCACGAAACAAGCAGTCGGCGTCGGAGTGTTTCCTTCCGGACTTGTATACGACAGTAATGTCAAATTCTTGAAGTCTCAGGCTCCACCGTGCGTGGCGACCTGAAGGGTTCTTCAAGTTAGCTAGCCAACACAAGGCGTGGTGGTCGCTCACAACTTTGAAGGGCCTGCTGTAGAGATAGGGGCGAAACTTTGACGTAGCCCAGATGATGGCGAGGCACTCTTTTTCTGTTGTGGAATAGTTGACCTCTGCTTTAGACAGCGACCGGCTAGCATAACTGATAACCCTTTCCAGTCCGCCCGCCCGCTGCACAAGGACGGCGCCGAGTCCTATGCTGCTTGCATCGGTGTGAATCTCCGTATCGGCGTATTCGTCGAAATGCGCAAGTATCGGAGGTGTCTGCAGGCGTCGTTTCAGTTCATGAAATGCTTCGACTTCCGCTGTTTGCCACCTGAATTTGACGTCGGTCTTCGTGAGCTGCGTTAGCGGCTCGGCGATCCGTGAAAAGTCTTTGACAAAGCGTCTGTAATAGGCGCGCAAACCGAGAAATCGGCGCACGGCCTTCTTGTCGGTGGGTGGCGGGAATGCGGCGATGGCAGCTGTTTTCTGCGGGTCTGGGAGCACTCCAGTCTTGCTGATCACGTGACCCAGAAACAAGAGCTCCTCGTACGCGAAGCGGCACTTTTCTGGCTTCAGGGTGAGCCCGGAGTTCTTGATTGCTTGAAGTACGGATTGAAGTCGCTGGAGGTGTTCGTCGAAGTTCGAGGAATACACGACGACGTCGTCCAAGTAAACAAGGCAAGTCTGCCACTTCAAGCCAGCTAATACAGTATCCATGACTCGTTGGAAAGTCGCAGGTGCCGAGCAAAGACCGAAGGGCATGACCTTGAACTCGAACAGGCCGTCCGGCGTTATAAAGGCGGTCTTTTCTCGGTCTCTCTCCTCGACTTCGATTTGCCAGTAGCCGGTCTTGAGGTCCATCGACGAAAAGTAATTCGCGTTGTGGAGTCGATCCAAGGTGTCGTCTATCCGTGGGAGAGGGTATACGTCCTTCTTTGTGATTTTGTTCAGGCGACGATAATCGACGCAGAAACGTAGGGTCCCATCCTTCTTCTTCACTAACACTACGGGAGACGCCCACGGGCTGTTGGACGGCTGGACGATGTCGTCGCGTAGCATTTCATCGACTTGTTTCTTAACGGCCTCCCGTTCCCGCGTCGAAACCCGGTAGGGACTCTGACGAAGTGGTCGAGCATTTTCTTCTGTTATGATGCGGTGCTTAGCAAGGGGCGTTTGTCGGACCCGCGACGACGACGAGAAACAGTCCCTGTATTCCTGCAGAAGGCGTCGAAGCTGCTGCTGTTGGCGAGAGGGAAGTCTTGCGTTTACGTCGAAGGGTGGCTCAGGGATCGTCGTCGTAGCTTCGTCAGAATCTGAAAAGGCAAACGCATCGCTGACGGCCAAGATTTCTTCGATGTATGCAATCGTCGTGCCCCTGCTCAGGTGTCTGTATTCCTGGCTGAAATTCGTTAGCATCACGCTTCCTTTCCCTTCATACAGCCGAGCAATGCCTCTTGCGACGCAAATGTCACGGTCTAGCAGCAAACCCTGATCGCTCTCGATGACACCTTCGATGCATTCAGCCGTTTCGGTGCCGACGGGAATTATGATGCTGGATCTAGGAGGAATGGTGACTTGATCCTCGAGCACGTTGAGGGCATGTTGACATGGGTTCGTATCCGGTGGTGTCGCTTTCTCCGACGATAGGGTTATCGACTTAGTTCTTAAGTCGATGACGGCGCCGTGGTCACTTAGGAAGTCCATTCCAAGTATCACATCCCTGGAGCAGTTTTGTAGGATTACAAAGCTCGCAGGATAAGTCCGGTTGTTGACAGTGACTCTCGCCGTGCAGACACCAATCGGCGTTATTAGATGGCTTCCAGCGGTACGGATCTCGGGGCCTTCCCAAGCAGTCCTAACTTTCTTCAACTTTGCTGCGAACGGCCCACTGACGACGGAATAGTCGGCTCCAGTATCGACGAGAGCGGTGACGTTGTGGCCGTCGATCAGAACGTCGAGGTCGCTAGTCCGCCGTTTTGCGTTGCGGTTACGTCGCGGCGTCGGGTCACGGTTACGTCGGTTTGCACCGCTGCTTCCGCGTTGCGTCGTCAGGTCTGCTTCCGGTCGCAACGTTTCGTCTTCGGGACGTCGACGTCGTTCGGCGTGCGGCGGGGGCTCGGAACTTCGTCGCGGTGTCGTCGTCGACGGCGGAGGATCTTCAGCATTTCGTCGTTCAGCAACCGCACCTCCATCGGTTGCTGCCCTTAGTTTTCCGGATACGGGCTAGGCGACCGGCCCCGGTTTGGGCCAGTGTACTGCCGGCGCTGCGGTGACATGTAGCGGCCGGGCGACGGTGAGCGGGAAGGTCGTCGTTCTTGCCACTGTGTGCCTGTGAGGTAGTCGTCGATGTCGCGAGGCCGTTCGCCTGGCTGCGGGCGCGGCGCGTTGACGGGGAATCCGCGTAGCCCCATCTGACGGTACTGGCAGCGGCGGTACGTGCGGCCGGCCTCCCTGCAGTGGTAGCAGAGCGGGCGGTTGTCAGGGGCACGCCAGACATCGGTCTTCCTCGGGGTGTAGCGCTGGCCGACAGGTGGGCGGTAGGGCGTCGGTGGCGGCGGCGGCGTCTGGCCGACAGGTGGACGGTAGGGCGTCGCTGGCGGCGTCTGGCGACGGTACTGCGGCGGTGTGTCGTCTTGGCGTGGGCGTGGAGGAGGAGCATGACGGCGGGCTGCAGCAGCATAGCTCATAGCTTGCGGCTGCGGCTCTGCTAGCTGAGGCGCACCGAGTGAATGCTGGATCTCCTGGCGCACGACGTCGGCGATGGAATCCACTTGAGGTTGCGACGAAGGTAGAATTTTTCGCAGCTCCTCTTGCACGATTGCTCGAATCGTCTCACGCAGGTCGGCGGATCCTAGTGCTTGAACGTCGGCGTAGCTTGTGGTCGAGAAGCTGCGGTTGTATTGCCGTGTTCGCATCTCAAGCGTTTTCTCGATTGTTGTTGCTTCGGAGACAAATTCTTCGACGGTATTCGGCGGATTCCTCATAAGTCCAGCGAAGAGCTGTTCCTTTACTCCTCGCATGAGGAAGCGGACTTTCTTGTCCTCGGACATGGCAGGGTCAGCGTGGCGAAATAGCCTGGTCATTTCCTCTGCAAAGATGGCCAGGCTTTCATTTGGAAGTTGGACCCGTGTCTCCAGCAAGGCTGCGGCCCTTTCCTTTCGGACGACGCTTGTGAACGTCTCCAGGAAAGCGCTGCGAAAGGCGTCCCAGGTTCGAAGAATGGACTCCCGATTCTCGAACCAGGTCGTTGCTGCATCTTCCAGGTAAAAGTAGACGTGGCGCAGCTTGTCCTCGGAGTCCCAGTTGTTGAACGCTGAGACCCTTTCGAAGGTCTCGAGCCAGGTTTCCGGGTCTTCGAATGACGACCCGCGGAAAGTTGGCGGCTCCTTGGGCTGCCGGAGAAGTATCGGCGCAGGCTGCACGGGGTCGGTCATCGTCGCTGCGGTCGGTGTTGGGACCTGGGGCTGCCTGTTTTTTTGGCAAGGAGCCCGTACTCTGGCTGCAGTCCCTTCTGCCTGCGGCTTGTTCGACGATCCGGGTTTTCTTTGCCGTCGTCCTCCTCGCGGCTTGGGCTTGTGTCAGCGCTTCGCGGGGGCGTCCGGATCATGGAAGAAGCAGCACCTCCACCAGATGTCACGTGGTCGTGACGTCGACGAGCACAGCAGTCGGCGTTTGTAGGATGAAACTGTTTATTTGGCCGAACTTGTGGCCGAAAAATGAGAACTAGAACTACAGCAATGCACGCTGTACAATGATAGCGGCGAACAGGGCGTCGTCCGTCGATCAACTGACAAGCGATCAAGCGCGTCGGCTTTTATACAGGCGCTATCGAACTTTCCAGCAATATCGCTGGTGGCGGCGTTATCTCTAGACAAAACTGGAACATTCGCGTGCGGGGCGCAATCTGAACAAACCGATCTACTACAATCGCGACGCTTCTAGAACACTACTTCGCGGACAGCGTCGAGCGTTGATAACCGTCCCTACCGGTCACACCCGAATACATCAAAACAAGACAAGAAGTGGGCGTGGCAATATTCTCGCGAGGGCAAGTCTTGCAGCCGGTATACACAATTTCATTCAAGTTCGGCATAGTAAATTTGAATGATCAGCATTATGGCTTGCAAATGCCTAAAAAATGCATCAATAGCAGTTATTACATATAAATTGGGTACCGCTTCTAAAGCACTAATTAAGCGGCATGTTTCCATGAAATGTCAGTTCCTATGAGCGCAGGAACTTCACCACCATTTTTTACAATTGCGAAGCGTGATTTGCTCGAACAAGGATAATATCTGAGGAACAACCATTAGTCCGTACAGCAGTAACATTTGCACCTTCAGGGACCATTTCCAAAAATCAACTGTTAGTCCTTACAGGAGCAACCGTTAGTCCTCTTGCAGTTATTCCTTCAAAAACCAACTGTTTATCCCCTTGCATTTCATCCCCAAAAGGACTATCGGTTGTGGCAAATCAGTTGATCCCCAGAAGAACTAACCTCCCTACCCCTTTTCGTCCTTTTCTTTAGAGTGCACAAGCATGTAAATGAGGAATACCTAAACTTCTTAATTGGAAATCACAGACCATCTTTTCGCACATTCTATATTACATTGCTGGAAAACGTGTGTTGTTTTAACCAGTTTTATTAAAATATTGCTAAAATTGAACTATTCTTTTTTTCTGCAGTCGCTGGGCAGAACAAGTATTATTGGCCTTGCTTAAAATTATGCTTCTCTATTTTCAAGAGTCGCCGCGCAAAAGTAGAGCAAGGGTGAAATGAGTAGCTTAAAATAGTTGTGGAGTCCCTTGACGCTTCGGTGTAGGTCATTTGACTCCCGCAGTTGTATTACCGGTAAGAATCGTCTGACTCCCTCATAAGTGGCAACGTGATGCTTCGGATGAGAGTCCTTCCACTCTTTCTAGAGGGTGAGGAAACTCTTCCAGAGCGCGCCTCCTCTGACCCACCAAGAGTGTCATCGTGACTCTTTAAAGAGAGCCGTGTAGGTGTCAAGTCAGAACTCTCCCAAAAAGAGTCACCTATGCTCTTTTTTTCTTAGAGTGTAGCTGTTGGAGGCCGCTCGTACTACGCCCGCCTCGTCTTATGTGTCCGCCGTGTTCGCGCTGGTTTTCCAAGTGTGCACCGTTTCCAACTCGCCCACATTTCTACCCTAACACATTGTTGATAGTGTTCCTGATTATGACGATAAATGATGTCTGAGTCCTGCGTATTGGGCAGGCAGCTTTAAACCATCCACTCGTTGCGCAGTTCATATAGTGCGGCGCCTGGTGCGATCCTGCCATGAAATATTACATAGCTCTGCTAACGTGAAACCTTGATAGGTTCGTTTTGCAGAGCAGTATAAAGCATTGACGTGGATTTGCGACTAAATGCTTCTCCACCAGACAGAACGAGTGGGTTCGATTCCAGCTGGAGCCTATATATTTATTGCCATGCTTTCATCTTTCGCTGTGCTCGGCTACGGCGAGTGGCGACGCAGGAAGAGGCACCTAAGAGCTGGGTTCTAAATATCTGGTGGCAGCCATTCAGCGTCTTCACTAGTAACATGCTTAGTGCGAATTGAGGCCCCATTGCACAAACATCACATTATTGTTTTGTGGCCACAGTGCACGTGTTGTATATGCTGTGCGAACTCTTACTGCTTCACCGAGACGTCGGTAGTATACCAATCAGCTCTTCCCTGCCAAATACTTTTATGGCAATGTGTTTGAACGACATGAATAGCGCGTACTTGCGCACCGTATCCATTCTTCGCAGATTGGATTACATGAACAGCGCAGAAGCAAAACAAAAAACAAGAATTACACGAAATCAAGGACGCCGTTTACGCAATCCTGGAATGCCAACTAGCCTTGCCAAACACCTTTCCTCGCAGTAATCTACAAAGAGGCGTCGTGAGGGTTGAAGAATTCATTTGCGTGACAGGTCGTTTGCCCCGGACTCCACGCACCCAAATACCGGCAAGGCAGCCTGACTTTTTTCGCTCTGTATGTAAGCACGAGTAGATGGCCGCCTGCTCCGTGCGCCTGCCGGTCTTGTGGAATTTAGGCGATACCGGTACTCATAGAAACTGCACTTTTCTCTCTCCTGCCTTTCACTTTGTCTTCCTTTCTAGAACCATATTTTATTCTCTGCTCGATTCGCAAAGACTTGTGGAGCGAAATATAGAAGGTCCTGGCAGTCTTTATGTACAATCCTCCGGTAGACTTAAAAGGGCGGGCACTGGTCCTGTTGTTCTTTTAAAATCTAAACATGCAGGCAGTGCTAAATGCACCTACTGTGTACAAAAACACGTTGTGGGTTTCCTCCGACTTTGGTTCTAGAGCAGAGCATTTCACGTTGAAATACTTTCTACTACTACTTTTACGAACGTATTTCTGGTCATTTACATGACTCCATTTGCACATGAGTGTTGTCACGTAGACCAAACAGGTCGCTGGAGGAACAGATTGTTTATGTAACCACAGTACTCGTTCAAATTCTCGGTTCTCGTACATTTCGCTGAACGCGAAAGTTTGATAACAATGAATTATCGAGGGACAATATTGTTACGGGGATTATTTATTCGGCAAGAACTGGCCGAGCTAACACTGCACACAGTGCACAGGAACGCAGGTCGAAAAGCAGCTCCAGACCCTGTCCCACAGCAACAACGTCGTCGTCGTCGTCTTCATCCATCCGGTATCAATGCGGCGCCCGTGCCAGAGTGACCTTTCCATACCCGTGACATTACCCCGGCCGGCAAAGCACCGTCCCGGTGCCTCTTATGGTTAGAATGGCGTGTCACCGTTGTAGGGCTTCAGGCGAGAAACATGCACGATGTCAGTTCTGGGCGTAGCAGTCGATGAGTTTGTGGTCGAGGAAATCTCATACGTGACAGGTGTCACCTCGCGCAAGACTCGGTAGGGCCCAACGTATCGCGACAGAAGCTTCTCGCAAAGGCCAACACGACGAGATGGGAGCCAGAGTAGAACGAGAGAGCCCGGAGGAAAATTGGCATCCCTATGTCGACTATCATAGAGGGACTTTTGTGCCGTGTGGGATGACGAGAACCGAGCGCGGGCTACTGTACGTGCGATGAGAGCACGGGTGATGGCATCTTGAGCGTATGAAGTGGTAGATGGTGGGTCAGGCGGAAGCAGGGTGTCGAAAGGTAGTAAGGGATCACGGCCAAAGAGAAGATAAAAGGGTGAGTAGCCGGCAGTTTCATGACGCGACGAGTTGTAGGCGAAGGTGACGAACGGGACGGCAATGTCCCAATCGCTGTGGTCGTCAGAAACGTACATGGAAAGCATGTCCGTCAGTGTCCGGTTGAGGCGTTCGGTAAGCCCGTTAGTCTGAGGATGGTAAGAAGTCGTAAAATTGTGTCGAGTAGCACAAGATCGAAGTAAGTCGTCAACCACACGGGACAGGAAGCAGCGACCACGATCTGTAAGTAAGTGACGAGGAGCGCCATGCTGGAGAATGATGCCGTAAAGAAGGAAATCTGCAACGTCCGTCGCGCAGCTGGTCGGTAGCGCTCGAGTGATTGCATACCGAGTAGCATAATCCGTAGCTACTGCGATCCACTTATTACCTGTTGTCGAAGTTGGGAAGGGACCTAGCAAGTCCAACCCCACTCGATAAAACGGCTCGGCTGGGACTTCAATAGGTTGAAGGCGTCCGGCGGGGAGAGTTGTAGGCTTTTTTCGGCGCTGGCACAGGTCACACGCTGCAACGTAGCGGCGAACTGAACGATAAAGGCCCTTCCAAAATACCCGTCGTCGAACACGGTCATAGGTTCTGGATAGGCCTAAATGTCCCGAAGTTGGGGCGTCGTGAAGTTCTTGCAGGACGTCCTTGCGCAGATGACGTGGGACGACGAGTAAAAGTTCCGCGCCATCGGGATTAAGTTGCGGCGGAACAAAACGTTGTCTTGAAGCAAGAACGAGCTCAGTGAAGGGTCGGTATCGCCGGATTGAAGGCGGTCGATGATGGAGAGCAGCGATGGGTCACGGCGCTGTTCATCCGACACCTGCAGAAAGTCAGTGATGGCTAAGATGCAGTCATCAGCTTCCACCTCGGTGGAGTTGGGTGGATCAACAGGGTGTCGTGATAAGCAGTCGGCGTCGCTGTGCAACTTGCCAGATTTGTACACGACCGAGAACGTGTACTCCTGCAATCGTAATGCCCATCGGCCCAGTCTTCCTGTGGGATCCTTAAGTGTTGACAGCCAGCAGAGCGCATGATGGTCCGTGATGACTTGGAACGGGCGTCCGTATAGGTACGGACGGAACTTCGCGATAGCCCAGACGAGAGCTAGGCACTCCCACTCGGTAATGGAATAATTCCGTTCCGACGGTGACAGGAGGCGGCTAGCGTACGATATCACACGGTTTGTGCCATTCTGTATCTGAGCGAGTATAGCACCAATGCCATGGCCACTTGCGTCGGTGCGAAGCTCTGTTCGAGCGGCTGGGTCGAAATGAGCCAACACAGGTGGTGATGTGAGTGCGGAAATCAGCGACGCAAAGGAATATTCTTGGTCGTCACCCCAGGAGAAAGCCACGTTCTTTCTGAGGAGATCCGTGAGTGGCCGAGCAATTTCCGCGAAGTTGATGACAAAACGGCGGAAGTACGAGCAGAGCCCCAGAAAGCTGCGGACTTCTTGTGTAGAACGTGGAACCGGGAATTCGCGGACAGCGCGGACTTTGTCGGGGTCGGGTTGGACACCAGCAGCGTCAACAAGGTGGCCAAGTAGTTTAATCTGACGGCGTCCAAAGGTGCACTTCGATGCATTAAGCTGGAGGCCAGCACAGCGAAAAACGTCAAGAATGGCCGACAGACGTGGAAGGTGGCTTTCAAAGGTGGGCGAGAAAACAATGACATCGTCGAGATAGCAAAGGCAGGTCGACCATTTAAAACCGCGTAGGAGAGAGTCCATCATGCATTCAAAAGTTGCAGGAGCATTGCACAACCCAAAAGGCATGACCTTAAATTGGTAAAGGCCGTCGGGTGTGATGAATGCTGTCTTCTCGCGGTCGCGGTCATCGACAGAAATTTGCCAGTATCCAGAGCGAAGGTCAATTGATGAGAAATACTTGGCACCATGGAGGCAGTCGAGCGCATCATCAATTCGAGGTAGAGGATAGACGTCCTTCTTGGTGATTCGATTGAGATGGCGATAGTCGACGCAGAATCGCCAGCTGTTGTCCTTCTTTTTAACGAGCACCACGGGTGATGCCCAGGGACTCGAGGAAGGCTCTATGACGTCTTTGTCGAGCATTTTCTCTACCTCCTTCTGTATAATTTGGCGCTCCGAGTGAGACACACGGTAAGGGCAATTGTGAAGGGGACTGGCGTCGCCGGTATCGATACGGTGGGCTACGACGCGTGTGCGGCCCAGGGGACGGTCGTCGATGTCAAAAATGTCGAGGTAAGAAAAGAGAACACTGCGTAGTGCTTCAACTTGAGAAGGTAACAGGTCACTGGCTATCATTTTGTCCAAGAATGCCCTATTCTGCGCGGTTATGACAGGCTCGGCTACGGTCTTGGTGTCAGGGGTGAAAGCTGAAACCGTACATTGCTCCAGCGTTGAGAGTTCTGCTAAGGCAATGCCTTCAGGAAGGACTTGGGTCGACGTAGAGAAGTTTAGAATAGGGAGAAGCGTCCTGTTGTTGGCAACACCCACTACAGTATGCGGAAGTGCGATGTTGCGCGAAAGGGTCAGGTCAATGAGGGGAGCTACCAGATAGTCGCCATCAGGAACTGGTGGGAACGGCGACATATGGACGTACATAGCAGCCTGAGGCGGTAGCCGTAGACACTCCACGGACCGTAGCCGTGTGCGATTTGCAGAAGCGACATCAGAACACAAGGGCAACTCGAGCCGTAAAGTGCCGGCGGAACAATCGATGAGGGCCGAGTGCGCGGTCAAGAAATCAATGCCAAGAATGACATCGTGTGGGCAAGCGTCGAGAACTGCGAAGAGAACTGAAGTATGGTGGCGGGCAACAGTGACGCGGGCGGTGCACATACCAAGGACTGATGTTCGGCTGCCGTCGGCCACTCGCACTGTAGGGGACAGAGCGGGTGTGAGAACTTTTTTCAGGCGGGATCGAAGATGAGAACTCATAACGGATATGTGGGCGCCAGTGTCGATTAGAGCGGTAACGGTCAGGCCATCGATGAGAACAGTAAGTAAATTTCGTCTGGAATTAGCGGTCGGTAGAGGTTTTTCGGTCCGATTTGTCAATGCAGTGCCACCTCCAGGAGCTGCATGCGCTAGTTTCCCGAAACCTGTGCAGAATAAGCCGGCGATGGAGAGCGGCGGCGTTGAGGGGAGCGTGCCTGGCGACCCTGAGGCGACGGCGAGCGGCTGGACCAGTGTCTTTGAGCGACGACGTCAGCGTAGGATGGTTCGGAGCGTAGAGATGAACGGCGAGGTGAAGGGTCCTGAAGGTGGTCATCGGCAAAACGTGGTGGTGAATACTGTCCGCGATCTTGAGGATGGTCGTTCGGAAAACTTGGTCGGGAATACCATTTGTTGCGGCAGTGGCGGGAAATGTGACCAACACGAGAGCAAGAAAAGCAGATTGGCCGATCATCTGGTGTGCGCCACTCTGATGGATTTCGGTAGCGTGGTGGGAAGCGTGGAACCGAAGTGGCAGCAGCAACAAGTGGGGCGGCGCGTTGCTCAGCGTTGTGGGCGGGAGTGCACAGGGGCTGGGGTGTGTGGCTGGTGGTTTGGGGAACTAGGACACCCATGTTGGCAAACTCTTGTCGCACGACGGCTTGAATAAGCGATATGGTTGCCAAGTTGTCTTGCGCAGGGGGCTGATAAGTTGCGGGGGCCATGGCTTCCAACTCCTGGCGAACAATCTTGGTGATGTTGGTAGGATCCGCGAATGGACGCGGCGTCACAGGATCTTCGCAGGACGAAGTCGCAGCGGTGTTCGGGAGTCGGTTGAAGCATTGAGTAATCCTCCTGCTTTTTAGCTTGCTCAAACCGGCGACATTCAGTGATGATTGAGTCAACGGTGGAACAGTTCTTACAAATTAGTATGTTGAAGGCATCGTCAGCTATGCCCTTCAACACGTTGCTGACCTTGTCAACCTCTGTCATGTCTTTGTCAGTCTTACGGCACAAGGCTAGGACGTCTTGTATGTAGGCGACGTAAGACTCCGTGGGTGATTGAACTCGTGACGCGAGTTCCTGCCTGGCTGCCATCTGTCGAGCAACTGAGCGGCCGAACAAGTCACGGAGCTTCTGCTTACACACGTCCCAACTTGTGAGGTCTTCCTCATGCGTCTCGTACCATGCACGCGCTGTGCCTCTTAGGTAAAAAATGATGTTGGCCAGCATAAGCGTTTCATCCCACCTGTAGTGCTTGCTGACGCGCTCGTATAAGACGAGCCACTCGTCGACGTCAGTTGTGTCCGTGCCGCAAAATGTGCCAGGGTCAAGGAGGTGGGAAGGGATCACGGGTGCCGGAGCTGGCGTGGACGGAGAGGACTGCGCGCCGTCTTGAGGCATCGTGGCTGGATTAAGGTGGCGTCCGCTACGGAGATCCAGAGTCGGGGTGTTGTAAGACCCGCAACCTCCACCAAAAAGATGTTACGGCGATTATTTATTCGGCAAGAACTGGCCGAGCTAACACTGCACACAGTGCACAGGAACGCAGGTCTAAAAGCAGCTCCAGACCCTGTCCCACAGCAACAACGTCGTCGTCGTCGTCTTCATCCATCCGGTATCAATGCGGCGCCCGTGCCAGAGTGACCTTTCCATACCAGTGACAGTATCAAGAAAATCCACGTGTGAGATACGTGAGGTGTTGCCCATCCATTAACGCAGTGATTCTGTTCATTTCTCTGCTCAGCAATTACATCAGATATTTATAGAATGCGTGAAAAATTCCCGGCAATTGGCTCGTGGCGATTGTTTTTTAATGCGGAGCGTTTCTTAACGAGCCAAAGACACTTTGGCCACTTCTATCTATCTATCTATCTATCTATCTATCTATCTATCTATCTATCTATCTATCTATCTATCTATCTATCTATCTATCTATCTATCTATCTATCTATCTATCTATCTATCTATCTATCTATCTATCTATCTATCCGTTCGTCCGTCCGTCCGTCCGTCCGTCCGTCCGTTCGTCCATCTGTCCGTTCATCCATCTGTCTGTCTGTCTGTCTGTCTGTCTGTCTGTCTGTCTCTCTGTCTGCCTGCCTGCCTGCCTGCCTGCCTGCCTGCCTGCCTGTCTGTCTGTCTGTCTGTCTGTCTGTCTGTCTGTCTGTCTGTCTGTCTGTCTGTCTGTCTGTCTCCGAACCGACAGCCTTCGAATTCAAAGTTTGTAGGTTCGGATCCCACCGACGGCAAAATTGACTTTTCGTCCACGTTACTTCTTTCAATTTTACTGAGAATCATTACAGTACACATAATAAACCAAAAACAACGTCCCCTGTGCATTCCTTGGCTTAACTGTGTGTCGGTTTCGTTAGTTTATGACACACAGCGCTGTGTGTCGCCGTACGTTTTTTTTCTGGTGTCCATGTCTTTTGCCGCGCTACTACTAAGCTTAAGACATGACCCACTACAAAGAAGCCCACGTATCCACCCTTATTGACTTCTTGACAAAGCACTGTACAAGAAGTTACAAGCTGTGCCGTATACCAGAATGTGAACTGGTAGACTGCAGGTTAGCAAGGCACACTGTTTTCTCAACTCCTTTTAAATAATCTTGGCTGTGTATGCATCAATCAACGAGGCGAAATCTGAATGACTGAGAAGACGCACACCAGAGTTTTGTTTCCTGCAGAGTGGACATCATGACCAGATCACTCCATCTGGCGGCGCGTAATATATCAGACGTGGAGGCAGACGCATCAACGATAGGACCTGCGAGGACGAGTTTCTTCTTAGGAATAAGATGTCTGCTCCCGTGACTACAACTTGTGAGGGATGCCCATCTTACCTGTCGTTTACTTCCATTACCTCATCGGAAAGTTAAATAATTTGGGCTTCGTGAGCCCTCTTGCACTCAACGTGAACCTGACAAGTGTATGAGTGATACCAGTGTTGTGCTCAGAAAACTGTAACCTAAAATATTGCCGGAGGGACTGCCTCCAATAAGCTTTCTACCAACGAGCCACTGCGTAAGCGTCTACAAAGTCTCCTAGCTGCTCGTTGTCCTTGTGGTAGCGTGACGCATGTATCTCGTGCACGGGCACGAGACAGTGGCGCCAGTCTGCGGGAACTGTGTTCGGGAAGAGACGCCTGTGTGGAACACTCTAGCGGACTCTTTCATTTCCACACCTGCTTTCCTGGAAAAAACTTGGTCTACAATGAACCAGTAGTTGTGTTTCCCCTCTTGCATCACGTTACAATATTACATAGGCCTCAATAAATGCGGTTTCCAGTCTTCAATGTTCACTTGACAGTCACTGATGCATATATAAGTTGTTAAAATTCTTCGCTCCCACAGTAACATGAGGATGAAGCATGTTGTAGTGGCGAGCTCTAATAATTTTTATAGAATAGGTTAGTTGGATTCAAGTACAACAGTGTGCCTAAATCTATGCAATACATTGGAAATGATTTACTAACAGAGCATTGTAGAGGCCAGGAGTTTTTCCTTTAAAGTTATTTGAAAAAAAGATCAACGCAAGCATACTGCAGAACAATTCCTAAAATCTTGAGAATAATGGACCGCACGCAACTATAGGATGTTTTATCAAATGGTCGCCTCCAACCCAACCAACGTGAACATCATGAAACACAAGAAACTGAAGGTACCCAAGAGATAAATAATAGCTGTGTGCCCATAAGAACGAAAACAAGCCCCGTTCACTATTTTCTATTTTGATGAGCCTTACTCCAGCGGCAGGTTTTAGACCCAGAACAATTGCTTCGAGGTTATTTTTGCGAAAAGAGAAATTTGTTTCGCATAACAAAAAAAGGTGTTTGATCCCACCGCCATAGCAATAAGGATTGAAATACTTCAACGTAGATTGATAAACGAGAGTTTGCACAATATTGGTTGGTGTTTGGCGGCTATTGCACCGTTCGATGTGGACGCACCTACGTTGATCCTGGTGGCACATCTCGATGCCGTGGAATAACGACAATGATCATGACAAAGCCCTTGGGCTAGAAGAAGTTGTTAACCTGGACACAGGGTGTGGCGAATCCCGAGCAAAGATGGCATCAACAAGCACGTAATCGCTAGTACTCAATATGCGCTCATGGAAAGCGTCGTCATTTGAGGGGATAAACGGCAGGGTGTTCGCTCTCCAGCAATTGGGTAACCAGCCCTTCTGCGCATGCATATACTACCACACTGCGCTTTAGGAACGCGAAAGGCAGAACTGGTCGCTTGAGCCACGAAAGCGTGAAGGCGTTCCACTGCCCGCTGGCGCCTCTAACTGTAACAAAGCACTCGCTCAAACGAGGCGTCGCTCAAGCTATATTGAAACTAAATGGAGTGTAAATCAGGGAGCCAGCCGCCACTGCTCTGAGACTACCGAAGCGCGTCCTGTGGGCGCTTGTTAATGTCATGACGCAGTACTTCACTTCATCTGTCCAAGACGGCGACACCGCCTCCCGCGAACCAAGGTCACTAGGGGATTTTAGTCTGTCCGGCACACCGCTATACGCAAAATGCTTTGCGTGTACTGGAATACCGGGTGTGAACTGCGCATGCGCACGCACGGCATTTATGGCCGCGCCGCCGAAAGCGATTGCCGTCGACCTCGAACCAATCAAGTGGCGGTCGCGCGCTCTGTCGCTCGTTATCTCCGAATTGATGCTTTTATTTGCTTTAGGTTCACGTCCTTAAGCTTCGACAGCAAGGTATTCGTATGGATTCGGCCCCGCTTGCGAGAGCCATACTCAAATAATCAGTGATGTAGGCTTAGCGAGTCACAACCCCGGAATCTCGGAGGTCATACAATATGTGTTGTTAGTTGTTTCTATCCTCCATAGCTGGCGCAACTTGACGTGGCGGTAACTACGGCACACGCTCTCCGGTAAAACGCTACGCCTTCACTTTACCAGAATACTTGACAGACTAAAATCGTCTACTGTCGAAGGGACAAGGTGTGAAAGATATAAGGCGTTTTTGTAAATGCTCATGCAAGCGTCGATAGCACAGTCGGGAAAGTGCGCGGCACCTGTAGTAGCGCACCGAGAGGTCGTGGGTTCGACTCCCAGGTGATTCAAATCAACGAATCTTTTCCTTTGTCGTGTTTTGGTGTTCATTTTACCGATGTCACGTCTGTGACAGAAATGATGTCAGTGAAATCTTGGTGGACCCCGGCATAAAACTTTCGTGTTAAAATATTGAAACGCGCGAGCGAAGATTCGACGAAGAAGAGAACGAGGCTGGACTGGCTCGCGAGCGACGCCGTTGACTCTTGGCCGAGCTACACCTCTGCTTTTTCCCATCTTGTAAATAAACGCTTTCCATCGTCACAATTGTGGTGGAAGGTGCGGGGTAAGCCAGCTACTACCAAGTGATACCGGAGAGACACCGTCCCCTAACGATGGAACCGCAACAATACGAGCTTCGCCGCAGCCGTCGACTAGCGGGCTTGGCACCACTACCTCAAGAAATGAGCTCTGACGGAGACATCCAGCAACCATCCGCAAGGACGTCGCCCTACCACTACAGGGAGCCGCGGACCTTCACAGGGAAACCCGGTGATGACGTGGACGAATGGCTAAGCCACTATCAGCGGGTGAGCCGATCGAATGGTTGGAATGCGGCTAGCCAGCTGTCTCACGTGGGGCTCTTCCTAGATTTCACGGCGCTGGTCTGGTTTGAGAACCACGAAGACACTTTGACAACCTGGGACCACTTTGTAGAGGAGATTAAGAAATGCTTTGGAGACCCAGCAACGAAGAAGAAGCGCGCCGAGCAGACGTTGTCGCAGAGGGCTCAAGTCACCGGTGAGACATGCAGAACCTACATTGAAGAGATCCTGAAGTTGTGCAAGTCGGTGGATGCCCACATGACGGAAGAAGACAAAGTGGGCCATATACTCAAGGGCATCGCCGATGACGTCTACCACTTCCTCATTGGCAAGGAGAGCCTGGAATGTGTGGCCGACGTGATTAACCACTGCCGAACCTTCGAGGCCCTTAAAACTCGTCGCATCACATCGAAGTTCGGACGTCTGGCCAACGTCACGACTGTTGCCACCGTCGATGTCTGCCAAAATTCCCTGCCTGCCGACCTTTACTCCACCATTCGTCAGATTGTACGGGAGGAACTGCGTCGCCATGTCTCTGCTCCCATGCAAGCTGGAGACCCGCAGTGTAGTTCACCGTCCGCAAGCATCAATGCTGCGAGTTTCGACGAGCGCAGCTACTCCGACCGCAGTCCACGGCTGAGGGCTCCGCCACCAACGCCTACTTACGTCGAGTCGTCTTATGCGCCCCGCAGCAGTTATAGCTACGACAGCCAACCACCTTCGTTTGTGTCCGAGTGGCAACAGTTCCCTGAGTATCCTCATCACGCCGCAGCATTCAGTGTGCCTCGGGAACGCCCCGTGTGCTACCAGTGCGGCGTTCGCGGACATATTGCCCGGTTTTGCCCATCGCGACGTCGCCCACGCACGACCTTTTCTGACCGACCAGCGATGCTTCCACGGCGAAGCCAACAGCCGGATTACACCTACTGGCCTTCGGATTCAACTGCCCAGAAGCACGGGTACCGGCCGAACATCCGCAGCGACTCGCCTGCCTCTGTGAGGAGCTTGACTCCACCTACTACGCGCCAGCGACGGTCACCATCCCCCCGACCCCGGCCGCGGCTTTCATCTCCGCCACCGGGAAACTAGCCGGCGCGGCCGATGGAGGCGTGGTCGCTGGACGTACCGCTTTGCACACAAGTATGCCTCCTTTAGTTTCAATGCTTCATAACAAGGTTCACGTACTCATTGACGATATTCCCACGATGGCTCTGGTAGACACCGGTGCAACTGTTTCTGTAATGAGTTTAGTTTTCAAGGAAAGACTTGGCCGCAAAGTTATGTTTTATTGGGATAAATCTGCTAGCTTTCGAGCAGTGAGCGGCACGGCTTTGTGTCCAGTAGGTGTGTGCACTGTGTCAGTCTGTGTTGCTGGCAAGGCGTTCAAGGCAGAATTCGCAGTGCTCGCTCATTCCACGCATGACGTTATCCTTGGAATTGACTTTTTGCAAGAGTGCCGTGCGACTGTGGACTGCGGGGCAGGCGAGGTTCTGTTGTCTGCCCTCGCCCAGCAGCCTCAGCGTAGCAGAGACGACAACCTCGTTGTAGTTAAAGACGCTATTCTACCGGCATGGTCTACGGCCAGCGTGCTCGTTGCTGCTTCGAATGCCGACTAGAGTTTCAGTTCTCCTGACATTGTGATTGAGCCGTTGCCTTTACCTTGCGTGAAGAAAAACGTCTTTCTGCCGCGCTGCGTTGTGTCTCTTACCGAGGGAAAAGCTAAATTATGGATAGTGAACTGCTCGTCTGAGTCTGTTGTACTACCAGAGGGAATGCGCCTTGCCATGTTTGAAAGGCAGTGCAGTATCTGCATAGGAGCTCTCAGCAGTGCGGCAAATTCAGACTATGCTGATGTCTCCGGCACGGAAAAAGAATTTTATAAAATGGTTAGCAAGTCTATTCCCTCGCATAAGCGCAAAGTGTTGGTTACACTGCTGGCCAGGCACGCTAAAGTATTTGATTTTGCACAGAAGTCGCATAGACCTGAGGCGCCCAGCACACGCACTCGTCACAAGATCGACACCGGATCTGCGCACCCCCTCCGACAGAAGCCTTATCGAGTTTCTGCGTCAGAGCGCAAGGTAATTTCACAGCAAGTCAGCGAGATGCTAACCTCCGGCGTAATCCAAGAATCGTCAAGTCCCTGGGCCGCGCCTGTTATCTTGGTCAAGAAAAAAGATGGGTCCTGGAGGTTCTGCGTTGACTACCGACGTCTCAACTCTATAACCAAGAAGGACGTGTACCCACTTCCACGCATCGATGATGTCATCGACTGCCTGCATTCAGCGTCCTATTTTTCATCGGTGGACTTGCGATCCGGGTATTGGCAGATTCCCATGGATCCGGATGACAAAGAAAAGACGGCTTTTGTTACACCCGACGGTCTGTTTGAATTTAATGTTATGCCATTCGGCTTGTGTAATGCCCCCGCCACATTTGAAAGATATATATATATATATATATATATATATATATATATATATATATATATATATATATATATATATATATATATATATATATATATATATATATACTATGGAAATTTTGCCCGCAATATCTCTTTCCCGACAATTTCGCAATTTCGGCATTTTGAGCGCTTCTAGCGAAAGGTTGTTCAAAAACTGACAGGGTCTCTTTTCCATTCGCCTAAGACGAGTCGAAGGCGCTCTTTTTCTTGTTGACGCCTCGACGTAATTTTGTACTCAACGTCGTTTTGCACCTCACCTTGTCTTGTGCTGCCTCTGTGATCGACCCAGTTTGACCAAGCGCCGATCTCAGGCGATGACGTCATCTCGTGGTGATGATTTTTGGCATCACTTGTGTCGACGCCGTCGACGCCAACGTTCAATGTTTGTGTTCGATGGGGCATCTGAGGCTTTCGCCTTAAAACTGTGCGCAACAAAGTGAGAGAGCACCTTTTCCAAAACAAGAAATGCGCAGCCAGGTTGCATGTTGCGGCAGCATTTGTCTATTGCGATCAGCCGTTGAGAAAACTTCTGGAGACGACCCATAGAGGCGGCCACTCGAGGCTGCGGTCGCTTCCAATACATCAGTGCTGCTTTGATCGCAAGCAAGCTCTGCTTGCGCGTCAGGACATGCTCAGAGGTCTAATGAGTTGAGAAATGTATGGCTGTGAAAAGTTAATGCTTTGCCAGCAGTCGTCCATGTCATGCAGCGAGTTTGCAATAAACGCCTCCGGGGCATCGTTCATGTGCTGTTTCCTCTTTCATTACGGCCTAAAATAATTAGGTTCGCTATGTCACCAGCAGATGGCACAAAAAGCAAGCCTGTGACATCTATAGGCCTAGTGCGCTGCAGTTTTGACTGAACAAGTGGCGCCGCCCGCGGCGCGACGCGCTACTAATCAGTCGCGGCTGAGAGCGGGTGCGTACGGGCGGAACCATAGCAGCTCGAAAGGACGAAGCTAAATTACGCTCAAACAGGATTGTAACTATGGTATTGCTGCGTCCATGGCTGTCGCAACAGCTACAGAAACACTGGCTGTAAGCTGCCAAAACTAAAATTATATGGATTTATAAAGAAGTCACGCGAGAACGAGCGATAACAGCGTCGGATGAGAGCGGTGTAGCGCGCGAGATAAAGAGACGTGCTTCATTTTATTGCGATAGCAATTATATGGACAGTCTCGGCTGGAAAATGTCCGTCCCCGTCGCCATCATTCCCCGTATATGTATAGGTATGTATATATATAGAAAGGCCACAAAGAAAAATAATTAAGAAATTCTTTCCGACGCGTGGAATCGAACGAACGACCTCTCGCTTTGCAGCCCGCCGCGTTAGACGTTAGGCCACAACAGCACCGTCTCTCAGCCTGCTAACGGCAAGCTATTTATATACATCATGTAATTCAGCATGCTTTCTTAGTGGCTACATAGATGGCGCGACGTGCGCGCGTGTTGCGCGCTTTAAAGATCGTCGCCCCGCCCCTGCGAACGCCGTTGCTGTTCGCTCTACAGGGCGTCGTCGCTTTCGTGCGCTTATCTGTGGGGTGCTTTGCTTCGCTCGCTGCAGCGGCCGCGTTTGCGAAAGGAGCGCGCTGTTCAAGCAGAAATAAGTAACAACTGTGACAATTAGTTCGCGCTCGTCTTGTGTGTACCTGTTCGTTTGTTTCGTGCGTCCTGCTTTATGTTTGAGCAGAGCGCTTCAAGTGTCGAGCTGTGACGCATTAGTTCGCGCTCGTCCTGTGTGCGTTCTTTTCGTGCGTCCTTTGGGCTCGAGCGATGCGCTGGCAGTTTCGAGCTGCTTTCCGTTCTTCGCGTTACATTACAATTTATTGCTATCGCTGTAGCGAAGCGTTCGAACTTCGTAATGGGTCGTCCTCTCGAGCACCTTCTAGTGGGTCGCCCTCTCCGGCTCGAAGAGAACGCAGCTCGCGCTGAGAGTCGGCCCCGCCTTGACTGTCGCTGTATCGTCGAGTATCGTCGCCGCTAATAAACCTCTTTATAATTTGGTGGAGGTGCTGGGTACTCGGGCATGACCTCCGCGATTTCCTGCTCGATTGCTCGACGGAGGGGAGGCAGAAGGGTGGGCGACGGCTGTTGAGCGTACCGAGGGCGAGCAAAGTCCAGCAGAGAGAACTGGCGCGCGATTTCCTCGCGCACGAATGTCTTCATCTCTGCGAGCAACGCGGAGTGGTCGGGTACGGTCGACAAGCCAGCGAGCTCGGCGTCGCGTGATGGAGAGCGACGGGTCATCGATCGCTGGCGGCGCAGCTCCTCATAGCTTTGGCAGAGCGTTATGACCTCTGCCACTGTGCTGGGGTTCTTGGCGAGCAGCATGGTGAAGGCGTCGTCGTCGATGCCTTTCATGATGTGCCTGATCTTGTCACACTCGGACATGGTGGCGTCGGCTTTCTTACAGAAATCGAGGACGTCTTCAGTGTAACTGGTGAAGGATTCGCCGGCCTGCTGAGCGCGTTCACGTAAGCGCTGTTCGGCCTGCAGCTTACGAACGGCAGGGCGGCCAAACACGTTGATAATAGCGGTCTTGAAGTCGGACCACGTCGTAAAATCGGATGCGTGGTTGTTGTACCACAGGCCCGCCACACCCGCGACGTAGAAAACCAGGTTAGTCAATTTTCCTGCCTCGTCCCATTTATTGGGGACACTCACGCGCTCGTAAATCGCGAGCCAGTCCTCCACGTCGGTACCATCGGCGCCAGTGAAGACGGGAGGGTCGCGAATACGAGGGACACCAGGACATGAGGTCGGTGCGGGCGGGGGCGTTTGCTGGGAGGCGTCTTGAGGCATGGTAGGCGGCAGGGTACGGGATCGAAGAGCCAGGGGCATCGAATGAGGGCCGAGGTTGTTGTGAAGGCCAAGCACTCTCCACCAAATTATAAAGAGGTTTATTAGCGGCGACGATACTCGACGATACAGCGACAGTCAAGGCGGGGCCGACTCTCAGCGCGAGCTGCGGAAAGTGACGACGCCACTTTCCGGGCTCTCCCTCCGTACAGCCAGCGCCCAAAGTATTCACCCGACGGCGGTATGCACCGCCCGCGTCATCATTCAGGACGCTCTGTACGCCGTCGAATTCATTATAATTTCTTCATGCTCTCACGATGTCATCCTGGGCTGGGATTTTCTCGCCCGCCACGACGCCGTCATTCATTGCGCACCAGCCGAAATAGAGCTCTCACCATTCTCAGATTTGACGCCGGCAGACAGTTCATCGGCTGCGACCAAGGTATTCGTCAAAGACGACATCACAGTTCCTGCAAATTCGTCAACGGCTGTGTCAGTCTATTGCACCGGTCTCTGCGACGCCGTTGCACTCCTTTCTCCATGTGACCGCGTTTTCACTAGGAAAGGCTTGCTGGTGCCATTTGCGACCGTGGAAATCACTCAGGGCGACACGGATATTTTTGTGACCAACCCATCCCCGTTCATTGTTACGTTGGTGCGAGGGGAATGTCTCGGCAGAGTGGAACCCCTCGAAGACGCACAAGTTGTGGACGCACCCGACGACACGCACTGTCCCAGTTCCCGTACGCTCAGTGCTGTTTCCACGTCCGACTCGTCACCTGCTGATGTGTTTAAGTCCTCCATTGCTGACAACCTCACATCGGTCCAGCGTTCCCAACTTCTGTGCCTGCTGACGAATTTCGTTCTTCTTTCGATATCGGGCAAACTTCTCTTGGCCGCACTTCCGTTGTTACGCATCGCATCGACACTGGCGCCCAACCACCACTGCGGCAACGTCCATATCGCGTGTCTCCCGCAGAACGTCAGGTCATTAATGAGCAAGTCGACGATATGCTTCGACGCGACGTTATTCGGCCCTCGGACAGGCCATGGGCGTCTCCCGTTGTTCTCGTTGCGAAGAAGGACGGTTCCGTGCGGTTCTGTGTGGACTACCGACGACTCAACAAGATCACTCGCAAGGATGTTTATCCGCTGCCGCGAATCGACGACGCGATTGACAGCCTGCAAGGAGCCGAATTCTTTTCATCTCTTGATCTGCGCTCGGGGTACTGGCAAGTGCCCATGGCGGATGACGCTCGACCGAAGACAGCCTTTGTCACGCCCGACGGCTTGTACGAGTTCAACGTCATGCCGTTTGGTCTGTGTAATGCGCCCGCGACCTTCGAGCGCATGATGGACACCGTTCTGCGCAACTTGAAATGGCACACGTGCTTGTGTTACCTGGACGACGTCGTGGTTTTCGCTCCGGACTTCTCCACGCATCTCCAACGTCTGCGGCATGTTTTGACGCGTTTGCGCAACGCCGGCCTCCAACTGAATCTGAAGAAGTGCCGATTTTCAGCACGGCAGCTGACAATCCTCGGCTACGTCGTGTCCAAGGACGGAATTCTTCCCGATCCGACCAAGCTTCGGGCCGTGGCCGAATTTCCCAAACCTACGTCCGTCAAAGAACTGCGCAGTTTCGTAGGACTGTGTTCGTACTTTCGACGCTTCATACGAAACTTTGCCACCATCATATCACCGCTGACGAAGCTTCTTGGAGGTAACGGACCCCTAAAGTCGTGGTCGTCCGAGTGTCACGACGCGTTCGCAAAGCTCCGTCGTTTGTTGACGTCTCCTCCCATACTACGCCACTATGATCCTACGGCCCCAACGGAGGTACACACGGATGCCAGCGGTGTAGGCCTCGGCGCTGTCCTTGCGCAGCGCAAGCCAGGGTTCCCAGAATATGTCGTGGCATACGCAAGCCGTACGCTTACCAGAGCCGAGACCAATTACACGGTCACGGAAAAAGAGTGCCTGGCGATCATCTGGGCCCTCGTCTGAGAGCTATCCTTGACGTCTTCCGCAGAGCTGGCCTCCAATTGAATTCGTCGAAGTGCCACTTCAGCCGCCAGCAGATTACAGTCTTGGGCCACCTCGTCGATGCTTCAGGTGTGCAGCCGGACCCAGAGAAAATTCGTGCAGTCACGAGTTTTCCTGTACCCCAATCAGCGAAGGACGTCCGGAGTTTTGTAGTCCTCTGTTCCTACTTCAGAGGGTTCATGAAAGATTTTGCAACAATCGCTCGGCCACTAACTGAACTTCTGAAGAAAGACGTGCCTTTTACGTGGGGTCCCGCTCAAAGCGCCGCTTTTTCTCGCCTTGTCACACTTTTGACAACGCCGCCTATATTGGGCCACTTTGACCCATCCGCTCCGACGGAGGTCCGAACCTATGCTAGTGGTCATGGGATCGGAGCCGTCCTAGCCCAACGACAACAGGGACGCAACCGGGTTATCGCCTACGCCAGCCGCCTCCTTACAGCTGCCGAGCGCAACTATTCCATTACCGAGCGTGAATGCCTTGCTCTTGTCTGGGCAGTCTTGAAGGTCCGCCCATATTTATATGGCACGCATTTCTCTGTAATAACGGACCATCATGCGCTCGGTTGGCTTTCGTCACTAAAGGATCCTAGGGGCCGGCTTGGTCGCTGGGCTCTGCGACTCCAAGAATATACCTACACAGTGACGTACAAGTCGGGCCGCCTACACCAGGATGCAGACTACCTGTCTCGCTACGCGGTCGATGTATCGAGCAGCGTCCCTGACACCGACGCCGACGCTTGCGCCTTTTCCGTTTCCTTACCGACAAACATCGGCGACGAACAACGTCGAGATGCGTCCTTGCGTACTATCATAGAACGCCTAGAATCATCGTCTACCGACCGGTCCCATCGCTCGTTCGTCCTCCAGGATGGTGTACTCTACCGCCACAATTTTCATCCAGATGGACCAGCCCGGCTGCTTGTTATTCCGAAACACTTCCGCTCGGCTGTCCTTCACAAACTTCATGACCTTCCAACGGCCGGTCACCTTGGTGTATGGCGCACTTACGACCGG
This sequence comes from Rhipicephalus sanguineus, assembly GCF_013339695.2. Taxonomy (NCBI): domain Eukaryota; kingdom Metazoa; phylum Arthropoda; class Arachnida; order Ixodida; family Ixodidae; genus Rhipicephalus; species Rhipicephalus sanguineus. The sequence continues at coordinate 5,169,588 of NC_051178.1, read as the reverse complement.
ATCCGCCGACGCTTCTTTTGGCCCGGGCTTGCACGCTCCGTCAGAAGATACGTTGCGGCGTGTGAGAAATGTCAGCGCCGCAAAACACCCTCGACGCTTCCCGCCGGGTGCCTTCAACCCCTTGACATTTCGTCAGAACGGTTCTTTCGCGTTGGCTTAGACCTACTTGGCCCGTTTCCCCTGTCTTCCTCTGGCAACAGGTGGATAGCTGTGGCCACAGACTACGCCACGCGCTACGCCATCACAAGAGCTCTTCCAACAAGCTGCGCCACAGATGTCGCCGACTTCCTCCTACACGACGTGATTTGGCAACATGGAGCTCCACGCCAGCTGCTTACGGGCCGTGGCCGCACATTTCTGTCGAAGGTCATAGCCGACATTCTGCAGTCATGTGAAACGAGGCACAAGCTCACTACGTCCTACCATCCGCAGACAAATGGCCTAACGGAGCGTCTCAATCGAACAATTACATACATGCTTGCGAAGTATGTTTCCTCTGACCAGTCTGACTGGGACGTTGCTTTGCCGTACGTGACATTTGTGTACAATTCTTCGCGCCACGACACTGCCGGTTACTCTCCATTCTTTCTGTTGTTCGGCCGACAACCAACGTTGCCCCTAGACACCATCATCCCGTTTCCCGCCGTACCGACCAGCGATATGCCCTTGACGCTTTTACCAGGGCTGCTCATGCACGTGAAACCGCCCGCACTCGCCTCTTGACTTCCCAAGAAAACCAACGGCGGTTGTACGATCGCAGGCACCGAGACGTGCACTTCTCGCCCAGTTCTTTGGTCCTGCTGTGGTCTCCCACCCGTCACGTTGCGATATCGGAAAAACGAATGTCGCGATACACGGGTCCATACAGAGTCCTTCGTGCGGTTACCCCTGTACTTATGAAATCGCTCCTGTTGCCTCGTCGCCTTCATCTTCTATACAGGCCAGCGATATCGTACATGTCGCACGCTTTAAACCCTACCACTCTCCCAGTGAAGTTGACATCTGATGCGCCGAGACGGCGCTTCTGCCGCCGGGGATTATGCTACATGCATATTGCCAGCCCCCTGGACCATTGCGCGTGTGCGCCGGACGAAGTGAAGGAAGATCTCTCTCCGCTCGGGCTCTGAGCTGAACCGGCCAGCGCTGCAACCGCTACTGTAAATATATCGTGTAAATAGCCTACAGTCTACCGAGTCGTCATTCACGTAACAATATTTTCCGGCATTTAAAGAAACCCGTAGAAAAAAATTGGCCGTGTATCTGCGTGCATCGCTACAAATGTCGTATAAAGACGATAGAAGAGGCGCTGCGTGAAATATGGACGCCATGTGGCAATACGTCGGGAAACATGAGTGCTGTGTTGCGGACTGGTAGTCCCGACGCAGCAGCAGGCGAAGACCGGCGGTGACTAACGCGACCGGCGGGGACGCCAGCCAGCCCAAACACGCGGTTTGGCGCGAAGCGCCGAAGCAGAAGAAACGGCCGCACTCAGCGAGCACTCTCAACACACTCTTTTATTTACACGTCGCCTGCGTAAACAAGATTGCCAGAGCGGCGCCCCATGGCATTCGTGCAGTGCAATACTGAACCGAAACCGAAACACAACAATGAGCTCGTGCAGAGGGCACGGAGGAAGGCAAGTTTCAGCGCAGTCGCATTTTCAGCGCAGCTTAAGAAACTAGGGTCTCTAGAATTACGTATCAATGTATTTTCTATTGAAGGAACACAGCACCTAATACTTAGCTAGTGATGTTGCGCCTCAGATATGCGTAATGTTTGGTTTTTGATCAACAATGTACACAAGTATGAACCTAGTCAGCCGTTCAAGATGGCTGGCCCTTGAGCAAGTGGTTCAACTTTGGCCGGGTGGCTGAATCGAGCGACATGCTGACAAACAAAAAGACAGACCAAAATTTCTGCGTTTAAGTTCCCCAAGAAAGACTAGCGTCTTTAATATGACCACGTCACTGCCCTCGTGCGCTACCGTACTGCAGCACTCTCGAACGCGGTTGGAGCGCAACATCCCGTTCATGTAACGTGGCGGCATGAGAAACTGCTGATCTAGGCAATGGCTCCACAGTGCGTCAAAATTTTCGACGGCCCCACACGGCAAAAAACAAAAATGTTACAGTGGCTTAGCTCGGCTACGCCAGGATAATGTAGCGTTAGCAAAGGTTCAGCTGATTGTTCTTAGCTTTCCGATTGTCTAGGATTAGCTTGATTATCATGCTTACTGCTGCTCCAATGATACACACATGGTATACATATTATGTGGCTATTTTGCCAGGCAACTACTTCGGGATCCGATGAGTTATGCTTCTCCCCTCTTCCGCGCCGTTGAGCAGCATTTGCGCTCCTCTTCTCCATGGCTAAACCACATTGGCAAACGCCAGTCAGAGGCGCTATCAAGCGGCTCCAGGGCAGTGTCACACGTGACTCCACGAGAAGGCGAATAGCTGCGCGCGCGCCGGCGCCAGTACGTCTACTTCAGCTACGACGTCACTCCTCTGGAAAGCGCAGACTGGCGGCAGCAAGTCGGGCGCGGCAGCGGCGGAGTGCGCGGGAGGTGTCGGCACCGATGCGCCAGCTGTGTGACATCACTGATCCTCGCGCGTGCGCAGCACGGCTCTTGAGGAACCACGCAAAACTGGGTCGGCTAGGCCAGTGTAGCTAACGCCACAAAAACGCTATCATCCCTGAGAAGCGATATGCGGATGGTCCACGCGCCAATTGTTTCGCTCGAAGAACGTTTGAGAGCGCTGCAGTATGGTAGAGCATGAGTGCAGTCGCTTGGTCTTATTTCATATTTCGCGGGCTTTCTTTAAAAGCCTGAAGGTATTCACCACGCAGCATGTACGTCGCCAAAAGAAATTGGTCAGGTAGTTTTTAAATGCACTCTGCGACGTGATTAAGCGCACTTGGTCCTGCAGCAAGTATTTAAAATGTTTGATCATTAACCTTAGGTAATTAACCTCTTCAAAAAAATATAAAAATTACCATAACGAGCGCCACACGACGGTCAACCATATGTCACTGATTTGACTCAGTCGCGGTTAACCACTTGTTTTATTATGTTTAGTTCTACGTACGTGAAGCACCCTGTATACTTATTCACTGTGATTGTTTAATACGAAACCGCCTGGCTATTTGTGTTACATATATTCTTTTTCCTTGTTTCAGTCACCGCAAAGATTTTTTCACTGTTACAAATCAGCAAGCAAGCAGAGCTGGAAGTGGCAATAGAGTGAATAGCACTGATATCCTGCGACGCTTTGTGCCACTACAATACTGACAATCATTCAGCGAAACGTATAATCCACTGACAATCATTAAGAGAAACGCATACCCCCCTTTCTCCCCCCCTTTTTGCTCTTTTTCTCTTTTCTTGCCTTCCTTATGACTCCCCCAGCTCGTCACGGCGGCCTCTGCCCCCTCCCCCACCGCCACTCTGGCAGTTGCCCTCCCCTCCCTTATGGTGGAGAGGGCACGAAGCATATTGCCAAGTGCGTTTCCTATTATCACTTTTGTTCTATTCGGTTTTCGCCCATGAAGACTGTCAGCAACGCTCAGCGCAAACCGCGCCTCATTGTTCGAGAAGCTTCTCGATTATTGTAGATCATTTTGTTAAGAGTGCACGCAAGACGCGAACGTTCGAGCTTATGCGTAAATCCCGACGTGCTTCACCACTCGTCAGTTGATCGACAGCCGACGCTCTCTCCACCGCTATAAGTGCATACCGTGTGTATTGCTGTAAATTAACTTTCCGTTTCTCGGCCACAAGTTCGGACAAATAAAGTTCCATCTTGGACACGTCGCCTGCGGTCTTCGTCGACGTCACGACCCCGTGACATCTGGTGGAGGTGCTTCCCGCTCCATGTACCGAACAACCCCCTGCAACCGCGAGCCAAGCCCACACCGTCAAGAGGACATCGACGTCAACCATTGGGCCAGCCGCAGGCAGCAAGGTCTCGACGAAGTAGCAAGGACTAAGACCGCGACGAGGAGGACAGGCACGATGATGGCCACGGTGTCCCCTGCAGCAACTATGATGCATTCTCCCAGAGAGCCGTCGGCCTTCTATGGAGTGCCAAATGACGACCCCGAAACCTGGCTCGAGAAGTTCGAAAGGCTCTCAACATTCAAGAACTTGGAGTCCGAGGACAAGCTGCGCCATATCTACTTTTACCTGGATGACGCAAAAAGGTCCTGGTTCGAGAATCGGGAGTCCACCCTTCGAAACTGGGACGTCTTTCGTAGCGCTTTCCTGGAAATGTTCGTGAGCTTCGTCCGAAAGGAAAGGGCCGCAGCCTTGCTGGAGACACGGGTCCAACTCCCAAACGAAAGCCTGGCCATCTTCGCAGAGGAAATGACCCGACTCTTTCGCCACGCTGGCCCTGCCATGCCCGAAGACAAAAAGTTCGCTTCCTTATGCGAGGCTTCAAGCAGGAGCTCTTCGCGGGACTGATGCGTTATCCACCCAAGAATTCATCTCAGAAGCAACCTCCATCGAGAAAACGCTGGAAATGCGAACCCGCCAGAACAACCGCCGCTTGATCCAAGACAGCGCAGTGGTTCAAGCCATCGGCTCCGACGATCTGCGCGAAACGATCCGAGCCATCGTGCAAGAGGAGCTGCCAAAGCTCGCATCTTTAGCACAGCCCAAAGTGACATCGATTGCTGACATTGTACGCGAGGAAATTCAAAAGTCATTGGGTGTTCCTAAGTGGCACCACCGCAGCTGCCAGCAATGAACTATGCTGCTGCAGCCCGACGGAACGCCCGCGCCCCCTCCTCGACCAGGTCAAAACGCCGCACCGCCCCAGTAGTTCCGCCGCAAGGCACCACCGCCGCCAGCACTGCAGTCATAGCGCCCGCCAGCCGGCCAGCGATATACGCCGAGGAAGACCGAGGTTTGACGCAGCCCTGACAACCGCCCACTCTGCTACCACTGCGGGGAGGCCGGCCACTCGTACCGCCGCTGCCAGTACCGACAGATGGGGCTACGCGGATTTGCCGTCAACGCGCCGCGCCCAATGCCAGGCGAACGGCCTCGCGACATCGACGACTACCTCACCGGAACACGACGACCTTCCTGCTCGCCGTCGCCCGGCCGCTACATGTCACCTCACCGCCGGCAATACACTGGCCCAAACCGGGGCTGGTCGCCTAGCCCGTATCCGGGAAACTAAGTGCAGACACCGGTGGAGGTGCGGTTGCTGTATGTATAAATGCCGAAGATCCTCCCCGGCCGCCGACAACGACAACGCGACAAGACCTGCAGAACACGACGCGAACCAGAGAGACTGCTGACGAAAAAACCTCGCGCACCGAAGATCTGACGCGTGACATGGAAGCAGCGGAACAAACGGACGCAGCCGTGACCCGACGCCGCGCCCCAACCGCAACGCAAGACGATGAATTAGCGACATCGACGTTCTCATCGACGGCCATAACGTCACCGCTCTCGACGATACGGGAACCCACATTTGCGTCATCAGTAGGCCCTTCGCCACGAAGTTGAAGAAAGTTAAGACCGCTTGGGAAGGCCCCGAAATCCGTACCGCTGGAGGCCATCTAATAACGCCGTCTGGAGTCTGCACGGCAAGAGTCACAATCAATAATCGCACGTATCCTGCGAGCTTCGTAATCTTGCAACACTGCTCCAGGGACGTCATACTTGGCATGGACTTCTTAAACCATCACGGCGCCGTCTACTTAAGAACCAAGTCTATAACCGTATCGTCGTACAAAACGACACCGCCGGATACGAATCTAAGTCAACATGCCCTGTACGTGCTCGAGCATCAAGTTGCTATGCCGCCTCGCTCCAGCGTCATAATTCCCGTCAGCACCGAAAAAGCTCAAGACATCGAAGGTGTCATCGAGGGCGATCAGGGTTTGCTGCTACACCGTGACATTTGCGCCGCAAGGGGCGTTGCTCGGTTGCATGAAGGAAAAGGAAGCGTGATGCTAACGAACTTCAGCCGAGAATACAGACACCTGAGCAGGGGCACGACGATTGCGTACATCGAAGAAATCTTGGCAGTCTGCGATGCGTTTGCCTTTTCAGATTCTGACGAAGCTATGACGACAGCTCCAATATCTGAGCCACCCTTCGTCGTAAACCGAAGCCTACCCGCTCGCCAACAGCAACAGCTTCGATGCCTTCTGCAGGAATACAAGGACTGTTTCTCGTCGTCCTCGCGAGTCCGACAAACGCCCCTTGCTAAGCACCGCATTATAACAGAAGAAAATGCTCCACCACTCCATCACAGTCCCTACCATGTTTCGACGCGGGAACGGGAGCCCATTAAAAAATACACCATCTCCCGCTAAAGGGGACCATGTGCCGATGCGAAGCCGGAGCACTTACACGATCGCGTTCCGTTGGCGTTCGTTGGGCATGCTACCGACCTGGCGTCGTGGAACGCGAAAAGGGACGCTACGCGCGTCGTATCTTCCATCTAGCCTCGCAGGGCGAGCGGGGAACGCGGTCGACAGGCGGGCGAGAGGGGGGCAGCGTAGGAGAGGAGAGAGAAGGGGAGGGGACGCGCATGCGCTCGAGCTCATCGCGGCGTTGCGCATGAGGGAATTTCGGCATGTCTAGCCCGCGTTTCAGAGGAAGAGTGGAAAGGGGGAGGGTAGAGGGGAAGTGGAGAGGGGCATGGGTGAGGGGAAGGGGAGAGGGAAATGGGAGAGGGTGAGTGGGGAGAGGGGGGAGAGGGGGAATGGACAGGGGAAGTGGAGAGGAGTGTGTGGGGAGGGTATGCGCATGCGCAGTAAGGGTGGTCACGCCGCACACCACCACCACCACCACCGGATTGAGCTCCGCCTTAAGATACTTCGCATCTAAAAATCGACAAAATGCTACGCGATGACATCATCCGGCCGTCCAACATACCGTGGCCGTCTCCCGTGATGTTAGTGAAGAAGAAGGATGGGACCCTACGTTTCTGCGTCGATTATCGTCGCCTGAGCAAAATCACAGAAGGACGTGTACCATCTTCCACGGATAGACGACGCCCTGGATCGACACCACAACGCGAAGTACTTTTCGTCGATGGACCTCAAGACCGCCTACTGGCAAATCGAAGTCGACGACGACAGAGACCGAGAAAAGACTGCCTTTATAACACCGGACAGCCTGTTCGAGTTCAAGGTCATGCCTTTTGGGCTTTGCTCGGCACCTGTGACTTTCCAACGCGTTATGGATACAGTGCTAGCTGGCTTGAAGTGGCAGACATGCCATGTGTACTTGGACAACGTCGTTGTGTTTGCCTCAAACTTCGACGAACACCTGCTGCTTCTTGAAGCTGTACTTCAAGGAATCAAGACCTCTGGACTCACTCTGAAGCCAGAAAAGTGCCGTTTCGCGTACGAGGAGTTCCTGTTCTTGGGCCACGTGATTGTCAAATCTGGAGTTCGCCCCGACCCGCGGAAAACAGCTGCCATCGCTGCCTTCCCGCCGCCCACCGACAAGAAGGCCGTACGCCGATTTCTCGGCTTGTGCGCCTATTACAGACGCTTCATCAAGGTGTGACCAGGCGCAACGTCATCAAGCATTGCAGTGACCACGCATGCGCAAGCCCGATCTGCCTATGTACAAATACACCGGCATCACGCAATAAAGCGTTCTTTCGTTTCCTGCTGCTCGGCTGTTCACATGGTGTCAGAAGTGGGGGCGGTGGTTCGTTTGATACCACCGCAAGTCGGCAATGAATGAACCCACTGACCGGCCGGAAACGCCCGTCGCGAGAATGGCGTCAACACTGCTGCAGCCACCGAGGCCACTAGACATGTCTGGGGACACGTTTTACAACTGGACCGCATGGAAACGTGAGTTTGACCTTTTTGCTACGGCGACGGGACTGAGCCAGCAGCCTAAGGATGTTCAAGCCGCAACCCTTTTGATGACAATAGGCGAGGACGCGAGAAGAACATTCTATACGTTCAAGTTCGACAGCGAAGACGATAAAAAAGACCTCAGAATTATTTCAGCAAAGTTCGAGGCAAATTTCAAGCCGTCTGAGAACCTCACCTTTAACGAATTCCGATTTGGCTCCAGGGACCAACAAGAGGGAGAGTCGTTCAATGAATGGCTTACGCAGCTGCGAATCCTCGCGGGAAGATGCGAATTCGGCGAGCTTGAGGAACGGCTGATTCGGAGCAGGATAATTCTTGGCATCAAAGATAAGGATTTCCAGCAGAAGCTCCTCTCGGAAAACCCCGCGTTTTCAAAAGTAGTGCAAATGTGCCGCGCAAGGGAACAAGCAAAAGAACAGCTACTAGAAATCAGAGCCAGACCGGACAACCCGACAATTGCCGCAATCAAAGAGAATACAGCGCCTTGCACGCGCTGCGGTCTTGAAAAACACAAATATGGAAAGTGTGCGGCGCAGGGCAAACACTGTAACAATTGCGGCAGAAGCAATCATTTCGCTCGTGTGTGCCGTCATCCAAAGCAAACACCTAGATCGGCCGCACGCGAAGTGAAGCAGGTTGTTTTAGGAGTTGAAGACGAGTACTTTCTAAAAGCCCTAGAAGCATATGCTATCTCCAGTGAGGACCGTTGGTCGGCGAAAATTGTTATCGCTGGTTCAGCGATTGAATGCAAAATTGACACGGGAGCTAACTGCTGTGTCATGCCTGAGGTGACGCTTCGGAAACTAACTACGCAGCCGGCGCAGCCATGCTCGACCACCTTGCGCGCTTTTTTCGGCCATAAGCAAACAGCGTTGAGTAAAATCACCTTACCGACTTCGTACATGGCTCAGACCTGTCAAGTGGAATTTTTCATCGTACCCCAGTCCGTGCCGGTAACAGTGAGTGGCGGTGTTGCAGAGCGCTTAGGACTAATATCCCGCGTACGCGCAGTCGACGCACTGCCAAGCCATGACCCAAGTGCCGGTTTCGATGATGTATTCCAAGGCCTCGGGGAGCTGAAGGGTGCTACGTACCACATCGAGCTCAAACCAGGCGCACGAGGGAGCGTCAAGCCAGCTCGGAGAGTCGCGGTTGCTCTTCAAGACCGCGTGAAACAAGAGCTCATTAAAATGGAGCACGACCTCGTCATTGCAAAGGTAACTGAACCTACTGCCTGGGCAAGCCACATGGTAGTAGTAGTTAGGAACGACAAAGTGCGCATTTGTCTAGATCCTTCGGACTTGAACAAGGCCATACTGAGGGAGCGCTATCATATGCCGACATTAGAGGATGTAGTTCCGCGCCTGCATGGGGCAAAGTACTTTTCAACGCTAGATGCATCTTCAGGATTTTGGCAAATTAAGCTACACGAAGAAAGTTCATTACTATGTACCATGAGCACTCCCTACGGCCGCTACAAATTTCTGCGCATGCCCTTCGGGATTGCCTCGGCCCCAGAAGTTTTTCAGCGGGCAATGCACCAGGTAGTGGAAGGCCTGAGTGGTGTCGCCGTTGTAATGGATGACATTCTCGTTTGGGGAACCTGTCGAGAAGAGCATGACACAAATCTAGCAGCTTTGTTCGCAAGATGCAGAGAGCACAACCTAAAGCTGAATAAAAAAAAGTGTCATTTTTTGCAGCCGCAAGTTCGATACATAGGTCATATCCTCATGCAAGAAGGACTTTGCCTGGATCCCGGGAGAGTAGACGACATCTTGCACGTGCCACCACCGCAAAATTGTAAGAAACTGCAGGTTTTTCTCGGGATGATGAACTTTGTGGCGCGTTTCATCCCCAACATGTCGGCACTGTCTGCCCCCCTCCGGGAGCTATTGAAGAAGAACACGGCTTGGGTCTGGACACAAGAGACCCAAGAAAGCTTCAATACACTTCGCGCCTGCCTAACAAAAGCACCCGTTCTCGCCTATTTTGCGAAAGGTGTCCCCTTGACGTTGTCCGTGGACGCAAGCCAGAAAGGGGTAGGGGCAGTTATTTTGCAAAATGGACACCCAATCGCCTACTCTTCGCGTTCGTTTACCGAAGCACAAAAGAAGTACGCCCAAATCGAGAAAGAGCTGCTAGCCATTGTTCACGGGTGCGCAAGGTTTGAAGACTACATCCTAGGGCAGCCAGAAGTAATCGTCGAATCCGATCACCGCCCTCTAGAGTCAATATTTAGGAAACCACTATGTGAGTGCCCGTTACGATTGCAACGTATGAGACTCTCCCTTCAAAGGTTTCCTATAAAAGTGGTTTACAAACCAGGAAAAGAACTCTTTCTAGCGGATGCACTCTCGCGCTTTCCAAACCAGAAGGAGCTGAAAGAAGAATCACTGGATTTTCATGTACATGCTCTCTCTTCTCTTCCAGTCTCTGATCGGCAACTGCAGGAAATCCGGGAAGAGGTACTCAAGGATGCAACAATGACCGAACTGTGCAGCTATTCAAGCACAGAATGGCCTGAGAGCAAGCTTCAGGTGTCTGAGACTGCACGAGCGTATTGGAACTACCGCGACGAACTTCACGTCGAAGATGGCCTTCTCCTAAGAAGCAACAAGTTGGTCATTCCGCCAACAAAAAGGCAAGAAGTACTTCGTTTGCTTCACGCGGCACATTGGGGGTGAAGAAAAGATGAAGGCAAGAGCCAAAGCAGTTATGTACTGGCCAGGCATGTCGGCGGATATTGCAGCTCTAGCGAAGGCGTGTCAACTTTGTCAAAGGTACAAGAGCAGGAACGCCAAGCTACCAATGCTTAGTCCCGATATACCTACTTTGCCGTGGCAAGTAGTCGGAATCGATCTTTTCTATCACGAAGGCCATGAATACCTGGTTGTGGTGGATTTCTATTCCTTTTTTTTCGAGATCAAGCAGATGCATCGAACTACGGCAGAAGCAGTGACAAACGTGTGCATGCAAATCTTCGCCACGCACGGCATACCAGCAAAGATATGCAGCGATAACGGCCCCCCGTTCAATAGCACGTGCTTCCGTGTTTTTTCAACGCAGCTGGGCATCATCCACGTGACTTCCAGTCCGCATTACCCTCGCGGTAACGGCATGGCTGAAAGGGCCGTCCAGGAAGCAAAGAAACTACTGAAGAAGTGCAGGTTTGGAACACTGGAGTTTTACAGCGCCCTGCTTGAATGGAGAAACATGCCAAGGGATGACCGCCTAAAGTCACCCGTCCAACGGCTCATGGGTCGACAGACGAGGACCAAGCTGCCCGTACTAGACTGTCACCTAGAACCCCAAACCGTGCCGACCGAAGTTGTCCGAAAGCGCCTCGACGAAATACGGCGAAAACAACGCGTCTTCTACAACAGATCAACCCGGAATCTACCGGAAGTGCACAGTGGGTCCACAGTATCTGTTTATGATACAATAAACAAGACCTGGGCACCAGCAGTCGTCATGGGCCCGGCAAGTACACCACGCTCTTATATTGTTGCGACTGAGAACGGCCAGCATCTACGACGCACGAGGGAACACCTCAGGTCCACAAACGGGCAGGTTCTCTCGCAGCAGCCAGAAAGCGCGACAGCGTCCGCGCAATCCAGTCCGCAGCCGTGCACCACCGAGCAGCAAGCACCTCAAGAAGCGCTGCGTAGAAGCGCAAGACAGCGAAGAGCGCCACAACGCTATCCTCTCCCAGAGTGCCCAACGCAAACTGTTCAGCGGATGTAGTGAAAATTGAACTTTGAGTGGTTTTTTCAATGTGCCTTCGTTTAGACATTTTGTGTTCTGTTTCTTTGTTCGTTTCTTTTTCTTTTTTTTCCCAAGGGAATGAAGATATGACCAGGCGCAACGTCATCAAGCATTGCAGTGACCACGCATGCGCAAGCCTGATCTGCCTATGTACAAATACACCGGCATCACGCAATAAAGCGTTCTTTCGTTTCCTGCTGCTCGGCTGTTCACACAAGGAATTTCCACGAATCGACGAGCCACTAACTCACCTCACAAAGAGTGACGTGGAGTTCAAGTGGGGAACGGCGCAAGTCGACCCATTTCAAGAACTGAAACGACGCGTGCAGACGCCGCCGATATTGGCGCATTTCCACGAATAAGCCCATACGGAAATCCACACCGGCGCAAATAGCGTAGGACTCGCCGCCGTCCTTGTGAAGAAGACCGACGGATTGGAAAGGGTCATCAATTATGCTAGCTGGTCCCTATCCAAATCAGAAGGTAACTCTTCCACAAAGGAAAAGGAGTGTCTTGCCATCATCTGGGCTACGTTTAAGTTTCGCCCCTACCTGTACGGCAGGCCCTTCAATGTTGTGAGCGACCACCACGCGTTGTTTTGGCTAGCCAACTTGAGGGACCCTTCAGGTCGCCTCGCACGGTGGAGCCTAAGACTTCAAGAATTCGACATTACCGTCGTTTACAAGTCCGGAAGAAAACACTACGACGACCACTGCTTGTCTCGTGCCCCCGTCGACGCTTTTCTTGAAAAACGACGTCCTCGTAAAGAACTTCTCTCCCGCCCGGGCTAACTACCGGTAAGGTAGTTTGCCCGGGCTAACCACCTGCGGCACTGCAACCAGGAGTTCTGCCGGCCCTGCACGACGACCCGACGGCTGGCCACCTCGCCTTTTCCCGCACGCTCGCGATGATACAGGAAAAACACTACTGGCCACGCCTTGCTGCCGACGTCGCCCACTACGTTAAGGCTTGCCGAGATTGCCAGCGACAGAAGAAACCGCCGACTAGGCCAGCGGAACTTCTGCAGCCAGCCGAACCACCTCACCGGCCGTTCCAGCAAATCGGGATGGACCTACTGGGGCCGTTCCCGATGTCGACTTCTGGCAACAAGTGGATCGTGGTAGCAACTCACTACCTCACCCGCTACGCCGAGACAAATGCCTTGCCCAAAGGCAGTGCCACCGAGGTAGCCAAGCGATTCGTGGAGAACATCGTCTTGCGTAATGGCGCCCCAGAGGTCCTCATCAAAGACAGATGTACCGCCTTTACTGCGGACATAACTCAGGCGATCTTCAAGTACAGCGAGACGAGCCACCACCGCACCGCCGCCTACCACCCGCAGACCAATGGCCTCACCGAGCGTCTAAATAAGACCTTCGCCTACATGCTGGCCATGTACGTCGACGTTGAGCACAAGACGTGGGACGCCGTCCTTCCGTACGTGACCTTCGCTTACAACACGGCCGTCCAAGAAACGACGCAGATGACGCCGTACAAGTTGGTCTACGGAAGGAGCCCGGCGACGACGCTCGACGCCATGGTACCCAACGTCACCGATGAAGAAAATCTCGACGTCGTCGCTTACTTACAACGTGCCGAAGAAGCTCGACAGCTCGCCCGCCTGCACATCGAGACCCAGCAGAACACCGACAGCCGTCGCTAATCTTCGACGACGCTTCCTGGAGTACCAGCCCGGCGAACGTGTCTGGTTCTGGACGCCAATACGACGACGCGCACTGAGGGTGAAGCTTCTTCGATGATACTTCGGACCGTACAGGGTACTTCGACGTCTCGGCGTACTCGACTACGAGGTTCTCCCCACGGCGTCACGATCTTTCAGAGGCGCCGAGCTCTACCCAAGTTCGTGCACGTGGTGCGCCTCAAACCGTACTATGCTCGTTAACGCACCTAAGGACACTAATGTCTGCTTGCTTTATTAGTTTTCTTTAGTATTGCATGTATTCATGCTCTGTTTTTAAGCATCGGGACGATGCTTTTTCAGAGGGGGGCATTGCCACGTGCGTTTCTTCTAATAACTTTTGCTGTATTCGGTTTTCGCCCACAAAGGCTGTCAGCAACGCTCAGCGCAAACCACGCCTCATTGTTCGAGAAGCTTCTCGATTATTGTAGATCATTTTGTTAAGGTTGCGCGCAAGACCAGCGATAAGGTTGGAATATTGTACGGCACATGGATAAATGCGGACGCGCTTCACCGCTTGTCAGTTGATCGACAGCCGACGCACTGTTCGCGCTAACAGTGCATACCGTGTGTATTGCTGCCAATTAACTTTCCGGTCTTCATCGACGTCATGACCCCGTGACAATGTACACACGAGAGCTAAACAAATCAGTTCCAGCCTTAAACAAGACAAGTCTACTTGTCGAAACGTCGGCTGGGGCACCCACCCCCTCTTTACAAATTTTTTCATCGCAAGCTTCCATCTTCCACTTCTTGCCGTTTTTTACAGCGAAAGCTGTTACGAGATCATTTCACCGGCCGTTTCTGGCGCCGTAGTTGCCCGCCGCCGCCGCCGGTGTCCGTAACCACTATCGCTCAAAGTAAGAAAAAAAAAACGAAATAAGAAAAAAATTCCAGGATAAAACGAGGTTCGAACCTTGGCCCTCTGCGTGGGAGCCCAGTATTCAACCTCTCAGCCATGCCTGTGCTTGAAATTGCTTTGCAAAAAGGTCCTGTACAGGCTTCATGTCGGGAAGGAACCACATTAACATATGCAATATAGCGTGGTAGAAGAGTAAAATAAGCACTAAGCGTCGCACAACGCGAATTCTGTTCAGGCGTGACACAACTCGAATTGCGCAAAGAGAAGGTTGTTGAATGCTTCCAACCACAGCATCCATTGGATTGGAATGCTTCCAATCAGGCACAGCATCAAAAAAGTGCGCATAATGCCTTACATGCTTTTAGCAGGTACCACGGCTCTCAGTAGAATGACGAAAAGTGGCATAATGCCTGCTTTCCTACTTCTCAAAAATTACAATGATTTATAGCATAGTGAGTTCCTCGCAAGTGCACTTGTATTAGTTGCCAAGGAAGCCCATAAGCGCATGATCCATTTCCTCGGGGTCTCAGTTATGTTCTTCGCCCCCCCCCCACCTCTCTCTTCCACGTCAACGTATGTTATACAACATGGCAGGAGAGGGACATAGCGACCGGGCGTCACCTAATGCAAATTACATAACTGGTGGGCCGTTTAAAGCTTCCAACCCATTACAAATGGTTGAGCCATAATTCTTCGTCGTCACCAGTCGTCGCGTCAAGAAAGTTCACATCATGCTTACAGACGTGTAGCTGGTGCCTCGCTCCTCTGCAGAATGACGGATAATGGCTTAGTAGGTGCTTACGAACTTCACAAAAATTTTGATTTATGGCGTAGTGGGTACCTTGCTAGTGTACTTGTATTAGTAGCCCCAAGAGAGCTTCCAACGGTGCATTAGAAACGCCGCTCTTCCAGCTTTCGCTGTGACTGTGCTGCGGTTTAAGCGCAGGCCTGGCGTTTTTTGGACAATACGTCTAAGATGTTTCTGCGCGGCGCCAGTTCCCTCGGAGAAGTAATGGTAAAAGACTGCACGTTAATGAGTATGTTTCTAACGAACGCTTTACGCCAGCTAGGAGAGGAAAAATCATTGCAATTTTATGTCCTCAACGAATTGTGAGCGCTGACTCTGTACTCATTGTCTTCACACTATGCGTCATAAAAAATATCGCTACCAGCATTTTTGCATCCCTACATTTCTCGGGTGACGCGGTATATTACGAAAACTGTAGCACGCTTACGGCAAGGTAAGGCTGCAGAGCGGTATTTTCACCATCGTGCGGAAGCTTCTTCATGACGTTTTTTCAAGTGAATAGCAACCCGCTAGCTGGTCGCCACGTAGGGCAGCAACACTCAACAATTGCCAAAGTGTCAAGCAAGAAGCATTGACAGCGCAGGGTATAAAGAGCTGCCACGTTAATGCTGTCATGTTGCAAGTTAGCGCCTGTGTGTGTCACGTCTTTCGGTGTCCGTTTTTTTGTGCGCAATAAGCTTCAGTGTGACATACCAACACGGCCAAAACGCCACGTTACGAAGCTGTCATGTTAGGTAGCCAAACAAATCCCAATAACTTGTTTTGAAATGAAACTAGTATGCTTTTGAGCAATAAAGACAGAACTTTCGGCATACAAACAGGTATCTCATTAAAATTAAACAAAGTAGGTCGCAGTTAGGCAATTTTCAAGTAAACAGATTTGTAGATAGGCCTTTGGTGCTTCATTATATAGATCTATACTACTAAATATGCAAAATGTATTGAAGTATCTGAAGATACAATTGGGAAGTATCGTATCGGATACAATAATTTCGGAAGTATCTTGTATCTGTATCTCAAATGCTTCTTGCACGAGTATCTTGTATCGTATCGCGATACAATTTCAAAATATCTTTGCCCAGCCCTAGGTGATACAACTGTTATCGTTTAAACATCATGTGAAAAAAAGGCCGAATATTGAACCTGCGGCAGTTGAAGAAAAAAGGGCGATTAGTAGACCTTCAATAGTGCTATATCCCCTAAGGAGTTATCATCCTTGCGGGGAGCGAACTATCATGAACGCATTTCTTAACATTGAGTGACATAAATCATTACGTGTTATCATTGACGAAAGCAGTTTTCAATAGCATCTCGCGTATGTGCGATGCTGTTGGTATATGTACATGTGTGTTCCATCGAAATAAAATTTACTTGTGAGTCAGCGCTTGTCTTCGTGTCTCTTCTTCGTCCGTGTCACTTCTTCGTCAATAAAAAAACTGATGTCGCGCTTGAGTCTGTGAGTATCGTACTTTGGATTGCTTCGTTACGATTCCGCATCGCAGGCAAATAAAGGGGCAGTGCATATCAATACGTTGGGAACAAGTCTACAAAACCTCAAATTGGTTGGCCACGGTGTTGTAGCAGTTACGGTGCTCGGCTGCTGACCCGAAGGTCGTGGGTTCATTCCCTCCCGCGGCAGACGCATTTCGATGGAGGCGAAATGCTAGAGTACCCTGTACTGTGCGATGTCCGTGGACGTTATAAAACCCCAGGTGGTCGAAGTTTCCGGAGCCCTCCACTACAGCATCCCTCATAAACATGTCGTCGTTTTGGGATGTAAAACAGAAGATATTATTAAAACCTAAAATTACTGCCTCGCACAAACGTGGCCCACATTTCAAACACAAGGTCGTGCCTTTCCAAACGAGCCGAGCTTCCCACGAATGTTAGTTACGCACTTCAGTGCAGTGATTTTAGCGTCACTGACTATGACACGCAACTTATGTTAACCTTACACAGTAAAACCTCGGTGATACGATCACGGCTAGTACGAATTTCGGGGTGATACGAATTTTTCTGTGGTCCCAACCAAGGCCCATTAGCCTGCAGTGTATTGGAGTACGGTTGTTGCGAACCGATTTGCCCCCCGCGACGTTTGATACGAACGTACGCTAGCGCACAGTTACGAACAGGTGCTGCCGCGGAAGACGCGACAGTCATGCGCGGGCGCGGGCATGCGCGCTGCGCGACCATCGACGGTGCGTAGTTGCCTCCGAGATAGTGCGCGCGAACCTTGGAGGCCTTTAGGCGCCTTCGGTTTAGATTGCAAATGACGTTGATGTCGCGCTTTTTTTTCCCCGACGCGTTGACGCGTGCTCCAGTGCTCGAGGCGGCAGCGTCTTCGTACTCTGTTAACACGTGCTTGCCACGTCGATGCAAGCCATGTCCCCGCAATCAGACGTTCTATGAAACAAGACTGAAACTTGGGCTGCGGGTCCGTCATTAAGTCGCATGATAGGTGGACGAAGACCCCAAGAGACGAAGCGGGCGGTCTTGGCGAAGGAGCTTAGCCTCTTATCTATCGTGTGCAATGCGCTTTTTAAGTCACTTTGGCCGCAGTACTCTGGTGTCATGCAGAAAAGCGTAGTAAGATTAAGAAGGGGCTACTACCGGTCACGTGACACAACACGTCCGGTCCATTAATTACACACGCGCGCATGCACCGTATATTTACGAGTACAAGTATGATCGTTGACGTCTAAAAACTTTACTGGCAATCTGGCAATCATTCAGAGCTATTCATGACGTCGCTGCGGCCATGAGAAACACTAAATGAAAACGTATGCAAACTTTCTTTTGTTGCATACTAATTTTCCATGTTTTCTGGTGATACGAGTTTCGGATGATACGAATATTTTGGTAACCCCGCGAGATTCGTATCACCGAGGTTTTACTGTAATCCCAGGCGCTCAATGCCGCCAGTAGAATTGCGCCGCGAAGCAAAACAGTGGAAAAAACACGAGGGGATCGTCACGAGAATATAGTACCGAGACTGCGGTGTCTACTAGAAAGCCGGGAAAAGGAAACTCCGCTCGCAGATTCTTGCCTAGGCAAAGACACACAGTGCCTGAGTTGTCAGTGGAGTTCGTCTTTTGGAAATGCGGTAACAGGACAGTTAGAAATCATACAACTCTTCCTATAATCAACTGATTTACGAAATAATATGCTTAAAACTTACCTGTTTCCCACCTTAAACTTAAGATGTATTCTAGGGTTCGAAGGAACGTCTCGGACAAAACATGTGTTTTCCTCACGGTAAAAAAAGTCACAGTTTCGCCGCAACGGCGAAGCAATGAAGCGATAGCAACAAATTGGAGTGCAACGCGATGAACGGAAAGCAGCTCGAAATTGCCAGCGCGTCACTCGAGCCCAAAGGACGCACGAAAAGAACGTACACAGGACGAGCGCGAACTCTCATGCGTCACAACTCGATACTTGAAGCGCCCTGCTGAAACATAAAGGAGGACGCACGAAACGAACCAGAAGGTACACACAGGACGAGCGCGAACTAAATGTCGCAGTTGTTACCTATTTCTGTTTGAACAGCGCGCTCCTTTCGCAAACGCGGCCGCTGCAGCGAGCGAAGTGACCTTCGTACGCTCTGTGACCAGCGCGGACATCGCTGGGAAAGCACAAGACATACAACCCCCCCACTCCAACCCCCGCCCGCCCCCCTTCTTTCCTCGAGATAAGCGCACGAAGGCGACCACGCCCTGCAGGGCGAAGAGAAACGGCGTTCGCAGGAGCGGGGCGACCACTTCCCGCGCGCACTTCGCGCTATCTCGCTGGTGAGAAAGAAAGCACGCTGAAGGAAATGGTGTATATCAACAGCTCGCCGTTAGTAACCTGAAAGGCGGTGCTGTTCGTGGGGTAGCCGTCTAACGCCGCGGGTCGGAAAATATTTCTTAAGTATTTTTCTTTGCGGGTTATATATATATATATATATATATATATATATATATATATATATATATATATATATATATATATATATATATATATATATATATATATATATATATATATATAGTCCCGTGGCTGGTAGGTTTTACTTGCTACCAAAGATTCACAAACAAGGTAACCCAGGCCGCCCGATCATTTCCGGTGTGAACACTACAACGGAAAACCTTTCACGCTATGTAGACTCCCTTATTAACGAGATTCCTGGAACATTTCCGTCATTCGTAAAGGATACAAATAGTTTTCTCCAAGATATATTACACCTTACCATTCCGCATAATTCAATCCTTGTAACTCTCGACGTCACCTCGCTTTACACTAACATACCGCATGCCGATGGGATTTCAGCAGTCCTTAAAGCGTATGAAGACTGTCGTGTCGAAAAGCCTGTAGATAAAGAAACCCTGGGATCGCTCCTAAAACTTATTCTTGAACTTAATAACTTCCAATTCAATGATAGCCATTACGTTCAGGTGAGCGGTACTTCCATGGGAACCCGAATAGGTCCGAATTATGCTAATATCTTTATGGGTATTTTGGAGAATAATTTCTTATCCAGCACTGACATGCAGCCTTTCTTTTATAAGCGATCCATTGATGATATTTTCTTGATTTGGACATATGGGGAACAAAACCTCTTGAAATTTATAGATGCGTTTAATCATTTCCACCCGTCAATCAAACTGTCGCATAGTTACTCGCCACTTTCGGTAAACTTCCTAGACGTCACTGTGTCGCTATGCGAAGGAATACTGCTGACTAAACTATATCGTAAACCTACTGATAAAAACCCGCTTCTGCATTTCAAGAGCAGTCATGTACGACATTGCAAGACCGCCATTCCCTATAGTCAGGCCCATCGCTTTAAACGATTGTGCTCCAACCGCGAGGATTTCATAGCGAATTGCGAACAACTTAAAACTTCTCTCACTAAACGGCAATATCCATCGGCTTTAATCGATGACGCAATAGGTCGAGCAGATAAATTAAATAGAGCGGAAATTCTGAGGGGGAACCGTTTGCCCGAAAAACAGAATAGCACCAACCTTGTACTAACACACTCAGCATCAGCACCAAAGGTACACTCTATATTAAAACGCCACTACAATATCCTTGCCCAAAGCGAACATCTCAAGAATATTTTTCCTGAACCACCTCGCGTTGTGTACCGACGGTCTAAAAATCTCCGAGATTTATTAACGTCATCGAAAGTAAATAAGCCCGAAATAACTGGCTGTGCACCCTCAACAAAGCACGTTGCAAGGTGTGCGTACATATGCAAACGACACAGAAAGCCAATAGCACGTTTTCAGACTTCTCCCTTAACATTCGAGGGTCATTTAATTGCGATAGTTCTAACGTTATATACATGCTTGAGTGTACCGTCTGCAAAAAACAGTACATTGGCCAAACGGAAACTTCATTTAGAATACGCTTTAACAACCATAGATCGCATTCCAATAAGCTTCCTAGCCTACCATTATCAAAACACATTCGTTTACCTGGGCATTCTTTTGAAAATATTCGGGCCACTATACTTGAGTCAGGCTTTCGTTCTCATCATGATCGTGAAGCCCGCGAGTCTTACCTAATCTATAAGTTTAACACCGTCTCATCCGGTATCAAGGAAAGCACAGGCACACTTACAAGCGTTCCCACTAAGCACTGTTAATCATAACCTGGTCTTCAACGGGATAGGCAGCTCTGTTTCTAATATCGCTCGTGTTTCTTCTATACGTTGGTAATCACCCACTATTTTTCAGCTTTCGTACCAGACTCCGTGCATACGTACTGAGTTGTGTGCATCATGTACGGTGTCTGTGCAGTTTTTTTAGTTTCTTCTCGTATTAACCTTGATGTGTTGGAAGCGTACTTCACGAGAAGTTAAAAGTAAAAATTGACCTTAGTGCTGAGTAGATTTTCTGTTTGCGATTTCAGACTGTTCGCAGTTTAATGCTAGCATGTGATTACGTTCCTGCGACAAAAATAGGTAAAGCGCAGATCTGATGTCATTTCCCCCCCCCCCCCGCCTTTTCCTCCATGTGACGTGCAATCTAACAATTCTGTCATATCACTAGTGTGTAATGCCATATCAACTGCGTGTGCAATCTATGCTACCCTGTGTAACCTGACTTCGCTGCCACGAGTCCCAAATGTGCGCGCATGAATCCATGTCGACTGCGCGTGACCGCTATCTTATGTTGTCATTCTTGCTATCGATAAGTTCTTTGAAACTATCTATCTACTTTAAGCGTGTTTATAAGGAAACCCACCGCGATGTACTTGTTACTTTGACAAAGTCTGGTCCACCAGACGAAACGTTAGTGAAAATATACAGTGCCAAACCAACGAAAGTCGTAGTTTCTTTCTTCATTCCATATATATATATATATATATATATATATATATATATATATATATATATATATATATATATAAATATAAATATATGTATATATATATATATATATAAAAGGGTTATGGGAAGTATCACGCAGGCCCTGGTACTGTAGGAAGGTATTTGAGACACGACGTACGGAGCACAGTTTATTTCGACGTTTCGGCCGTGGGACCGGCCTTCGTCTAGGAATACAGAGCATAAAAAATCGCGCACTTATATATGCTAAAGATTGGGGGCCCCCAAACACGTGTTCTAGTATAATAAACAGGCAATCTTATATCAGTACAAAGAAATTTTTCACTGATCAAAAATACAGCACTGTGTGATATCACCATGTGTCAGTCATTGGCAAGTGAGGTGGCTTAACGGGATACATGTGTAAGTACATAGCGGCAACGATAGAAATAGCCATAAGCGTTTTCATACAAAGACAGTAATGACAGTCGGTTCGTGAAAGATACGCGTTCAAGATGATAAAACTGACAAAACAAAAAGTAGTAACAGTAAAATACCTGAAACAGTGAAAGTAATAATGACGGAAATGCAGCGGTGATATTGAGCAGGATTACAAAACTTCTTGCTTGTTCACGTTCTACATTCTTAGTATAACGCACTTTTGGAAGACAAATGCCGCTGTTATCCTACTGGGTTGCAAAAGAAGCACACTTGTTGCCGTTGAACAAGATAAATCACGCGGAAGGAAGACATGTCAGTGTGCCTGCATCCTCATTGATACCATCCGTTAGAGTGTTAAACTTGAATATCAGGTATGATTCCCGGAGCTCGCGGTCATGATTTGAGCGAAAACCAGATTCAAGAATGGTTGCTTTCATTTGTTCGAAAGAGTGGCCTGGCATGCGAACATGTCGTGATAACGGTAGATGAGGGAATGTATTTACATGCGATTTGTGGTTATTAAAGCGTATTCTGAATGGAGTTTCCGTCTGACCAATATATTTTTTTGAACAGGCACTACATTCCAACATGTACACGACATTGTAGGTATCGCAGTCAAACTTGCCACGAATCTTTATACTAAAGTCGGAAGACGTGCTTGCGGCATTGTGTGTGGTTTGCATGTGCAAACAAACTTTGCACCGTGGTTTGTGGCAAGGAGCGCAGCCACTATCTTTAGGGGCACCAATTTTCGATGACGTTAACATGTCGCGAAGGTTCTTTGACCGTCGGTAAACAACACGAGGTGGCTCAGGCTGTATTTTTGATCAGTGAAAAATTTCTTTGTACTGATATAAGATTGCCTGTTTATTATATTAGAACACGTGTTTGGGGGCCCCCAATCTTTGGCATATATAAGTGCGCGATTTTTTATGCTCTGTATTCCTAGACGAAGGCCGGTCCCACGGCCGAAACGTCGAAATAAACTGTGCTCCGTACGTCGTGTCTCAAATACCTTCCTATATATATATATATATATATATATATATATATAAGTATCTCAAGACGAAATGTTCGTGCATATTTCCGTGTTTATATGGACATCAAATGAGAGGGGAAGGAGGTGACAGAGAGAGAGAAGGAGCGGGAGGGAGAAAAAGTTTGCTTAGGGCCCATCAGGAGCGAGGAGTACGACGTCACCGCCGACAGCGGAGTGCTTCGCGACAGAGCTTATACTTATGCGGCGGCTATTACTCATCGTTAAAATTCGTCGCTCTATTCTGTCCCGTAGTGCTGGACGAAGAGCCGGCTCGAGTTAAAAACAGCCGGTGTGCGATTCAAACAGGCTGACCGGAGAAAAAAAAAGGAAAAAAAAAGGAAAAAAAGAAAAAAGGGGGGGGGGGTTAAGTGGGTGTCGGTGAGCACTGTTGACGCCGCGTATTGTACTTTTGGGCCATGCCGAAGGAGTCTTGTATACCATCTGACTTGTTGCCGAGCCTGCTCGTTTGTCTGATAAACGACGCCCGCTTCCAAAGCGAGAACGAACACGTTGAGTGACATTAGCGACTTCCGGTCAAGGATCTACAGAACGGGGAAAAAAAAAGAGAAAGAGGTAGGGGCAAGAAGGAAGAGGGAGGGCGGGCTTCCACTTAGATTGATCGATTGCTGCTCTTTCCAAGCGCTGTACAATACAAAGCAGGGGAAGGTAAAAGACGGCACACATGAAAGGGTGAAAAACACTGCAGGTACGATCACCGAAGGCATTGGCTTACGCATGCATCTTTGCTGCGTATTTTGTTGGGTTGATGTTAGTTTCATTTAAAGTACTATTTGCGCTTTAAGGCACGTAAAACAGGAAGAGCACCCGGATGTTCATTTATTCCATGTTCAACGGTGTTGAATTTGTGTATTAAGTATGCTTCACGCTGTTCACGTTCTCTCTGAGAGCGGAAAGTTCCTTGGAGTAGTGTTACTTTAATGGAATCGAAACTGTGACCTTCTGACTTAATATGTTTGGACAGGGGAAGGTTCGGTAGTGTGTTCACATGCGAGCTGTGGTTGTTGAATCTGATTCGAAAAGGTGTATCAGTTTGTCCAACGTATTGTTTAGCGCAGATTCCACATTCTAACAGGTAGACAACGTTTGGGGAGTCGCAGTTAAGGTCACCATGTATGGTGTGTGTAAAATTACCATGCGTACTTTCAGCTATCGTCGTTGTTTGCATGTGCTTGCACACCTGACATCTACTTTTCCCGCAGGGATGGCAGCCAACTTGTCCTGTTCTTTTTGTTTTAGAGTGTACTACATAGTCCCTCACATTTTTCGGGCGTCTGTATACCACCCGCGGCGGGACAGTGAAGAGCTTTTTGAGGCGGTCACTTTGTTCAATGATATTGAAATGCTTTTTGAGGATTTTGTTAACATTCGGCGCGTTACTAGTGAATGTAAGAATTAGGTTGCTTCATTCCCCTTTACTTTCTTTTTTCTGATTGTGTAGGATTTGGTGGCGGTTCAGATTCGCTGCTTTTTGTATTGCGTCGTCGATGATTGGAGGTGGATAATGCTGCTTTATAAGGACGTTACGTAGACAGTCCGTGTTCTCTTTGAAGTCCTTTGTCTCAGAGCATATTCTCCTAAATCGGTGTGCCTGGGAGTATGGGATGCTGGTTTTGCAATGCCGCGGATGACAGCTCTTGAAGTGGAGGTATTGTTGCGCGTCTGTAGGCTTCCTGTACACTAGTTACCAGTTTACCCCCTTCCACCCTTACGTTAACATCAAGAAAGTTAATTTCAGTTCTAGAATTGTTGTCCTTCAGTGCCCGGGCACTGAAGGACAACTAATTAAATTTATTGATGCATTTAACAACGTTCATAAAAACATTTCTTTCCCGCATACTTATTCTAGAACTGAAATTAACTTTCTTGATGTTAACGTAAGGGTGGAAGGGGGTAAACTGGTAACTAGTGTTTACAGGAAGCCTACAGACGCGCAACAATACCTCCACTTCAAGAGCTGTCATCTGCGGCATTGCAAAACCAGCATCCCATACTCCCAGGCACACCGATTTAGGAGAATATGCTCTGAGACAAAGGACTTCAAAGAGAACACGGACTGTCTACGTAACGTCCTTATAAAGCAGCATTATCCACCTCCAATCATCGACGACGCAATACAAAAAGCAGCGAATCTGAACCGCCACCAAATCCTACACAATCAGAAAAAAGAAAGTAAAGGGGAACGAAGCAACCTAATTCTTACATTCACTAGTAACGCGCCGAATGTTAACAAAATTCTCAAAAAGCATTTCAATATCATTGAACAAAGCGACCGCCTCAAAAAGCTCTTCACTGTCCCGCCGCGGGTGGTATACAGACGCCCGAAAAATGTGAGGGACTATGTAGTACACTCTAAAACAAAAAGAACAGGACAAGTTGGCTGCCATCCCTGCGGGAAAAGTAGATGTCAGGTGTGCAAGCACATGCAAACAACGACGATAGCTGAAAGTACGCATGGTAATTTTACACACACCATACATGGTGACCTTAACTGCGACTCCCCAAACGTTGTCTACCTGTTAGAATGTGGAATCTGCGCTAAACAATACGTTGGACAAACTGATACACCTTTTCGAATCAGATTCAACAACCACCGCTCGCGAGTGAACACACTACCGAACCTTCCCCTGTCCAAACATATTAAGTCAGAAGGTCACAGTTTCGATTCCATTAAAGTAACACTACTCCAAGGAACTTTCCGCTCTCAGAGAGAACGTGAACAGCGTGAAGCATACTTAATACACAAATTCAACACCGTTGAACATGGAATAAATGAACATCCGGGTGCTCTTCCTGTTTTACGTGCCTTAAAGCGCAAATAGTACTTTAAATGAAACTAACATCAACCCAACAAAATACGCAGCAAAGATGCATGCGTAAGCCAATGCCTTCGGTGATCGTACCTGCAGTGTTTTTCACCCTTTCATGTGTGCCATCTTTTACCTTCCCCTGCTTTGTATTGTACAGCGCTTGGAAAGAGCAGCAATCGATCAATCTAAGTGGAAGCCCGCCCTCCCTCTTCCTTCTTGCCCCTACCTCTTTCTCTTTTTTTTTCCCCGTTCTGTAGATCCTTGACCGGAAGTCGCTAATGTCACTCAACGTGTTCGTTCTCGCTTTGGAAGCGGGCGTCGTTTATCAGACAAACGAGCAGGCTCGGCAACAAGTCAGATGGTATACAAGACTCCTTCGGCATGGCCCAAAAGTACAATACGCGGCGTCAACAGTGCTCACCGACACCCACTTAACCCCCCCCCCCTTTTTTTTTTTCCTTTTTTTTCCTTTTTTTTTTCTCCGGTCAGCCTGTTTGAATCGCACACCGGCTGTTTTTAACTCGAGCCGGCTCTTCGTCCAGCACTACGGGACAGAATAGAGCGACGAATTTTAACGATGAGTAATAGCCGCCGCATAAGTATAAGCTCTGTCGTGAAGCACTCCGCTGTCGGCGGTGACGTCGTACTCCTCGCTCCTGATGGGCCCTAAGCAAACTTTTGCTCCCTCCCGCTCCTTCTCTCTCTCTGTCACCTCCTTCCCCTCTCATTTGATGTCCATATAAACACGGAAATATGCACGAACATTTCGTCTTGAGAAAGGTCAGGCTCTGACCGAAACGTCGACGTAATAAATGAAGTTTTCTTGAAGTGCCACCTCTCATACTTATACGGCAACCAAAGGCAACCACTCCTTCAACTATATATATATATATATATATATATATATATATATATATATATATATATATATATATATATATATATATATATATATATATATATATTGTAATGAACAGAGACGGACACAGCACCCGTTCCTGGGCCAGCTGTTCTATTGTCTGCCTCTTCCTCTTCGCTCGATCAGCTCCCCGCGCCCCAGTGTCGTTCTTTGTCATCACTATATATATGACAATATATGACAATACACTGGCCCAACCAGGGGCCGGTCACCTAGCCCGCATCCGGAAAACTAAGGGCAGCAACCGATGGAGGTGCGGTTGCTGTACGACGAAATACCGAAGACCCTCCGCCGCCGACGCCGCCGCCACGACGAAGGCTTCAGGACACGACGCGAACCCCTGACGACGAAACCTCGCGGACCGAAGTAGACCTGACGACGCAACGTGGAAGCAGCGGAACAAACCGACGTAGCCGTGACCCGACGCCACGACCTAACTGCAACGCAAGACGACGAACTAGCGATCTCGACGTTCTTGTCGACGGCCACAGCGTCACAGCCCTCGTCGACACCGGAGCCGACTATTCTGTCATCAGTGGACCGTTCGCCACGAAGCTGAAGAAAGTTAGGACAGCCTGGGAAGGCCCCGAAATCCGGACAGCTGGAGGTCACCTCGTAACGCCGGAGGGAATCTGCACAGCGAGACTCACCATTAACAACCGGATTTATCCCGCAAACTTCGTAATCCTGCCGCGTTGCTCGAGAGATTTCATCCTTGGTATGGACTTCTTAGGCCTTCATGGTGCAATCATCGACCTGAAGTCTAAGTCAATAACACTGTCCACGGAAAAGGCACTACCGCCGCACACTACGCCAAGAAAGCACGCCTTGAATGTGCTGGAAGACCAGGTCACCATTCCCCCTCGCTCCAGCGTCATCATTTCCGTCGGCACTCAGAAATCACCAGACCTCGAAGGCGTTGTTGAGGGCGACCAGCACCATATGATTAACCGCAAGATTTGCGTCGCAAGATGAGTAGCAGAGCAGCGGGCAGGGAAAGCAACAGTTATGCTCACGAATTTCAGCAACGAGTACAAGCACGTGAGCAAAGGCACGACGGTCGCCTACATCGAAGAAATCGTAGAAGCCAGCAATGCTTTCGGCCTCACCGATTCTCCCGAGCCTACTCCGACGAATAGAGCGCCGCAACCAGCTTTCGACATCAATCCCAGCCTTCAGAAGCACAAACAAGAACAGCTCAAAACACTGCTCTTGCAATACAAGGACTGCTTTTCGTCGTCGTCAAGAATTAGGCAGACTCCCGTGGCAAAACATCGCATCATAACAGAGGAAAGCGCCAGACCACTCCGTCAGAGCCCGTACAGAGTTTCGACGCGAGAACGCGAGGCCGTAAAGAAACAGGTCGACGAAATGCTACGCGACGACATCATCCAGCCGTCGAAGAGTCCGTGGGCATCCCCCGTGGTGCTAGTGAAGAAGAAGCGGGCGTGGCAATATATATATATATATATATATTGTGATGACCAAGAACGACGCTGGGCTTCGGGCGTGGGGGCAGCATGCGGGAGGCAGAGAAAGAAGAAGCAGAGAATAGAGCAGCCGGCCCAGGAACGGGTGCTGTGTCCGTCTCTGTTCCTTACAATATATATATATATATATATATATATATATATATATATATATATATATATATATATATATATATATATATATATATATATATATATATATATATGTATATATATATACACGGTGCATGACGGTGGTAACGGCGATGGCAAAAACCAGCTGAGAGTGTCCATATAATATATACAGTGAAACCTCGGTGATGCTAATCTCACGGGACCACGAAAAATATTCGTATCATCGTAAATTCGTATCACCAGAATGCATGGAAAATTAGCATGCGACAAAAGAAAGCTGGCGTACATTTTAATTTATTGTTTGTTTGGGCCGCAGCAACGTCAGGAAGAACCATGAATGATTATCAGTGACGTTTTTAGATGTCGGTAATCATGCCAGCACTTTTAAATATATGGCCCGTACGCGCGTATTTAATTAATGAACCAGGTGCGTTGTGACCCGCGACAACAGTAGCCCTTTCCAAATTTTAGTACGCCTATTTGCACGACGCCGGAGTACTGCAGAGAGTGTAACAAAAGAAGCGCTTTGATGCTATGGATCAAGGCCACAAAATTACAGAACCATGGTTCTGTGTTATGATTTTTTTATCGTGGAGGTGCTGGCGATGTTTTTTTGGAGATTTACGGCCGTGCCCGCACAAGTGCAACCTCAACGGTCGCGCAAGTGAGGCCTGACTCCTTCGCCAAGACCGTCCTCCCCTTCTTTCGGTACTCGTCTACCTTTCATAGGATGTCTGATGCACAAGGCAGGAATGTGTAAACACAGTACAACGACAGGATCCCGCGTCGTCGCATCATAAAAAAAAGCATGGGGCTAATGTCCTCGGTAATGCAAACGCGAAGTCACACGCAGGCACAGAAGGGCCTCAAAAGTTCGCGCGCACAATCTCGGAGGCCGTGACGCGTCTCTGGAGGTTTATTCTGACCGTAAGAAAAGTGTTTTTCTTCCACCGTGATTCTTACGTTTTGGCGGTGCGGCGCGCATGCCCACGCTTGCGTTCCCGCGCTCGCACGTGCTTGGCGAGTCTTCCGCGACAGCGCGGGCAGCACCTCTTTGTACGTGGGCGGTAACGTACGTTCGTATTAAACGTCGCTGGGTTAAAATCGATTCGCAACAACCATACTCCATTACATTGTAAGCCAATGGGCCTTGGCCGGGACCAACGAAAAATTCGTATCACCCCGAAATTCGTATGAGCTATGATCGTATCACCGG
This sequence comes from Rhipicephalus sanguineus, assembly GCF_013339695.2. Taxonomy (NCBI): domain Eukaryota; kingdom Metazoa; phylum Arthropoda; class Arachnida; order Ixodida; family Ixodidae; genus Rhipicephalus; species Rhipicephalus sanguineus. The sequence goes on along the minus strand of NC_051178.1, from coordinate 5,140,228 downwards.
GTTTTCACTGTAATTGCTATCGCAATAACACATTGATCACAGAGAACAAGAACAAATACGTTTCGACACCTTCACATGTCGCTTGTATACATAAGCAACCTTCAGAATGAATGAAAAAAAATTCAATAAGGTCTTTCCAAACCAAACAAACGGATCCTGGTGAGAGGCCTTTTAACGTACGGAGCTGTTGAAGCTATTCGTTGCGCCGGTTAGTGCGAACAGAAATCAGCCGGCACGCGCTCGCTTCGTTCTCTTCTTCTGCTTCGCCCGCACAACACGTGCTCCGATTTGTCCGGCCGCGGAACGCAGTCAGCATGATCGGCGAGCATGTTACGGAACCAACAAAATAACGTAACATCAGTAACAAGTAGTCACACGACTAAAATCCCGTAAAACTAGTCCTACGGCTAAAATACGTAACATTTCGTAACAAGTAGTCACTTGACTAAGCTCACTTAAGATCTAGACACGTGTCTAAATCACCTAACATGATGTATAACTAGGCACTTGACTGAATTCAAGTATTATTTCGTAAGTAGTCACGTGATTGAAATCACGAAACCGCACGTAACAATTACACACGTGATTAAAAATCCCGTAACAAGAAGTGACATCCAGTCGCATCTCTAAAATCACGTTATATCTAGTCCCGTGTCTAAAAACAACGTAACATCTAATCACGTGAGCAAAACCACGTAACATCAGAAAACAGCTAGTCAGACATACGTTCCGCCAAAAATATGTACAAGGTAGTCACGTGAATAAAAGCACGCAACATAACGCAACAACTAGTCACGCTAATATGTCATGTAACTAGTCACGTGAGTAATTTCACGTAAGAAATATTCACGGGATATGTTCCCGCTAAAACCACGTAATATCAACTGACGTGGCATGTTTCCGCCAAAACCACGTAACATCTGTAGTCACGTGAATAAAATCACTTTGCATCGTGTAACGTATTCATGTGACTAAAGATCACGTAACACCCGTTGCAGCTAGTCAAATGACTAAAATCACGTAACAAACATCATGTAACGGCTAGTCACGTGACTAAAATAGCAATAGCAAATATGTTCCGGCGAAGAACCACTTAACAGCGAGTCACGTGATTAAAATCGGAACATCACGTAACAGCTAGCACGTGACTCGTTTCTGCCGAAACCGCATGACACGTGCGTATGGGTAGTGTGGGGAACCGGCCGAACAAAACGAGGAACAAAAGGGGCGCTTGTCTTGTGTAGTTCTTCCTTTTTGTCTTCCGTATCTTTCGCGCTGTTTATTAGTATGAACCGGCCGATAGTGGAGTACGATTGCCAAGCCTAACCATAGTTCGTACTACTAACAAAACCTTAGCATGTCTAGCAAACCCTTCACATCACGAGCAAAAGTTTAACGCTGTTGGTACCATCGTTGCGCCACATGCAAGCTGCGCTTTTTTCGTCTTGTTTATACTGGCCGCGACGGCGCGGTTTCAATGTACGACTGCGAACAAATCCGCATACCAGCATATATACTCAATGGCAACGAGGTGGGTTTCTGGGTCGTGTATACAATAGTCTATTCGCGTGTTTTGTATGTTCAGAAACACTGAGAAGAAACGCGAGATTGGGCTATGTAGCTTGTCCAGCGCTTAAGAAAATAAATTGTTTGCAGCGCATTTTATTGTGAGCTTGAGAAACGATAGGAATGTGGTTCAAACTAAATCCCCTTAAATAAAATGCTTTAAAAGAGAAGGTGACTGAACATTAATCAGTCTTTAAATAAATGCGTGCCTTTACTTACGCCGCTTATTCAGCTCAATAAAACGAAGTCTCTGTCAGCGACTATGACACGTGGCTTGGCGCTTTTACCCAATTGTGCAATATCGTGGGTTTGTAAAATGACGCCAATAAAATTGGGAAAGTCAATCCCGATCATGCACATTCTGGAACAACGCGACCATCAAAATTTAAGATGGTAATATTTCTCAAAATTAGCTTCACTGACTCAAAACACTACAGCGACCAAAGGCATTCTCGCCATCCTCAAAAGGAACCAGGGGAAGCGAACGGCAGTACCATCGGACGAAAACATGGAAGCGGCCGGAGACGAGAAGAACGGCAGGACGCCCTTTCCAGATTCCGTCGTCTCGATGAAGGAACGAGCCAATTTGACACATAACCACCGACTCACTGTTGAGCACTCACCCGCTCGTCGTTTGCGTTCTCATTATCAGTCGGCGATTTCCGGTTCGCGCTCGGTGGTGAAACCCGATATTAGGCAGTTTTCGAATAGCTCAAGGCGCTTTGTTGGGCTAGTTGGTTATGATCCATGAGGAGGGTTGCCAATGGTGGCTACTTTTCGCCAAATTGGCGAATTTGAGAGGCTCGTGGCGACCTAAAATTATGAATGGCGACACGGCGAATTTTTGGCGATTTTCGGCTTAGGTTTCCACTAAGTTATGCATCCTAAGCTCAGTGTCTTCCCAACGAATGAGCGGCAACATTCTCTGTATTTTTCTTGGTTTTAGACCCACGAGTTCAATCTGCACATTACGCGTCATTCGGTGTGTATCTCCTCAATTTCTCTAGATACAGGAGGTACTGCAGCGGCTCCAAGCGACATTCTAGCAACATGTAAGTCAGGAGACTGCCTTGCATACCACGAGGCGGCAGTGTTCTACTATAAGTTTAAGGCTTTAGGTGCCTTAAGCTTCTCTAAAGTTTCGCTTCTGAAGGGGCTAGACGATAGGTTGGCCGCGTCTTCCGACCATTTGTTCTGCCAGAGCTCCAACTGTTCTGAATAGCTTGGCGACTTATTCACTGTTTCAGTTCCCCCAATTCAGCTCGTAAAGACTGTTTTGGAATAGCGAAGAGAGGCGGATACGCGGCTATTTGTGCAATAAAAATATATTTATTGAGGCATTTTCCACTGTTCTCAGTGAGCGTGTGCAATGAAAACAGTTAATATATAACATTTTACCTTATCTACTTGTTCATCAATAACGCATCGGATTAACGCGTGTAGATATAAGTGACTATAAGAAAGGGTCGGTGGTGACCGGTATCATATTAGTTCACATTGAAAAGGTGTAAGACTCACTAATGATCGGTTCCTGTAAGAATTCTGTCGTATTACCTCCAATAAACCTTTTAATCCTTTTAATTCATATAAGGGTACGTAAAGCTGTCTACAAAGAACGATTTCACAGTTTTCGCCCAAGGTTTACCATACTTTTACCTTTGAAACAGTCGGATAGGGATGTAAGGATATCATGAGCGTTTCATTCATTCACCCTTGCGCCACCACGGACATCTTGCGGCTAGTCGGAGAAGCAGCGCCATGTACTCCCATGGTGAAGCGGGCGATACGACTGGCATTGAGAAACGTCCATATAATTTAAGGGTCTAGGATGGTACTGTATTCTGCGGGGCTATACATGAGTGGAAATTTTTATTACTATAGGTATGCCGCACATATCTATAGAATGGCGACTTTTTTGGCGAAATTTGTGAAAAAATGGCGACTTTTGGCGACTTTTTGCTCGTCGTTTGGCGACATTTAGTCGAAAGTCAGTGGCAACCCTGTCCATGAGACTGTTTGGCGTAGCGCACACCCACAAGGAAAAAAGGACACACACACACACACAGCGCTGTGTGTGTGTCCTTCTTTTGTCCTTGTGGGTGTGCGCTACGCCAAACAGTCTTTCGAATAACGTACGCTAAGTTAGCGTTAGCTTTTGCGGCCCGCTATTTCCGTCACTTAACGGGAGCCCGCAAGCGGTAGCGTACGACGCATGCGTAGTTGCGCGACAAGCCAACGCAAAGCTTTGCGTACGCTATTCGAAAGCTCCCTATTGTCGTCGGTCTTTGGGGGCGCTACGCTGTCGGCGTCCATCGTGCGAATTTTGAATCTTCAAGGTCTGTATGCCCCGTGGTATAAAAAACGGTGACCTAAAAGCGATGTCCCGGATTTCTCGGTATGTAAAATATATTTTCACAATGATAATGAGAACTAACAGACCTTGGCGTCATTGTCTGTTAGTTCTCATTAATATTGTGTCTAACAAAGAAAACGAGCCCTTAAGAGTCATCTTATTTTCACAATGAGTGTGTTCAACTTCGATAGTGAATCTTGTTTACTTTCCACAGAATTGCCCAATACGCATCACTACAATGAACAGGCTTTTGTGTTTAGTATTTGGATGTGCACACGCACATGGGAACCAAATTATTACACCTAAATCCAAAGGTGCGATAAGATGCCGGAGTGACACAATTCACCGATGTGCCGCTTCCACCCCTGGCTACACCCTTCAATTTAGGCGCATGAAGTTTGGCTCGCATGTGCATTTAGATGTCTAAATGCTACAGAGAAAAAACAGCTTCGTCATTATGGATAGGAGCCGAGAAGTTAGCGAGAAAGCTTCCGGGGAGGTCCCTGGGAAAGCCATTTTATTTTGTAAAGTGCATGCTGCTAGGATATTTTTTGGACGTTTCTTGTGTAGTGGACGTCTTCCTGGGTGGTCGAATATATCACACCTAAATCTTACTGGGACACTTTGGGAAGATGTGGGGTTTGTTGGCTCACACAGAACCGAAAGGAATTCCGCATGAAATTTTTTTTCGGCATTTCCGGACACATTTCTTGAAACACTCTGTATATAACTCAGAAGTTTTAGAGTTTAAAGCTGGAACTCTTCACATGTAGAATGACTTAAAAATGCTCTTACTGGATCGACTTGCTCATGCGTCGGATCCTTTGTGGGTGATAGACGCTCTTGAGCAGACTCCAGGTTTTTGGGCGACGTTGATTGCGCCTGCTCTGAGTGAGATGGCTTTGGCGAAAACTCGGGCATCGTGGACTTTGCTGCGCCTAAAAGATGGTGCCAGGGGTGCATGGGACATATCATTATTGAATATCCTCTAGAGCAAGTATAGAAATTACCTAGTGGTTGTTATCAATACTCAATCAATAAATCAAGCTTATTTCCAATACATTAGGTGAGGCCACACTTGGCGAAAAGCGGCAAAAAGCACCTTAAAAGTGGCCCATACAAAAGGCAGCATGCAATAAAGTGAACAAAAAATGTTTGAAGTACTATACAAGACAAAATCACGCCATTAAATAGTGGCATGCGTTAGAGATGCATTATGCATCGCACCCTCGTGCATACATAATGGGAAAAAAATTCGGCAGATCCCACGCGTTGTGCGAATCGGTTTCATGCGAAGCATTCAGCGAGTGTACTTCTACGCTGTATTTTATGGTTCTGAGCCAAGCGTAACGAGGTGGATCGATGTGTTCTTGTAAGTGTATTAGCTGTGTGCACATCGTGGGCTTGCCAGGCACGTCGATAACACTGGCGTTTAAAGAGTAACTTATGGTGCGATGTAACGTCAGCCCTCACGTCAGAGTACATACGTCAGTATTATCGAAACTAAGTTACATTATGGTGGAATCATGTGAATATCATACGTAACTTTGTTAATGTATTCCTCCGGGGTCGACCAATGCATCAATATAGCTTGCTGAATCATAGGAGTACAAATGTAATGTGTATTAGACTGTTATAAAAGCGGAGCCAACACTGGAACCACAGACGTCAATCTGATATGACGCCTGTATCGTAGGAGTACATATGCAGCGTTTATTGCTTTCTGGAAAAATTGTATAGCCAGCACCGCAGCAACAATTGACGTTGCACCGATATTACACCTGTATAGGCTGTTTTTCCAAACCAGTTTATAGACCTGGCGTGGTTCTGTGGTAGAATACCTGATTGCCACGCTGAATGCTTGGGTTCCATTCCGGCTGGGAGCCTAATTTTTATTCTTTCCATTCCTCGGGTCAACGCTGCCGATGTCAGTTTTTCTTAACGCTCTCGCATCTAAATTACCAATGTCTATTCTCACCGTTCCTGGGTAGACATAAATTGTCAATCACCTGTGGCCCATAGCCGTACACCGCGGCCCGTGGTAAACGGGTATGTGCCACCCGTGTCTGGAAGAAAGGGTTTTGACGAATATTTGACGATTTGACGGATATGACCCGACAGTCATATTCGTCAAATCTTACCTTCCCATGCCAATTTTGGTGTACATCAAGTTAAAGAGGCGATCATGAGAGCACCCAGACGTAGGCGGCTAGATAGATAGATAGATAGATAGTTCCTAATTTAAATATTCTAAGAAACGAACCGTTTCTCATCACAATGGCATCCGCGACAGGACGAGGCTGATTCTACTGTTTTACCTATAAAAGAAACATGGATTTATGTGAGCTAAATTGCGTCTGTGAGAAGCTTGGCCTAACGGTAGACGAACATAGGGAGTGGGTGGAGGAGGAGCGAGTGCGTGCTTGAGAGGAGCGTGCCGCTGAACGTGATGCAAGGCGCGAGCAGGCCGAGCTCGAGGAGCGCGCATTAGTTTTGGCGCGCGAGAAGGCAGCGTTGGACGAGAAAATTTTTTTGCTTCGCTTGCGTGTGTTAGATGCTTCCATATTGCTAGCGAACACACACAAAGGACGACACAGAAGGAGACAAGACCACCGCTAGACTTCAACTGATTTTTTAATCGACATGAAGGACACAATACATTTCTTTGCGCACGCGCAGGTGCCACGTCACAGACAAAGTTTATCCACCGAGCAAAAAGAAAAGAAATTCTCCGCCGCCTATCGATACCGCCAGTTCGCACGTGGTTTCTTCTTACACAGATAGTCAAGTTCTCTTTTCGACAACGCGATGGACGGAGTGCTGACACATGTGTCACCCGCCTTGTGAATTTCGACAGCCTCTACTATTTCCCTCTTTCTCTGTTCCCCGCCAACGTACATCACAGAAGTGGCGTCATATGCTGGGGTACAACCCTCGCACTTCTTGCAGTGCATCGCCAATAAACCCCCCCTGCAAGCGATCGAACAGCCGTGCGATGCTCCCTGAGCCTTTCATTGACGCATCTGCCCGTCTGGCCAATACACACCTTGCCACAAGCAAGTGGAAGTGTGTAGACGACTCCCGTCTTACAAGCTGTGAACTTTGATTGGTGTTTCTTAACACACCGCGGCTTCTCAGGTTCCGTCACAGCAGAACAGAGCCCAGCCAGCTTGTGAGGAGCCGTGAACAAGACACCAAGACCGCAATTTCGCGCCACTTTTTTGAGCCGGTGAGAAACTTTTTCATGTCGATTAAAAAATCAGTTGAAGTCTAGTGGTGGTCCTGTCTCCTTCTATGTCGTCCTTTGTGTGTGTTCGCTAGCAATATGGAAGCATACAATCAATACCAACTAGCCCAGCTTAATGCATTAGCGTGTGTTAGAGGCTGAGAAGCGTGGCGGTAGGCGCGCTGAGCCGGCCTCCGTCACTGAGCGTTCCTCGCCACCGCAAGTATGCCCTCGGCGCATAAAGCCTGCGGTCGTAGAAAAAGCAGACGATCTCAGTGATTCCGCGAGGCTATTCGAAGTGACGTCAACAAGGCAGCACTCGCCTGAAAATAAGTTGGCCGTACCGAGAATGATTCCAATGGGCGACCAAGAGACTAGGAAAGGCCCGGTTGAGCCCATGGAAGCAGAGGGCAACTTTTAGAGCGAGGAACAAGAATATTTTTTACAGGATGATTTGTGCTTTAGAGCCCCTGAGAGGCCTAGCACATTCATTAGAGAGACAAGTATGCCCCAAACAGTTGTGTTGAAGGACTACCCTATGCTGCAGAAGCAGATGACTTGGGCGTGGCTGAGAAGCGCACAAATAACTCACGTCAAATGAGGTTGGGGCTTCCCTTCAGTGAAAGAGGTAAAGAGAGTAGCATTCTACATAGGGAGAAGGTGGCGACTGCTAAAGGGGTCAACGTAAAGTCGAGAAAGCGTTCAGGTGAAAGGGAGCGTGACCTGTGCACAGTGAGCACAATGGCTTCACAGCACTGTTCGAGCAGCAAAGAAGCTGACGCGTCTTGTGTCACATCATGTGAAGCAGCAGTTACATCCGTTGTGAAATTGAATGTGTTTCCGCCTTACTTGACGAGACAGGCGTGGCGGAGAGGATCGTTCAGGCGCTTTCGTATCAGTGCGCGTGGTTCGAACGTTTTCGCGCCCATAGTAATCGTATGCGGGTGAACACTGATTTTTCGTCCAAAGAAAGCGAGGCGTTTGAGTTGGCCGTCTTCGCAAATCCGTTCACTGTGAAGCGCAGACATGCGTCCTTGATGCATTCGGCCTCAAAGCAGGTGAAACGCGAGAATCGTTTCAGTGGGACGCTGTTCAAACGACGGACCCGTTTTTGTTTGTTTGGTTTTTGTTGTTTTTGCAGTTCCACAAAACGGAAATCTATTTTTTTTCGTGTTAATTTTCGACTCTGCCGTGTGAAGTCATGTATTCTCTGAACTCTTCGTGCAACATTATAACTGTGTGGCCCCTTGCCTGGTGGTCATGCGTAGTGTATTGTGTGTCACTGTTACGCGCACATGTATCGCCTTTTGTTTATGTTGGGTGATAAACAAAAGACTTAAATGGGGGCGTATGTGATGGGCGCCGAGGACATTCATAGTGTCTCCTGTGGGATGTGAAAAGAAAGTAGACGATGACAACGACGACGCCGGTGCTCGCGCAAGAATGCGTCAGCTCTGCTAGCTTGGGAGGGGAAGAGGAAGAAAAAGAGGACAGCAGACGGTGTTGAGTGTTTGACGCAGTCGGGTGGCCGGGCCCGAGTGTCGGCGCTCTGGGACGCGGTCCGCGTGTTGATGCTACGGACTTCACGTGGCCACTGACACCCTCCGCCTCCAACTCGTCCCTTCAGCAAGGCTCCAGGCTCGTTGCTAGCCTCCACAAGAAGCCACTGGCCTCCTTGAAGCCGTCTCACACTCCGCGTCACTTCGCCACGTCTCCTCGCATCGCCCTGCGCGTTCGACTCTCCGACGGTTGAGCCTGTGTCGACTGACTGTCGCTAAGAGGCTTCCCTCATTTTTAACTTTTAACCCGATAGCGTTAGAGAGCTCGTGTCGCAGAAATTCCGCCGTCGGCGTCGGCACCGTTGGTTGTGAGCGAAAAATCGTCCGTGACCGAAAAATCAAGAAAGAAGCAAATAAAATAAAGAATAAAATCTTCAGCCCATTCAGGATCGAACCCGGGCCGTTCGCGTGGAAAGCAGGTGTCCTACCACAAAGCCACGATGTTGCTTGCAGTTGCTTCGGAAAAAAAACACTACATAAATGCCATGATGTGGAAGGGGTCTCCTAATGCATTTTGTTCGGCAGGTGTCAGGACGAAAATGAGCCCATTCGGCGATTTGTAGGGGCATTTGGGAGGCCATCAAACTACGTCGAAAAAGGCCGGGATAGTGCAGCCATCGCCGCTAGAAACACACACGAACTTTCAAACAAAAATGGACAACTATGTCCATCTAGCGGAAAACATATCAAGCTAACGGCAGCTTGCGGAGGCGTTGATCAAGGAAACAGCAAACTCTAGATAATGCGCTGCCATCTGTGAGGCATTGTGAGACTCTTCATTGCCTCCGAGATGGGAAACGCGCGGCGTATATCTTGGAGGCCATGCGACTCTTGCTTTAGATAAAAAACCTCTACCATTCGCGCGCGCGCGCGTGTGTGTGTGTAACAATACATACATTAATAAGTATGCACTTAGTGGTTGAAGTGCGCACTAGGGCCCGGATTTCACTATCGCGTTCAACTCTTAAAGGCGAAGCATAAGGGTCCCCCAATTTTTGTTAGTTGATTTTTTTTTGTTCCTTTGTGTGTGCCTTGCTTGCTTGTGTGTTATTGTGTCTCTTCCATGCCGTTATAAATTGTTGTTCGAAACCTGCAAGCAACCTCGTCAGTTAGGTGCGAACCATCCGCGTTTCTAACCTAAATATTCTAAGAAACGAACCGTTTCTCATCACAGATAGATAGATAGATAGATAGATAGATAGATAGATAGATAGATAGATAGATAGATAGATAGATAGATAGATAGATAGATAGATAGATAGATAGATAGATAGATAGATAGATAGATAGATAGATAGATGGAAACGCTACAAGTGCCAAAGGTTCGCTAAGAAATACTTCGCATTTAAAATATTGTTACGAAAAGTAATGACTTGGAATTGCGACAACCATCATGATACATGTCCAGCAAAAAAAAGCTTTATATGGTACAATAAAAAAAGCTATAGTGGTAGGAAATAGGTCGCAGTATTTAGTAGAGTTCATAAATTATATATTCGCGAAACTCATTTTTTCAGAAACCTTCTTTTTGATTATATTTATTTATTTGTAATGTCCTTAAGGTACATAGCGCCCATTTCATAGGGGAAGGCCAAGAACACTAGTATTGGTGAAAAAGAGCAATGCAGGAAAAAAAAACACATAAAAATCGATCTAGTGAGCACAGTGGTATCGTTCAATAAAAACAAAAGGTTAAAGATGACACTGGTTTTAACGCAGGCAGTACAATACTTAAAGGCGAATTTCTTGAATCCAGTGGGAATGTGTAAACATGATGAGAAGTGAAAAGGCACTCCTTCGGAACACCACCAACGACAAAAAAAAAAGTCTGAATAGCTTACAGCACTCTATAATGCGTCTAAAACACGCCTGAAAACGACGCGGAACACCGCAACATGACAGACCGAAAAATAATACACAAACACAGCGCTAAAACAGAGTGGTTTATTAGTGTCTTCCCTCTTGGTCCCCGTCGTCCAATTAGCCCGGCAACGCGTACTTTCGAAAAGCATTGGATCACGCATATTTACCTGTGACGACGGTAGGTTGTTCCATTGAACGTAGGTTTTGGGGATAAATGATTTGGAGCACGTGGCAGCGTTACAGGGAGAAAATTGGCTTTATGGTAAGCATCTTCACGAGCAGATGTGCATGTGGTGGAGAGAATCAAGAGCGCTCGGAGAGCGGTCTTGGGCAGTAACTAGATACAGTGAAACCTCGGCGATACGATCACAGCTCATACGAATTTCGGGGTGATACGAATTTTTTGTTGGTCCCGGCCATGACCCACAGGGCTGCAATGTAATGGAGTACGGTTCTTGCGAGCCGATTTTCACCCAGCAACGTTTGATACGAACTTACGCTACCGACCAGGTACGAAGAGGTGCTGTGCTGTCCGCGCTGTCGCGGAAGACGCGCCAAGCACGAGCGAGCGCGGGAACGCAAGCGTGGGCATGCGCGCCGCACCGTCAAATCGTCAGAATTACGCTGTAAGAACACTTTTCTTACGGTCAGAATCAACCTTCAAAGACGCGTCACGGCCTCCGAGATTGTCTGCGCGAATGTTTGAGGCTCTTATGTGCCTCCGTGTGCATTCGCGTTTATATTACAGAGGACATTAGCGCAATGCTTCTTTTATTGCGATAGCAATTATATGGACAGTCTCTGCTGGTTTTTGTCCGTCCCCGTCGCTGTCATTCACCGTATATGTATAAGTATGTATTGTAGCGAAGCGTTCCTACTCAGTAATGGGTCGTCCTCTCGAGCGCCTTCCAGTGGGTCGTTCTCTTCTCTGAGAGCACGCCCCTCGTGCAAAGAGTCGGCCCCGCTTTGACTGTCGCTGCCGTGCGCCGTCACTGAGTGCCCGTTAATAAACGTCTTGACAATTTGGTGGAGACTGCTGTGCCCTCTAAACAACTACGGTCCGCATTCGATGCCCTTGGAGCTTCGATCCCGTACCGTGCCAGCTACCATGACTCAAGACGCCGCCCAGCAAACGCCTCCTCTTGCACCGACGCCATGTCCGGGTGTCCTCCGCATCCGCGACCCTCCTATCTTCACCGGCGCGGATGGCACGGATGTAGAGGACTGGCTCGCGATCTACGACCGTGTGAGCGTCCCCAATAAATGGGACGAGGCAGGCAAACAGAGCAACCTCGTTTTCTACCTCGCGGGTGTGGCGAGTCTATGGTACAACAACCACGCATCCGATTTCGCTACGTGGTCTGCTTTCAAGACAGCCATCATCGACGTGTTTGGCCGCCCTGCCGTTCGCAAGCTGCAAGCCGAGCAGCGTTTACGTGAACGAGCCCAGCAGTCCGGCGAGTCTTTTACGAACTACATTGAAGACGTGCTCGACTTGTGCAAGAAAGCCAACGCGACCATGTCTGAAGCCGACAAGATCCGGAACGTCATGAAAGGCATCGACGACGATGCCTTCACCATGCTACTCGCCAAAAACCCTCGCACTGTGGCAGAGGCCATCACATTGTGCCAAAGCAACGAGGAGCTGCGCCGACAGCGCCTGATGACGCGTCGACCTCCATCACGCGAAGCCGATCTCGCTGGCTTGTCGGCCGTATCGGACCACTCCGTCTTACTCGCCGAGATTAAGTCATTCGTGCGGGAGGAAATTGCCCGCCAGATCTCCCTACTGGCCTTCTCTCACCCGCAGGATGTTGTACAGTCGTCGACCACACTGCTGCCTCCCCTACGCCGGGCTATTGAGCAGGAAATCGCGGACGTCATGCCGGAATACCACCACCCCCTCCGGCGTCTGCGCCGCTCAGTTACGCACAAGTTGCAGCCAAAGAGTGCCTCAAAGAGAGCAACGTTCTTCACCGCAAAACTACTGTTTACCACCCGCAGACGAATGGCCTCACCGAACGCTTCAACCGCACGCTAGGCGACATGCTCTCGATGTACGTCGCCGCCGACCACACGAATTGGGATGTCATTCTGCCCTTCGTCACGTACGCCTACAATACCGCTCCTCAGAGCACTACAGGTTTCTCACCATTTTTCTTATTGTATGGCAGGCACCCGTCGCACACCATCGACACAATCCTTCCCTACAAACCGGATCGATCTGAATGTGCGCCTATTTCTGCCATAGCCAGACTTGCTGAGGAGTGTCGCGAGCTCTCCAAGACCTTTACTACGCATAACCAAGAGCGGCAGAAAAGCATTCGCGGTGACACCACTAGTTCTGTGCCCACGTTCCTTCCTGGAGCGCTCGTATGGCTCTCGGTCCCAACTACTGCGGTCATAGCGTAGTTCAGCGCAAAAAACAGGCAACAGACGAGTGAGAGGACAAGGACACAGCGCATTCTTCCAACTAAAGTTTATTGGATTGGGACGCATCTATATATACACGCAGGGAAAGCAAGAAAAGAAAAAAAAGAAAAAAAAAACAGGAAGTAAAAACCGAAAGGTGAAAAGAAGTTGGAAGAATGCGCTGTGTCCTTGTCCTCTCACTCGTCTGTTGCCTGTTTTTTGCGCTGAACTACGCTATGACTGACTCGTTCCAACTCGCCCAACAAGCAACGTTGCCAACTACTGCACCTGGCCTCTCTTCCAAACTACTGCCCAAATACGAAGACCCCTACCGTGTCGTCGAACGCACATCCCCGGTCAGCTACCTGATCGAACCCATAGACCCATCTTCGGACATGCGCCGTCGAGGGCGCGACATTGTCAACGTGGCGCGCCTGAAGCCCTACGATGACCCGCTCATAGTGACAAGCTGCTAGGTCGCCAGGCGGCTCCCTTTTCGTAGCCGGGGTAACTATAGCGAAGCGTTCCTACTCAGTAATGGGTCGTCCTCTCGAGCGCCTTCCAGTGGGTCGTTCTCTTCTCTGAGAGCACGCCCCTCGTGCAGAGAGCCGGCCCCGCTTGGACTGTCGCTGCCGTGCGCCGTCGCTGAGTGCCCGTTGATAAACGTCTTGACAGTATATATTGTCACGTGGTCGTGACGTCGACGAAGGCAGCAGTGAACACGTCCGAGATGAAACTCCTTATTTGGCCGAACTTACGGCCGAGAAACTAAAAGTCAAACTACAGCAATACACTGATAGCGGTGGACAGAACGTCGGCCGTCGATCAACTGACAAGCGGTCAAGCGCGTCGGCTATTATACAGGCGCTATCGAACTTTCCAGCAATATCCCTGGTGGCGGCGTTATCTCTACACAAAGCTGGAACATTCTCGCGCGGGGCGCAATCTTAACAAACCGATCTACTACAATCGCGACGCTTCTAGAACACTACTTCGCGGACAGCGTCGAGCGTTGATAACCGTCCCTGCCGGTCATACCCGAATACATCAAAACAAGACATGAAGTGGGCGTGCCATTGCCCCCCTCTGAAAAAGCATCGTCCCGATGCTTGTGAAAGAACATAGAAGAGAGAAAAAAAACAAGTGCATACACAAATAAATTACAAAAACAAAGGAAGAAATAGAGTCCCCAGGCTCGCGAACGCCCAAAAAACGGCTTAAGGCGCACGACAAGGACGACTTCAGGTCGCGCACGGCGCCGCTGAGAGTTCGTAATGCCGTCAGGGACAACTTCATAGTCGAGTGCGCCGAGGCGTCGAAGTACCCTGTACGGTCCGAAGTATCGTCGAAGAAGCTTCTCACTAAGTCCTCGTCGGCGTATTTGTGTCCATACCCATACACGGTCACCGGGTTGGTATTCCATATGGCGTCGTCGAAGGTTGTAGCGGCGGCTGTCAGTCGTCTGCTGGTTCTTGATTCGTAGGCGGGCGAGCTGTCGTGCTTCTTCGGCGCGCTGTAGGTAGGTGGTCGCGTCGATATTTTCCTCGTCGGTCACGTTTGGTAGCATGCCGTCGAGCGTCGTTGCAGGGCTCCGTCCGTAGACCAACTTGTGTGGCGTCATCTGCGTCGTTTCCTGTACGCCCGTGTTGTACGCGAGGGTCACGTACGGAAGGATGGCGTCCCACGTCTTGTGTTCGACGTCGACGTACATGGCCAGCATGTCGGAGATGGTCTTATTTAGACGCTCGGTGAGGCTGTTGGTCTGTGGGTGGTACGCGGTGGTGCGGCGATGGCTTGTGTGGCTGTATTCCAAGATCGCCTGAGTTAGGTCAGCCGTGAACGCCGTACCTCTGTCGGTGATGAGAACCTCTGGGGCGCCGTGTCGAAGGACGATGTTCTCAACGAAGAACTTGGCTACCTCAGCGGCTCTGCCTTTTGGTGGCTTTTGTTTCGGCGTAGCGGGTGAGGTAGTCGGTAGCCACGACGATCCATTTATTTCCGCAAGTCGACGTTGGGAACGGCCCCAGGAGGTCCATCCCGATCTGCTGGAATGGTCGCCGAGGAGGCTCGATCGGCTGAAGGAAGCGTGCTGGTCTTGTGGGCGGTGTCTTCCGTCGCTGATAGTCTCGGCACGTCCTTACGTAGCGAGTGACGTCGGCGGTAAGCCGCGGCCAGTAGTACTTTTCCTCTACTTGTGCGAGCGTTCGGGAAAGTCCGAGGTGTCTAGCCGTTGGGTCGTCATGCAGGGCATGCAAAATTTCTGGTCGCAGTCCCGAAGGTACAACGTTAACGTAGCTGGCTCGGGCCGGAGAGAAGTTCTTTACAAGGACGTTGTTTTTCAAGGAAAATAATGCCAATCCTCGCCTGAATACTTTTGGGACAACGATGGTCCTGCCCTCCAGGTAATCCACTAGATCCTTCGGTTCCGGGTCGGCTCGCTGTCGTTCGGCGAAGTCTTCGGTACTTATGGCTCCCAAGAAGCTGTCATCATCCTGGTCGTCGGGCGTTGGTGGGTCGACGGGGGCACGAGACAAGCAGTCGGCGTCGGAGTGTTTCCTTCCGGACTTGTACACGACAGTAATGTCAAATTCTTGAACTTGAAGGACCTGAAGGACCTGAAGGGTCCTTCAAGTTAGCTAGCCAACACAAGGCGTGATGGTCGCTCACAACTTTGAAGGGCCTGCCGTAGACGTAGGGGCGAAACTTTGACGTAGCCCAAATGATGGCGAAGCACTCCTTTTCTGTTGTGGAATAATTGACCCCTGCTTTAGACAGCGACCGGCTAGCATAACTGATAACCCTTTCCAGTCCGCCCGTCCGCTGCACAAGGACGGCGCCGAGTCTTATGCTGCTTGCATCGGTGTGAATCTCCGTATCGGCGTATTCGTCGAAATGCGCAAGTATCGGAGGTGTCTGCAGGCGTCGTTTCAGTTCATGAAATGCTTTGACTTGCGCTGTCTGCCACCTTAATTCGACGTCGGTCTTCGTGAGCTGCGTTAGTGGCTCGGCGATCCGTGAAACGTCTTTGACAAAGCGTCTGGAATAGGCGCACAAGCCGAGAAATCGGCGCACGGGCTTCTTGTCGGTGGGTGGCGGGAAAGCGGAGATGGCAGCTGTTTTCTGCGGGTCTGGGAGCACTCCAGTCTTGCTGATCACGTGACCCAAAAACAAGAGCTCCTCGTACGCGAAGCGGCACTTTTCTGGCTTCAGGGTGAGCCCGGAGTTCTTGATTGCTTGAAGTACGGATTGAAGTCGCTGAAGGTGTTCGTCGAAGTTCGAGGAATACACAACGACGTCGTCCAAGTAAACAAGGTAAGTCTGCCACTTCAAGCCAGCTCATATAGTATCTATGACTCGTTGGAAAGTGGCAGGTGCCGAGCAAAGACCGAAGGGCATGACCTTGAACTCGAACAGGCAGTCCGGTGTTATAAAGGCGGTCTTTTTTCGGTCTCTCTCGTCGACTTCAATTTGCCAGTAGCCGGTCTTGAGGTCCATCGACGAAAAGTAATTCGCGTTGTGGAGTCGATCCAGGGTGTCGTCTATCCGTGGGTGAGGGTACACGTTCTTCTTTGTGATTTTGTTCAGGCGGCGATAATCAACGCAGAAACGTAGGGTCCCATCCTTCTTCACTAACACAACGGGAGACGCCCACGGCCTGTTGGACGGCTGGATGATGTCGTCGCGTAGCATTTCATCGACTTGTTTCTTAACGGGCGTTCCCGCGTCGAAACCCGGTAGGGACTCTGACGGAGTGGTCGAGCGTTTTCTTCTGTTATGACGCGGTGCTTAGCAAGGGGCGTTTGTCGGACCCGCCATGACGACGAGAAACAGTCCCTGTATTCCTGCAGAAGGCGTCGAAGCTGTTGCTGTTGGCAAGCGGGAAGACTTGGGTTTACGTCGAATGGTGGCTCAGGGATCGTCGTCGTAGCTTCGTCAGAACCTGAAAAGGCAAACGCATCGCTGACGGCCAAGATTTCATCGATGTATGCAATCGTCGTGCCCCTGCTCAGGTGTCTGTATTCCTGGCTGAAGTTCGTTAGCATCACGCTTCCTTTTCCTTCATGCAACCGAGCAATGCCCCTTGCGACGCAAATGTCACGGTCTAGCAGCAAACGCTGATCGCTCTCGATGACACCTTCGATGTCTTGAGGTTTTTCGGTGCTGACGGAAATTATGACGCTGGAGCGAGGCGGCCCCTTGCGACGCAAATGTCACGGTCTAGCATCAAACGCTGATTCGCTCTCGATGACACCTTCGATGTCTTCAGCTCTTTCGGTGCTGACGGAAATTATGACGCTGGAGCGAGGCGGGATGGTAACTTGATCCTCGAGCACGTTCAGGGCACGTTGACATGGACTCGTATCCGGCGGTGTCGTTTTGTCCGACGATAGGGTTATCGATTTGGTTCTTAAGTCGATGACGGCGTCGTGATGGTTTAAGAAGTCCATGCCAAGTATGACGTCCCTGGAGCAGTGTTGCAAGATTACGAAACTCGCAGGATACGTGCGATTATTCATTGTGACTCTTGCTGTGCAGACTCCAGACGGCGTTATTAGATGGCCTCCAGCGGTGCGGATTTCGGGGCCTTCGCAAGCGGTCTTAACTTTCTTCAACTTCGTGGCGAAGGGCCCACTGATGACGCAATAGTCGGCTCCAGTATCGACGAGAGCGGTGACGTTGTGGCCGTCGATGAGAACGTCGAGGTCGCTAGTTCGTCGTCTTGCGTTGCGGTTGGGTCTCTGCGTAGGGTCACGGCTGCGTCGGTTTGTTCCGCTGCATCCATGTTGCGTCGTCGGGTCTTCTTCGGTCCGCAAGACTCGTCGTCAGGGGTATGTCTGGTTCGCGTCGTGTTCTGAAGGTTTCGTCGCGACGTCGTCGTCGTCGGCGGAGGATCTTCGGTAGTTCGTCGTACAGCAACCGCACCTCCTTCGGTTGCTGCCCTTAGTTTTCCGGATACGGGCTAGGCGACCGGCCCCGGTTTGGGCCAGTGTACGGCCGGCGGTGCGGTGACATGTAGCGGCCGGGCGACGGCGAGCGTGAAGGTCGTCGTTCTTGCCACTGCGTTCTGGTTAGGTAGTCGTCGATGTCGCGAGGCCGTTCGCCTGGCTGCGGTCGCGGCGCGTTGATGGCGAATCCGCGTAGTCCCATCTGTCGGTACTGGCAGCGGCGGTACGTGTGGCCGGCCTCCCCGCAGTGGTAGCAGGGCGGGCGGTTGTCAGGGGCGTGCCAAACGTCGGTCTTCCTCGGCGCGGATCGCTGGCCGGCTGGCGGGCGGTATGACGTCGGTGGTGGCGGCGGCGGAACTGCTGCGGCGACGCGGCGTCTTGACGCGGGCGAGGAGGAGCGTTGCGGCGGACTGCAGCGGCGTAGCTGATCCCTTGTTGCTCAGGCTGCACTAGTTGAGGTGCTCCCAAGGATTGCTGTATTTCCTGGCGCACGACGTCAGTATTTGAGTCTACTTCAGGCTGCGAGGACGGAAACAGTTTTCGCAGCTCCTCCCGCACGAGAGCTCTGAGGGTGTCTTGCAGGTCGTCGGATTGCAGCGCTTGAGCCTCCCCGTAGGTCGTCGTGGGAATCCGGCGGTTGTACTGCCTCGTACCCATTTCAAGCGCCTTTTCGATCGTTGTGGCTTCCGAGGCGAATTCCGCGACCGTCTTAGGTGGGTTGCGAACAAGGCCGGCAAAGAGTTCCTGCTTGACTCCTCGCATTAGGAAGCGGATCTTCTTCTCCTCGGACATAGCGGGGTCAGCATGGCGAAAAAGGCGGACCATTTCTTCAATGCCGATGTTCTCGTTCGGCAGCTGTACACGAGTCTCTAGCAGTTTCGGCTCTTTCCTTCCGGACGACGCCCGTGAACGTGTCCAGGAAAGCGGCGCGAAAAAGGTCCCAGGTTGTGAGAGTGGCCTCTCGGTTCTCAAACCATGTTCGAGCGGTGTCTTCCAAGGCGAAGTACACGTTCCGTAGCTTGTCATTATCAGTCCAGTTGTTGTAAAGGGCGACGCGGTCGTACCTTTCAAGCCAACTTTCCGGGTCTTCGAACGGTGACCCACGGAAGGTAGGTGGCTCCCTCGACTGATGTAGCAGCACAGGTGCAGGCACCATGGGTGCTGTCGCCGTCGCTGATGTGGTGGGCATGGTCGGGGTCTTCCTGGTCTTGTCGGGTAGAGGCCCGTACTCCGGTGGGAGACCTTGCTGCCTGTGGCTGGCCCGCTGGTCGGTGTCTTCTTGACGGTGTGGGCTCGGCTCAAGACTGGGGGGGAGCGTTCGGTGCATGGACCGGGAAGCACCTCCACCAGATGTCACGTGGTCGTGACGTCGACGAAGGCAACACTGAGCACGTCCGAGATGAAACTCTTTATTTGGCCGAACTTGTGGCCGAGAAACTAAAAGTCAAACTACAGCAATACACTGATAGCGGCGGACAGAACGTCGACCGTCGATCAACCGACAAGCGGTCAAGCGCGTCGGCTTTTATACAGGCGCTATCGAACTTTCCAGCAATATCCCCGGTGGCGGCGTTATCTCTAGAGAAAGCTGGAACATTCGCGTGCGGGGCGCAATCTTAACAAACCGATCTACTGCAATCGCGACGCTTCTAGAACACTACTTCGCGGACAGCGTCGAGCGTTGATAACCGTCCCTGCCGGTCAAACCCGAATACATCAAAACAAGACAAGAAATGGGCGTGGCAATGGGCGTGGCAATAGAAGTTACGTTGGCCAGACCGAACAGTGCCTGAATGACAGGCTAAGACAGCATAATATTAACGTCAGAAATGGCAGAGAGGGCCACCTCGCGATACACTGCCGGGATTGTCATTGCGTTCCGGACTTTAGCGCCTGCGCGGTAGTCAGCCGAAGTCCTGATAAGTCAGTACGATTAATTATTGAGGCTAAGAAAATAATCGAATCAGGTGATCTATGCGTCAGCGTTGCCTCCATTTCATTATCGCCAAAACAGTTACGCTACTCGAATGCGATTGCGCATTGAGTTACGATGACTGCGCGCGCGGTGTATAAATATGTTCTGTGCTCTTTCTAAATAAATCTATGTTGGAAGTGGCGCTCCGTGTGTGTGTGTTCCTATTCTTCGTCCGTGTCTTATTCGCGCCTTATAACTTCAATTATGTTAAACCAACAAGTCCAGTCTGCCATTCTTACATTGCTTTCCGTTCTTCGCGTTACATTCCAATTTGTTGCTATCGCATTGATTGCTTCGCCGTTGCGGCGAAACTGTGACTTCTTTCTAACGCATCGAGGCGGGCTGCTGTCGCTGTACTGTGTTTACACATGCCTGCCTCGTGCGTCAGACATCCTATGAAATGTGGAGGAGGACCGAAAGAAGGCGAGAACGGTCTTGGCGAAGGAGTCAAGCCTCACAACGTCAACATGCGCGACCGTTGAGATCGCACTTGTGCGGGCATGGCCGTAAGTCTCCCAAAAAACATTCCCGACATCTCCGCAATAACGAAATCATAAAAATCACGCCATATCCAGGAAGTGAATGGTGATTGGGGAGGAGCTAGCTTGGAGATGATCGGGTAAACCGTGAATGCTCCGTACAATTCCTCTACTGTCATATAAAGACTCACACACTGTTATAGTAGCGAGTGTGATCAGGTTATTGTCGAACCACAAGCGGTCGCAGAACTGGCAGCTGTGGCCGAACGTATGGTTGAGGAAATCGAGGAAGTGTAGGTTTGCCTGCGTTAATGTCATCATCAAGGCGCTCGAAGAACAAGAGGAAGAAGACTTCTTTTTCGCGCGAGCTGCACCTGTAGCGGTCGCCTCTAGAACTAAGGTTACGCGTACGGCGCGAGACTTCGCCCCAGCCTATAGTGAACTAGAAGAGATGTTATGGCACGAACAGCTTCGCACAGGCGGCCCGTTTTCGCATGGATGCCGTGAGATGGCGCCACTCCAACTTTTCATACTACAATGGCGCGCCAGCCTATGGTTGCCGCGGATTTTCCTCACGCAATTCGATATTATCGATGCCGCTATCTACACACACCAATCTTACACATGCAATTATTCATTATTTGCACATTTCTGCTAGTTATTGTGCGGGTAAATCAATAAGACACACACTTTGTGTTGCGTAAAATGACTTTTTGAGGGCGCGGATTTTGCGAAATTAGCACCTGCGCCCTTTTTGCGACGCGGACGTCGAGAGAATGAAACATTCTTGACGCAACGAGAGTGTTGATAAGTTCTCAGGGTAGTCCGCAGCACCTAGCTAGGGGGTTCCCGCCCTTCCACCGCCAACGAAGACCCACTCATGCCCATCGTCACTCTCGAGATAAATTCTTGATTGTGCAGTTATTTAATATGCTATTCAGGTTAAGTGCAGCGTTCTACACATGGCAGGCAGCTGCTTGATCAAGAATTCAAGCACAAAACGGCAGGTCAGAAATCTTATTTATTTAAGGTGCAGCGAATAATGCCTAGCACGTGCTCAGTTTAAGATGGTTTGCATTTTCACGTCTTTTCATGCTACGCTGGTTTAGGTTTTTGTGAAAAAGTGGAGGCGTGTTGCGACATAAAATGCCATGACTTCAGCTGCGGGTTGCTCAGAATGTTCTGGTAGGGTGGCTAGAAGAGGAGGTGTGATGACCGGGCGGCAAAAGTTGGCCGCCATTCGCGTGAATGCCGTGGGGCGGCGCTGTCGTCAGGGGCGCCGTCAGCGAACGTGGCCGTTATCCGTTCTCGGCAGGGAGAATGCTTCAGTGGAAATGCGTTACCAAATTATATAAAACTTTAGCTGATAATGCAGTTCCTTGGTCAGCGCAAAGCTTGTATTGCGCTACTGGTATCATCCGGTTTTGAAATACGGGGTACAGAGCCGAGTTATGTTCCGACGGAAAGCAAGCAACTGCTACTGGGAGAGCGGAGCTTAATTATGCTCCAATGCGCTCTGATCATTTTATTCGTGCGCCTAATTACGTGCAAAAGCAGATAACTTGATTTACGCCAACAATATCAGGATTAGGCCATCGCATACATGGTAATACAACGTTCGATAGCCTTTCAGGCTCAATTCAGAAACCATATAAGTAAATGCAACATGTTACTAGGTAAAGAAACTTTATTGTGTACAACAGAATGCACTTGATCATTTCCGCTGCTTGTCTCGCATCGCGCAAGGCTTTATTAAATGCGAAGCATTTCTTAGCAAGCCTTTGGTACTTTGAGCGTTTCTTTCTATCTATCTATCTATCTATCTATCTATCTATCTATCTATCTATCTATCTATCTATCTATCTATCTATCTATCTATCTATCTATCTATCTATCTATCTATCTATCTATCTATCTATCTATCTATCTATCTAGCCGCCTACGTCTGTGTGCTCTCATGATCGCCTCATTAACTTGGCGTAGACCAAAATTGGCATGGGGCCGTGGTGGCTGCATTTTCGGTGGAGGCGAAAATGTTTGAGGCCCGTGTACTTAGATTTAGGTGCACGTTAAAGAACCCCAGGTGGTCGAAATTTCCGGAGACCCCACTACGGCGTCTCTCATAATGATGTGGTGGTTTTGAAACGTTAAAGCCCAGATACTTTTTATTAAAATTGGCATGGGAGGGTAAGAGGATTTGAGGAATATGACTGTCGGGCCATGATATGAAGAACGTGGAAGTCCTGTCTAGCGCGTCATCAAAACCTTTCCTCCAGACACGTGTGGCACATACCCGTTTACCACGGGCCACGGTGTATGGGTATGCGCCACAGCTGATTGACAGTTTATATCTACCCAGCGGCGGCGAGAACAGACATTGGTAATTTAAATGCGAGAGCGTTAAGAAAAACCGACGTCGGCAGCGTTGACCCGACGAATGGAAAGAATAAAAATTAGGATCCCAGCAGGAATCGAACCAAAGTATTTTGCGTGGCAATCAGGTATTCTACCACAGAGCCCCGCCAGGTCTATAAACTGGTTTCGAAAACAGCCTACGCAGGCGTAATGCCGGTGCAACGCCGATTGTGGTTGTCTAATTTTACAAGAACGCAATAAACACTACATATGTACTCCTACGATGCATGCGTCATATCAGATTAACGCCGGTGGTCCCAGTGTCAGCTCCGCTTTTATAGCAGTCTAATAAACATTGCATTTATATTCCTATAATTCAACAAGCTGTATTGAAACATTGTTCGACCCCGGACGAATACATTAACAAAAGTTACGTGTGATATTCACATGACTGCACCATAAAGTGCACTTAGTTTCGATAATGCTGACGTATATGGTCTAACGTGAGGGCTGACGTTACGTCGTACCATAAGTTACCCTTTAAATGCTGATGTTGTGGACGTGCCTGGTAAGCCCACGATGTGCACACCGCTACTACATTCACAAGAACACGTCGATCCATTTCGTAACGCTTGGCTTAAAGCCCTTAAAATACAGCATAGAAGTACTCGCTGACTGCTTCGCATGAAACCGATTCTCACAACGCGTGGGATCTGCCAAAATTTCTTTTGACTTTTTTGTCATTCATTTCTTTGACTTTTTGTGATTCATTCCGCTGTTTGCGCAAACAGCGGAATTCTCTTGTAGCGGTTTTTCAGCCCTCGGAATGGTGCGTGCCCACTTCAAGGACAGTTCTTGGCAAGACGGTGCACGGAAAAGGGACACTGTTTCCGAACAAGATCTGTAGCCGGAATCATACCCTGACACGAAGCGCCAACGCAGAGTTTTTTTCTTTGAGGTAGACGGCATCTTTGCCAGCACACAGCACTCATGAATCAACAGCACACGCCAACAGTTCGCAGCAAACTACACAACTACAAACCGCCGGCCAGGCGTTCACAGCCGGATTAGCCTTTCTCCGCGGAAACGCTAACGGCGCCCCAGACGGTAGCGCTATGATGTGCCCTAGCGGCGATCACGCGAAAGAGGACCGCTTTCTCCTTGTTACGCAGGTTTTGTGTCGTTATTTCTTTCAATTGAGGCAAGGCCTCTGACCGGGAAAGGAAGGAGCCATTTTATTCAACGCACACACATCAAAAATAACTTTATCATTCACGAAAAAGAGAAGGAAAAAAATACAAGCAACTGTAACCAATAGAGTCAAGCCCAGCCTACGTTAACGCTATAGCGACCGGTGCACTAACCAAAGACGGTTCCGCGGACCGTTCAAGGAAAGGATGACAGTCACCGGTTATAGCGACGCTTGAGTGGACGTGAGCGGCGGTCTCGTTGTTGGTAGGCGTTGCGTTGGCGGCGAGGGCCCTCGTAGAGCGGACGAGAAGTCGAGTCGTCGCAGAGGTCGGAGCAGGCAACACCCTAAGGCCCAGGATGCCGACGACCTCCCGGTCCACGTACGCAGCACGAAGGTTGGTGGTAGACACTCAGGCCCGTCCCGTGGCAGGCAACCGGCAGCAGGAATCCGCTCGCCGACCCTGGACGGCGACATCTGCTCCACACGAACCGGAACCAGCTGGTCGGACAGCGGGAACGCCTCGTACCCACGAATGCCCGTTTCCGAGGACGTCTGGAGACCCTTCGACGCTGTCGGGCCCTTCGTGTTCGGCTCCGTAAGCCGACGACACTGACCCTGGCACCAGCGTGTCCTTCTTCCGGGCTCCCCGAGTCCGACTGCTCGCATTCGAGCCCGTCGTCGTCTTCCTCCATCTGCCGTGCCACCATCTCATTGGTTCTCGGCCGATTTCCCTCGTCTGCTTACACGTGCCATTCCCCGCCGACGTCGTCCTTTTCAACGCGCCGCACGTGTCTGTTGTGTGGTGCCTCTGTCGTGTCACACCACCACGTTTGCAGCACTCGCGACACCACAGCACAGCACCGAGTACACAGCACCGTCATACTCGTCTCACACTCACTCATCACAAGAGTCCCCCCTCTATAAGTTTAAAAAAAAAACTTGGCGCTCGATGAGTGACGGCTAACAGAGTAAAGTGTCTTGCCATGCACACATGGTCATTTGCTATGTACATGTTTGGAATGGAGACCACTATGCAGTTCAAATGAGCACACTTAACGGCAGAATATACACTTAAGAAAAAAAAGCTCCGTGTAGTTCACCCCAGTTCACTACATAGGTAAAGTACTGCACGAAATATCTAAATGAAAAGTTCACAGGCGAGACCACGAAAATCCAAATATATACAGATATATCAGTCCGTTGCCCAGAATCCTAACCCAGAAAATCCACCGGTCATTGACCTTGACGCTTACGTGATAGCGTCCCACACGAGACGAACGGCATGGGCCTTCGACATGCCGCAAAGCGCCAGAGACGCTTGGCAGCGTTTCCGCCCAGAGGTCTGGCTGCAAATCTTTATGAGCGTCAGACGTACTGCTGGCCTGATGGCTCGAAACCAGCAAACGTCACAACCCAACAGGAGATGTTGCTTGCCTGCGCCCCGAGTGAGGAGCGTTCGACAGACTGCTCTAGGCACATGAACGTCTGGTCGGGACCGATCAGCTGCATAGGGTTTCGATATCTCATACGAACTGCCTTCTCCCTCACAGGATGCCAAAGAGGTCGTATTGGCTTCGTCATTGCTCAAACAGCAGTACATTGGCACTCTGTTACTACCTCCTGCGTATTTAATGGTGGGCTCCTCAACACTACTTGTCATGCCAGTTAGCTCATCACATGAGCCGACAACACCGCATACTGAAGACTCTACTTGTGATTCCATCTTTCCTTATTTAACATGTGCGTCTGAACTCTCTCCCGATTCTATCCGACACGCCTCATTCGCACTTAGCTGTGAAATGACGCTGCCTGAATTCAATGGCAAGGTATTTGCATGGTCCTCCACCATGCCCGAATCAGCTGATGTCGCAGCATGCAACACCCTTGGTGAATCTGCGTCAAACTCAGAGTTCGCTCTACGGCATTCGGCGTCTTGATACTCAAGAACCCATGGCGTTCTTTCAATGGAATTATTCTGAGGTATACCCTTGCCTCTCCAATGCATGTGCTTTTCCTCCTAGAGGTTGTAAAGCACAGCTCATCTTTAATGGAACCCTTCTGTTCCTTGCTCCCGAAGCTGTGATCTGCTTCGCCAAGCTCAGCTAGGCTTTTCCTAGTTCCATGGCTGCCCGTCTCTATTCCATCCTTAAGCCCGCCACATGGCTCTAGCGAAAGGTTATGGTGATAGTCAAGGTCAGTCTTATTGACGGAGTCCAACTCACCCTTGCAACTACGATTTCGAGAGAAAACCTGAAACTCATCTTCACGGAAGCTGACCGACGGCATATCATGGCTCTCTGGTTTTAGCCTCGTCTTTAAAGCATCTGCAAGCTTTAGCTTCAGCAGAAGTGTCCTCTGCTTTATTTCCTCAATTTCTAATTCATCGATCCGCGCTCTCCTTTCTTCTTCCAGTTCTGCCGCTCTCTCTGCGCGCGCTCGAGCTTCTTGTTTTTTGGACCACGCTTTTAACTCCGCGCCCTCTAACCCCATGCGCACGCCCGACGCTACGAATTCCGCCAAACTCATCGCGGTGACTCTCTAGTGATGCAATTAGGAAAAATGGCTTCGTCCTGTCCCGTCCTGTCGTAGCGGACGCCAATTTGTTATGCAGGTTTTGTGTCGTTATTTCTTTCAATTGAGGCAAGGCCTCTGACCGGGAAAGGAAGGAGCCATTTTTTTCAACGCACACACATCAAAAATAACTTTATCATTCACGAAAAAGAAAAGGAAAAAATACAAGCAACTGTAACCAATAGAGTCAAGCCCAGCCTACGTTAACGCTATAGCGACCGGTGCACTAACCAAAGACGGTTCCGCGGACCGTTCAAGGAAAGGATGACAGTCACCGGTTATAGCGACGCTTGAGTGGACGTGAGCGGCGGTCTCGTTGTTGGTAGGCGTTTCGTTGGCGGCGAGGGCCGTCGTAGAGCGGACGAGAAGTCGAGTTGTCGCAGAGGTCGGAGCAGGCAACACCCTCAGGCACAGGATGCCGACGACCTCCTGGTCCACGTACGCAGCACGAAGGTTGGTGGTAGACATTCAGGCCCGTCCCGTGGCAGGCAACCGGCAGCAGGAATCCGCTCGCCGATCCTGGACGGCGACATCTGATCCACACGAACCGGAACCAGCTGGTCGGACAGCGGGAACGCCTCGTACCCACGAATGCCCGTTTCCGAGGACGTCTGGAGACCCTTCGACGCTGTCGGGCCCTTCGTGTTCGGCTCCGTAAGCCGACGACACTGACCCTGGCACCAGCGTGTCCTTCTTCCGGGCTCCCTGAGTCCGACTGCTCGCATTCGAGCCCGTCGTCGTCTTCCTCCGTCTGCCGTGCCACCATCTCATTGGTTCTCGGCCGATTTCCCTCGTCTGCTTACACGTGCCATTCCCCGCCGACGTCGTCCTTTTCAACGCGCCGCACGTGTCTGTTGTGTGGTGCCTCTGTCGTGTCACACCACCACGTTTGCAGCACTCGCGACACCACAGCACAGCACCGAGTAGACAGCACCGTCATACTCGTCTCACACTCACTCATCACACTCCTCTGGCTGGCCGCCGCGTTCAGCACACCTCCCCTTCTAGCCACCCTAGTTCTGGTCATCCAAGTTCAATCTTCTTTCGCTTAAGGTAGGTAACCAGCTTCGAGAAGAAATTTTGCGGTTGTAGTCCAAAAGTTGTACCAGTGCTGGGCAGTATCGAAGATACATGTATTTTCGATACTATTTTAGATACTTTTTGGGTATCTTGTATCTGTATCGCGATACGTCTCGCAAAAAAAGTATCTGTATCTGTGTTTCCGATACATTGAAGAATGTATCGTGTATCTTAAGATACAAGATACTGCGATCGCACCACCACCGTGCGAAGCAGTAAATGTTGGCTGAGCTTGAGCTTCTCAAGCTGATAATGCGGCCACTAAGTCACCCGAATAAAACTAAAGGCAGTGACATTATTTTATCTTTCCGCAAGAGTTTTCCAGCGAGGATAGGCGATAAGCTCCGAGTGCCCGTATATATTGGTTGAGCAGATTTACGAGGTGGCGCTCGCGTCGTCTCGACAGACAAGCGCGCGAACGTCTGCGCCCAGCCGAATTTTTGTTTAATCGTTTTTTTTTTAGTTTTGTCAGTGCCATGACGCTTGGCACTTAGCCACTCTCCTGTGCCGCGTACTACAATGCGTGCAGCTTCTTTCGCACACATGCTGATGCCACTGTAAAGTCATTATCGAAGTTCCGCTTGTGTGGTGCTTCGTTACGAAGTTTGAAGAATGCAAGAATGGCGGGCTGCTTCGCCTCTCTTGGTTTCACACATCGGTGATTTAAAGGATCTCGTGGATGTAAGTTTGCATGACATCCAACGAGATTGACTTATATGCACATAAGATTGTAACAGCTACAACACCAACAGTACCGATGCTGGATCTAACAGGACAAGCATTCACCTAACAGACACTACCTTGGCGTACGTCTGTTTTTATTTTATTCAGAGTTTTTAAAATCATAATTTGATTGCTAGCAGAAGTTATTTCTTAGCTGTCCTTCTCCATCCCGTACATTACCTATGTCTATATATTGTTTTTTTCTGCCGGTCTGCTTACTGCAATATGCCTTTAACGTGCTGCCAATGTAAGCTCTCTGCTTTACTCCTAGTTTTAACTGTCTGCGTAATTTCTGCTTCTATTGTTCTTGAAGTGGAATATAAGTTTATATACTTATTTTCCACTTGAATTTACGGTTATGTAAAGGTGATGTTGAGAACAAATATACAATAATCCGGGCGCGCCTGGAGTATGCAGTAACGATAATTCTGCTTACTGCTAAGTAAATTAGCAAATTTGAGTTTGCATTATAATAACGTAAATTATTAGGTGTCATCTTAAATACGTTGGCAAAGATATTCGAGAAACACTGTTATGCCAAATGCTCCGTTTTTCTCATGAGCGTCCCAAAGAGTCGTTTTACGCCATTTTTCATAGGCACTGATTTTAATTGTCGTAGCTATGAGGGGTTACCCGCCGCGGTGGTCCAGTGCTTATGGCGCTTGACTGCTGGCCCGAAGGTCGCGGTAGCAGGATTCAGATGGAGGTGAAATGGTAGAGGCCCGTGTGCTTGTATGTACGTTTTAGAACCCCAGGTGGTCAAAATTTCCGGAGCCTTCCATATCCATACAGCGTCTTTCATAATCATATCATGTTTTTTGGACGTAAAACGCAACAATTATTATTAGCTCTTGGGGGTGCCTCCTGTATCGTGTTTCTATACTTATTCTATGTGTTTGATACGGAACCACTTTTCTATTTCACTTGGATATATTTATTTTCATTGTTTAGGCTTCCCTGAATCCTTTTGCTGTTGCTATCACCAGGTAATCGGATCTATAAGTATCAATAACGTGAATAGCGGCAGTGTCCTGCAGCGCTTTGCTCAACTGTACAATACGTCTGAAACGTTTCCCGACTCTACATGTTCTTGGTGACGTACACCTGCCCGGTGATCCGCTATTGCGAAAACCGTAATTTGTTTACCGGCCAAGTAGAACTCCACAGCGGTATTTGCACCTTCGTGCGGAGGCTTCTTATTGAAGTTCATGTGGTTAGATGGCAACCCGTATAATGGTCAGCAAGCAGAGCAGCGAATAGGTCCCATCAGTTACAAAAGCTACAAGCAAGAACCGCTATCAGCGAAATGTATAAAGAGCTGTCATGTTAACCAGCTCAAACAGCGCCAATAAGTTGTTTCGGAAAGAAACAGATATGCCTTGAACAATAAGTAGAAAACTTTCGAGACACTAACAGACTTTTCATTCAAGTTAAACACAATTGGTCGCAGTTAATCAATTTTCAAGCGAACATCTATGTGCATAGGCGTTTAATGCTGCATTATATATATATATATATATATATATATATATATATATATATATATATATATATTAACAAATTTGAGAATGTACCGAAGTATCATAAGATACAATTGGAATGTATCGTATCGGATACAAACACTGTTGCAGTATCTTGTATCTCTATCTGAAATACTTCTTGCCTGAGTATCTTGTATCGTATCGCGATACAATTTCAAAGTATCTTTGCCCAGCCCTGGTGGACCAGTGGTGAGTTGTGGGATTTGCCCAATTTCTATGGCACATACCCGAGATGATAGCCGTTTGTTCGGCTAATTGTTGCCTTGTTCATTTTTAGTGCACCAGTGGTGAATAGTGGGATTTGCCCAGTTTCTATGGCACATATCCGTGATGACGCCATTTCTTCGGCTAACTGTTCTCTTGTTCATTTTTAATGGACAAGTGGTGACCAGTTCGATTTACCCAATTTCTATGGCACATACCCGTGATAATGCCCTTTCTTGGGCTAAATGTTGCCTTGTTCATTTTTAGTGCACCAGTGGTGAGTAGTGGGATTTGCCCAATTTCTATGGCACATACCCGTGATGATAGCCGTTTGTTCGGCTAATTGTTGCCTTGTTCATTTTTAGTGCACCAGTGGTGATTATGGGATTTGCCCAATTTCTATGGCACATATCCGCGATGACGCCATTTGTTCGGCTAACTGTTCCCTTGTTCATTTTTAGTGGGCAAGTGGTGACCAGTGGGACTTACCCAATTTCTATGGCACATACCCGTGATGATGCCATTTGTTCGGCTAATTGTTGCCTTGTTCATTTTTAGTACACCAGTGGTGAGTAGTGGGATTTGCCCAATTTATATGGCACATACCCGTGATGATGCCATTTGTTCGGCTAACTGTTCCCTTGTTCATTTTTAGTGGACAAGTGGTGACCAGTTAAATTTACCCAATTTCTATGGCACATACCCGTGATAATGCCATTTGTTCGGCTAACTGTTCCCTTGTTCATTTTTAGTGGACAAGTGGTGACCAGTGGGATTTACTCAATTTCAATGGCACATAACCGTGATGCCATTTCTTCGGCTAAATGTTGCCTTGTTCATTTTTAGTGCACCAGTGGTGAGTAGTGGGATTTGCCCAATTTCTATGGCACATACCCGAGATGATAGCCGTTTGTTCGGCTAATTGTTGCCTTGTTCATTTTTAGTGCACCAGTGGTGAATAGTGGGATTTGCCCAGTTTCTATGGCACATATCCGTGATGACGCCATTTCTTCGGCTAACTGTTCTCTTGTTCATTTTTAATGGACAAGTGGTGACCAGTTCGATTTACCCAATTTCTATGGCACATACCCGTGATAATGCCCTTTCTTGGGCTAAATGTTGCCTTGTTCATTTTTAGTGCACCAGTGGTGAGTAGTGGGATTTGCCCAATTTCTATGGCACATACCCGTGATGATAGCCGTTTGTTCGGCTAATTGTTGCCTTGTTCATTTTTAGTGCACCAGTGGTGATTATGGGATTTGCCCAATTTCTATGGCACATATCCGCGATGACGCCATTTGTTCGGCTAACTGTTCCCTTGTTCATTTTTAGTGGGCAAGTGGTGACCAGTGGGACTTACCCAATTTCTATGGCACATACCCGTGATGATGCCATTTGTTCGGCTAATTGTTGCCTTGTTCATTTTTAGTACACCAGTGGTGAGTAGTGGGATTTGCCCAATTTATATGGCACATACCCGTGATGATGCCATTTGTTCGGCTAACTGTTCCCTTGTTCATTTTTAGTGGACAAGTGGTGACCAGTTAAATTTACCCAATTTCTATGGCACATACCCGTGATAATGCCATTTGTTCGGCTAACTGTTCCCTTGTTCATTTTTAGTGGACAAGTGGTGACCAGTGGTATTTGCCCAATTTCTATGGCACATATCCGTGATGGCGCCATTTGTTCGGCTAACTGTTCCCTTGTTCATTTTTAGTGGACAAGTGGTGACCAGTGGGATTTACCCAATTTCTATGGCACATACCCGTGATGATGCCATTTGTTCGGCTAATTGTTGCCTTGTTCATTTTTAGTGCACCAGTGGTGAGTAGTGGGATTTGCCCAATTTCTAAGGCACATACCCGTGATGATGCCATTTGTTCGGCTAACTGTTCTCTTGTTCATTTTTAGTGGTCAAGTGGTGACCAGTTGGATTTACCCAATTTCTACGGTACATACCCGTGATAATGCTATTTCTTCGGCTAAATGTTGCCCTGTTCATTTTAGTGCACCAGTGGTGAGTAGTGGGATTTGCCCAATTTCTATGGCACATACCCGTGATGATAGCCATTTGTTCGGCTAATTGTTGCCTTGTTCATTTTTAGTGGACAAGTGGTGACCAGTTGGATTTACCCAATTTCTATGGTACATACCCGTGATAATGCTATTTCTTCGGCTAAATGTTGCCTTGTTCATCTTTAGTGCACCAGTGGTGACCAGTGGGATTTACCCAATTTCTATGGCACATACCCGTGATGATGCCATTTCCTCGGCTAAATGTTGCCTTGTTCATTTTTAGTGTACCAGTGGTGAGTAGTGGGATTTGCCCAATTTCTATGGCACATACCCCTGATGATAGCCGTTTGTGCGGCTAATTGTTGCCTTGTTCATTTTTAGTGCACCAGTGGTGAGTAGTGGGATTTGCCTAATTTCTATGGCACATACCCGTGATGATGCCATTTGTTCGGCTAACTGTTCCCTTTTTCATGTTTAGTGGACCAGTGGTGAATAGTGGGATTTGCCCAATTTCTATGCCACATATCCGCGATGACGCCATTGTTCGGCTAACTGTTCCCTTGTTCATTTTTAGTGGACAAGTGGTGACCAGTGGGATTTACCCAATTTCTATGGCACATACCCGTGATGATGCCATTTGTTCGGCTAACTGTTCCCTTGTTCATTTTTAGTGGACAAGTGGTGGCCAGTTGGATTTACCCAATTTCTATGGCACATTCCCGTGATAATGCCATTTGTTCGGCTAACTGTTCACTTGTTCATTTTATAGTGGACAAGTGGTGACCAGTGGGATTTACCCAATTTGTATGGCACATACCCGTGATGGCGCCATTTGTTCGGCTAACTGTTCCCTTGTTCATTTTTAGTGGACAAGTGGTGACCAGTGGGATTTACCCAATTTCTATGGCACATACACGTGATGACGCCATTTGTTCGGCTAACTGTTCCCTTTTTCATTTTTAGTGGTCAAGTGGTGACCAGTGGGATTTATCCAATTTCTATGGCACATACCCGTGATGATGCCATTTGTTCGGCTAATTGTTGCCTTGTTCATTTTTAGTGCACCAGCGGTGAGTAGTGGGATTTGCCCAATTTCTGTGGCACATATCTGTTCATGATGATGATAGTTTCCTGGTAGGCTGTACAAATTACGGCTAGCTTAAAGAGCTTCACTGTTAAAAGGAAAAAGCGAAGAGGAACAAAGAAGGCCTCCCAGCTCCGCACTTGCTTCAGGCTAGGCCCACTAGTGCGAAATTTCTTATCACATCAGCTGTCTTTATCCTCGCGCCTCCAGTGCAAGCTATGCTAGTTCTTTCGCATGCCCTGATGCTATTCATTTATTCTCTGTCACGAAGCCTTGTATGCCCTTGAACGGCCGTTCATTATTTCCTACTACCTCCGTTTATGACTTCTGATTTGCTTGCTTCACGAGCACAAATTGTCGCTGTTTTCTATTTTGTCACTTTGCAGTGCACGTTTACTCTCGCCTTTGAAATCACACATGTTTCTGCTGCCCTCGTTTTTTTTTCTTTTTTTTAATACGAAAGCATTTTATGCCGGGATCAACCAAGATTTCAGTGACGTATTTCCGTAGCGGAAATGAGGTCGAGAAAATTTACACCATCAGATGGCAAAGAAAAAAAGTTTGGTCAACGGGCATCGAACCAACGATCTCCCGGTCCGCAACGTCAGATGCCGAGCACGTTATCCACTGCGCCAAGGTCACATACTCTAGAGCCTTTACAAACGCGCCTTTTATATCTACCACTCTCCCGGTCGGCGGGGTGGTGTTGCCCTCTGAGAGCAGTAATGTAAAGGAATTCGTCGTTAGGGTGGCCTCAGCAATTAGCACCTGCAACGCGTCACACGTCCGTGCCATTCAATAGAAGTTCAATTTTGTCAATCCCATAACACATCGCGAGGTGGCGATCTTAGCCCAAGCGTCATAAAAGCGTCGGCCTCGCTCATGGCATCACTATATTCCAAACCAAAAATAGCTCTGCGACGCGCGCCTGCCTCGCCTGGCTGTAACACCGTGTTCCCCGCTCACGCGCTCACCCCGAGAAAAATCGCGGCCCGGCTACTGGGGCGGCACGACGCGCTTTGCGTTTCCCTCTAGTCTGGCCGTGGTGTACAATCACATTTTAACATGCCGCTGGATGGTGACCAAGTTCGGCGTCCAATATGCGACGCTCTTCTGACTATCACACCTCGTTCTCTGATTATGCTTTCACCGTTAACTACTACAGCTTCCGAAGGAAAAATTGTAGCGCAAAGCAACACACAGACAGACAGAGAGGACGGGACTGGCGCTATCTCTCTGTCCTCTCTGTCCGTGTGTTGCTTTGCGCTACAATTTTTCCTTCGGAAGTCATGAACCAACTAGCCAACAAAACGTATTACTACAGCTACCACAAGGGTTTCTTTAATCATTTAACATGGACATTAGTCGTTGGGACGGGATGTACCACCAATCATCAAAGTGGGTGCATCCACGTTAAACGGTGCTATAGCTGCCAGACATCAATATACATTGTGCAAATTCTCTTACATCAATGTACAGTAAACATTCAGTTAGTTGTGTAAGGGCACGCTTTACTTTCGTGTTATTCCGATTCTTATGACGGAGGGATCAGCCATCTTTTTTTCTACTGGACCTCATGCACTTCTCAGCTAACCTTGTAGCTTTTCGCTCGAGGACGATTTGCTGTATTTCACTAGAAATAAACAATAATTCATTCATTTAGGTAATTAGTTCCCTAAGCTGGCTGATTATAGGTACGCAATCTTTGCTGTGCAAGAAGAGAGTGGCTTCCAAGTTGGCTGGATTCCCGTAATACTTCAGTACTAAGTGCCACACCTGTTGCACCAGATGTGGCACTTACTGATAATTTCAGGCTAAAACTGCTATTTTCTGATAACCTTGTGCAAGTTGTAAATGACAATACCCGGACATGCACAACGAGGTCATCATTTATTATATTCCATTTGAACCGCGAAGCTGCTTAGGAAATGGTTCCTTGTGTGTCGATCGCAGGAAACTGCCACCATCCAAGTATGTGCCACTGTGCGGCTACCTGAGAACAAGTACAGAGAGAGAGAGAGAGAAGGAAAACAGAGACAAGGAAAGAAATTTTGCTCAAAAGAGTTCTTCACGATGCGGAATTTCAAGCCACTTACCCTTGACCTGAAGGCGAGCGTCCTAACCACTCAACTATACATGCACGCTTGTATAGCACAGCATAGCCTTGTACAGTATAGGCACCGGGCGGCCGTCGCAATGCGGTTGCTGCCCCTCTCCCGAAAAGTCCCCCAGCGGCGGCAGGGACAGCACTGGCATGTGAAGCAGACGACGTGGAGGAGGCTCTGCTACTTTCGACCCGCATTCGAAGAGAAGCGCGGCGTTTCCTTTTGAACAATTCGAAGCTGCATGTTGTTGCGTTTGTCGCCCAGAGGCAAAGAGAAGCGGAAGCAACAGTGTTCTTCTGAACAATGCACGAAGCGTTCGACATTCGGACATGTGTTCAGACAACGGAGCCCGTCGTCGGCCTTCAGGGAGACTCCGGCGCAGTCGTTTGCGGTCGTGGACGCGTTTAATGAACGCCAAGTCATCTAGAAGAATGTCCCTTTCATGGCCACACCGATGAGCGCCGTCGCAACATCAAACGAGTCAGCTTTGCGTGGCGCTGTGCTTGTATGCGTTTGTTTTCGTTCGGAGGTGGACCACAGGGGGCACGATGCCTCATCCCTTTCGGAACTGCAAGTGAGGCAGGCCCAATTGGCGGCACACTGTAAAATAAGCGTCTTTGCATTTTAACTGCCGAACTCGCTGTTCCTCACTGTTGTCCGGAGGGCTTCTGGCGCGAGGTCGAGTCCTTGCAGCGCAAGTGCACCCATGGCGCTGCCAGTTATTTTTCGCTGCAGTTTCAAAGGTTTGACCAGCTGGCGTACGTGCTTTCGTGCGTCTGCTCTAGAGAAGGGTCGCCGCTTGCACGAAGAAGGTCACGTGCACGATATCAAGGAATATAAAGGCGACAACGAGATCAAATAGTGTTGCAAGTGCGCCCCGTAGACGAAGCTTACGGCGATAAGCTACGATGTGGAGCAAGATGTAAGTAGTGTAGCGAAGCGTTCGAACTTGGTAATGGGTCGTTCTCTCGAGCACCTTCTAGTGGGTCGTCCCTTCGGCTCTTTTCGAAGAGAACGCAGCTCGCGCTGAAAGTCGGCCCGCCTTGACTGTCGCTGTATCGTCGAGTATCGTCGCCGCTAATAAACTTCTTTATAATTTGCTGGAGGCACTGGGCCTTCACAACAACTTCGGCCCTCATTCGATGCCCCTGGCTCTTCGATCCCGTACCCTGCCGCCAACCATGCCTCAAGACGCCTCCCAACACACGCCCCCGCCCACACCAACCTCATGTCCCGGTGTCCCTCGTATTCGCGACCCTCCAATCTTCACTGGCGCCGATAGTACCGACGTGGAGGACTGGCTCGCGATTTCCGATCGCGTGAGTGTCCCCAATAAATGGGACGAGGCAGGATAATTGACTAACCTGGTTTTCTACGTCGCGGGTATGGCGGGCCTGTGGTACAACATCCATGCATCCGATTTTACGACGTGGTCCGACTTCAAGACCGCCATTATGAACGTGTTTGTCCGCCCTGCCGTTCGTGGGCTGCAGGCCGAAGAGCGCTTACGTGAACGCGCTCAGCAGGCCGGTGAATCATTCACCAGTTACATTGAAGACGTCCTCGATTTCTGTGAGAAAGCCGACGCCACCATATCCGATTCTGACAAGATCAGGCACATCATAAAAGGCATCGACGACGACGCCTTCACCATGCTGCTCGCCAAGAGCCCCAGTACAGTGGCAGAGGTCATAACGCTCTGCCAAACTATGAGGAGCTGCGCCGGCAGTGGTCGATGACACGTCGCTTTCCATCACGCGACGCCGAGCTCGCTGGCTTGTCGACCATACCCGACCACTCCGCGTTGCTCGCAGAGATCAAGACCTTCGTGCGCGAGGAAATCGCGCGCCAGTTCTCTCTGCTGGACTTTGCTCGCCCTCGGTACGCTCAGCAGCCGTCGACCACCCTTCTGCCTCCCCTCCGTCGAGCAATTGAGCAGGAAATCGCGGAGGTCATGCCCGAGTACCACCAGCACCATTCGGCTCCTGGACCTTTGAGTTACGCCCAAGTTGTCGCAAGAACGCCCCCCTCAATCGCTACGGCTGCCTCACACATTTACGCCGAAGCCTCCGCTTGACCTCACTCTTTCCAAGCGGATGTACCGGTAACGTACGCCGACGTCACGCACAGGCCACGACTGCAGCCCACCATGCAGTCCTATCAGTTGCCGCCCCGTCAATCCCGTCCTGCACCATGGGCGAGCCCTGCCCCAGCGAACCGATGGCGCACACCTGACAACCACCCCATATGCTTCGCATGCGGTTACGCCGGCCACGTGGCGCGCTATGGCAATCGCGTGCAGCCGCCTAGAGACGTGTCGCCTGCCACCAGCCAATCGAAGCGCCCATATTACGACCTACCTAGGCATCCGTCGCCGACGTCTCGCCCAGCTGCACCTAACCGCCGTTCACCGTCACCACGACGCCGCTCGCTGTCACCGATGCGGCCACGTCCGGTCCCACACGACCAGGAAAACTAGTCGCAGTCCACGAGGCAAGGGCTGCGACGCTATCGAACTGCGAAAGCCCTCAGCGAAGCCCATTGAACGTGATAGACGTTTTTGTGGACGGTGTTCGCGCATCTGCCCTTATCTATACTGGAGCCGCCGTATCCGTTATGGACGCTAAACTATGCCGCCTGCTACGAAAAGTGACGACGCCACTTTCCGGGCTCTCCCTCTGTACAGCCAGCGCCCAAAGTATTCACCCGACGGCGGTATGCACAGCCCGTGTCATCATTCAGGACGCTCTGTACGCCGTCGAATTCATTATAATTTCTTCATGCTCTCACGACGTCATCATGGGATGGGATTTTCTCGCCTGCTATGCCTCCGCCATTCATTGCGCACCAGCCGAAAGAGAGCTGTCACCATTCTCAGGTTTGACGCCGGCAGACAGTTCATCGGCTGCGACCAAGGTATTAAAGACGACATCACAGTTCCTGCAAATTCGTCAACGGCGGTGTCAGTCTACTGCACCGGTCTCTGCGATGCCGTTGCACTCCTTTCTCCACGTGACCGCGTTTTCACTAGGAAAGGCTTGCTGGTGCCATTTGCGACCGCGGAAATCACTCAGGGCGACACGGATATTTTTGTGACCAACCCATCCCCGTTCATGGTTACGTTGGTGCGAGGGGAATGTCTCGGCAGAGCGGAACCCCTCGAAGACGCACAAGTCATGGACGCACCGGGTGACACGCCCTGCGCCAGCTCCTGTACGCTCAGTGCTGTGTCCACATCTGATTCGTCATCCGCTGATGTATTTCATTCCTTGATTGCTGACAACCTTATGTCGGTCGAGCGTTCCCAGCTTCTATGCCTGTTGAAAGAATTCCGTTCTTCGTTCGATGTCGCGCAAACTTCTCTCGGCGGCACGTCTGCTGTCAGCATTGCATCGATACAGGCGCCCAACCACCACGGCGGCAACGTCCATATCGCGTATCTCCAGCAGAGCCTCGTGTAATTAACGAGCAAGTCGACGACATGCTTCGCCGCGACGTTATTCGGCCCTCAAACAGTCCGTGCGCGTCTCCTGTCGTTCCTTTTGCGAAGAAGGACGGCTCTGTGCGGTTCTGTGTGGACTACCGACGACTGAATAAGATCACCCGTAAGGACGTTTATTGTCTAACTCGAATAGACGATGCCATTGACAGCCTGCAAGCAGAAGAATTCTTTTCATCGCTCGATTTACGCTCAGGGTACTGTCAAGTCCCCATGGCTGATGACGCTCGACCGAAAACAGCCTTCCCCACGCCGGGTGACTTGTACGAATTCGACGTCATGCCTTTTGGGCTGTGTAATGCGCCCGCGACCTCAGAGCGCATGATGGATACAGTTCTGCGCGACTTGAAATGCCACACGTGCCTGTGTTACCTCGACGACGTGGTCGTTTTCGCCCCGGACTTCTCCACGCATCTTCAACGCATACGGCATGTGTTGACACGTTTGAGCGACGCCGGGCTGCAACTGAATCTAAAGTGCCGATATGCAGCACGGCAGCTGACAATACTGGGATACGTCGTGTCCAAGGACGGAATTGTCCCCGATCCAGCCAAGCTTCCGGCCGTGTCAGAGTTCCCCAAACCTACGTCAGTCAAAGCACTGCGCAGTTTCGTAGGACTATGCTCCTACTAAAGCGCTTCATCCGCAACTTCGCGACCATCATATCGGCGCTGACGAAGCTCCTTGACAGCAACGGGCCCCTAAATTCGTGGTCGTCCAAGTGTGACGACGCGTTCGCAAAGCTCCGTAGTTTGTTGACGTCTCCTCCGATACTACGTCACTACGACCCTACGGCCCTTAC
The DNA here is from genome assembly GCF_013339695.2 of Rhipicephalus sanguineus. NCBI lineage: Eukaryota > Metazoa > Arthropoda > Arachnida > Ixodida > Ixodidae > Rhipicephalus > Rhipicephalus sanguineus. Next base: position 5,100,674 of record NC_051178.1, on the reverse strand, counting down.
AAAGGTACACACGGACGCCAGCGGTGTTGGCCTCGGCGCTGTCCTTGCGCAGCGCAAACCTGGGTTCCCGGAATACGTCGTGCCATGTGCAAGTCGTACGCTTACTAAAGCTGAGACCAAGTATACCGTTACGGAGAAAGAATGCCTGGCAATCATCTGGGCCCTTACGAAGTTCCGACCTTATTTGTATGGTCACCAATTTGATGTCGTCACCGACCACCATGCAATGTGCTGGTAGTCGTCCTTGAAGGATCCCTCAGGCCGCCTCGCCCGGTGAGCACGTCGCCTGCAAGACTACGACATCCGCGTGCTGTACCGCAATGGACGACAACATGCTGACGCCGATACCCTGTCCCGCTCTCCCTTGCCTGACGACAATGTCCACAGCTCAGTGCCTCACTTTGCCGTTTCTTCCCGCAACATTCACACCATCGCTACCGAACAGCGCAAGGATCAATGGATTGCCTCACTGATACACTTGCTGACCGATCCATCGGCCACACCATCCTCTCGCGCATTGCGTCGTCAAGCCCACCATTTCGCCGTTCGCAACGACCTCCTTCACCGACGCAATTACGACGGCGACGGTCACCAGTGGCTACTAGTAATACCCCGCAGTCTGCGTTCTCACATATGCGAGTCGTTCGACTCTGATCCGCAGCGTGCACACTCTGGGGTATCGAAATCCTACCACCGCATTCGCCAACGGTACTTTTGGCGAGGAATGTACCGCTGCGTGCAGAAGTTCGTTCGCTCCTGCATCGATTGTCAGCGCCGCAAAACTTCAACGCACCTGTCCCCGGCAGGTCTGCAACCTATACCTTGCCCTGACCGACCGTTGGGGCGTGTTGGCGTCGATTTGTACGGGCCACTTCCTCTGACGTCCACTGGTAACCGCTGGGCCATCGTCGCTGTAGACTACCTCACGCGATACGTTGAAACTGCCACCCTCCCTGCGGCTACAGCGCACGATGTGGCCTCATTCTTGCTCCACCGATTCATGCTGCGTCACGGTCCACCCCAGGAGCTGCTCAGTGTTCGAGGCCGTGTTTTAAGTCGTCGAAGCCATTCTCAAAGAGTGCAAGGTTGTTCACCGCAAAACTACTGCTTACCATCCGCAGACGAATGGCCTCACCGAACGCTTTAACCGCACGCTCGGCGACATGCTCTCGATGTACGTGACCGCCGACCACAAAAATTGGGATGCCGTTCTGCCCTTAGTCACGTACGCCTACAATACCGCCCCTCAGAGCACTACTCGATTCTCACCCTTTGTCGTATTGTACGGCAGGCAACCGTCGCACACAATCGACACAATCCTTCCCTACAAGCCGGATCGCTCTGAATATGCGCCTATTTCTGCCACAGCCAGACTTGCTGAGGAGCGTTGTGAGCTCTCCAAGACCTTCACTACGCATAACCAAGAGCGGCAGAAGAACATTGGCGGTGACACCGCCACTTCTGCGCCCACGTTCCTCCCTGGAGCGCTTGTTTGGCTCTCTCTCCCTACTACTGCAACTGGCCTCTTTTCCAAACTACTGCCCAAATACGAAGGCGCCTACCGTGTCGTCGAACGCACATCCCCGGTCAACTACCTGATCGAACCCATAGAACGATCTTCGGACATGCGCCGTCGAGGGCGCACGTTGTCAACGTGGAGCGCTTGAATACCTACCACGACCCCCTCATAGTGACAAGTTTCTAGGTCGCCAGGCGGCTCCCTTTTCGTACCCGGGGTAATTGTAGCGAAGTGTTCGAACTTGGTAATGGTTCGTCCTCTTGAGCACCTTCTAGTGGGTCGCCCTCTTCGGCTCTTTTGGAAGAGAACGCAGCACGCGCTAAGAGTCGACCCGCCTTGACTGTCGCTGTATCGTCGAGTACCGTCGCCGCTAATTAATCTCTTTATAGTAGTGCCATTTCTATTTTTTTAAATGCGAAGCATTTCTTAGCAAACCCTAGGCACTTTGAGCGTTTCTATTTGTATCTAGCCGCCTACGTCTGGGTGCTCTCGTGATTGCCTCCTTAACTTGGCGTAGACCGAAATTGGCATGGGAGGGTAAGCGGATTTCACGAATATGACTGTCTGGTCATGACATGAATACCGTCAAAATCATGTGGCGTACGTCGTCAAACCCTTTCCTCCAAACACGTGTAGCACATAACCTTTTACCACGGGCCGCGGTGTACGGGCATGCGCCACAGGTGATTGACAGTTTACATCTACCCAGGAACGGCGAAAACAGAGATTGGTAATTTAAATGCGAGAGCGTTATGAAAAACGCACACCGTCAGCGTTGACCGGAGGAATACATGGAATAAAATTAGGATCCCAGCAGGAATCGAACCCAATGGTTCTACGTGGCACTCAGGTATTCAGAGCCACGCCAGGTCTAGAACCTGCTTTGGAAAAAACACCCTATGCAAGCGTAATGTCGGTACAACGTGAATTGTGGCTGTGGTGCTGGCTATCTAACTTTATAACAAAGCAATAAACACTACATATGTACTCGTATAATGCAGGCGTCATGTGAGGCTAATGGCTGTGATACCAGTGTTTGCTCTGCTTTTATAGCAGTTTAATAAACGTTATATTTGTGTTCCTATATGATTCAGCAAGCTATATTCAATCGTTTCCCAACGCCGGAGGAATACGCTAACGTATGATGTTCAAATCATATCGCACCGCAAAATGCAGTTGACTGCGATAATACTGACGTATGTGCTGTAACGAGAGTGCTGACGTTAGGTCAGATCATAAGTTACCCTTTGAACGCCAGTGTAGTCGACGTGCTCGCAAGACGACGATGCGTACACAACTACTGCACTTACAAAAACACGTCGATCCACCTCGTAGCGCTTGGCTCAAAGCAAAAAAACGAATGTAGCATAGAACTACTCGCTGACTGCTTCACATGAAACCGATTCCCACAAGGCGTGGGATCTGCCGAATATTTAGTACTTTGTTATTCTGTCTACACGTTAACAATATCTCCCAAACTTTACGAATGATAACCTACGTCTCCTATTCGATTGTCGGCTTTCTTTACGCGATGCTTGGCAGAATACACATGTTGTTCCTCCGATGTACTTCTTGCACACTCCTGTTCCCGTTTTGCTTTTCTTTTCTTTTCGATGTTTCGCCGATCCTAATATTTCAACATCTATCCTCAGTCTGCGTATTTCATGTAGCTTGACGCAACGAGGACCGTCGTTGGCGGCTAGTGCGCGAACAAGGCCGTCGGCGACGGCAATTCCAGATGGGAACCGATGAAACTGTATGTACTCCCCAGCTTTATTCATGTTTGCATAGCTGTTTGTGCAGCCTACAGCGCAGCCTGTCTGCTCGGGCTTGGTTCCCCGAGGCATTTCAGCAGCGCAGGACACAAGCGACGAGAACACAATGAAGCGCAGCCAACATACAGCACCGCGTCCCCGCAGCAAGCGCCTGCTCCTTTCCGGCACCCACATGCCATTAGTTCCGCGCTTCCACCGAAAGAGGCGCCACTAGTCCAAACTCGCCCCACGCCCAGTGCCTATAGTGTAGCAAGGGGGTGGGAAAGAGAAGTGAGTGTGAGAAGGAGGGATGTGGTGGTGAGGACGAGGGAAAGGAAGAGTGGACATAGTGTAAAGAAGAAGAGTGGCCTCAGCGGCATTGCTCTGCGCCTCAGCGGCATCACCATCGTCATGAGCTCGTGGATGCTGCGCTTGGCCGAACGGTGCTGACCGCTGCTTGTTCTTGCCATATTCTTTGCCAATAAACCTCTTAGCAAGTGGTGGAGGCTGCTCGGTTTCGATCGCCCTGGAACGTTGGAATCGCACTCTACCCCCCATTATGCCCAACGACGCAAGTGCCGCTCATTTAAGTCCTCCAATGGCACCGCCCACTCTACTTTGCGCCGGTTCCTTGCGTCTGTGAGATCCCCCCATCTTCTCGGGCACTGACGACAAGGACGTGGACGATTGGATCTCCACATACGAGCGCGTGAGTGTTCACAACAAATGGGACGACGACTAGAAGTTGAGCTACGTTTCTTTTTATCTGTCGGACGGGGCCAAACTGTGGTTCATAAACCACGAAGCTGACCTTCCTACGTGGTCGGTTTTCAAGACCAGCTTCACCCAGGTTTTCGGATGGCCCGAGGTACGAAAACTCCGCGCAGAACAACGCTTGCGCACTCGATCCCAACAGCTTGGCGAGAATTTCACCAGCTACATCGAGGACATCCTTGACCTTTGCAAGTGGGTGAACGCGTAGATGTCCAAAGAGGAAAAAATGAAACATAGTATGAAGGCTTAAATGTAAACATTTCGACAGAAGTCTGTCTGGCTGGGTGGAAGAATTGCAGAGCATTGCGAGAAGCACGACCACAAAATTGACTTCGAGGGCGCTTCTATCATAGAAACGGAAAGGAATCTGGGAAGGAGGCTCTTACTCGAGTCGTGGCACATCCAGAACACACCTGCGAATGTGAACCGGTCCCTCGGAACAATGCCTCCGATCTACGTGGACGGCCTCCGGAACGTGAGGGAAAGAGAAAGGCGGAGCCAAAAACAAGCTGCGACGAAGCCTCCCTGATCAGCACAGTCACCCCTGAAGAAGAGACCAAGCCGGTCTCGAAACGTCGGGTTTCCTCCAAGAATTTGTGGCTGGAGGTATTTCAACTTCCTAATATTATGAAGGGCATTGAAGACGACGCTTTCCAAATGTTGCCGTCGAAGAGTCCTCGCTCTGTCGTCGAACTGACAGCATTATGCCAGAGTTACGACGAGTTACGACGGCAACGTGTTCACACCAGACGTCCTTCGGCGCCTGACGACTCTCTCGCCAGTCGGAGACGACCACGCTCATCTGCTGTCGAAGATTCAGGAGTTCATACGCGCCGATGTCGCTCGTCAACTCTCTTTGATGTCTTGCGTCCCAGACCAACCACGCAGTTCGGCACCTACGCTCCGCGACTTCATCCAAGACCAGGTCGCGCAAGCTATTCCGCCAGCCCGTGCACCGCCGCCAGTCACTGCACCACTCACGTATGCAGAGGCCTTTGGCCGACCTCTTCACCAGACGCTCCAGCCACCACCCCTGTATCAACCACCGACCTTTTCACCGGCCCCTATGCCGATGCCACACCGGCCGCCTTTTCCGACCCCCAAGCCGCAGCTAGGAGTCTACTCCAACCAATGGCGGACCTACGATGACTGTCCCATCTGTTTCGCTTGTGGTGGTGTTGGCCACGTGGCGCGTTACTGCCGTCGTCGCACAGCTTCTCCTCCAAACATTCGACGAATGCCGTCTTTCGCTCCTCAGTTTTCCTCTGCGCCTTCCAGCAATCCGTCCTCTTCATTTGGCCCTGATCGCTCATTCACACCAACCCGCCGCTCACCATCTCCACGGCGTCGCTCGCTTTCTCCGATGCGTCGCCGTACCGGACCCACCGAGCAGGAAAACTGATGGCCGCAGTTACCGAGGCACGAACTGCGTTTCCGTCGCCATGTACAAGTCCTCGCCCCTCTCCAGCCAACGTAATTGAAGTGTCTGTCGATGGTACCGTCGTCATGGCACTTGTCGACACAGGCACCGCTGTATCCGTAATTTCCGCCCAGCTGTGCCGCGAACTCCGAAAAGTTCTGACGCCATTATACCGGGCCGGGAAAATGAGAACTAGAACTACAGCAATACACGCTGTACAATGATAGCGGCGAACAGGGCGTCGTCCGTCGATCAACTGACAAGCAGTCAAGCGCGTCGGCTTTTATACAGGCGCTATCGAATTTTCCAGCGATATCGCTGGTGGCGGCGTTATCTCTCGACAAAGCTGGAACATTCTCGTGCGGCGCGCAATCTTAACAGATTGTTCCAAAACAATCGCGAAGCTTCCTACACATCACGGCGAGGCCTGCGCAGCGCGTTGCCCACAGTCTTTGTGGGTGAAGCTTACACTCATGAAATATAAGACTCGCGGCAATACGACCTGTCGCTCCGAACGGCGAACGCACAAAGCATAACACCTCTCGCGGCCTGCACCTCACGAGTCGTCAACCAAGAACTTGTGTATACCGTGGAATTTGTTGTGCTGCCCTCGGTTCCATGACGTTATATTAGGCTGGGACTTCCTTGCGTTTAATAACGCCGTCATTGACCGCTGTCGCGCCGCACTCGAGCTTTCTGCTCTTCCAGACGTTGATGCTGTCGAAACCCCCCTTCCGTGTTATAAACTGTCCGTATCCGACCACACGACCATTCCTCCGTGTTCTTGCATGCTTGTGCCTGTGTCCTGCGCCGCTATTTCAGATAGCGATGTTCTCTTTACGCCCTCTGACCTCTTCATTCACCGCAAATGTTCCCCACTGCCCGTCGCTCTACTTACTCTCCACAGTGGCGTCACGAAGACGCTCGTTCACAACACACTGGCGTGGCCCTTACATTTGTTCCATGGTGAATGCCTCGGTCGCGTACAGCCGATCGGCATCGTTTATATTTTTCACGCTCCGGCTACTTCACTTTCTACGGACATCAGCGCACTCACCTCTGACCCTGCTGTTGATCAGCCACTCCTTGACGCTTTTCATCGCTCCATCGATGCCGGAACGTGTTCTTCATAACGAAGCCAACTGATCACCCTACTGCAGAAGTTCCGCGCTTCTTTTGACAGCCATGCTTCTGGTCTCGGTCGCACATCGACCATTTCTCACACGATTGACACAGGAGGCCATGCGCCTCTACGGCAACGTCCCTATCGAGTCTCGGCGTCGGAGCGCCGTGTTATTGACGATCAGGTTGTTGACATGCTCCAGCGAGGTATTGTGCAACCTTCCAACAGTCCTTCGGCGTCACCGGTCGTTCTTGTTAAGAAGAAGGATGGCTCCATTCGCTTCTGTGTCGACTACCGACGTTTAAACAAGATCACCCGGAAGGACGTTTATCCGTTACCGCGAATCGACGACGCCCTCGACTGTCTGCAGGGAGCGGAATACTTTTCTTCGCTGGATTTACGATCTGGGTACTGGCACGTTCCCATGGAAGCATCTGATCACCCGAAAACAGCATTTGTCACACCTGACGAATTATACGAATTTACTATCATGCATTTTGGCCTATGCAATGCCCCCGCCACTTTTGAGAGGATGATGAACACTATTTTACGAGGCCTCAAGTGGAACAGATGTTTATGCTACCTCGACGACATGTCTTTTCCGCCGATTTCAACACCCATTTAAGTCGTCTCGAGCGCGTTCTCACATGCCTCACTGTCGCAAGACTTCCACTCAATCTAAAAAAGTGTCGTTTCGGCGCCCGACAGCTCACCATTCTTGTACACGTCGTATCGCGGGATGGCATCCTTTCAGACCCAGCCAAGCTTCGCGCAGTCGCCGATTTTCCTAAACCGAAGAACCTCAAGGAGCTCCGAAGTTTGGCGGCTTGTCATCGTACACCAGACGCTTCATTCGAAATTTTGCCTCCATATGTGCGCCCCTGACAGACCTACTTAGCGGCGACAAGGACCTTTCCGTTTGGTCACGAGCCTGCGACGACGCCTTCACCAAATTACGCCGTCTGCTAACTTCGCCGCCCATCCTCCGCCACTTCGATCCTACCACTCCGACGGAGGTCCACACTGATGCCAGCGGCGTCGGACTTGGCGCTGTGCTCGCGCAACGAAAAACAGGGTTTCACGAATATGTCGTCGCCTACGCGAGCCGAACTCTGACGAAAGCCGAGGCTAACTACTAAGTTACCGGGAAAGAGTGTTTAGCCATTATTTGGGCCCTTGGAAAATTCCGCCCTTACCTGTATGGTCACGCATTTGACGTCGTCACTGACCACCACGCCCTTTGTTGGCTATCCACTCTTGAGGACCCCTCTGGACGACTTGCTCGCTCGGCCCTCAAACTTCAGGAGTACGACATCCGCGTTATTTACCGATCCGGTCGCAAGCACACGGACGCTGACGCCCTTTCTCACTCACCGGTATCGGATGACGGTGCTTGCCTATCTGTCCTTGAGCCTGCACTTGCATCTCCCGCCCTACGCAACATGACCGCGGAGCAACGGAATGATCCCTGGATCAGTGCCCTCATTGGCATCCTTTCTGATCCCGTCACCTCTTCGCCGTCTCGTGCTCTCCGCCGCGAAGCTACCAACTTTTGCATTCGGGATGACCTTCTTTATCGACGCAACCACCTTTCCGATGGTCACAAGTGGCTTCTTGTGATACCGCGCATCCTCCGTGCTGTTATATGCGATGCTTTCCACGCGGACCCACAGTGCGCGCATGCGGGCCTCTTCAAGACATACGCTAGGCTTCGACTGCGATTTTATTGGCGGGGCATGTATAACTACGTACGGAAGTTCATTCGCTCGTGTTCTCAGTGCCAACGACGAAAGTTACCTGCCGGACAACTCTATCCGGCACAACCTCTTCCCTGCCCTAGTCGACCCTTTGACCGTGTTGGCATTGACATATACGGACCGCTGCCATCAACTCTAGCAGGTAACCGCTGGATTATCATTGCGGTAGATCATCTGACACGCTATGCCGAAACAGCCGCACTGCCGACTGCCACAGCCCGTGACGTTGCCACGTTTCTGTTGCGACATGGCGCCCCTCGCGAGCTCCTAAGCGATAGTGGGCGTGCCTTCCTTGCCGACGCTTTGAAGGCACTACTTGACGAATGCCGAATCGTGCACCGCACAAGTACAGCGTATCATCCGCAAACGAACGGCATGACAGAGCGCTTCAACCGCACTCTTGGCGATATGCTATCAATGTACGTCGCTTCTGATCATTCAAATTGGGACCAAGTTCTCCCTTTCGTCACCTACGCTTACAATACTGCGGCACAAGCTACTACTGGATTTTATCCGTACTTTCTTCTATACGGACGAGAACCGTCCAATACGATTGACACCATTCTTCCATATAAACCTGACGAGTCCGAAAGTACCCCCCTCTCCGAAGCTGCCCGACATGCTGAAGAATGCCGCCAGATTGCCCGCTCCTTTTCTACCGAGGACCAGTGGCAGCAGCAATCCCGTCAACCTGTAGACCGTTCGGCGCCCACTTTGTCCCCTGGCTCTTTGGTATGGCTTCGGGTACCCGCTACCGCACCCGGCCGCTACGCAAAACTCGTTGCCAAATACCTCGGACCATACGGCCTTGTAGAGAGGAAACGTCCTCCGTCAATTATCTCGTGGAGCCCATCACACCATCGACAGATCTACGCTATCGGGGCCGCGAACTGGTACACGTCTCTCGTATTAAGCCGTACTACGACCCAATCGTTCTGTCCTTACCCTAAGCCGCCAGGATGGCACCTTTTTCTGCGGAGGGCGATTGTAAAGAAGGAGAGTGGCCTCAGCGGCATTGCTCTGCGCCTCAGCGGCATCACCATGGTCATGAGCTCGTGGGTGCTGCGCTTTGCCGAACGCTGCTGACCGCTGCTTGTTCTTGCCATATTCTTTGCCAATAAAGCTCTTAGCAATAGTAGCACAGGAAGTATGAGAAAGAGAGAACATCAACGAAACGGAGAGAAAGAAGTAGAGAGCAAAAAAATGAGAGGAAGCAAGCGTCGGCTCGTCTAGCGACCAGGTAGGTACCACAGCATCTGGCCAAGCCGCGCATGCCCAGTAGCTAGGCCACAGCCGCGCGGGGGAGACATCGCGCGCAACCTCCGCTTTATTCGCCGCGAGATCGGGCTATACAAATGCGGCGCGTATACAAATTTACGCAGGGGCGCTTCGCCGTAGCCGGTTTGAGTCGATTGTTGGCGAGTAAAGCGCGTTGACTGCAGCCTAAGGGTGATTTATGCGCCCTCCATTGCCACATCAATGCACGCAACGATCAAAACGTACCTACCATTGTGAGAGAAGTGCAATCTGCCAATCAATGGGGTACTGGCCTTCAGTCGCATTCGTATTTTGCACTGTGCCAGGTGTTTTTTCTCGCTTTATTTGCTCGAGTTTAAATTGTGTTTTGCCTATACCACAATATAAAGTGTGTTGCGCTACTGAGCCAATGAAGTATTTACTTCTTCTTGTAGTAGCTAGAGAGCCTGTATTTCTGCGTAATTAGATGAAGTAGAACTTTGTGCACTCTGCTTTTCGGTTTGCATGAACACGCGTACTGGTGTCGAAATGCGTGGCTTCAGGTCTTTTTTACCGCTAACCATCCTTTGCATATACTGGTTCATGCTCTGCGGTGTCATAACGATTTCCAAATCGCTAAGACATCACGAGTAGGTGTCGCTAAAATTCTGCATTTACACCAAGACATTTAGTATTTTTCTTTTCGTTTAGGACGACGCCGAATGAACTATATGACGTGCTTGAACCAGAAAGCGGTACCCACATTGAAATCATTTTGGCGAATGGACAGGTACGATGGTTAGACCTGGCGCCATACCGACACGGGCATGTACTCACTTATTAGAGCGCATGCAAGTCTCGTAAGGCGAAATGCTTATGTATATCGTGTAGGCGTACGCACAAGGATTTCATGTTGTGCTTGAACAGAGGAATAAGCTGTAATCTAAGGACGCGCATGACGTACGCACAAATGCGAACGCGGTGTGGCTAGCAGACGACGCAGGAGCCATCCCCACCGCGGGGTTTCGTCCGCTCGCCGCTAGGTGCCGACTTTGCTCGATCTTGCCGCCAATAGTGGATAGCCTTGCTACGTACTCCCGACGAGGAAGCCGAGCATCTCGAAGCTAGACGTGTTGGTCTACGCGGCGTGCGAGCGGTGAGGGGTCCCTATTTCGCTGTGCCAACCTTTGCGCGACTTAGCAATTGCTGCAGCAATTTTTAAAGACGATAGTCTGTCTTCGGGAACTTAAACGCAGAAATTTTGGTCTGTCTGTCTGCCTGTCTCTCTGTCTGTCTGTCTGTCTGTCTGTCACACGATTCAGCCACCCGGCCAAAGTTTAAGCACTTGCTGAACGCCCAGCCATGTTGACCTGGTAGCTGCGTTTATACTTGTGAACATTGTCGATCAAAAAGCAAATATTAGGCATATCTGAGACGCAACATGAATACGTAAGTATTAGATGGTGTATTCCTTTACTACAAACTACATAGATACGTAATTTTATAGGCCCTAGTGTTTCTTAGGCTGCTCTGAAACGGCACAGAAACGGCAGGCAGAAGACTCTCATCTTTATTTTGCGTGTAACTGCTTAACTAGCTTTATAAATGACGTCGAAGTTTGAGAGCTTGGCTGCTCACAAAATGTTTCTATTACACCTTAACTTTTCTTCACATTCCTTTCATAAGCAACTACCGAGGAACTTCTATGCTGCGGATGACGCTGGTACATTGTACATTCGTTTGATGAGTTTGCTTCAGTATACAAATCGGAGGGTAGTACGGAGAGTTTGTGGGAATACTTTTTGTCTCTGGTGGCTCATTGGATTAAACGTTTCATCCCTACGTTTAATAAAGAGAGAAAAAAGCGACATCCATGGATCAACAGACAAATCATTCATGCGAAACGATGAGCCCCGAGAAAACGGAGGGAATGTTCCAAATACTCGAGTACGAACATGAACGCCCTACTCGAAGTGAGGAAGGAACTTCACAGACGCGTTCTAGAGTCAATGTACAATTTTTGTACATTACGTTGCGAAAGATTCTCTCGGACGCACCTGCGAAGTTCTGGGAAAATGCTAACCCTTCACTTCAGTGGGCTCGGTGGCACCGCCAGGCGCACGATGCTAAATTTCGTGCTCTTCTATGCACAGGTGTTCCTGGGACTGGGTTTGCGCGGCGATGCCTCGTTTCCGGCGCCTTTGGGACACGTTGCATCTGTGACATCGACAGCACCTTATCAAGTTGGCCTGCTACAGCCATATCGCTTCCCCGGTTTGACTCGGCGTCGCGTCACGTGGCCCATCTTGATAGATGTTTCGGTAACCCAGCGACCTACGAGGAACGGCATAAAATGGGGCAACGCCCAGGCTTCAGTGGGCTCGGTGGCACCGCCAGGCGCACGATGCTAAATTTCGTGCTCTTCTATGCACAGGTTGGTGAAAAAAATCATTTCACGAAGTGTTTCAGAACTAGCTGTGCATGCCTTGTGGTGTTGCCGAGCCCCGGCTGTTTGTGGTCATGTTGTATGGATGCGTCTCGTATAGTTAAGTTACTGCTAATTCTGAGCGGTGACGTAGAGGAAAACCCAGGCCCTAATTCCGACCTAGAGGCTGGTCCCGATTCTCATGTTCTCCAGAAGATTTTAGATGCCGTCACAGAAATTAAGGCTTCCCAAACTGAACTTTAGACCGGAATGCAGGGCGTTCAAAAGCGCTTGTCTCTCATTGAGAATACACTGGCATCGCTCAACGACTGTAAGGAAAAAGTTGAAAAGTGTGAAGCAACTGTTAATGCGGTTCAAAAGCAAGTCGCACAATTGTACAGTAAAATGGACGACTTAGAAAACAGAAGCCGCCGTAACAATATCGTGATATACGGCATACCAGAAAATGACGATGAAGGCCCCGAATCTTGGAGGAAATATGTCGAAAACGAAATCTTCAGCCATCTACTGAAAGTTAAAGTGAAGACTGTGGAGCGCGTTCATCGTGCTGGCAAAAAAATAACTGATCGGGATCGTCCCGTCATACTGCGGTTTTATGACTTTGCTGAAAAGATGGCAATACTGCGCAACTGTTCAAAGTTGAAAGGTACGAACATATCGATCTCCGAGGATTTTTCACTTGCAGTCCGTGAAACACGCAGGAAATTATGGAAGTCCTCAAAATCTAACCGAGACAGCGGCGATAGGGTTGTGCTTCTTTTCGATAAACTCAAAATAAATGACACGCTCTACGTTTGGGATAGGCACGTGGGAAAGAGGATACCTCTGCAGCCGGTGCGTTCCCAAACTGCTGGCCACGAAGGCAGTAGCTCAAGTACATGAAGCCAAGCAAACACGCCGTCGTTTTCTTTGTTGTGTTTCAATGCCAGAAGTATAGTGAACAAAACGGACAAACTAGAGGAGATCTTGCTGGCTTTTGCACCTGATGTTTTGGTGATTACCGAGACGTGGCTTCATCCCAGTATTCATGATTCAGAAATAATATCAGAAGACTATAGCCTACTTCGCAAGGACCGTGACAGCCGCGGAGGTGGAGTGGCTATCGCTATAAAAGATGGTTTAGCGTTCCAAGAAGAACATGGTATACTGAACCACGAGAGTCTGTGGTGCACTGTAACATTTCAAACCACACCTCTACTAATAGGTGGAATATACAGACGACCTGGAGCACCTGAATCTTATCTTACGGAGCTGCACAACTATCTCCTCGCGAAAATGCACGATCGGACGAAGCTAGTACATGTTGGCGACTTCAACTTGGCAGGAATAGACTGGGAAAACCTCACCGCCAGCAATAGAGAGGCAAATAGCTGCGAGCAACTTCTGTATACTATGCTAAGTTTCTCATTATCTCAATGCGTAACGCAAGCGACACGCATTCAAGGGCTTGCTTCCAACATCTTAGATCTTGCTTTAATTTCTAGCTCAATAAATGCTCAAGTTATGGTGCAAGATGGAATCTCCGACCATAAAATGGTTTTAATTGAATTCCCCAATCTTAGCCCGGCAAAAAGTGACAATGAAAATTCACATATATTTATTAAAGACTACTCCAGAGCCGCCGATGAAAGTATTATTGATTACCTAGAAATGCAGTTAGACGATTTTGACGCTGAACCTTCCGATGATGTTGACAACTTGTGGTTAAAATTCAAGGCAGCAATTTTTCACTGTGAGGAAACCTACATTCCTACGAAAGGTAAGAGGGCAAAACGAAGGACTCCTTGGATAACGCGAGAAATAATTCATATTAAACGGAAGCTGAAAAGAATGCGGAAGCGTAAATGCGATCCAGCTGTAATAAGTCAGTGCTACCAAGAGTTTAAAAGCCTGTTGCGCGAAGCGAAGACCTATTTTTTTTTTTCACACACCCTAACCAACTTTATGACAACACAACCGAGGAAATTTTGGCGTTACCTAGCTAAGCCGGACAGTCCAATCCGAAAGATGGAAATCAACGGCATCGTTACTGAAAATACGCACGCAATAGTTAACTCGTTCAATTCCTTTTTCCAATCGGTATTCACCCAAGCATGCCCAGTCCAAGGGCCGCTTTTTGAACGTGACTCGGCCATGCCGGAAATCGAGGTAACCGAAGAAGGTACCTTGAACCTGCTTTTACAACTTGATGTTAAGAAATCACCGGGGCCAGATAAAATCCCAAATGCGTTTCTTAGGCGTTACGCAGAACAGCTTGCTCCTTTTTTGTTTAAAATATTTATGCTTTCACTGAAAACTGGCGCACTTCCGAGAGACTGGCTACGCGCAAGAATAATTCCGATCCATAAAAGTGGTAACAGATTTCTGGTGGACACGTATCGGCCCATATCGCTGATGACCTACTGTTGTAAATTAATGGAGCACATCCTCAACAAAGCCATTGTAAATTACTTAGAATCTAACAATATGCTGTACCTGAAGCAACACGGATTCCGTAGGGGTCTCTCCACGGTAACGCAACTTGTAGAAATAGCGCATGACTTTGCTGGCATAATTGACTCCAAACTTTAGGCTGATGCAATATTCATAGACTTTGCCAAAGCCTTCGACCGTGTGCCTCATTCCAAATTAATAGCCAAGCTTGAATCTCTTGGGATTAATAGCAAAGTAATTGCGTGGATTTCGGCCTATTTAACTAATCGCTCCCAGTATGTAACTTTAAACAACGTAGACTCTGACTGCCTCGGTGTTTTTTCCGGTGTACCCCAAGGGTCTGTTTTGGGGCCAACATTATTTCTTGTTTACGTTAATGACATCTCTTCTTGTGCGGAACCAGGTGTAACATTGCGACTTTTCGCAGATGACTGCGTCATTTACACTGCGGTACCGATGACCAATTAAAACTCAATTCTACTTTACAAAACATTTCCCAATGGTGTGAGAAGTGGGGAATGGAAATAAATGTGTCTAAAACCGCGTTCATAAGTCTAACCAAGAAAAAACGACCTTTGTCATTTGTGTACAATCTTAATGGCTCCAATATTAGCAAAGTTGACAAAGTAAAATATCTGGGCGTCACATTCTCGCAAGATTTAAAATGGGAACAGCACATTACCAATACATGTACCAAGGCATTTAAACAACTTGGATTTCTGCGTAGAAAATTGAGCAAAGCACCTTCAGCAGTTAAACTAACCGCCTACGAAACCCTGGTCAGGCCCATTCTAGAATACGGATGTATAGTGTGAGACCCTCATCAAAACTATCTTTGCGAAAAACTTGAAAAATTGCAGAACAGGGCCCTGAGGTTTATATACTCAAAATACTCCTGGCGCGACAGTGCAACGGACATGCGTCATCAAGCGCACCTAGCAACTCTGTCTAGCCGGCGTCATGTTGCTTCCATGAAGTTTTTTTATCTCCTTTTTCACGGTCACCTTAAAATCTGTAAAGACGACTATATTCATCCGCCTGGCCGCCGTTCTAGTAGGAGGAACCATGATAAATGTATACGTCCCTTCAGTGCCCATAGCAATGTGTTTAAATATTCCTTTTTCCCTCGCGCTGTCACCGCTTGGAACGCGCTACCAGGTGAAGCTGTTAATATTACAAATATTGATGAATTTTGTTCTTTTGTGGAGCAGTTAACAGAGCCAGTATAGTTACATTTTGCTGTTATTGTTGTTGCGATAACGAAAAACGTGTTTTGCAGTGGTGCATTGTAATCTTTTGTACATATATATTGTTTCTCGTGCGTAGTTTTTCAAGTGTTTCGCTGTTGTGCGTATCGTCCCTCAAAATATTGTATTTCCTGAACTTTGTATCTAATTGGTTACCTGTGATGATGTATGCCCGCTTCCTGTATGGGTCTGCAGAAGACCTACAGTATTGTTAAATAAATAAATAAATAAACCTTATTCTTCAGACAGCCAGAAAACTGCAAGGGAACGCACAGGAGCATTTAGCACATTTTCCACTCCAGTATTCGCTCGTGACGAAGGAATGGTGCCGATCTTACCTTCTTCCCCTGACCGTCCCTCTGCTGATGATATCGCTATTATTGAAGTAGACGTCCTGAACCTTCTGTTTCGTGTTAACAATAAGAAAAGTTCTGGCACAAACAGCATTCTTTACCCAGCTTTTTGCCGGCACGATCATTTTTCAGTCATCCACTACCCTTTATACGCTTCCTGAAGCTTGGAAAGAAGCCAAAATTGTACCTATTCACAAGCATAGTATCTCGACCGACGTGGGTAACTACAGTTGTATTTCGCTCTTGAGTATCTGCTGTAAGCTGCTGGAGCATATTTCTAGTAAACAGCTTTCAGATTGCCTCACAACGCATATCTCATTATCCCCAGCCCAGCATGGATGCCGAAATGGTCGGCCTACCATAACGCAACTTGTGCAATTTGTTTATAGTATCTCTGGAAAAATGAACAGCCGTGGAGAGATGGATGTTTTTTATAGATTTTGAATGAGACGCATCTCTTAGCGAATTTCTGCTACGTTGAGCTTATCTATCTATCTATCTATCTATCTATCTATCTATCTATCTATCTATCTATCTATCTATCTATCTATCTATCTATCTATCTATCTATCTATCTATCTATCTATCTATCTATCTATCTATCTATCTATCTATCTATCTATCTATCTATCTATCTATCTATCTATCTATCTATCTATCCGCGTACGACTTTGTGCGCTCTCGTGGCCGTCTTGTTCACTGGATATATACCAAAGTTGTTATGGTGGACATGAGTTCATGAAGCACGTAAAGGACAGGTTGTAACATGAAAATAATGATATGGCTATCATGAACGGCATGATTTACATGCCGCGAACGTTTTGTTGACAGGATATGTATCAAAATTGGTATGACATGACATTAGTGCCTGGCGAAAATAATGGTAGGTCGTAACATAAAACTCCTAATTGCATGTCATGTACGGAATGATTTACATGCCCCGGTCTTACTGCTTTCAAACGCATTTCGTGGTTTGTTCGATATATACCAAATTGGCATGACGTGACAAGAGCGCACGACACACATAAATGAGAGGCAGTAACCGGCAAATCATTACGTGCATGTCATGTATGATTTGCATGACCCGGTCTTGGTGTGCTCGCGGCCGTTTCAAAAAATGGATATATATCAAAATCGATATGACATGACTCGACTCTATGACATACAAAAAAAACTGGTAATAGCATGAAAATTATTAAAGGTATCTCATTCATGGCGTGATTTACAGGCAACATTCATGTTGCACTCGTGGCCGTTTCGTTAGCTTCATAGATACCATAACTGGCTAACTGGCATGGTGTGACATGGCTGTATGGCTGTACGGTTGTGGTGTCCTGACGCCTTTCTTGTGTCCGCGTTTGAACGTCCTGTCTTTCTTGTGTCCGCGTTTGAACGTCCTGTCTTTCTTGTGTCCGCGTTTGAACGTCCTGTCATGAGAGTGACAAAAAAATAATTCTTTTGTCACTCTCATGGTACGCTCGCGGTCATTCGATTGGCTTGATATATGCGAAAATTGGTATGGCGTGTCAGGAATGAATGACGAACGTTCATGACAGGTCGTGACATGAAAATCATAACATTCATGTCATGTAACATATGATTTACATGTCACGCTCATGGTGCGCTCGCGGCCATCTCATTAATTAACATGGTAATTGTGAAAATTGGCATGGCGTGTCAAGAGTGTATGACGAACGTTAATGACAGGCCGTGACATGAAAAGCATAACAATCCTCTCATGCAAAGTATTATTTACATGCCATGCTCATAGTGCGTTCACGGCCGTTTCGTTACGTTCATAATTGTGAAAATTAGCATGGCATGACATGAGTGTTTCAAGTTAAATGGCATGTCATTTATTTTATAATCCTACAACATACGCTGCATTAGCATGTTATACACCAGATTGTTCATGGATGCATGCATGCATGACAAACATGAGATAGTTAATCACACGTCATGCCATGAATACCTTTATTTTCCTGAAAGACAAACCATGCAGTGTATGTGACCTTTCGATGACTTCTTCGCATTACATCAATTTGGACAATACGTGGGATCTGCCGGATTTTCCTTTTCAAAGCGTTTGATAAAGTCTCCCACTCAAAACTGCTGTCGACGTTCGTGCTTTCTTGAAAACTCCCAAGATAACTAACTGGTTGGAAACATGTATTCAGTCTTAGGAACGATACGTCGAAATAGGTGGTGTCTACTCCAAGAAATGGGCCGCTCGTTGACGTGGGGGTAACTCAAAAAATCATTTATTAACAAACCTTTGAAATCACTAGGGCAACAAATGAAAATACATAAAAGCAACTTCCCTGAACACTTCCGCGCCGGTGCCGTTAACCCTGGCCCCGGCGGACCACACGCCGCACACACACGCACACCTCACGAAAGTTCACCGACCACTCCCCCCTGGCCACTCGCCGTGGCTGTTTATGAAGCATGTCCACATCCGCGCGCATGCGCAGTGACGCTCGTCGCTGCTTGTTAGCACCACCGCTGTGGTCGAGGGCAAATGTTCTAATCCGCAATCCCCACAGTAGCTATCAATCAAGCTTTCCGCCAGTGGTACCAGGGGTACCTCAGGGCAGTCAGTGTACTCCTCCTAGGTTTATTATTTAATAACGATCTTAGAGACTGCGCAACTGTTCCACTACGGATATATTTCCAGGTGATTGCGTATTATATCACAGCGTGACGGCTGTGCTTGCAAGCTGGCTTACAAAATATTGTTGAATGGTGCGGCCAATGGCAGATGACACTGAACCCAGAAATTTTTGAGACTATGTCTAAAGAAGAAAAAAAGACGTATGGCAGCTCCTGTACTGTGAAACATCAGGAAGTCCGTAGCATGGGCACCCAGCGACTCGCGTTCGTAGAGTTCCCACTGTTATGATTGGACTTCACGACTTCGCGCCGCTGGATCGTGGAAATGATTTGGCGGCGTCTGCTCTGTTTTCTGCATCGTCAACGTTCCCCATACGCACCAGATGCGGCGACCATACAGCAAATGTGTCCTGAACCCTTCAAGCCTGTCAGTTCCCTCGTCAGTCGCCTAGGATACACTTGGCTGAGTTTGACAGTTTTATGGCCTGGAGGTGAAATATATGCAGTCGAAGTTGCTCGTAGGAGGCAGTCACTTGTGCACTGCTTTGTTCAGCCTTCTGCGAGATGCACCTGACAATTAGCCGAGCGCCGGAGATCACTCATCGGGCACCTTTCCCACACTATGCGGTGTCTTTGTGGCCTGACAGGCAGCTGGCCGTCACCTGCGCCGGCGACGCATCGAGGCAAGGAATGACTGCACCTGACAACACACCTGACAACGCGGCCAGTCTCGGGCACCGTCCGAGAGGTGAATCCTGGCCGCGGCGGTCGCATCTTCGATGGACGCGAAAAATGCTAGAGGCCCGCGTGCCCAAATATACACGGTAAAGAACTCCAGGGGGTCGAAATTTCCGGAGCCTTCTACTACAGATTATTGTTATAAAAAAAGTTATTATTGGAATTGTTACTGGGGCACCGTCCGTCGTGCCAAGCGCACTCCTTCTCTCTTTCCAGGGGTGAGAAAGAGACGGTGCTTTACTTTTCCTTTAGTGAGCGGAGATCACAACGTATTGATTGGACTGTCCTGGACTTGATTGTTTTCTCCAACAGGGAATCCTGGGAAGGTCCACGTTTTATATCGCGGGCGTCGACACGCTCCAAGCACGCTACCACACGCTACCAAATCGTCATATAAATAAACTTTCCTGTTATCAGTTCCGGCTCCTGAACTTTACTTTTCCCTGAGTCCTGGCTGCTCCCCGGTCCTATGGGCAGACCCCCAACCACATCAACTGGTTCGCAATGATGGGGTATCCCATGTTTGACTCGGGCTTCAGCGATGGTGAGTGCTTGACTTTCTTTGGTATTTGCCAGGTTTTATTTTGGGTTTTCTAAAACTGGTCGTAACCTTCTTGGCGTGCCGGCTTCGTATCTCGCTTGCATACGTCACGGCTATTTACCAGATTTTAGCTTTCTTCTTCTAAAACCGGCAATAATTTTTCTGTGCGCAAAGGCTTCGTTATTCCGCTTCCTTACGCCTACAGCTAGAAAGAAAGTCCTCGCTCGTGAAGACCATAGATTTAGTAACCAAGCTAAAGAAAGCGGATCTCTTGTTACTGTGTGAAGACCTGGGAATTCAGGCGGGGAGAGAAAGCTGCAGCTGATTAAGTCAATTGAGGAGTGCGGTGCGGAGGATGATGGAATTGAGCAGTGCTCCGGCTCCTGAAGTCTACTTCTCCCTGAGACCTTGATGCTCCCCGGTCCTATGGTCAGAGCCCCGACTACATCACCACTGCTCCGTTTATCACAGCGTCGATGACGCCAATGTTTGATGCAAGGCAGTGTTTTCCCGGCACGAGTAAAACCTTCTTAGAGAGATTCGCTAACTCGGTTGGTGACATATGCGTTATTTTTGCTGCGCTTCATCGACTTCCTGTTGTTACGGCACTTGAGATACGCGTCGTCTGCAGCGAGTTCTGCCAGATGTTTCCCGCATCAGATGTAGCGACGCAGCGCCGGTGAAGTGCAAGGGGAGAGGCATGGCACCAATTGGATTGGTTCCAGCGCCTAGATTCATCTATAACAAATATTGTGGCTGGAGGTGGAAGATTGAATTTTGCGATGGAAAAATCCGTAAACAGGCGGTGGGTGTTCGAGCCGACGTTTGCACAAGTGGACTTGTCTTCTTCAAGGCTGGAACTCAGGCTTGAAGAAGACAAGTCCACTTGTCAAGTTCCAGCCTTGAAGAAGACAGGTTCACTTGTCGCAACGTAGGCTCGAGCACCCACGCCCTGTTTACGAATTTTTTCATCACATGAAATATCGTGGCTGCCACTCCCCTATTGAGCTCTGCGGAAATGCACATCTTCCTTCTTTACAAATAATGACATCAGTGGACGGATTACAATTCCTCTTCCTCATTATTCATGACAAGCTTAAAATTATTCGTCCAACTTTTTCAACCAAATCCACGCTTGCGACAAAAGCGTAGTATGTATACTGAGCTTCCATTGACGTGGAATAACGTGTTTAAATCTAGCTATTCTTCAGGAGTAATTAATGAGTGGAACATGCTTCTTGGTCCACTTTTCGCTTTCTTCCGCTACTACATTTTTAACCACTAATTAGTGCCATGCCATAATTGTTGCAAGTTCATTTGTGCTTTTACCTCCGTTACTCTACTTTGCATATGTATGTAGCCAGCAGCGCCCTTGCAAATATTACCTTCGCTTTTGTGTTGCGCCTGTGTTTCTTGATTGAACTGTTCATTCTAAAAAAACAGGGCATGCAAACACGGACACAAGAAAGAGGTCAGGACACCACAGACACGTCTGTGGTGTCCTGACCTCTTTCTTGTGTCCGTGTTTGCACGCCCTCTTTTTAGAATGAATACTTACCAACTAGCTCAGCTCTCTGTTATTCTAAGCTTGATTGAACTGTATCTATGACTGCATAACCATTCCTTTGATGGCCCTTCTAGGGTTAACAGTATTAATGAACAAACAAACAATACTGTCACATGTGTGACGCGGAACATGGATGACTCAAATTCAAGACGCTAAAGGTGAAACTTCTTTTATTGTGTGACCTCGGTCCTAGGATTAAGAAAGGCTTGAAGAAAGGCTCTGAAACTAGGCCATCACCTAGTCACGGTGAGGTGTATGGCTTTCCTGGTTATTCCAGCGAATATTGTCATCGAAGTGATGATGCTCATGGTGATTCAGCCATTTTTGTATCTAATAATATTCAGTATAAAAGACGCTGCGATTTATATTTAAATGTCGCGAAATGTGAATCTGTTTGGCTGGAAATTGATTTGCCAGAACTTTGTCAGAATCAACGAAAAACAATTCCTGCTGCTGTCTATCGGTCACGTTCATGTGACCCCTCTAGTTTTTGTAATGCTCTTCACTACTTACTTGACAAACTTAATGCTGAGCACAAGAATGTAAAAATGATCGGTGATGTGAACTTTAATTTACTTGGTTCCTCCAGCCACGCTACCCTTGAGTATATGACTTGTATTTAAAGCTATGGGTTTCAATCGCTGATATCTGTTCCAACACGCTGTACTGATGATGGCTCACAGTCATTATTTGATCACATCCTCACAAACATCGATGACGCCAGTCATGCTGGCGTAATTAAGAGTGACAGAACCGATCACTTTCCAGTATTCTTATATTTTGAAAGGCCCATCAATCATAGCAGCGTAGCACGTCAAAGATGTCTGTTTGATTCGCACAAGTAGTTTATTGAAGATGCAGATTGGTCCAGTGTGTATGCTGCAAATGATCCTGAAGAGGCGTTAACCAGGTTTTAAGACGGCATTTACTCAGCAGTTGAGCGTTCAACCACACTTCAGTCATCTAACAGAGGCTACTTCGCCCCACGTTGCCCTTGGTTGTCCGATTCACTAATACGATCTCTTCGCAAGAAAGAAAACTTGTATAAGAAAACAAAACGTTGACCGTTTATTGCGCGCTTGAAATTGCGCTATAAAAGCTACTTCAGCACGTTAGCCTCACTTCTAAAAAACGTTAAACAAAATTATTATGAAGAGGAACTAGAGCATTGCAGAAATGATACTAGGAGAAAGTGGCAGCTCCTAAAAGAATTTTTAAATTCTTCACAGCCGTGCAGCAATGTGACCTTTGTTTTTGTCAACGACGTCCCTCTCACCACGGCCAGTGATGTGGCCGACGCTTTTAATGTTCGCTTTTCAACTAGCTTTAGTGTCGCCCCCTCATCAGACTATGTACCTCCGTTTCCTCACAGTCATCAATCGATGTTTCTTTTTCCTACCTGGTTTTGGGAGGTTAAACCCCAGATATTATTATTATCTTTTTCCTACTTGTGCTTCTGTGGTTTGTTCTGTTATTTCAGGATTAAAAGCTACCGCGGCTGGGTTAGATAACGTCCCCTCAATACACATTAAACTTGTAAAATCACTTGTTGCCTCTATCTTAAGTCATATTTTTAACCGCTGTTTAAAAAATGGTGTTTTTCCTGATAAAGTAAAAGTTGCAAAGGTAGTGCCAGTATTTAAAAAAGGTGATCCTCACAGTATCGGCAGTTACAGGCCTATATCCGTCCTTCCATTCCTAGACAAAATTTGGAAAAACTCATTGAAATAAGGCTGTGGCAACACACTGCGCACAAACCGGCGAAGCCTCCGCCTCGTCACTATCTAGCCCGGCGTGACACGGCTTCATGCTACGTACACCACGCCTCCGATAAGGGACAGCGCCACCGCAGCGTCACCGGAGGGTTACGTCACCGACGGTGGCTTTAAAACCAAGCCAGGGGGATGAAACTTCGCGGTTTTTCTGTCCCGTGATCGCAGCGCTCCTAATGTTTGGGGGCTGTACTATGCCTACGAGCATAAATGAACATTGTTATTCCATTTTATATTTATTACCAGTTTACTCATTAACTCTGGAGTTTTTAATACGCAAGTAAACCTAAAGGCTGCAGTTCGAGATTGCGAAAATACGAGCGCCACCCGTAGTGGAAAACGGGAACTGCGCCGTCCTATCTCTCATGGCGAAAAAGGGGCGTTTCTTGTCGCGCGCCCGTGTATGCTACGGCCTACGGTGTCCCAAAGGCCGCTTTTACCATTGTAAAGTTTGTTTCAGCGAAACTGGAAAAACCCTTCCAAGCTTCAGCGAAACAGACGCAAGAATGTGTTTGCGCCGTTATCACAAATTTTGCTGTGTGTGCTGAGCGGTGTCGAAATTCTTCACGCCACACCGGCATAAAATTCTTCCGGATCCCGGCGGACGAAAGGTACGATGTGCATGCAGCTCGTTTTGTTTTTCTACGCTTGCACAGCATATCAGGATGCGGTTGGAGCAGTAGCTGTGTAATTTAATTGAGCATACACGTACATGATTTATTTATTACATTCTGATTGTCTGCTTTTGTTTTTCTGTTGTGTTTTTACTGTATGAATGGTACGTTCAGGCAATAAAATATTCAAACAAATTCTGCTCTTTATTTTGGTCTAATGTATGTGTACACGTAAACAAAAACACAGTCTTACTTAGAATAGGTGGGGCAAAAATAGGTGGATGGGCAAACTTTCATCAATCAGAACGCAACGATTGCCGTTTTGATCATGTGGCGGGTTGCGCAACAGGAAGACGGTCGCACACTCACCATCTGAATACCTTCCACTAGCTCAATTTGGCTTCCTGGTGCATCCCAATTGAAGTTGGTGCGAAATTGCTCCCCCCCCCACCGCCACTCGGATCCTCAGTCCTCATCAAGATGGCGTCCCCCAGTGCGTGTCTGCAATGCGCCGCCATGTTTTAGCACCGCCCCCAAACACCAGGTGTTCGTCTGGCGCTGCGAGCGAATATCGCGTTCCATGGATGGTATAGGAAGTTTCACTCCCCTGACCAAGCTGCCAAGCTCGGAAGTAATCATTCCTTCGCTACCCGACTGAGCGCAGCGTCGGTATGCTCGCCCCGCTGCTGCTACTTCGTTAATAAACAGTTGTTACGTTTCATGTTGGGATGAGTCCTTCCATCGACACGGCATCCCACATCTGGTGACCCGGAAACCGAACTAACCGCACCGCCATGGCCAACCTGGAAGCGCTTGCCGCTCTTCGCGAACAAGTACAATAACTTGAACAGCAACTGCAGGCGCAGCAACAGCAGCATTCTGGAAACGTCTCCACAACCCTGGCTGTACCTGCCGGCTCCGCTGAGGACGTCAGAGCCCCTTCAAAGGGCTTCCCGCACGTTGCTCCACACACGTCTGGGGCGCCGCTGCCAAGCTTCCGCCATTTATGGTGGACTCGCCCGAGGTGTGGTTCGCCCAAGTCGAGGCCCAGTTCTCCCTGGCGCGCATCACACAAGACCCTACACGTTATGATTACATCGTCACCCACCTGGACGCCCGCTACGCCAACGAGGTACGGGATATTCTTGGCAATCCACCAAAGGCCAACCTATACGAACACCTGAACACTGCCCTTATCCGCCGCCTGTCGCTCTCGGAAGAACAGAAGGCAGACAACTTCAGTCCGCAGAGCTTGCCGAGCGCAAACCTTCGCAGCTCCTGCGCCACATGCGTGGGCTCGCGGGCAACATGGAAATCCAGGATTCGTTCCTGCTAGTGTTTGGTTCCAACGACTCCCGCCGCACGCCCAGGCAATTCTGCAGGCTCAATTTGGCTACCTCTCGAAGAACTTGCGGAGATTCCTGATCGCGTCATCGAGGTCTCGTTGCCGCAGTTGGCGCCCACCATCGAGGCTGTCGCCGCACCGCTGAACACCGCAGAGCTTGCACGCCGCATCGACGACATCGATAGACAGCTCACCTCCATTCAACAACGGCTGGGTGAACGTCTTCTGATGCACCAGCACCGCCACTCGTAAAGCCACGACCTTAACACCACTTCGTCGCGGCAATCTGACAACAACGGCCCCTGTTACTACCACCGACGCTTTGGGGACAGAGCCCGGCAATGCCGACCACCCTGTTCCGCTGGGCATGCGGAAAACGCCAACGGCAGCTCGTAGAGACGGCTGCAAGCTGCCAATCCGGAGGCCGTCGCATATTCGTCACCGACCAAATCACGAAGCAGCGGTTCCTTGTCGACAGTGGTTCCGACATTTGCTGCTACCCGCGATCCCATCTTCAAAGTCCTCGCCGCCTACATCTTTCGAGCTCAGTGCGGCAAACCGCTCCACAATCAAGCTCGCTCCGCCTGCACATCCAGCTCAGAAACTTGCGCCGTGAGCTTCACTGGAATTTTGTCATCGCCGACGTGGCCGAGCCAATCATCGGCTCAGACTTTCTGGCCCACTACAACCTCCTTCCGGACTGCCGCAACGACCTCCTCATGGACGCGACAACGGGACATTCTACACCAGGCCAGCGAACGACCGCCCAACGGCCAAGCATCAAGGTACTCTGTGTTGACAATCATTCTCCGTACCACGCCATCCTCGCCGAATTTCCCGGATTGACGCGCCCCGGCGGACTGCCACGCAAAGTGCTGCACACCACCGTGCACTACATCCGGACCCCTTCAGGCCCCCCAGTTTTCTGCCGCGCCCGTCGCCTTGCCCCGGACCGCATGCGCATAGCCAAAGCAGAGTTCGAGGCCATGATCCGCGAAGGAACCGCCCACCGCTCTGACAGTCCATGGGCCTCGCCACTCCACCTTGTGTGGCTGGCCTACGAGGAAACCAAACCGTCACGTGGACACCAACGCTAGCGAAAACGTTCGAAGAATGCAAAGCCGCCCTCTACACCGCCACGCTCCTCACACATCCCGTGCCAGACGCTCCCTTGGGACTCTTCACGGACGCATCTGGCCTCGCCATCGGCGCCGCCCTCATGCAACGCGTGGACAACACCTGGCATCCCTTGGTGTTCTTCTCCAAGAAACTCGCAGCTCGGAAAACGACCCCTTCAACCGCCAGTTCCGCTGACGAAACCATGACCACCGTCCCGACAACTTTGCCAGCCTACTACAGAGAACTTCTGGCGATATACGAAGCAGTGCAACACTTTCGCCATACTGTCGAAGCACAGAAATGCACCATCTATACCGACCACAAGCCCCTTACCTACGCCTTCTCTCAACGTCGCGACAAACTCCCGCCTGTACAGCAGAACGAACTCTCGTTCATTGCACAGTTCACCACCGACATCCAACATGTCAGCGGGAAAGACAACGTTATCGCCGACGCGCTTTCACGTGTAGCAGCCATCAGCTCGGTGCAGATAACAGCGGACGTCCTCGCCGAGGCTCAGACTACTGACGCCGAACTGCAGGAACTTCTCAAGGGCAGGTCCTCACTTCACCTGCAACAAGTCCCCATCCCAGGGTCGACAACCACATTCTGTTGGGACATGTCAACAGGACGAAGCAGGCCCTATGGACCGCTGTCCCATCGCCGTGGTCTTTTCAACCAGCTCCACAACCTCAGCCATCCCGGCATACGCGCCTCGACACGCGTCGTCGCTGACCGCTTCGTCTGGCCCTCCATGCAGCGAGATTGTCGCACCTGGGCGCGCTCCTGCATTCGATGCCAACGCGCTAAAGTCAACAGGCACGTCACGTCACCACTCTGAACATTCCCTCAGCCCTCTGGTCGGTTTGACATCGTCCACCTGGACACCATAGGACCCTTTCCCCCGGCTGGCCCCTACTGCTACTGCCTCACCGCCATCGATCGGTACACTCGATGGCCCGAGGCATGGCCCCTCGAAGGAATCACCGCGGAAGACGTCGCCTCGGCCTTCTTCACCAGCTGGATTGCTCGTTTCGGCGCCCCCCACCGCGTAACCACCGACCAAGGACGACAGTTCGAGTCACCCCTTTTCAGGCTCCTCGGGCTGACCGTCAGTTTCGAACGCTTGAGGACCACCAGTTACCACCCCTGCGCCAACGGAATGATCCAGCGCTTCCACCGACAATTCAAAGCAGCCATTATGTGCCACCCGGACTCAACCTGGCTCGAGGCCATCCCAGCCGTCATCCTCGGTCTTCGCGCCACCTTCAAGCCGGACATCCACGCTACACCAGCAGAGCTCGTCTACGGGGAACCACTCCGTCTCCCAGGTGAATTTCTCGCTGCACAGCCATCCAGCACTACGACGCCACGGTAGGTATCTCAGCTTTGCCCGCGTTTTCTAAATGGCGGGAACAAGAAAAGTGGCTGTGCCAAGAAGCACGCAAACTCATACACAAAATGTGCCACCGGTGTTTACGAATTTACGCTCTCCTGCGGCAAGACATATGTCGGCCAGACGGGAAGGTGCGTGAATGAGCGTGCGCGGGAACACGACCTCTCACTAAAAGGTAAAGATGGGGCACATTTGCCGGCCCACTGCAATTACCACAAGTGTGAGCCGTATCTGCATAAAATTCAGATTCTTGGGAGAAGCAGGGACACCACTGCTCGAGAACTGTTGGAAGCTTTTCACATAAAAGCACGAGGTTTATTATGCATTAGTGATACTTCATTGTTACTTTCGCAGGCAGAGAGCACGTTCTTGCATCGCAGGTTGTGATTAAGATGGTATCCGATCGTTGTGAGCCTGCCCTTTTGCGCATGTCTATACCTATGTATTGCACTGCACAAAACGTTATCTGTTCGATGTTTGCCTCGCTTTCTGCGCATGCGTTTGCATATATATATATATATATATATATATATATACTACTGCAGTAAATTTGGAATAAACAGTCGAAAGTTTGCGCTCCCTTTATCCCTCCCCTTGTGATTTCCTTGCGCGAAATAGCCACATCCGTGGCTTCTGAAAGAAGAATTTACCAGTAGACCTAAAAATAGACACTGGAGCACAAGCCAATTTGCTGCCTTTGGGCTGCTACCTCAAGATGCGCCCTAAACCGCCGCTGAATCCAAGTAGTGCGGTGTTACGTTCGTACGGAGAAGGTGCAATTCAGCACGTGGAGGTGATACGTACCGAAGTTAGACTGAGTGACTCGCCCTCAGTGCTGGATTGTATTGCGATACCAATTATATGGACAGTCTCGGCTGGTTTTCGCCGTCGCCGCCATCATATATATAGTTCAAAAAATCAAGCACGTAGGAAAAATTGTTCTGTAAAGGACTGACGTTTCGGCCGCGGGACCGGCCATCGTCGGTGGACTCCGGCGAAGGCCGGGCCGCGGCCGAAACGTCAGTCCTTTACAGAACAATTTTTCCTACGTGCTTGATTTTTTTGAACTTTTACTACCGGGTCCTTTGTTAGCACTTCATTGTTTATATATATATATATATATATGTATATATATATATATATATATATAAAGTCCCGGAGAAAACTAATTCAGAAAAAAGCTCCCGAAGTGCGGAATCGAACCAGCGACTTCTCGATACGCAGCAGCATGGCTCTAACCACTATGCCACAAAGCGCAGATCTTTTAGGTGGCTAACGGCGAGCGTTATATGCACACCCTTTACCGCAGTAATCAGAGATGGCAAGCGCTTATAAGGGTTTCTTTATTACCAGCGAGATGGCGCTATGAGCGCAACGGGCGCACTTAAAGGCGCCCGCCAGCTCGCCCCGCTCCTGCAAACGCCGTTTCTTTTCGCCCTACAGGGCGTGGTCGCATTCGTGCGCTTATCCGAGGAAAGAAGGGCGCGGGCGGGGGGGGGGGGTTGTCTGTCATGTGCATTCCACGCGATGTCCGCGCTGAAGTCACAGGGCGTACGAAGGTGGCTTTGCTCGCTGCAGCGGCCGCGTTTGCGAAACGAGTGCGCTGTTCAAACAGGAATACGTAACAACTGTGACAGTTCGCGCTCGTCCTGTGTGTGCCTGTTCGTTCGTTTCGTGCGTCCTGCTTTATGTTTGAGCAGTACGCTTCAAGCGTCGAGCTGTGACGCATGATAGTTCGCGCTCGTCCTGTGTGTGTTCTTTTCGTGCGTTCTTTGCGCTTGAGCGACGCGCTGGAAATTTTGAGCTAATTTCCGTTCTTGGCGTTACATTCCAATTTGTTGCTATCGCATTCATTGCTTCGCTGTTGCGGCGAAACTGACATTTTCTCATCGTCCGGAAGAGGCGTCAAGCGATTCTCGAACTTGAAGCATGCCAACTCACGGGACTTGTGCCGCGAGTTTACAGCGTGTCCAAGCGCAGCCATGAAGGCATCTTTGACGAATTTCGTCATCCGTTCGCCGAAACCGGATGCGGGCAACGAGTATACAAGATGGTGTTACGTCACGGCACCGTACCCGTCGTCCAGGCCGCAAGGAGTGTTCCAGTGGCCTTACAAGAACCATTCAAGATGGAATTGGACCGCATGCAACGTGCTCTCGCCGGCGCGACAGTTTTCGCACGCTTGGATGCAAACTCTGCATTTCACCACATCCCTCTAGATGACGAAACCTCCCGAATTTGTACCTTCGCAAGCATAGGCGTGAGCACGGGGGGGGGGGGCGGGCGGCAAGGGGTGGGGAGGCCACCCCCCCTAGTCACTTAAGAGAGGGGCGCAAAATCTGCCCCATACATTGGGCCCCTAGTGAACTAAGAGGGGGCGGGCGCAATATCTTCTTCTTACATTGACTTAGTGGGGGAGGGGGGGGGCTGCGATGAACCTTCGCCCCCCTGATGGGGAACCCTGCGCACGCCTGTGTTCGCAAAACCATTCGGTCGCTACCGGATTTGGAGCTGACTCCTTGGTATTGCATCTGCTTCAGAGGTGTTCCAGAGGGCCTTGAATGTAATGTTCGAAGAACTTCCAACAGTCAGAGTGTACGTTGATGACGTCCTCATCTGGGGTGCATCCATAGAAGAGCACAATGAACGCCTTAGGTCAGTGCTTCGATTAGCCGAACGTGTCGGTCTAACATTCAACCTAGAAGAGTGCACAATCACGGTCGAAAAGAGAATTTCTCGGGGACGTGATTGACAAAAATAGCATGGCATCTGACCACGCCCATCCTTAATAAATTGCATGTTACAAATTCAAACAGCGGTGGAGAAGCTTTTGGTACAAAGAATGCTGGGGGTCGCTGTAATATCGTACGTAGGTGCGAGTAAAGACACTTCGTGGCAGGAACAAGACTGAATGTTTATTCAAGAGGCTGCTTTTATACCCTGGCCAGAGGCCCGGAGCATGTGCCGTGACGAGGGTTGAAGGCACGTGTGGTCGGCATGCGTCTCGCATCTACATCTGAGGATCAACGATATATCACTTCCTCCCCCCTGAGCTAGAACCTATCCGGAGGCTTGCGGGCACGGGTGGAGCGTCTGAGTTGGATTGGTTCTGTTGGCCCTGAAACTGCCGGCTCGATGCCACCTCCAGACGCTGGCTCGCCCGGCACGGACTGACCGGCTTGCAGGGCGTCGCTGCTAGTTGTCTGGTCGCCGGCAGAAGAGAGGGGCCCTTCCGGAGATGAGTGCTCCAGGGTCACGGGTGTCTCGAAGGGTTCTTCCTTAACCGGCGTCGATGAGGCGCGGGCTCGTACTTGATCCAGGTGCCTACGCTGCACCCCCCTTGGCGTGTTGACAGTTACTCTTTTTTTTCTGGGCTTGGAACTCCGTTGACGGTAGCCTCCTTCGCCCCTTTTTCCTTTGCAAAGAAGTTGCTTAGGCGGGTCCGTGGCTGGAATCCCAGAAGTCTTTCTGTGGGCGACTGCTCTTCTTGGGTCGGCGTAGTCCTGTAACGTAACAAAAATTTGGAAAGTCGACTTTGCAGCGTTCCCACCCGATTTTGTTCAGGCCCTCCTTGATGGTGCGTACTGCCCGTTCTGCCAACCCGTTGGATTGCGGGTAATATGGGGCAGTCGTTACGTGGCGCACACCATTTTCCCAGAAGAACCGTGCTGTCTCTGCGCTCGTGAATTGCGGACCGTTGTCCGACACAACAGTTCGTGGTAGGCCAAAGCGTGCGAAAATGACCCTGAGTACATCCACTGTCGTTGCCGCCGTGGCTGTCTTCATTGGCACTGCCTCTATCCACTTAGTCTCGGCGTCGACAAGAACGAAGATCATATGTCCTTCCACGGGACCAGCAAAATCCATGTGTAGGCGGTACCAACGTGCGTTGGTCTTCGGCCAATTTACTGGAACCTGCGCAGGGGGCATGGGCAAACACTGCACGCACTGGGGACACCGTTTCGCAAGCATCTCAATATCACTGTCTAGCCCTGGGTACCAGAAAATCGAGCGCGCGAGGTTCTTCATTGCTGTGATGCCAGCATGCGTGTCATGCAGCTCTTTCAAAACAAAATTTCGAGCAGCTTTAGGAAGAACCACACGGTGACCCCAATGCAGTATCCCCTTGCTCACGGTCAATTCCTGCCTCCGTGCAAAATATGGTTGATACTGTTGTTCGTCTGCCCCCAGGCGCTTGGGCCAGCCTTGCAGGATCCAAGTCTTTACTTGCTGAAGTGTGCAGTCTTTGCTGGTGTGATCAGACACATTCTGCGCAGACAAAACAAAGTCATCCAGTGCCTGCGCATGCAGGACATAATCGGCAAGTTCTTTTTCGCTGCCATCATCGCGGACAGGCAACGGCAAGCGGCTCAGAGCGTCGGCATTCGCATTCAGCTCCCCTTTTCTGTATTCCAAATTATACTGATATGCTGCCAAGAGCAGCGCCCATCGTTGAATTCGTGCCGCTGCCACCTGCGGGATGGGTTTGTCTGGACTCAACAAGCCAGTCAAAGGCTTGTGATCGGTCACCAGAGTGAACTTATTGCCAAACAGATAATCTCGGAATTTGACAACGCCAAAAACCAGCGCTAGTGCCTCCTTTTCTAATTGTGAATAGTTACGTTCTGCCGACGTAAGAGTTCTGGAGCGGAATGCGATAGGATGATCCACCCCTTTAATGCGGTGAGACAAAACTGCGCCTATTCCTTCCGCCGACGCATCACACTAAAGCCGCAGGGGTTTCTGAGGATCATAATGCACAAGAAAGTTTGCGTTGCTCATGGCGCGATTGGTTTCTTGGAATGCTGTCACCTGTGTGTTCCCCCAACACCAGGGTACCGCTTTTGACAACAGGTGGTGTAACGGAGCCAAAGTGGTTGACAAATTTGGTAGAAACTTCGAGTAATACGTCACCAGTCCTAAGAATGATTTAAGCTGGCTTACCGAGGTCGGTGGCGGCGCCGCCAGCACGGCTTCCAAGTTGTCCTGCAGGGGGTGGAGGCCTCTTGCGTCGATTCGGTGCCCAAGAAATACCCCTTCTTTTTCCCGGAAACGACACTTCTCTTTGTTCAGCGTGAGGCCATTCGCCCGCAGTCGTTCCAACACTTGGCGTAGTAGCGTGGTATTCTGCGCTTTTTCCGCTACAATAATGTCGTCCAGGTAAACTTTCACCCCGGGTAACCCCTGTAGTACGGCTTCTATACGCCGCTGAAACAGCGCAGGCGCCGAGGCGATACCAAAAGCCAAGCGGTTGTCGCAGAAGAGGCCCTTGTGCGTATTCAGCACCGCTATCTTTTTGGCATCATCATCCAGGGGAAGTTGGTTGTATGCGTTCCGTAAGTCGAGCGTGCTAAACACCTCGCCCCCCGCTAGCGTTGCAAAGATGTCTTCGATTTTCGGAAGCGGGTACTGTTCTCTTCTTGTCGCTGGATTGACCGTCAGCTTAAAGTCTCCACACAGCCGGATGTCTCCGTTTTTCTTTACCACCGGTACTACTGGCGTTGCCCATTCAGCCACGCTCACTGGGGACAGAACTCCCACTTCCACCAGTCGGTCGATTTCGGCGGATACTTGCGCTCTCATGGCGTACGGAACTTTCCGAGCCTTCAGAAATCGAGGTTGGGCGCCTTCCTTGAGGTATAGTTTCACCGGTGGTCCCTTACAGCATCCGAGGTCCTCAAAGCAGTCGGAAAATTTGTCAAGAAGTGCGGTGGGCTTACTGTCGACGTGCACAACATTCACCATAGACGACATGCCTCTCTCCAAAAGGAAGACGCCAGCTTTGCGAAATTCTTCTATCGTGTGTCTTCCACACAGCAGGGGCCCTTGATGGTCCACCACTATCAGAGAACTGCTCACCGTTACTGGACCAAGCTGTACTTTCATTTCCACCTTGCCCCTGACCGGTAACGGTCCCAGGAAACATGAAAGGCGTATGGGAGTTTTCTGCAAAGCCGGCCACCACTTGCAGTGTTTCTTGTACACGCTCTTGGGAATTACACTTACTGGTGATCCCGTGTCGACAATCATTCGCAGCCGACGGCCTTCCCACATTAAGGTGTGCTCAATTGGCTGCACTAAGCGCTTATTGGCCGAACTGTGTGCGACTAGAGCATACAAAATCTCTTCTTGATGTTCGCATTCTGTTCCGTCGACGGCGAACGTTCCCGACGTCGGAGCGTGGGATCTTTTGCAGGCTCTAGCAAGATGTCCTCTGTTGCCACATTGATGGCAGATGGAACTGCGATGTCGACACGACGCCGTGGTATGCGGCCCTTTGCATCTGTCGCATGAGAGACTAGGACTTCGCGGTAGGTCGTTTCTCCTGTACTTCTTTCCTTGCTGCTGTTTCTGTACCATGTTGACGCCACCGCCTGCAGTTAGTGCGTATGGAGCTTGCATCCCACGAGCGTCTTCGTTCGCTATTTCAGAAGCTAAGACAAATTCTTCGGCTTCTTCACGAGTCAACTTCTTGCGGCCCAGCAAGCACCGGCGCGCTTCATCGTCCCGAATCCCGCAAACGATTTGGTCCCGCAACATACGGTCCAGTGTCGTTCCGAAATTACAATTTACGGCAAGTCTTCTCAACTCAGCAATGTAGTCCCGAACGCTTTCTTGCTCTTCTTGCCTTCGCGTGAAGAAGGTATAGCTTGAGGCTATTTCGTTTGCTTGAGGGTTGAAATGGTCTTCCAGGCATTTGACAACGTCATCATACGTCAAAGAGTTGATGGGGATCCCCGGGTGGCGCCCTTGCAAAATCCGGACGACACTGTCGCTCAGTGACGAAACCAGTAGGACACGGCATTTAGCTGTGTCGGTAATCTCGTTGCCCTCAAAGTAGGCTTCCAAGCGTACACGATACGTACTCCAGCTACTCACAGCGTCGTCGAAGGCCGGGGGTCGAGATCCCATTACTCTGGTGTCAGAATCGAAGTGCGATCAACAATCCCACTCTCGTCGCCACTGTAATATCGTACGTAGGTGCGAGGAAAGACAATTCGTGGCAGGAACAAGACTGAATGTTTATTCAAGAGGCTGCTTTTATACCCTGGCCAGAGGCCCGGAGCATGCGCCGTGACGAGGGGTGAAGACACGTGTGGTCGGCATGCTTCTCACATCTACATCTGAGGATCAACGATATATCAGTCGCCATGTACTTTAGCGAATTCTTGTCGTCACTCGCTGAACGAGCAACACTACTGTGGGGCCTCATCAAAAAGGACCACAGTTACGAGTGGACAGACAACCACAATCAGGAATGGAAGCAGTTATGCGACAGTTTGAGCATAGAACCTTTTTTATGTAGCTTTGATCCTCAGATAAAAACCAAAGTGTCCTGCGACGTGTCGCGAAATGAGGATGTATCAGCTTTGTTGCAATACAAGAATAACACGTGGAAACCGGTCGCGTACGCATCACGAGCGCTCAGCAAAAGGGAGCAACGGTATTCACAAATTGAAAAGGAAACGTTAGCTTTGTTATATGGCTGCGAAAGATTTCATCACTTCATCTACGGTCGCAAGGTCATTGCAGAAACCGATGATCGACCTTTGATTACCACTTATTGGAAACCAATAGAAGATATGCCGCCAACGCTACAGCGCTTCTTCCTCCGTGGGCTGCGTTATGACCTTAACTTGCAATTTATTCCAGGGAAGCAGCTTGTGCTTACCGACATGCTCTCGAGAGCCACACGCAGGCTAGCGGGCGACACCGACAGCGACGATGTACAAGTCCACGCGGTAAATGTGATATCTTCATTAGTGAGCGACGAAACGTGGAAGCGGTTGGCAGCAGAAGCACAGAGGGAGAAACAGCTTAAAGACATTCCGAAGAACATAGAGTCCGAAGAGGATATCAAGGGCCAATGGAAGCCATTTCAAGCAAAACTATCTCAAGGTAAAGGCGTACTTTTGAAAGGCTGTAAGGTGGCAATACCCGCTCCTATGAGGCGTGAAATGCTAGATCGCATTCACCAAGGCCACCTAGGCGTCGACAAATGTAAAGCAAGGGCAAGACAGCTTGTTTTTTTGGGCTAGAAAGAATCAAGATATTGAATCGTTCTGGCATCAATCCACACCATGCAGAAAATACGCATATAAGCAGCCGACAGAGCCCCTTAAGATGCACCCGGCGCCACCCCAGACTTGGTACTGTGTAGGGGCGGACCTTAATAAATATGGCGGAAGAGCCTACTTGAGCGTTTATGACGCGCTCTGGAACTTTCCTGCGGTTGAGCTGCTCAAAGACAAATCTTCGAGAACTGTCATAGAAGCAGCATGTGCAATTTTCACCAGGTACGGCGTGCCACTTGAACTTTGTACGGGTAATGGGCCGCACTTCACAAGTCATGACTTCGCTGCATTCTCTCAGCTGTAAAGATTTCAAATA
Source organism: Rhipicephalus sanguineus (assembly GCF_013339695.2). NCBI lineage: Eukaryota > Metazoa > Arthropoda > Arachnida > Ixodida > Ixodidae > Rhipicephalus > Rhipicephalus sanguineus. The sequence goes on along the minus strand of NC_051178.1, from coordinate 5,064,516 downwards.
CGTCACTTGAAGCCCGAAATACCGATAGTCAAACGGTCACGCGAAAAAAAGGAGCGCGGATTGTTAACAGGATTCAAAAGAAAACTACCGACGCGAAACAAGACATTTGGCTTGGATTGCTCTCTTACAGGACGACACTGGCCGAGGTGTTACAAAGAAGGCAACTACGAATGACGCTGGCGGATATCCGTGCCGTTCCAGAATTCAAGGTCCGAAAGCATCGCCAGAGCAACGCCTGGAGAAGGACACTAGCACCGCTGGGAACAGGCGACACCCTTCGTGTTAGAAGAGGGTGATGTGCGACCAAGGCACAAGTCGTCGAGTCATGCAACACTCCCAGGTCATACCACGTCGTCATAGAGGAAGGAAGGGTTCTCCACCGCAATCGCCAGCACCTATTTAGGACAGGTGAAAGCTTCTGAAGGCGCACGTGTTCCTGCAGAAGTGAGAACTTTGCCGAACAAACTGCAAATTGCAGTCGTGGGCCCGCTTCTTCTCATGTACTCAATGCGGCAAGCACCATAACAAATTCGAAAAGTTCGACAAGGCCGCGGCCGCCACCAAAACGGTTGACCTATGACAGGAACTTTGTGCAAGTGCCGTGATCAGCTTCCAAGTGGCGTGCAATGAACGTTGTGTCTGCAGTACACTGTTCTACTCCGTAACTTTCCGTTAGAAATGTAACTGTTCTGTTTTCGTTTACTCAAACGAAAGAGGATATATCGGATGATATCGCTACGGCATGTACTACACGGGCGGATCAGTCAAGTTATCTTTGTGATGCCCGCCCCCGTGCCACGCATGTATATAAAGCACGGCACAATAAACATATGATGATTCTTCCCGTTACGCTTGGACTGTCGGGATGGTCGAATGACTGCGACAGTCCTGGTCGAACAACTCGATGGTCGAACGACTGCGAAGCCTGCGACTAGCTCGGATAACAATTTTTTAACACGAAAGTGTTTTACGCCGGGGTCCACCAAGACTTCAGTGACGTATTTCCGTCGCGGAAATGACGTTGAAAAAATGTACACGATTAAATGGCAAAGAAAAAGAGTTCCGTCAATGGGCATCGAACCCACGACCGCTCGGTCCGCAACAACAGATGCCGGGCGCGCTATCCACTGCGCCACGGTCACAGACTCTAGAGGCGTTACAAACGCGCCTTTTATATCTACCACTACCCCGGTCGGCGAGGTGGTGTTGCCCTCTAGGAGCGGCAAAGTAAAGTAATTCATCATTACTGTGGCTTCCGCGATTAGTACCTGCAACGCGTTACACGTTCGTCCCATTCGGCGCGTTTTCAATAGAAGGGCAATTTTGTCAACGCCTTAACATACCGCGAGGCGGCGACCTTACCGCAAGCGTCGTAAAAGCGTCGGCCTCGCTTATAGCATCACGCTAATAAGCAGTTTTAGAATAGCGTACGCTAAGCTTTGCGTACGCTATTCCTTGCGGTCGCGGCCACTGCGCATGCGCCATAACGCTAACCGCGGTTACCGTTTGCGTTCCGCCATGTTCCGCCCGCAAAAAATCCGAAATAGCGTGCGGCCCGCAAAGCCCCTTTGCGGCCGGGATCTCGCGGGATCTCGAGGAGATCCCGCGTTGCGTGAAATCACGAGATGGCTTTAGCCACAACTACAGCCAAGACGAGCCGCGCGGGAAGCCAGCTTTCTCCCGCTACATTTGAATCGGGGAAACTGCAGCGATGGAGCCGCCGGCAAAGCGTTTTCGATTTACAATCGAAGTCGACATTTATATGCTGCGCGAGGTCCGCGAGCAGGATCCCTACCACAATCCTGCTCTGTGGCTCAATGTCGCAGAAAACTTGTCTTTGGCGCTCGGCAGGACAATCAGCGCGCGGGCAATACGCGAGCGCTGCGACCTGCTGCTCGCGCAGTTTGCACAAGAAGACCGGGCCAACTTGAGAAAGTAAGTGTGCTATTAGTTTAAACAGTATGTAGCACTGTGCTCGACGGTGCAGTGCTTATGCGGTTCAGAGCTGAACGTGCAGTTTGCGCAGGTCGGGCACCGAGGAGCAGTACGGCGAGAAGGAAACCCTTCTCCAGGAAATTTTTGATGTGGCGAGAAGCCACGGGTACCGCATCCGCCCTGGGGCGGCAAGAAAGGCGGCAAGCACCAGCGCCTCATCGTCGCAGGCGCCGTCAGGCGTTGACAGAGCGGAGCGCAGAGTCGCGTCGGCGGTGCGTGACTCTGCCTCCGCAACTCTACACGCCGAACCTGCGAGCGGGGAGGACAGCACAGGTTTCGGCGACCAGCCCCCCCCCAACCTGTGTAAGTTTGTCAATTAGTGATTGAATGAATAATTGTCGTTGTGGATTCAACCTAGTTCCCGCAACATAGTGGCGCTTGAGGGGCGTGGCTTTGATGGTGTCGTCTGCTACGTAGTGAAGGCACGACAAAGCTCACTTAAATTAATGCAAGCAGTCCTATAAAACGGGTGCTCTTGTTTGAAGTGAAACCTTTTTAGATGCTTTTTGAAATTACTGCAAAGGCTTGCAGCATTCGTTAACACTAAGGCAAGCCTACAGATGTCACTGTATGTGCACAGGCCTGCCTTGGTATGTGGGCATGGATGGTGCATTGTCGTAGCGTGCACGAGGGTGCATGCTTGCTCTCACTTTACCCACTTTACGTGGTTTGCATCCCTACTCAGTAACAAGGAGGCACAACAAACATAGCAGACAGTTTTCAAGAGCAGTGCGCGACGATTTTAAATGCGATGGTAAATTAGACAAGTGGCGTGTTGCAGTAGCAGCTGGTAAATTGGGAAATGGATTTTCGTAATAGTACAATCAAGATGTCATGCCATATCTAACCTTTTCAAAGTTATGATGTTCACGAAGTAAAGAAAAAGAGGTAATGCTCATGCGAATTGTTCACTAGAAAATGAAACACCTTACTGGAAACCATGGTTCCCCCGCTAACAGTTATTAATAGCTCACAAACAAAAAGAGAATGTGTTGCCTAACGAAGCGTTGCAATCTTTAAAAAAAAATAATTGAATATAGCGTTTCCGTGGCTCATTCCCAACAGGTGCCATGTGTCTTTGCAAGAGAAGAGGTGTAGCAAGCATCTGCTGTTGCCTGTTGGTCGCACAATTGTGTATATTTGACGCCTTTTTAAAACTGCTTTAACACAGCTACGTAAGGAAAGTGTGACTCTACAACGTTTCAACCTCTCATGACTTTGCATGTCATGAAGCATTTGTGACATACTGAGATGGTAACTGTGTCAAGTACAATATCGTGGACTGTTGCCATTTCATTTAGGGTCGACATCTGTGTTCGACAACGTGGAAGTCGTCACCACGGCACCAGAGGAGCCCTACGAGGTGGTTGGCGACTTCTCACAGTCATCTCCTGCTCCACAGGAGGAGGCTGCACCACGCACTGCGCCAGTAGCAGCAGGAGGGGCGGCGCAAGCGGTAGGCGCTAGTGCTGCTGCAGGTGCAGCAAGGGCACGACGAGGTAGGTTGGACAGAACAACTGTGGCAGCAAAAAATTCAAGTGACTATGTTGTAATATTGCAGGCTGAAAAGACAGCCGAACTACAAAAAAAAGGAAAGAAAATGTTAAGTACATGGGTTACAGTAGCACGCAATAAGAAAAAAGTACTGCAATCGGATACAACCTTTAAAAGTCTGTTGCACTTTCTCCTCAAAGGGGAACGAACACAAGCCTTTCCAAATGGGCACTCCCTCTACAGTAACGTCGTAGGTCAGGCAGCTGGTGAACCCATTTTCACAGAGCATTGTCAAGTGCATGCATGAGCAGGATGGTTTGTTTAGTTACAGAAACAACCGGCTACCACGCTTCAGTAATCCTGGCTGGACCTCTGCAGACCTTTTAGGTTGTATCCGAATGTTACTGAAAGAACACATTTGTGAGGCGTGCATGTGGAGAAAGTGTGGCATATGAATACCATTTCCTGCCACACACAAATAAGTAACAGTTGTTGTGGAACATGCACTTTGTTGTTTATTTGCATGAAGCAACAGATAAATATACCATTTAAACAACATTTAAAACTAACATGAATAAACACCATTTAAAACTGCCAGAACGGTACACCACACCACAATATAAACGGCATGTATATCACAGAGCAAACACAAAGCTCACTGAAAGCACATCTCTGCAAATAAGGCACCCAGTAATACCATGCAACATATGCATAGGTCAGCAAACTCGCCCGTGAGTCTACTCACTCAGATCGGGCCTCGAGTTCAAATGAGTGCAGTCGAAGAAAATGTAGATGAGTCCGAGCTTGAGTGACCCCTAAGTGCAACATATTTCACGAGTGAATGGGCCCATCTTTTATCCGTGACGTATGGTCCTCTCCACAAATCTTCACCAATTACTATCTGCCCTATATCGGCTTACGTTTATACTCAAATTGATTCACACATATTTCAGCGGAGCAGCATTCGTGCGCCACCTCAGTATTCATTAAGCAGAGGCATGAGTCAGGGGGGGGGAGGCGTCTTGACCCCCCTTCCTAAATTCTTTCTTGGGAAGTTCTTGATTGAAAACATCTCGTGTGAGTAGCGTATTTTATAAAAATGTCCCAAGCTGAAACCACTGATAACTCGTAATTGAAGGTACAAGATGAAAAGGTTAATGAGAACTAACAGGCAATAATGCCTGTTAGTTCTCATTAATATTGTGTCTAACAAAGAAAAACGAGCCCTTAGGAGTCCCCTCCTTTCCTTCAAGATGAAAAGATGTACTGCAGAGCTCCAATTATGTGCGACACTGGTGTTAAAGAGCATCGACACCATGATGCAAGAAACTCATTTCACGCTCACTGACTCACGAGTCTACTCACGCACACGCAATCAAGAAATACATTTTCTTCTGATAGTCCACTCGGGCTCAAACTGACGCCTCGAGCTGGGCCTGAGTGTGTCAGTTCATGAGTCCGTGAGCGTGAAGTGACGTTTTTGAATCACGGTGTCAAGTGTCTCTAAAGGAGTGGCGACACACAATTTTGAAGGCGACATAACCTGTGGGACATATTTGTGGGGACGCACGCATCAGCTACGAAATATCAACGGATAATGCTGCCTAGAACATATTTCAAATTAATTTTAACGTGAGTGTCGAATCACTGCACGCGATACCCGCCTTTGCTTTCGGTGTCAACAACCAACCGCCACCTTCGTAGCCACATATGTTTACACACCAACCTCTCTGGGTCCCGCCTCACTCCGTGCTATCCGAAACCGAAAGTGCTAGTGGGCACTACCAAACCGTCTCCAATGAATTAAACATTGATTGCTTGCACAAATAACCTTTGAATTCTTTATAAGTGGGTTGTTAACTACTTATTTCTACAGAAAAAAAACAAGACAATATTTTGTGTCAGCTCCTTAAACGGCAATACCACATATAATGAACGCTCTATGATGGGGCTTTTCATCATGTACTATCGCGCTCAGTAAGAGCTACATCACGTGAGCGTTTGGCCGAGCGCTCTGCAGGGTTGTACAGTTTCGCCGATTATGGCATATTTTCGAGTTATTGTGAGAGAGTTTGGCTGTCCCTGCGAGTGCGCATCGCCCCCACTTGCTTGCTTTCACCCTCGAAGTTATCATTTTCGCAGCTCATATCGCCGCAGGGCAAAATGAGGGCGAGGGTGAAAGCAAGTGGAGCGGCGATGCACGCTCGCAGCGACAGCCAAACTCTCTCCCAATAACTCGAAAATATGCCATGATCGGCGCCATTGTGCAACCTTGCAGAGCGCTCGGCCACACGCTCGCGTGGTGTAGCTCATACCGAGCGCGATAGTGCCTTGAAACAGTACGAGTTATCAGTGACTGCAATTCAGTAAGGATTTCCTTTATGAAATATGTGACTCGCACGAGCGATATCTCTCAAGAATGTCCCATGAAAGGGTTTCTGGGGGGGGGGGGGGAGGGGGGTCATGGCATCCCCCCCCCTCATAACTCACGCCTCTGATCAAGAACATGGAGGTGACGTGTGAACGCTAGTGCATTGAGGCATGTGTGAATAAATTTGAGCATAAACGTAGGCTATTAAAGGCTGATAGTAATGCTGACAGGTGAGTAGAAAGGGCCATAGGTCCACAATAACACGTGGAGCTCACTCAGACTCATTAGCACTTTCCTCAAATGGACTCAATCGGACTCAGACTAAAAGTTTCCCAAACTGGACTCAGTGGGACTGACACTCACCACAATATTACTCGCCCAGACGCACTCAGACTCACGGCTCAGTCTGAGTATAAGTGAGTCACTCACGAGAGAGTTCGCCTACATGTGGTGTGAGCAAGTTCGGTTCAGGAAAAGGTTAGCGAGTCAGAGTCCGAATGAGTCAGGATGACGATACTTTCACTGAGTCTGAGTCCGAGCGAGCCCTGAGAGCACACTTTTTCTGCTGAAAGAGCTCTAACAGTTCTGACAAACTACGGACACAACACATGAAACTTCAAGGCTGACGGACCCTATGCTAAAAGGTACAGTGACACTGCCATATAAATAAAGTCAAAGGCACTATGTGTACAGACCACCACAAGTTCACAAAGGTGCAGCAGTACGAAATATACATCACACATAGTCATCAAAACAAGAGGACCTACTGCAGTGTTTCTCTTTCACGCAAGGCAAAACAGAGCTGCGTATGTGTACGGGATAAAATGCACTAAAATCCAACCTCTAACTCAATATGACGAGGACAAAATCACAATAGACAAAAAAATCAAATTGCACATAGTGCTAACTGTACATCGCATGTGCAATTTTTGTGATTACTCATTGATGACCAAGCAAATACAAAAGGAACTGTCTGCACACACGTGGCCACTGGGCCACGTCTGTTGCGAGGTTGAAGAAACGTTACACAAATGCGATGTTCAAGAAATATCAGCGTTGTTGCGAGTTTAAACAAATGTAGCAAGGCTACCAGTGCCAGTGGTAGAATTACTCGTCCTTTTAGCCCGCATCACTGACAGGGCACGAGGTACATGGAGTGGCCTCGGCTTGTCTGCCATGTGCAACGGTGTAGTTTTTCTCATTTCGGAACCACAACAGGTCGCAGTTTTAGAACCAGTGGACTCGCAATGCAAGTTTCATGTTAGCGTACGCCGCGGTCTAGTGGTGGCGAAAATATTACATTCGGTCACATGTTATAGGTTTCAAAACAGGAGAAAGTGCCTCAGGTCAGGCTGGCCGACGTTTCGATAGGGGACCTATTTTTGTCAAAGGCGCCTTGTCATCCCTGGCGTGTTAGTTTTGAGGGGTTAGTGATGACGTCATGTCCAGCGGTGGCGCGTCTGTTGCTGTTGGTAATTTCTGCCTGGAAAGAGAGAAACTCGAAAGCAGAGGAGTGTAGCCCTTGCCACATTTCAAGAGAGTTTGCAAACACGTTCGGGTCTGCCATGTCAGAGTTAAAGGTAGCTGCAAAGAAAGAAAAACCAACAGCAACAGACGCGCCACCACTGGACATGACGTCATCACTAACCCCTTAAAACTAACACGCCAGGGATGACAAGGCGCCTTTGACAAAGATAGGTCCCCTATCGAAACGTCTGCCAGCCTGATCTGAGGCACTTTCTCTTGTTTTGAAGCCTACAACGTGTATCCATCCGTCGGCTCCCTTCTTGATCTTGGATTCAGTCACATGGTGTACTACGCATAAACTGTGAATTTTCAGCGCAATCCAATTAGCATTCCTTTTTTGCACTGTCTTTATACATGTCGTGTATGCAATGATGACAGGAAGGAGGCGGCGTACGGCTGACCGCCACTTGGAATTTTTCGAAAGGCGGCTCGCCTTAGAGGCGGAAACCCGTGAACGAGCTGCAGCTCAAGAGGACAGGCGCCTACAACTTGAAGAAAGGCGCCTGGACCTGCAAGAAAGGGAGCTGCAGCAACGAGTACGCGAGTTCAATGATGTTCACGAGGAGCGGCGCGAGGAGAGGGCCATGATCCTCCAGCAAAATCGGTTGCTGGCGGATGTGCTCCAAACACTTGTTAACAAGCTTCAATAAACATTCATAATTTCTCTTTTTCATTCGTTGTCTTTGTTCCATGTCATGGCTCTCCATTCCTCTGAGAGATCACGAATGTACAGGCCAGGGTGCTGGACGAACGTTTCATTTTAAATGGCTTGCAGCACTGCATGTCTAACTGCGCTGTAGTTAAACCCCTAAATAACAAAATTCTCACAGCAACCAAGCAATCTGGCGTCTCCATTGAATGTCCATAGAGTTCAATGCATTTGCCTCCTATCGACAGTGCAGAGATTTTCAGATATCGCTCCCACAATAACATATATGTCAGGTAGTGATCACCAATGTTTTTTTTTCCAGCTCATTAGGTAGTCATGAACACACATTTTCACCCACAAGTATTGCTGTGACCACTGTCATTTGCAGCCCCGCCACGGTGGTCTAGTGGTTATGGCGCTCGACTGCTGACCCGAAGGTCGCGGGATCGAATCCCGGCCGTGGCGGCTGCATTTTCGATGGAGGCGAAAATGTTTGAGGCCCGTGTACTTAGATTTAGGCGCATGTTAAATAACCCCAGGCGGTCGAAATTTCCGGAGCCCTCCACTTCGGCGTCTCTCATAATCATATCGTGGTTTTGGGACGTAAAACCCCAGATATTATTATTATTACTGTCATTTGCAATCGCCTACATGATAGCAACAAGCCTTCTTTTTTTTCCACTGAGAACACTTCCTTGCGAACACCTCTTTTGGCAACCACATCGGCACATGAAACTTCAAGTGACGACACACACAGAAGAGTCTGCATGCTGATAGACAGACATTCAGCAGACTGTCTAAATGCTTGCTCGTGCGTCTCTCCGTATGCACGTGAAGATCTCCCACGTTTTGCTTACTAGCAGCGGCCTGTTTAATAGATCCTGCCTCCTATTAAAAAGCATGCGTTTCTGATGCTTGGGTAGGGGTTTGGGATCGTCTCTGAATTTGCGAAAGGCAGAAGAACAGGTGGCTATTGTAGCAGAGTTCAGCATTCCACAATTGATCTGCGCTTTTGCCAATCTTTGCGACGAATTGTCGCGAAAGGGGTTGCAATGTGGCTTGTTGGTTACTCATATGAGCGCTTTGTGTTGTTCCTATATGCCTTCCTGTGTCCGTGTTTCCTTCGCGCTACACCAAAAGCCTTTCCTATGTCGCAAAAAGAAAACTTGCTTCCCCGTGGATTTTGTTATTGAAGGGTTTGACTGTATTTTGCTACAATCCTATTTCTCAGCAAACTATGCCCATTGAAGTGCAATTTGCACAAACTGCAGCAAAGTTCACCACTTCACTTGCCTTCACAGCAATGCACAGTGTTTGACGAAAACAATCTTAGGTGCGACACGATACATACAACAACTTTTACATAATGACATGCATGCCCCCACAGCACTTTTCACCAATGCCTTTCTTATTGTGTTTGACCTAACAAAAGAGCACCAACACACCCCATGTGCACACCTGACCTCCGTCATTGACTGGTGGGCGTTATGTCTGGAAGCTCATTTGTTGCACCATCAAGTGGCAGCAATATGTGGAGAAGCGCGCTGTTCTTTCCTTTTCTGATCTGATCTCTATGCAGATCGTAACGTACTCATGCTGGTCATACGTCTCCTGAACACTGGCCATTCAACAGGCTATTGCATGATTTGGAAACTTCTTTCCGCTGCACATGCCAGTTGAACTGCACAAAGCTCTTCGATATGCCGATCTCAATACCATGCCTATTAAGCCATGCGACATTCCATCACGTGAGCAGAATAACTAACTGAACCGTTGTATTTCTTGTTTCCGTGTGTGCATTACTGCAGCATGTACACTTCAGACACGAACATGTGCAACAAGATGTTCAACTGCGCTGCTCCAGCGAAGTTCCATCAGCAATTTTTCAACTGTGAATGTGCTCCGTTTTCTCAGACAGCTTTTTCCCTGCTTTAAGCAATACTCCCAGCTCTAAATGAGTCAGCCACCACTCTTTACATGCTCCCACTTCCTACGCACATCTGTCAACACGTAATGATGTGCCACTTTGAAGGTTATAAAAAAGCACTACACAGCACATACCCCACGCGAACTGTCAAGATGTACCCGTACACAACAGTGATGCAAACGTGCACCACTCAATGCAAAACACAAGGAAGCATTGCTTACGAACTGCCACGCAATGGGAGAAAAAAAAAAAGCACTTGTACGAAACATTCACGAGAATGCAGAGGATAACACAAGAACGCTGAAACTTTGACTAGAAATGGCATCTGCTTTGATGCATCGCACGGGAGTGCAATTACCGAACACAGCACATACCCCACGCGAACTGTCAAGATGTACCCGTACACAACAGTGATGCAAACGTGCACCACTCAATGCAAAACACAAGGAAGCATTGCTTACGAACTGCCACGCAATGGGAGAAAAAAAAAAACAAAAAAACACTTGTACGAAACATTCACGAGAATGCAGAGGATAACACAAGAACGCTGAAACTTTGACTAGAAATGGCATCTGCTTTGATGCGTCGCACGGGAGTGCAATTACCGAACACAGCACATACCCCACGCGAACTGTCAAGATGTACCCGTACACAACAGTGATGCAAACGTGAACCACTCAATGCAAAACACAAGGAAGCATTGCTTACGAACTGCCACGCAATGGGAGAAAAAAAAACAAAAAAGCACTTGTACGAAACATTCACGAGAATGCAGAGGATAACACAAGAACGCTGAAACTTTGACTAGAAATGGCATCTGCTTTGATGCATCGCACGGGAGTGCAATTACCGAACACAGCACATACCCCACGTGAACTGTCAAGATGTATGCGTACACAACAGTGATGCAAAAGTAATTCAAAACAAAAAAATAATTGACCTCACTGAGCAGAACATTGCATGAAACGACACAACAAAATGATTAAGACCAATTACAGAACAAGTCCACAGTGAAGCTATGCGCGGCCAACCAAGAGCACATTAGTTGAACCGTGGCACCAGGTAATCCTCTAAAAGTGGTGCACGAAGACCAAAATACATGCTGGTTTGGCTGCCGTACAAACAAGTGTGGCAGTTCGTAAGCAATGTAGCCACCCGGTACATTTGACCGACATTCTGAAGAAGAATCTTCTGATTCTTCTTAAAGTCCACAAAAGCAAACTCGGCGATGACCTTTCCGAACCCCCACTCAACGGCCTGCCGAACGGTGCTCATGCCCTCGTTGAACAGCTGTTGCTGCGCAGTGAGGGTAGCACCTCCATAAGGTCGCATGAGCAGGGGCCGTAGTGGGTACGCTGGGTCGCCATAGATGCAGTACAGGCACCCGCGTGTAAGGCGCTGCAGCTTGGCATAGAGACCGCTTTCTCCCAGGATGCCTGTGCACACACACAAAAAAAGACAGAACCTTTGAGTCTCAGCTTTGCACATTAAGAGGTTGCAGATGCAGGTCAATACGACACGTTGTGAACATGGCACAAACGTCGATTGCAAATTCAACGTTTTCTACCTCAAATTTCATCACGTGCGTAATGTTTTGTCAGTCCTTCAAGCCTTCCAAACAAAATCATGGTCAGTGACAGGGACAGCAGTGCTCCGTAACAGGCAAGGCCTTGAAATTTTACATTTTCAGGGTAACAGAACTAACTTAATCTTTGTGAGGCCCTTCAGTAATTACTTGTTTACTTTGGCAATACATTATTGCATCCGCATTAGGGCCATTCGGTACTCAAGAGACTGCCAACGCTGCACTAGTGCTTGTAAATCTTACTGGCAAAGTTTCAGCGCTAGGAAAGCAAGAGACCTCCACTAACCGGCGTCGTGTCTGCTGCCAGGGTACGGACCATCAAGCTCGCACACAATGCCGTTGGCGCCCATGACGGCCTGGTACTTGAGCGCGTGCACCCTCTTGTGGCCCGAAAAGTAGATCCTCTGGTCGACAGACGGCCGGCAGATTGGTCTCGCTGTACCGTCGACGAAGCCCCAGCAGTTGGTCAATGGGGCGCCGCGGTTGTAGACAGCCTCCATTGGTGGAATGAAACACTAACATTACATTGACAGTTACGCCATTACGATGTCATCACGCTTCGAAGTAATTCAGTGCACGAAATTAAACAAAAGGGCTTGTCGCACACTCATTATACGAAGTTAACTATCGCCCTTTCGTGGTACTTATAATATCGTAATGCGGATCAAAATTGTTCACGCTCACCTGAGAGAACACGTTCAGGTCGTCAAGGGTCAGCCAGGTGTGCCTCGTAAGATCGTCGAGCAGGTGCCCGAACACGCGATCGATGTGTGCCATCACTTGACTCACGATGCTCGACATGGCCGACGAAGCACGACCGAACAGGGGTTCGATGTCGCACCACCGGTTCGGATACGACAGTCGGCGTAGAGCCATTAAAAGTGCCTCTTCACCTGACACGGCGACACCTTGCGCGCTTCGCACAACATGAGGGATGCGCAGACCTTCCGTAAGTGGCTTAAGGTGTTCCTGCTCGAAACGGAACCATCTTCGGAATGTCTGCGGGTCCAAGGCGCTCGCGTTGATGAGACCGCTAGCCGACTTGTAGGTGCGCGGTCTAGGTTCCCAAGGCACTATGAGGTACAAATCTTCCAAGTCACTCCACGACATGTCACAGTAGATCATCTCATCGCACAAAACACTGCGACGCATTCGTCGAAGCCGAGGCATTTTGGCGGGAGACAAGCGCGGCTGTGACTTGAAGCTTGACACAAAAGAACCGACTCGGATTGGATTGTCTTGGCTGCAATTGTGACGACGCGTCTCGCAACCAAAAATGTTTGCACTCATAAACATCACACACAACGTTTCACAGTTCTAAAAGGGTTAACAATGAAATATAACTGTTTTTCTTCAAGAAACCAGCTTCTACGAGCAAATAAATGATGCATCTTACTGCGGTGGCGCTGCGAGCTTTCGTTAGCGTTTGCGGAGGACAAACGCTATTCTAAAGCTCATATGGCGCCCATACGGTAACGCTACGCCCGCAACGACCGCTAACTTAGCGTACGCTATTCTAAAACTGTCTAATCAATCCAAGAATAGCTCTGCGACGCGCGCCTGCCTCACTTGGCTGTAACACCGCGTTCCCCGCCTACGCGCTCGCCCCGAGAAAAATTGCGGCCGGGCTACCGGAGCGGCACGACGCGCTTTGCGTTTCCATCTAGTGCGGTCGTATACTCGCGGACAACTTTTCTTGGCAATGAACGGGAAGCTACGGGGGCGCTGCGTCTGCACATGTACTGCTACGCGAAGTAGTCCGGTTTGGCGCGCGCCTCGTAACGCTGTGGAAAGTGATGGCTAGCGTTGCATTTCGACGCAGACGCTGCTTAGCGTCTAAGGTACGGGTGAAAGGCGCGACTTTTTCAAGCGCGCAAAAACGGAAAGTGACAACGTATAAAGCAAAATAAATTCAAATATCTCGCTTGTGTGCGCTGCGTTCCGTCTCAAAAAGCTACATGTAGAAAATGAAGGAGTATATATCTCACGCAGAAAATACGGACGCAATTGTGGGACTACATTCATTAGCGGTAGGATACGTGCATTGTGGCTCTGTAGCCTTCGCTTCATTGCCAAGAAAAGTTGTCCGCGAGTATAGAGGGTTTCACTGTTTACTAACACAGGCCCTGGACCGCTTCCGGTTTTCTGCGCTCGCGTAGGCTAGCAGGATTGCCGGGGAACAAAAGCCTTGGCGAGTAGCCCGTAGAGTTTCAACACTTTTCTCCCCGTGTCTAGTAAAATATTTGAATAATATATTCTTCTAAGCTACACACAACACTAAAAGACTTAGTCTTTACCTATAAGCGCCTTTCTTTTATGTGAAACTGGAAAAAGTGTATTCCCTTACTCTGACAAATCTTAGAAAAACGCTTGACGCTTCAGTGTTGCAGAATAATGAATGAGGTGACCGGAAGTTTCTTGGGGTACACCACGTGCTCCTGCTATCGCAATCTTGAAACCGTCTATAGTGTTCAATCACATTTTAACATGCCGCAGGATGGCGACCACGTTTCTGCGTCCAATATGCGACGCTCTTCTGGCTATCAGAGCTCGTTCTCTGAGTGCGCTTTCACCGCTAAATACTACAGCTACCACAATGGTTTGTTTAATCGTTGAACATGGCCGTTAGTCGTCGGCATGGATATGTACCACCAAGCATCAAAGTGGGTGCATTCACGTTAAACGGTGCTATAGCTGCCAGACATCCACATACATTGTGCAAACTCTCTTATATCAATGTACAGTAAACGATTAGTTACTTCTATAAGGACACGTTTTACTTTCATGTTATTCCGATTCCTACGACGGAGGGATCAACCATGTTTTTGACATCAATGTGTTTTATGGCGGTGTCCACGAAGACTTCAGTGACGTTCACACGATCAGGTGACAAAGAAAAACTTGGCAGGAAAAAGTACTATCAACAGCAGTCGAGCCCACGACCTCTCGGTCCGCGACAAGAGATGTCGGGCACGCGATCCACTGCGCCACGGTCACACACTCTCGAGGCTTCACAAACGCGTCTTTTACATCTCACACTTTCCTCTCGCAGTGCTTTTGGTCGGTGGGGTGGTGTCGCCGTCTGGAAGCGGTAAAGTGAAGTAATGTACCATGGCCATGGCTAGAGTGACCTAGAATAGGGGGAGTGTCCAAAGCGCCGGCTCCCGCGTGCGCCTTTTGCCGTGAACTCCCGCGCCGCGCCGCTGCTGCACCGGACCCGTGGGCTTTCCGCGCTCGGGAAGCGCGCGGAAAGCCCACGGGTCCGGTCCACGGGTCCGGCCCACGGGTCCACGCGCTGTAGCTTTTGCGCCGCGTTTCCACACAGGGCACTTGAAGTCTACTTGACTTTTATAATGCGGTGCGGAATGGAGCTTATCCATCTTCAAGCATTGTGTTAGTGCTGGGGCAACAACAGGATGCAAAAAATCATGTATCAAGCGGCATCAGCATGGCCTAGTTCCGGTCACAGAGTTCGAGAACGTCGGTACGTGCGAAAAAACGCGCAAAACGGACACGCACAAGCAAGAAACGAAAAAAAAAAACATTATTCGCACGAGTAATCGGGCAATAGCATCACGCATGCACGAATTAAGAGTAACAAAAAAAAGTAAATTGCACGCGCAGTCAGCTGAAATACTCGCGCGCAGTGACCGCTTCACACTTTACGAGCGTTTTACTCATGGCCGCCACTGGTTTGCTAGCCATATGCACACCGCTTTATTCGACAATTCATTAGCCTCCACTAGCTCTTTATTATGGACGGAGCACACCGGGAAGACGCAAGTGAAAAAAAAAAGAAGAGTAGAGACGGCCATACAAGCGCAATGGTGTTGGCTTATTTTTGCTGTTGAGGTAGCGTACAACAAGGCTCACCGTGCGCAAATATTTGAAAGAAAAGCAATGCCATTGTAACTAACCATATTCTAAAGTTCTTGCATAAAAGGCGTAATATAGAAAATGCTTTACAAATATATCCAGATATCATAGAAGCTAGTGTAATATCTCAATCACTTCAGAAAATTGCTCAAATGCAGAGATCCCTAATGTACCTTGCCCGAAAAAATGCATATAAAAACATATAAAACATATAATATATATATATATATATATATATATACATATGTATATATATACATATATATATATATATATATATATATATATATATATATATATATATATATATATATATATATATATATATATATATATATATATATATATATATATATATATATATATTATCGCATGTTGCATTGGATCGCTGAACGTCAGTATGAAACGTTCGCGCGAGATGCGTGCATTGCTTAAAGCCTTCACCATACGAAATGAAAACAGTTTCAAACAACTCATTGTCAACTTCAGATGTTTTCACGGTTCTCGGAGGTTAGCGTTCGCCCGGTTCAGAGACTTTACAAAAAGATATAGACGATTAGAATAACAGAGAGCTGAGCTAGTTGCTAAGTATTCAGTTGTTAGTCCGCGTTTGTGGTATCCCGACTTCTTTTTTGTGTCCGTGTTTGCACGCACTGTCTTTTTAGGATATGGACAAGTACTTACATAAAATACAATTGTTTCCGCGGCAGTTGAGTGCGCGCCAACAGGGCACCCGACCGCAATTTCCCGCTTTTTCCTGATGACCTCAATATAGCGTCCACCACAGTTTCGTGCTGCAGCTCCGGAGTACTTCAATAGCGAGTCTGCTCATCTCTTGAATAAATATAAAGAGATGGCCAGACGGGTAAAGCAGGCCTCTTTTGTCCCGCGCGCTGACGCGTGCAATCACATGCTCTGAACTGAGAATCACGTTTGTTTTCGGGCGATCGCTCGTAACATATAAAGTGAGGCATACACGATGTTGCACTGT
Organism: Rhipicephalus sanguineus; assembly: GCF_013339695.2. Classification (NCBI taxonomy): domain Eukaryota; kingdom Metazoa; phylum Arthropoda; class Arachnida; order Ixodida; family Ixodidae; genus Rhipicephalus; species Rhipicephalus sanguineus. The sequence continues at coordinate 5,048,101 of NC_051178.1, read as the reverse complement.
ACCGTTTCATTTTCTTTGGTTTGCCTTTTCTTTAAGGCTAAAGCCTTAGATGCCTCATCAAACACGAAAATTGACCGTCGGCGTCCCGCGTAGCCAACACAAGTGATGTATAAAATCATCACGGGATGACGTCGACAGAACTTGTGACGTCACTATGACGTCATTCAACGTGACGTCATATGATGACGCCATCACATGACATGGTCGCTTTGCATTGCCTCCGTGAGCGGGGGCCGATCACGGAGGCAATGTAAAAGCAGGTGAGGTGCAGATAGCTTGCAATGCCTTCGATCCTGTCGGCAGTCCGAAACCACGTTATGTGCAGAAAGCTTTCGGAGAGGGGCGAGGGAGGTTCAATGCATCGACTGACGAAAAAGATGGTTTTCGTTTACGAGTCGTCTCAGGCGAATGCATAAGGGACCATGGTTTTTTTTTTCATGTAATTTTTTCGCATACATTTTACCTATGCGGTAAGTTCTTCAAAATGTATGGGTAAGTCTAACATGTTGACAATGATATTGGTGACCACCACGTTTTTTATATCCTGACGGAAAGAAGTCGTGAGACCACACATCGTCAGAATTATTTCTGGCTACAGAAAGCGGGTTTGCGCGCCACACACCATATTATTATTGTTAGTCGTTACACAAATGGCAAGTACGTCAAGTTAGTGATGCCATGACCTATCGGTCGTGTTGGGCATACGTACATTCGTGCCCCTCCGTGCCAATTTTCGTGTATACCAAGTGAACGAGACGCGAGTTAGGCGAGTATTTTTTTACTTTTGGTACCGCGGCCACGCCGATTGACACATTCGGCTTCGCATGAAATGGCTTGAAACAGCAGAGCGCTGGAGGCAGCCTTGTAAAACAAATTGAATGCACGAAATAAAAGATAGGATATGAAGGGTGCAAACGCGTTAGCATGCATGAGCTAGTTACTACGTGCATATGTGCTACGTTCTCTTGGTTATCTCCAGTTTATTTTCTCCTGCAGCAAGGCCCTTCGTACTTTGGAACGAGTTTTGAGGAAAGCCCAGGAGCTTGGTAAGGAACAGCCAACCATACAAGGGATCCAGGGGAATAGCTGGGACTTCGAAATGAGTCGGCGCTGTTTTCTTTCTGGCGCTGTAGTTCTTGGGATGTAAAGGTGCGTGCGAGTTGGCGGCACTCTTCCGCTTGTCGGGCAGCTTCGGACATAGGTGGGCATTCTGAAGCGCCCGGACGATATGGTAGGAGAGTGTCGATGGTGTGCGAAGGTTCGCGGCCATATAGGAGGAAGAAAGGTGAGAATCCCGTGGTAGCCTGTGTCGCGGTGTTGTATGCGAACGTTATGAAGGGAAGAACGCGGTCCCAGTTACTATGATCAGATGTCACGTACATCGCGAGCATGTCACCGAGGGTGCGGTTGAATCTTTCGGTGAGCCCGTTAGTCTGCGGGTGCTATGCAGTGGTCCGTCGATGAACAACGTGGCATTCGGAAAGCAGAGCTTCGACGACTTCCGAGAGGAAGGCTCGACCTCTGTCATTAAGGAGTTCCCAAGGTGCGCCATGTCGAAGGATGAATTGGCGTAGGACGAAAGACGCTACGTCCCGCGCTGTGGCACATGGCACAGCAGCAGTTTCTGAGTAGCGTGTCAAATGGTCCACAGCGACTATGATCCACCGATTACCATCCGGTGTCATTGGAAGTGGCCCGTAGAGATCTATGCCGACGCGGGCGAAGGGGTTGGCAGGGCACGGAAGTGGCTGCAAGGCTCCAGACGCGCGTGAAGGCGGTGATTTGCGACGCCGACAGTCAGGGCAGCACTCAACAAATTTTCGTACAAAGTTGTACATGCCGCGCCAGTAGTAGCGATGGCGAATGCGTTCATAGATTTTGAAAACTCCGGCATGGCCACATTGTGGATCGTCGTGGAAGGCGGCACATATTTGTGACCTTAAGCTGCGGGGAATGACCATTTACGGCCTGGGGGAGCGTAGTTCCGTCGGTGTAGCAGCCGATCACGAATGGCGAAATGGGAAGCTTGGCATCGGAGAGAGCGGGATGCAGGAGTGGTCGATGCTTCAGAAAGATAGCCGAAGAGAGAAGCGATCCATGGGTCACGGCGTTGTTCAGTAGCAATGGAGTCAATGTCGAGAGATGTGACTGAGTGTGTGCAGTTCGTTGCGCAGGCCGAGTCTGGAGGTAAAGGCGAACGGGACAAGGCGTCCGCGTCAGAGTGCTTGCGTCCGCGGCGATAAATGACGCGAATATCGTACTCCTGAATTCGGAGTGCCCAACGGGCTAGTCGGCCAGACGGATCTTTCAACGTGGCGAGCCAACAAAGGGCATGGTGATCCGTTACCAGGTTGAACGGGCGACCGCACAAACACGGGCGGAACTTGGTAAGCGCCCATACTAGAGCTAAGCACTCCTTTTCAGTGACGCTGTAATTGGTATCTGCTTTTGTCAGCGTGCGACTCGCATAGGCGACGACGTATTCGGGGTAGCCGGGCTTACGTTGGGCGAGGGCAGCGCCAAGACCGACCCCACTAGCGTCTGTATGCACTTCAGTTGCACCTGTTGGGTCGAAATGGCGAAGGATGGGAGGAGAAGTGAGCAGACGACGGAGCGTAGCAAACGCGACGTCGCACTCAGGAGACCAGGAGGAGAAGTCTGTGTCACCGCGTAGGAGCTGGGTCAACGGCGACATGATGGACGCAAAATTTCGGACGAAGCGCCGGAAGTAGGAGCATAGTCCGACAAAACTTCGGAGCTCTTTGATGGTAACAGGCTTCGGGAACTCGGCGACGGCACGAAGTTTCGCAGGGTCGGGTAGAACACCGTGCTTAGATACTATGTGGCCTAAGATGGTCAGCTCCCGCGCCGCGAAGCGGCACTTCTTAAGGCTGAGTTGCAGTCCAGCGTTGGTTAAACACGTCAAAACCTGTCCGAGCCGATGTAGATGGGTGGGAAAATCGGGAGAGAAAACAACAATATCGTCGAGGTAGCGTAAACACATACACCACTTGAGGCCACGCAGTGTGTTGTCCATGAGTCGTTCAAACGTGGCAGGTGCGTTGCAAAGGCCAAAGGGCATCACGTTAAATTCGTACAGCCCGTCAGGCGTAATAAATGCAGTTTTCTCGCGATCAGCTTCAGCCATCGGAAACTGGCAGTAGCCAGAACGTAAGTCTAAGGACGAGAAGAATTTTGCTCCTTGAAGGCTGTCAAGGGCGTCGTCGATGCGCGGCAAAGGATAGACGTCTTTCGGCGTCACCTTATTTAAGCGACGGTAGTCGACGCAGAAGCGAATAGACCCGTCCTTCTTCCAAAGAAGCACGACAGGAGATGCCCAAGGATTGTGCGATGGTTGAATAACGCCACGGCGTAGCATATCTTCGACCAGGTCGTTGATGACGCGACGCTCTGCAGCAGAGACGCGGTACGGTCTTTGACGCAACGGCTGGTGCGAACCGGTGTCAATGTAGTGGTGCACTTCCGACGTGCGGCCCAACTGCGGCTGAGAAACATCGAACGAAGTCGTGAAGTGTTGGATAAGTCGAAGAAGCGCGGCGGGTTCTTCGGCAGTCAGGGTATCAGTGATTGAACTCGTGAATATTTCACTCGACGAGCCCTCCTGTGTTGAAAGGGCAAGAAGGTCGCTCGAGTCAGTATGACACGATTCGTCTGGCACGTTTGGAAAGAACGAAGAGTCAAGCTCTTACACGCGACCGAGACATTCGCCGACAATGAACGTAACCGGTGCGGAGAGGGGATTGTAGACAAAAATATTGCTGTGGCCGGCAGCGATGTCAAGAGCAGCAAAAGGCAGTGGGACGGCTCTGCGACTCATGAAGGTGTCGGAAGGTGTGAACAAGACCGTAGCATCGTTGAGGCCACCGCAAAAGACAGGGACAACGGCAAGAGAGGCAGGCGGAATGTCGGTGTCCTCGCGCACGACGAATTTAGGCAGCTGAACAAGAGCGTCGTGGAATGGCTCTGCACACAGCGGCGAAAATTCAAGTTCAGCGCGTGCGCAGTCGATGACGGTATTGTGACGTGATAGAAAATCCCACCCGAGGATGACGTCGTGCGAGCAGGCAGAAAGAACAATAAACTCCACGACGTACATAGCGCCTTGTATGAATACGCGGGCAGTACAGGCTGCGAGAGGTGTAATGTGCTGTGCGCTGGCCGTGCGTAGCGACAGTCCCGAGAGCGGCGTGGTTACTTTCCGTAGTGAACGGCAGAGCTTGGCGGCTATAACAAAAACGGCTGCACCGGTGTCTACATGGGCAAATGAAGGAACACCATCGACAGATACGGCGACTACGTTAGCAGGAGAAGTGCGAGGACTTGGGCAGTTCGAAGATTGCGCATTTCCTGCCTCTTGAACTGCGGCGTTTAGTTTTCCTGGTTCGAGGGTCCGGGTCAGCGACGCATTGGGGAGAGCGATCGCCGTCGAGGACATGGTGAGCGCCGCGACGGAAAGTCAGGGTGGTCAGTGTAAGCAACCGGTGGTGAGGGTCAGGTAGGAGATGGGCGCATGGGATGAGCGCCGTATTGGAACGGCCGGGTAGCGTCGCTGGATGTTGGAAAGCGACGGCGACAATATCGCGCAACGTGCCCTGGAGTACCGCAGGCGTAGCAAATGGGGCGATTGTCAGCAGTCCTCCAAGAAGTGCTGACTCGCGGCTGGGCCCAGGATGTAGGAAGAGGTGCAGATCGGTGGGCATGTTGCTGCATAGACGGGTAAGGTTGCTGGGGAGGCCTACGCACCACCTGGGCATACGTAATAGGTGAGGCTACGGGCTGCATAACCGGCGCATATGTAAGAGGCGCGGCCACGGACTGCTGATGGTGAGCGACGGGAACGGCTTGAGCTACCTCTTCGGCAATAATAGTGCGGAGCGTTGGCGGCAGGCGAGAGGGCGGCTCCTGTGTGAAGGGCACCAATAAAAGTTGACGAGCAACTTCTTCGCGCACGAAGTCCTTGATCTCCTGAAGCGTCGGCGAGTCCTCGGGAACAGTACCAAGACTCGAGAGCGAGTCGGCGTGCGATGAAAATGGCCGAGTCAGGGCGCGCTGCTTTCTCAACTCGTCATAACTTTGACATAAGGTGACGACTTCCGAAACTGTGCGAGGATTCCTGGCCAGGAGCATTTGAAATGCGCCTTCGTTGATCCCTTTGAGGATGTGCTGAATCTTGTCAGACTCGGGCATGGCGGCGTTGACACGGTTACAAGGATCGATGATGTCTTCAATGTAACTTGTGAACGTTTCGGACGGCTTCTGTGCTCGTGTGCGCAAGCGTTGTTCGGCGCGGAATTTACGGACAGCGGGTCGGCCAAACACTTCAGCGAAAGCCGTCTTGAATACTGACCATGTCGGGATGTCGCTTTTGTGTTTGTGATACCACATTTCGGCAACGTCAGTGAGATAAAACACGACGTGGGTCAACTTGCCGTCGTCATCCCACTTGTTGTGCGCGCTCACCAGTTCGTAGTTAGTGAACCAGTCTTCTACGTCGGTCTCACCAGCACCGCTGAAAACCTTGGGGTCCCTCAGCCGAGGAACTCCGGTGCCGCTGCCGGACGGGGCGGGCGGGGCCGGTTGGTCGACGTTGGTTTTCATGACGGGCGTATGTGTTCTGCTTCCCGGCTCCAGGTTCAGTTGACGGGGACCCTCAGCACCCTCCGCCGATTGAGAAGAGGTTTATTGGCGGTGCGTTCCTGTGGTGACGCTCTGAACAAACACAGCGAGTCGGGGCAGAGCACCGTCCAGAAAGATGCCAGCGACCAGCAGCGCGAGGCGAGCGTTGGCGATACTGCTGACCGACGACGCGTCGTCTTCTTCACACTTTTCTTATGTGTCCCGTGAAGTTTCCTTCCGTGAACAACGCGGCAAACTGTCACGTTCTGACTGCGTCGTGCATATGTCCCAGATGTTATGTACACGTTCGTACGCATGCGTGTAGACCCCTTTCGAGTTTATTTTTGCAGTAGTATTCGGTTGTGGTGTCGTGTGTGCTTTCTGTGCACTTAGCGAAGACGATTGTGATCGAGCTAGTTATTTTGCTCCGTCGTAGGCTTGCGTGCATGGACCCCTTCAGAGACTATTTCAACGAGGTCTTCGGTGTTTATACAATGCACTGATTGAATAATAGCGATCGCGACAGTGTTTTTTGTGTGATGCTCGGTGGTCACGAACGGCGTGCGAGCGTACTTCGATTTACGGGCCAGTATGTGTGGTATGATAATATGTTATACCACGACGCATCCATGTGAAAAAAAGGAGATGATTTCAGAAATGTATACATCTTTTTGTTGCTTATTTCAGCGTTGTATTTTCACCTCTTAGTAATAATTTCGTGCATTATGTACGGTTATCACCTAGTAGGTCAAATAAGGGCTGACGTACATGAGATTTATGGAAGTACCACTTAGGACACGGAAAAGAGGCCCAGGCAACATCTACCAAAACAAGTCGAAGACGCGTCACACAGAAGTTTATTTTAGATATAACGCGCACTCGTGGTACCGATACCGCCGCATGTCTCTAGTTAGAACGCTAGCTCCTCCACGCGTGTGTGAGAGGTGGTACGCGATAGCAGAGCAAGTATATCATAGAGCGCTTTTGGGGACACGATCAATTTCGCGAGATTTCTCATCCTGTTGTGCAGTGACTGTGACATGTTGACATGTAATGCGCAGACGTTGGCTTGTCAAGCCATTAGCGCCGTGGGCCAGCTGGCTGTTTTGTTCGCGGACAGGCCGAGTTACGCGTGATCTTGCGAACGTGCGTGATCGTATCCCAAATGCGTAAGCTCAAGAATATCACGTCAGCTCTTCAGCGAACCTAGCTACATATTTCCAAGCGAGTAATGCAGAAAAAACCAACGCGCACGCGGCGCGAAATTTCGTATGCTGCCACAGCGGTAGCGTTGGTTCACGTTTACGCTGTCTGTCCCAGTGTTCAATTTTTCAATCTTCGGGCAGCTTCGGGTTGTCTCGGGATTCCCACACACGTGACCATGACATTGTTTTTACATGCGGCGGGATGGCAACCTTAGCCCAAAATCGTCGTCCAATCAGCGGCGTTCTCCTGGCTGTCACACCACTTTCTCTGATTAGGATATCACCGTTACTACTACAGCCACCACAAACGTTTATCATTGATCATGGTCGTTAGTCGCCGGGCAGAGACGTGCCACCAAGCGTCAACGTGGGTGCAGCCACGTTAAACGGTGCTATAGCTGCCAAAGACCAATATACATTGTGCAAGCTCCCTTATATCAAAGGGGATAACTGCGCTACCTGACACACACGTAACAACCATAGACACACACATGCGCAGTGTGTTTATACAATGCACTGATTGAATAATAGCGATCGCGACAGTGTTTTTTGTGTGATGCTCGGTGGTGCGTGATCGTATCCCAAATGCGTAAGCTCAAGAATATCACGTCAGCTCTTCAGCGAACGTAGCCACATATGGTACTTCCGTGTGTCAGGTAGCGCAGTTATCCCTTTTGTATTAAGATGCACCAACTCGCCCACCAACAAGTTCCCTTATATCAATGTGCAGGAAACATTCAACTACTTCGGTAAAGACGCTATTTACTTTCGTGTTATAGTGATTCCTATGATGGAGGGATCAACCATGTTTGTTGTGGATGAAGCGCAATCAGAGAAATAAGAGAAATAAGCGCGAGCGGCAAATAACGCGTCCACCTAATAAACCTTGTTACGAAGTATCTCGTGCACATAGTACAGAATTCAAAAATTTGAAGGCGAAAAAAAAGCAACAGTTACCAGCGCAGTGCTCACGCCGCATTTAAGTCGTTAAACTACAGAAAGTAGCCTCTCATGCAGTGAAGGATAATAACAGCGTGCTGTTTGAAGCCGTACGCTACATTTAGAGCCTCATACAAGGTGAATGACGGCTAAAAATTAAAGCTCGCCGCTCCCGAAGGAATGTTTCAGGGAATGCTTCGCCGTACTGTCATACCTGCTGATACGAAGCGGTCCCCGTCTAGGCGGATTTCAGTGCGTCGATTATATGGCAGCCTCGTAGCTTGTTGTTGTTGTAGCTTGCTTGCTTGTTCCAAGCATTTGGCTCACACCCACAACGGGGCATTGGCCAAGAAGCTGGCGGGTAATGTAAATTGGAACATTAGGTAAAAACCAGGGAAGGTAAATTTGCTTTTTTCAGTTAGAATAAGGTGATTTCCGTGATACGAGAAAAGGAAATAAAGAAATAAAGGAGATTTTCGGGGGGGGGGGGGGAATGAGAAACAATAAAATGAGAAACAATGAAGTAGCAACGTAATCTCTTTGTGTCGGCTACGAATTTGCAGAGGGCCCCGCAGACGTTCCTGTGAATAAATTCCAATGAAGCAGCCCCCAAAAAAGCGGATATTTAAAGTACTTATTGGTATTCCTAATTTTCTGAATAAAATTTCAAAGCACTTTGTCCTTTGATTTGTGAAACATGACATCCTAGTAGATAATGGTCAATATATTCGGGTTCGTTACAGCTAGGACACAAAGGCGATGGCATCATACCAGACCTGTTAAAGTAAAAACTAAGCCGTGGAATACTGCATCTTAATTTAGTGATGGATACTTCCGATTTACGTATGGGACACCATTTATTATTCCATGCGAAATTCAAGTGCGAATATTTTGAATTCGATATTTTAATCTCCTGAAACTTCAAAAAGAGAAAATTTTCTGAACCTCGCCGCTCTAAAATAAGCTGTAAGAGGCATAACTGAGAAACTTGGACCATCAAGGAATACTCTCGCGAGTGAGTCAGCCATCTCGTTTACAAATATACCACGATGTCCTAGGCTCCTGGTGCCCATAGCAACCTCACTAAGTGAACGTTTAGGAGGATTAACAATCTGAATGTGTTTATAATAGCTGATTTCGAACTTGAAGAGAGGGATGAACACACGGATAACGATTCAGTCACTATAACAGCTGTGGAATGATTTGCTGACCTTTTCGAAGGGCTAAAATAACTGCCGTTAACTCCGCTTCAAATGTCCGAGTATAATCTTGAAGGCGCAAAGAACATGATCAGGATAATGATTTAAAGAAGATACCCCTACCTGCTCTCTTATCATTCATGGATGCATCTGTTGCAATTTCAATAATTGCTAATTGTAAGAGGTGGTATTCTAACACGCCACATAAATATTTATAGGGCGAGAGTTTGACATCTGTTGGAAATATGTCGTCGAATTCAATTTTTACATTGGGCATGGGCTTATCCGCTGGAATCATTTCGGATGTATTAACATTTAAGGGGCAGATCATTGTTTAAACGAACAAAAGCTGAGGTTTATAGAGACGGGACCAGTGCTCATTGAAATAAGCACTCGATTCAGTAAAATAATACGAATTGCAACCGTCTTAGAGTGGACTCATCTAATTTTAAATATGTTTTAAATATCAAAGTAACAAATTTGCAAGCAAGAGTGATTATCCAAGCTTCTAGATACAAAACGGTATTAGCTGTAAATTTTGGAACACCAAGACAACTCCCAAGAGCCTCTCGCTCTAGGAGAATCAAATTATTAATCTGGTATGTTGGCCCACCAGAGCATAGCAGGCAACCAAATTCAAGAAACGGGCGAACCTGTATACATACGGTTAATCATGACCAGAGTATCTCTGCATAGCCTGGAACGGAGCCGGCCAAGTTTAGTTATCACTCCAACAGCGCGTATAGCCTTAACTTTAACAAGTGCAATGTGTCTAAGCCAGCTCGGTTTTGTAGCGTTAGCTACACTTGCCTAGCCGGAGTCGATTTCGCGTGGATCCTCGTTAGCCGTGCTGCGCATGCGAGAAAATGAGTGATGTCACACAGTTGGCTCACCACTCTCCGCGCTCTCCGCCACCGCGCTCTACCCGCCACCGTGATCTCACGCGCTCTCCGCCACCGCCGCGCGCGACTCGCCGCTGGTGGTCTGCGCGTTCGGGAGGAGTGGCGTCGTAGCCACGGTAGACACATTGGCGCCGGCGCGCGCAGAGTCCGCCACCGCCGCGCGCGAGTTGCCGCTGCTGGTCTGCGCATTCGAGAGGAGTTACGTCGTAGCCATCGCAGACACTGGCGCCAGCGCGCGCGCAGCTATTCGCCTTCGCTGTGCAGTCGCCGTCTGACGCTGCGCTGGAGCCGCTTGATAGCGCATCTGACTGGCGTTTGCAGGTGGGTAACGCCATGGAGAAGGAGAGCGCAAATGCTGCCCAACAGCGCAGAAGAGCCGAGAAGCTTATCTCATCGGATCCCGAAGTAGTTGCCTGGCAATTAGAGGTTCAGCGTACGAAGAATGAACAGAAGAAGGATAATAATCCTAGACATCCTGGAAAGCTAAGAATAATCAGCTGAACCCTCGCTAACGCTACGCATATCCTGGCATAGCCGAGCATAGCCACTGCAAACTTTTTCATTATATATTACTCCCAGATATTTATTACAGTCATTTGGGCAATTCCTTCTTGTCGGTGCTAAAGAGAAATACGAACTGGAACATTTAAAGGAAAAACAATCATGGCACTTGTTATGTTTTGCAGCTGATAAGTCGATCGTGAAGAACGGACAGCGCGGCACTGTACGTTATACAAAGCTTCTTTCTCGGATCTCTCTCTGCATGGCCTTTGACTGTGCCCTTGTCCCTGGAATGCACACGGCTTCCTTCGAGCAGCTCGTCTCCTCTGCTGCCAGGCGCAAACTCCCCGTGACTGCGGTTACGCGACCTTGCTCTGCTTTCTAGAGGCCTGCTAGGGGTCAAGGTCGAGTTGCGGTGACGCGCGGTCCGAACGCGAGGGAAGCGAGGACAGGCAAACCCCTCCTGCTTTCCGCAACCGTTCCAGTGGACAGTGGCGCTTTGCTCACCATTACTTAACGACTGGCACCGTGGTTTCGGCTCCCGGGGTCTTGTTCACGGTCGAGTCGCAGCGACTCACGGTCCGAACGCGAGGGAAGCGAGGACAGGCAAACGCCTTTTGTCTCCCGGAACAGTTTGATGCGACAATGGCGTTCTGTTCACCATTACTTTAACGACCGGCACCATGGTTTCGACTCGATGAGTGTGGGGAGATGGCGTGAATGCACCAGGGCTGCAATACCGGTATATTTCGAGCAAAGGAATCTCTGAGAGCGTGGGATGAGGAGAGGGAGAGCCATGATGAGAAAGAGTGCCGAAATGCCTGTCTAAACTGTAAAAACACTGCTGTCGAGATTAGGGACAGCCCAGTAAGGAGCGTTTGCAGACTCGACTTGCTTCGCCCCCCCCCCCCCCAACCAGCAGGAAAGATAACCTCTTTCCTGTCTCCCTCCTTCTCTCCTGCTGGTTGCGCAGCAAGTCGAGTTTGCAAATATGAACCAACTAGTCTGCAAAGTACTGCTGCAGTAAGGAGTGGCTTAATTTGGATGGTAAAACGAATTGGATGAGAGAATCCATATTGCTTTTTTAGCGCAAAAAACGACACCACAAGAAAGAAGACGGGACACAGCGCTACTCTCAACTGACATGGTTTATTGCGTCACTCCACTCTTTATAGCAGCCAGATACCGGTAGGACATGCGCCGTGCACCCTATGCGCACAACCACTACACCTTGGACACCTGAGCGCAATCATGAAAGCGCATCCAAAAAGCAAAATTCAGCAGAAAACAAGGTAATGGAAGGCACACTAATGCACGGCGACCCCAATGATTGAATGAAAAAAGCTTCCGATAATTCTCGGGCGGTGGTGTCACGACTCTTAAGATAGTGGTTAGTCTAAACAAGGCTTGACAATTGCATTTTTTGCAGTGTTGAGCTAAATGTGAGCCTGTACCAGTCGGCAGGGATCGCTCATGTTCTTTAAGGCGCTCATTCACACAGCGGCCTGACTGACCTACATACACTTTGCCACAAGAGAGTGGAATATTGTAGACCAACCCTACGCTGCACTCGACAAACTTCTGGTGTCTCTTTTCACATTGCGGCTTTTTGTTTTCTTTACAAACACGCCTGCACAACATAGACAGTTTCCGGGGGGCAGAAAATACAACCTGGATTTGGTACCTAGTGGCCACATTCTTAAGATTGTGAGCCACTTTATGGCAATACGGCACTACTACTGGCTTCATCTCAGTCCACAAGTGTTGAGGATTGGGCGAGTTGGTTCGTCGTACTTGAAATGGTGTCGTTTCTACACCTCTGGCGCTTGCCTTTCAGCTTCCAATTTTTAATTAAATAAATTTTTACAAGTGGTTCCTAGAAAAGTTTGTGGCGTTTCTGTGAGCAAGGTTGAATTTAGTTTGCACGGAATCGAAGCCTTCCTAAAAAAATTAGATCCCACAAAAGCTAGCGGTCCAGACGACATACCGAATGCTTTATTGAAATTAGGTGCGCATTCATTATCTAAATATTTATGTCTACTTTTCAATAAATCCATAGAGGAAGGTTGCTTACCTTCTGATTGGAAAAAGGCACATATTGTGCGCATTCACAAATCTGGACCGCGTAACTTGGTTTCGAACTAACGTCCTGTGTCGTTAATCAGTACGGTATGTGAGGTGATGGAACATGTACTCTTCTCAAGCATAACGAAGCATCTAAATGAGAACTCTTTATTAAACTGCCAGCATCGATTCTGTTCTGGGCTTTCCTGTGCCACACAACTAACAGAGTTGACTCATAACCTATTAAGTGCACTGGACAGAGGTGACACCATTGACTGCATATTTCTCGATTTTCAGAAGGCTTTCAATGTTGTACACCATGATGCGTTAATAGAAAAGTTGTCATAGTATTGTATTCACAGTTCTGTGATTTCATGGATTAAATATTATTTGCAGTTTAGGCGCTTAAGAGTTACAATTATTGGTGAAAACTCGGGCGAGGCTGACGTTACCTCAGGAGTGCCGCAAGGGTCGGTCCTTGGTCCCTCGCTCTTCTTGATTTATGTGAACGACATCAGTGATAATATTGTTTCTTCTGTACGCATGTTTGCAGATGACTGTGTGCTGTATAGAGTATTTCATGACAAAAGTGATTGCGCAATTCTGCAAGGTGATATAGATAGGATTACACAGTGGTGCGCAGATTGGCATACGAAACTGAACGTTAAAAAAACAGTACACATGTGTTTTTCTAAAAAAAGAACTCAACTATTTCAGACTTTCTACAAGATTAGGGGAACACAGCTATTGTCCGTACGCGAATTTAAATATTTGGGAGTGTTCTTTACGACCGTTTTATCATGGACACGACATATTGACTACGTTACTGCCAAAGCATCTCGTGTGCTCGGGTATCTCAAAAGAAATTCCAAACTATTTCCAGTCAATGCAAGGGCTCTGCTATATCTTTCCCGTGCACGATCAATCCTTGAGTACGCCAGTACGCTTTCGGATCCCTGGACACAAACGAACATAGACAAGCTTGCACGAATGCAGAGTAAAGCAGTGCGGTTTGTTTTTCGAAATTATTCAAGGCAATTCAGTGTATCCGAGGCAAAAATGTTAATTGGATGGGACAGTCTTCAAAAACGACGCTGTACTCATAAATTGACATTTTTCCAGGACATCTACCATTCACGTACTGGAATCGACCGCGCGAAATATTTCCATGACCCTGATTATGTGTCTACGAGAGTGGACCACGATTTAAAAATAAAAGAAATATTCTGTAGAAGTACCGTGTATAAAAATCTTTTTCCCCAGTTCAATTACAGCCTGGAATCGGCTACCATCACACATTGCGAGGATAAATTCAAATGCAGCGTTTGTCCAGGCGCTCCATGATGTTATTTTATAGGTATAACCATGTTGTGATGTACTAGTATAGGTATGATCATGTTTCTCTTTCTACGCATGTAACCCGTATTTTTGCATTATGTACTTTATGTATCCCCCCACTCTAATGACCATGAAGGCGCTGTGGGTATTTGATAAATAAATAAATAAATAAATAAATAAATAAATAAATAAATAAATAAATAAATAAGTGTTGTTTCAGTAATTATTTCATATAGCATCAAGCATTGTCACAATTAACGGCATCCTGCCCTTTCTAAAAGCTGGTAACTTAGTTAAAGCAGCACTCCAAGTGCTAAAATCAGTACATAACATGGCTATTCATTTTCGCGCAATACTGCGGCAGTGCGGATGTTTTTCACATTATAAGCGGCTAGAAGAATTCAGGCAATACATCAGTGTAGAAAATGTAGATAAGACGAATAGCCATCACGATCTCATAATACATGCTCTTAACAACAAAACACCGAGAAGCAAGGCGCAGGTTTCGGCTCTGGGAATAGGAATTCGCCAGTCTGGGCACACTAATGCCAAAGAAATGCGTGCTTGGAAGCTGGGGTTCTGTAAATACCATGGGGCATATTGCTGAGGAATGTCATTTCCCAACCCCTTCCGTGAGGCTGCGCTGCCAAGACGACGAGGCTACACCCGGTCTTTACAATGCAGCTTCGTCCAGCGTTAGACAGTCACGCTCAATAAAACTTGCAGCACGGGAGCGCGTGGCCTCATGAGTTCAAAGACGGCACATGGCTTCAACTTGTTCTGATTTCCCTAAATAAAGAATATTTTCTGATTTGAAATCATCCTCAAGTGAGAGAACCGCGTTTACAGTAATTGGGCATTACATGTCGGGGGGGGGGCGGGAGTAATTTAGTGCAATGAACACAAAACTCTGATACACAAAAAGAGCATGGCTCATCCCTCCGCCATAGGAATCGTTATAACACGAAAGTGAAACGTGTCTTCACAGAAGTAGTGCTTATTTTTTAGTAATATATGAGAGCTTGTACAATGCTTATTCGTGTTTGGCAGCTATAGCACCGTTTGATGTGCATACAACCATGTTGACGCCTAGTAGCATATGTTTCCATCGCGACGAGGAACGCCCAGGATCATGATTAAACCGTTGTGGTAGCTGAACTTGTGAAGATATATTTGGACACAGTGAATCGTGAATGCCGCGCAAAGATGAAATCAACAAGCTCATAATCAACACTAGTATCCGAAATGCACTTCTTCAAAACGTCGCTAATTAAGGAGAGAAACGGCATCGTGTGCGCTTATTGGCAATGGATAACCGACGCCTGCGCTCATGCATACCATAGTGTACTGGTATTATTCTAGTACACTATAATGCATACGCTACCACACTGCGCTCCAGCAACACGGGAGGCAGAGGTTCGTAGCCTCAGCCGCAAACGCGTGCGCCCCGCTGGCCTCTGTGTCGCTCCACCAAGGCACGACATTCGCCCGTCGAAATCGTGTCCTTTCTGCAACGCGTATTGCAGCAGTATTGTTGGCCGGCGCTCTCTCAATCGAAGCAGTCGGCAGCGGAGAAATCCCGTTGGTGCATGTGGAAACCGCACTACTCCGATGAGCCGGCGCGCGCTAACACGAAGCGAAAGGCAAAGAACGTAACTGCGTCTCAGGTGCCTCGGCGACGCCAGCGCGGCCAGTGTCCCTCGCTGGTATTGAGACGCTTTAACCATGACCTCCGATACCACGCTCAATGTAGGAGTAAGCGCTAGTAAGCGTCGATTGTGAAGCATTACTTCTTTTCACCTCTCACAGACGGCGGCACCGCCCCACTCCACTCCGCCTCCCTACACCACCCGCGGGATCGAATTCCGGCCGCGGCGACTGCATTTTCGGTGGAGGCGAAAATTTCTGAGGCCCGTGTACATAGATTTAGGTGCACGTTAAAGAATCCCAGGTGGTCGAAATTTCCGGCGCCCTCTACATTAGCGTCTCTCATAATCATATCGTGGTTTTGGGACGTTAAACCTCAGATATTATTATTGTTACCTACACCACCAGCAGAGCGCACCGTGCGAAAGAGAATGCGTGAAAGATATAAGGCGCGTTCGTGCCGTAACTGGCATCTGATAAGCTAGCTTAGTCTTTTTTTTTATAGTCTAAGCTAGCTTATCAGATGCCGGTTACGGCACGAATTTACCGATTGATGCCTACGGGATCAGGTTTTTACCAGTTAATGAAGAAGACGATGGAGCACTTTATGATACTGTTATGTTGCTCGGCCTTCACAGTATTTGGAAAAAGTACATGGCAGTCCGCCATGCCGACATCAATACACTGCCCATTCGTGAATATTTCCGCCAAATGATCACGAAGTTTATTGAAGAGTGTAAAACGAAAGACCCAATTCCAGAGTGGCTCGAACATCTTGAGCCACTTATCCGTATAAAGGAGTTCTAGTCACTATGTAACCATTCCGGTCTTTACCTCTGTATGTACTGTTTATGCACTGTATTATTATTGTATGAGGTGCAAAAGTAAGTAATAAAGAAAAAAAAAGATAAGCTAGCTCAGTCGATTCAGCATTGGTCGCTTAACGTCGAGGCGGCAAGGTCGTGGGTTCGATTCCCAGCGGCGGCTATTTTTTGTTTTTTTTTCTTTCTCACCCGTTGGCGTCCATTTGATTGACGTCATATCCGTAACAGATGTACTTGGTTGACCCCGGCATAAAACACTTTCGTGTTAAAAAGAATAAAGGAATGCTAATAACACTAGTGTAATCACTCTTGTATAAGGAAGCGCACGTGTTATGAGGCACGAAGGCGAGAATATGCAAAAAAAGATATTTACAAGAAGCACTCGCAGAAAACGTACATACATTTACTCACAGATGTGAAAAAAGCAAGCAAAAAAAGACAAAAAGTATTTCCAAAAAGCAATAAAGCAATTCGGAGATATATATATTGAAGCGTCAGATGATTTCTTTGATGGATTGAATACATAAAGTTAGAATGTATCAGAATCTCTGAGAATGTTGTGGATATGTTAATGGTTTGTGCTAGGCAATAGGAATTGTTTTAGTGCTTCTGCAAATTTATCAGCATTTACTTCCTCAGCTATTCCTCTCGGCAGTTGATTCCACTCCTGGACTGACAAATGAAGAAAAAAAACGAAGTATATAGATCAGTGCGGGCGAATGGTTGACGAAGTTTAAATGAGTGGTCTAAACATGGGGACGTTGCATCTGACGTCGTTAATAATGAGGTAGTATAAGTCGTAGGGTTGTGATACAGCTTATGAAAGAATATTAAAAGGGACACCGTCCGTCTACTATGCAGCGTTGCAACATCAAAGCTGCACTGGAATAGGAAGAATAATTTGAGACGATGAAACTAAGAGCTTTGTTTTGTAATGTTTCTAGCCTCCTGATGAGGTATGCTTGATGATGGCTCCAAATAATTTTATTTTTTATTTATAATACCATCAGGGCCAAATGGCATTGAAGAGGGGAGTGGATACGATACATGAAAAATACAGAATAAGACAGTGCAATGAATGCAGGTAACAGAACATTTCTCCAGTTTATACAAAGAATAGTAGTTATTTCAAACAAGAAAAATACTAAAATAAAAAAATAAACAAACAAGAGCAGTTAGTACAGGTAACAGATTATCCTCGTTATACAATGTTATCTAATGTTTCATGGAAAGGTTTGCAGTCAGTGATGGTTGCGACGCTTGAGGGAAGATGGTTCCAATCCTGAGATGGACGGGGAATAAACGACTGAAAGAAAGACTCAGTGTGGCATGACGCGATTCCTACCTTATTACGATGATCAACGCGGTTTTAAATGTACGCAGGCCGGAGTATGAGGTCATTATTAAGTGTTGGATGGTGAAAAATTTTATGAAATAACGAAAGACGGGCGACTTTGCGTCGGTGAGCCAATGGAATAAGTGATAAGGTATTTTTCATTGAGGTTATACTGGCAGTGCGGTTGTAGTTAGAGAGGATGAATCTAGCAGAGTTATTTTGTACTAGTTCAAGAGAGGTGATAAGGTTAACATGACTGGGATCCCATATGGCAGACGCATACTCAAGTTTGGAGTGTATGAGAGACTTATAAAGCATTAGTTTTAAGGAAGAGGTTGCTTTGGAAAAGTTACGTCGTAAGTAGCCGAGCATGCGATTAGCATTGTTAATGACTACTCTACATGAGTTGTCCAACATAAGTTCTTTGTCAGCGCACCTAATTGGACTAGTTGGTTCTGCATGTCTACGATGTGTGTGCGCTTTGAAGACGCGGACAGGGAAGATACAGGACACACACTGCACAACTTTCAACTTATTTATTACAAAGAGGGAAGCGTCACATATATATACACTGAAGCACGTGACCCAGAGCATCCGCACACAAATCGCTCAGGCTTCAAAAACTGCAATTCTTTCTTTGATAATGAGAATGAAGCTATGCTTACCCATGAATCTGCGCGTTCCAAAATTGTATTCGCTTCTACCATGAACCTCGCGGATTGATTATGGTTGCGGTATATGACGGTGCACTGATCAAATTTCGGGGGGCATAAGCACCTTTGGCAGTGAGTAGCTAGATGACCATAAAAACCATTCCTGACATCACTGTTGTGTTCTCTTAGGCGCTCGTTGAGGCAACGCCCCGTTTGCCCTACGTATACCTTTCCACAAGAAAGTGAAATGTTGTACACTACGTCCTGTTGGCACTGAACAAATCTAATTTTGTGGTTCACGTCACAGACGGGTGGCTTACTGGAGCAAGGCTCTGTTAATTTGCACAGTCTGGATAGTTTTTGCGGGGCGGAAAATACGACGTTCACACTGCCCTTTCAAGCAGGTTTCTTAAGATTGTGTGAAATGCGACGAATGTACGGAATTACAGCAACCTTGACGTTCCGGCTACTCTTATCGTTGTTCTGTTGACAACAGTATTGCTTCCCTATTCTTTTCACTAACCCTTCAGATACCGACACTAACACGTGGTCGGGGTAGCCTGACGCCTGTAGACGACCTACTTGCTCTAAAAAACATTGCTGTAGAAGGTGAGGACATGATTTCTTAAGAGCATTATTTAGGCACATGTTAGCGATGCTTCTTTTTACAAGTTTAGAATGAGCCCAGCCATAAGGTAGAATCGGTTTATTACTCCTTGGCTGATACCCCCAGCAAGTCTGGTAGTCACGAAAGGTGATGCATAGATCCAAAAATTTAATGGAACCGTTTGACGGAAGTTCGTTGGTGACTTGCAACGGTTGGTGACTTGCCATTAGAACGTTTGTCAAAAATTACTAAGAAATCATCGACAAACCTGAATATTTTAAGAACATTGAAAAGTGCGAACTTATCTTTGAGAGGCTCGTCTACTTGACCTAGGTATAGTTCACTCAAAACAGGCGCCAAGCTAGAGCCAATGCATATGCCACTTCGCTGCAGGTAAAGACACCCGTCCCAGCGTACATATGTAGAGCACAGGTAAAAGGATACTACTTCGAGAAAGCTCGCTGCAGGAATACCTACATTATTTTGAAAGCTAATTGCCCCAAACTGGTCAATACTTGCCTCAATGCACTTGAGCAGACCAGCTTGAGGAATCGAATAATATAGAACTTTGACATCTATCGACAGAGCATCAAGGATCATGTCTTCCTGTTTACCAAAGAATTCCACTACTTCCATTGAATCTTTAACTCTGAAGGGATCCTCGCCCATAAGAAGGTTGAGTTTGTCTTGAAGGAAAATGGCTTTTTCTTTCTGCCACGTGTTCTTCTCAGAAACAATAACCCTGAGGGGGCAACATGGCTTGTGCGTTTTTGCGCTATAGAATACTTCTAAGGCGTCATTCTTACAAGCACTTATTCTCTTGACTAGTCCGGGAAGATGAAAGCTGTCACATAGCTTTTTCGCTTTCTTTTTTAATTCCCTCCAGGAAACAGCGTCATAGCTGTCGAACACGGACTTGAGAGCTTCACGGGCTTTTTCTTTGTACAAGCTAACAGGCATAACTGCAAAGCCCCCTTCTTTGTCAGAGTTCAGCACGCACAACGAGTTCGCTCTCAAATTAGACGCTATCCAAGGTATGGGCTGCGCCACAGAATCAATTTTGCATTTGGTTACAGCACCAACACCACTGCTGATGAACTGTTCAGTTTCACTTGAAGCGGTGAGGTTAGAAATGTCTCTCACCCGAGAAAGGAGGTCCGGTCTGCTCTGCGCTGGCAGGACGGCATACTTCGGTCCTAGGCTTAGCATCCTGGCTACTTCTTCGGAGACTTGAGCGTTGTCAAGAACAATTAGTCGGCTTTCGGTAGGCTTCTTTTTCTGCGGTAGTTGCGCGCGCAGTTATGGGAGAGTCACCTGCCACAACCATTCCGTTGTCTGGTCTGCTAAGCGGTGGTATTCATACGTGCTCGTTCCAGCACGCGAAACACAAAGTCTGTTTCCTAATTGAAGAGATAGGAGAGTCCTGTAGTGCCTCGCTTGCCTTGGCCACTCAGATTTGAGAATCTTGCAAATGCGATTGCCATGACCAACAGACGGGCTGACCCCACCAAAGAGCCACCTAGCATCTGCCGGAAGCGTTTTGTTGCGGATGCAAAAGGAACACACACGAGCCCTGCAAGTAGTCACTGCTATGAGCGATACCCTGACATTGTGACTAGACGAAACACTGTTGAAAGAGCCCGATGTATTAGAAATGAGGTTTGTCAGCGCACTAATGGGCTAGTTGGTTGTGCATGTCTACAATGTGGGTGCGCTTTCAAGACGCGGACAGGGAAGAGACAGGACACACACTGCGCAACTTTCAACTTATTTATTACAAATAGGGAAGCGTCACATATATATATACTGAAGCACATGACCGAGAGCATGCGCATACAAATCACTCAGCCTTCAAAAACTGCAATTGTTTCTGTGATAATGAGAATGAAGCTGTGCTTACACATGAATATGCGCGTTGCAAAATTAATTTGGCTTCTACTATGAGTCTCACGGATTGATTATGGTTGTGGTATATGACGGTGCAATGATCAAATTTCGGGTTGCATAAGCACCCTTGGCAGTGAGTAGCTAGGTGACCGTAGGAACCATTCCTGACATTATTGTTGTGTTCGTTTAGGCACTCGTTGAGGCAATGACCCGTTTGCCCTACGTATACCTTTCCACAAGAAAGTGGAATGTTGTGGAATAAATCCACAAGAAAGTGGAATAAATAACGTGATCGTCAGCAAATAGACGAATTTTTGAAGTTAACCCGATGTGAATATTGCCACGCCCGCTTCTGCTTTTATTTTGATGTGTTCGAGTTTGACCAGCAAGGACGGTTGTCAACGCTCGACGCTGGCCCCGAAGCAGTGTTCGAGAAGCTTCACGATTCTGGTAGATTGTTTTGTTAAGATTGCGCGCCGCACGCGAATGTTCCAGCGTTGTCGAGAGATAACGCCGCCACCAGCGATATTGCTGGAAAGTTCCAAAGCACCTGTATAAAAGCCGACGCGCCTGACCGCTTGTCAGTTGATCGACGGACGACGCCCTGTTCGCCGCTATCATTGTACAGCGTGTATTGCTGTAGTTCTAGTTCTGATTTTCCAGCCACAAGTTCGGCCAAATAAACAGTTTCATCCTGCAAACGCCGACTGCTGTCTTCGTCGACGTCACGACCACGTGACATCTGGTGGAGGTGCTGCTTCATGATCCGGACGCCACCGCGGAGCGCTGACCCAAGCCCAAGCCGCGACGAGGACGACGGCAAGGAAATCCCGGATCGTCGAACAAGCCGCAGGCAGAAGGGACTGCAGCCAGAGCACGGGCTCCTTCCCGAAAAACCCAGGCAGCCGCAGATCTCAACATCGACCACAGCGACGATGACCGACCACGTGCAGCCTGCGCCAATCCTTTTTCGCCAGCCCAAGGAGCCGCCCACCTTCCGCGGATCGTCGTTCGAAGACCCGGAAAGCTGGCTGGAAGCCTACGACCGAGTCGCCCTTTTCAATTCCTGGACCAGTGAAGACAAGCTACAGCATGTCTTCTTCGCCTTGGAGGACGCAGCTAGAACATGGTTCGAGAACCAAGAGCGAACCCTGACAACATGGGACGTTTTTCGCAGCAGGTTCCTGGCAACATTCACCAGCGTTGTCCGCAAGGAGAGGGCCGAGGCTCTGCTCGAAACCCGCGTGCAGCTGCCAAACGAAAACGTGGCACTCTTCACAGAAGAAATGACGAGACTGTTCCGCCACGCAGACCCTGAGATGCCCGAGGAGAAGAAAGTTCGCTTCCTCATGCGAGGAATCAAGCAGGAGCTGTTCGCGGGACTAATCAGAAACCCACCCAAGACCATCCAAGAATTCCTCGCGGAGGCAACAACAATCGAGAAGACGCTCGAGATGCGCACTCGGCAGTACAATCGCCGCGCATTCCAAGACAGCGCAGCAGTTCACGCCCTCGGCTCCGACGACTTGCGCGAAACGATACGAGCCATCGTGCGAGAGGAGCTGCGAAAGCTCGCACCTTTTACACAGCCCGAAGTGACGTCGATTGCGGACGTTGTACGCGAGGAAATCCAACAATCACTGGGTGTTCCTCAACCGGCACCGCCGCAGCTGCAAGCAATGAGCTATGCTGCTGCAGCCCGACGCAACGCCCCCCCTCCTCGCCCACGTCAAGACGCCGCGCCGCCCCAGCAGTTCCGCCGCCAGGCGCCACCGCCGCCACCACCGACGTCATACCGCCCGCCAGCCGGTCAGCGATACGCGCCGAGGAAGACCGACGTTTGGCGCGCCCCCGACCATCGTCCACTCTGCTACCACTGCGGAGAAGCCGGCCACACCTACCGCCGCTGCCATTATCGACAGATGGGACTGCGTGGGTTCGCCGTCGACGCGCCGCGTCCACAGCAGGGGGAACGACCACGTGACATCGCCGACTACCTGGCAGGAGCGCAGTGGACCCCCCGAGGACCTTCCCGATCGCCGTCGCCAGGCCGCTACGCCTCTCCCCAACGCCGACCATACACTGGCCCAACCCGGGGCCGGTCACCTAGCCCGCATCCGGAAAACTAAGGGCAGCAACCGATGGAGGTGCGGTTGCTGTACGACGAAATACCGAAGACCCTCCGCCGCCGACGCCGCCGCCACGACGAAGGCTTCAGGACACGACGCGAACCCCTGACGACGAAACCTCGCGGACCGAAGTAGACCTGACGACGCAACGTGGAAGCAGCGGAACAAACCGACGTAGCCGTGACCCGACGCCACGACCTAACTGCAACGCAAGACGACGAACTAGCGACCTCGACGTTCTTATCGACGGCCACAGCATCACAGCCCTCGTCGACACCGGAGCCAACTATTCTGTCATCAGTGGACCGTTCGCCACGAAGCTGAAGAAAGTTAGGACAGCCTGGGAAGGCCCCGAAATCCGGACAGCTGGAGGTCACCTCGTAACCCCGGAGGGAATCTGCACAGCGAGACTCACCATTAACAACCGGATTTATCCCGCGAACTTCGTAATCCTGCCGCGTTGCTCGAGAGATTTCATCCTTGGTATGGACTTCTTAGGCCTTCATGGTGCAATCATCGACCTGAAGTCTAAGTCAATAACACTGTCCACGGAAAAGGCACTACCGCCGCACACTACGCCAAGAAAGCACGCCTTGAATGTGCTGGAAGACCAGGTCACCATTCCCCCTCGCTCCAGCGTCATCATTTCCGTCGGCACTCAGAAATCAGCAGACCTCGAAGGCGTTGTTGAGGGCGACCAGCACCATATGATTAACCGCAAGATTTGCGTCGCAAGATGAGTAGCAGAGCAGCGGGCAGGGAAAGCAACAGTTATGCTCACGAATTTCAGCAACGAGTACAAGCACGTGAGCAAAGGCACGACGGTCGCCTACATCGAAGAAATCGTAGAAGCCAGCAATGCTTTCGGCCTCACCGATTCTCCCGAGCCTACTCCGACGAATAAAGCACCGCAACCAGCTTTCGACATCAATCCCAGCCTTCAGAAGCACAAACAAGAACAGCTCAAAACCCTGCTCTTGCAATACAAGGACTGCTTTTCGTCGTCGTCAAGAATTCGGCAGACTCCCGTGGCAAAACATCGCATCATAACAGAGGAAAGCGCCAGACCACTCCGTCAGAGCCCGTACAGAGTTTCGACGCGAGAACGCGAGGCCGTGAAGAAACAGGTCGACGAAATGCTACGCGACGACATCATCCAGCCGTCGAAGAGTCCGTGGGCATCCCCTGTGGTGCTAGTGAAGAAGAAGGATGGGACTCTACGTTTTTGCGTCGATTATCGTCGCCTGAACAAAGTCACGAAGAAGGACGTGTATCCCCTTCCCCGGATAGGCGACACCCTGGATCGATTACACAACGCAAAGTACTTTTCGTCGATGGACCTCAAGACCGGTTACTGGCAAATAGAAGTCGACGAGAGAGACCGAGAAAAGACTGCTTTTATAACACCAGACGGCCTGTTCGAGTTCAAGGTCATGCCCTTTGGTCTTTGCTCGGCACCTGCGACTTTTCAACGGGTTATGGATACAGTACTGGCCGGCTTGAAGTGGCAGACGTGTCTCGTGTACTTGGACGACGTCGTTGTGTTTTCCTCAAACTTCGACGAACACCTTCGGCGCCTTGAAGTTGTACTTCAAGCAATCAAGACCTCCGGACTCACCTTGAAGCCTGAAAAGTGCCGCTTCGCGTACGAGGAGCTCTTGTTCTTGGGTCACGTAATCAGTAAGGATGGTGTTCGCCCGGACCCGCGGAAAACAGCTGCCATCGCTGACTTCCCGACGCCCACCGACAAGAAGGCCGTACGCCGTTTTCTCGGCTTGTGCGCCTATTACAGACGTTTCGTCAAGGAATTTTCACGGATCGCCGAGCCACTGACGCAACTCACGAAGGCCGACGTCGAATTCAGTTCAAGCATTTCAAGAACTGAAACGACGCCTGCAGACGCCTCCCATACTTGCGCATTTCGACGAATACGCCGATACGGAAATCCACACCGACGCAAGCAGCGTAGGACTCGGCGCCGTCCTTGTGCAAAAGACCGACGGATTCGAAAGGGTCATCAGTTATGCTAGCCGGTCGCTATCAAAGGCAGAAATCAACTACTCCACAACAGAAAAGGAGTGCCTGGCCATCGTCTGGGCTACATCAAAGTTTCGCCCCTACCTCTACGGCCGGCCCTTCAAAGTTGTGAGCGACCACCACGCCTTGTGTTGGCTAGCTAACTTGAAGGACCCTTCAGGTCGCCTCGCACGGTGGAGCCTACGACTTCAGGAATTTGACATAACCGTCGTTTACAAGTCCGGAAGAAAACACTCCGACGCTGACTGCCTGTCCCGCGCCCCCGTCGACCCACCGCCGCAGGACGACACGGAGGATGACTGCTTCTTGGGAACCATAAGTGCCGAAGACTTCGCCGAACGACAGCGAGCGGACCCAGAACTCAGGGGCCTTGTGGAATACCTCGAGGGCAGGACCACCGTTGTTCCCAAGGTATTCACGCGAGGACTGACGTCGTTTTTCTTGCGCAACGGTGTTCTCCTTAAGAAGAACTTCTCGCCGCTTCGAGCCGATTCCCTTCTCGTAGTGCCCTCGACATTGCGATCAGAGGTCCTCCAGGCTCTGCATGACGACCCGACGTCTGGACACCTGGGTGTTTCTCGCACGCTCGCAAGAATACAGGAAAAGTACTACTGGCCGCGCCTTGTCGCCGACGTAACTCGCTACGTCAAGACCTGCCGGGACTGTCAGCGACGCAAGACACCGCCGACTAGGCCAGCCGGACTTCTGCAGCCTATCGAGCCACCTCGACGGCCGTTCCAGCAAATTGGGATGGACTTACTGGGGCCGTTCCCGACGTCCAATACCGGAAACAAATGGATCGTCGTAGCTACCGACTACCTCACCCGCTACGCCGAGACAAGGGCCCTACCTAGAGGCAGTGCCGCCGAGGTAGCGAAGTTCTTCGTTGAGAACATCCTCCTGCGTCATGGCGCCCCAGAGGTCCTCATCACCGACAGAGGTACGGCGTTTACTGCTGACCTAACTCAGGCAATACTGAGATACAGCCAAACAAGCCACCGCCGGACCACAGCGTACCACCCACAGACCAATGTCCTCACCGAGCGGCTAAACAAGACCATCGCCGACATGCTGGCCATGTATGTCGACGTCGAACACAAGACGTGGGATGCCATCCTTCCGTATGTGACCTTCGCATACAACACGGCCATGCAAGAAACTACGCAAATGACGCCGTACAAGCTGGTCTACGGAAGGAGCCCGGCAACGACGTTCGACGCAATACTACCAACCGCCACCGACGAAGACGACCTAGATGTAGCCGCCTATTTGCAACGCGCCGAAGAAGCTCGACAGCTCGCCCGCCTGCGCATCAAGAACCAGCAGAGGGTCGACAGCCGTCACTATAATCTCCGACGACGCCACATGGAGTACCAACCCGGTGACCGTGTGTGGGTCTGGACGCCGATACGCCGACGTGGGCTCAGTGAAAAACTTCTTCGGCGATACTTCGGGCCATACAAGGTGCTTCGACGTCGCAGCGCTCTTGACTACGAGGTTGTCCCGGACGGCATTACGAACTCCCAGCGACGCCGCGCACGACCTGAAGTCGTCCATGTCGTGCGCCTTAAGCCGTTTCTTGCGCGTTAGCGACCCTGGAGACTCTACTTTTTCCTTTGTTATTGTAATTTAATTGTGTATGCACTTGTTTTTTCCTTTCCATGTTCTGTTGCAAGCATCGGGACGATGCTTTTTCACAGGGGGGCAATGCCACGCCCGCTTCTGCTTTTATTTTGATGTGTTCGAGTTTGACCAGCAAGGACGGTTATCAACGCTCGACGCTGGCCCCGAAGCAGTGTTCGAGAAGCTTCACGATTCTGGTAGATCGTTTTGTTAAGATTGCGCGCCGCACGCGAATGTTCCAGCGTTGTCGAGAGATAACGCCGCCACCAGCGATATTGCTGGAAAGTTCCAAAGCACCTGTATAAAAGCCGACGCGCTTGACCGCTTGTCAGTTGATCGACGGACGACGTCCTGTTCGCCGCTATCATTGTACAGCGTGTATTGCTGTAGTTCTAGTTCTGATTTTCCGGCCACAAGTTCGGCCAAATAAACAGTTTCATCCTGCAAACGCCGACTGCTGTCTTCGTCGACGTCACGACCACGTGACAATATTGTTAATCAAGGTTAACAATGCTGGCCCCAATACTGAAACCTGGGGTAGACCGGAACCATGGGGTACACCTGGGGTACAGTGAGACACAACGCTTTCAATCAAAACCGCTTGACGCCTATCGCTTATCTACTCTTGAACCCAATCAATGACCTGGTTGTCTATTTGAAGAATTCTCATTTTATATATCAAACGCTTGTGGCCCACCCTTTCGAAGGACTTTTCAAAGTCAATGAAGATTGCGTCAGTTTGGTGTTAGTTCATGCAAGTTCGTGTGAATTTCAGTAAGTTCGAAAAGCTGTATCTCACAAGAGCGTCCCCATTTAAAGCCATGTTGGTTTGAAAATAGAATGTTGTTGTCAGCCATGCATTTCGTAATTTTAGAAGACAAAATGGGTTCAAACAGCTTGCAAGTGGAAGATGTCAGTGATAGTGGATGATAATTTGTGATTTAATTCTTTTCACCCTTTTTAAATATGGGCACTACATGAGCAAGTTTCCAGTCATCAGGAATTTGGATCGTGTCTAATGATTGATTGAAAATGAGTATGAGGGCTGAGTAAACCTTAGTAAGTTTCAGCAATTTTGTGTTAATACCATCGGGGCCAGGACTTGGGTATGATGGCAAACGCGCGATAGCTTTCTCAGCTCTATTACAGGTTATAATTATGCAAGGTGCGTCACATTCGGGTGTAGTATTGTTGCTCATCCTGTCAATATTGAAAAGATAAGAAGTGCTGAATAGGAGCACTGGATCTAAAATATAAGAAGTGCGGAGTGAACACTTCAGCGAGGTGCTTACCACTTAGGACTTCGTCGTCAAGCGTTAACTCCAAGAGAAGGCTGCTCTTCGTAGGCCGCAATAGGTCCTTCAGAGTACGCCATGTTTTCTTAGCATCATAAAGAATATCGATAAAATTGTTGGTGTAGTAATCAACACGTGATTTTGTAATACCAGCACTTATTTATTTCGCATTTTTTTACAATGCTTAAGCATTTCGGTGTCTCCATATCTTAGGAAATCGCCAAAAATTTTGTCTCTCGCTTTGATTCTTTTAACAAGCTCGTAGGTAATCCAGGGTTTCCTCGCTTTTTTAAACTTTCTAACTTGTACCACTGGAAAGAATATTTATGAATATCAACAGTTTTTTCAAGAAAAGTATTGTTTGATAGGTTTGGATCGCACTTTTTACCATTTAAAATTTTATTCCATTCTGACAATGCAATGTGCTCACGAAAATTATCTACTGTATGGTTACTTATCATCCGCGTACTTTTTGTCGAGTGCTCTAGTCAAGCGTGCGGTAAAGAATACTGCGGAATGAAACAAAACAAAGGTAAATGGTGCTCACTGCACTGAGAAGCACTCTTGTTTTTACAGCACTTTTGTCATGATTAGTTAGACAAAGAACAATCAAAGTTTCAATAGATGCGTTCACGCGAGTAGGCAGGGTAATATTATTTGAAAAAAATCACGCCAGATCCACAAAGTGAATGATGATTGAGGAACTGGCTCAGAGATAATCGGGTAAACCATGAATGCAGCGTACAATTTCACAACTGTCATATAAAGACGTCACACGTTTTTACAGTAGTGATTCTGGTTAGGATGTTGGGGAACCACAAGCGGTCGCAGACCTTGCAGCTGCGGCCGAACGTGTGGTCGAGGAAATCGCGCTTCAAGCGCGCGTCGGCGCCACCCACTTCAGGTAGCGACCGCTTTCGACGCTTGGCCACTGCATCGCACAACCGTACCTCTTCCAGGTTCTCTTGCCGCCGCTTCCGCGCTGCTTCGGCTTCGCGGGCTGGAATCTCGGAGTCCGCACGACGCTGACATCGCTCTGGGGCCTCGCGAGCTCTCACCGCAGGGGTCTTGGCGGCGAGCCTGCGCTGCTGCTGCCTTGCGAGCCCTCCACTCCGCCGCCTTGTCTTTTTCGTTCATGTTATTAGTACCGAAGCGCATTGCCGGAGTGGAGCGAGCGCGACTTGCTACAGTTGGCTATGCTATATGTGGCTTTGCATGCGGTAATATTGCTACGTAGCTAACCCATCAAGAGCCAGACATTCTGCATACAGAAGACGACAAAGAGGACAGGCCTGTCGGTCTGCTGTGGGTGCTGTCCTCCATCTTGACCGATGCTGTGCACATCAGTGCAAATACACTTGTAAATAGTCACGCCTCGTGTCATTTTACGTAACATCATTGCTGCAATACCGTCGACGCCTACAAATCCTCTACTGACGCTGCCCACACACCACAGCCTGCTTGAAGTAAAAGTCGACAATGTTCCTGTGACCGCCCTCGTTGACACAGGCGCGCACCTGTCTAATATGAGCGCCCCCCTACGCCGCCGTTTGCCGAAGATTATGACGCCGTCCACGAAACAGGCAATACGTGTTGCCGATGGCGGTACTGTAGATGTAATTGGAACGTGCACTGCTCGTGTCAGCATTGCCGGTCGTCACACCGTCGTCCTTTTCGCCGTTCTATCTCGTTGCCCTCATGACCTCATACTTGGCCTTGATTTCATTTCGGCACACTCGGCCTTAATTGACTGTTCTTCTGGTACACTCAGCCTCGATCTTCCTCTTCTCGCCGATAACTGCGAAAAGCCCGTCAGCCGCTTGAGCCCAAGCACTTTCGTTCGCCTGCCACCTCGACCAGTGACGTACGTCTGTTTGTCATCGACCCCTCCAGTTCCCGACGGCGACTACATCGTTACACCTATAACAGACGCACGACTTACGCGCAATATTACTGAACCGCATACCATCGCCACCATAGTGGATAACTCCGTCTTCCTTCCGCTCCTCAATTTCGGCCTCATCCCCCAAGTGTTGCCCTACCAGATGTCGCTCGCCCAACTCACAGCTATAACCGACGATGACATCAACGTTGTCGCCGTAACTGCTCCGGACCAAGCTGAAGTCTCACGGTTGCCCGGTTCTGACGCCGTCATTTTTCGAAACATGATTGGATCAGACCTTTCTCCTGATCAGGTCGACGCTCTCTCCCAGGTCTTGGCCTCCTATAGTGACATTTTCGATATCCATGATCGTCCCTTGGGCCAGACTAAGATTGTCACTCACCGAATTAACACCGGTGACTCTGCACCCATCCACCGTCGGCCTTACCGCGTGTCTACATCAGAGCGAAGAGTGATTCAAAAAATCACAGCATATCCACGGAGTGAATGATGATGAGTGGGCGGAGCTGCGGAGGTTCATCGGTAAACCGTGAATCTTCCGTGAATTCTGCCCAGTACATCATCACCGACGTAAGATCGGGCGCGTTTATACTAAAGGCTCGATGAGTTATGACGACTTGCAGCTCACTTCAATTTTACATGTACGCTGTGAATTTTCATTGTTTAGAAAACCATTGCTTTAGAAAACATCTGGCGTCTTTCGTTAAGCAGCTGGCGTCTTTTCGTTTTGCTTTAGAAACATCTGGCGTCTTTCGTTGGTTTATTTCATCAATCAACGGCGTTTTGAACAAACTTTTTATTGTTTAATCACGCACAGGAGAAATCTCACCAGGCACTACCTTGGGGGTAAACAATGGCTGCTAATGGGAATGAGAGACAGAAGAAGTCGGCTTTTAGCTAACACTTACACTTCTACTAACGTTTCCTACTGGAACATGCCAATGGCTGCTAATGGGGAATGAGAGAAAGAAGAATTCGGCTTTTAGTTAACGCGCACGCTGCGAATTTTTTATTGTTCAACAACGCACAGGAAAAATCTCCTATCGGCACCACCTTGGAGGTCAAGATCTGGTACTAGCGTTACGACTGGTTACGCACTACTACGACTACGAGGGACGAACGGGTGCCGCATTAAGGAGCTTCGCCCCTAAAAGAAGTGGCCAAAATGCTAGCGAAAGATATCATCGAGCCATCGTCTAGCCCTTGGGCCTCCCCCGTGGTATAAGTAAAGAAGAAAGACGGCTCCTGGCGTTTCTGCATTGAATAGAGGTCCCGAACCGGATTTTGACGTCAACACGAGCCTTCCGAAAGCCAAGCAAGACCAACTCAAAACCCTGCTTCTGCAATACAAGGACTGTTTCTCGTCGTCATCGCGGGTCCGACAAACGCCCCTTGCGAAGCACCGCATTATAACAGAAGAAAACTCTCGACACTCCGTAAGAGCCCCTACAGAGTTTCTACTCGAGAGCGCGACGCGATATAGAACCAAGTCGACTAGATGCTACGCGACATCATCCAGCCGTCCAAGAGTCCGTGGGCGTCACCCGTGGTGTTAGTGAAGAAGATTCTGCGTCGATTACCGGCGCCTGAACAAAATCGCGAACAAGGATGTGTACCCCCTCCCACGAATAGACAACTTGGATCGACTTCACCACGCGACGTACTTTTCGTCGATGGACCTCAAGACCGGTGACTGGCAAATCGAAGTCGACGAGAGAGACCGAGAAAAGACTGCCTTTATAACACCCGACGGCCTCTTTGAGTTCAAGGTCATGCCTTTCGGTCTTTGCTCGGCACCTGCGACGTTCTAGCGTGTCATGGACACCGTACTGGCCCGATTGAAGTAGCAGACGTGCCTTGTATATTTGGACGACGTCGACGTGTTTTCCTCCACCTTCGACGAGCATCTCCGGCGGCTTCAGGCAGTACTTCAAGCAATCAAGGCCTCTGGACTGATCCTGAAGCCACAAAAGTGCCGATTGGCGTACGACGAGCTCTTGTTTCTGGGTCATGTGATCAGCAAGCCTGGAGTGCGCCCAGGCCCGTGGAAAACAGCTGTCATCGCCGACTTCGCGCCACCCACGGCCGTGCGCCGATTTCTCGGCTTATGCGCCTATTAGAGACGCTTTGTCAAAAACTTTTCACGGATCGCCGAACCACTGACGCTTCTCACGAAGAATAACGCGGAATTCAGGTGGGAAACGGCGCAAGTGTAAGCCTTTCAAGAACTTAAAAGACGCCTGCAGATGCCACCCATACTTGCGCATTTCGTCGATTGCGCCGATATGGAAATATACACCGACGCATGCAGCGTAAGACTCGGTGCCGTCCTTGTGCAAAAGACTGACGGGCTTGAAAGGATTATTATTTATGCTAGCCGGTCACTATCCAAGGCAGAAGCAAACTATTCCAAAACAGAAAAGGAATGCCTTGCCATCCTCTCGGCTACGTCAAAAGTTTCGCCCCTACCTCTACGGCAGGCCCTTCAAAGTTGTCAGTGACCATCACGCCTTATGTTGGCTAGCTAACTTGAAGAGCCCTTCAGGTTGTCTCGCACGATGGAGTCTGAGGCTTCGAGAATTCGATATTACGGTCGTGTACAATTCCGGACGAAAACACTCTGACGACGACTGCCTGTCTCGTGCCCCCGTCGACGCGCCGCCGCAAGACGACGACGATAACTGCTTCCTCCGAACTATAAGTGCCGACGACTTCGCCCAAAGGCAACGGGCCGACGCGGAATTGGGCGGCCTTATTGAGTACCTCGAGTGCAAGACCGCCGTTGTTCCGAAGGTATTCAAGCGAAGACTGCCGTCGTTTTTCTTACGGAGCGGCGTTCTCCTGAAGAAGAACTTCTCGCCACTTCGAACCGACTACCTTCTCGTCGTGCCCTCATCATTGCGACCAGAAATCCTCCAGGCCCTACACGACGACCCGACGGCTGGACACCTCGGTGTTTCCCGCAGGGGCGCCAGAATACGGGAAAACTACTACTGGCCCCGCCTCGCTGTCGACGTCGCCCACTACGTTAAGACTTGCCGAGATTGCCAGCAATGGAAGACACCGCCGACTAGGCCAGCGGGACTTCTGCAGCCAATCGAACCACCTCACCGGCCACTCCAGCAAAACGGGATGGACCTACTGGGGCCGTTCCCGACGTCGACTTCCGGCAACAAGTGGATCGTCGTAGCAACTGACTACCTCACCCGCTACGCCGAGACAAAGGCCTTGCCCAAAGGCAGTGCCGCCGAGGTAGCCAAGTTCTTCGTGGAGAACATCGTCTTGCGTCATCGCGCCTCATCACATCACAGACAGAGGTACAGACAGAGGTACCGCCTTTACTGCGGACTTAACTCAGGCGATCTTCAAATACAGCGAGACGAGCCGCCGCCCCACCACCGCCGACCACGCGCAGACCAATGGCCTCACCGAACGTCTAAATAAGACCATCGCCGACATGCTGGCCATGTACGTCGACGTTGAGCACAAGACGTGGGACGCCGTCCTTCCGTACGTGACCTTCGCATACAACACGGCCGTCCAAGAAACAACGCAGATGACGCCGTACAAGTTGGTCTACGGAAGGAGCCCGGCGACGACGCTCGACGCCACGCTACCGAACGTCACCGACGAAGAAAACCTTGACGCCGCCGCTTACTTACAAGGTGCCGAAGAAGCTCGGACAGCTCGCCCGCCTGCGCATCAAGAACCAGCAGAGGGTCGACAGCCGTCGCTACAATCTTCGACGACGCTTCGTGGAATACCAGCCCGGCGACCGTGTTTGGGTCTGGACGCCGATACGCCGACGTGGGCTTAGCGAAAAACTCCTTCGGCGATACTTCGGGCCATACAAGGTTCTTCGACGTCTCGGCGCTCTTGACAACGAGGTCATCCCGGACGGCATTACGAACTCCCAGCGACGCCGCGCATGGCCTGAAGTCGTCCATGTCGTTCGCCTTAAGCCGTTTTTTTGCGCGTTAGCGAACCTAGGGACTCTACTTTTCCTTTGTTATTGTAATTTATTTATGTACATGCACTTGTTCTTTTTTCTCTTTTCTTTGTTCTTTCGCAAGCATCGGGACCATGCTTTTTCAGAGGGGGCCAATGCCACGCCCACTACGTGTTTTATTAACGCGATAGCGTTAAGGAGCTCTCGTCGCAGAAATTCCGCGGTCGGCGTCGGCGCCGGCACCGTTGGCTGTGAGCGATAAATCATCATCTTGTCCGTGAACGAGAAATAGAGAAAGCTGCAACTAAAATAAATAATAAAAAAAACCCGCATTTCCCCGAAGGGGAGTATGAGGAAGTGCGAAGCACGGGGTGATGCTATGAGGGGGCGCGCGCGACTAATCTGCAGAGCCGAGCGAAGGAGACGGCAGCGAGAGAGCACGCGCCAGCCGACCCACGGAGGTCTGGCCGTTTTTAAGTGCAAAGCACTTTTACTGATGATGATGATCTGTCTTCCGAACTCGTTCCAAAGAACCCGCAACGCGTTCAACTTGTTGGCGGCGTTGCGCACGCCCGAGATGGGGCTCAGGTTGTTGTCGAACCACAGTCGATCGCACACCGCGCAGCTATATCCGAAGCTGCGGTCCAGGAAGTCTCGCTTGAAGCGCGCGTCAGGCCGATCGAATTCGAGGGCCCGCGCTTGCTCACGCATCGCGCGTCCCCGCGCTAGATCGGCTTCGGGGTGCTCGACTCGCTTCGCACGCTTTCGTTCGGCGTCTCGCCGCCGGCCTTCATCACCACAGGCAATGCGCGGGGCGCGCGCAGCCACGGAGCGGAGGGCGGAGCGCGCGCAGTCACGTGGGGCGTGACGTTGCTGCGCCGTTGCTACAGACGCTCCTCTCCGCTCCTCGCGCCGTTGCTATGGGACGGCGGATTCAGGGTCGCTTATAAAGTGCATTCGCACTTAAAAATGTTGGGTCCGAGTGAGAATCGAACCCAGGCCGTCTGCGTGGCAAGCAGGTGTTCTACCACAAATGCCACGCCTATGCTTGGAGTTGCATTGAAAGTAACTTTCATGCTTCCCAAAAATACGCGTCCTGTATACAGGTGTCAGAGTACGAGATGTAATATGGCAGTAATATTGCATGGTACAAGCGTACATTGCCATCAGGCGTCACACCACGTCAATATCATAACGACTTGGTGGTTTAAAGACAGCCACCCATTACAAAAGGCACACACATTACTGCGCGTATTCCCTTAAGATACGTAGTGGGTGTATCGCAGCTTCGAAAAAGGTTCTCGCGCATAATTGCTCCTGGTTTAAAGCATGCTACCCATTACATAAGGCACACACCTTATTGCGCGCATTCTGTTCAACACTCGTAGTGTTCGAAGTGCGCACTAGGGACAGGATATTGCTATCGCGTTCAACTCTTAAAGGCGATGCTTAAGCGTCCCCCAATTTTTTTATGTATTCGGGTTTGACCAGCAAGGACGTTTATCAACGATCGACGCTGTCCGCAAACCAGTGTTCGAGAAGCTTCGCGATTGTAGTAGATCGTTTTCTTAAGATCGCGCGCCACTCGTGAATGTTCCATATTTGTAGAGAGATAATGCCGCCACCAGCGATATTGCTGGAAAGTTTGATAGCGCCTGTATAAAGGCCGACGCGCTTGACCGCTTGTCAGTTTTTCAACGGTCGACGCTCTGTTCGCCGCTATCAGCGTATTGCCCTAGTTTGACTTTCAGTTTCCCGGCCACAAGTTCAGCCAAATAAAATGTTCCATCTCGGATACGCCGTCTGCTGCCTTCGTCGACGTCACGACCACGTGACTCTATCAGTAACGCCTGCGGAGGTTTCAAGAAAAACAGATTTGGACAAGCGGCTGTGACCGTAATGTCGCGTACCACACAAAAGTGACTGACTGTGTGTGTGCTATGGTATGTACTGTCTTTCTCTCTCTCTTTCCTCTCCCTCACCCTGTTCCCGTGTGTAGGGCAGCAAACCGGTTTTCTCAAACTGGTTAACCTCGCTGCCGTTCCTTCTCTATTATTTCTTCCCTTTCTTCTTCTAATGGAACGAGCGTATCAAAGTTAAGCCTCAATTTCTCGTTTGGGCCGCATTTATCTCGCGTGTAGTCACGAAGCTTCTTCCGAGCTTACTGAATGCACGGCGAAAAACCTTCTACTATTCAGATCATGCTTGATCTTAAAGGGGCCAGGACACCCAATTTTCGATCGTAATTTGTGTTATGTGGGTTAATCCTTGTGCATTCACAAATAAGCTGTCGAAATTTTAACGCATTTGGTTGAGCACCTAATTTATAATCAAATATTTTTGTAAACACTCGAGCCCCCTGAAAGTCGGGCAACACTGGCGCACCCGCAAGCCGTGACGTAACATGCAGCTAGCTGTGCCAGCGTCTGCATTCCGGTGAACGATATTGTTCTATGGTCGGCTGCACGTGAAATCGAGATATTTTAGCTTTCTTCAGACTGCACTGAGATTGAAAAATTCGCAGCGGCTGAAATTTTGGTAGAAGACAACTGGTCCACTCCTTGCGGCACATGACCTCACACGCTATAGGGCGAAGTCGTGGTTGCCGGTGGTGGGCGGGGAATACAGCCGGCGACTTCTATGGCTTGTTTTGTGCTGAAATATTCTTTTACAGCCCACTTTTCATCTCTGCTTAGGCATAATATACCATCTACGTCTATTCTTTCGCTGAAAATCACAAATTGTTGCGTTACCGCGTCATGGCGATTTTAACCCTTTACTGCCGGTTGTCGCGAATTCGCGACATACCTAAAAACGCCGATTAATTAACAGACGAAACGCGTTGATGCCTTCACCGTCGGCTGCCACGTATTTGCGGCGAACGTAGCTTTCAGCACGAGACATCTAGCGCCATTGCATGTAAGGTATTGCAAGCTGGAACCCAGTGTTGTGTATCAGGTGCCGGAGAGCGCGAAGCACGTGCAACAGCTCTCACTTCTTCGTTGTTTTCTGCGCGAGAACGTAAGTTCCATCTCCTATAAAATTTTTGCGATGTGCACGCCTACAACAGGTTGCACACGACATGTCACATTGTTTTGAAGTACGTTATTTCCTGCGCAATCGTCGCTTCTGTGGTATGTCGCGAATTTGCGACATCCGGCATTTGAGTCAGTCAGTGATGACTGCTGGTATGACAAGTTTATGATGGACTTCCGCTCATTTTATGGAGAAAAAAGGCTTCGCAGGCGCTTGCCACCTGAAAATAAAACTGGTGACATTTGTCTGAATGACAGCGAAGAAGACGATGTCGATCCTCATGCACAAGCACGAGTGTCTTCATCGAGCAGTGAAGATGAAGACGAAGTTGTGGTACACATGCAGTAGAGGCTACTACTACTACTACTACCAGCCAAGCTAGTGCCTCTCCAAAACATGCAGTGCGGTGGAAAAAAAAGACTGTCAAGAACAGCGAGAAGTGCCACGCTAGAAAACAGCTCATCCTCAATGTGACACTATCCGAGCTCCTATTGAGTATTTCAAGGAATTTTTATGACACCTTCACGGAACACATCGTTCAGCAGAGCAATCTGTTTGCGACGCAGAAAAATCCGAACAAAGGGCTGGCTCTGTATCGTGCTGAGCTAGATCTATTTCTCGGTGCCGTCACCTTCATGTCATTCTGTCGGCTCCCAAGAAGTTGGCTATACTGGGCGGTGGAGTCTAGGGCACAGAGGGTGGCCGACACGATGTCACGTGATTGGTAGGAGGAAATAACGTCAAACTTGCATTTACCAAAAATGGCGACGCCAAGTTACGTCGCCCTGAAGAGATCCGCTTCATTGATGCGGCGATGCCGTACTTGCGTTGCATTGAACATATTGAGCTACTATTGGCTTAAGTGCCGGTTGTCGCGAATTCGCGACATACCTAAAAGTATGCATTAACGTTGCATTTTGGATAATACAACTACTGATTTAAGTTAAGGGTGCTATTTAAAGCTGAAAATTAAAAACGAACTTTTTTTTTCTTCGGCGCTTTCATAATTCAGGCATTAAAGGGTTAAGTTTTTAACACGAAAGTGTTTTATGCCGGGGTCCACCAAGAATCTTATGACGTATTTCCGTCACGGAAATACGTCAGCAAAATGAACACCTCAGATGGCGAAGAAAAAACCATGAATGATCCCTCTGTCATAAGAATCGGTATAACACGAAAGTGAAACGTGTCTTCACAGACGTAGTTGAGCGTTTGTTGTGCATTCTTTCACCCCAAGGGCGAAGGAATGAATGCTACAGCAACAAACTGTAATGTCACGCGAAGAACGGCAAGCAGCTCGAAACTTGCAACGCGTTGCTAAAGCAGGAACGACGCACGGAACGAAACATACACCGGATGAGAGCGAACTGTCACATTTGTAACTTATTTCTGCGTGAGCACCGCGCTCCTTCCGCAAAAGTGACCGCTGCAGAGAGACAAGTGACCTTCGTGCTCTCAACGCAAGACGTACGAACCGCGATCACGAGATAAGCGCACACAGGATGACCACGCCCTGTAGAGGCGGGCACTTGTCGCAACGGCGGCGACTTTTAAAGCGCGCTCTTCGAGCCCTTCGAGCCCTTCGCGCCATCTCGCTAGTGATAACGGAAACACGCTGTAACACCGATCTCTGAGTACCGCCACCAGCATATGATGTATATGATTCAGGAGAGTTGCTTGTTGGGCAAGTTGGTACATACTTAGTTAACTACAAAAGAAGCCACAAAACGTCGAAAATCGGAAAACAGCAGAGCGGCAGAAAACAGAGACAGAGCGCAGAGACGTGGCACTAACAACTGGCGTTTATTTCGGAAAAACCTTCCCCCCTGACCGTCCAGACAAATGCGTTAGTGCGGCTTCTGTTTATCTTACCAGGAAATAATTTTTGTTTCTAGCACAGAGGTGATCTGCTTAGATTAGCTGTGTGTGCTTTTTGGGGTGTTTGGTTTTGTTTGTCATCTGCGCATGCGTCGTACGGTCAGGGGGAAGGTTTTTCCGAAATAAACGCCAGTTGTTAGTGCCACGTCTCTGCGCTCTGTCTCTGTTTTCTGCCGCTCTGCTGTTTTCCGATTTTCGACGTTTTGTGGCTTCTTTTGTAGTTAACTAAGGTGTATATGAATACTTCGCCGTTAGCATTGCGAAGAACGTGGCGTCCGTGGCCGAATCGTTTCGCGCTGCGCGCTGCGGATCGCGGTGTCGTAATTTCAATTCCCGGTGACGGAACGGTTTCTTCTGGCGTTTTTTTCTTTGCCCACTGTTAGTCTTTATATTCTAAAACGTCATATCCGTGACGGAAATACGTCAGTGGAGCCGTGGTGGACGCCGGCATAAAGCAATTTCGTGTCAAAAAACTATAGGAAAGAGTTCCGTTGACGGGAGTCCAAACCATGACCTCTTCGTCCGCGACGATGGCTGTCGGGCGTTTAGCCCACTGAGCTACCGCCAAACAATTACAGTTGCCACATGAACGCGCCTTTTAACTTTCACAATTACCTCTCACGATGCTCTGAATGGATGGATGGATGCTATGAGCGTAGGGGTGCGCACAGGGGGGGGGGGGGGCAGGGGGGGCGGCCGCCCCCCTAATACTTAGGAGGGGGGCGCAAAATGTGCCCCGTACATTGACTCTTCTAGTCACCTAAGACGGGAGGGGGGCACGAAATTTGCCCCATACATTGATTAGTAGGGTGGGGGGGGCGCTGCGACGAACCTTTGCCCCCCCCCTAATGGGGAACCCTGCGCACGCCTATGGCTATGAGCGTCCTGCTTTATAACGGGGCGGTGACATATGTGCCACGAGGCTCGATAAAAAAAAACGCGCCGTTGCTACGACCATCCCGTGCGGCGCGTTTCCAAGAGAAATGAAATTTTGTCAACACTTTAACACACCGCGAGGTGGCGGCTTTAGCCCCAGCCTCGCTCTAGTATCCATCTATATCGAAAAATAGCTCTCCAACGCTCGCCTGTCACACCGCGTTCCGCGCTCGCCCTGTCAGCATAACGGCAAGGCTAGAGTGAAGGTACGACAATCGTCGCATTTCTCTTCGCGTTTCACGACGCCTTGAAAGAGTGCATCTCGAGTATCGGTGTTTACTATGTGCTTGTTGATGCAATCTTTGCGCGGGAATCACCATATGTGGTGTCCGGGTTTGTCTTGGCAACTGCAGCTTCCGCAAGGGTTAAATCATGGTTATGGGCGTTAGTCGTCAGTACGGAGATGTGCCACTAGGCGTTAACGTAGGTGCGTCCATATCAAGCGGTGCTATATCTGCCAAACAGTAGACATTGTGCAAGCTCTGATATACCAATGCACTATAAATAATCAACCACTTCTGTGACGACACGTTTCACTTTCGTGTTATACCGATTCCCTATGACGGACGGATCAGCCATCTTTTGTAGCGTTAGCTACACTTTCCTAGCCGGAGCCGATTTCGCGTGGATGGTCATGAGCCGTGCTGCACATGCGCGAGGATCAGTGATGTCACACAGCTCAGTCACCGGAGCTGGCATCTCACGCGCTCTCCGGCACCGCCGCGCGCGGCTTGCCGCTGCTGGTCTGCGCGTTCGGGAGGAGTGGGGCCGTAGGCGCGGCAGACACCCTGGCGCCGGCGCGGGCGCAGACTCCGCCACCGCCGGCCGCGCGTGGCACGCCGCTGCTGGTCTGCGCCGCACTCGAGAGGAGTGACGTCGTAGCCATAAACCACAGTGGCAACGGCGCGCGCGCAGCTATTCGCCTTCGCTGTGCAGTCACCCTGACACTGCGCTGGGGCCGCTTGATAGCGCCTCTGACTGGCGTTTTCAGGTGGGTAACGCCATGGAGAAGGAGAGCGCAAATGCTGCTCGACGGCGCAGAAGAGCCGAGAAACTTATCTTATATGATCCCGAAGTAGTTGCCTGGCAATTAGCGGTTCAGCGTACGAAGAAGGAACAGTAGAAGGCTAATAACCCTAGGCAATCTGGAAAGCTAAGAATATTCAGCTGAACCTTTGCTAACGCTACGCATATCCTGGCATAGCCGAGCTACCCCACTGCATTTTTTTTCCTTTTTAGTCTTACCGCGTTGCCAAGGACTCAGGAATTTAACAATAAGGGGGCATCCTTCATGGTGGGGCCAACACGACGGGCCTAAATGTTCGAGACCCAGGTGGTTCTCACAGAAATCGACAACCAGTGACTCCGAGCCCTCGTACGTTTCTCTTCCTTTCTCTGGTATCCCTTTGAATGTCAAGTTCTTGCGGCGTATCCTATCGTTCATGTCGTCGACAAGATGGACCAAATCTGCTTGAGTACCGTTCCTAATTGAAAGGGCCGAAAGTTCGTTCTTAATGTCTCCGATAGAGTCTGTGACCTCGCGTATGGTAGTTGTCTTGCTGCCAAATTTCCCAAGCACTGTTTCCACCTTCGCAATCCCTTTCTTGATACCGATGATGCCCGTGTGAATTAATGTTAAACTGGATAAGACGGACACTAGAACGAAAAACGCGAACAACACTGGCGCGTACTCGCAACTACAGTTTATTAGAAACAAAGTCATACATATATCATTTCTGTCACATGACCTGGCCAGTGAAACAGCGAAGAAGAAAGAAGAAGAAGATATACATGGGGATAGAAAACATGTGCCTCAGATGAAAGACTAACAGTGCTGACAAGATATGAAAATTCGTTGTCTCAAATCAAATCAAATCAACTCAAAAGAAATCTTTATTTTGCATATTATGGTTACAGCGTTTTAAGGATCTACAGAAGAGGGTCCCAAGGTCAGAAAACCGTACCGGGACCATCTGTGCATGGTCATTACATAAAAATTACAAAATAAGCACGAAAAATGAACAAATGAAATATCGAGTCAACCTAAAATAAAGAGTACAATAGTTATACAGAAAAAATGTTACGATAATCGGAGACATCATCATTTTTAAGCGCACAGAACTGTTTTCTAATTGT
This sequence comes from Rhipicephalus sanguineus, assembly GCF_013339695.2. Lineage (NCBI taxonomy): Eukaryota > Metazoa > Arthropoda > Arachnida > Ixodida > Ixodidae > Rhipicephalus > Rhipicephalus sanguineus. Next base: position 5,006,440 of record NC_051178.1, on the reverse strand, counting down.
ATCAATATTGATATTAAATTTATACACATATATATCCATATATATTCATACTAACAGTGGAAACATATAAATGAATACAGAATGAACTGTAACAATGGATTTCACGTAATGTTCACTTATAAATATAGAGGAAAGGGAGAAAAGCAAAAAAAACAGTACACGCTATAAATAATTAGTATAATTATTGGTTCAGGAAATGAGCTTTGAGTGTTTTTTTTTTCAATGCAGTAAGAGATGGCGATGTTTTGATGGGGTGAGGAAGACAATTCCAGGCTTTGATAGCACAGAACGATGCTGTCATTTTACCATAATTAGTATAAACTTTAGGCAGCAAGAAGTTATTTTTTTTTTAGCAAAACGAGTAGGGTTATTATTCTTTAAGGAATCTAAGGAAATAAACTCCTGGGTGAGATTTTTATTTTTTAACCTGAAAATCAAGCTAATTAAGTTAAATGCAAATAAATCATTAGTGGTGAGCACTTTATTCTCCATGCGTACGATACTAATGTTATCGCGACTAAAGTTAGAAATAATGCGCAGAGCTTGATTTTGTATATGTTGAATGGATGAGAAATGACACTGATATGTGTTGCCATAGGCAGCGATACCGTAATTGATATGACTATGAATGAATGCGTGATAAAGTGAAAAGAGAGCAGGAGTAGACAGACAATGTCTAGCTTTTATTAATGCTCTTATGCCGAAAGAAGTTCTTTTCTTAACTTGTGAAATGTGATTGTGAAATTTTAGTTGTTCATCGAGATAGACACCGAGAAATGAAAGACAGTCGCTAGTCGAAATGAAGTGGGAATCGAGGCTTACCTGAGGTGAAAAATTCTAGTCGTCTTTGAGGAGAACGGAAAACCATGAAATTAGTTTTGTTTGGATTTAAAATCAAGTGATTATTCTGGCACCAAGTGGCAATGTTAGCCAATGCATTGTTTAATTTATTAGCTAACGTTGTTAAACATACATCTGAGTCTGAGACAGTAGTGTCATCAGCATATAACATGTACTGTGAGGGTGAAGCGTGCAGGGGAAGATCATTTATGTAGAGAATGAATAATAACCGTCCCAAGATGGAGCCCTGTGGCACCCCCTGATTAATTGTTTTAGTGTCTGAAAACTTGTCAGATAAATAAACTGTTAGCTTTCTGTCACACAAGTAGTTTTTCAGAAGGATTAACGCTGGCCCTGTTATTCCATAGGCTTCTAATTTTTTTAGTAACATACCGTGAATAATTGTATCAAAAGCCTTGGAAAAATCTAAGAATACGGAACCAACAATAGGTCCTTTGTCTATGGAACTCTTAATGTAGTCAGTTAATGGGATTACCGCCAAGTCGGTTGAACTACCAGAACGGAAACCGAATTGGCAGTTGTTCAAGAGGTTAAACTTTTTTAGGTAACTATTCAGGCGACTAACAAATAATTTCTCAAATATTTTGCAGATGGATGATAAGATAGAAATAGGTCGGTAATTAGAAATAATTGACCTATCCCCTTTCTTAAAAATGGGTATGACTTGTGTTCTTAAGGGGGCGTGGAAAACTTCCAATTTTAAAGATGCTGTTAATTATGCTGTCTAGTGTTGGAGAGATTATATGACCTACCATTTTTAGGTGGCGCGCATGAATATCATCTAATCCAGGAGAGGTATCTTTAAGGTTCTTAATCGTGGTGAAAACTTCTTATGATGTTACAGGGAAAAGAAAAAACGAAAAAATAACTCGACTCATGCTACATTCAGCGCCCTTGTGATCCTGATTGTAAATTTCAAAAAAAGAAGTCACTGAAAGCATTAGCGATTTCAAGCGCGTCATCGTGCGTACAGTCATTATACATGATTTTTGAGATTGAAGTGCAACACGTTGTTCTGTTTAGGAATGTATTGAGCAACTCCCATTTTCTTTTAGAATTGTTCTGGCGACTTACAAATTCTTTTTCATAGTAATTTTTCTTAGCTTTCTCGAGCAAAGAATTTAAGATGTTGCAGTACTTTTTGTATCTTGATGCCAATGTTAGATTGAAAGGTCGCTTCTTTGTTTTTTTTTGTATAAGTTTTCTTTTTTACGCATACTTTTAAGAAGACCCTTAGTTATCCAAGGACATCGAGGTGAATTGTAACGCCGTTTACATTTGCTAATAGTTGTATTACGAGACACGGCTTCTCGAAAAAGATCGTAGAAACTTTTGAGTGCATATTCAGGGCCTTGCACCTGATCAATTTCAGACCAATCAATATTACTCACATCTTCTATAAAGGTGTTCTTATCGAATACTTTGGCTAAGTATCGTGTACTGTCCGAGCTGTTCGACGAGCTAAAGATGACGAAAATAGGGTAATGATTGCTAATATCAGTTTTAATGACCCCAGAGTTAGGTGCAGGAGTGGTGTTAGTTAATGCATGGTCTAGAAGCGTTTCTGTTCCATAAAGAGTACATCTTGTTGGCGACGTTATGAGTTGCTCATAACCAAATCCACTAAAGCAATCAGTATAATTTACACACAGCCTGTTGTCGATATCTAACAAATTGATATTCATATCACCCACTATGAGAACATGTTTGTTCCCTGAAGCTAATATGTTGAAAATGCGATCAAGGTGAATCATAAATTCAGAGGAACATGATGATGGCGAACGGTATATACAGCCCAAAACAAATTTTTTTGAATCAACGGACAAGAACGAATGATCAAGTTCAATCCATACCGATTCACACTGCGCAATAGGTATACTAATGTCACGCCTTCTAGTGTAGGGGATTTCATCGGAAATAAATAAAGCTGATCCTCCATGACAATCATTTAAGCGGTGACAGTATTCTGATAAGACGGAAATCCAAACATGTTAGTATCAGCTTGACAAAGCCAGGTGTCGGTTATGCATATGAAAGAAAATGGAACAGAAAGCGAAGTAAGAAAGATGCTAATATTATCGTGATTACGCCGAAGGCTTCTTGCGTTCAAGTGAACGAGGCAGGAACTGTTGTCAGATATCAATGATCGTACTTTAGCGGGTGGCACAGAAGTCATGTTTCCCTTATACGTTGCATTTCATGGTCGTAGTCAGAAAAGAAGGAAATCTATGTAAAGATGCGCAGATCTATTTCTGTCTGAATGCGAAACACCCTGCTGTCGTTCGTCTTTCGTGCCTTTATCTGGCAGTTTTCTGTCCAGAGAAAGGACCCCTTTTTTTCCTTCTTCAACGCAAGAGCCGTAGAAAACAGCTTTTTGTTCTCGAGAGTCAAGTGATCGTTTACATACACGGCCCGGTCAGTCGCATTACCGAAGCCGATCTGGGATGTGTGAATCCATGCTTTTCGCGCCTTTTTCACAAATTCATTTTTCTTCTCGCGACAGACAAAACGTGCAATGATGTTTTTTTCACCAGATTTTGCAGCAACACGGTGAACACAATCAATGTCATCAGTCGAGACAGGACAGCCTATTGCTTGCCCAACCTGCTGGAGAATGGCTGCGCATTCTTCTCCTTGAGTACTTGGGACGCCCTTTATTTTAACGTTGTTCATTCTGGAATACTGATCAAGGTCTGCCAGTTTTTTCCTGAGGGCTTCATTTTCATTAGCAAGGACTTTGTTTGCAGCAATAAGCTCTTCCTGTCTCGCACGTATTGCATCATATTCCTTACTTAGAAATTCCACTGTCTCACAAAGGGAACCCTGTTCATCAATAGAACGGTTCTTGATTTTTTCTAGTACCCGTCCTGTTAGGTCTTAACGAGGTCCTCCAACTTGTTTTCAAACTTTGACTCGAGCGATTCGAGCCTTTTCGCGAGTTCAACATTGGATGGCATGCTAGTTTACGGCAAGACAACAAACCAAAATGCACAATAGCTCAGCAGCAGCAGCCGCGGTGAAGCTATTTTACAGAAAACACCTTAAGATGGAGCGCAACTAACCTGCATATACAAGAAGAGGCGCTTAGTTGATGTTGACTTTGCCGCGGACTGCTGCTGAATGTGGCGACGGCGCTGTCCGCAGAGACTTTTATAGCCCTTGTGGAGCGGCTAGCTTACTGCGCAGCTCCAGAGTAAAGCCTGTCAGTCGATTCGAACGCCCTTCCGCCCACACGCTCAAACTGATACGGTGATCGTCAATGCTACACCTGCGCAGGTCCAGAGTGAAGCCTGTCAGTCGATTCGAACGCCCTTCCGTCCACACGTGGGAACTGATACGGTGATCGTCAATGCTATACCCTGCATATACAAGAAGAGGCGCTTAGGTGGTGATGACTTTGCCGCGGACTGCTGCTGAATGTGGAGCTGCTGAATGTGTTAATATGATGGAGGGTGTGCTTACGCATTTTTCCCTATCTCCTATATACCGCGAACATAACGGGGGCCGACGCCAGGATCGTGCAAAGGCACTACTGCTTTCCTTCGGGGGGGGGGGGGGGGGGGGGGGGGGGAGAGGACTGTGCGCTTCATGGACGCGGCAGAATACGCACCCAAACAACGGTTCGTTCACGGCGGTAGTCGTAAATGTCAACTCCCGGCTTACTCACGCGTGTATTGTCCGCACGAAATAGCCAGACACAGCGGAACAGGTTGCGATCACTCTTGCGCTTACCGACCCCATCTGCAAAGCAGTTCTTAGCGACTCGCAAACCGCAGTCCGTAACTACGCGCGGGGGTGCATTTCCCTCGAAGCTCTCCAGACCCTAAGGAAGGCTTGTACACACTACTTCAATAGCACCGCTATCCTATGGTTCCCAGCACACGTCCCCACCCCCACTGACGACGGCCCCCTGATTAGAACGAGGTGGCACACCGCTATGCGCGAGAAATGACCCGCTGTGCAGAGTCGGATACCGCCTCGTCCAGTTCGGACCTCCTGGTTCAAAACATGTGAGAACACTTAGTCAGGTACAACGACATCACCAAGCACTACCAGTTAGGCAGACGGATTTTGCCCCACCTCACCACACGCTACCACATACTACTTACAAATTATGTCAGGCAACTAGAGCGACGCTGTCACACATGTTATGGGAGTGCCCTGTTACATCAGCTAAAATGGCAGTAGTGCTTCCACTGGGGCTAGTTGGTATGACATTGCGAAGCGAAACGATGCGCTGCATAGATGAACTTAGACGAAAGACAGATGAACATGAAACGGACAAGGACCTTGCGCTGTAGCTCAGGATGCTCTCGCTTCGAAGTGGGGAGTCGCTCTGAGCAGCTCCAACTCCAATACACAAGAATGGGCAGTCCAGCGGGCCCGCGAAGGGGCGTTGAGACAAGGCCTCGAAGTTTGTTTATGGGAGACCTGAGCACGGGGTATTAAACGTCGCCGGACTTTCAATAAAGTTGTTTCCATCCATCCATCCTATGTGAAAAGCCTCTACCAGCTCTCTGTTGTTCTGATCTAGGTGTTTAGATAAAAAGTCACAGTTTCGCCGCAAGGGCGAAGCAATGAATGCGATAGCAAGAAAGTAATGCTATACGAAGTGAGGCTCGCCAATGGATACTCTCAGTTTGAACAGCGCTCTTGTTGCAAAGACGGCCAAAGCAGTGAAGGAAACTAGCGTGCTTGAAGTGTCGAGCTGTGACACTTGATGGTTCGCGCTCATCTTCTGTTTGTTCGTTTAACGGCGTCCCTTGAGCTCGAGTGACTTTCGTACGCTCCGTAACATGAGCGCGGACATCACGGTGAAAGCTTGAAGCATCACTCTTCCCCTCACCACGAGAAAACCGCGCGAGCAGACAGCGTAAGAGCAAGGTTCTCCCTGCGCAAATATAATAAGAAGCGAGCGAGCTCGCCGACGCGCTCCTCGCGCCATCTCGTTGGTAATGAAGAAACGCTTATAAGCGCCTGCCGTTTCTGTGTCCTGCCATTGGTAAAGGGTGTGTATATAACGCTCGCCGTTAGCTTTCGAAGGATCTGCGCTTTCTGGCATAGTTGTTAGCGCCACGCGCTGCGGAACGATAGGTCGCTGGTTCGATTCCGCGCTTCGGAAGCATTTTTCTGAATTCCTTTTCTTTGGGACTTTGATATATATATATATACATACTTATACATATACGGTCCATGACGGCGGCAACGGCAACGGCGACAGCAAAATCCAACCGAGACTGTCCATATAATTGCTATCGCAATAAAATCACAGCATCACAAAAAAATGGGGGTGCAAGCGCACGAGCTGTAATGTTGAGGCATGTGTGAACTATGTTTCGCATGTAACGATGTTCTGTGTTCTGCAGCCTAGTGTTGACACATAAGTGTTCACACATCAGGCGCGTCTGTGTACGCGCCTTATCGAGTTTAAACATGAATCAATACCAAGTAGCCCAATTTGCCGTGCCCGTGTGAATGTCTTTATTCTTGCCGGGCATTTCCTCCTGAAACTTGCATGGCGCCAAGTTAACCTACTTTAACACATGAAGAACCTGATCCATCTTATCGGGTCCTTGGTTTTCTTCAACGTCACCAGCACACACAACAAGCTGAGCAAGGCAAAACAGCGCGGCAATAACTCTACCGTGAGTGCAGCGCTTCAAAAATAAAGTTGCAGCACCACGAAATCGCGAGTGCGCTTTCCTTTGATTGAGCACTTTTTCGCCTACGGAGCCTATGCGGTATCGGTACCCAGCTACATCGATACCCATTCTGTCAAAATGTCGCAACAATAAAAACACATCGGTCGGCTTTGCGGCAAAAGGTAGCACCCAGAACTACACTGTGACATGTTACTGCTTTCCCGCTCACCTACAAAAACGCAGATGCTGTTTGAGAGCACGAATAGGCCGCAAATCCCGTTGTGTGCAATCAGCAGGTCCTTTTTGCAGCGGGGCTGACGTTGGAAGCTGGTGCTCCCTCTTGTGGCCAATGTCGCACGTTATGACGGACTACACCGCTGCCGGCTGACGCAGTCCACGTCAGCGACGAGTGAACCGTCTTGCGAAGTGTCAGCGACGGATCGCCGGTATCGCAATGCACGACTGCTGCGAGGGAACCGTCCTGCGAAGGATAAAATGCGGAGATCGCCGGTACGTGAGGCACGTCACAGAGCCCTACAAAAACGCAGGTGTTTGAGAGCACGAATAGGCCGCAAATCAGAGCAAGTCACCATGAATAACCGGACTTATCCTGAAAGTGTTGTAATTCTACAACATAGCTCCAAGTATGTAATACTTGGGATGGACTTCCTAAGTCACCACGGTGCCGTCCTCGACCTGAGATCTCAGTCGATAACCCTAACCTTAGAAAAAGCGCTGCCACCTCACACGACGCCAGGGAACCATTCTTGAATGTGCTAGACGAGCAGGTCACTCTTTCGCCTCTCTCTAGCGTCATCATTTCGGTCGGCACCGAAGAACCCGCAGACTTAGAAGGCGTCATCGAGGGCGACCAGCCCCTATTGGTCAGTCGCTACCATAGGTCGGTAAACACATTCGTGAGTCGACTCACTCAAACTCACTGAGACTCAGATCGAGCCATGAGTGTGAGTCAGAGTGAGCCCTGGTGAGTAATATTTTGGAGACTTTGAGTCCGAGTGAGTTCGGCTGAAAAAAATTTGAGTGAGTCTGAGTCCGAGTGACTGCGGTTGAGGAAAATGTGGTGAGTCTGAGACTGAGTCCGAGTGAGCCCTAAAGGCAAAATATATTCCATCAGTGAGTCTGACTGAGTCCGAGTGAGCCCTAAAGGCAAAATATATTCCATCAGTGAGTCTGACTGAGTCCGAGTGAGCCCTAAAGGCAAAATATATTCTATCAGTGAGTCAGAGTGAGCTCCAATTTTTTTTGGCGACCTATGGTGATAGCAACTGAACTCCAGCATTACTAGGAGCCTTATGGTGGCTCACGCTGATATTCACGGATACTTCAATACACTAGCGTTCATACGGCAGTTCAATACTCATTGATCGAGGCGTGCCTTGACCCTCACCCCCGCCCCCCGAAAAATTCTTCAAATGAAGTTCATGGTAAAAATATCTCGTTTGAGTCACATCTTCCAAGAGGTCTTCAGTGGCTTGCAATTATTGATAACTCGTATGTGAAGGTATGAATCAAAATGAGCATCGTAGAGTGCCGAATATGCGATATTCGCGTTTATGTGCATTGATATCGTGATAAAAACGCCAGGCCTGCACGGAAAGCGCAGCACAGTCACAGCGAAAGCTCGAAGAGCGGCATTTCTAGAGCCCGTTATAAACTCTCTTGTGGCTACTAATACAACTACACTAGCAACGTACCCACTACGCCACAAACGATGATTTTTGTGAAGTTGGAAGCACCCACCACGACATTACTCGTCATTCTGCGGAGAAGCTAGGTACCATCTTTAAGGTATTATGTGCAGTTCCTTGATGCGATGACTGATGACGATGAAGAATTATGACTGAGCCTTTTGTAATCGGTTGGAAGCTTTAAATGACCCAGTAGTTACGTACTTCGCATTGTGTGACTCCAGGTCGTTATTTCATCCTCTCACCACACTTAATAATATACGCTAACGTGAGAAAGAGATAAAGGGAATTAAATTTATTGAGACCCCGAGGAAATGGATCATGGGAGCCTTATGGGCTTCCTTGGAAACCAATAGAAGTGCACTTGCGCGGAACCCACTACGCTATAAATCATAATTTTTGTGAACGAAGGAAGCAGCCACTACGCAATTTTTCGTCATTCTGCGCAGAACCGTGGTATCTGCTAAACACCTGTAAGGCATTATGTGCACTTTGTTGATGCTGTGGCTAATGACAATGAAGAGTTATGGCAGACCCCTTTGTAATGGGTTGGAAGCATTCAACAACTCACTCGTTGCGCAATTCGCATTGTGTGACGCCTGGTTACAGAATTCGCATTGTGTGACACTTGGTTGTTATTTTACTCTTCTACCACGCTACATTACATACGTTAATGTGGTTCCTTCCCGACATGAAGACTGTATAGGGTCTTTTTGCAAGGCAGTTTCAAGCACCGGCATGGCTCAGAGGATTCCACTTCCGGCCACCGTAGCGTGCGGTTGTGTGATTCATGGGCTCCCAAAGAGCAGGTACAGCGGCCCCCCAAAGCCGCGGAAACAGGTCAACGGATATGCCTTGACAGGACTACTAAATTGTTTTGCCGACCCTGCCCACAGGTACGACCACCACGAACACTTTGTTTCTACACGCAGACCTAAAAGCCAGGCCTTATAGGGTGGAGCACTTCAGAGATGCGCTCGCGCATATTTCTCTACTATCGGAAGTGGTCGCGCTAGGTGCTTATCAAATGAACCATGTGTGGGCGGTGACTTTTTGTGACGACGAAGCGAAGAAGAAAATGCTGGCAGCAGGAAATTTTACTGTGAAAGACCGACGCTGCGTTCTTGTTGACCCCTGCAACCAGGCAATACGACTCAAGCTGTACTGGTTGTTGCACGGCGTCCCCGATGAAGACGTGCGAACAGCATTGTCTCCGTTTGGGAAAGTCGTTGAGGTCGCCAGAGATAAGTGGCGCGTACAAGGCTGCAACGAGAAGAGTTCCACAACGCGGTCGGTAACCCTCCAGCTCAAAGCAGGCATGAGTATTGAACACTTACCACACCAACTTCGAGTGGCAGAGGACTTAGCTCTCGCCCATGTACCTGGCAGAGCACCGCTCTGTCTCCGGTGTCACGGCACCGGCCACGTACGACGAGACTGTCGTGTACCGCGCTGTGGCCATTGTCGCCGGTACGGCCACGATGAATCCACGTGCGTGCGATCCTATGCCTCGGTGACTGGACCGCCCCAAAACCAAGACACTTCGGAACACATTATGGACCTAAATGACGCCAAGGAAGCTGCACGAGATCCCGTACCAGAAGACGGCGTCAACACCAAGCCACCAGAAACGCAAAAAAAGAGCAAAGCCATCGTGAATAATAAGGAACCCGACCCGATGGAACTCAAGACAGACAAAAAGGCCGATAGTGTAAGTGACCTCAATGTAGCCCCGCCTTCAACAACGACCTGCGACGCCAAGGAAGCTGTCGACGTTGAAATGGCAACAGCTGCGAGCACATCGGCGAAACGGTCACGCGACACAGGCCAAGACGACGTTGGAAACACGAAAGAAATGGGTATCGACGAGCCTCCAGCGAAAACGTTTCCTCTTCGGCGAGGAAGCATCAAGTTCAAGCCGACAATACCGCCTGACCGGAAACCACCGCCAGCAAATCCCTTGCCTTAGCAGGGGAACTGTTTGTGTGATACGAACTCAAACACCCCGATCACTGATCGGGCACCTTTTCGCAACAAGATGGCTCCAAACACAAGAGAAACCGTGTATTACAGTCCAGCAAAACCCACGCCTCGTTTAGGTGCACTGCCATACTGACCCACAATGTGAGAAGTATGTATACCATTACCAATATACTATGGCTAACAAACTTAATACTCCCTTGCGTATAGCAACAATAAATGTCCGTGGTCTGTCAACGCGCAGGAAACAGTACCAACTGAACCGCCTCCTAACCGAAAATACTCTAGACCTAGTGGCAGTACAAGAAACAAAAATTGAAATTCAAGAACAAACTGATAAAATGGTCGAAACGTTCAGGTCTACATTTATTATATGTGTGTCTCATGCGGTTGCCGCGTCTGGAGGCTGTTTGATATTATACCGGCATTCAATCGAAATTGTTGAAGAAGTTGTTACCACGTGTGAAAGTGGAAGTCTAGTTGTGCTTGATTTTACGTTTTGCGATAGGCTGTCGCGCAATATGTGTTTACGCCCCAAACAGAGAACAAGAAAGGCAGAATTTTTTTGAATGTGTACAAATATATGTAAAGTGTAACCGCAGTGTTGTTGGGAGATTTTAATAGTGTGTGCAGACCAGAAGACAGAAGCAAAAGGTCCAGAGATAAAAGTGTGATATACTTAAATGAGACAGCATACGAAGAAGACGTAGGAAGTGTGCTTACGTCTAGAAACAACATGAAGTACACCCATTTCCAAGGAGACTGCCACGCAAGATTAGACCGTATCTATGTACCAGTTGAATTTCTGCCGCTTTGTACCAACTATCTCGTACAGTGCGTCAGTTTTAGCGATCATTGTCTAGTAGCGGTTACTATCGGTGAAAAGGAAAAAGCGTGTCGCTTTAACTGGCACACATGGAAGCTTAACGATAAGCTGTTAGAAGATGAACCTTTCCTTCAAAAACTAAAAGAACAGATCGATAACTTACTGAACGATGATTCAGATAACTTTTCGTCCTTATGGGAAATGTTTAAATCTGACGTCAAACTCATGGCAATAGACCGAGCGTGCACACTGCGCAGAAAAGAAAAAGAAAGACAGCTTCACGATACACTACAATTCCCGCTTGCCACTGAAAATTCTAAACCGGGGCTGTTCGCAAAGCAAATAAAAGAAACTAAAAGCAAGCTAGAAGCAGTAGACATTGAAGGATATCGAGGTGCAGTGGTCAGAGCACGCGCCAATCAATTCTGGCTCAGGGCAACGCCCACCAAGCGGGCGTTAGGAGACGAAAAGCGATATGCAGTGAAAAAAGGCATTACCGAAATTTGTTATCACAACGAAGTTACCCGAGATAAAAAAACATCCAAAAAGCCTTCACTGAACGTTTTCGTTGGCTGTTAAATCAAAAACATGAATATACCAAAGTATTTGAACGTGAATTTTTGCCGCTATTGCCACAACTAGAAAACGAACTATGTGAAGAACTCGAAATACCAATTACCGTAAACGAAATCGAAAAAGCGATTGAAGACTTAAAACCAACTAAATCACCTGGGCCAGATGGGTTAAGCGCAACCCTGTACAAGTGTTTTAAACCAGAAATATCAGTAGCCTTGCATCGTGTCATCAACGAGTGTTTTCAAAGGAAAAGCATGCCTCCATCGTTTAGGACAACGCACGTGGTGTTAATTCCTAAAACCAATGATCCGCTCAAGTTACGCTCCGTTGAGTCATATAGACCAATAAGCCTCACGAATACTGACTACAAAGTATTCATGAAAGTAATAGCTAAGCGACTTCAAAGAGTTATTAAAACACTAGTAGGCCCACACCAGACATGCGGGATTAAGGGAATAACGATTTTCACCAATATACATGTAGTAAGAAATATATTGGAGTCATGCGATGCTGAAGGAGGCCGAATTGCAATACTCCAGCTAGACCTTGAAAAGGCCTTTGATAGGGTAACCCACGAAATTTTACTAGTAATACTTCAACACGTTAATGTAGGTTCCGTTATCCTAGAAGGCGTGAAAATGGCTTATGCAGACTGCACAGCCAAACTGATAATAAACAGACAACTTAGTGAGAGCATTCCAGTGACTGCCAGCTTGCGCCAAGGCTGTCCAACCTCCTCGTTACTATTTGCGCTATATATAAAACCTTTCTGCCAAAAAATTGCTTCATGTCCCACCATCCAAGGCTTTCGCTATTGTGACAACGAGATCAAAGTGCTGGCATACGCGGACGACATTGCCGTGCTATGTACAGACAAAAAAAGTGTACAAAAAGTGGTAAAAGAAACTACATCATTTTGTCAAGCTACGGGGAGTGCTGCAAACTGGGCAAAAAGCCTCGGCATTTGGTATGGAGACTGGCCAACTAAGCCACAACTGTACTGCAATATGGAATGGTCTGACTCGCCAAACGTATACCTCGGCCTCCCATTGCAACACCACAAGGCGCCTATAGAACACTGGATCGAAGAAACCGAGAGGGTAAAAGAAAAAACTCAGAAATGGGGTGGTCATAAATTCTCAATCTTTTCGAGAGCAAGTGTGTGCAATATATTTCTAATCGCTATTTTTTTTTTATGTTCGACAAGTATTATGCATGACAAGAATGTCAGTGCAGAAACTTCACAGAGTGTTTGCAGTTTATATCTGGGGCTCGACTTGGGAGCGCACGAGTCGTTGCAATCTGTTTCAGAGGGTGCAGCATGGGGGACTAGGCCTAACTCATCTTTTTTTGAAACAAGTTGTTTCAAGGTTTATGTATCTCCGCGATCAGAGTAACGCTTTTTTGAGAACAGTGTTACAAGTTCGCCTGCGAGACCACCTCGCGGACTATGTTGTGCCAACAAGCATTGTGACAGCTGGCCCACTACCAGGATTTCTACGTGAAATAGTGGCTTCTTATAGAATACCTAAAACACATTTTTCCCTTGAGTATCTGACGTTAGTTTCAAAGAAAAAGCTGTATAAGGATCTAATAGATGTATTTCTACCTCTACCAGTATATAGATCAAAATACTTATTGGGTTCAGAACGCAATGTGCTTAAAAGAGTGACAGCCATGCCTGTTCGAAGTTCGACCAAAACGTTTTTTTTTTTCAACTACACACAGAAACACTCCCAGTGAAGTCATGGCTTCAGAGCAAAGGCATTTTTGTTCCCTGGTCAATTAACTGCATATTATGCAGGAAGGCTGAAACAATAAACCATTGTTTTCTCGACTGCCGCGATGCAACATTTTTATGGGACGTCCTTCAACGTACAATCAAAAAAGATTTCCCGTTATCACCATTTGGCATACAATTTCTGCCCTGTGATGACACAGGGGGCGTTCCTACTGATATGGTCATGCTGTTATGCATGCATGCCCTGTGGAAGGCTCACATGGCAGTACGACACGAGGACGTGGATGCACGCTCAGCGCGACACTACTTTATCGAAAGTGTGATCTACATGAAATATGTGCTAGAACACGCAGAAGACACCCCTGATTGGTTTACGACATTGGATGAATTGGCCTCACTCAAGGCCTTTTAAACACACATCATGCTTGAGACTAGCTGATGTTTTTACCCTTTTGTACTTGTCTTGTGTAACCCTGTTTGATGTAAAAAGGTAATAAAGAAAAAAAAAACCGGCATGGCTCAGAGGTTGAATACTGGGCTCCCACGCAGAGGGCCCAGGTGCGAACCTCGTTCCATCCTGGAATTTTTTTCTTATTTCGTTTTTTTTTCTTATTTCGAGCGATAGTGGTTACGGACACCGGCGGCGGCGGCGGCGGCGGACAACTACGGCGCCAAAAACGGCCGGTGAAATGATCTCATAACAGCTTTCGCTGTAAAAAATCTAACTGTACGCTAACAAACTCATGAGACCACTCACTCAGACTCACCAGACTCAGATCGAGTCGTGAGTCTGAGTGAGTCCGGGTGAGCAATATTAGGTGAGTTTGAGTCCGAGTGAGTCCGGGTGAGGAAAATTTTGGTGAGTCTGACTCCTAGTGAGCCCTGAGGGTAAAATATATTTTATGAGTGAGTCCACATTTCTTGTGAGTTCCATATTTTTTACCAACCTCTTGTCGCGATATTTGCGTCGCAAGAGAAATAGCTGAGCTTCGTGGAGTTCAAGCAGAGGTAATGATCACAAACTTCAGCAACGAGTACAAGCACGTCAACAAAGGCATGGCAGCCGCCTCTATCGAAGAAATTGAAAAAGCCAGCAATGCTTTCGCCATGACAGATTTTACCGAACCTACTCTGACGACGCAAGTTCATGAACCCTCTCTTGATGTGAACCCAAGCCTTCGCCCTCATAGGCAAGAACATATCGAAGGCCTGTTCCGACAATAATTAAAACTTTTGTTGGGCCTAGTTGGTACATAGCACTTCAGAGAACTTCAGCGCAAATCAAGACGGACCACAAAGACTAGAAAGACAAGCAATGGCGCTTTATAAGAAATAAGAAAGCGCCAGTAGAGCACTGCACGGGCCCGAAAGCCCGGGCCGTCCGAAGCGCTTTCCGGTGGGATCGGGCTGGGCTCGGGCTTGAAAGTGCGGGCCCGGGCGGGCCCGGGCATGAAGCCGCGGGCCTGGGCCAGGCCCGGGCTTGAGGCTGCGGGCCGGGCCGGACTCGGACCCGCTCATTAAAAGGCGTAAGTCGGGCCTTCGAGCACACGCGAACGTTATACATTGCATGGTCTAAGGTATACTGTGCAAAGCTGAAGTGACACGCGCAAAAAGCTTGCTCTTAGTAAAGCTTAGCAATAAAAGAAGAAAAACAGTTGAAGTGCCATTTATTTTCACCAGTATAGATATACACTGGCACTGTATATGTTCACTAACGTTTTTTCTGCTGGACCAGACTTTGTCTAAGTAACAAGTATATCGTGGTGGGTTTCCTTATAAAGACGCCAGATCACGTGTATTATATATATATATATATATATATATATATATATATATATATATATATATATATATATATATATATATATATATATATATATACATATATATATATATATTGTGATGACGAAGATTGACACCGGGGCTCTGGCGCGCGCGGACAGCTAGGGCGAGGGAGAGAAAGACGAGGAGTCAGATTAGAACAGCTTGCCCGAGAAACGGGTGTTGTGTCTGTCTGATTCATCACAATGGCGCAGTCTACGACAACTGAACCTTAAGGCGGAAGCCACCTGTACGTGCTCGTAGGCCGTCGACGTTGCTGGTGTCCACATCTAAGGAACGCCGTCCACGCTTCCTCGATCATGGACACCAGGACCCTGATCATGACGGAAGCACCTATGCCACGATTCGAGGACGGCGTCCAGGCCTCCTCGGTGGCCGAAAGGCAGCCATATCCTGGCGTCTCCACGACGCTGCACGGCGTCCTGTTGGCCGGGAACGCCGTCAACGCTTCCCGCTGCGACATCCTCTCGCCCAGGACTCACGCAACATCTGGGCCTCCAAGGGATGCCGTCCAGGCTTCCTTGGCCGTGGATCTTGCCGCCGTGAGTGCTGCCATCACCACATACTCCGCGGGCGTGAATCCTGGCTATGCGAGTGCCTCACCCGACATTGTCACGGAGCTCATGCGTACCATCACGCAAATGACGCACCAACTCGATCGCTTGGCGTCGTTGAGCTCCTGCTTCCGGCCTGCCACCTTACCACATCCGGTTCATTCGGAACTTCCGGAATTCTCCGGTTTGCAGGACGATGCCGATGCTTGGGTAGAGACGGTAATGCGCTCAAACAATAGTACAGCCGGACTCACTCGAAATCAGACACACGAAAAGATAACTCAGCCGGACTCACACTCGGCACATTTTTTGTCAACCGGATTCACTCGAACTCACATTCATCGAAATTTTCCTGAAACGGCTCACTGGAACTCATCAGTTCGGACTCACTAAACTTTTTCTCTACCAGACGTACTTGGACTAAGGATCAGCAATATTCGATTTGGCCGGGCTCATACAATAAATATCGAAGGAGCACCATAAAAAAGGGTATCTAGAACAACGCGTGTAAAGGGCTCACTCTTGCCAGGCGACTTTGAAAAATATATATCATAGAGCTTTCAACATAGAAAAATAAGTTCTTTTCCGCGCATCTCAAAGTCTATAGCGAAGAGAAATTCACCATTACACGCAATTTTCACAATGTTGAGAATGTTTCCTTTAAGAATAAGATTGGGTCAGCGGGCCTTCAAAGAAAATGAGGTTTCATTCGTATTATCTTGTGCATGCGCAATCGTACACGCGCCATTTTTTTTTCAGTGGGCGAGCGCGTGCGTGCATTTTTGGCAGAACAGAATAAACAGAGAGTTTTAGTTTAGCGCGCGCAACGGCCTTGCGCACGCAACGGGTGAGAGAGAGCAAGACTGCGCATGCGCTGAACCTAAGAGAGATGCGCGCAAGAGATGCGCACGCTAGATCTCGGCGCTTACGTGGCGCCCGCTACGGCCGTTGCGTACCTTACGGGCGCTTCTCTCGCGAGATCTCGACCGGTCGAGACAAGCAAAATGGCTGCGTTCGACAGCAGCACAAGCGGCACGGCGGTCATGGCAGCGAATAAATCCCGCGTCGGTTTCGGAATTGCCCTCGATTTGGAGCTCCTTGCCTACGTGAGTAGCTTGAATCCATTCGCGGACCCAGTGCAGTGGACAGTGATCGCTGCAAAGATGTAGGAGATATTCGATGTCGTCGAGACTGCAGTCGCCTTTCAAAAGCCACCGCTCTCGGTTTGTGAGCATCAAATCGTCTATCTCTTCCCATGAAATAGTGGCCAAAAGGCGCTGATTCGAAAGGATGCTGGAAGGCATTTTTCCTCCCTCGCTGCTGCTCGCCTCGTAGAAGTCGTACCAACCGTCACCGTTCACCACAGATCACCTCAACTAGAGTAGTACACTCTACCTCAACAAAATTTGCGCCATCGTAAAATCTTGCATTGTCTCGTGCCTTGACTTGTGTCAACTATGATCGGATATTGTAGTTTATTTCTTAGCCACTAGATGGCGCAGAAAAACACGCCGAACGAAGAAGAACAATGTACATGCTGCGGGGGAACTAAGGAAATGATGGAACATGTACTGATTGAATGTGGCGATATTCACCCAGGTATACCTGTCGGCACGAGTCTACATGAAGCTTTGGGTTTTAGGGACAACAATGGAAAACTGAACACGCCCTCGATAGAAATAAGTAAGAGACGGTTAGAGTATTGGTGGCAGAAAAGTAGAGATAAAGTACAAAAATAAATAATGGGGAAAAATAAGGTCATTCTGCCTTAAGAGGCAGAGAGATGGGATTGCCATCTTTTGGGCTTGTTGGTATACTGAATTAGAAACCATATTCAGCGCTAGCAGACAAGGACGAAGAAGAGACGACACCACAATGCGCTAACTTCAACACTTTTATTTCCAGGAAACAGCAATCTATTTATCCATGCACAGTGCGCCACCTCATTCTACACTCTAGCCAACCAGAAAGGCCCTCTCCCTATCCAAAAGATCAATTGACGGTGCGCTCACACACGTGTCACTATTGCGAGAGATAGCTTGGGCTTCAATAATCTCCCGCACGTCTTTATCTTTGTGCTTCGCCAGAACAGTGCATGAAGCATACAGTGGTGCGCAACCGCACTCCAAACAATGCACAGACAAATGACCGTAATTATTCTTGTTAGTAACGTTTAACCTATGCTCGCGAAGTCGGTCGTTAAGGCATCTCCCCGCCTGACCTATGTACTTATTTCCACAGGTCAACGGGAGCTCGTATACTACCTCTTGTACACAGTCCACGAGGGGATCGCGATGGTTTTTGGAACATCCTACAGCGGGCTTACGATGCGGGTCTGTTAGTCGACATATCCTGCCCAGTTTTTCGGGCGCAGAAAACACTACTTTAATGTCCACACGATTAGTCATTTTCTTCAGCTTGTGCGCCGTTCTGTGCAGATAGGGCACTACTGCCCCTCTACTGTTACTCTTCGCCTGTGCGTCCGGGCGGTTAACGTCCAAGCGGCATCTTTTAAGAAGACTCTCGGCAACAGACACCTGGCACGCGGCCTGTCGGAGCAAAGGGTGGTCAAAGTTTTCAGGTACGTGGACGACTACCTCGTCATGTACGAGCCGAATGCACACGTGTCAGTAGGTGAGCTCAAAAAGGTTTTTTCTGCTAGCCTTAGTCCACTCATTCTAACAGTTGAAGAGCCGTCTGATAAGGTGCTGCGGTTCTTGGAAATTGAGCTTGAATTCACGGATCAGCACACGTGTTGGGAATATAAACCCAGAGCCAATAAACCCCTGTTGCCGTACAGGTCCGCTCACTCGAAGCTCCTTAAGAGGAGTATTGCTAATCTGTGTTTTGGAAATGCGCTGAAAAAGTCCTGCCATCATAAGATTCATGAGAGTCTAATGAATCAGTCGGTGAGGTTATCGGCAGCAGGTTTTCCGGAGTCGGTGCAGGTGTCTGTTGCCGAGAGTCTTCTTAAAAGATGCCGCTTGGACGTTAACCGCCCGGACGCACAGGCGAAGAGTAACAGCAGAGTGGCAGTAGTGCCCTATCTGAACAGAACGGCGCACAACCTGAAGAAAATGGCTAATCGTGTGGACATTAAAGTAGTCTTTTCTGCGCCCGAAAAACTGGGCAGGATATGTCGACTAATAGACCCGCATCGGAAGCCCGCTGTAGGATGTTCCAAAAACCATCGCGATCCCCTCGTGAACTGTGTACAAGAGGTAGTATACGAGCTCCCGTTGACCTGTGGAAATAAGTACATAGGTCAGACGGGGAGATGCCTTAACGACCGACTTCGCGAGCATAGGTTAAACGTTACTAACAAGAATAATTACGGTCATCTGTCTGTGCATTGTTTGGAGTGCGGTTGCGCACCACTGTATGCTTCATGGACTGTTCTGGCGAAGCACAAAGATAAAGACGTGCGGGAGATTATTGAAGCCCAAGCTATCTCTCGCAATAGTGACACGTGTGTGAGCGCACCGTCAATTGATCTTTTGGATAGGGAGAGGGCCTTTCTGGTTGGCTAGAGTGTAGAATGAGGTGGCGCACTGTGCATGGATAAATAGATTGCTGTTTCCTGGAAATAAAAGTGTTGAAGTTAGCGCATTGTGGTGTCGTCTCTCCTTCGTCCTTGTCTGCTAGCGCTGAAGATGGTTTCTAATTCAGAGAGATGGACCGTGAATTTATATTTTTTGGTATAATAACATAGATTTAATCAATGTAGATAATGTATTAAGCCAACTTGAAACGAGGAAGGTTTTTTTTCTTCTTTTTTTCGAGCCTGGTAGCAGACATGTCACTGCCCCGTTATAAAGGGGACGCTCATAGCATCCATCCATCCAGACGAAGGCGCTGACGCCTAGACGCAGTCCACGTTTCGGTTGTTGCGTACGGTAAACTAAAAATGTAGGAGACAGCCTCAACTCTAACGTACGCAGCGCGCAGGCCGTTGCGTACGTACAGGTTTGCGCGCGCTAAACTAAAACTCTCTAATGAAGTCCTTTCATACGTTTTGCCGTTCGAAGCCCTGAACACGTTGCTACTTGTGAACGAAGAAAGGTTCACATTACGTTATGGCGCTTTTCTAAAAATGTTCATGAGACCACCAATGGCCCTGCAGTCCTTGACCGCCCATTGACGACGCAAAAAAATATATTATGAGGTGGCTCTCTTTGCAGAATTGAGCTCATAACCCCCGAAACATAGTGAAAACATGGCCTTATAGATTGCGTGGCTCGGCCTATAATGTTTAGAATAATGCCCATCACGGCGGCCTTGTGATTATGGTACTCGACCGCTGACCCGAAGGTCACGGGATTCAATCCCAGCTGCATTTTCGATGGATGCGAAAATGCTTGAGGCCCGTGTTCTTGGATTAAGGTGCACGCTAAAGACCTTCACGTGGTCAATTACTGAAGCCCTCCAGTACAGCGTCCCTCATAATCGCATCATGGTTTTGAGACGTTGAACCCCAACAGTGATTACGTTAGTGTTTCGAATAACAGAAATGATATGTTTGCTTTGATTCAATGTCGCTCTTTCGCGAAATGACTGTGGATATTAGTTTGTGCTCTTCTTAGCCGGCTAAGAAACAGTCGCCCCGCTCAGTATTGGCTTTATTTCGTGGATAATGGTAGAGAGTCGTATGAGTACCGTGGTGCACACAAACACAAGGCAAAAAATTACACCTTCTCCCGCTAAAGGGCACCATGAGGCGATGCGAAGCCGGAGCCCATGCACGATTATGTTCCGTTGGCGTTCGTTGCGCATGCTACCGACCTCGGTCAGATTGTTATCGAACCAAAGTCGGTCGCACACGTTGTAGCTGTGCCCGAAGCTCCGGTCGAGGAATTCGCGCTGGAGCCGGCGTCACCACCGTCGAAGCCCGGGCGTTGAAGTTGTCTAGCGAGGCGTTCCGCACGGGCATTGGGCTCGCGTCGTCTGTCCGCACCCGAAGCGTTGGCTCGACGCTGACTCTTGGCTTCGACGTCAGCGTTGCGTACGGCGGGGTTTGCTTGCCGACGCTCCCGTTGCGTTTCGGCATGTCGAGCCGGCGTTTAATCCGTAGTAGTTTCGCGCCGACGTTGCCGTTTGCGCTGGGCTTCCCTAGCCCGGAGCACGGGGTCCGCTTGCCGAGGTTCACGTTGCATTTCGGCGCGTCGAGCCTTCCACTGCTCCACCCGCTGCTCCGCGATCTCCCCAGGCGTTAAGGTATTACTGCAGCTGGCGTCGACGTTGACGTTGGAACTCATGACACAGGCGCAGTGATTGAGCGTTTGTACGACCTATCGCGAACCTCTCATCTAAACGAGGAAGGGGAGTGGAGAGGGGAAGTGTAAGTGGACAGGGAATTCTGCCCAGTACTTCATCACCGACGTGAGATCGGGCGCGTTTATACTAAAGGTTCTGTGAGAGTTATGACGACTTGCAGCTCACTTTATTTTACATGTACGCTGTGAATTTTCATTGTTTAATCACGCACAGGAGAAATCGCACACACGCACTACCTTGGAGGTCAAAATCCAGTGCCTATATATACGCGGTGGTCAGTGAACGGTTGTGCAGCGCGAGCGGTCGGTTTTTTCAATCAAGACGCTCCCGCGACGCTGCCTCGCGACGCTGCCTGCGCCGCGAGGAAAGATGGGGGGGGGACCGTAGGAGAGGACAAAGAGGGGGAAGCGTAGGAGAGGAGAGGGCGATACATATCACGTTCTGTCGCAGCGCATTGTCTTTAGGGAGCCTTCATGTGTGCATGCCCCCTCCGTTTTTAAGACTGGTTACACACTACTACGGGACGAACGGGTGCCGCTATAACGAGCTTCGCCCCTACAAAATTATACCATCTCTCGCTCAAGCTAACCATCTCCCCGCTGCTTCGTATCCACAAATGGTTCCCTTTAGCGGTAGATGGTGTAGGTTATCTTGCTGTACTATCTTCATGCCTTATCATGATTCTTGGCTAAGCTTCCTTTTGTGCTCGCCAGGTGTGGGTGAGGAGGGCTTTAACGAGCATCATCTCCTTCCCCAATCAGTTACTGGAAGCTTAGCTTGAAAAATAATCACGTAGGTGCATATCCATTGCCATCCCATGTGCGAAAATGTTCAAAATCATCTTTCTAAGACACAGATATTTGGGTTGCGGGCCCCAAAGCCTAGGGTGTCAAGCTCGTCGCTTCTTTCACTTCCTGCGTTCTTTGGGGTGTACGAGGAGCGCGAAAGCTTAGGTACGCAAAACTTGAGCCTGAGAAAGCAGGTGTCATCAGGCTCTTTATGGTGTGGCCTGGCAGAGCACTACGACGGGGTGGGGAACACCGAAAGTGTTTCGGCGCGTCAAAGCTGACCTTGAAACTAAATATTTATTTATTAGGAAAGGAAAGAAAAAAAATTAAAACAGAAGAAATGGGTGTTATTGTGTTGTATCGGTACGGACTAAACTGCAGACGTGCTGGGAATATGGCAGCAATATCTCCTAAAGAGGTTCAAGAATTCCAAGAGGTCTTTAAGTTTAAAATATCCTCAAGTTAGCGAGAGGTAACAGAATTCTTTGAACTAGTGATGCAGAACTATCGATGATACTATCGATAGCTGAGTCACTGTCGAACTATCGATGGTGAGAAAGAACTATCGATAGTGCTATCGACAGTAAATTCGATAGCACTGTCGATAGTATACAATAAGCCGCGCAAGCTCATTCAATCATAAACTTGGTTCCCCGAGTGCGTGGTATATAGTTGACCAGGAGGAGCAGGTTGAAGGGCGAGAAAGTTGACATGTTTGTGTTTTTTGCCTGAATGCTTCGCTGACATATGTGAATTAGGTTAAAGCTGTTCAGCTGTAGCGGAAAGGACGCCGTTACATTTTTATTTATATTTATTTATTATTTATTAATACCTCAAATACCCCACCTTGGGGTTTTGCATGAGGGATGGGCTGTTATGTAGTGACAGGGATTCGATGAACAACTTGAAGGCTTGCGGGTTGGATTGGAGCACAGCATCTCTGGGTAGTGCGTTCCAGTCTCTTGCTGTGCTCACAAAGAAGGAGCGAAGGTGCGCAGCGGTCTGTGCCGGTGGTGGGTAGACCGCTTTGGTGTGATTCGTGCGGCAGGTCGGATGATGAGCAGGCAATATTATTGAAGTGCTAGGAGAGGAATGGTAAAACTTGTGAAAAAGGCACAACCTAGATCTAAAGCGTCTTAGTTCCAAGTTATCAAGATGTGCTTCGGATTTTAGTTTTGTAGCACTAGTGTGGAAAGAATAATCTGAATAGATGTAGCGAGCTGCGCGGTTTTGTACTGCTTCAAGTGCTTTAGTAAGGTTAGTTTGATGTGGGTCTCAAGCAGAGCATGCGTATTCTAACTTGGGCTGGACGCATGTTTGATAAGCTAACAGTTTGGCCGATGGGGAGCAAGGCGCAAGTGCCTTCGAAAGTATCCTAAGGTGCGGTTAGTTTCGTTAATGATGCTGGTGATGTGAGAGGACCAAGAAAGGTCACTGGAGATAGTGATGCCGAGGCATGAATTGACAGGAGAAATCGCAGCGTTGCACAGGTGTGGTGGAGGGAGATTCCTTCTGCGGGTAAAAGAAACTAGCAGTGTTTTAGTAGTGTTAGCGACATGAGCCATTTATTACACCAAGCGGTGATCTTATCCAGGTCCTCTTGAAGTGATCGGGTGTCATGATTGCTATGAACAGGGCGATAAACGACGCAATCGTTTGCGAACAGACGTACGTCAGATGAAATGTTGGCGGGAAGATCATTAATATATATTAGAAAAAGGAGTGGGCCCAAGACGGTTCCTTGGGGTACTCCAGACCGAACCGGGCTTCTGCTTGAAGAATGGTTGTTAGCATAAACAAACTGCTCCCGATTAGTCAAAAAAGCACGAATCCAGTTGAAAACAAAAGGATTAAGGTTTAAGCGAGAAAGTTTTAAAAGTGGTCGCTGATGTGGCACCTTGCCGAACGCCTTTTCAAAATCTAGAAACAGAGCGTCAACTGGGATGTTTAGATCAAGGTTAGAGCTAATGTCATTAACGAACAACGTTAGTTGTGTCACAAGAAAAACCTTTGCGAAGTCCATGTTGATTGGGAGTGAAAAAGTTAACCGACAACAAAAACTTAACTGTATGCGAGTATATTATGTGTTCCATTAGTTTAGAACAAACACTGGTTATGAGATAGGGCGGTAACTGCGGCATGAAGAGGGTGGACCTTTTTTCGGGACTGGGACAATCTTGCCCCTTTTCCAGTCATCCGGTACCTCACCCAATGATAATGACTGCTGAAAGATATGGCATAACATTTCGCTGATGGCATGTTTAGTTCTCTTTAGAATTTTTGAGTTGATGCCATCAACGCCTGCCGATGACGAAAGCTTTATAGAGTCAATGACATTTGCGACGCCGGCCGGATTGAAGGTGATATCAGCCATAGTGTTATGGGCACAAGGCGGAAAATCGAGTAAGTTATCAACAGGTTCGCCAGTAAAAATAGAAGAAAATGTGTGGTTAAGTGCTTCCGTAGTTTCGCAATCGGGAATGGGCTGGTTTTGGTCATCGTGCAGGGACAGTGGTTGCGAATGATTAGGATTCAGAATCTTCGAGAATTGTTTCGGGTTATCGTGAAGCATGTTCGGCAGTGTGGACGAGAAAAAGTCACGTTTGCTTCTGCTAGAAAGTGATTCGAATGCCTTTTCTGAATTGCGATACTTCTGCCATGCGCAGTCTGTGTTCGAACGCTTAGCAGCACGGAATAATCTTTTCTTTTTGTTATTCAAGCGCTTTAATGTTGAGTTGAACCAAGGTCATGACTTCTTTTCTGTTACGGTTATTGTAGGCACATGTGTATTTATCAAGTCATGCATTTTGTTTCTAAACAGGAGCCAGTTTGCGTTGACATAGCGTTCCAAAAAGCCAGAAAGAAAACTTGTGGAAAAATTTTCAAGTTCGATGTTCATAGTTGCGTAGTTCCCTTTATCGTAAAGAGTTATAGTTTTCTTTTTTTGCGTGGTGCCACAATTTTAAGAATATTTGAAGCATGGAGTATATAGAGTGACCACTAAGGCCGGACATGTAAGTCACTGATGAAAATTTGTCAGGGTGAGAAGTAAGTACGAGGTCAAGTATGTTAGGTGAATTTAGGCTTTGACGTGTTGGCCTGTTAACAAGTTGTGTCAGTCCGAACACGAGACAGGTGTTGATGAAGCCGCTTTCGGCAGCTTTCATTAATATGGGCGCATCGGGGTTAGACCAATCTATGGAGGGAAAATTGAAGTCGCCAAACACAATGATAGGTGACTGGCGATGCCGTGTTATGACAGAATGGAACGCCTCATGAATATCAGCCAAAAACATCATGTCAGCATCAGGTGGTCGATAGCAACCACCAATTATGACTGGCGGGTAGAAGGCATTACTTGCAACAAACAAATTTCTAAGGGTGTGCTTACTTCAATTTGGACACATTGAAGGCATTCATGAGCGCCTATTAGAACCCCACCGCCTTTTCTGTTAGGCCGATCACGTCGAAAGATGCTAATATTAGGAAATGCTGAGAGAATCTCAGAGTTGTTAATCGACGGGTTAAGCCATGTTTCAGTTAGAAGAATAAGGTTTGAATATGTAGTGCTGTACAAGTTACCTAGTGCATCAAGTTTCGGCAAGATGCTTCTGATGTTTGTGTAGAGAAACGAGAGATGCCATTTATGGATAATACTAGATGGATCTGAATGCTAGGAGGATGGAGGAGAGACCACAGTTTCCGTGTTTCTGTCATGGGGCGGAACAGCGTGGCTTCAAATATATATTGCTTTTTATGATTTCAAAATACAAAGGAATAACCAGAGCGATGTTTGTTACTTGGAATCTGTAACTGGTTGCTATTGAATATTAATTTATTGATCGACATATTCCGCCATTTCACTCCGGAAATAATTCATTTCTCTCGCCAAAAATTGCTGATCAATTAAGCGAACTGAGTATTGCTGAGACTACTGATAGTAAGCTATCGCAAATGTTTTGGCAATATCGCCGGCCAGCAACAGCACTGTTATGCACACGACTATCGGTAGTACACTCTTAGAAAAAAAAGAGCAGGCATATCAACTAACAAAATAATAATAGTAAGATTCAGGTTAGTGAAATTCGCTACCACGTGAGTAAATGAATTGTACTAACTCCAATGGTTAGTCAGTTACTAAATTGTTAGTATGCGCACCAGCAGCTTACTTACCGTACTAACTCTGGCGGGCTACAATTAGCCAAGTAGAGGTTTACGCCTATTTCGTTTATATGTGCGTTTGCATTGCCACATCACGTTGACTGTACCGCAACACCATGTATAACGTGAAATAAAAAAAGTGGCACCGTTTGTTGCATCACTTAACAACCATAATTTATTGAATCTATTACTTCGGTAAGTATGTGTCATAACAGCGTAGATTGAGGCATGAACGGATTGTGAGCGAGAACGCACACAAGCACACACAGAATATCAAGGCTTCTACGCGCGCGCCATCTACTCTAATAGCAGCATGATGGCTATTTATGTACCTACTTTGGAAAAGCACAGACTTTAGAAAAGCGCAGTCATATAATTTAGAAACATAAATGATTATTTTTTACCCTCTGCATTGTATCCAAGAGCTAGTACATATGCATGCCATCACGTACTAGGGTACTGTTATAGCAACATAATCTTGAAAATTGGAGTTTTGCGTAAATTTCCCATAAAACTGTCACAATTACGACATAATAAACTGCGGTATCTACGAAGGATTTCGCACACTTAGCTATTTTAATAGTACACTTTAAGACAGTGAGAAGGGCTCCCCGGTTAGTAACGGCAAAACTTACCTGCCTCACTAGCTGCTGGGTTGTAAAGGGATGCCGTGAAGGTTGCAAAATACGCTAGTAAATGCATGCATGTACTAACTGTTTACTCGCTTGTTTCTAAGAGTGCATTATCGCTAGTAATATTACCGATGGCACTATCGATTTCACTATCGATAGTTTGTTTACACCATCGGTAGTTTATTTTCAAATAAACTGTCGATGCTATCGATATTAAATTTAGCGATAGTTCTGCATCACTATCTTGAACACACTATAGCTTGAATGTAATTGTTTTTGCGAGTGACAAAGTGTCGCGTATAAAATGAGCGGTGTGTTTCTGCCCCCTTCCTCCTTGAAAGCCGCCCGCGACACCTTTCAAGATACGAGGTGAGCAAGCTTCATTGCCTCGCCTCATATAACGCAGCCGCTCCTTAATTGGTAGTGAATGACATGTGTAGGGTTTCGCGTCTGCCTCTAGCCCCCACTGCATCCACAACGATCACCTCGTCCACGATCGCCTTGTTCCCCTTGGCCCCCACACCACCGCGCTGTTCATCGTGGTTTCTCTTTTTCTTCCTTTTCCGCCTCTTTCTCGTCTTCTCCGCCTTTCCATCTTTTGCTTCTGGCCCTCCAAGATCTTTTGTCGCACCGTCCAGTTCCCGCATGGTGGCGTCGTCCCGGAAATCAACCAGCACAAAACCAGAGCCCACCTTGTCGTCAGCTGGCTCGTCTCCTTCCTCGCCAAACTCCTCAGCGATCTCCACGGCCGCCTTCGGTGTCGTGTCTTGAGACGCTTCGTCTGAAGGGGACGCATCATCGCCCTGGAGCACCTCGGTGCTTCCTTCGGCGTCCCGCTGCTCGTCGGGGGTCATTTTCCCGGAAAGGCAGAGGCACACGAGGGTCTCAACCGGCTGATGTAGGAGGACCAGTTCGTAGACCCCGTAGGCGGCCATGTCCAGGAACGCCCGTTTCAGCGCCCATAGCTCCGCAAAGGCGATATCGCCGTGCCGGGGGCCGAAATCAGGAGCTGCTGGAATCCGGCTGGCGATGATCGGGCAGAACACGGCGGGGCGGGGTCCTTCCCGTTGGGCGCCTGATGTAGGGTTTCTCGGCTGCCTCTAGCCCTGAACCCTTAAGAGATGAGGCCGAGACCCAAAGAAACACGTCTTTACTGGTGTAAGCCTCGGCCGCAACTGCCCGCTGCCAGCGGCTGCCGCGTGACACGAGCGCACACCGATCGTCATCGTCTTCTACGCGCTCACATCCGCCGAGCGTCCCCATACATGACAAAAACCGACGGTCTGTGTCTTCGCCACATTTATTCACACAAAAAATTACACAACCTCCCGCTAAAGGGAACCATGTGTGGCTACGAAGGAGCGGGGAGATGGTTAGCTTGAGCGGGAGATGGTGTAATTTTTTTTCTTGCATTATCGAGCCTGTGCCTTCCTCTGGCGTAGAATTAGCACTGTCTTCCAGTTTCCATCCAGCTTCCGCTACGTGGAACTGCCGGCGTCCGAGGTATTCGACTCTCGCAAAGTCGCAAGATCATGTGCGTCGGCCTCTCTGCAGTCCTTGCCATTGGTTTCGTCGTGGGATTCTTCAGTGAGGGAAAGAGAGCACGAGCTCTCCGCGTCTAGAGCCACAGAAGCAGAGGTGGTCATCGGCCGCTCGTGCCACGTCAAGACGCCGGAGGTGTCGCTGCTGCCTACTCGTCGCAGGAGCAAGAAGAGCACGAGCGCCACGCGTCTAGAGCCGCAGAAGCATACGCGGCCATCGGCCGCTCGTGCCACGTCAAGGCGCCGGAGGCGTCCCTACTGCATACTCGTCGCAGGAGAGAGTGAGGCGCGCGAGAGGGGTAGTGGAGAGAGGGAGTGGGAGTGCAGAGGGGGAGAGGGGTAGGAGGGTAAGGGGGAGCGGTGAGGAGGTGTGTGGAGAGGGATTACGCATGCGCACTAAGGGTGATCACACCACACACAACCACCACTGGATTGAACTCCGCCATGAGCTGCTTCTCATTTAAAAATTGGCCGCGTATCTGCGTGCTTCGGTGCAAATGTCGTCTAAAGACGGTATAAGGGCCGCTGCGTGAGATATGGACGCCATCTGGCAATACGTCGGGAAACATGAGTGCTGTGTCACGGCCGCCTGGATCGGGGCGCGCGGCGGTGTTGCTCCGGCCGTCCCATTCTGACGGAGGAGGCGTAATTGCAGAAAGGGGCCTGACCTCTCCTTTCGCCGCACCGCGGCGCGCACCTACTACCCCTCCATTCCTTTGCTATCTATGCGGGAAGGTTTGCGGCGCCTTGAAGATATCGCTGTATAGTAACCGTGGGTTAGCATAGCACCTCCCCCACCCTCACAAAAGCACACATAAAAGGATGGATGGCGGCTATCTATATATTTTGTGTGTGTGTGTGTGTGTGTGTGTGTGTGTGTGTGTGTGTGTGTGTGTGTGTGTGTGTGTGTGTGTGTGTGTGTGTGTGTGTGTGTGTGTGTGTGTGTGTGTGTGTGTGTGTGTGTGTGTGCCAGTGCCTGTCGTGATGATGGTGCCCGAAGCAAAAACACCCATGAGCCACTTTTCAAGAAAATTGTTTTGGTGTTCTTAAGCGCAGCATATCAGTAAAAAGTGTACATGCGAGGGAAAGCAAGAGATTTATTAAAACTTTTTTTTCTGAGTGCTTCCAGAAAGGGGAAACGATCCGAAGGTTGGTTCCGCTGCTTAAAGAAGCGTGGTGGATTTCCCTTGGTATGCTGCGGCCTTGAGTGCGCGAGCTTTACCTGCTCGAAGGAATGCCACTTTGGCGTCGAGGCAAAGTAATCTTCCTTGGTGCTTGACTTACAGTGAGGCACGCAGCAGTACGGCACGTTTCTGAAAAACACGGTAAATTACACAGGAAATCCCAACACAGACTAAAAACCAAATTACTTGCCTGAAGTCAATGTGGTATGACAAGGTGAAAATGCATATGAAAACGTATATATGCTAGTTGCAGAAAGCCATATCAGCAGCCGCTCAGCCAATGAACCGGTAGATTAGCTCGAATCTCAAAGTGAAAACTGCAAGCACGGAATGATGGATGCGGAAATCGGGGGACCCTTGAGCTTCGCCTTTAAGAATTAAACGCAAGAGCGATATCTGCGCGCATACACAAGTACACGCACATACACTCACACACACACCGCCGCTGACACCGGAATTACTGCGAAACGGGCTCTTTCATGCTACAGCATTAAAACAAGCGATACCAATACGGGAGAAAGTGGCCATTGCGCGACCGACCTTTAGCTAATTCGCAGGCGACAAGCGTCGCTCATCGCTTTCGCGTTCAAATTCGCCTACATGCGGCCTGCGCTTGAATGAGAACGTTGCATTCACACCACTGTCGTATCGTGGGAACTTCATAATGCAAAGAGGAGTGCCTACAACAAAATGTTGCCTATCATCGGCAAGTTGAAAACGACTACAGCATTATCATTACCGTAATTTATTTTTCCAGCAACGTGATGCTCTTAAGACAGCGCTCGACCGCAGAACATAGCTATGCAGTGTCGACGACGAAATGCATTTCCTTTAAAAAAAACCATGGCGCGCGCCGATCCAAACGGCCGTGGGAGAAACGAGCGCCACAACAAAGAATGAGAAGCACGGCAAATCACCTACTCGGCACAATACATGTGTCATGGCATATGAACGCGCCGCGCCACACGAAGTCGCCTAAGCACGCTGCTTGGCTCTATCTCGATAGTAAAATGCGACAGAGAACAACACTCACTGTGTAAAGGCCGATCAAAAATACATAACAGCGTACCTTGATTCCAGTCACCACGTGCACGATGTCCAATGTGCATTTTTCCAAGCACGTCTGCGACTGTCTACGGCGCGGCCAGTGCTGCATCACCCGCAAGGGGGTAGGAGAACAGCGCCGCCTCGCGGCGCGCGGCGGAACTACCTCAATTACATTTTTTTGAAAGGGGCGCGCCGAATGAGACGGCCGGAGCAACACCGCCGCGCGCCGATGATCCAGGCGGCCGTGGCTGTGTTGTGGGATGGTAGTCCCGGCGCAGCGGCAGGCGAAGACCGGCGGTGACCAACGCGACCGGTGGGGACGCCGGCCAGCCCGAACACGCTGTTTGGCGCGATGCGCCGAAGGAGAAGAAACGTCCGCACTCAACGAGTACTCTCCACAAACTCTCTTATTTACACATCGCCTGGGTAAAACACGAATGCCAGAGCGGCGCCCCCTGTCATTCGTACAATGCAACACTGAACCGAAACCGAAACACAACATGGCCTTGTGCAGAGGGCACGGAGGAAGACAAGTTTCAGCGCAGTCGCATTTTCAGCGCAGCTTAAGAAACTAGGGTCTTTAAAATTGCGTATCTATGTACTTTCTATTAAATGAACACACCACCTAATACTTACGTAATGATGTTGCGCCTCAGGTATGCGTAATATTTACTTTTTGATCGACAACGTTCACAGGTATGAACAGCCGTACAAGTTCAAGATGGGTGGGCGGTAAGCAAGTGGTTCAGCTTTGGCCAGGTGGCTGAATCGGGTGACGTGCCAACAAACAGAAAGACAGACAGAAAGACAGACCAAAATTTTTGCGTTTACGTTCCCCAAGAAAGACTATCGTCTTTAAAACCGAAGTGGCATCTGCGGACACGAGCGGTTCAATGCAGCGAAGAGCGAAGGGGCGTTCGATGCTCGCATACCGATCTCTGGGTCGGTCCCCTCTTTCGGGATAAATAACAAGGAAATAATGTTTTGATCATCATTATCGCATATCGTGCTGCTTCGTCGTCTTCGAAGGCACATGAATGAAGGAGTTAAGAATTGCCCTCGTTCGCCGTTGATTACGTACATAATTGTAGCGCGATTTCAATGTGGATCACGATGGCGCGTAATAAAAGTAGCCTGGTGTCGCACATGTGTCAGAGCATGGTGAACAGAACGCTTCCATGCTCTCGTACCGCCATGTCTGCTTACTTCGCACCGTTGTGAATTAGGCTGAGTCAAAATAATGGAATGGTCGAGAATTATTAAGCTTTTTCACTGTCTTTATCGTGCTTCGCTCTACGCTCATATCTCCTCTGGAGAGACATCACGCTAATCTTCGTTACCCCGTGTCGTCATTTTGTAGCCTGCATTAGCAAAAATTGCTGTTTTCACTTTGCCACCTAGCTAGCATGAAAGTTGCAACTAGCGCGATGCATAAAAATCCCTATTATAATGCCGAAAATTACTCGTTTCATGGGTAGAAACTCTAAGGCAATGCTACGTGGTTCAATATCCTGGAGCCCTACAACACACTCCTCCAATATTCATATTCTCTCAGGAATCGGAAATTTAAAGAAGGTTACTGAATAACGTAACAATTGTGTGCATTTACAACTGATACTTTCGCCTGTTCGTATTATTTCTTTTAAAGACAATAGTCTTTCTTGGGGAACTTAAACGCAGAAATTTTGGTCTCTCTTCTGTTTGGCTGTCTGTCACACTATTCAGCCACCCGGCCAAAGTTGAACCACTTGCTTACCGCCCACCCATCTTGAACTGGTACGGCTGTTCATACTTGTGAACGTTGTCGATCAAAAAGTAATTATTACGCATATCTGAGGCGCAACATCACTAGGTAAGTATTAGATGGTGTGTGCCTTTAATAGAAAATACATAGATACGTAATTATAAATACCGTAGTTTCCTAGGCTGCGCTGAAATTGCGACGCGCCGACGAAAGCCCTCTGCCACGGAGGAAGGAAAGAACTTTCCTCCTCCGTGCCCTCTGCACAAGCTCGTTTCCCGCCGTATTGCCAGGTGGCGCCCATATCTCACGCACCGTAGAGCTACTGTATATGCTACCTTTACGTAGCAGAGTTGCGCATCTGTCTTCCAAACGCCGTTAGCAACCATGTGTTGCGGAGAAGCGGACGCTGGGGCCAATTTCTGTATTTCTCGATGGCACCGCTGCAGCGAACTGGATTGACACTAGTCATTCACATTAAAGTAAATCACCGGTCTTCGACACGCCAAACATGTCGACCGGTGACCCGGTAGGCATGTCGCCTGCAAAAACGGAGCGAGTCTTCGCGACATAGCCATGGTTGCTAGGCAGACCTATGCGCAACTCTGCTAACCAAAGGTAGCGTATACAGTAACTGTAACGCAGCCCTCCTCTATCATCTTTCGGCGACATTTGCAGCGAAGCACGCAGATACGCGGCCAATTTTTGAACTAGCAGTAACTCTAGTTTACTTTATTCCATCTGTATATCTGTGTTGATGTGCCGTTTATCCTCGTGGTTGTGTGTGTGATTCGCCACTGAAGGGAGGCTTCACTTTCAAGAATAGGTTGGCGAAAAATGCGGAGCCCACTGAGATTCACGCATGCAATATATTTTGCCTTAGGATTCACTCAGACTAAGACTCACCAACATGTTTTCTCAAGCACAGTCACTAGGGCTCAAACTGACCAAAATATTACTCACTCGGATGCAATGAAACTCGGACTCACGGCTAGATCTGAGTCTGACTGAGTCTGGGTAAGTCGACTCATGAGACCTTAAGCGTATAATTAGCTTTTTCCATGATGGTGTCAATGCACTTTATCTCGCATAGTCGCACAATATCTCGCATATTCGATGCTCTCGATGCGCATTTTGATCTCGAACCTTCACATACGAGTTACTACCCATGCAACACGCCGGCATTGGACCGATTTCGGCCCAAGGTTGGCAAACAATGGCAGAAATATTGGTTCTGCGTTGGGTTTTGGGTGTTTCCTACACCTAAATGAGCATCGGTCCAATATTGGAAGGCAATATTGGCCCAGTGGATGCAATGATGGCTCTAGCCAATATTGTCCGTCGAACATATCACCAATAATGGCAAAAGTGACTATAGCCAACAATTTCCGTCGTACGTATTGCCAACATTGTATAAATATTGGCAGCTCCAATACTTTTTGCCAGCCTTTATCGTTGGCTGCACCATCATTCTTTCTTTTCAAGCGTTTAACGCCGGTTCTTGCCAGCCTTTTCGTTGGCTATGCCAATACCTGTACGACATTTTTTCACTGAATGTGTAGTTTAAAATGAGGTAGATTTTTGTGCACGTAAATAAATGCATGTTGTCCACGCTTTTGCTTTTAGGCAATCAGCTGGGATAATCAGCGTAGAACAGCTGCGAGTAAAACAAGTCTATTATGCATGTATTCATATGGCAAAGATACTACAAGTTCTGAAAATAATTTCGCATTTCGCACTTTGTTCTGCTGACCGCTTGCTGGCAGGTAACAGCTGCTCAGAACCTACACTAATTACCATGCAAAACGCTCTTATATTAGAAATCGCGGAAACGGGACCACTCACAAATGCACACAGCCTCCCTGTTTTTATTTGAGTTGTCAGTTTACCGAAGGTTCAAAAGGAAGTGACTGAAAAGTGAAGTGTGATAGAAAATGAAATAAATGAACATCTACACTTCAACAGACATTCCATAGAGCCGAAACATACAACCACCTTGAAATACCACAGTGTTCGTCGCTTATTTATTTATTTAATGGTGACTGCGGCTAGAGCTTGAAAGAATGCGACAACTTCACAACTACTAAGATTGTGTGTGTTACAAATTCATCATCTCTTGGCGCGAAACCAGCGGCGAAGGGCAGTTGAAACACAGATGTTTAGCTGGCGCACGACCACACGAAAAAATAACAAAGTAACGCACGCAAATGCTGACAACATCGCTAAGGGCGAGGACTTAACTAACCTACTTCGACGCGCACAACGAAGCACACCACATGGGTATTCACAAAGGAACAAATCTAAAGAAAATACGCGGTAATGTAGACCTTATTAAACGCGGCACATGTTTCACATACGAAAAACACGGAAAGTAACATGCGGCGAAGGAAAGAAAAGACTTACTGAACGCGATACGAACACAAAAATCCAGCGGAAAGTTTGCGACTTGTCAGAACATACAGACGCTCATCTGCGGATGGCTCATCAAAAGTCAGAACAATCAGGTTCGAAGAAGCACAGGACAGCTGCTTTCTCACTGTGGCATATCCCTACTACTGAAAACGTTCCGTAAGTGAGTACCATAATTTCGCATGTTTCCGTATGATTCTTACGGAAATGTACGGAAAATATATGAAAAATATACGGAAAACATATGGATTCCGCACGAAACATATGGAATTATGGTACTGGCATGCGGAACGCTTTCAGTAGGGAGCCGTAGAGTCTCGGCTTCCTGTTTTGGTATGCGACTCTGTTTTGTTTTTTCCCGAAGACTCGCGACTGAATATTGAGGGGCGCGCGCCCTCCGATGCCGGGAGGCGTGTATCAAACATATCCCCTAGGATGGCTGGGGCCCATACTGCGCCGCTATTGGCTGGAGATGGTCACGTGACCTACACGCACATGTGGTGTTTTTTTGTGTTTTTGTGTGTTTTCAAGCAACATGGCGGCGCCCATATTCTAGTTTGTTTTGCGCTGCCGCGCTGAAGCCATGCCCGCCGTAGAGATGACGCCGATATGTTTGGGCTTCTGGGACGGCGGCGCCTATTGTCGGCTGTCGGCCGGCGTGGAAGACGCGGCAGCACTTGTACACCTTCAGATGTTAGCTGTTTTAAGGTACGTATTTGTCTCACCTGTGGTATTTACGCTGCGGTCTTCTGTTCCGCGCGTAAGCTACATGTGAATTTGTTTCAAAGTTGCAGTCCTTTTGTGACGGGGTGCTGCTTCTTGCTATACCGCGCGTTCACCCAAGAGGCCTTTGTCATCTTTTTCTTATGACGCGATGTACTGCCTTAACACAGACTAGTGCGATGCTGTCAACATTTAGCAGTAAAAAATACACGGTGAAGATAAATCGTGTTTCTAAAAGGCAGTGTCTAGCTTGCAAGGGTTGACGCTTGGGCAAATTGGTGTGGATTCATTTCAAAATGTTAACAGCGCATAGAACGATTAGGAAGGGACGAGACAACAAAGGTAAAGAGCGCTGACTTCCAACCAGTCTTTATTTCGATAAGAAGTGCATATATACATGGCAAGGAAAAGGGCGCTAGATAAGAAAAGAAAGAAAGGATGTACGTACAGATGCTGCCATCGTTACCTCATCATCTCCAATACAGCGCGCATATCACCACGTGTGCCCTAAAACCCAGCCAGGTAATCAATTTCTTGATTTAGAAGCGCAATAGAGGGAGCACTAACTCACTTATCTCCTAGCTTATGTATGAAATCAGCTTCAATAACTTCGCGAGTTAGCACACACATTTTAAGTCGCTAAACACGAGTAGTTTACCATCTTTAACAAAATAAATATGTGCGCACACATGCATGTATACTTGTCTATGATGTCCCAAAGGGTGAAATTAACCCACAGCGTCTCGACGTTCTGCTGACAGCCCTAGATTTCTATCCCTGACATCAGGCTGCCCGATTTTCATTATGATACACATCTCATTTGCTAATCAGTACGGCTTTCCCTGATGCTTCAAGATGCATAAATTTTCCACTCATATACTGTTTACTGTCAGAAAGAACCAGCCTTGTGATGACGCCTGTGCTTTCAATGCAGCCTAGGCATTCGAGTTACGTGGAGAAGTACATGCTGTCGCACTTTATGGCCAGACTCGTTAGGCTTTTGGTTCTTTTGCAGTTAATAAAGAATTGGTATATTGTAAATTCAAACAATGAGCAACTTGAAGTTTGCTAGAGTGAAAGACTTCGAATTTTATTTAGACAGGTTTTCTTAACTTGCACTTTTGCCGAAGAAGTGGCACCGATATACAAGGGTTGTATTTCACCGTGCTATCCCAGCAAAATCCCGCCGCCCACTGCAGTGGGCTGCATTGTTTATAAATTCTGTCCATTGTATGATATTAAAACTTCTGTGACCTGCATAAATCCGTTAGAAGTCAGAAGAAATAGCAATCAAAATCAAATTTTTTCTAAAATTATTGAATTCGAACACCATGTTCTAATCACATGTGCATACTTCTTACTGTAGTTATTTCAATCAGTCCTCACATAAAAGACTGGAGTCACACAAAAGCTTGTAAGTCTGCGCTTGTTTGTCTCACTTCCTTCTTAGTGTCCTGCCCCAACAGTTAATTCAACCAAGATGAACGCTCACCAACTAGCCCAAATTTCTACACTGCTTACTCATCATACATAGCAGCTTCAGCTTCCACCTCCCCCTTCCCAGTGTTGCGGTCTGGGTCAGTACAACAAGCTCTCATACAACCTTCCAGGTTGCATGAGATGGCGGCAAGCACTGTGTGCATGTCTTTGCTGCTCAAGGGCGTCACAATGGGCAAAGTTGTAGCACAAACGACAGTTAGGTATGAACATTATTGCTGCGATTTACTTGCTCATCACCATTAACTCAATTTAATACATATGCAGACCCTCGTTGGTGTTCGCCCATCCGTACGTACTTTGCTTTAACAGCCGCCCTACTGCTCGTTCACCGTAACTCCAACCATGCCGCTATTCCATGCTGACCGACTAAGTTTCATCTCAGACGGAAAACGAGATCATGCAGCTCCTGGAGGTAGTGCTGCATTATTTTCGACTGATCCCAGTCCACCGTTGACACTCCCTACGAACAAGAACCTAATAGAAGTGCATGTTGTCAGTATTTCTTTAACGGCATTAGTCGATACTGGAGCTCAGGTGTCCATAATAAGTGCTATCTGTCGCCGACTCAAAAAAAGTACTCATGCCTGCTATAACTAAAGCCGCACACGTCACCGATGGTGGAACTGTTGCCGTCACTGGAATGTGTACTGGTTGAATAAGCGTTGCCGGCCACCACGATCTCATCTACTTACGGTGCTCAACAATTGCTCTCACGACCTCATCTAAGGGATGGACTTTCTATCGATGCATTCTGTCATGATCGACTGTTCCACCGGAACTGTTTGCTTGGATCTTCCTCATTAGCCAGATACTCGCCCCAAACTCCACAACCCCTGTACCACAGTCTTCAACCACACACTGCCTAAAGCCCTAACATTCATTGAATTGGCAACAACTTCACCTGTGCTTGACGGTGACTACGTCGTCACGCCTATTCCTGATGTCCTTCTAGCGCACGACATCACGGTGCCACAATTCGTCGTAATCGTAGCTGCTAACCGGATATATGTCACAGTTATCAACTTCAGCTTCGTGATGCAAGTGCTGCCTCAAGGAATCGCGTGATCACGTCACCACTTTTGCAGCCAAGGTTTGCTCAGATCTTCCTTGTTGCCCACCGAATGCCAGATGCCTCGACATGGCATTACGCCCCTTGATCGCCCCAGACCTCAAACCTGAGCAATCAGCCGCCCTATGCTGCCTTTTGGCATCCTGCCACGACATATTTAACATCAACAATCAACCACTCGGCCTGACTTCACTTGTAAAGCACCGCATAAACACTGGTGATGCTGTTCCCATTCCCCGCTGACAATAGTGTCACGTGGTCGTGACGTCGACGAAGACAGAAGTCGGCGTTTGCAGCATGAAACTGTTTATTTGGCCGAACTTGTGGCCGGCAAAATGAGACTAAAACTGCAGCAATACACGCTGTACAATGATAGCGGCGAACAGCGCGTCGTCCGTCGATCAACTGACAAGCAGTCAAGCGCGTCGGCTTTTATACAGGCGCTATCGAACTTTCCAGCGATATCGCTGGTGGCGGCGTTATCTCTCGACAAAGCTGGAACATTCTCGTGCGGCGCGCAATCTTAACAGATTGTTCCAAAACAATCGCGAAGCTTCCTACACATCACGGCGAGGCCTGCGCAGCGCGTCGCCCACAGTCTTTGTGGGTGAAGCTTACACTCATGAAATATAAGACTCGCGGCAATGCCCCCCTCTGAAAAAGCATCGTCCCAATGCTTAAAAACAGAACATGAATACATGCGATACTAAAGAAAACTAATAAAGAAAGCAAACATTAGTGTCCTCAGGTGCGCTAACGAGCATAGTACGGTTTAAGGCGCACCACATGCACGACCTCGGGTCGAGCTCGGCGCCTCTGGGAGTTCGTGATGCCGTCGGGGACAACCTCGTAGTCGAGTGCGCCGAGACGTCGAAGTACCCTGTACGGTCCGAAGTATCGTCGAAGAAGCTTCTCGCTCAGTCCGCGTCGTCGTATTGGCGTCCAGACCCAGACACGGTCGCCGGGCTGGTACTCGACGAAGCGTCGTCGAAGATTGTAGCGATGGCTGTCGGTGTGGTGCTGGGTCTTGAGGCGCAGGCGGGCCAGCTGTCGAGCTTCTTCGGCACGTTGTAAGTAAGCGGCGGCGTCGACATTTTCTTCGTCGGTGACGTTGGCTAACATGGCGTCGAGCGCCGTCGCCGGGCTCTTTCCGTAGACCAACTTGTACGGCGTCGTCTGCGTCGTTTCTTGGACGGCCGCGTTGTAAGCGAAGATCACGTACGGAAGGACGGCGTCCCACGTCTTGTGCTCAACGTCGACGTACATGGCGAGCATGTCGGCGATGGTCTTATTTAGACGCTCGGTGAGGCCATTGGTCTGCGGGTGGTAGGCGGTGGCTCGTCTCGCTGTACTTCAAGATCGCCTGAGTTAGGTCCGCACTAAAGGCGGTACCTCTGTCTGTGATAAGGACCTCTGGGGCGCCATGACGCAAGACGATGTTCTCCACGAAGAACTTGGCTACCTCGGAGGCACTGCCTTTGGGCAAGGCCTTTGTCTCGGCGTAGCGGGTGAGGTAGTCAGTCGCTACGACAATCCACTTGTTGCCGGAAGTCGACGTCGGGAACGCCCCCAGCAGGTCCATCCCGATATGCTGGAACGGCCGGTGCGGTGGTTTGGTTGGCTGCAGAAGTCCCGCTGGCTTAGTCGGCGGTGTCTCCGTCGCTGGCAATCTCGGCAAGTCTTGACGTAGTGGGCGACGTCGGCAGCAAGGCGTGGCCAGTAGTATTTTTCCTGTATTCTAGCGAGCGTGCGGGAAACACCGAGGTGTCGAGCCGTCGGGTCGTCGTGTAGGGCCTGGAGGACTTCTGGTCGCAATG
Source organism: Rhipicephalus sanguineus (assembly GCF_013339695.2). Lineage (NCBI taxonomy): Eukaryota > Metazoa > Arthropoda > Arachnida > Ixodida > Ixodidae > Rhipicephalus > Rhipicephalus sanguineus. Next base: position 4,966,823 of record NC_051178.1, on the reverse strand, counting down.
ATGAGGGCACGACAAGAAGGTAGTCGGTTCGCAGTGGCGAGAAGTTCTTTTTCAGGAGAACGCCGTTCCGTAAGAAAAACGACGGCAGTCCTCGCTTGAATTTCCTCGGAACAACGGCGGTCTTGCACTCGAGGTACTCAATAAGGCCCCCCAGTTCCGCGTTGGCCCGTTGCCTTTCGGCGAAGTCGTCGGCACTTATAGTTCCGAGGAAGCAGCCATCGTCGTCGTCTTGCGGCGGCGCGTCGACGGGGGCACGAGACAGGCAGTCGGCGTCAGAGTGTTTTCGTTCGGACTTGTACACGACGGTAATGTCGAATTCTTGAAGCCTCAGACTCCATCGTGCGAGACGACCTGAAGGGTCCTTGAAGTTAGCTAGCCAACATAGGGCGTGATGGTCGCTGACAACTTTGAAGGGCCTGCCATAGAGGTAGGGGCGAAACTTTGATGTAGCCCAGAGGATGGCAAGGCATTCCTTTTCTGTTGTGGAATAGTTTGCTTCTGCCTTGGATAGTGACCGGCTAGCATAACTGATAACCCTTTCAAGCCCGTCAGTCTTTTGTACAAGGACGGCACCGAGTCCTACGCTGCTTGCGTCGGTGTGTATTTCCGTATCGGCGCAATCGTCGAAATGCGCAAGTATGGGTGGCGTCTGCAGGCGTCGTTTAATTTCTTGAAAGGCTTGCACTTGAGCCGTTTCCCACCTGAATTCCACGTTATTCTTCGTGAGAAGCGTCAGTGGTTCGGCGATACGTGAAACGTTTTTGACGAAGCGTCTGTAATAGGCGCATAAGCCGAGAATTCGGCGCACAGCCTTCTTGTCGGTGGGTGGCGCAAAGTCGGCGATGGCAGCTGTTTTCCGCGGGTCTGGGCGCACTCCAGACTTGCTCATCACATGACCCAGAAACAAGAGATCGTCGTACGCGAATCGGCACTTTTCTGGCTTCAGGGTCAGTCTAGAGGCCTTGATTGCTTGAAGTACTGCCTCAAGCCGCCGGAGATGCTCGTCGAAGGTCGAGGAAAACACGACGACGTCGTCCAAATACACAAGGCACGTCTTCCACTTCAATCCGGCCAGTACGGTGCCCATGACACGCTGGAACGTCGCAGGTGCCGAGCAAAGACCGAAAGGCATGACCTTGAACTCAAAGAGGCCGTCGGGTGTTATAAAGGCAGTCTTTTCTCGGTCTCTCTCGTCGACTTCGATTTGTCAGTAGCCGGTCTTGAGGTCCATCGATGAAAAGTACGTCGCGTTGTGAAGTCGATCCAGGCTGCCGTCTATTCGTGGGAGGGGGTACACGTCCTTCTTCGTGACTTTGTTCAGGCGCCGATAATCAACGCAGAAGCGCAGTGTCCCGTCCTTCTTCACTAACACCACGGGTGACGCCCACGGAGTCTTGGACGGCTGGATGATGTTGTCGCGTAGCATCTCGTCGACTTGTTTCTTTATCGCGTCGCACTCTCGAGTCGAAACTCTGTAGGGGCTCTGACGGAGGGGCCTCGCACTTTCCTCTGGTATATTTTGGTGTTCGCCACCGGACTTTGTCGAATTCGTGATGACGACGAGAAGCAGTCCTTGTATTGCAGAAGCAGGGATTTCAGCTGGTCTTTCTTGACCTTCGGGAGGCACCGGTTGACGTTGAAATCTGGTTCGGGACCTCGATTCGTTGAAGCAGGTTCGGCAGCATCGAAGAGGGCGAAAGCATTGCTGGCGGCCACACATTCGTCGATGTAGGCGACCGTCGTACCAATGTTGAGGTGCCTATATTCGTGGCTGAAATTTGTTAGCACTACCTTTGCTTTACCGTCACGCAGTTCGGCTATACCTCTTGCGACGCAAATTTGACGATTCAAGAGTAGTTGCTGATCGCCCTCGATGACGCCTTCAATGTTCGCAGGTTTTTCGGTGCCAACGGACATGACGACGCTGGAGCGCGGTGGGACGGTCAACTGCTCTTCTATCACGTTCAATGCATGGTTCCCTGGCGTCGCGTGGGGCGGGAGCGCTTTGTCTGAGGTTAGCGTTATCGACTCAGACCTTAGGTCGATGACGGCGCCGTGGTCACTTACGAAGTCCATTCCAAGTATCACATCCCTAGAGCAATTTTGTAGGATTACAAAACTCGCAGGATAAGTCCGGTTATTGATGGTGACTCTCGCCGTGCAGACACTAATCGGCGTTATCAGGTGGCCTCCAGCTGTCCGTATTTCGGGTCCACTCCAAGCGGTCTTTACTTTCTTCACCTTGGTGGCGAACGGTCCATTTAAGACAAAATTGTCGGCTCCGGTGTCGACGAGAGCTGTGACGCTGTGGCCGTCGAGAAGAATGTCGAGGTCGCTAGTTCGTCGTCTCGCGTTGCAGTTAGGTCGTGGCGTGGGGTCACGGCTGCGTTGGTGTGTTCCGCTGCTTCCATTTTGCTTCATTCTAAAAAGACAGGGCGTGCAAACACGGACACATGAAAGAAGTCAGGACACCACAAACGGCGTTTGTGGTGTCCTGACTTCTTTCTTGTGTCCGTGTTTGCACGTCCTGTCTTTTTAGAATGAATACTTACCAACTAGCTCAGCTCTCTGTTATTCTAAGTTCCATTTTGCGTCGTCGGGTCTTCTTCAGTCCGCCAGATTTCGTCGTCAGGGGTCTGTCTGGTTCGCGTCGTGTTCTGAAGGTTTCGTCGCGGCGTCGTCGTCGGCGGCGGAGGATCTTCGGTAGTTCGTCGTACAGCAACCGCACCTCCATCGGTTGCTGCCCTTAGTTTTCCGGATACGGGCTAGGCGACCGGCCCCGGTTTGGGCCAGTGTACGGCCGGCGGTGCGGTGACATGTAGCGGCCGGGCGACGGCGAGCGGGAAGGTCGTCGTTCTTGCCACTGTGTTCCGGTGAGGTAGTCGTTGATGTCGCGCGGCCGTTCGCCTGGCTGCGGGCGCGGCGCGTTGATAGCGAATCCGCGTAGTCCCATCTGTCGGTAATGGCAGCGGCGGTACGTGTGGCCGGCCTCTCCGTAGTGGTAGCAGAGCGGGTGGTTGTCGGGGGCACGCCAGACATCGGTCTTCCTCGGGGTGTTGCGCTGGCCGACAGGTGGTCGGTAGGGCGTCGGTGGCGGCGGCGGCGCCGTCTGGCGACGGTACTGCGGCGGTGTGGCGTCTTGGCGGGGGCGTGAAGGAGGAGCATGACGGCGGGCTGCAGCAGTATAGCTAATAGCTTGCGGCAACGGCTCTGCTAGCTGAGGCGCGCCGAGTGAATGCTGGATCTCCTGGCGCACGACGTCGGCGATGGGCTCTACTTGAGGTTGCGACGGAGGTAGAATTTTTCGCAACTCCTCTTGCACGATTGCTCGAATCGTCTCACGCAGGTAGGCGGGTCTTAGGGCTTGAACGTCGGCGTAGCTTGTAGCCGAGAAGCTGCGGTTGTATTGCCGCGTTCGCATCTCAAGCGTTTTCTCGATCGTGGAAGCCTCCGATGCAAATTCAGCGACCGTCTTCGGCGGGTTCCTTATCAATCCAGCGAAGAGTTCCTGTTTGACACCCCGCATGAGGAACCTCACTTTCTTCTCTTAGGGCATACTTGGGTCGGCGTGTCGAAACAGGCGATTCATCCCTTCCGTGTAGATGGCAATATTTTCGTTGGGTAGCTGCACACGGGTCTCCAGCATAGCCGCGGCCCGTTCCTTGCGGACCACGCTCGTGAACGTGCTTAGGAACGTCGTCCGAAAGAGATCCCATGTTTGTAGGGCGGATTCTCGGTTCTCGAACCACGTCCTCGCGGCGTCTTCTAGGTAGAAATATACGTGGCGCAGCTTGTCCTCGCAGTTCCAGTTATTAAATGTTGAGACCCTTTCGAAGGTCTCGAGCCAAGTCTCGGGGTCTTCACATGGCGAACCACGGAACGTCGGCGGCTCCCTGGGTGGCTGCATCACGATCGCCGTAGGGGGCACTGCGTCAGTCATCGTCTCGGCGGTCGATGTGACGGTCTTCGGCTGCCTGGCGTTTTTTTGGAAGGAGCCCGTACTCTGGTTGTAGTCCCTTCTGCCGGCGGCTGGTTCGAGGATCCGGTTTGTCCTTAGAGTCGTCTTCTTCGCGGCTTGGGCTTGGGTCAGCGCTCCGCGGTGGCGTCCGGATCATGAAGCAGCACCTCCACCAGATGTCACGTGGTCGTGACGTCGACGAAGACAGCAGTCGGCGTTTGCAGAATGAAACTGTTTATTTGGCCGAACTTGTGGCCGGGAAAATGAGACTCAAACTGCAGCAATACACGCTGTACAATGATAGCGGCGAACAGGGCGTCGTCCGTCGGTCAACTGACAAGCAGTCAAGCCCATCGGCTTTTATACAGGCGCTATCGAACTTTCCAGCAATATCGCTGGTGGCGGCGTTATCTCTCGACAAAGCTGGAACATTCTCGTGCGGCGCGCAATCTTATCAGATGGTTCCAAAACAATCGCGAAACTTCCTACACATCACGGCGAGGCCTGCGCAGCGCGTTGCCCACAGTCTTTGTGGGTGAAGCTTACACTCATGAAATATAAGACTCGCGGCAATATGGGGTATCTGCCGCACAGCAAGGTCATTCAAGAAGAAGTGAACGAGATACTAGCCAAAGGAATTATGAAATCTTCATCAAGCCCTTGGGCATCGCCCGTCGTACTCGCTAAAAAGAAAGATGATATGTGGCGTTTCTGCGTTGATTACCACCATCTAATTCCAATTACAATTTTCTATCAACTGTGTAGTTGTCTTTGAGAGTATTTTTTCTGCTACACAGCTGTCGCCTGTCTATTAGAATGAGAACTAAAGATCAGAAATGTAACTTAAGTACGTATTTCAAGGAACCATTATCTTTCTTTTTTCTCTCTCTCCAAAAAACTGCGAAAATTTCACCTTGGTGCAATACAGTGCTAACTTAAGTATGTATTACAACGGTAAAACGTATTCGAATGACTGCCATCTTTTTTTTTCGCCGAAAAACCACGAAAATGTCTTCACTTACGCTTAATGAAAATTATGCGAATTCTGCAGAAATGTAGCAAGATGTAGCAGGCTCCACCTCATCACTGTGAACTTGCAGGCGGTGTGCTAACGTCGTGGATTCCCACAGTAGCACTTATAGATAAACTGAAATGCTTAAATCACAAAAAGCTTTTACAAGCAATAGTCTTCATTGATTCGTTAAAAAAGAAAAAGAAAAGCCAACTCAAGAGTGCCGACAGGGACACAACCAGCAAGAGGTCCTCTCGAATGTCGAGGTTTAACATGTACTCTGCAGCAGGTGTGCTAAAACAATGGAAATGTCAGCAATTCACGCACAACCAAAGTTCAATCATTCCCACTGTAGCACTATACAAATAAACTGAAATGCTTAAATAACAGAAAGCCCTTAAAAGCAATAGTCTTCGTTGATTCATTGAAAGAAAAAGAAAAAGCAACTCAAAAGTGCCAACAGGGACACACCCAGCAACAGGTCCTCTCAAATAGCAAGGTTTAACCCGTGATATCGGTATGCACCATTTTTATGTGGCACAGTGTGCCAGCAGTCTTGAAAACATCATAGCCATTGAAATGAGCCTGTGAAACTGCAGTTTCCCCAGGAATTCGCAACAAAAGCCAGGCGGGATGCAGAGAAAGAAGTAGAGAGAGAAAGGGAAGCAAGACACAGAAGGAAATACACACACAGAGAGAAAGAGCTAGAAAGAGAGATAAGAGAAAAACTGGGACAGCTACGCACTAGTGGTGCGAAGATGAGAAACGGCAGCGCTAGTGGCATCCTCAACCTCACTTCCGTTGCTATACTATACATGGCTATGCTATGCTTCATCTCTCCTCCTCACGTCCCTTTGCCACCCCGTGCTATACTACACTATACAAGGCTATGCTATGATAGAATAAAAGCAGGACACCGACCATGAAATAAAGTGCGGAATGACGTTTCGGCTCCCCTGACGGGAGCCTTGTTCAGATTGTGAACAAGGCTCCCGTCAGGGGAGCCGAAACGTCATTCCGCATTTTATTTCATGGTCGGTGTCCTGCTTTTATTCTATCATGTTACTTCCCGACCAGACGGGTTTCCGTCAAAGCCTCGACTTCAAGGCTATGCTATGCTCTGCTAGTGTACCTGGATAGCCGAGCGATTACAATGCTTGCCATCGCATTGTGGGTACACGGGTCAGATTCCCACCTCCCCAAGAAGTTCTCTTTCTTTCTTTTTCTCTGTATTTTTTCTGTCTTCTTTGTCTGTTTATTTCTATTTCTTTCTATTTGTCGCTTCTTCTTTCTTTCTCTTCCTGTCCAATATAATGCTTTGCTGGGCGAGATAGTTCATTCTCTTAAAATAAAAGCGGAGTGTAAAAAAGACAGGACAAGAGAGACAACAAGACGGGATGGGTGCTCATGACCAACAGGTTTATTACGAAAAAATTAAGGGACATATACAGTCAGTAAATGACAAGCACCTGTGCATGCATCATAAAGCGAATCCATCCAAAGATCTGCTACAGTTTACGCAAAGCAGCTGAAATTCGCTCCCCCACAAGCACACTGATGTCTCGCTGACACAATTGAGTCCGTCTTTTTCATGTCAAATGACTCCAAAAGCTTGCGTGCAACAGTTTTCTTGCTGCACCCCAGCACCTTCAATCCAGAAAACAAAGGCACACACCGCACAATGCGCAAGAAGAAGGCTCCCCTTCGAATTGCGGGTATGCAGGGCTGAATCCCACCTCATCAAAGTGAGTGAGTAAAAACTTTTTTGATTATGTCCGGAGTCATTGAGCGGGGTGGGGCTACAAGCACCCCGGCCTAGGTGACGGCCTCGAGTCCTTGGACCCGGGCGGCATCCTGGGCGTGCCGGACGACCCACAGTTTATCGGAAAGGTCGTGGCTGAGCAGAGCCGCTTCCCATCGCGCCTCGCGGTTCGAGACTGCCATGTCTACCGCGTTCGTAGGGGTCTGCTGCTCGCTACCGGCACACTTCCACTTTTTTTTGCCAAGAATTTCTCTTTTTCGTTCTATCTCTTTCTTTCTCTCTCTGTGTACTCGTTCTCTCGCCTATCACAGTAATTGAATCCTGCGCCGGAAAATTTGGTGCACATGTCCTGGGAGCGAAGCAGAAGATGAAGTGGAGAGCGTGTGTGAGTTCATTTATTATTTTATATATTTATTTACAAATACTGCAGGCCCTGTTCGGGCCCAAGCAGGAGTGGGTAACAAATGTCAGTGACAAAATCAGAATAAAAAACACAATGAAAATACATGATACGAAATTCAGAAAATTCTCAACATCAGGGAAAAATATAATTAATACATAGCAATAATGGCATTCATACAGAAATACAAAAAATCTCAGCACTTATGAGGAACATAATATATTGCAATGTTAAAAATCAAGTGCTAGGTCATTGACGAGATGGGCGAACGATTGTATTGTGTCCTGAGGTAACTTATTCCATAATGAAAAAGCATGAGGGAATAATGAGTACTGATGAACGTTCAGATGACTGAATGGTTGTCTGTCTTATTATGATGGATACGATCTAAGCGATCCATTCATGATGATAATGTCTGTTTGCAACTAACAGTGCTTCTTCGACCTTAAACAGCTCCACTGTTAATAGAGAGAGAAGGAGAAACAGAGAGAAAGAAAGCATACCATAGCCACGTATAGTATAGTATAACAAGGACGTGGGAAAGCAGAGTGAGGAGGAGGAGGGAAGAGTGAAGCATAGCATAGCCACGTATAGTATATCAAGGGCTGAGAAAGGAAATTGATGGTGAGGAGGAAGGGACACAGTGAGGCATAGCATAGCCTTGTACAGTACAGTATACAAAGGGGTGGGAAAGGGTAGTGAGGGTAAGGAGAAGGGGAACGCCACCAGCTCCTCTGTTTCCTCAGTCTTTGCATCAGTAGTGCGCAGCTGCCCAATTTTTCGAGTGGCCTTTATGTACACATTAATAAAGTTTAGATAACCGCTCAGGCATGGTGGTGTTCATTCTATCTTTTCATGAAGAAGCGCACGGGAACACTACCCAACGCAAAAAAAAATTTGTCACTGTGTGCATTTGCGGAATATTCAAAACAATGATTGTGATTTCGTGTAGCTTGAAATACTAAAAAAGGGCAAATCTCACTGGTGCTCTTCAAGCATTTGGCTGTTGTCTGCGAGCCCATGGGATGGCTGCTTGACACTACTGCTGCCCAATTAATAATAATTTGTGCTTGGGTTGGTCGGTTAATTTCGCCTGGAAAGCCAGTGCGAATGCAATGTGCGCTGTTTTGTTGAACTCCCGTCATTAAAAGCAAACTGGTCTGTGCCTTGATTACCGTGTAGATTCTTGTTTTCATCGTTTTCTTTTTCCCATTTAACAGCAAGAACGCGCGCAATGTTCAAATTGCCAAGACAGAACGAGACATCGTCAATACTTCCTTTTGGGCAGGTTCGTTCATAGTTGACGAGTAACCGCGCGAACACACCCACTAGGGCAGTGGTTCTGAACTGGGTGTCCACGGACACCAACGGGTCCGCGACACTCATAAAAAAAATCTTTTTGGAGGCTGACTATTCCCTGCGACAGCGGCCCCTTTTCATTTGTGGTATGCTTCAGAATGGGGCATAGCGCTAACACACACGGACGAGGAAGAGACAACAGGACAGGCGCTAACTTTCAACTGATTGTTTATTTTCGAAAGCAACGGTATAAATAGATCCGTACGCAAAGCACCACTCATCGCCCACGAAAACCTGCAGCGTCAAGAAAGGCCAATTCATTAGCAGTCAGCGCCACCGACGGGCAGCTGACACAGCTATCACCGGCCCTCGCGATCATGGCAGCTTCCACAATCTCTCCGGTAGTCCTATCTGCATTCCTATATACGACTGTGCACTCTTTAAACAACGCTTGATACCCACAATCATTACAATGCACAGACACGTGCCCATCACGATAACGGCCCAACTTCTGCTTATGTTCCCTTAGCCTATCATTCAGGCATCTCCCCGACTGCCCAAAGTAGACCTTGCCGCAAGAAAACGGGAACCGATACACTGCATTATTTACACATGGCACAAATGGATTCTGATGTTTCTTCACACATTCTGCACGCCTCTTGGCTAATGGGCCCGTGGCCTTGCAAATGCTCATTAGTTTCTGTGGGGCAGAAAAAAGCACTTCTACCTTAACCTTCTGGCCAATTTTCTTCAGGGCGTGTGACACGTTGTGAATATACGGCACGACAACCTTTTTCATTCACTGAGAACTGTTTACACAGGTATCAATCTGTCTATTTAATTTTCTTAGCCCACTTTCTGCTACTGAGATAAGTACAGGTGCTCCCAAAATAATTCGGAGCGCCGGAGCGGTGGCCGCTCGTCGGCGGAGCACACGCGCGGAAATATACAGCCATGGTCTGCGCATGCGTGACGTCCGTGGCAAGCAAGATTCGTTCCCTAGTTTATGTATATAGGCGTTGCCATTGCGTTAAAAGCATATCGTTTGTCCCTGTTAGCGCTGCGACAACACATCCCATGCAGCCGTCCATCCGTTCTTCCTTGTCTCGCATGACTATCATGTGCGATCAACTGATTTTACTTCAGTTTGTGTGTTTCCGACTGCGCAATCTGCGTTCAAAAGCACTGATGCCCATTAACGCGTATGCACGCGCACGTATGCTCCACGGCGTGCATACGCGCGCACAGAGCGTTGAGACCGCATCCGCAAAACGCTAAAAAGCACCCAGCTCTATTCTTCTGGAGCAAACCAACACCTATTTAGATGCTTTGGGGAACGAGGCGCGCTTGCTAGGGAAACCGCGCACGCGCAGGCACTGGCACTACTTTTTCACCGGCGCGCTCCGCCAACGAGCGGCCACCGCTCCGGCGCTCCGAATTATTTTGGGAGCACCTGTACATGGTCGGGGTAACCTGCCATTAAAAGGCGCTCCTTCTGAATAACAAAACTACTAGCTATCTTATGGGGGCATGATTTGCGAAGCGCGTTGCCAAAACAAAGAGTGGCAATCGCTCCCTTCACCAGCTTAGAATGGGATGACTGATATGGAAGCAGCATCTTGTTGTCGCGAGGGTGATAATCCCAACACACATGATGTTCAAACAGAAAAATTCTTAGGTCTAAAAGCCGGTAGATCCCACGCATTGTGGGAATCGATGTAATGCGAAGCAGCCAGCAAAGAACTGCATGCATCGTCTTGTATGTCATTGAGGAAAATGCGTGTCATGGTTTTCATGTTAACTCCTATTATTTATGTTCGTCACACAGTAACGTCGCGCAATACCAACTTCGGGGTAGATCAAGCTAGAGAAACGGCCGCCAGCGCCCCATGAGCGTGGCACGTAAGTCATGCTGTACATGACATGCGTGTCATGATTTTCATGTTAACTCATGTAATTAATGTTCCTTACACAGTCACGTCACAAGATACCAATTTTGGTGTATAGAAATCTAGCGAAACGGCCGCCAGCGCCCCATGAGCGTGGCACGTAAGTCATGCTGTACATGACATGCGTGTCATGATTTTCATGTTAACTCGTGTAATTAATGTTCGTTACACAGTCACGTCACAAGATACCAATTTTGGTGTATATCAAGCTTGCGAAATGGCCGCCAGCGCACCATGAGCGTGGCACGTAAGTCATGCTGTACATGACATGCGTGTTATGATTTTCATGTTAACTCGTGTTTTTATGTACGTCACACAGTCACGTCGCGCAATACCAATTTCGGGGTATATAAGCTAGCGAAACGGCCGCCAGCGCTCCATGAGCGTGGCACGTAAGTCATGCTGTACATGACATGCCTGTCATGATTTTCATGTTAACTCGTGTAATTAATGTTCGTTACACAGTCATGTCACAAGATACCAATTTTGGTGTATATAAATATAGCGTAACGGCCGCCAGCGCCCCATGAGCGTGGCACGTAAGTCATGCTGTACATGACATGCGTGTCATGATTTTCATGTTAACTCGTGTTATTTATGTTCGTCACACAGTCACGTCGCAAGATGCCAACTTTGGTGTATATCAAGCTAGCGAAACGGCCGGCAGCGCACCATGAGCGTGGCATGTAAATCATGCTGTACATGACATGCGTGTCATGATTTTCTTCTTATGACTTGTCATTTATGTTCGTCATACAGTCATGTTACGTCATACCAATTTTGGTGCACATTCGAATAACCAAGCGACCAGGAGAGCACAAAGTCGTAGGCGGCTAGATAGATAGATAGATAGATAGATAGATAGATAGATAGATAGATAGATAGATAGATAGATAGATAGATAGATAGATAGATAGATAGATAGATAGATAGATAGATAGATAGATAGATAGATAGATAGATAGATAGATAGATAGATACGCTCAAAGTCGCAGAAGTTCGCTAAGAAATGCTTCGCATTTAAAAACTGAATGGCATCCTTAACTGGTAGCTCATGTGTTATCACCAGACTGTCAAGATGATGGGTGAAAAGGTTAACTATATCACTAACATGTTGAGTGGAGTCGTACAAAACAAGGTAATCGTCTACGTATCTGAACACTTTGGGGTCATTCCACGCCAAACGTCCCAGACATTGCGCTGGACCCCCTCCAATTGTATTGTAAAAAATTGTGGACGTTCATACGAGTGCACTATTTGCCCTCGGAAAGTATTTCTTGGAAAAAAAATTTTTCTTGTCTGTTACAGCGATTTGAATTTTGCCGCAGTGGCTGAAACATAGGTTGCGAAAAAATACTCTAAAAATATAATACTTTACGGAACGCCTTAAATATCTGCTGTTTACTTGAAAAGGAATGGCACTATCTTATTATCACCCATTGAGGACCACTACTTTGTCTCACGATGTGCTTTGTGGTGAAGCAATGCTGCAATTCTGCGCCCATTTTGATTATTTTTTAAAAATTCTAAGAAGATTACAGACAAAATAGGACTATATCACATGGCTGGATAGTTGGCAGTAAGCGTGTCAAAAAAGTATTGAAGTCGATGACCGAGTAGTTTCGTAGTGGAAGGGGCGCCAACATTGAAAAATGCGTGAAATGCTCCACGTTCAGGCACATGTAGAGTGGTGATGCAGTCCAAGTAAAAATGCACGCTTGGTCTCGTTGGGAAGAGTAAACAAAGGAGATTTATTTGTGGAAGTTTCATCGGAGTCTTTTTTTTTTGTTTTTGGCGAGAAACAAAAATTTATGTTGAGCGTTCGCGGCATGCCTGGGCGCGGGCCTGTAAGTCCGCTTCACTGCGCCGCCACTGTTCCTTCGGGCAACGGAAGTATGCAGCGCCTACGCGGGTGGCACGATCGTGTGCTGTTAACAAGCTGTTGACATCGAATCGGCGTGGCACATTACTCTGACCATGCTTTGCCGGGGAGAAATAAAAGCCACCTGTTTCAGCTGCATGTTGTATTAATTTATTACTCTGACCCTTTGTCTCTCACTGCAAGGCGTTCCCAGATCATCCATGGCTGAGAACCACTGCACTAGAGACGACACGGACACACTAGCGCTGACCTACAACTGGATTAAAGGGGCCCTGGAACGCCTTTTCATCTGCAAACTGCAGCGCTGTAGCGCGTGTAATGCTGAATACTGAGGTGAATGCAAAAAGAAGGATCGAAATTAGTGCATTCCATAGTTCGAGAAGAAGCAATGAATACTACACGCTTAATTTGTGTTGCAGGGCCCCTTTGATGGCAGAATGACACACCTTATATATGCCAGAGTGAAGCATGGGAAAAAGAAGAGGGATGCAAAACAAGGTTTACGCAAAAAAACATGATTTTTATTTTCGTTTGAGATCCAAGATGTAACAGCCGCATCCAGAAGATGAAACTCAGCATTAAAGAGGGCAAGAGATGGTGCTAATGCACTTATCAAATGTCTTAATATGATAGGCTTCTAAACTGATACGTGCAGTGCTGCCTTCACTCCTATCACAAACCGTCGTCCCTTTAAACCAGGCCACACATTTTGCTGACATGAGCAACTAAATATGCGTACTTGTAATCCTACCTTTTGCAATTTTTATGCGTGTTCCCCCAAATGGTGATTGACAAAGCGGCCAGTTCTCCCAACGTAGAACGTCCCACACGACATGGGAATGCAATACGCCACTCCTGTGGAACACTTGACCAACAGCGTTTTGTGGTTCTTCCAGCATCCACATTTACTGGTGTTGCAAATGCATGGCCACAGCTTTCCCACCTTATTGGGAGTAGACAAACAAATTGTGACACCGTGCCTACTTCCCATCTTCTTAAGAATGTGGGAAACTATATGAACGTATTGTACAACCTCTGGCCCAAGGGTCTTCCGAAGATCCTTCGCGGTTGCGCAACCTGTTCCACGTTTCAATTTTTAGCGGGGGGTTTCAGGAAGAGCAGTCAAGACTGAGTTGGGCAACCCTGCAGCCGAAAGACTGCATATGTGGTTCTCAAAATTGGGCACCATTTGATGTGGGCACGATTTTTTTAGAGCAGATTCCAGGCACATCAAATATGTAGCTCTCTTATTTGTCTTAAAATGTGCTGAATAAAAGGGAAGCAATTCCTTCTTAGCCCTCGGGTAGTAGCTCCAGCAAGCATTTCCTTTGCAGAATATCTTAAGGTCTAAAAACCTTAAAACCGAACGTTCTCGAAGTTCATGGGTAAAATGCAACCCAAGTACTTGTGAGCTAAAAACAGATGAAACTTCGCCTACTGTACAGGGGTAGGTGAAGTTGCTAGTTGCTGCACGAGTACAAAGCACCAACTCATCTGAGAGAGTTGCTATGCAGTTGCCACCCACTACGTAATTGCATGTACAGTTTCCATGTAGCACCACTCTGTATGAAAGGTGTTGTAAAGAAACAATTGTGTTGAATGAGCGATAGATAAATAAGATTTCATTGATTTTTTCTAAATGCAGTGTGCCTGAAATTTTAAACCATGTGTTAGTATAGTGATTCTAACAGAATGTTGTCGATTGTCACAGGGATCTCTTGGAGGCAGATAAAGTTAGACAAACATAATAGCAGTCCTATATGCACTCTTGCTTTATGAATTACTTTGGTAAATAAATATGCTTTCTGTGTACACCTGTATGTACTTCCAGGAGCTGCTGCACTGTGTACCATTTATTCAAGCCTGTGTTCATTAGTAGCATTGAGAAGTGAATGTTTGCACACACTTGGACACCATTGTCTGTTTCAATGGTTACGTGTATATCCATAGAGTGAGTGTTCCTACAACTAGTATATCAATAAATGGACAAGTTCAGTTGCCTGCAAAGTAAGTGCATTGCAGACCATTTTGCCACATGCCTTGTGGGAAGTTATGAAGTCTCACAGAGTGAATTATTACCGCACCAGAACGTAGCATTCATTGAAATTTGGCACCTCACCCACAACATACAAATTTACCCTGTCACTTGAACATGAGTCATGCAGTTGCGATATAAAAGTGCATCAACAATACGCCCGCATACAGCACCAGGCAGTGCCACAATACAAAGCTGTCGTGGCTTAGCTTATTTAATGGTTAGGGAAAAATGGGGAGTTCAGTGAAATATGACAATTAAGCCACCTAGGAAATGATTTTCTCACCGTCTGAAAGCAAATTCAAAGCAGTATAGCTGGCATACTGAAGAACACATCTCAGAATATGGCTACTTGATAAAGAAAATGCAGTCAGTCTGAATAATGGCTGTTTCAAACAAACTTATTTGATACAGGAAGTGACATTAGATGAAATATGGTGCACTATGGCATTCCCGAAAGCTTTTCCTGTGTATTATATTACATGGCCACCTGACGTGCACTTTCCTGTGCGTCTGCGAGAGGAGTGCTTACAAAGCAGCTAATCTCTCATCCAATAGCCCTGAAAGACCCTGGAGCATCACTTGTTCACTCACCCTAAAGTCATGTAATAATGTGATAAGTTGAACCTCCTGGGCTTCTTTCATCTTTTGTTGCCTTTCCTACGTACACAATTCAAAGCTAGTACTGTGCAGGTTTATCTCAATATTTCCGCTAAGTGTGCAGTTGTATCTCGGTGAGCTCACAGTGTATCAGAAATAGGAGCAACGTTACAAAATATACTCATTTCTGCATCCAAGTTTTATGCTTTGGAATATGCTATAATAAATACCACAAGAAAGAGGAAGCCAGTAGACTACCGCGGGCACCATAACGCGAACACGACTCGGGAATGCGTACACAGGGAACTGTCTCGTTCTAGAAGTCTTCGCAATTTGAACATTGCGCGCGTTCTTGCTGTTAAATGGGAAAGAGAAAACGATGAAAACAAGAATCTACACGGTGATCAAGGCACAGACCAGTTTGCTTTTAATGACGGGAGTTCAACAAAACCGCGCACAATGCATTCGCACTGGCTTTCCAGGAGAAATTAACCGACCAAGCACAAATGATTGGAAGCAGCGACGCAATAAGCCGTCTGTGGCTGCAGCCTGTTGCCACACTACAGCCTGCTGAACGGCAAGGAAACGATTGCGGATCGTGTTTGCCGCAGAACACTCTAACATAATTTACTTACATGATTGGCATGTATGTAGAGTACGTACTCGTCCGTAAAAATTTCGGCAGATCCCACGTACCGTGGAAATCGGTGTTATGCGAAGCATGCGCGAAATGGTGACCGTGGCGTAATTTTTCACATTGAGCGAAACTTCACGGAATGACGCTACAGAAATGTGGAAGTGGTATACACACACTCATATGTTGAAGAGTCGCATATGAATTACATAACCAGTTGTTTAAAGGTGCGAAACGATGCCAACAGGAACATGGGTGTTACCAACACCGGACTCGGTAAGCTGGATGTAGTGCTTATATTAAGGTGGCTAGATAGGGAGGTGTGCTGAGCGCAGCGCGTTTTCCTTGCCAGAGAGGGTCCCTCTGCGCGCCGATGCCGCCATGGGCGCTGCTGCAAGGGGCGCCCGAGGGTAAGCGAGTACAAGTACCTCGGAGCATGGGTAAATGAGGGGGATAGATATATGGAGGTACAAGAGAAAGCATCGGTAGCAAAGGGAAAGAGGAATGCTGCAATTATGAAGCACAGAGCTTTATGGGGGTACAATAGGTACGAGGTGCTTCGAGGGCTGTGGAAGGGTGTGATGGTCCCGGGGCTTACATTTGGGAACTCAGTGGTGTGCATGAAGTCAGAGGTACAATCAGGAATGGATGTAAATCAAAGGACGGTGGGCCCGCTCACGTTGGGCGCTCACGGGAAGACGACAAATGAGGCTGTAAAGGGTGATATGGGATGGACAGGCTTTGAAGTGCGGGAAGCTCAGAGCAAAATGAGATTCGAAGAGAGGCTGAGGAAAATGAAGAAGAGTAGATGGGCAGAGAAGGTTTTCAAGTATTTGTATAGAAAAAGCGTTGACACGCAGTGGAGAAAAAGAACTAGGAGGCTCACCAGTAAATATACGGCTAACAGTGCGGGCGATATGGCAACAAGGAGCATTAAGCGGAAGATCAGAGAGGCGGAGAGGACTTATTGGATGGCAGCGATGGAAAAGAAGCCGGCTCTGAGTAACTATCGAAAGGGAAAAAACGAAATAAGGAGAGAAAGGTTTTATGATAATTCAACGGGAAGCGCTTTACTGTTTGAAGCAAGGTCGGGCTGCCTTAGAACGCGTAGTTATAAAGCGAGATTCGGTAACGAAGAAGAACAATGTACATGCTGCGGGGGAACTAAGGAAACGATGGAACATGTACTGATTGAATGTGGCGATATTCACCCAGGTATACGTGTGGGCACGAGTCTACATGAAGCCTTGAAAACCACAAAACCGCGAAAAGACGTCAGGAGAAGCAACCGATGTATGTCTAGGTTATTTGACCGGATGAACTTAGGTAATCTATTTCTTTTTCAGTGAGGGCGATTGAAGGTTTGCTGATGCAATTGCCTTTAGCGATAGCTGCAGCTTCAATGATTATGCGCGTGCTATCCTGACGATGCCTAGCTAAAATTTGTGTGTTATTAAATGCTGGAGCGCACCCGCATTGTGAACAGTGCATTGCGAGAAAACCTTCCGTCCCTCTGCGTAACTTTTGGTTATGCTCCTGCAAACGTTCATTAAGGCACCTGCCCGTCTAGCCGACATAAGTCTGTCCGCATGAGAGTGGAATGCTATAAACAACGCTACTAGAGCAGTCAACGAATTTATTCTTGTGGTTAATTTTGCATGCGCTTTCATCCGGTTTTATAGGGTTGGTCCTGACACGCAGCTCAGACAGCTTGTGCGGTGCCGAAAATACTCGGCGAAAATACTCGGCGGAATATTCCCGGCGTGACGCAAGTGTCCCTGTAAGAAAAGTTGTGTCTTACCTCACCAGAAACAACCTTTGCCTCTTGGCCTCAGACAAAGAAGGTGGGTTTCTTGTTGCTCGCAACGCATCGTTCATTTGCAAAGCTGAAGCTGCCATAGACGCTGTGTTCCATGCTGAGTCAGAGAAAAGGCTGAAACACGCCAAGAAAACAGCTATTTCTCTGTTAACCAAGCTTAACCTGGATGCGCTAGCCCAGTCCGTAAAAAAGCATGAAAGCTTGGCCCTACGCATGTTCTTCGCTGCAAAAACTCATAAGAGTGGCACGCCTTTTCGAGTAATCATTTCTGAAAAGGGAACGTGGCAAAAGTCTATCGCACGTTGGTTACAATATCACCTAAAAATGTTACAGGTCAAGATCCTTTCATAGTTAATAATTCTTCTGATGTCATCCAGTACCTCAATGAGCACAACACTGTATCGTACAAGGGTATGTCCATCGACGTCAAGGACCTTTATTATTCTATTCCCCATCGCGCTCTCATGAGTGTCATTGAACAAGCAATCCTTGATGTCGGCGCCGTTGCCTTCCAAAACGAGTGCGGTGTTACAATAGCAGGCTTTCTTGACATACTCAAAGTGTACCTCACCTCTACCTTCGCTCAATGGAATGGGCGTGTTTATTTGCAGAAAAGCGGTGTATGTATCGGTTCGTGCATCGCTCCCATACTAAGTGACTTGTTTCTAGCCCATGTGGATAGGAAGATTGAAGCGAGATTGGAAGGAACCAATGTGGCAAAATGCTTCCGGTTCGTGGACAACTATCTCGTCTTGTTTGAGTGTAAGGATGCCACTTTTGGGTCCTTGTGTCGGGGCACTTTGTCAATTTTTGAGGAGTGCCTTGACCCGCTAGTCATCACACATGAGCTCGCTGATGAGGGAGTGCTCAAATATCTCGATTTAAACTGTCCTTTTTTAACTGGCATGTGTGCTGGAAGTACGAGCCCCGTGCCAAAAAACCTCTCCTGCCGTACACTTCGGCACATAGTAAACTTGTTAAGAGGGGAATCATTCAAGCGTGCTTGCACAACGCCCTTGTTAAGTCCTGCCATCACTCCATTCACGACAGCTTCTTCTCGCAGATAGGTAGATTGAAGGCAGCCGGCTATCCCCGTCACCTTCTCGTCTCTGTTGCTGAAAAGCTGCGGGAAACGTTCAAGCAGTTGAGTAGTTCTCCTAATCTTCAGGTACCAGCGAGAAATAAGGTGGCGGTTATCCCGTATAAACATGCCATTTCTCACAAGCTGAAAAAGATAGGTGAAAAGGCGGGCATCTCAGTCGTATTTTCGGCACCGCACAAGCTGTCTGAGCTGAGTGTCAGGACCAACCCTATAAAACCGGATGAAAGCGCATGCAAAATTAACCACAAGAATAAATTCGTTGACTGCTCTAGTAGCGTTGTTTATAGCATTCCACTCCCATGCGGACAGACTTATATCGGCCAGACGGGCAGGTGCCTTAATGTACGTTTGCAGGAGC
The DNA here is from genome assembly GCF_013339695.2 of Rhipicephalus sanguineus. Lineage (NCBI taxonomy): Eukaryota > Metazoa > Arthropoda > Arachnida > Ixodida > Ixodidae > Rhipicephalus > Rhipicephalus sanguineus. The sequence continues at coordinate 4,948,013 of NC_051178.1, read as the reverse complement.
ATAACCAAATGGTACGCAGAGGGACAGAAGGTTTTCTCGCAATGCACTGTTCACAATGCGGGTGCGCTCCAGCATTTAATAACACACAGATTTTAGCTAGGCATCGTCAGGATAGCACGCGCATAATCATTGAAGCTGCAGCTATCGCTAAAGGCAATTGCATCAGCAAACCTTCAATCGCCCTCACTGAAAAAGAAATAGATTACCTAAGTTCATCCGGTCAAATAACCTAGACATACATCGGTTGCTTCTCCTGACGTCTATTCGGGGTTTTGTGGTTTTGCTTGTTAATTCTTTTTTGTTTCTCGGTTCCCTCTCCATGTCTGCCGTCATGCGCATTTCAAATGAGCGGTGATCACGTGTGCCCGCTTGTTCTCGTTTTTCCATGCTTGTGATAATAAATTTCAGTTCGAAGTCAGCGCTAGTCCTCGTCGGTTCTTCGTCCTTGTGTATTATACGCGCTGTTCACGTCACCATCGTGGGATAAATCCGTTTGTTAATGATGAGTCTCGCTGTGCAGATTCCCTCCGGTGTTAAGAGGTGACCTCCAGCTGTCCTGATTTCGGAGCCTTCCCCGGCTGTCCTAACTTTCTTCAGCTTCGTGGCGAACGGTCCACTGATGACAGAATAGTCGGCTCCGGTGTCGACGAGGGCTGTGACGCTGTGGCCGTCGATAAGAACGCCGAGGTCGCTGGTTCGTCGTCTTGCGTTGCAGTTAGGTCGTGGCGTCGGGTCACGGCTACGTCGGTTTGTTGCGCTGCTTCCACGTTGCGTCGTCAGGTCTACTTCGGTCCGCGAGGTTTCGTCGTCAGGGGTTCGCGTCGTGTCCTGAAGCCTTCGTCGTGGCGGTGGCGTCGGCGGCGGAGGGTCTTCGGTATTTCGTCGTACAGCAACCGCCCCTCCATCGGTTGCTGCCCTTAGTTTTCCGGATGCGGGCTAGGTGACCGGCCCCGGGTTGGGCCAGTGTATGGTCGGTGTTGGGGAGAGGCGTAGCGGCCTGGCGACGGCGATCGGGAAGGTCCTCGGGGGATCCACTGCGCTCCTGCCAGATAGTCGGCGATGTCACGTGGTCGTTCACCCTGCTGTGGACGCGGCGCGTCGACGGCAAAACCACGCAGTCCCATCTGTCGATAATGGCAGCGGCGGTAGGTGTGGCCGGCTTCTCCGTAGTGGTAGCAGAGTGGACGATGGTCGGGGGCGCGCCAAACGTCGGTCTTCCTCGGGGTGTATCGCTGACCGGTTGGCGGGCGGTATGACGTCGGTGGTGGCGGCGGTGGTGCCTGGCGGCGGAACTGCTGGTGCGGCGCGGCGTCTTGACGTGGGCGAGGAGGGGGGGCGTTGCGTCGGGCTGCAGCAGCATAGCTCATTGCTTGCAGCTGCGGCAGTGCCGGCTGAGGAACACCCAGTGGCTGTTGGATTTCCTCGCGTACAACGTCCGCAATCGACGTCACTTCGGGCTGTGGAAAAGGTGCGAGCTTTCGCAGCTCCTCTCGCACGATGGCTCGGATCGTTTCGCGCAAGTCGTTGGAGCCGAGGGCATGAACTGCTGCGCTGTCTTGGAATGCGCGGCGATTGTACTGTCGGGTTCGCATTTCCAGCGTCTTCTCGATGGTTGTAGCTTCGGAAACAAATTCCTGGAGTGTCTTGGGTGGGTTCCGCATGCGCCCAGCGAAGAGCTCCTGCTTAACTCCTCGCATGAGAAGGCGAACATTTTTTTCTTCGGGCATGGTAGGCTCTGCGTGGCGAAACAGCCTGGTCATCTCTTCCGTGCAGAGCGCCACGTTTTCGTTCGGCATCTGCACGCGGGTCTCGAGCAGAGCCTCAGCCCTCTCTTTGCGGACGACGCTCGTGAATGTGGTGAGGAACCTGTCGCGAAAAATGTCCCACGTTGTCAGGCTTCACTCTTGGTTCTCGAACCAGGTCCGAGCGGCGTCTTCCAAAGCGAAATAGACATGCCGTAGCTTGTCTTCGCTGGTCCAGGCATTAAAGACGGCGACTCGGTCGTAGGCTTCGAGCCAGCTTTCCGGGTCTTCGAACGACGAGCCGCGAAAGGTTGGCGGCTCCTTGGGCGTCCGGAGAAGGATCGGTGTGGGCGGCACAGCGTCTGTCATCGTCGCTGTGGTCGAGGTCAGGATCTTTGTTTTCCGGGTCTTTTCAGGTAGAGGCCCGTGCTCTGGCGGTAGACCTTGTTGCCTGCGGGTTGCTCGACGATCCGGGTTTTCTTTGCCGTTGTCCTCCTCGCGGCTTGGGCTTGGGTCAGCGCTTCGCGGGGGCGTCCGGATCATGGAAGAAGCAGCACCTCCACCAGATGTCACGTGGTCGTGACGTGGACGAAGACAACAGTCAGCACGTCCGAGATGAAACTGTTTATTTGGCCGAACTTGTGGCCGAGAAACTGAGAACTAGAACCTCAGCAATACACGCTGTACAATGATAGCGGCGAACAGGGCGTCGTCCGTCGATCAACTGACAAGCGGTCAAGCGCGTCGGCTTTTATACAGGCGCTATGGAACTTTCCAGCAATATCGCTGGTGGCGGCGTTATCTCTCGACAAAGCTGGAACATTCGCGTGCGGCGCGCAATCTTAACAAAACGATCTACTAAAATCGTGAAGCTTCTCGAACACTGCTTCGCGGCCAGCGTCGAGCGTTGATAACCGTCCTTGCTGGTCAAACTCGAACACATCAAAATAAAAGAAGAAGCGGGCATGGCAATATGGTGTTCCGTGTGTTCATTATTGGGTGCAGCTTCTGCGCACAGAAACTATAAAAATACATATGCTTACACTGACATGAGAACTGCAGCTGTTTCCATTCCAATAAAATAGTGCAAACACTGTTTCTTGTATCAGTTGAGGTATGACTGTCGTGCATGCAAATGGAAGAAATGACTTCTGCATGCAATACAAATTGGTGAAACGCTGCTCGCTCAATATAACGGCCTGTGTTTTATTACCAAACAAGTACAACGAATTATTTACAGATTAGAACACATCGTGGAAGAGAAATAGGTGACAGGCAGTGAGGCAACAAGTCATCACTGTGTTCCAACATAGGTTGGGTGATATTTCATGAATCGTAGCAAGGTAACTGAACTTCAATGTAATGTGGACATGTGCAGGTTGATGAGGAAGCGCACATATCACCGAGGTTTTCGAGTTTCATTCCTATTTGCTATAGTCCTCGTGTTTCTGTGTTACGTGTGTAAAATTCTAATTGTGAACAAGCCAACCTGTCTACTGCTGTGAATATAGTGTACCAGCAATTCAAACGAATCAATATTTTCTTGAGAGTTTCATTGAGGAGGAGTGTCATACTTATTTTTTCTTAATTTGTACTGCGTGATCTGTGCAAGGGCAGTGCCAAATACACATGGACGTTCACAAGGGAGAAGTGCAAGTGCATTACTTTTTTATGTTGCTGGAGACATGTCACTGGTAAATTTGTGGATGTTGTGCTTGGCCAACGTTACTAGATTAGCTTGACATCGGACCACGCTTTATGCATTCGCTTTACCGCGGTGGTGTGATGCTTAATAATAACGGTTAATTAGTAAGATACTAGGTAGTCTACGAGTATGAAAGCATCTAAATACAAAATATCAGTTATAGAGAACCAATGTATGCCACGGTAAAGCGCGAATTGCAAATAAGTGCTCATTGTGGAAATAGATTATCGTTAAGCTGCTCAGAAACGCTGTTGCCCGTGCGTGCAGCTCGCGACAGTAGGCGCGCTTTAAGTGCACCTAATGTAGGCGCGTAACAATATCCTTGTAACTGTGGCGTCTGCCTGTGTAACTTTTATATGCTATTTGAGCGGCACCCGCGAACGCGCCCACGGTAGAAGAGAACGATGGACACGCTCGCGGATTGCGCTGACTGGCCGTTGACAGTGAGTCTCGGCCGAGTCTTGGAATGATAAAGACGTGATGCTCAGTGTCTCGTCCTCGTCTATGAGGGATTCTGCGCGGCGGTTGGCCATGACCCCTGCAATGCAAACACCGGCGGTCTTAGAACAATTCAGAACACGCTGCCGCCACTGGACGCGTGCAGCTCGCGGCAGAAATTACTAAAATTGCCCCACAGCATGCGCCCATGAAATGCACATACGTTCGGCCAACTGAAGATACTTTGTCATGCTGGTATCCAAGAATTTCGGGCGAGCGAAGCATTGTCGATATATGGAGAAGCACTCAAGAGGGCACACGTTTATCGTTGTTATAACGGCACGACACGACGAACCGAAGAATTCGGAGCTGAAGGTGTTCGCTTCGGCCTGCGTGACGCCCAACAAATTATTTAGTGGCCTTACGTAAGCTTAAACACAGGCCGATGGTTGTTATTTGAAGACGACTGGAAGCAAAAGGGCTCTCAGTGAGTTGACAGTGGAATTTAGGTTGTATTATTTCGACCTTATCGCTGAATCCATCTTCGGGATATCTTTGACGTGAAGTGTATTATCCAAGGGTTAAATGATCGTGTGCATTCTCTGTCAAAACAATAATGGTGTTAAAACCCTCAATTATAATCCAACGCTCATGGTTCACGAGGGGCCGCTCTCCGGCCTGTTAATTAAGGACTTGCTTGCAACTCGATCTGTGCACGCACTGATCAAGTCAGCACGAGATCCGTGACAGTAGAACTCAACGCCACACACAAGTTTTGTAAGATCTGAGGCCACTTATGACGCTCCAAGCTAATCGAAACAAGCGAGGCACAAGAGGCTGCGATACCGAAAAGGCAGTGTGGCCAAATTTAGGTTACGCTCGAAGGTGGGCGGGCGCGCTGAGTTGAGCAGACGACAGTTGGCCTCTACCGGAAGTGAGTGATCTCTTTGAAAACTCGCAACAAAGTTTTTAGATGCGAAGTATCTTAAGGCGGAGCTCAATCCGGTGGTAGTGGTGGTGGTGGTGGTGGTGGTGGTGTGCGGCGTGACCACCCTTACTGCGCATGCGCATACCCTCTCCACACACCTCCTCTCCACTCACCCTCTCCCATTCACCTCTCCATTATCCCTCTCCTCTTACCCTCTCCCCTTCCCTCTCGACTTTCCCTCTCCACATTCCCTCTCCACTTTCCCTCTCCCCTGCCCCTTTCCACTCTTCCTCTGAACCGCGGGCTAGACATGCCGAAATTCTCTCCTGCCGCGGTGAGCTCGAGCGCATGCGCGATGAGCTCGAACGCCGCGATGAGCTCGAGCGTATGCGCGTCCCCTCCCCTTCTCTCTCCTATCCTACACTGCCCCCCTCTCGCCCGCCTGTCGACCGCGTTCCCCGCTCGCCCTGTGAGAATTAACGGCCAGGCTAGATGGAAGATACGACGCGCGTAGCGTCCCTCTTCGCGTTCCACGACGCGAGGTCGGTAGCATGCCCAACGAACGCCAACGGAACGCGATCGTGCAAATGCCCCGGCTTCGCATCGCCTCGTGGTCCCCTTTAGCGGGAGATGGTGTAATTTTCTTTTTCCATTCTGTTTATTTAACTGCAACTATTGTACACAGTGGCAAAGGGAACAAGCGCATCTGATCCAAATACCCCTCTTGATTTATGTCAGCTATTGGCCAGTAAGGATGCTATGTCTGTTGCGACGCGGCGAAGCAGATCCGTGACGTCAGCCGGCAGACGCCCCGCCCACCGACGCGAGTGAGAACCGTTTGAAAAGAGGGTGCCTGAAAAAACAGCAACTTCACGCTCCGCTTGTAGCCTTTACGTGGCGCGCACGACTACAATATTTGGCTGAGAAGTCAGCCGTGTCACCTTTCCGCGGGATGTGTTTTTTCAACAAGCCCAAGGGGTGCTTCTGACCCCTTTAAGGATATCTTAGTAGAAATGAACAAGAAATGCACATGGGCAGGGCATGTAGGCAGGAAAACCGCTGGTCATTAAGAGTAACTGACTCGATTCAAAGAGAATGGCGAGTGCGCGTGGGCAGACACAGAAAGTCTGGTGATCCGATGAGATTAAGAATTTTGTGGGTATAACGTGGCAGCAGCAAGCGCAGCACCGGGTTGATTAGCGCAACATGGGAAAGGCCTTTGCCTTGCAGTGGGTGTAGTTAGGCTAATGATGATGATCATGCTCGGCCACCGTGCCTGGACAGCGGAGTGGTTTGAACTCTCATCTTCGGGTAGTGGGTACGCAAGTTTGAATCTCACCTTGGCAAGAATTTTTTTTCCAATAAGCATTTCTATTTTTCTCTTTATTTGCATCTCTTCCTCTTTCTTTGTGTCTCTCTCTCTCTCTCTTTCTCTCGCCCATTCGAGGTATTGCATCCCTCGCCGCGAGTGGCCTAGGTAAAAATTCCATGATCCTACGTGGGGCAGATAGGTGTGGTAAAGTGTCGTTTTGTGCACTCTATGCCACGGCAGAAGAAAATTACACCATCTCCCGCTAAAGGGGACCATGAGGCGATGCGAAGCCGGAGCACTTGCACGATCGCGTTCCGTTGGCGTTTGTTGGGCATGTTACCGACCTCGCGTCGTGGAACGCGAAGAGGGACGCTACGCGCGTCGTATCTTCCATCTAGCCTGGCCGTTAATTCTCACAGGGCGAGCGGGCAACGCGGTCGACAGGCAGGCGAGAGGGGGGCAGCGTAGGAGAGGAGAGAGAAGGGGAGGGGACGCGCATGCGCTCGAGCTCATCGCGGCGTTGCGCAGGAGAGAATTTCGGCATGTCTAGCCCGCGTTTCAGAGGAAGAGTGGAAAGGGGGAGGGGAGAGGGGTATGGGAGAGGGGAGGGGGAGAGGGGAGGGGAGAGGGGAGGGGAGAGGGGAGGGGAGAGGGGAAGGGGAGAGGGTGAGTGGAGAGGAGGTTTGTGTGGAGAGGGTATGCGCATGCGCAGTAGGGTGGTCACGCCGCACACCACCACCACCACCACCGGATCGAGCTCCACCTTAAGATACTTCGCATCTAAAAATTCCGAGGGGGGGGGCATATGTGGCCGGTGTTCCACCCCCTGGCTCGCCGGACAAACCGACGCACGTCTTCTGGGAGCGAAGTAAAAGAGGAAGAATAGAAGGCGATGAAGAAGAGGGTGAAGAGATTGTGTGCTGGTTTATGGTGATGAATTTTGTATCTCCGAGACACGGCAAACCTCGACCATAACTGCTCTGCTGTAAAATGTGACGTGCATGCGTCTGTTGTTTTGTTTGTAATTTACTTCTTGACACGTTCACCGACAAGGGAGAAATAGACACTGCGCGATTAGACCCGGCCAACGCGAGGTATCCCTCCCTTCTGGTCTTTAGTGGGCTGGCTATCTACTCCTGCTCGCACTTTTCACCCATGCCGAAAGAAATAAAGACACAGGGTGTGTTGATTCGGCTATGGATACTAGACACGCCATGCTAAAGACTAAAAGGAGGGACCATGTTCTGCGCACTGTGCGGGAAAAAGGATAATTGCACGGCTACGTTCAACTGTTGCCGCCTTTTGCGCCATTCTGGTGTAACTACGGCGTCTTGATTGTTTGTTTTTGATTTTTGCATTGTGAGTTTCAAATGCTTGCCTTAACTAAAATTCTTTCGTAACCGCATGTTGCTGCCACTGTGACGGGGTGGCAGGGCTAGTCGAGATGCAGATATTGCAGCTTTTGCCCTACTATACCCACAATAAATCGCACAATTTTTTTCCTTCTTCATCTTGTTATAAATCTATCGATAACGGTGAAATAAACCAAATATCATATCTCTGATCATAACAAACAACTTGTTTTCCTTTCCTGCTTTCAATATAGGTCGCTCAGCGCTTGTTTTGGAATTATTTGCATTTACGTAAAGATTCATTGGGCCTACGTTCACGATGTTCGAGGCTCACAATCTGTTTTGCCGGAGTATTTCTGGCTCGTAAAATATTTTGTTGCATGCATATTTCTGGTGCCTAAGAAGCGCTTTTTTATTGCCTAAAAATCCGGCCTCTAGCTTTCACCATATGTTGCCAAAAAAATGAGGAGCTCAATCAGACCAACTCAAGAAATATATTTCGCGCTTAGGGCTCACTCGGATTTAGATGCACCAATATGTCCCTCAACTGCATGCACTCCGGTTAAGACTCACTAAAACTGTTGTGAAGCAGACTCATTCGGACTCAAACTCACCAAAATATTACTCACCCGGACTCAGTCAGACTCAGGCTCAGTCAGAGTCCAAACTCAGTCTCGAATTTCAGACTGAAGACTCACATTCTTGGTCGAAAGCAAGAAGTAATGAACAAAGCACATTTTAGCTGTGGCTGTCCATCGATGCTATTAGAGAAAAAGATAAAAAAACTGCTTATTAGCATTCACCGCAAAATGAACGCACTAAATAGCATGGAAAACTTCGCAAAGAAGGAAGGAACAGGAGAGAAAGGAAAGGCAGAGATGTTAACCAGTCTAGAGGGACCGGTATGCTACCCTGCACTGGGTGATGGGAGAGATATAAAGATGCAGAGAGAAGGAGACCACGCACGCAAAGAAGTCACACACATCTAACAGTCATACTAACGTCGTTAGTCTATAACTGCCGGTGCAAGTCTGATGCCTTCAAGAAGTTCAGCACTGAGAGGTCATCGCGTTCACCCGCAATGACCTCTCAGGACGACGTTCCAGAAGGATGGTATATTATGCTTACTGTAGAGCTTCCCAGCACCGTTCTGCCTGATTTCTTCGACTAAGACTTAGGGCGACAAAATTTCATGAACAATGCGTAATACTTTCACTATCCACGTTATTATTCTATTGCCCTGCTCTCTTTCTCGTTCTCCTCCACCTTACAGACTTGCTTGTAACGCACGCGGTATTCGAAAAAATTAAGACAGCTTCGCGCCATCGGTGCCAAGCGTGAAGGGAGTGCGGAGCTCGGCAGCCTTCTCTGTATTTCATTTTTCTTCCTTGCTCTCTTTGTTTTTCTCTCCGTTCTTTCTCTGTCTTTGTTTATTTCTATTTCTTTCCATCTCTTCTCTTCTTTCTTTCCTGTCTTTGCCTCATTCTCTCTTTCGCTTGCTTCCTCTTTCTTTCTGTCTTTTTGCTTTCTCTCTATTTCTTTGATTCTAGCTCTTTCTTTCGCTCTCTGCAATTCTCTCTCTGTAATTACCGCCTTCTCATTCTTTATTGCTCTGCTTTGCTCTCTCTCCCCTCCTTATTTGCCTCTCCCTCACATCACTTTTAAGGCGAAAGCCTTTATTGTATCATGCTCGTGGCGTCCCTTCGCGCCCGAGAACGGTGCCAGCTGTTACCTCTTCCCCTCACACTCTCTTAGCAATCACGTGATGGCACAGCGGCGCATACTGAGAGTTGCGCGTTGCCCCTTCAGACGCGCGCTTTGCAACTGTAGCGCAACGCGGCGGCGGCTTCCAGCGGCGGCATCCGTCGGCGGAGTCTAGTGGCCGCAGGCTTTCGCCGAACACACTTTCAAAATTAGTGTCCTTCAATTTTTTTTCTACCCCCTTGCTATACGATACTATACAAGACTATGCTGTGTTCTTTCAGCGTGTCTGGATGGCGTCAAGCACAGATGCTACAGGATTAAGCAGAACGCCTACTGAAGACGCCAAGAAAACAACAGTCGATGCGTCCGAGGAAGCTGCGGTAAACAAAGAACCGAGTGGACCATGCAAGCAGTTGGACCAAATTTGTCCTGACCAGCCTGTTAAGAAACAGGCCGTACATTCAGAGACTTCCAATGAAGAAATACCAGATAAGAGCGCCTCAGTTCCGCAGCAGCTGCTTCATCGTGCCTCGGTCTCGGAAGACGACATGCATGTTTCTGTGGATGCGACGATCCCCAAGCGCCGCGCGACGTACAGCTCCGATTCAAGCAAGGAGAGCGACACAAAGAGTGTGAACCGGAAGGTGCACCGTCGCCGAACATCGAAACACAACGGAAATTTTCGGCGGTGACGATCGAGGAGGCCTGGTGGGGGTTCAAGAGAAGCCTCACCGTCGGCGGTGACCGATACAAGAGATCACAAGGGACAGTAAGCATACTGTTGGTAGGCATCATGGCGCAGTCCGAGCGACTCAATTTTGCAACATTGAATGTTCGTGGCCTTAGGTCTTTCCAGAAACGGGCTCAGCTCCGCAAGCTTTTTACAGGGAAACGACTCGATTTTGTTGCCATCCAGGAGACAAAGATCGAGAGTGACGAAGACACTGAGAAGGCCCTACGGCCCTTCCTCTCTGACTATAACGTTTGCGTTTCACACGCAAAGGGTCTCTCTGCGGGCTGCTGGTTGTTTCTGAGAAAGAGTAATTACTACTCACGTGCAATTCCTACTCACGTCGACAGTGAAGGCAGGTACATATGCTGCGATTTTGTGTTGCATGGAGTGCCGTGGCGTATTATCAACTTGTATGCATTCACTGAGATTTCAGAACGGGTTCAGTTATTTGAAGATATGTCCAATCTAATTAACTGTGATTATTTCACTGTACTAATGGGTGACTTTAACTGTGTATGCGATCCTAGTCATCGTAACAATCGTAATAGTCACCGAGACAGGAGTGATGAAGTTTTAAGTGGTATCATAGATAATGCAGGGCTCATTGACATCGGTACTTTCGTTCAAATAACTGCATATACTCGACTTCAGGGAAGCTCCTCTGCTCGCCTTGATCGAATTTACGTGTCTTCATCGCTCCTACCTCGGGAACTTTCGTGCAGCACTGAGCCAGTTTCATTTTCGGATCACTGTATTGTTATCGCAGAAATTGGTGCAAGCCGCCGAACTCACTTCCGACCACAGTGGGCACTTTGGAAGATGAACTCGGACATCCTAAATGATCAAGAATTCAATATTAGAGTTAAAGAGGCACTGAGAAATTCTTTTTCTAAAGCATTGCATGTGTTCGCTGCTTCGGAGCTTTTTAAGCAAGAGGTTCCTGCACTAGCTATAGAAATTGGATCTGTCAAATCGTACTATCGAAAGAACGAGTGAAAGAGATTATTTAAAAGTCTCTTTAACCTTTACGAGATTGAATGCGAAAAACCAGGCGCATACAATAATGAAATAGAAAGCATTAGATGCCAGCTACAAATTTATGATGCTGCTTGCTATAAAGGTGCACGTATTCGATCTCGGAAAAGCAGGACTTTGAATTCTGAGCTACCGACGCGTCAAGATTTACTTGATGAGCGGCGCCACGCAATGTCCAAGTTTATTCCAGATCTGATTTCTAACGGTGCTCTTCTAACAGATACAGCAGACATTATCTTGCAATTCGAAAGGTACTACAAGGTGTTGTTTAGTACTCTTCTTGATGACCATGGTGGCAAAAAGAAAACAAATTTTGTTTCTCTGTTAAGCCCATTGAGCGAAGACGATTGCGCAATCATTAGTAGTCCCATCAGGTTAGAGGAAATTAAGCAGGCCATTGATCAACTACCTTTGTCAAAAACACCTGGCCCTGATGGGATTCCTGCTGAATTTTGCAAATCATTCAAAACAACTCTCAGTACTATTCTGCTGGATATATTTAGACAAAGTTACGTAATGAAGACTCTCCCCCAGTCTTTTTGCAAAAGCCATACTGTGTCATTCCAAAAAGTTCTGAAAAGGAAAAACTTGGTTTCGTTGAACACTACAGGCCAATAGCTTTGACAAATCTTGACTACAAAATTTTTGCTAAGATATTATCAAATCGGTTACAGTTTGTGATGTCAATACTTATTTGTTCTCATCAGACATGTAGAATTAGGGGTCGCTCCATACAAAGAAATATTCGCATCGCTCGAACACTTCTTCAGTATTGCTACAGTTGTCAAGGACAGCTTGCTATGCTACAAGTAGACCTTGCCAAAGCTTTTGACCGTGTCAGTCATTCCTTTCTGTTTTCCCTTCTGCAACATGCAAATGTTGGTTCTGTTCTGCTGGAAGGCGTTAAACTTTGTTACAATGACTGTTCAACTCGTCTAATTACTAAGGGCCATCTGTCAAAGCCGGTATCTATTTGCTCTTCTGTAAAGCAAGGCTGCCCAATGTCCCCACTGCTGTTCGCAATTTATCTTGAACGGCTATGCCTGAGCATAATACGATCGAATAGTATTCGCGGCTTCAATATATTAGGCAATGAAGTTAAGGTAGTGGCTTATGCAGATGACGTAGCTTTCTTTTGCTCAGACAAACGAAGTGTTGAGAATGTGTATCTACAATAAGTAAATTCGGCATTGTGTCAGGTGCGCGTTTAAACACATCTAAAAAAGTTTAGGACTATGGTTTGGATCATGGGGTAGTACGCCGCAGAAGTTCGCAGGAATTAATTGGACTCGTATTCCACCAAAGTACCTCGATGTGCCGCTAGATGCATACAGATTCAGCGCACGATACTGGAAAGAACGTATTCCTAAGCTTGAAAGACAGGCCCAAACTTATGTTCCACATCGCCTTTCCATCTTTGGGAGAGCTGAAGCTTGCAATACATTTTTAGCCACAAAGCAATACTATGTATTGCAACTTATTCATAGAGCTCGATCTTACATACAGCGCTTTCATCGGACTTTCGCAACTTTCGTGTGGTCTTCGACGTTTGAACCAATGAGACGGGACAACCTATTCAGGCCAGTTGAGGAGGGAGAGCTGGGTTTAGTTCATTTATATCTATGACAAATTGTTTCACGGTTCTACTTTTTTGGCGACAGTTCCCATTCCATTATTCTATCTTTCTTGCAGATTACGTTTGCTAATGTTTTACCTGACTTGATTGCTTCCTCAGATTTCCCTGTACGCCCGTGTTTGTGGGGATTTATGCAGGAAGTTTTCATTGCTGTTCGGTTTCTCAAGGTCCGGTTTTCCATAGAATATCTATACACAGTATAACGCAAGACTCTACAAGGATTTGTTATCCATGCTTTTTCCACCTCCACTTTGCCGCTCATTATATTCCGAACTTCCAGGACATGATGTACTAAAACGAGTTCGGAAAATGTGTCTTTCTCCTTATACAAAAACTTCTTTTACAAACTCCATACTGATATACTGCCGGTGAAATCATGGTTGCAGAGGAAAGGTATTTTTGTTTCTTCAGTTAACTGTCGTCTCTGCGATGTACCAGAGACAGTAGAACACTGCTTTATTAGCTGCAAATATGCCATTCTGTTTTGGGACATCCTTCAACGAACTGTTCAAAAATATTTTAACATTAACTCAAATACTATACGTTACCTTCTCCCAACGTCTCTTGATGAAGTGCCCTTTGACATGTTTTTCCTTATGGGACTGCACAGTCTGTGGAAAACGGGCATACAAGACCGTAATGCAGAACTAACCACTGCTTCAAGTATGCATTTCATGCGTATGGCTCTCCATCTAAAGGACATTTACGAAGAACTTGACATCAGACCAGACTGGCACCCCATCTTGATGAGGTGTTCATCCTTACCAGCCTCCACGTGTGAGAAGCTTTGAAGAACATTTCCTGTTTCTCTGGACTTGCACAGCATATATGCATGTAGGCCTTTGAATGCTTGTGCAGTGCTTGTGCGATTATTGTCGCTAAGTGAATGCATCACTACGTCATAGCGTTTGTGATAATTTCAAATACGCATTATAATAAATACCATGAAAGAATGAAAAAAAAAGTGTCTGGATGGCCAAGTGGCTAAGACACTCGTTTTCGGGTCGTGAGTACGCAGGTTCGAGTCCCGCCGTCTCGTGAGGAATTTCTTTTGCCAACATTTTCTTTCTTTATATCTTTTTGTCTGCCTTTCTTTCTTTCTTTCGCTGTACTCGTTGTCTCCTCTTTCCTATCAGCGTTATTAAGGCGGAAGCCTTTAATGTCTCATACTCCCGGCGGCCGTCCCTGCCCTGGAATGGTGCCCCCTCACACACTCTAAGCAATCACATGATGGCACAGCGGCGCATAGCAACGGTTGAGCGTTCCTCCTCCCAACGCGCGTCGCGCAACTGTCGTGCAACGCGGTGGCGCCATCAGTCCGTCAACGCCCAAAAGTTGCGCCTTGCTTCTTCTAACGCGCATTGCGCAACTGTTGCGAAACGCGGTGGCGGCGTCCAGCGGCGGCGTCCATCCGTCAACGCCCAAAAGATGCACGTTGATTCTTTCAGCGCGCGTTGCGCAACTGTTGCGCTTCGTGGCGGCGTTCGTCGGTGACGCTCGTTCGTGCTTCTCACACTCTCTTAGCAGTCATGTGATAGCACAGCGGTGCTCGTGGCGACGCGCCCTTGTCGGACACCTCGTTGCAGCAGTCGAGTTAGTCGGATGGCTCCAAGCGGCCCGGTGATGATTGCACGGCAAGCGAATGAGAGAGGCGCCCTAAGAATATGGGTTCTCCCAACACCACAGCATAGTTTGTCGAATGGCTACAGGCTTTTGCCTAACACACTTTGCAATTCACAAAGTGTCCTTCAATTTCTACAAGCCACGCCGGAGAAATCGGCGCACGTGTTTCGAGACCGAAGCTGAAGATGGAGAAGGGCACCGAGAGGAAGAAGATGACGAAGAGACCGCGTGTTGATTCATAATCATGATAGTGCGCACTACCCGGAGCAACGAAAAGCGTCAACAGCTCCGCTCTTAAGAAATCTCCATGCCTGCCCGGAACGCGCAGCACAGTCACAGCAAAAGCTGGAAGAGCGGCCTTTCTAGAGCCCGCTGTAGACTCTCTTGGGGCAAATAATATAAATATACATGCAAGGTACTCACTACGCCATAAATCATCGTACTTTTCATGAAGCTGGGAACCACCCACAACGCCATTCATCGGCATTCTGCGGAGAAGCGTAGTGGACGCTACCCAAGTAAACTAGGCCTACCATCGCTTTTTGGCCAATGTCGCCCCTTGTTTGGCTACAGGTGCGGTGCCGACCTAACTGGCCGTGAAATCATGGCCAGTAAACGGGCCTACCTAACCTGCTGACCCCAACGGCACATATGGCTCACTGCACCGGGAGTAACTTGGCCGCCGACGCTGGCACGAGGTAGCAGTCCGGTGTAGCACCGAGCGCGTGGCTATTGGTCGGCGAGTTCGCGTGTACGTCGGGCCAGCCTTAGTGGCCGAGCGCGCTTGCGGACTACAGTTTTCCTGTTTTTGCTTTTTTTTTTCTCTTCGCGGCCGCCATACTTTCACCTGTTCCCCTTCTCTGCAGCGCGCAAGGACGCGGGCATGCGATCACGGTGTTGCAAAAGTAAAGGTGTCTCTGGTTTAAACTTTGCAACATGGATTACATGGAGTCAGGTGTGAGAATCATTGGTTCCTTAAACAAATGCTAAACGCATAGTGAGCCCAAAAGTTTAGTCATGTTTTTATTTTAGCCGCGAATATTTTTCAGCACGCTTTCATAGAAGGAATAGCGGGACGAAACGTTCAGTTTGGGGGGCCAGCGCCTCCCTTGCCGCCCGGAAAGTTCGCCAATTCTTCCGTCTTGACCCACGACCTAGTACTGCAACGTGGTAATGAAGTTCCCGCGCGTAGAGCACGTCCTCTTTGTTCAGGAGATGCGTACTTCACATACCAAACGAATGTGTAGTGCACAAGTATATTCCATGGCACTATGCCATGCTTTGCGTGCGTCAAGAGCATAGCAGGAAACACATTCGCGTTATCTTAATATTCTAACAAACTCCCCTAACGGTCAGAAGCATATGGTGGCCCTGGACATCCAAAGCACAGTAGCCATCTCAGACGGGGGCTGCGAAACAACACCAAGCAATCAGTTTCACCCCCGGCGTCACTCGATCATTTTGGACCCCCTACCAACGAGACAAGGAACAGCAGCGCTTCCCTCCACGTTGCGGCTGAAGCGCAAAAGGAGCAGCGCGCCGGTTCTCAAAGAAATATTGGAGGAAGCTCCGCTGGTGTCGCGTGACAGAATCGAAGCAACGAGTATCGGCCCGTAACGTGATCACCTCTTCAGAGAGCGCGTTCATTGTAACGTGGGAAAGTTATGGCAGCACAGGCGCGCAAATATAGTCAGCAAATAACCAGCGTATTAGAGGCCATGTGTTGTGCCGACTTTGCGAATAACAGAAGCGTCAAGAAGTGCTTCGAATGCGAATTATGTATGCGTGGCGTATTTTCTTCCTCCGTGTATGCATAGCGTGCGCTGTTTTTTTCCTGAACATTATTTGTGTCGCACTCCTCATTCAGCATTCATTATACGGAGACATTAAATACATTGTGAAAATCTCCTGCTTTGGCTATACGTATCCTTTTTGTGTTGTGCTCGTCTAGAGGGCTTGAACACTTTCACAACGAATTCTAGTTCTTCTTTACGTTTTACTGCAAAACATCAAATATATTTACTCTATGTATAATATTACTTCCAAATCCATTGTGGATTTGCTTGATGGCAAAAGAGTATTCGCGGAGAAAATGTATAGTAACCACTTTTAAAGATTCGCGCCTTTTCAGTGTGCTTGGAGCAAGTGAATATCTGCTGTTGTTTTTGTATTGCCGGAAGGAAAGGCTCTGCTTTTTTCTGCTATTTCGCGACCAGCACGGGAAAGTAATTCGACGCCCGCTTGTGCTCGGCGACAGCGGTGTGCATTCACTGCTGTGTGAACGCAAGAGGACGAGTCTCTTCGCCGAACCTGGTCGAACAGCGTCAACCCTCCCACACTGAAACATTTAGTCGGGTGTGACATAGAGAAAGGGAAACAAGACAAGGGTGTGAAAGGGGGGGGGGGTCACTCAGCGATAAGCGGATCGAGCACTCCCCACCACCTTCTCGCCCAATAGCCTCCGAGATTTTCGCGTCATATCACCTAGATCACGAGAACATAACAGGAGTTCAGGTGGCGCAAGTAGCGCAAGAAAAAAAGAGTTGTGCGACATGAATGTATAGCTTGTTGGCTTTTTTTATTAGTTTCCTCCACGTGTAAGGACATTTTCTTACGAGTTCAGTTGAAAATTCATGAGAGAACATTCCGTCACCAAGCGACACCGGCGATACGACGTCATCGCTAGATGAGCTATGAAGCAGGGCCGCTCTCATGCGTGTTTCGGCGGCATCTGTTTTTGCTTATTCACTCCGAAAAGTTGTGGTATTGAGTGATATTTTGGGTGACAGAGGCGCTTTTCAAGACGGCAGTACGGTGTGGACTGCTGCAGATGTTGACAGCAACCTTCACTTTTGTCTCCCTCGATGTACTGCGTATTAAGGTTGTTGCCCGCGGTAATGCGTAGTTAGGCTTAGGGTACGTTGGATGTTGTAACTGCGCCATAGCTAGGAATCGGGCGCTTCGACGTAAACTAATGAAAGGTTCGTGACGATTTTCATTTTCTCAGATGCGCATTTCTTTTGGCACTCGCGTTTTCGGATGATGATAGTTCGGAGTAAACAAATGGACCAGCGTGTTGAAAAAGCAAGGAGCGTTTGAAGCGCTGAAGCGATAACGCGCGTCGCTTACGTTTTGCAGCGTTATCTACACTGCCTAGCCGAGCCAGTTTCGCGTGGATCCTCAAGAGCCGTGCTGCACATTCGCGGGGAATAGTGATGTCACGCACCGGAGCCGGCAACTCCCTCGCACTCCGCCGCCGGTCTGCGCTTCCCAGAGGAGTGATGTCGTAGCCTTGGAAGACGTGTTGGCACCGGAGCGCGCGCAGCTATTCGCCTTCGCTGTGCAGTCGCTGTCTGACACTGCGCTGGAGCCGCTTGATAGCGCCTCTGACTGGCGTTTGCCAGTCTGGTGTAGCCATGGAGAAGGAGAGCGCAAATGCTGCTCAAGGGCGCAGAAGAGCGGAGAAGCTTAACTCATCGGATCCCGAAGTAGTTGCCTGGCTAAATAAATATACATGTGCCACATAATACGTACGTATACAGTGTGTGTGTCATTGGAGCAGCAGTAAGCATGATAATCAAGCGAATGCTAGACAATCAGGAAAGCTAATTAAGAATAATTAGCTGAACCTTTACTAACGCTACGCTATTCTGGCATAGCCGAGCTAAGCCACTGGAACATTTTTTTAAAACGCCTGGCGCAAGATAACTTGCAGAAGCGCGAAGTACCGCGTGCCTAGAAAATTCTCGCTTCGGCACGATGGAAAAAGGTTTCGCCCCGCGCATTTAATTCGAGTTGTTGTAAAACGTTTTCATCTAAGACAACGTGCCGTTTGCGGCTGTATAGTACTGTACGTGGCATTCAATCGCGGATGCCGGGTATGCGTGCTCGTGGGTTTGAAGGCGCATAGAATAAAGTAGTGTAATGTAACGCTTTATATCACGAAAGTACAAAGCACTCCTCACAATGCGATGTTGCGATGTTCGTAAAAGAAAATTGCGATTGTTTCTAATTCCACGCGTTAAATGGCTGTGCCCTTTCGCGTCTCCACGTAGTTTTCCCATTTCGATTTTTTGTTCAGCTGACGCAGACCAGTGGAGCTTCGCGAGGCAACAACTCTGTACTTTGGTGCGGCTACAGCACAAGAGGGCAGGTTGCATTGAATAAATATTTACTGTGTGGTTTCTTCTCGCTTTTTTTTTACCGTGGCAAATAAACATGACGAGGCGTGTTCCGTCTATTTTCCGGAATTGCGCGTTGCCTATGCATGGGGCAGCTACAATGACGGCTCGTGTATAATTCTTGCAATCTCGTGTATTCTCATGATGAAAAAAAATCTCACATTGGCCATTCAGAAAGATAACCCAGAGACCGACTGTAGCGATAAAAAAACAAGACAACGAAAGTAATGACGGCTGTAGCAAAACTGCGCGCGCACGGAGCCAAAACCGAAACTTGCGAGCTATCATAAGCTCATAAGCAACGACTTGGCGTCTCAATGCATTTCACGAGAGGGGTAGCCCTCTCTCGATTCCCTTGCTCTCTATTCGGCCGCATGGCTTATTGGCATTGTCCATTCTACGTAGGAAGTGGTTCTTATGAAAGGAGAGGAAGAGAAAAGTGCGATATCTGTGTCTCAAAATGAGGTCACCTCAACGGCCCTGCACGGGGGAAGGGGAGGGGGATGAAAGAGAGAGGTAGGAGAGGAGGAGGAAAAAGAAAGAGTAGGATGGCTGCTTCTGCTCACGTGACCCCCCGGCAGCGGCAACCCGCGATGCTGGCCGCCTAAGGAGAGGACTCGGAGGAGCGGTCAAGCATGTCGGCGAGGGGGAGAAGGGATGTCAACAACATCATCACGTCACGGGCGCACGGGCGCGTGAGGAGTCAGCGCCGCAGGAATGTAAACAAACCGCGCGCTGCGGTAAGATACGGGCCTCAGAGGCGCGTAAATAGATCGGCGTCGCCAAAAAAATTCCATCTCCCGCTAAAGGGGAGCATGAGGCGATGCGAAGCCGGAGCACTTGCACGATCGCGTTCCGTTGGCATTCGTTGGACATGCTA
Organism: Rhipicephalus sanguineus; assembly: GCF_013339695.2. Lineage (NCBI taxonomy): Eukaryota > Metazoa > Arthropoda > Arachnida > Ixodida > Ixodidae > Rhipicephalus > Rhipicephalus sanguineus. The sequence goes on along the minus strand of NC_051178.1, from coordinate 4,928,744 downwards.
TCGACCTCGGGCAGCGCCCTCTAGAATATTTTCAGGCCTGCTCACTACTCCGGGCATGGCCTCTGACGTCAGTCATTTTTGACCCCCGACTCCTGCCGAGTAGACGTGCGCATGCATGCTCATGCCGTTCGAGAGAGCAGGATTGCTAAGCCTGTCGTGGTATACTGGTGCTTCTTTTGGTGTCTGCATGAAGACCGTGGTCTGCGTTTGTGAAGTGCTGCGTGTTGATGTGCTCAACGCGGAAATTTGGGCTAGCAATACGTTTTGTTGGGCTAGTTGGTTCATGACTTCTGAAGGAAAAAATTGTAGCGCAAAGCAACACACGGACAGACAGAGAGGACGGGACTGGCGCTAAAAAAAAAAAAAAAGAGGGTGACCTTATTTTTAGGTCTGGCGGTCCCATGCCGCCAATTTCCCACAGGGTGGGTGCCCTCCCAAGCGACTTTGAACTTCCTTCTGCCGAGCACCAGGCCGGAAGTGCGCTTGTCCCTATTTTACCGGTAGGTACCCGGCGGCAGCAATTCTCTGCCTCCCGCAGCAGAGGCGGATGCTCAACTATTTCACCAAGGCTGTGGTGGTTTAAGGTGCGCCCAGGGGTCTTTGCAGAATCTTATGGGGCCACCTTTCGAGATGAGTACCCATTAACAACCGAGCGCCAGGTAGGTGTACTCCTCTACCCCTTTAGAAAAACCGGTGGGTTCCCGCTCGGCACTGGGAATCGAACCCGGTACCTCCCGCATTGGAAGCGGACGCTCAACCATGTAGCCACCGCTGCGGTGTATCTACAACAGAGAGGACGGGACTAGCGCCAGTCCCGTCCTCTCTGTCTGTCCGTGTGTTGCTTTGCGCTACAATTTTTTCCTTCAGAAATTTGGGCTAGTTGGTGGGTGCGGAACTTGTGCATCTTGGCAGCGCAGTGGAACGAACACAAGAGAGAGGAACACGAGACAGGACGGGTGCTTCGTACACAGGATGTTTAGACGCCCATTTTTTTAACCTGAACGCGCGAGCGTCGACTGGCGAGTTGATAAGCGCCGCACAACGGAGCGCAGCGACGAAATAAAGGAGAATACGCGCATGCGCGCTATGAGCCGTCCTGGGCACCTGTCGTCTGCTGGGCTTTTACGGGAACCGGACACCACGCCCGCTTTTTTTGAGCACCGCTATCGTCATTGTTTTTTGCTTTTATGAACGATGCGATCAAGTTTTAAAGAAACGGTAAAGTGGTCGTGCTTCAGGTGGATGGGATGTGATTACACCCGATAATTATACTACGTGCGTGTCAGCATTTTTACAGCGGAGCTGTTAAGCTTTTCGTTACGCCTTGCGAAGTCGACAAGAAACTCTCATTAGCGGCGGGCTCTTCTTCGTGGTCTTAATCTTCGTGCTTAGTCAAGCCAATTTAGCCAAGCTGGGCTAAGATCAAACTAATTAAACCATGCCATGTGTTATTCATGCTAATTAGTCAGGCTAATTAAGACCTCGTCAATTAAAGCCTTGCTAATTAAATTAGAACCACGCTAATTAAGACCTTGCTAATGAAGACCACGTTAGTTGATAACTTGTTAATTAAGATCATGGTCATTTATGCATTGCTAGTTATCACCATGTTAATTAAGACCTTGCTCATAAGCTAGGGCGGCCGCAAGCTTTGCTGTCGTTGCAGCCGCGCACCACTAGCGCAAGCTGCCAACATTTTTTGTCCGTTATGGCCTTTTGTTCTCTTTTCTAAACGCCGCTGAGAAAAGATTATGAAGTGTCACGTGGTACCGCCTTCTTTTCCGTATTTGCAGAAAGATGTGATAAGTGAAATATTCCGATCAGATGTCGTTGCTGTAGCGCTTCGCTGTTATAACGCCTTTCATCCGATTTCTCGGGAATGCGCTTCGCGCAGAATCAAGGATGCCGCCTCTGCTGCCAGAGGAATAGAGAGTAAAGCGTGCGTGGTGTCCGGTTCTCGTAAAAGCCCAGCACACGACAGCTGCCCAGGATTGCTCATGGCGCGCTTGCGTGTATTCTCGTTCATTTCGTCGCTGCGCTCCGTTGTGCGGCGCTTATCAACTCGCCGGTCGACGCTCGCTCGTTCAGGTTAAAAAAATGGGCGTCTGCACTTCGTTCACGGAATATTCGCGTTGTACACCTGCAAGCTCCCAATGGAGCAGCACTGTGGGCCCAAGTGTCGCCGATATAGGCAATGTGCCGAAGGTTCCAGTGTTTTCATTCCCCCAGGGCGACCAAAAAGAGAAAGTGAGTGCGTGCCGTTCATCGGGGTGACATCGACATGCATTCTCGCCGTGATTCGAAGGTGTGTGTATTCTATACTACTTGCTTTTCAGATGTTTTAAAGGCACCACCTCTAACACGTTCAGCTATTTTGATAAAATAAGTATGTCCTGCGCCCTACTCACATTAGGCACATTTAGCTGAGCATCGCTGACGCTCACCCCGGCGATGATGTACAGTCCCCAGAGAGTGCATAGATTTCGCGTTTTTGACGAGCGCGTCCTGCCGAGACGCGGTGAGCTTGGCTGCAAAACGACGGCGAAACGAAGCAGATGCACCTTCATGCTCCAATCAAGCGACTTCACAAGCGGAGCGAGAGATGCGTTTTACGTTCCGCTGCTCACACCCCGAACTCATCAAAATGAAGCAATAAACGCGCCTGGCAGTACATTCTCAGAACAGGCGTTTTTCCCTTCAAGGTCGGTAAGCATTTGGCTATTTGTGCATAGCACCCGCGGGCTTCTTTTGACTGAGAAAAGCTAAGGAGTGTCGGTGCGTGGCGTCGTGCATCTGTTTTGTACTAGTATTTCTTACCGGTGCTCCGACCACTTTTTGCGGTATTATCATTATGCGCAGTCTCGCCAGCACCTTCGCCTTGTTTCCTTGAAATGTGTACTGGTGCAAGTCAGCCGAATTGTGATGCCTGTAGACACCTCATAGATTTTGTTGTTTTGTAACTGAGCAAATAAGGAGCACAGTGTAGCGGAAAGCCTGTGATAAGCCGCTTTCTTAAATGGTTTTCAGGTGTGTCAGCTCGATTTCAAGCCAGAACACTTAAGGACGACTACCAAGTACACCGATGCAAGAACCGGTACGACAGTATAGCTCCCATGGGGGCGCCTCGCCTTACTCGGGACGCAGTGCCGACAATTTTTCCCAATGTACCAAATGAATAGGAGTGGTTTCTAAGCGTCTTATGGACAGTGTGACGTGTGTGTGTGTGTGTGTGTGTGTGTGTAAATAAGAATGAAGTATGAATCAAAGTTAGCTGATTTATTTCGTCACTTTTTGGGGCCATCAACCCATATGCAGCTTTTCTGGACATCAGCGGCCTAGCTCGCGTGAACGACACACGTGGCGTATCGACCTTAAAGAATTCAAAAGTCCCGCCATGACGTATGCAGTGACGCGGCAATAAATAAAAGAATCAAAAGAAACAGTACACACGCCCCGAGACTGTCGGTTCACCTCAGTGCGCAATAGAGAGCGCTTCGTGTCGGCGTTATCTCGACGGCGACGACTGGCAATGAATTGGCAGTTTTTCTAGACGTGCCATGCCAAATGTCTGGCCTTTATAGATGCGCCCGCGATGCATCAAGAGAATCGGGTTTTTATTTGTTTGTTTGTTTGTTTCTTTAGTTTCTTGCGCTGGCGTACCGGTGGGATACTGGAGCAGCATGCTGCTTTCCGAGTTTCTTTTTTCATCTATACTCGGCGACAACTTTTCTTGGCACCACTGTGGAAGCTGCAGAGCCAAAATGCCTCTATGCGCGTGCGCCAGGAAATAGTACCTATTTTTTTTTTAATTCAAAAAGTTACCTAGCTCGAATGAATAAAGATTTCTTCGTTATAAATAAGAGCACGAGTATGGGAAGCCATTCGTCAAAAAATTTTATTGTAAACTTCAATTTTGTTTCTGTCTTTCCCTACTTTTTGGACAGCACCACAATTTCCTCACGTCTGCTCTCTCAGTAAACATGGCGTCTGTGATGCCGCCTGAACCGTGTGCGGCTGCAAATTCGCCGTTTCGGTCTCCGAAGAAGCTGTAATCCAAATGTGACAGAAAGTGGCTATCAAAACAGACCAAGCAAGCTATCTGCAACGTCATCGCTGCAGTGAGGCGCCGTCAGCCTGACTTGTCTACAAATGCAGTGTGCCGGACCGACGCCGAGCTCACCGGAGTGAGCGAGCGAACAGTTCAGTGAATCAAGGCTGAAGCTCTGCGGGCCCCACTTGAGCGCAAGAAATGGAATTTCTCGGGCCAAGCTGACGCAGCTGCTGCGCTAGTACACGCTTGTGTTGGCAGCATTGCGGCGCAAAGTGCACAGCTACTTCATCAGCAACGAAATACCTACGGCCAGAAACTACGCAACGACGTGATCAGCGACCCTGACATGGACATGCCGACCATCAGTACTCGTACGATCCAAAGAATGCTGAACGACTTGGGGTTCGCCTTCAGAAAAAGAACAAGGAATTCCGCGTTGCTCGAGAGAGGCGACATCGTTGCTTGGCGTCGAAAGTACCTCCGGACCATCCGAGAAATGCGGAGGCAGCGGCGGTAAGTTCTTACGTTCTTTTTATTTCTGCAAACTTTCTGTTCACTACGCGTGATTGTTGGTAAAAGAGTTGACGGGAATGGTGAGCATGCGTGTTGACCTACTGTTTAGCGAAAAAGATAGGTGTGCTTTGCATTTGTGATCGCCAAACGTGTGCTATTGACGTGAGTGATCGTAAGCCTTACATAGTCCTGGCTTAAGTCGCAGCGAAATTCCCCATCAACATATGGTGGCTGTTCATGCTTGCGCTTGTACGGTAAATAATAGTATTCGCCGAGGATTCCGTTGCATGTGGTGTGGGTTTAACTCAGCTTTGTGTATTGCAGCATTTCCCGTGGCATCATTTGCTAAGACTTACTGCCGTTTTTCCGCGTAGGAGCAAGGAATCTCAATGGCTTGGAGAAAGGAATAGCTAGTGATGGCCCTCTGAATTGTTGATTTTATTGAGCGAATACGCTGCGCACGTAATTAGGGATTCGGGACATGGTTGCATCAGCTTTGATATACAGCCTGCAGGGGCGTAGGCAAAATTCTTTTACATCACTTTCGTCTGAGCTTGGGGCCGGGTCGGACTATGTGGTCGAGTGTCATTTTTTGCTCGGTATTCCGTGGAAGAAAGAAAATTTCGGGGGGGGGGGGGGCACAGTCCCGGAGTGCCGCCCTCTGGCTACGCTTCAGGCAGCCTGAAAGAAGTTTTCTTTCACAGACAGTTTTGCCAGCTTATGTATGTTATATGTATTCACATAGGTTTGGTCAGTGCACTTTTTTTGCCCTTAAACAGAGGCATAACCTCGGATAGAGGCTGTCTGCTTTGTTAATGGGCTCTTGCCAGTGAAGGTGCGCTGTTAACAATAGACTGCTTTCTCTTTTACAGGACCTTCTACTACCTTGATGAGACTTGGGTAAACGCCGGCCATACAAAGGGGAGAGTTTGGACAGACACCAGCGTGTTGACTCGGAAAGACGCATTTCGTCAAGGGCTCCCAACTGGCTTCCGTGTACCCAGCGGTCAAGGAGGACGCCTAATCGTTTTGCAAGCTGGAAGTGCAGAAGGCTTTGTCGATGGAGCCGCCCTAGTTTTCCGTGCCAAGGGCGCTGGTGATTACCACACAGAAATGGTTGCTTCGCGTTTCTAGAAATGGTTTGTTGAACAGCTGCTACCGAACATCAAGCCACGCAGTGTGATCGTGATGGATAATGCGTCGTACTACAGTGCTCAGGTTGAGAAGCTACCAAACTCATCATCCAGAAAAGCGGAAATCCAGTTCTGGTTGATATAAAAAATTATTCCTTTTAAATGCGAAGCATTTCTTAGCGAACCTCTGGCACTTTGAGCGTTTCTATCTACGTATCTATCTATCTATCTAGCCGCCTACGTCTGGGTGCTCTCATGATCGCCTCCTTAACTTGGTGTAGACCAAAATTTGCATGGGAGGGTAAGAGCATTTGACGAATACGACTGCCGGATCATGACATAAATAACGTTAAAATCTAGTCGCGTACGTCGTCAAACCCTTTCCACTAGACACGTGTGGCACATACCCGTTTACCACGGGCCGTGGTGTACGGGTATGCGCCACAGGTGATTGAAAGTTTATGTCTACCCAGGAACGGCGAGAACAGACATTGGTAACTTGAATGCTAGAGAGTTAAGTAAAACCAACATCGGCAGCGTTGACTCAATGAATGGAAATAATGAAAATTAGGATCCCAGCAGGAATCGAACCCAAGCATTCTGCGTGGCAATCAGGTATTCTACCACTGAGCCACGCCAGGTCTATAAATTGGTTTGGAAAAACAGCCTACGCAGGCGTAATATCGGTGCAACGTCAATCGTGGTTGTGGTGCTGGCTATCTAATTTTATAACAAAGCAATAAACACTACATGATACTCCTACGATGTGTACTCCTACAATACGGGTGTCATATCAGATTGACGTCTGTAGTTCCAGTGTTGGCTCCGCCTTTATAGCAGTCTAATAAACATTACGTTTGTATTCGTATGATTCAGCAAGCTATATTGAAGCATTGCTCGACCCCGGAGAAATACATTAACGAAAGTTACATATGATATCCACATCACCGCATCGTAAAGTACACTTCGTACGACGAAGTGTCCCCTTCATTTCTTAAGAGGCTGGGCGACGGCCTCATGCTGACTGAGGATGATGTCAGACTGATTGACAGCCATTGGTAGACTAGGCTACGTAGGCCACTTACGCCCAGGTAGTCTACGAATAGGACAAACACCATCCACTGAAGTTGGTCTACGTAGCACTATCCAGGCCTACCAGCCTCGACGGCCTATGCCTCACCAACGCGAAAGGTGGCTTCAGGTTCCGACAAGTCGCCGGCTTTGTCGACAGACAATTTGTCGACGAAATGACCGAGGCATCCACGAATTCCAACAGCTCTACTATACCACATACTTCAATACACATGGACCCCTCTTCACCACGATCACGACCGGATCCTATAACAAGTCATGACCAGCTGCTGGTGCTCACTGATCACGGTGATGATGCCCTTGTTCAAGAACTCTCAAGAACTTCTTGCACACATGCACACGGGTTCGTGAAACGCGCGTGCGTTCTCGGGACTCGTATAAGCACAACATATCAGCTTACCGCTTCTGATGTTGGTAATACCCACGTTGTCATTGGCAGCGTTACCCAACCGTAAACAACTGCTTATATAACACATATGCAGCTCTTCAACATATATATGTGTGCGTATAAAATATATACAGATCTTTAGCGTCATTTTGTAACGTGTCGCTCAGTAAAAAAAAGTTACGCCACAGTTACCAACCCACCGCATGCTTCGCATAACATCGACTCCCACGGAACGTGGGATCTGCCGGATTTTTTTCGGATGACCAACTGAAAAGCTAACTGCTGCAGCTCGTTAAGCAGAAAAAGCATGCCGGGCATGAGTTTGTGCGCTTGCCTCCTTACCACTGCGAGCTAAATCCTATAGAGCTTGTATGGAACCAAGTCAAAGGCTATGTTGCTTCAAGGAACACAGACTTCAAGATTGAATCTGTCGAGAAGCTGCTGCAGGAAGGCATCGCAAGTGTGACCCAACAGAACTGGCTCCATGACTGCACTCACGTGATGAGGCTTGAGGATGAGGCATGGGAGCGTGATGGCATTATAGACAGCCAAACAGAAAGTCTCATCATTTCTTTGTGCACAGACTCAAGTTCTTCAGATGAGTCGAGCTGCTCCAACATGAATGGAATTGATGTACATACTTCCGCGACATCTCCATGTGTGCCTTGCCAATGCTTCGAGCAAATGATTGCACATGTACCTAACCAGAAACTGTGATATTGTTTTTGAGGACTATCGGTCACTGCTGTTTCTTTACATTTTGATCCTTTATTCACTTCATTGTGTAAAATGTAAAATGATTTGTGAATTGGACAAGAGTGATTTGTTAACGAAGCGTCTGGAAAATCCTGATTTAGAGCAACAAGAACTTTTGGTCTTTTTGTTTGCAATGTGCCTTCTTGTGCTGTAAAATATAATTACTTGCCTTTAGCTTTCGTGCTCTTTCAAATCATGCCTGGATGCAATGCAATAAGACACATGAACAGTTTTTTATGCTTTATTTTTTCTACCAGTGACAATCGGTATTATGGACAATACTTTTACATACTGCTTGTACAGATGGAAAAACATCGGTGGCCGTTATGCTCTGTGAAGGTGTGTGCCAAGCGAAGCTTGATAAAACAATCTGCGTCAGTCTCTTTTTAATTAAGCGTGAGCTCTCTTTATATCTAAACCCAATTCAGCGGCATCCGTACTTGCACTACGTACTTATTCAAATGCAATGCGAGCTTTTTCTCCAAATATTTGCTACTAAAGTCGCCCCTCGCGTTACAATCGAGCAAACGCCGTATTCAGGCTGCGCTGTGCGCTTGGCGGCGTTCTTATTTTGTGTCTTATTTTGTCGTCTTCGGGCTTCACCCGCAAAGACTGTTTGGAATGCTCCGCGCAGACCGCAATGCGATGTTCCAGAAGCGTCACGATTCTTTTACATCTTTCCGTTAAAATTTCGCGCGGTGCGCGAATAGTCTAGAATTACATGGCCACCAGCGATAACATTGGAACATTCGATAGAACATGTATAAAAGCCGACACGGTTTACGACTTATCAGAATTATTGACGGACGACGCTCTGACTGACTCGTTTCCCGCCCACATGTTCGGCCAAATAAAGAGTTTCATCTTCGACACGCCCACTGCTGCCTTCGTCAACGTAACAACCTTGTGACTATATACAGCACAGTAGGTAGATGTATCTACGCACACTGATGTTCCCATTCTGCATGTATACGTGGTGCTAAACGCTCTAGCGATGCGAGCAAGCGATTCCGAAAGTGGAACTGAAATCGGCTGCAAGATGCCGAACTATATGCGTAGTAACACACATGTGCGGATGCCCGCCTCCGTAGCCTTCGCTCCAATGCCAAGATAAGTTGTCGCGGAGTATAGCGGCAACCATTATGTTTGGGTACGAACAGGATATTGTGGTTGCATAATAACCATAATTCCTTTGGTGTACCACTTAGGTGTTGCTCGTTTGTTCCTTGCGTTACCTCAAATTAAAACTGGATAGGTTTGAGAACGCTAGGAATGAGAGTAAAAAAAGGAAGTTAAATATAGTTTTTATTTGTTTTCATTTAGTTCTTATCGAAATGTGGACGCCAGCTTGGAGCCGTCTAAGCGGGTGTGCAAAAATGAAACAATCGTTGAAAGATGATCTTGTACACCGGATAATGTGAACGTGGTTAGTTTTTTTTGTTAGGAATGTACGTAGAGTAGGAAATATACGACCGACGTGCTGTGTAAGAATCTCTAGATCTGCCGTCTATCTCGCCTAAAAAAGGCACTTATCTATCCTAATTGCATTTCTTCTTTTTATTTCTCTTTTTTTATTTTCTTTCCCACAGTTGACTGACTCATATGCTGGAGGTTATTGTCTTGAATCCTGTTGGCGCAGATACACTAGTAGGCTACTCTAATTGGCTGGAAGCTCTCCTGAAGCTCTCCTTTCATGTTCTGTAGGCGCAGTCTGTTTCAACTTTGCACTTCAGCAAGCACAAAGTCGATCATGAATCAGCTACTGGCCCAATCGTCCACTTTGATCAGCACAAAGAAATTCAGAAGAGCGAATTTCGGCGTTTTTGCGCTGACAACGATTGTTAATGTAACATAATATAGTAACTATTCCTACAATCTGTCGAAACCACTTCTTTATTCTGGATTACTCCTGATGTAGAATACAAAATGCATTTGACTTGCTCAACAATGGGTCACAAGACACATCAGAGAAAAGCGAATTCTTTAATTCCCCCTTCTTTCGTTCACTCAGCATATGAAAATTTCTCCAGTTGTGAGTGGATCTCCTTCTGTTGCCACGAAGATGTACAGGCGTTCCAAAGGAAATCTTAAGCCTTTCTTTCCTTAAGCCTTTCTTTCCCTTAAGAGAACAATGGTGTTTATGCGCACAGGAATTTTGATTAGTAGTTTCTCGCTCGCAGCAATGACTGAAAAATACCAGTCTTCAGCCAGATAAAGCACAGCGAAATGTGCTTTTTCCTATAATATCTACTGCTTTTCAAGCAGTAGTCTTCTTCCTCTGAAAGCCCAACGGAAAACGACCCATGTCGAATATAATGATTACAGTTCCGCTCGATGGTCTTCAAAACCGGAGTTTTTTTTTGTACTTCATGATGCAAAATATCAGCCGTGTATTGAATCCTGGAATCTTCTGGCTTCATCGCAATGTCAAAGCTGCGAAGACATTCCTGGTTGGGATTATTTTTTTGGCTCAAACGTGTAGGCCCACCTTGAAAGTCTCTTCCACTGTATCGGGTAGTTTTGTCTCTATTGTAGATAAGGAAAGCATAGTAAAATAGATAGTAAGAAATATATACTTCTATATTAAATCTTACTGCAACATAAAAGTTGCAATAGAAATACGCGCAAAAGCGACTAAGAAAAATTAATAATATTTCAGAAGACACGCTAACGGGCATGTAGCCTCGACTTTAATAATAGGGATATCTGCACACAGGTGTGAAGTCGGGTTAATGCCCATCGATAGCCCTGTGCTATCATAGATGCACGGGTTTTAGAAAACACCCTCTAGACATGGTATTCCCTCTCAGCTTTGTCTGAGTGGAAATAGCTCAAAGAATTGAATTCCTGTCAATCCGACAACATGTTATTTTTTTTCTTAGATTAGGTTTTTTAAACACACGTGTGTTATATGTAATTTATGTGAATGACATTGTATTCTGCTATGAGGATGCCCAATTTATTTCATATGCCGATGACACGTCCGTTTTCATTACGGGCATATCAACAGCTGATATTGAGCGCAAGGCCAACTGTGCGCTTGCAAAAATTAAAGAGTGGGCTGACACAAATAGCCTTAAAATAAACACAAAAAAAAACAAAAGTCGTCCTATACGCGCCCAAAGGCAAAATTATTCCAAGATTAAATAATATAAACATGGAAAATGACACCATAGAGGTTGTTGACAGCGTTAAAATCCTGGGTGTTTTCTTTTCAAATAATTTAACTTGGAACAAACATATAGACTACCTGTGTTCTAAAGTTGCTTCTGCAGTTGGTGCAGTAACTAGACTACGAAACATACTTCCGGAAAAGATCAAAATTTTACTTTACAACTCATTGGTACTTTCCCTGCTTCAGTATTGCCACCTTGTATGGGGTACCACAGGCATTACCAACATGACCAAATTACATCGATTACAAAAGAAAGCTATAAGAAGTATTGCAAATTTACCTTATGATGAGCACACGAAAGAGTGGTTTTTACAGTATAATATTCTCCCAGTGCATCAACTATATAACAATAGATTGTTACTTTGTTATAAATCATCAGTTAGTCACAATGAGACATATATAGCTGACCTCGCAAACCTGCATCCAAATACATGCATACAGCGTACAAGAAACAAAGAATTATGGCATATACCCACCCCACGAGCTAACTATTATAAAGAGTCTTTATCTTATGCCCTTCCGCATTTACTAAATAGGTTACATCATGAATCATTTGACCTGTTTTCTTGCTCAAGAAATGAAATTAGTTTTTTCTTATCGAAAATTGCTTAATGAAGTGTACGGATATTACATGCACTGGTGCGTTGTTGTTAACTGTGTATTATGAAAATATTACTATATTCTGTTCTGTAATTCAAGTGTCCATTTATGTATGTTTGAGTTTTTCTTTTTACTTTGTAATTGTGTTATTTCTACAGTGTCACTTCATATTTTCGTTAGAGCACATTGTGTAATCTTTTCTTCTGCATTGAAATGTACCCTTTACTGAATTTCCGAAAAAACAGTATTGTAAACAGTGCGCTATGCACAATGTATACACCATGTATCCACCCTCATGCTGTGCCATGCCAAGAAACAAGGAGGCAGGGACCACTGTCAAGCCGTAATCGCGGCTTTTAGTCCCGCCTCCTTCTCTTTCAAAGGAAAGAAAAATAAATTTTGATTGATTGATTTGATTGATTGATTGTACAGCGCAGAGCCACCATGTAGGGCAGATTTTGTAGTGACGCGGAAATGACCTCCTTGATAGTGAGAAAGTTCAAATATGTATACACAATAACCTTTTCAATATTTACTTATGGACAAATATTTGGGATTGTGGAACATGAGGTGAGCATGGGTGAGGTCACGCCTTTTTAGAGTAAATGCTTACTCTGTCACTATATATATTGGCGATGTGCTTTCGTAAAGGAACTGACAACCGACCAAAATGTGTCGCAAGACCCTGGCTGTGAATTAGTGACATAAACGAGCTTTATTTTAACCATATGATTAGGATTTGTATTGTTAAATTGCGCTTTGAAAGTCACAACGGCACGTCGCATTGCCTGACGGGCAAGCCTTCATAGTGCACGAATGAGATGTGCAGAATGCGGTACGCAGTCCGCTGTTATTTACTAAAGAAAAAAATGCGTTTAAAATTAATCCGCACGTTATTAGGCATTCTCGTTTTATTCTGTGCTTATAAAAGAGTAAAAGGAGTTGACGTTGAGAGGCGGCGTTGCCTTCGCGTCTACTAGTGAACGCATATCGAGCAACGGCGCACGCGCGGTGCGCTTTCTACATTGAATGAACTTCCAGGTAGCACACATTAAAAACCGGAAAAAATGCATTCCATAACGTTTGGGCTGGGGCACGGGCTTCGCAAGACACTGACGTAGACGGTGTCACGGCTGAAACGTTAGTAAATGCATGTTTCCTTTTTTTAGTGAGTGCTATCCGCAAGGCATTCTCTCCACACACACACACACACACACACACACACACACACACACACACACACACACACACACACACACACACACACACACACACACACACACACACACACACACACACACACACACACACACACACACACACACACACACACACACACACACACACACACACATATATATATATATATATATTTATATATGACGTTACAAAACAGAGACGTGTCGTGGTTCAGATGACAGGCATTTAATCTAATGCACGCGCACTTCTTCCTCGTCACCTTCTCCAACCATCGCCTTGTTCATACGTTACACTTTTCCCTCTCCCCCCAGCAAGTCTCAGTTCAGAAGGTACAAAATAACGCCGCAGTTTGCTAACATGAACAATATCAGAGTTTCTACCTAAAGGAAACACAGAGCGATTAATCTCATAGTTCACTGGTGAGACCTTGCGCAGAATCTTGTAAGGACCTTCCATGATGGAACTCAGTTTGCCGAGGGATGCCATGGTGTCTCGTAAAGGACAAAGTCGCCGACTTGGAACTCACTCGGCAGAAATTTCCTATCATAGATGACTTTGTTTTTATTGTGGTAGGTGATAGAATTGTTAACCGCAGCTTTCAGCGCTTCTTCAACAGTTTCTTCTCGTTGTTCCAGAATAGTTGGATACGACGGAATTCCATACATCAGGAATGGAGGTGCGCAGCCGGTAACTTCGTGGGGCGTTCTGTTGTACTCGTCTATTACCTCCGAGAGCAATTTTGTCCAACACTTCTGTGGCTCGTCGTTGATCTTACATTTAAGTCTGGTTACAATGGTCTGGTTTGTCCGCTCGTTCATACCATTGCATTGCGGATGATGAGATGAAGTGAAGAGTTGATGTAATCGGTTGTGCTTTAGGAACTGCTTAAATTTTGCTGCAGTGAGTCCCGTTCCACGATCTGAAAGGAACTTCCTTGGTTTGCCCGCAGCAAAATTGTTTTCAGGCATGAGATGTAGGCGGCACTGTTTTCACTTTTATGAGCAAACGCCCATACTTAGCGAGTAGCATGATCAATGACCTTTTTGATGAGCCCTATCCAGAAAATCCTCCAATGGTGTCCATTGCGAAGAGGTCAAAGGGCTCTTCAGCTGGAGGCAGTGATTCAAGTGTCCCATACTTCTTTGTTTTCGTCTTCTTGCATCTCTGCCATGTATCGCAATGCCGAATATAGGTGGCAACATCGGTTACCATATCCGGCCAATAGTATTGCAGAGACAGGAGTGACAGTGTCTTCTTCACTCCGACATACCCGAAATGTTGATGTGCATTCTTAAGAATGGTAGGGCGCAGTTCACGTGGCACATATATCTTCCTTAGACCTTTTCTTTTGACGATGACTATGTTGTTTTGCAATGAATACGGCCCTCTTGGGTGCTCCTTGGTGCATCGCTGAAGTTCGTCGTGTGACAGAAGTTGAACTATGGGGGCTCTGGAGAGTGTCTCCACTTCTACGTTGCTTACGCCTTTTTGATGTTTGATGTTGACTTCATACATGGACAGCTTTAAAGACCACCGGAAGAGGCGACCTTGAGGATTCGTAACATTCTTCAACCACTGAAGTGCAGAGTGATCCGTTACGACAGTGAATGGCTTTCCGTAAAGGTAGCAATGCCATTTATCAATGGCATCTATAATGGCAAGACATTCTCTCTCTGTAATAGCATAATCCATCTCATGCTTAAATAGTTTGCGGGAATAATAGGCAATGGGATGTTCCTTGCCTTTGTCGTCAGGCTGCTTCAGCACTGCACCAATGCCTTCGGCAGACGCGTCACAATACACAGTACATGGTCTAGAAGGATCGTATATACGAAGCACCGGTTCTGCAGTCATTCGCTCCTTCAGTTCCCGAAAGGCTTCTGTCCACGACCACTTGCTGCCTTTGCAGAGTAGTTTCGTGAGGAGAAGAGCGATATCGCTGAAATGAGGGATGTACTGTCTGTAGGTGTTTACAGTGCCCAGGAAACGCTGGATATCTTTCTCTCGTTTAGGTGTCGGAAATCTTAGTATTGCAGCCACGTTACTTTGCTTAGGTGTCACTATTCCTTGTGAAAGTTTGTGACCCAAATATTCAATGCTGGTTCTTGCAAACTGGCACTTTTTTAGTTTTAGATTTACGTTCTCGGCTTTAAGAGCTTTCAATAAGACCTCGAGGTGGCGTATGTGATCGTCAAATGTCTCCGAGTATACGACCACATCGTCAAAGTAGTTCTTAACATTAGTGAGCTGATGTTTGGCTATTACTGATTTCATGGCTCTTTCAAATGTAGCCGGAGCGTTCTTTAGCCCGAACGGCATTACCAACCACTCATAATGACCATTAGCCGTGACAAACGCAGTTTTCAGAACGTCGTCGGGATGCATTGGGACATGCCAGTTTCCGGACGTTACATCCAACGTAGTGAAAAACTCCGCCTTCCCCAAGTGGTCAAGAATATCCTCTATACGTGGAATTGGTTGATAGTCGGGTACTGTTATGGCGTTGAGCTTGCGGTAATCAATACATAGACGAGTACGGCCTTCGCCCTTCTTTTCCGCTAAAATGATCGGTGCGGCGTTGGGGGACAACGAAGGCCTCACAACACCTTACCTAATGAGGGCGTCGACTTGTTTGTTAATCTTCGCTTTGTCTGCCTGTGAACATCTATATGGTGCTCGATGAACTGGGACAGCATTGGTAAGTGCGATCCCATGTTGCTCAGTAGTGATGCGTCCAATATCTGTTTGGGATTTCGAAAAGATTTCGTCATACTTGTTTAAAAGAGAGTCGAGCACTGCAGATTCACGCTGTGATAAGTTTTCCGAAGTCAGGGTGTTAATCAGCGGGGCTTCAATGGTTTGCTTTTCATTATGATCCGGTAGGTTCAAATTTTCCCCTCCTTGTGTCACTGACTTGCTTTCCAAAGTTACAGAAAGATTGAAGTAAGAAGCGCTGTCTAGGCCAAGGAATAATTGCGTTCTCATGGCTCGCAGAACGTGTACATAAGCTTTCTTTGTGACATTCCCAATTTCCAAGTGAATGTTTACGCGACCCAAAGTTCGAATGCTTGAAGTAACTTGCTGGACAGCGATGCTGGAGTCTCTCATCAACTGAAGTTTGAGCTGTTTGTACACATCCTCACTGATACAAGTAATTGTTGCTCCTGCATCGAGAATTGCAGTTACTGACCTTCCGTTGATGAGAGCTTTGAAGCGTAATAATGAACCCGTGGGCCGCTCTCCTCGTTTCCCGGTCTAGTCTCAATAGCGGACACGTTGCCGCGGCGCGGACATTCGTTGTGCTAATCAAACTCTCGTGGGAAGCCAGCAGCTGAGCAATATCTACATTCGTTTTGTGGGGCACGCGGTCGAGAAGGTTTGCTGAAGAGACGTGAAGCTCCTGATGTAGTGCCAGGATTACGAGCAAAAGAAACTCCTCTCACCCGTTTTAAGGATGTCTCGACCCGTTGAGCAGCGGCGAGCCACTCTGATGACGAGGTGAAAGACAGGAGGAACACCGTCAGTCCAGAAATGATGTGGCACTCTTTAGGGTCGGCCAAGGAGCCCAGTCGTTTTTTCTCGTCGTAGTAGTCCTTGATGGTCTGCCCTCCTATCAGCCGGTAGTGAATGAAGAGACGGAAGGCATCTCCAACGGTCGCAGCAAAGCGGTTTTGCATGCCGCTCTTCATATCGTCCCATGTCTCGCCTTTGCCGAAAATCTCTGTCAGGTACCAATTGAACGCTTCCCCATGTATTCGCTGAAGTGACTGACCCAATCGCTGTGTGTCCACGATGCCTCGACCGCCTTCGTGTCGAAAAGAAGAAGCCACTTGTCGACGGAGACGTCTTCTGGTGTTCCCTTCTACTTCGGTATGTTGAGCGGAGGCTTCGGCTTAGCCATGGCAGGTTGATGAGGTCGATCCTGTCGACTTGTGTGACGTTACAAAACAGAGACGTGTCGTGGTTCAGATGCCATGCATTTTTTCTAATGCATGCGCACTTCTTCGTCGCCTTCTCCTATCATCGCCTTGTTCATACGTTATATATATATATATATATATATATATATATATATATATATATATATATATATATATATATATAAACAATGAAGTGCTAACAAAGGACCCGGAAGTAAAAGTTCAAAAAAATCAAGCACGTAGGAAAAATTCTTCTGTAAAGGACTGACGTTTCGGCCGCGGGACCGGCCTTCGTCGGAGGGGGACTCCGACGAAGGCCGGTCCCGCGGCCGAAACGTCAGTCCTTTACAGAAGAATTTTTCCTACGTGCTTGATTTTTTTGAACTATATATTGCCACGAGTAAAGATCGCCTAGCACTGTTCTTGGCAGGCTTGTATGTGCCGCTGTCGAAAAGAGGATGAGATGAGGACGAGCTCGTGAAAAAGACGATGAGGTCGTTGTGCCAGTGATCGGACCAGCCTGACGTCCTGCTGTACTGCTAGTTACAGGTTCCCGTTACAGTATCACGTGACATTACTGGTGGAGGCGCTGGGTAGCAGTCTATGCACTGCGACCACCAGGAAGATCCCGACTCCAACAGCGACGCCTTGGAAGAACCAGCTGACCTTCGGCGTAGTCGGCGGCAATTAGGCCTACCACCCCAATTCGGCCATCTTCCAGAACGCTCTAGAAACATGGCAAGCGCGACAACGGCAAGCCAGACGGAACAGACCACGGGTTCGTCTGCTCCATGGCCTTTCAACGCTCTGCGAACCCCAAAACCCTTCCATGGGGACGCATACGAAGACGTTGAAGACTGGCTGGACCAATACGATCGAGTCGCCGTCGCCAACGAATGGGACGAGCATCGGAAGCTCCGGTATGTTTACTTCTATCTGGAGGATTCGGCGCGCATTTGGTTTGAGAACCATGAAGCTGCTTTGACAACCTGGCCGGAGTTTTGTACTCAGCTGCGGAACACGTATGGAAGTCCCGACCGGAAAGAACAAGCAGAACGTCTCCTCAATTCCAGGAATCAAAGACCAAACGAAAGTGTTGCCATGTTCGTTGAGGAGATGTCTCGGCTGTTCCGGCGAGCTGATCCCGCAATGGCGGAAGACAAGAAGGTACGCTTCCTGATGCGGGGCGTAAAAGAGCAGCTGTTTGCAGGACTTGTGCGCAACCCACCAGCTACTGTGGCGGAATTCCTCCGTGAAGCCACAACGATGGAGCGAATGCTAAGACAGCGGTCTTCGCAGTATGAGCGGCCGAACAACCTTTCATGTCTGTCATCGGCTTTCGCAACACCGGACGTCGCGACCATCAGGGACCTCGCGGAGCTAGTGCGCAGCATCGTACGCGAGGAGCTGCAAAAGTTTCGCACAGTGTCTCCCCAGCCCCAAGTGGCTGCTCTAACGGACGTAGTCCGCGAAGAGGTACGGCAGCTGGTACAACCGTTGGTGGCGCCTCCAGCCGAAGCTCCTCTCCTAACGTACGCGGAAGCTTTGCGCACTCCTGCGCCGGCTGTCAGTTATTCCCCCCGACCGTCTACCTTGCAGACGCCGCAGTACTTCTCGGGCCCGCCGCATGACCAGAACCCGCGACCTAATGTGCGGAAATCTAGTGTGTGGCGCGCCCCCGACAATCGGCCCCTTTGCTACCATTGTGGTGAGCCAGGACACTTGTACCGTGAGTGTTCGTACCGACACATGGGCCTCCCTGGCTTTCGGCCAGATGCTCGTCGACCCCGTGATGGTGAACGGCCCCGCGCTATTGCCGAGTACTTGGCAAGCCTTCAGTCGTCAGGTCTTCAGCGACGCCAATCCCGCTCTCCGTCTCCTCGACGTTCTACATCCCCGGGTCAACACTGCACCTTCGCCGACGTTGTTGCGGGACGATCGCCTAGGTCCCCTAGCCCACGCCGGGGAAACTAGGAGCAGCGGCCTCCGGGGGTGGGACCGCTGCTGCACGATCGTTAAAACATCCTCCTCCGACTCGTCCGCCGACATCCGACGATACCTTCTCGCCGACACCCCCCATCGACGACAAACGCGTTTCTGCTGACATTTCCATTCTTGTCGACAACCATCCGGTAACTGCTCTGGTCGACACTGGCGCCGATTATTCTGTTATCAGCGCTGAACTCGTTGCTGAACTAAGGAAGGTTACGACTCCTTGGGGGCATGGACCAAACCTCCGGACAGCAGGAGGTCACCTCTTGACACCGATCGGGAGATGCACCGCCAGGCTGCAAATCCGTGAGTCGACATTCATCGCTTCTTTCATCGTGTTGCGCGAATGTTCCCGGAAAGTTATCCTTGGCATGGATTTTCTCCGCGAGCACGGAGCTGTTATTGATCTTCGAGACTTACTCATAACGTTTGCGGACGGCCATGTCCCGAAACCAAGGGATACCAATGTGCAGAGGACAGCGCTTCGCATTGTCGACGACGCCGTCACACTTCCGCCGCGAACCCGTATGTTCGTGACTGTACAGAGCGACACAGATCATGGCAGTAGCGGTATCGCCGAAGCAAACCTGTCGGTGCTCTTGGCTCGGCAAATCTGCGTTGCCCGCGGCATAATCCAAATCCAACGTGGGATGACTGAGCTCTTGCTTACGAATTTCAGCGGCGAATACCAACATTTGGCCAAGCGGACGGCCGTCGCTCACTTCGAAGCAATTGACGATGAAGCATGTTCAACGATTGCTCCGATTTCCGCAGCCGTCAAAGGTGACACCTCGGTGGCCAATACAGTCGATGTCAATCCGAAGCTGTCATGCGCGCAGAAGGAGCAAATCCGCTGTATGCTACACATGTTTAGTGACTGTTTCGCATCTACATCCAAAATAAAGCAAACCCCGACTGTGAAGCACCGCATTATAACGGACCCTGCTGAACGACCAGTACGCCAGCACGCCTACCGAGTGTCACAAAAGGAACAAGAGGTTATACGTTCTCAGGTGAAGCAGATGCCTAAGCTCACGCAGGACGTGAAGCATTATGTAAAAACGTGTCGCGAATGTCAGCGCCGTAAAGCACCACCTCTGCGCCCAGCCGGTTTTCTCAAGCCTGTTGCTCCTCCAACACAACCGTTCCATCAAATTGGCATGGACCTGCTTGGACCTTTCCCCAAGTCTCACGGGGGAAACCGCTGGATTGTAGTCGCCACTGATTACATGACGCGATACTGCGAAACTAAAGCATTACAACGAGGCACTGCCAGTGAGATTGCTCACTTCTTCATGAAGAACATCGTTCTCCGCCATGGAGCACCAGCAGTAGTAATAACCGATCGTGGAACAGCTTTCACCGCACAGATGATGCAAGACGTCCTGCAGCTTAGTGGAACAACTCATCGGAAAACTACCGCATACCACCCACAAAGCAACGGCCTTACAGAGAGACTCAACAAAACGATCGCGGACATGCTATCCATGTACGTTGACCGAGACCACAAAAACTGGGATGATGTCCTGCCCTACATCACGTTTGCTTACAACACCGCTGTTCAAGAAACTACTGGGTTCACACCGTTCCGGTTGCTTCACGGCAGGGAGGCCACAACAATGCTCGATGCCATGCTCCTACCCGACAGGTACGACATTAGTGTCGATACGAACGAATTCATCCGACTCGCGGACGCAGCTCGCAAGCTCGCATTTGAGCGGATCAATAACCAGCAACGCATCGACTCCCAGCGGTACAATGCTCGTCATCGCGAAGTTATTTACCAACCGGGTGATCAAGTATGGCTGTGGATCCCCATTCGCCAACGGGGCCGGTCGGAAAAGTTATTGCACCGCTACTTTGGCCCCTATAGAGTTCTCCGTCGCATCAGCGAAGTGAACTACGAAGTTGTTCTTGAAGAGACAGCTCATCGATCCCGTCGTTCCAAGCAGACAGACATCGTCCATGTTTCAAGGATGAAACCATTTTATCAACGTTGACTATTCGTCAAACTCTCTTGTGTAACCTTGTGAGCACTTCGCTACCGTTACGTCGTGTGTCCTGGTGATTGTGTGTGTGTGTGTGTGTTTTTTGTTTCTCGTAATCTTGATGTGGCATCGGGACGATGCTCTCCGAAAGGGGGGGCAATGCCACGAGTAAAGATCGCCTAGCACTGTTCTTGGCAGGCTTGTATGTGCCGCTGTCGAAAAGAGGATGAGATGAGGACGAGCTCGTGAAAAAGACGATGAGGTCGTTGTGCCAGTGATCGGACCAGCCTGACGTCCTGCTGTACTGCTAGTTACAGGTTCCCGTTACAGTATCACGTGACATTATATATATATATATATATATATATATATATATATATATATATATATATATATATATATATATATATATATATATATATATATATATATATATATGACGCTATGAATGAGAGACAGGCCGTGGTTCATACGCCATACTTTCATTCCATTGCACACGCACTTCTTCCTTCTCGGCTTCTACCAGTCATCCCTGCCTTCCTACGTCACAGGATTCCCCCTCCCCCCGAAAGAAGGCGTGAGTTACAAACAGCAATGAAAAGTAAACAAGGAGAGGATTAGAAGTCACAAATGTCAAAATGCACAGATTGTTCCATGCCTCAGTGGTGACGTAGTCATTGAAGTTGGTAACCATCTCCTTTTCCGACCATGATGCAGCGGTAGCGTGGAGCTCGAATAGGTCGAACCACTCCTGCACGGGTCCACCGTCCGCTGATCCGGTGTACTTGGGGATGTCAAGGTCAGCCGATGCTTTTGTCATGATGGTGGTCGCTGTGTGCAGCAGGATCTGCTTCGGTGGTCTGCATGCGGTCAACGTGTCTTGCTGATGGCTTTGCTGCTGATGTGCGGATGATGAGTCGGCTGCCAGGTCTCCACCCTGTCGACTTGTGTAACGCAGGAGACATGATGGCTGTACGAAGATCCGCTATGAATGGGAGACGTCCAGTGGCTCATACGCCATCCTTTTATTCTATTCACGCTCACTTTTTCATCCTCGGCTTCTCCTACCATGGCTTCATGGCTTCATATATATATATATATATATATATATATATATATATATATATATATATATATATATATATATATATATGTGTGTGTGTGTGTGTGTGTGTGTGTGTGTGTGTGTGTGTGTGTGTGTGTGTGTGTAAGGAGTGAAGAAACTACGACTTTCGCTGGTTCGGCACTGTATATTTTCACTAACGTTTCGTCTGGTGGACCAGATTTTGTCATAGTAACGAGTACATCGCTGTGGGTTTCCTTATACACACGCTTAAAGTAGGTAGTTTCAAAGAACTTATCGATAGCAAGAATGACAACATAAGATAGCGGTCACACGCAGTCGACATAGATTCATGCGCGCACATTTGGGACTCGTGGCAGCGAAGTCAGGTTACACAGAGTAAGATAGATTGCACACGCAGTTGATATGGCATTACACACTAGTGATATGACAGAATTATTGGATTGCACGTCACATGGAGGAAAAGGCGGGGGGGGGCATGACATCAGATCTGCGCTTTATCTATTTTTTTTCGCGGGAGCGTAATCACACGCTAGCATTAAACTGCAAACAGTCTGAAATCGCAAACAGAAAATCTACGCAGCACTAAGATCAATTTTTTTACTTTTGTAACTTCTCCTGAAGTACGCTTCAAACACATCGATGTCAATACGAGAAGAAACTAAAAAAACAAAAAAAGCTTTTAAAAAACAAAAACGAAAAGACTAAAAGCAGCACAGACACCGCACATGGTGCACACAACTTAGTACGTACGCACGTAGTCTGGTATGAAAGCAGAAAAATAGTGGGCGATTACCAACGTAACCGTAGAAGAAACACCAGGACAGAAAAAAGAATAGAGCAAATGAAGCATACAAAAAATACCCCAAAAAATCGTAGAAGCCCAAAATAATTTTGAAACGTGATAAAAAGTGCACGAGTGCAGCTTCGCTTGCTCTGTCGAGCAACGAAAGTGAATTTGTCGTGATCGTAAAATATGTGTGATATCGATGATGGGTTGTTTCCTGTGACTACAATATTTTGTACACCAGGCCTGCAATTGTCGCGTGACCAAAATCACGTAACATCGCACAGCATCTACTTATGTGACTACAATCACGTAACAACTAGCCACGTGACTAAAAATCACGTAAAATCACGGAATTAGCCTCGCGACTAAAATCCCGTAACGTCACGTAACTATTGACGTAACGTGTTGGCGCCAGAAACTTCGGAACAACTGGGTGGCACGGGGCAACCTCAGCGTCGGCACTGGACTCTAATAAAAATGTACTTTCTCTCTCACGTGCCTAAAATGCCATCACGTAACTACTAGTGACGTGACATTTCCCCTTGAGAAACACGCAACAAGTGCGTAGTGTGGGGAACCAACCGAAACCTGAGAAGATTAAAATGTCCAAGCCTAGCCATATCCTTAGCACTATACTAGCAAAAACTTTGCACCTCTAGTAATAGCTTGGTATTAATAGCAAAACCTTAGAAGAAGCTAGGTCGAACGCTAGCTCCGCTCTCGGTTCCAGCCTTGCGCAACCAGTACATGCTGCGCACATTTTTATTTACAGATGTTTACAATGGCATCTTATTGCGGTACGTTGAGATGGGCTGCGAGTGCGTGCGAAAAGCTGCTGAATCACAGGATTTTCGTTTTGTAACTGGGAACACCAGTCCCTGGACTTCCCCAAAGCTTTGATCCACACATGTCATATCACACGGACCTATTCGATGCAGCGCACAGTGCTTTGTGATGTTAAAGGAGAAGGCAAGCTGGTCTTTTTCTGTTCACGTAGGACGATAGATATGACAAGAGATGAATAAAAATCCCAGTTTCACCGCAAGGGCGATGCAATGAGTGCGATAGCAACAAATGAAGTAAAGCTGGCAGCTAACTCTTCTAGATCCAGTCTCGTGTAACTCTACAAAATGGAGCTGAAAGAGAACACAGCCACTGCAGGTAAGAAAGGAGATTTCGCACAGTCTCTTCGAGTTGAGAGCGTAGCATGTAGAAGGGTGTATGCGCCGTCCGCTGATGCTTGTCGAGATAGCGATTTTGATTTCATTTAGGTTAGGGCGAAATCAGTGCACTGCTGTTTGAAAAAGAACAAATAATGTTTCCTATTCTTTCATTGGCTTACTTATATGTTAGTTTCATTAGTGTGTCTAATAAAAAAAATGATCCCCTCGAAAAATTCCCCTTCTTTTATTATGATTACGACAGACACTTGCGTTAGCCCTAAAGTAAAAATCAACTGCAAAAACATATGACTTTCCCATTTAATTACTATGCCTCGCTTGTCTAAGCTTAGTTCGCTTCCTTTACGTTGCTGAATTGTAGGTACCTGAGAAGGTTGTAACGACATCATGAAAAGGGAGAAATAAGTTTCCACCACAATACGCATACAAAAGTTCGAAAGTGCTTTGTTCACCATAACTTGATCGGGCATTTTGTTCGTTAGGGCGTTTATAAAATAATAAAGTAAAAATTACAAATGTAGATCTGAACGATCTGATACGCGTGGAGTTAAACATACACTAAAAAAAGTCATATAATAACGAGAAAAAGAAATGGCAGCTCAAGATTGCAGTCAAAAGCCGAAACCGAAACTAAAGTTCTTTTGCTTTGTTTCGGCGGCGACATCTTGGGGGAAGCTGTGGAACTAAGTCAGGGGTTGAAAAAAAAATCACACCATCTCCCGCTAAAGGGGACCATGAGGCGATGCGAAGCAGTGTTTCGGCATGTAGAGCCCGCGTTTCAGATGTGGAGTGGTGAGGGGGAAAGGGGAGAGGGGGGTGGAGAGGGGGAGTGGAAGGGGAGATGAGTGGAGAGGGGTATGGGAAAGAGATATCAGATGGGAAAGGGAAGGGGAGAGGTGATGTGGAGAGAGAAAGGGGAGAGAGGGAGTGGAGAGGGGAAGTGGAGAAGGTTTGCGCATGCGCAGCAAGGGTGGTCACGCCGCACACCACCACCACCACCACCACCGGATTGAACTCCGCTATAAGATGCTTCACATCTAAAAAACAGGTGATCCGACGCCAGGAATCTAACCGATGACGGCGCGGTTATGCCGCGCTCTGAACTTGAGCGATTAGCTCGCTCGGCCACGGTGGATGCCCTGTCGCCTGTGGTAAGCAAGGGTTTATCAATTTACCACAAACATTTGAATGACCGCGTTTCAAAAAACGCGTTAGGGAACAATGTTATGCCAATTGCGGCAAGTTCAGAATGGCTTCAAACGAAAGCTGAGTGTCAGGACTACATGTGAATTCCTGAGCATTAAAGGGACACTAAAGAGCAAAACGATTTTTCTCGCATTAGTAGAGTAGTCTTCCACGATACCAAAAACAACACGCTTGCTGCGATAAAACGCTTAATAAGCGAGAAAACGTGCAAAAAGAACATACAGGTGGCGATGCCACCTTGGAATTCCCGCACCATTTGCCGTGACGCCATATACTTTTGACGGCGCCTGCTTGGGCCTTCGTAGTTCCTAATCGGTTAAATCGAAGTACATTGTCCTCTGAGGGGGCCAGAGACTTTACATAACGAGTTTGTCAAAATTTCGTCGAGCCAGTGGCGCCAAAATACGTTAAATGCTCTTTGAAGTGTTTTACGTCACGAATTACGAAGTTCGGCGCGAAATTTAAAAATGAAATTTTGAACTTGGTTTTCTCCTCTAATAATAAACCTATGGTGGTTAAATAAACTACACAAGAGTTCTCCGAACACAATTTATCAACCTAAACCAATTCATTGTTTCTCTTTAGTGTCCCTTTAACATAACTTGCTTAGTTTTACGATAGTGACCGTTTTTGTCTCGAAAAGCAGGCCACATTTTTCGCCGTTTCCATAGACTCCCAGTGTACAATCTTGAGCTGCTCTAGGAACAAAACTTAAGCTTACTGCAACATGATCGCTGCACTCCTCTCGTGCGTTTAGGTTCCCAGAAGCGCTCTGTGGTCTGCGTTTTTTTAAACTTCACCCTCTAGACTTTATTATTCGAGAAAAACTCGCCAGTTCCATTGAAAACGCGCTAGCTTCGCGCCGGGGCCGCCAGGGGCGCTGGCTGTTATGTACCCACAAAAGCTGGATATGTTTGCATTTATAAATCGGTCACATTTTCGATAGCGCACAATCTTTTTCTCATTTTTAAGTGGAATAATAAATCGCTTACAGACCAATCGCTAAAGACTTTAAAGCCTAACACATTCCTTAAAGGGATGCTGAAGTGGTTTTACAATTCGGTAAAACTTTGTTGTTAACAAGGACCAACATTATTGTCGACGATGGGGCAATTTCTTTCGCTGTTGTGGCAGCAGGAGCTTTAAAATACGCGACAGAAAAGTTCGTCTTGCTCCCCCCAAGCAAGCCGCCAAAAGTGTGGGCGTGGAAATGAACTAACCGGAAATACGTCATAGTCTGTAGTTTTGGCCACGGTGGTAGAATAACAGGTGGATTGACGCATAGAGTTTCCTAAAATTAACTAGAGGGAACTCTGGAGCTGCTATCGTTCAGCCACCATGGGAATGATGGGTAGTACACGGATTTGCCTAGTCTTTGTACTTGCGGGCTTCGAACGCACTTGTGGCTTTGTTTGAAGCTCTGTTTTGGTTTTCTTTCAGATAAAAGAATGGATCGTTGTGAACTTCGTGACCAGATTTGAATTGGTGAGCCTAAAAAGTTAAGTGGTGAAGTGGAACTGTTGAACGTTTGCTGAACTTCATCTTGCGACAAAGCGGATGCAGGCGACGCCCAGCCAAACGGAGCCGAAAGTACGAAGTTCAGACAAATCCGTGTACTACCCATCATTCCCATGCTGGCAGAAGCGCCATGCGTTGCAGCTCCCATAGACACTAGCGCCAGAGTTCTCTCTAGTAAGTATTGTAGGAAACTAGATGGATTGACGCGCCGCTCCGCCAATGCGCCGCGCGTGTCACGGAGGTGCTCGAGTTCCCGCAAGGTGGGAGCAGGTGTACTCTGGGCCGATATCTCCGCTCCAGCGCATTTGAAAGCATGTGGCCAGCGTGCGTCGCGAGCACTTGAACTGCAATTTACATCTTTAACTTTTGATAAAGACATCCGCGGTGTATTTATTACACCAGAGAGGCCTTGAGCAACACTGAAGAGTTGCCGTCGCTTAGAACGGACGCGCTACCAAGGCCGTTTCACATGACACAAAATAGAGCGATTTTCAGGCTGCGAATTCGCTCACGGCGAAAAAACGGCCGATTGCTCTCGACGCAGTGGTCAGCGGCGATCGACCAACATGTTGAAAAATTTTTCGCTCTGTTCACAGCGGAGGAGCGATTTTTCAGTCGAGACCCCTCGAAATAGCGCCGACCCGGCCGAGCCATCGAAATTGCGCGAACGAGTTTGTTTTGGTTATGGCCGTTGTTGCGTATTCTCAAGTGAATTTAGATTGGAAAATATTTTTAAATGACAAAACACGCGTGCTCTTCGCTACCGGTGATGAAAAGTTAAGAATATCATAACGCACATATTGTTACATTACATTCGAAAATTATGTAGCGTCTGCCACAAACAACGGCAGCAAGCAGCTTCGCGCGCCGCGCCAGTCGCAAAGCGAAAATCGCGGACCATTCTCAGTCCATGCGAAACGAAACCGCCATTAGCGGCGGTTGCGAACGGAGCGAATAGAGCGAACCGAGCGATTTTCTTCGCTGCAATCGCGGCATGTGAAACAGCCTTAAAGGGGCCCTGCAACACTTTTCGAGCATGCTCAAAAAACGCTGCCGATCGGTAGTTGAGGCTCCCGAGAACACGCGAGCCAAATATTACAGCGATGCGCACGGCCTGGAATTTACAATAAATTCTCAAAGTCAGCTGAAAATCGCTCCCTCTTCTCTCGACAAATGATGTATTAGTCCGCAAAATATGACGCGATTGTCGGCAGTTCCACCATTGGCTGATGTTATAATCACGATAACACCCTCATTATTACTTTCGTTGTTAATTTTGAGTTCAATAAGTAGATAATATGTATGTTTATATTCTGTTATCGCGTTAAAAACACCGAACAAGCATTAATATTAGCACTTCCGGTCTCACCGACAGCTCGTCTCCTCGTAGTTGCGTGGTTCCGTTTTCTTCGCCATGCGCAGTGCCGAAAACGTGAATATTTCTGTGCTTTTGACCATCGCCGGTTCCGTTGAGAGTGGCAGCCGTTCGAGTGTTGCCTCGTCAGCTGAGAACTGCATCGTCGGCACGTTCTCACGACCGACCGCGGCACGGGCGCAGCGTGTCTCCGATAACAATGCGGGCGTCCGGTAATGGCGGCGCTTCGGGGTCGTCTGCCAGTGCCGTCTTACGAGGCGGTGTATCGGAGTATGGGCCGAAACCGATCTCAGCTGTCATTCGTTCCAAACGAGCGCGCACGTTTGCTTCCATGGTTGGCAGAGTGATGAAAACACTACGGCGTTCGAGGTGCACACCCAACATTACCAAACCGACGCGCAGTTTTCAAGCACGCGCGATATCGGCTCCGCTCGACGAGAACGACGCAAGCCGACCGGAAGTGGCGGCACAGACCACGTGGTTGCGCCCAGACGTCAGAGAGAAAAAAATGAAGAAAAAAACTCCGCCGGCGCTCTTGGGCGGAGCCTCGCTCCTCTGCGCTGCCTCCCTCGATTCGCTGCCTATCTTTCCGCGTGCTCGCGGCGTTGAGTTGAGGGAGAAAGCTGCGGAACGTGATCTCTATAATTTGGTAACACCACTTAGACTCGACGGATTCGAAAAATTTTTGCGGCATATGACTCGTGAAGAGTCATACGTCAATAATGAGACTATTCCAATATAACTAAGAAAGGTGTTGCAGGGCCCCTTTAAGGAAAGCATGCAACGCAACCAGCGTGGTAGCGGCGTCTCTTCCTTTCTACTTGGTCATCGATAAATGCGGGGGCGTCCGTGGGTGCAAGCGTCCGAAGAGCAAGACCGTCCCTAAGCGACGCAAGGAGCGTGGCAAAGTCGCAATCAGCCTTCGAGTCATGATCACGGCCAGATCACCGTGGTCGTGATTAGGTGATCCCACGGCTTGAGATCCGCTCTGTTGCGTCGCGTTTGTTGCGCTCTGTCAAACCAACGCGCGCGACCGCATCGGTGTTTCCGCTCACATTGTAAGCTGGAACCACAGCTGAATACACGGTGGCTCGAACTGTGCCGCTGATACGGCGGCCACCATGGGACGAAAATGCTTCGCTAGAAATCGCAAATCTGGCTACAAAACGTGGAAAGAAAATATGTCTTTTCTCCGCGCCGAAAGACGAAAAGCGACTGCAGTTGTGGAGAAATGCAATTCCACGGAAAGACCGCCAGCTACAGTCCTCCGACATATATATGATAACGTGAAAATCAAATGCTTTTTCGTACTCTGTAAACTCGCCGGTAGGAATTTTCACGCTTTCGAAAGAAAAATACAGGCGCTTCTCTTGCAATCGGCACCCTGTGACAGTCATATCGGGACTACCCGCGCCGATTAAAAAAGATTTAAAGTTCATCAAGCCTGGCGCTCTTTCTTTAGCGGTCGAGGCTGACAGACAGCACAAACAACCGTTTAAAGCCACAAAATTAGCTAGAGAAACCGGTTTTTACAGCACAGCGAGAGTTTGCGGTGTGCGTCTTTCGTCCCAAAAACTTGTCGCGAACCTAGCGGCGGCCGCGAGCAGCTCGAGCAGTACGGCGACGTGCTCGCGGCGCTCGATGGGCAACCTGTTTTATTCTACCACCATGGTTTTTGCGGAGCCGTGGTCTCCGTGACTACTTCTGTCTGCGCGCATTGGTGGAACTGATCGCAAAGGTCATGCTTTTACAGAGCTGATGGCGCCCATGACGCGGCACAACGAAGTTGACGTCACCGCCTTCGCTCAGCAGTTCAAGAAGCCCTGCGGCTGCAGCCGCTGTTTCTTTTTTGCCAAGAAATGTCATTTGCGTTCACTTCTGTGTACGCTTACATTGATTTTCGAATTCAGCAAGGATCAAACTATGATTACACATTCCAAAGTCATTTTTTTAAGTACTTCAGCTTCCATTTAAGCCAGCGCCAATCCCGATGCAAAAGGCAAAATAAAGCTGCTACGCATGTAAAACTCGCTGCGAATGCTTTATCATTTCATAGGAGACGATAATGCAAATGGCTTCACTGTCTCCCGCGCGTTGGCTCGCTCGGTCAAGGCGCGTTACGTCACGGTGGCAGTGAGCAGGCCCGAATTTTTTTCTAGGTGGCATTGCCTCGGACATGCTACCGACCTCGCGTAGTGGAACGCGAAGAGGAACACTACGTGCGTCGTGTCTTCCCTCTAGCCTGACCGTTAATTCTCACAGGGCGGGCGGGGAACGCAGTCGACAGGCGCGCGAGAGGGGGGCAGCGTAAGAGAGGAGAGAGAGGGGGAGTAGACGCGCATGCGCTGGCGCTCATCGCGGCGTTGCGCAGGAGATAATTTCGGCATGTCGAGCCCTCATTTCAGAGGAATCAACCGAAGTAAGCGCTGGACAACGCGCGCAGCTCTCTACCCGCTTGAAGGAGAGGAGACTAGAGGAGCAGAGTAGCGCATGCGCCGCGAGAGCAGAAGCGAGAACGCAGGAGAAGCGCAAGGAGGTGCTGGGAGTGAAGTGGAGAGAGTAATGCGCAGCTGTTGGAGAGAGGGAAGGAGGAGAGTTGCGCATGCGTAGTGTGAGTGCGGACCCCAACGCCGCGGGAAATACGCCCGAGCAAGAGATGCTTCGCATCTAAAAATGCAGCAGCGCATAGAATGCTTGCTGGAGTATAGAGTGATGCGCGCTGGGGAACAGCAGTTCGTCCAGGCACACGTGTGGCAATCCCAGTCTGCTGTAGGCACTGAACAGGCGACGGCGATGGTCATCGTATCCGGAGCACTGCAGCAGGATGTGGTCGATGGTCTCTTCCGCTGCGCACTGCACACACGTTGGGCTTCCACTGCCAGGAAGCCGATAGAGACGTTCAGCAGTGCGGCTGCATCCGATGCGCAAGCGGAGTAGAAACGCTCGCACACGTCTGCTGAGGCCAGTCCTCGCCAGGACAGACGGAGGGTTCCCGATGCCTCTCGTGCATCCGGGTGCAGAGCACGCAGGTGACGCCCAATGAGGTTGAGAAGCGTGCGAACTTGAGCTTGTTGGCACACATTCATAGTAAAAAACAGCGCGAAAACACAAGGACGGGACAGAAGTGCTGGTCCCGTTTCTTCTGTCTCGTCCTTGTGGTTTCGCGCTGTTTTTTACTATGCCCAATGAGGAGTGGAGCCACATCGCTGGCACGCACGAAGGAAGTGACAGGCGTGCGGGGATCGTGAGCCTCTATGGCGATGGTGAGAGCGTCGGCCGCCTCGTTGCCGTGTACGCCATAGTTGAAGGGACCCACTGAGGCGAAATCGGAGCTGCTGTTCTGGGTGACCGTGAACTTACGAAACAAGCGTTGCGCGATGAAGGCTCCCCGCTCCCCTCGCGCGAGTGCGAGAAGTGCGGCGCGCGAGTCAGACAGGACTCCCGCCGCCGGCGGCACGAACTCGGCCAGTAATATATATTGGCTGCTAGGTCTAGTGGCTACTAGGTAGAGCTCGGCAGTCGTTGATGACGCGAAAAATGGAAGCCGGCACTTCCCGACGACTTCGAGGGAGGGAACAACACAAGCTGCGGCCGCTGAGCCTTCCGCTGTAACCGATCCATCGGTGTAAACAAGGACGCGGCCGGAAAGGTGCTCGGCAATCACGGCGGCAGTCTCTTGTTGAAGCGCACATCGTGGAGTCCGCTTCTTGGATCTCACGCCGGAAACAGTGGTCGCTATCGTCAGGCCGCGCTCCCGGTGTGGTGGGATGGGGAGCCAGTCACAGTGTGGTAGCTCCGGTACAAGTGCGGCGTACTCGAGGGCGCACCGACCCATGCCACAGTTGGGACGAGAGAGTAGCCGGATGGCCATTTGCTGTCCCTGCCTCATCTGGTGCATCCGATGAATGTGCCGCAAAGCGCCGGCCTTGGCTCGGAGTGAGGTTGGGAGCTGACTCGTCTCTGCCAAGGTGGGACCCACTTTCGAGGCGCGCGGCAGCGCAAAGATGCGGCGTATGACTCTGCGGTGGTCGGCATCAAGTGCTTCCTAGTGCAGGGGTTTGAGCGCGACAAGCTCCACACCGTAGAGCGCCCTGGCCATGGCAACAGTATTGTATAGGCGCATCGCGAGGTCAAGGGAGCAGCCCGTGCCACCGGCGAGTACACCGGAAGCAACTCGAGCGATGCCTCGCGATCCCTAACGGATATCTGCGATGGCAGGCCTCCAGCTCAGCCGATTGTCGATGGTGAGGCCGAGGTACCGTACCCTGCACTGCCAAGGGAGTTTACAGCCTCGAAGCGAAAATTTTGGCACCTCGAAAATTTTGGCCCTACGCATCGCAGGCCAGCAAAGCGACGCGAGCATTACTGCTGTTTTTAAAATCGACCGGCTTAACCGACCGCTTGTAGGCATTCAATGGACAGGTGCATATGTACCCTGACAGTGCCTTCTTCCCTCTTCTTTCTTTCTTTTAATCCCTTCATCCCTTCCCCCCAGCGTAGGGTAGCAAACCGGACGCGCGTCTGGTTAACCTCCCTGCCTTTCCTTCAATTCCTTCCTCCTCCTCCTCCTCCTCCTCGTACCGTGCCACCGGGCTCGGGTGCACGAGCAGTGCCTCGGTTTTTTCGGCGGAGAGCTCCAGCCCGATGCCACCAACGGAGTCGTCTACCGCGTCGATGTAGCGCTGGACACTGGCGCGCACTTGTCGGCCACGCGAGGTAGGCCCACTCGCGTATAGCGCAATGTCGTCATCAACGTAGTTTCCCCTCCTCTATGGGCGCGCTTGTTCTTCACTGACACTTTCGGGCGAGAGGAGGAGGAAGGAAATGAATGAAAGGCAGGGAGTTTAACCAGACGCGCGTCCGGTTTGCTATCCTACACTGGGGGAAAGAGATGAAGGAATTAAATAAAAGAAAGAAGAGGGAAGAAGGCACTCTCAGGGTACTTATGCTCCTGTCCATTGAATGCCTAAAAGCGGTCGCTTAAAGCAGTCGATCTTAAAAATAGCAGCAATGGTCGCGTCGCTTTACTGGCCTGTGATGCGTAGGGCCACGATCCGAGGATCTTCTCTTCGGAAAACGGTCTATCGTCTAGCTTGTTCAGCTCATTGCGCAGAGCGTTGTGTTCATTGACGAAGCGTTCACAGAAACACAATAGATGCTCTATCGTTTCGTCGCTATTGCACGAGTCGCATGTGGAGGTGTCTGCCATTCCTATGCGAAAAGCGTACGCCTTCGTGAAAGCAACTCCTAACCACAGGCGGCACAGTAAAGTTCCATCACGGCGGGAGAGGTGCGATGTAACTTGGAGCTTCCTCGATGGGTTTAGCACTTATAGGCGATGGTTCCAGAAACTGGGGTCATCAACCAAGTTTGCGACATTGTATCAGCGAACGAAGGAAGACTCCTTGCAGCGTCTGTCCTCGACAAGGGTATTTGGGGCTGTCTGGGCATCCTCGTGGGCGGACCGGGCAGCATCATCAGCGAGGTTGTTACCCACAACACCATAATGTCCCGGCAGCCATTGGAACACAACGTCGTGTCCCTTCGATAAAGCTTGGTGAACAGCTTCTCTCATTTCGTTCACTAACTGTTCGTGCACCCTTCGTCTTAATGCTGATTGCAGACTCTGAAGGAATGCCCTAGAGTCGCAAAAGACAGCCCATTTTTGAGGCTTTGCTTCCGCGATAAAAAGGATAGCGGCACGTAAGGCGGCAAGCTCCGCTGCTGTTGATGTCGTCCTGTGGGACACCCTGAACTTGAGAGTCACTTGACAGGCCGGAATGACAACAGCACCTCTGGAGCTGTCGGCTAAGACAGATCCATCGGTGTAAATGTGTGTCCTTTGGCCATACTCCTCGTCGAGTAGTGGCAATGTCGCCTGTCGAAGGGCCACTGTCGAATGACGGCTCTTCTTCGTTATTCCTGGAATGGTGAGGTGTACCTGTGGTTGTTGTAGGCACCACCGAGGCGACAGTGGTCTTGCTACTGGAGTAAAGCCCGACGGAAGGCATTCTCTATGAGTAGAAACAATCTTTGAAAACATGCCTTGCGGTCTTTGAAGTGGCAACGCAGCAATGTGGGGACCGGGAACTCGGTAGAGATGTCGAATGTGAGCTCATAAATTGTAGATAGTGACGTATTATGGAATCGGATGTTCTCTTGCGATCGTAATTGTCCCGTGAGTTGAGGTGCATCGTGGCAATCCTAAGCACGTGCGTAGTGCCTGGCCTTGCAAACTTTCGAGGGTGCGGATGTTCTTCTTGCATGTATTGGCCAGCATCGGCAAACTGTAACGTAAAAATCCCAGAAACAGTGCTCTGTACAGCTGAATCACGGAACGTATCGATGTGCCCCAAGTTTTCCCGCAGAGGAACCGCATTATATGAACGATGGAAATTAGTCTTCTCTTCAGGTAAGCGCAGTGAGCGCTCCACGAGAGGTCCCTGTCAATAATCACACCTAGGAAACGATGGTTCTTCTGGTGTGAGTCATTTTGGCCGTTGATAATAACAGGATATGGTGTCATGGCCTTGCGTGTAAATGCGACCAGCGCGCATTTCTCGGTAGAGACAGAAAGACCCTGTTTGCGGAGATATGAGCAGGTTAAGGTGGCAGCCTGCTGGATTCTTGCACGCACTTGCAGACGGGTCACAGCCGAAGACCAAAGGCATATGTCGTAAGCATACATTGATATGTGAGCAGTACTTGGCAAAAGCTCACGAATGCCGACCATCAAAAGATTAAAAAAAGTGGGGCTCAATACCCCGCCCTGTGGGACGCCACGGGAAGTATAGTGGTTGGCAGTGGGACCATCTTCTGTCTGTACAAAGAAGGACATTCTCCTCAAAGAATCGCGGATCCACTGAAACATCCGACCGCCAATTCTAACAGCCTCCAGCGACTTGAGGATCGCGTCATGTTACGTTGTCGTACGCCCCTTTTACATGGAGAAACAGCGCCAGTGATATGCGCTTGAGGCACGTTTGCTGCTGGACAAAAGTTGTGAGGTCATTACGTTGTCAACGGATGACCTGCATCGCCGAAAGC
This sequence comes from Rhipicephalus sanguineus, assembly GCF_013339695.2. Lineage (NCBI taxonomy): Eukaryota > Metazoa > Arthropoda > Arachnida > Ixodida > Ixodidae > Rhipicephalus > Rhipicephalus sanguineus. The sequence goes on along the minus strand of NC_051178.1, from coordinate 4,893,735 downwards.
CCGTCACGCAGTCTGGGTACACATTGTAGCGCTCGAGATACCATTCTAGGCGTAGAAGTATCATCCTTTCTATGACTTTCCCAACGCAACTTGCCAGGGCAATAGGGCGAAGTGACGTCAAATCGAGTGGTGACTTTCCTGGTTTGTGTAGTGGCACAAGCCGACTTATCTTTCATTGCGGGGGAACAGTGCCCGCATGCCATGAGTGGTTTAATAACTCAATAGCTTTCTTCTGGCCCCTTGTTCAAGGTTGGCTAAAGCGGCGTAGGTGATGCTATCAGGTCCTGGTGAAGATGATCGTCGGGAAGCCGCCAGAGATGCGTCAAGTTCTTCCAAAGTGAAATCTTTGTCCATTTCTGGAATCCGGGGCTCAGGAAAAACTCTGAACTGCGGAAGCGGACATGGCACACACACCAGCGATTCGCGTACAAAAATCATTCGCCACTTCAAGTTGGGTGCGGCCTAGATGTAGGGCTAAAGCCACGAAAGGATGCCGTTGTTGCGGAGTCGAACGCAAGCCACGAATATTGCTCCAGATGCGTGACAATGGCTTGCGAGCGCTGCAAGAGCACTGGAAGTCATTCTGCGAATCGTTGAATCTTCGGGCGAGAGACTCTCCTCTCCTGCCACACATGGTAACGGCTCGCACAGCACTCTTTGGTCGCATCGTCGACTCCGTCGTTTTTCGGCGGCGGCGTCCGCGCCTTGTTCTTTCTTACTTCACCCTTCCCTCATTGAATTAAAAATGCCAGCTATTGTATTCTCTGCCTGCGGTATATATCCTCAGATTGAAAATATTAAACTTTCCGCATCATCTGGCGTAAATGATATCACGTCAAAGTTCCTTAAAACACTACGTGCATTTCTGCTGCCTATCTATGTTTATTATATTCAGAGTCGCTTGCCACTGCCACCTTACCCGAGGACTGGAAAGTGGGAAAGGTCCTTCCAATCTACAAAGCCGGTCACAAAAACTCTCCATTGTACTACCGACCCATTTTATTAACCAGCGTACCATGCAAGGTCATGGAACACGTCATCTACTCCCACATAATGAATTATCTAGACTCGATCCAGTTCTTTATCCTCTCACAGCATGGTTTCCGTAGAGGTCTATCATGTGAAACACAACTAGCCAACTTCCTTCACGACTTGCACGCTAACCTCGACCTCAACGTACAGACCGACGCTGTCTTTTTAAATTTTGCCAAGGCATTCGAAAAAATAGCACATGGGAGATTAATACTAAAGCTTAGCCATTTAAACATAGATCCCAATATCCTCGAATGGATTAAAGCATTCCTAACAAACCGCTCTCAAACAGTCCTTATTAATAACAAATCCTCTATTCCGCTCCCAGCATCATCAGGTGTGCCACAAGGATCCGTCCTTGGGACCCTTTTGTTCTTAATTTATATTAATTATTTGCCTTAACAGTATCGGCTAACATCAGAATGTTCGCCGACGACTGCGTGATTAATAAAGAACCCCTCGTCCAACAAGCTTTACAAATGACTTTCACCTCGTAAGAGACTGGTGCCACCAATGGCAATGGCTAATGACTCTCAATCCTAGCAAATGCAAATCTGTAACCTTCCCTCAACGTTCTAATTCCCTTTCCTTCCCGTACTCAATTTCTGGTGTAGGCGTCGAGGCCGTTAACTCGTTTAAATATTTGGGGGTGACCCTATGCAATGACCTCCATGGCGCACTCATATTACTAACATCATTTCATCTGCCCAAAAAACACTAGGTTTCCTGAAATGCAACCTTCATCATGCACCCATGCACGTAATATTAATAGCCTATAAATCGCTCATCAGACCAAAACTAGTGTACGCATCCGTTATCTGGAGCCCTCACCAGTCCTACCTCGCCTTGCCTTGGAAGCCGTCCAAAACCGTGCTGCTAGATTCATCCATTTCACCTATCAAAACCAAACTAGCGTATCATCATTGAAAGCAGAATCCGGCTTATCTAATCTCTGTCTTCGCCGTCGCATTGCCACGCTGTCTTTATTCCACAAATTCTTTTATAGTGATCTCAGCCATCCACCTTACATCGTTCACCTTACCCGCATACCTCATCGTGGTGGACACGAACTACAAGTGTCACGCCCACGTGCTCGCACCGTCACGTTTTCCTCTTCATTTTTCCCCCGAGAAGCATCAGATTGGAATGGCCTTTCCCACAACATTGCAGCCATTACTATTCCATCAACCTTCTTCGACGATGTAACCAATTTTCTTTCTGAATGAATTTCACCTGGCTGTACTGTAAACCCACACCTTATGTAATACCCCCTTGAGGGGTCTTTAAGGAAATGAAGTGATGTGATGTGATTTGATTAACAAATAGATATCTGTGTCGAGGATCTTGCAGAATAGCAGTGTTATTTATGTGTTAAAAGCGATTTAGTATGCTTGCGTCTTAGCATGCTTGTGCAGCAGTCATTTTCTCCCCAGGAAACTGTTTGTATTCCTATTCTAACTATGAGTTAACAAGTTGTTTTATTACATAGATTATTCTTGCAGTGTCTGTTCTGAGCAGCTCCCTGGAAGCATGTCTGTCCACTGTAGGAAAAGTCGTGAAAAGGTGGCCCACTGGCGCGAGCGCCGGAGATGGCGGTCGTAACAGGAGGCGACAGAAACGGATGACATCAGCGTAGAGTCACCTTGACACCACGCGTGGCACCTCGACCGAAGGACATTTGTTTTGACTAATGTCGTTAAAAAAATTCGTTGTGTTCTCTAAAATTACACTTGTATCCGTCCGATTTTTATTGATCGAAGCGCTTGCGTGGGTGCGTGCCAATATTTCATACAGCGTCAGCAGCAGTTGTGTTTGTCAATTTTGGGGCCACGATGTGTACACTCAAGTACAATTGGGCTTAGTTGTCTTTAACAATGCAAACAAGCGTATTTGTGGAAAACTATTCCGTTATTGTTACTTCTCATCATTTGAAGCATAATTCAGCAAAAAATGTTTTCAGTTCTTTTCGTTTGCGCCAAGCATTGCGTAATAAAAATGCCAAAGGAGATATTTCAATTGTTAAACTCTAATCCTACTAGGCTTGCCTCAAATAACAACTTTTTACTCCCACATGCACGCATTAACTACGGCAAACATACTACCATATTTGCAGCTATTCAATTTTGGAATCCAACAACACTAAACACTAAACACTTGTCATTGGCAGCTTTTAAAAAGAAAAACATCTTATCTCGCAATCATAACTCATCTGCATTTCAATATCAGTGTTCTCTTACATTTAGAGCCATTACTGTGTGCGTTATTTCGACATTTATTACTCACGCACATTGGAGCTGTTTCGATAGCTATATATTATTAATTAACGTCATTTTGTTCCGGATTCTACTGCCATTTTTATTGTATGTTTCGTTCTTTTCATAGCTTTGTTACCACTTTTACTGGCATTTTTTATTGCATGTTTCCGTTGTTTTGATTACTATCAATACACTTCTCAGTTGTCATTTTGTTGTACTGATACACATGCAATTTTCTGACAGGAGGTCCCCTTTCAGACTTGTGCTATGGGACCTCTTTCTGTATATACTAACCCCGATGCGTGTATATTTTCTTCCGACAAATAAAGATTTGATTTGTGATTTGGAAAAAAAAATGTGGATTGAATATTGCTTGTCCCCAAAAAACTGACTCTCTCTACGGTCGAAATAATATATACTTGCAAAAATAAATTCAGTATATTTAGCGGTGAATAACGGCAAAGAAAAGCATTGGCCGTGCTTCTGCCATCGTTGGCAAGTGCTCGGGCCACGTCATGCCCGAAGTAGGCACTGCCGAGTCATCCACGTCGGCCCGACGCCGTTGGTGGACCAGCTGCCGATGGTCGGTGAACAGCCCGGCCACTTGCAAAAAACAAGATCGGCCCGAACTAACTTGCCAAAGTCGGCCGGCCATTTTTTGAACAGCCACGGGCGTCGGGCCTACCTTCTGCCGAGCACGTTGTCTCCCTTGGGTACACATATGTAAGGCCTTATGTGCACTTCGTTTGTGCTGTGGCTGATGACGATGAAACATTATGGCTGAGCCCTTTGTAATGGCTTCGGAGGATTCAACGACCTACTCGTTGCGCAATTTGCATTGTGTGACGCCGGGTTGTTATGTTACTCTCCTACCACTCTACACCACATAAGTTAGAACAATTCTTTGTCCGACATGGCGCCTCTATAGGGTACTTTTGCGGAGGAGTTTGAAGCACCAGCGTGGCTCAGTAGTAGAATACTCGACAGCCACGCAGAGGGCCGGGCTCGAATCCCATCCGGTCCCAGAATTAATTTTTTAACACGAAAGTGTTTTATGCCGGGGTCCACCAAGTACATGCGTCACGGATATTACGTTGATAAAATGGACGCCAACGGGTGAGAAAGAAAAAAACCAAGAAAAGATACCCCGCTGGGAATCGAACCCACGACGTTGCGGCCGCGACGGCAAGCGCCCGACGCGCTACCGAATAAGCTAACTCGGGAGATGGTAGACGCGGCGCGTACGCGCCTTATATCTTTCCCATTCTCTTTCGCGGCGGGTGGAGCGGGGCGGTGCCGCCGTCTGTGAGATGTGAAAAGAAGTAATGCTTCACGATCGACACTTACTAGCGCTTACTCCGAGATTGCACGCGATATCGGAGGTCATGGTTAAAGCGTCTCGATACCAGAGAGGTAGACTGGCCGTGCTGGCGTCGCCGAGGCACCATTGACGCAGTTACGTTCTTTGCCTTTGGCTTCGTATTAGAGTGCGTCGGCTCATCGGAGCAGTGCAGCTTCCACGTGCACCAACGGGATTTCTCCGCCGCCGACTGCTTCAATTGCGAGAGCACCGATTAACAAAACTGCTGCAATATGCGTTGCTGAAAGGACGCGATTTCGACGTGCGAATGTCGTGCCTTGGTGGAGCGAGAGCAGCGCCTGCGAGACAGATGCCAGCGGGACGCACGCGTTTGCGGCTCAGGCTACGAACCTCTACCTCCCGTGTTGCTGAAACGCAGTGTATGTTGTGTTTGCATGAGCACAGGCGTCGGCGACTCATTACTAGAAAGCGCACACCGTGCCGTTTCTCTCCTTAATTGAAGAAGTGCATACAGGGTACGCTTTGAAGAAGTGCATACCGGGTACCAGTGTTGATTATGAGCTTGATGATATCATCCTTACGCGGGATTCACGATTCGCTGTGTCCAAATATATGTTCACACCGTCAGCTACCACGACGGTTTAATCATGATCATGGGCGTTAGTCGTCGCGATAGAGACATGCTGTCAAGATGGGTGCATCCGCGTCAAACGGTGCTATAGCTGCCAAACACGAATAGACATTGTACAAGCTCTAATATGTCACTACACAATAAGCGCTACTTCTGTGAAGACACCTTTCACTTTCGTGTTATACCGATTCCTATGACGGAGGGATCAGTCATGTTTTTTTTAATTATTTCGCGTGATAGTGGGTACACTGTATACCCCTTTGCACCCTTAAGGGGGTTTCAAGCAAGTAAAACACCTTTTGCCTAACCAAGTTATCAAAAAATAGGGTGTAAGGGTGTTTTCCTTCCCCAAAATAGCCTTTAAGGAGTAATGATATAACTAAACACCCTTTAGGAGTTAAGGGTGTTATGGGTTATCGAAACACCCATGGCCAAACCCACAGCGTGCCAGATGATAACTGTTACTCGCTGATTAAAATGTCCTTGGATCTTAGGCGAGTTTAGATTAAAAGATATGTCTCTTTTAGGGCTATCTACAAGCCCACCATACATTTACGCCTATTCTCTTAATGTTTAATGTTCATTTATACGGAACAAGAATATCTCCACCGGCACTGAACGGCGGCTTAAGATACTATGGATATATATACCAGATGGTCAGTGTAAGGCTGCGTAGCGCGAGCGCTCCGTCCCTGTGGTATTTTACAATACGCTCTGTTGTGTGCGCGGTTTGGCGCGTGCGTGCACCTTCTATGCTGATGTCATCTGTAATTGCGTGTTCCCTGACTGGTAGATTTTATTTTTCACATTTTTCAGTGATAAGGGTGTTTAGGCCATTGGAAATACCCCATGATAAGGGTGTTAGGCCAGTGGCAACACCCTATGGTATGGGTGTTTTGATACGTGAAAACACGCTTTTACTAGGGTTTAAGGGTGTTATAAACACAGCAAAACCCCCTTAAGGGTGTAAATTGGTTTACTGTCTACAGACACCGGCGGCGGCGAACAACTATGGCGCCAAAATCGGCTCTTGCAATCTCGTAACAGCTTTAGCTGTAAGACATTGCAACCATGTTGTAGGAAGCAGTCGCGTTATAGAAAAGGAACAGGCATCTGAAATGAACATTGGTCATATAGTTATCCTAATGGCATCAAGGTGGTTTTTCGGCGAAGCGATATCCTAGAATTTCCAGAGTGGACATCCTGGTGTGCGATGTAGCGCAGCGCTCTAATGCTGGCGAATGACCGTGACAGCGGCGTCCTCATTCTGCGTGATATATGACTGGCTGTACAGGCGACGACGAATCTTGTCAACTCTTGCTTATGAGCGCTACACAGCGGGTCATTAAGAGACGCCGCAGCGACGTGCGTCCGTGGCCAAGAAACTCCGGGATAAAAGCACCCTAATCTCCTCGAAATCCTCGTCCTCCTGCATCTCGAGCCGTACACCTCTCCGCCTCCCCGGTGGGTACCCCTTCACTGACTTTTAACCTTTTCGCGCTCACCAGGTGGCGCAGATAGCGACGGCACAGCGCGTCGTCCCGCGGCGGAGCATTCCCGGCATGCCCCGCCCACTAGCCTTGCCGGCGGCGATCGATCGGTTGTCACCGTATACTCCAAGGCTCCGGGGTATTGCCGCACGGGACAGCTGAGTGAGAGGGGCGTCGCCATATTGGTGCTTCCAGCCGAGATTACCGGACGCATTCAGTTCATTATGCGTGCAATATGCGGGGCACATCGTGAGAAAGGAAACCGAGTGTCACAGAGGGCTCAATGTCCCTAATGCCTGGCTGAATATAGTTCAGAAACGTAACGAAAAGCGTTGAATGGAAACGCCAATTTTGATGTTTATGTCCACCTGTTGGTTGTGGCCCGAAGCGAGAATGGATCGATAGCGCAGGTGCGATGTCGAAATACGACGCGTAGGCAGGAATAAAAACCGTTTGCCCGTTCTTAGTCGTTCTATAGTCGCCTATTCATGATTATTGTTAACATCTTCGGCTAAATGCACACTGACTCCAATTTGTTTTGTTTTCTTAAAACACATTATTATTGCCTGAGAATGTTGCTTTCCTCACACTTTCTTTGACGACGCTTAGATAATAACAAGCGATGCGGACTTACGGCACTACTGTTTACTACTGAATGCAAGCATTTGGTAGTTGGCATAACATACAAGCGAGTAGCTTTCAATTTTGAAGCGAACGCGCCGCTCATCAGGAAGAGTGGAAACGAATTGAGGAAACAAAATGGCGGCACTTGACGCACTCTGCGCACCACGTCTTCTGCGTGGTTCAGACGCCACCACCCTTCGCCTTTTCCCGCCTGCTAACCTCCTCCCGTTCGTCCCTTCTCCCCTTCGTTGTTCCGCAGCGCTCCTCCGTTCGTTAGAGCCTCGGGCCCGCTCGATGGCTGCAGTCGCCGCCTCATCTAGCGAACGCTAGGAACTTCTGAGCTGACGGACAAGGTAAGCGACTGACTCTTCTCGGTACGCCTTTGAAACACCAACGCGCCGTCCAGCGCGTCTCTGGGGTAGGAGAGTAAGGCGTTACAATAAATCGACTCAACTGCACTGAGCGCGCAGAGCATATCGCTTGGAATGGAATGGAATGCAAAAACCTTTATTCAGCTTCGTCTGGGTGCTTGGAAGAGCAAAGATAATAGACAGGGCACTCAATGTCAAACACCACTTAATTTTTCAATTTGGTTGTTGTTAATCGAAATGGCCGTTTGCGCTTCCCATAGCAAGCTGCTACAGAATTCAAAATAAACGGCAGTCGTGATCTATGAACATGCCCCAACACATTCATGGCAAAAGACAACGCAGGTGTCATACGCTATCCGCACTGCGTCGTGACAAATTAGCGAGCAGGACGTCTGTCCTGACTGTGAAGCCCGTGAAAGTTTGCACATCAGTATGAAGTCGGTACAAAAGCGCGGCTAGTGAAACCTTCAGTTAACTCAATTTATTTTGTCCACGGGTGTACAATAGATCACATGAGCAGTTTTCTTACCGTTGTGTCCCCATCTGACCACATAGGGCCATCGATGAACAGTTTTTCTACGAGTGAGTAAGCGAATCGTTTTTTTCTTGCAACATTTGCTGTCCAGAGTAGAATAAATGGGATAATAAATTATGGAACGTAAAGTGACAATGCAATGCTGCGTAGCATGCGGATGCTTTCGTATTTATTACCAAATGAACCTCTTAAATGATGCAGATTATCGTTGTGGTTCCGCATGCCGTCGAGACGATCCTGACGATGGCCTTGTGTGACGATGACATTCCTAGCAATTTGTTCAACTCGATTGGGTGTTTCAGTGAACTAATGTAATCAATGTAAACGTGCTATTGGGGCACCGGAAGCACCATTATTTTGATGACGTCTTGCGTAATTTTAAAAACATAGGGCGTGCAAACATGGACACAAGAAAGAAGTCAGGACACCGAAAGTGTCCGTGTTTGCACGCCCTATCTTTTTAGAAGGAATAGTTACTGACTGGCACAGCTCTCTGTTATTCTAATCTACTAGGTCGTTCATGTCTCGTAGCTGAGAAAACATTGAATAGAGAGGCCTATGGAAGGTGCATTGTCCTCTCAACAAGAAATGCGGCGCATCTGTGGCCATGATACAGGGAGCACCGGCAACGATAACTCCACGATAACGATATGGGCCCATCCAACGCTCGTGCGACATTTGGAAATACCAGAAATTTTACTGAGTGGCCCCTAAGAAGGTATGTTGCTTTTTGTTGCCAAGTATCACCACAATGCTTACGTCTTGACCTCATACGGACGCGATTCCCGTGCGTTGATTGTGTGATTTCCTCGACATCTGACGGGCGCCGACAGGCGCAATGCAATGCGTGCCCCCTCCTCTACATTCCGGTAACAAAAAAAAAGTATTTGTAATCAGCTTTGACAGCGTTACTCACTGTTGCTCGACGTCTCTTTACAGCAAGCAGCAATTTGCTTTTTCTTACATGCGGAAGGAATTCAAATTTTGGAAATCTATTTTACATTATTACCTATGGCATTAAAATCAGTAGTAGTAGTAGTAGTAACCGTAATAAGAGTGATATGAACTTCTTTTAAGTAGAGCAGTTTTAATTATTCACTGGCGTACCTTTGTGTAAACATTTTACTGGTTTTGCCGATAGTGTCCACAGATTGTTTCCAACAAAGAATGCTGCGCGGTATTATTGTAGATTCCTATTGCTTTCCTTTTTTAATGTCTACTTCTATTGACACATTTATTGCGTCGCAACACCACATTGATCGCAGGCCAGCGTTCAAGCGACACGAAAAAAAAAAACACAGCAAGCAAAATTGTATCTTTCTTGCGCGCAGTTTTCAGGTAGCAATTTTCTCGATACGGGTGTCGCTGGTGAAATAAGTAGAAGTGAGCTGGACTACTGCTCGGAAATGTAATTATAACTGGAACTTTGTGGAACAATGCTGCACGGCATGGATGTGGCAACTATTGCTGTCCTTGTATCACTATCACAGTTGCCAGTTCCACTTAGAATAAGCGGATTTGGGCTTCCTTTTTCGCCGAGTCGCTTGCAGAATTTTCCAGTCGCTTGTCGCGTTCTTTGGGCTTATTTGCGTTTTTGCAGCAAATATAATGTTTTTAGTGATTACTACGTTCACCAATAGCACGTTTATCGATGATGTTGAGTAGGTGAGTGTTCAAGTCAAACATACATGGGGGGAATATATAAGTAACGTTAATCATGCACTGGCAAACGTGAACTTAGCCGAATGCAGGCAATGTTAAAAAGTACATGTGTGCTTTATTTCATATTATGCGCATATTTTCACTGTACAAAATAATTAAAATAGTTTTCCCGACTCCTATTCGTATTTCAGTCATATTTTTATTATGATTTCAATATTTTCAAGAATGAGAAAATGTAATATATTTTCATGTCTTTTGTCTTCTTCGCGAAAGTCGCGCCGCTTTTTGGGGGCTCATTTTGTGATGATAGTTCGCTTGTTAGCTCGGTAGCATCTGGAAACTCTGATCACTATGTAAATAAAGTCGCACGCCGACTGAACGGCACCTTGCACACACTTCTTAGCCTCATACGTGCAAAAAGAAAACAAAAAGAAATAGTTGGCGTTTAGCTTCATTTCGATTTAGTGAAATCGATGTTGCTGGACAGCGCCATTTCGGAGATGGGGATGGAGTTGTAGCAAGTGCCTCAAAAGAATGGGGCCCCACCATAGCAGCAAGCCATTGAACGGTAACGTGCAGTAGAAATCACGACAGTATTATTATGCTACGCAAGGGCGTTGGAAATGACCCAGCTTAATTAGGAGTTTCTCGCATGCAGCTTGACCACAACGGAGCGTAGGTGATATTGAAATAATTTCGGGGGTTTTACGTGTCAAGGTCGCGATCTCGTTATGAAACGGGCCGCAGCGGGAATGACCTTTGACTGCGCGGACCTATTTAAGTCTTACCTAAATCTCTGTGCTTGTATATTGCCTCCAACTATTCGAGCCCGCGTCCTTGAACTAAGCTGTACGACAACTTATTTCCAGAGCTAGTACGGTGGGTCGCAGCGAAGGTTATCGATCTCGTTTGTCGGTGTACCATCTGTACTGAAACAGCAAGGGCGGAACAAAAAGGTAACGAACCGCTAAACCATGGACCACGGATGTGAGAAAAGCTTGGTGATACTTGGGTTATTTTGCACCGGAGAGACTACCCAAATAATTACCTTATAATTTGCATACAATAGAGCGCGCATGCCCTTCCCGTATTGAAATACAGTAAAATTTGTCGCCGTCGCCAGAGGCAAGCACACAAGAGAAGCAGACAACAAAATGCAGCCGAATTTCGGGTAACTAGGTAAAAAATTAACGGATACCCCAAGGTCACATCGACGTCTTCGAGATAGCGACGGTAGTAAGGGGCGCCACAATTAGCCTGGTGGGAAGAGAAAACATTTCGTGAACGTGCTATACTCAAGTGCCACAGATTTTCGACTGAGATGAAAAAGAGAGAGGCAGTGAAGGGAACTCAGCGTAGACCCCTTTAGGCTGTTCTCGGACGAGTACTAATTGATTCTGACCAAGATGGCGAAATGCGAAAATGTGCTCGACCGTGCATGGACGAGAAGCTGTAAAAAGGCGCCCTCTTGTAGAAGGCACCTGTTGCTGAAGGACTCATATTCGACGCATAGTCAATCGAGACATGGTTTTCACTTCACGACACCAAGCATTGGTCAATCGGCTCCTGGCCCCCTCCCGCTCATGCACTTTCGCGTGTTTGACGTCGTTCATGAAACCATCAAATGAGCACCCCTTATGAAATCAAGGAAGTGAGGTTGCAGCTGAGCAATGCGGAGTTGAAACATGCCTGCAGCCTATAGGCAGAAAAGCAGTGCTTTTCATTTCTAAGCATCCACTGTTATTGTCACGAGCAAAATACATCGAGCTTTATTTCCATTGATTTATTCGTTTGTGCATTTATGCATTCATTTCATTATGTACTTATTCTTCAAAATAATCGAATACTTAATTAACCTTTTTGTTATGCACTCTAGCACTCTAAGTGTCGTGCAGTTTGGGGACACTTGTAAAATAGCAGCAATAGCAGTTCTGTATGTCTTTACAGGATTATATAGAGCCCTTATACACGAGATAAAGCTCCGTGTTTTTTAGGGAAATTGTAGATTCCGGAAAACCATATTCGTGCAACCAATACGCAGGGCGAGAATCGCTTGTGAGGATAATCGTTCGTAATACAGATTGGTCTAACATCCAATAAGCGCTCAGGCAAGCTTGTATTGTTTCCCCATACTCATCTACCTCGTCTAACTCAGATATCGGAAATAAAAGAAGCTGATGAACAAAAGTGATGATCTTACGAAATGTAAACGACACTGCTTTATTAGCAGGAAGCACAGCAAACAAAAAAAAACGCCAGGCCTGCGAGGAAAGCGCAGCACAGTCACAGCGAAAGCTGGAAAAGGGGCATTTTTAGAGCCCCTTACAAACTCTCGTGTGGTTACTCATAAAACTACACTAGCAACGTACCCATTATGCCACAAATCATAATTTTTGTGAAGTTGGGAAGCACCTACCACGATATTACTCGTCATTCTCCGAAGAAGCGAAGTACCGTTTGTAAGGCATTATGTGCACTTTGTTGATTCGACGGTTGATGACGATGAAGAATTATGGCTGAACCCTTTATAGTGGGTTGGAAGCCTTAAACGACCCACTAGTTTCGTAATTTGCATTGTGGGACGCCCGGTCCTTATTTAACTCTCGCACCATGCTTTATAACATACGTTAAGGTGAGAAAGAAGCGGAAGAGGGAAATAAATTTATTGAGACCCGATCATGGCAGCTTTGTTTCTTTCCTTGGCAACCGATAGAAGCGCACTTGCGAGGAACCCACTACGCTATAAATCATCATAATTATTGTGAAGTAGGGAAGCAGCCGCTGCAATTTGCCCTCATTCTGCGGAGAACCGTGGTACCCGCTGAACACCTGTAAGGTATTATGTGCACTTTGTTGATGCTGTGGCCGATGACGATTAAGAATTATGGCAGAACCCTTTGTAGTGGGTTGGAAGCATTGAACAACCCACTCGTTGCGCAATTCGCATTGTGTGACGCCTTGTGTACACACGAGTTGCCGACCGATGGTGCCTTGCAGCTTCTGGATTTCAGCATCAACCTGCGGGAGCGCCACGCCTGTTGGCTTTATTCGCCTAGGTCAAAAACAGAATTGCTGCCATACCAGTCGGCGCATTCTAAGACCGTGAAAAGGGCCATAGCCAAACACTGTTTAGAGTCTGCACTAACCAGGTCGTGCTCACACGTCATGCAGAAGGATTTTCAAAGCCAATTGGATCGGTTGACCTTGGCTGGTTTCCCTCGCACGCTGCTCAACGCCGTTGCCGAGTCGCTCCTCCAGAAGTTCAAATGAGAACACCACAGCGCTGGGGTTGAGCAACAGCGGGGAACAGTGAGACCTGCGGTCGTCCCGTATATGCACCGGATTTCACACAACCTCAAGAAGATTGCATGCAAACATGCACGGCGTGCCAATTTTTTTCCGCGCCACGGAAACTATCTCAGCTTTGCCCACATATATTAAATGATGGGAACAAAAAAATAGCAGCGGCAAGAAGCACGCAAACTCATACACAAAATGTGCCACCGGTGTTTACGAATTTCCGCTGTCCTTCGGCAAGACATATGTCGGCCAGACGGGAAGGTGTGTGAATGAGCCTGCGCCGGAACACGAGCTGTCACTAAAAGGTAAAGATGGGGCACATTTGCACGCCCACTGCAATTGCCACAAGTGTGAGCCGTCTGCATAAAATTCAGATTCTGGGGAGAAGCAGGGACACCACTGCTCGAGAACTGTTGGAAGCTTCTCACATAAAAGCACGAGGTTTATTATGCATTAGTGATACTTCATGGTTCCTTTCGCAGGCAGAGAGCACGCTCTTGCATCGCAGGTTGTGATTAAGATGTTACCCGATCGTTGTGACCTTGCCCTTTTGCTCATGTTTATACCTAGCTATGTATTGCATTGCACAAACCATTATCTGTTCGATGTATCCCTTGCTTTCCGCGCATGCCTTTGCATGGCAATGATACCGTGCAAAGTCCTATCTTCGATCATCGCTTCACGAGAGTGACGTCACCCCTCGACACCGTACTTAAAGAGCCTCGTTGCGACCTTCACTTCAGAGGGAAAAGCACCTGGATGAAGAGCAACGTGCCTAAACCACCGCTACTGCTTTTGCAGGCAAGTGCTACGGACAATTCAGAATAACAGAGAGCTGAGCTAGTTGGTAAGCATTCATTCTAAAAAGACAGGGCGTGCAAACACGGACACAAGAAAGAAGTCAGGACACCACAATCGCCGACTAACAACTGAAGAGTCGCACAACGGCTGAAAAGAAAGAAGGCACGAAAACTTATCTGCGCATGCCCAAGCAACAGGCGAACCTATCAATCCGGCACGCGTGGCGGTCTACGTGGAAGATAACTGTTAAGGCATTTGATTTCATCTTTATGCAAGTTAATCGATGGTTGGCTCACGCATGCGCTACCACAATTCTCGATATGCCATGCTTCAATCATGAGGCGCGTTTCTTCATTTCTATTACGGTACAACACTGCGCATTCATCGAATTTTGGCGTGCACTTGCAATCTCGACAATGTAAAGATAGATTAGAAGGTCAGCCTCCTGTTAGCGATCTCTTATGTTCCAACAATCTCTGGTTAATGCATCGGCCCGTTTGTCCTACGTAGAAGCGGCCGCAGCTGAAAGGCACACCACACTCGTACGGCAATCAGTGAATTTGATGTTGTGTTTTACGAAACAAATATCGGTCCGCTTCTTGTCTTTTACTCGCTCATTCTTCCTCTGCACAGCGGCACAAATCTTACCTAGCTTACTGGCCGCCGTGAAAACAACATTAACGCTGTATCTACTTCCTACTTTCTTTAGCCCGTGAGATACGCAATGAATGTACAGTATACCTACGACACGTTTCTTCCTATCGCTTTCTGCAACCATGCTTGGACTTGACATAATAGACTTCTTTAAAGGTTCAGCAACCGTGGCCACTGCATCACGGGGATACCCTACATCTAAAAGACGCCTAACCTGTGCGTTAAAGCTATCACTCATTTTGTGCTCACACGACTTGGTGAGGGCTGATTTTAGGCAAGACATGGCGATGCCGTTTTTTAGAACCTTCGAGTGCTGCGACGAAAAATTTAACAGCGGTTTCGAAGATATAGGAGAATAATGCCAGCACACGTGGTTCTTCTGGAACGTTAAGGAAATGTCTAGAAATTGTATTCTATTATTCTGAGGCACCTCTTTAGTAAAGCTCAGCCCACCTCCATTTAATTCGAATTTTTCGCTCACGGAAGTTACCAATTTTTCAAAGTCCTCACCACTACAAAAGATCAAGTAATCGTCCACATAACAAAAACCTTAATAACCGAATTACCTAAGGCGCCTTCCAAAAGATTGTCAATCTTGCTAAGGTATAAATCACTAAGAACCAGAGCAACCTTAGAACCAATACATACGCCTGATTTCTGCACATAAACACCTTCCTTCGATCCTACAACCGTCGACTTTAAATACATGGAAAGGATTTCTAGAAATGCCCCGGCAGAAACACCACATTTATCGGTGAAAACCGTCTGGTGCGCTTGTTCATTAATACATTCATTAACACAATTTAACAAGTCCTCATGCGGCAAAGAATAATACAGGTCTTCAATATCCATACTAAAAGCTTTACAACAGCCGGGGTTCTCCTCTGAGAGGAACTGAACTAGCGCCTGAGAATTACGCATGCGAAAAGGGTCTGAAAAACTCAAAGAGGTTAAGCAGTTCTGCAAATAACTAGATACAGTGACTTGCCAGGTGCCTTGCTCTGAAACGATTGCTCGAAATGGGATCTCGTTCTTATGTGTTTTGGCTGAAAAAAAAAACAATTCTGAAGTAAGTGATTTAGCCTTCTTGACATTACAAGCTATTCTCTCAAGATTATGTCTTAACAAAAGGTCGACAGCACGTTGCCTAACCACCGATGGCTTAAGTTTTACCGTCCTAAAATTCTTTTCTATGGCTGTTAATGCTTTTTCTGAGAACAAACTGTCCGGCATAATTACAAAATACCCTTCCTTATCTGGAATTACTGGCCTGAGTTTCTTCTCGACACAGTAATTAACCAAAGGCCTGATAGGATCAGAACACTTGAGATGCATATTAGAACCCTTGATGCTAGCAACGCAGTCTGATATGCAGTGGGAACGCTCTTCTTCAGGAACAAGTCTAGTGATTGTACGCGGCAAACTTAAAACGTCTATTGGTTTCAGGTTGGGCTTAAAACAGTATTTAGGACCTAAGGCTAGCGTTTTGCAGTGACTATCATCTAAGGCAGCTCTTCCAAGGACTAGCAAGTTATTTTGCGGTGAAACAGTAGAAATTTTTTCTTCTTGCATGGTTGAAGTTCTCGAAGTTTTACCCTCCATATGAATTCCGCATGCTGGTTAGCTACCCTCATCCAGTCGGCGTACATCTGCTTCTGGCGGCGATCGTCACGCGAAGTCGAGCAACGGACCTTGAGGCATTCCTGGTAAAATCTCACTTGACGCAACGATTCCGCGGTCAATATGGTACATATCCTCCTGGCATGTCCGGTAGATGGTTGCGGAAAGCCGCACAAAAGTTGAACTTCAACTGGGCAAACTCTATTCATAGAAAACCATGAAAAAGTTCTAGCACGGACCAAGCAAATAGCAATTAAAGAAGCCAAAGACGCAGGATTGTTCAGATAAGTAGAACACGGAAAAAGGCTCAGAGTACTAGAAATGAAGCTTAGAATAACAGAGAGCTGAGCTAGTTTGTAAGTATTCATTCTAAGAAGACATGGCGTGCAAACACGGACACAAGAAAGAAGTCAGGACACCACAAACGCCGACTAACAACTGAAGAGACGCACAACGGCTGAAAAGAAAGAAGGCACGAAAACTTATCTGCCCATGCCCAAGCAACACGCGAACCTAAAACCAGATAAGTTTTCGTGCCTTCTTTTGTGCGGCTTTCTGCAACCATCTACCGGACATGCCAGGAGGATATGTGCCATATTGACCGCGGAATCATGGCGTCAAGTGAGATTTTACCAGGAATGCCTCAAGGTCCGTTGCTCGACTTCGCGTGACGATCGCCGCCAGAAGCAGATACACGCCGACTGGATGAGGGTAGCTGACCAGCATGCGGAATTCATATGGAGGGTAAAACTTTGAGAACTTCAACTATGTAAGAGGAAGAAAATTTCTACTGTTTCACCGAAAAATAACTTGCTAGTCCTTGGAGGAGCTGCCTTAGATGATAGTCACTGCAAAACCCTAGCCTTAGGTCCTAAATACTGTTTTAAGCCGAACCTGAAACCAACAGACGTTTTAAGTTTGCCGCGTACAATCACTAGACTTGTTCCTGAAGAAAAGCGTCCCCACTGCATTTCAAACTGCGTTGCTAGCATCAAGGGTTCTAAAATGCATCTCAAGTGTTCTGGTCCTATCCGGCCTTTGGTTAATTACTGTGTCGAGAAGAAACTCAGGCCAGTAATTTCAGATAAGGAAGGGTATTTCGTAATTATGCCAGACAGTTTGTTCTCAGAAAAAGCATTAACAGCCATAGAAAAGAATTTTAAGACGGTAAAACTTAAGCCACCGGTAGTTAGGCAACGTGCTGTCGACCTTTTTTTAAGACATAATCTTGAGAGAATAGCTTGTTATGTCAAGAAGGCTAAATCACTTACTTTAGAATTGTTTTTTTCAGCCAAAACACATAAGAACGAGATCCCATTTCGAGCAATAGTTTCAGAGCAAGGCACCTTCCAAGTCACTGTATCTAGTTATTTGAAGAACTGCTTAACCTCTTTGAGTTTTTCAGACCCTTTTCGCATGCGTAATTCTCAGGCGCTAGTTCAGCTCCTCTCAGAGGAGAACCCCGGCTGTTGTAAAGCATTTAGTATGGATATTGAAGACCTGTATTATTCTTTGCCGCATGAGGACTTGTTAAATTGTGTTAATGAATGTATTAACGAACAAGCGCACCAGACGGTTTTCACCGATAAATGTGGTGTTTCTACCGGGGCATTTCTAGAAATCCTTTCCATGTATTTAAAGTCGACGCTTGTAGGATGGAAGGAAGGTGTTTATGTGCAGAAATCAGGCGTATGTATTGGTTCTAAGGTTGCTCCGGTTCTTAGTGATTTATACCTTAGCAAGATTGACAATCTTTTGGAAGGCGCCTTAGGTAATTCGGTTATTAAGGTTTTTCGTTATGTGGCCGATTACTTGATCTTTTGTAGTGGTGAGGACTTTGAAAAGGTGGTAACTTCCGTGAGCGAAAAATTTCAATTAAATGGAGGTGGGCTGAGCTTTGCTAAAGAGGTGCCTCAGAATAATAGAATACAATTTCTAGACATTTCCTAACGTTCCAGAAGAACCACGTGTGCTGGCAGTATTCTCGTAGATCTTCGAAACCGCTGTTAAATTTTTCGTCGAAGCACTCGAAGGTTGTAAAAAACGGCATCGCCATGTCTTGCCTTAAATCAACCCTCACCAAGTCGTGTGAGCACAAAATGAGTGATAGCTTTAACGCACATGTTACGCGTCCTTTAGATGTAGGGTATCCCCGTGGTGCAGTGGCCACGGTTGCTGAACGTTTAATGAAGTCTATTGTGTTAAGTCCAAACATGGTTGCAGAAAGCGATAGGAAGAAGCGTGTCGTAGGTATACCGTACATTCATTGCGTATCTCACAGGCTGAAGAAAGTAGGAAGTAGATACGGTGTTAATGTTGTTTTCACGGCGGCCAATAAGCTAGGTAAGATTTGTGCCGCTGTGCAGAGGAAGAATGAGCGAGTAAAAGACAAGAAGCGGACCGATATTTGTTTCGTAAAACACACCAACAAATTCACTGATTGCCGTACGAGTGTGGTATATAAGGTGCCTTTCAGCTGCGGCCGCTTCTACGTAGGACAAACGGGCCGATGCATTAACCAGAGATTGTTGGAACATAAGAGATCGCTAACAGGAGGCTGACCTTCTAATCTATCTTTACATTGTCGAGATTGTAAGTGCACGCCAAAATTCGATGAATGCGCAGTGTTGTACCGTAATAGAAATGAAGAAACGCGCCTGATGATTGAAGCATGGCATATCGAGAATAGTGGTAGCGCATGCGTGAGCCAAACATCGATTAACTTGCATAAAGATGAAATCAAATGCCTTAACAGTTATCTTCCACGTAGACCGCCACGCGTGCCGGATTGATAGGTTCGCCTGTTGCTTGGGCATGCGCAGATAAGTTTTCGTGCCTTCTTTCTTTTCAGACGTTGTGCGTCTCTTCAGTTGTTAGTCGGCGTTTGTGGTGTCCTGACTTCTTTCTTGTGCCCGTGTTTGCACGCCCTGTCTTGTTTTAGCTATGGACAAGAACTAGCTAAATAGCTATGTATCGAAGTGACAATAGTTTTTTGATAGTCTTGCCGTGCCTACGCAAGTGTTGTGATATTTTGCATGATTGCTGGTCGATGCTTCTCTTGTTGATTATGGCGGAGGACATTGAGGAGAATCCGGGACCAAAGGTGAACGAGTTGTTAGAAGAAATTATTCAGAATCAGGGTGCGTTCGATCGGAAGATGGATGACATAAAAAGTGAAATTGTCACACTAAGCGCCAAGACAGACAGGATACAGGGCCTCTTGGATGCATTCGAAGCGATGAACAGCAGGATTGGGAAGCTGGAAAGTATAGTTCAACAACAGGCTGAAAAGCTGGTTGATTACGAGAACAGAAGCCGGCGCAATAACTTGATAGTGTTTGGCGTGACGGAGGCCCAGCCTGGCGTAGAAGCAGAGTCAAATTTAAGGGAACTTGTTCTAGAGAACATATTTAAAAAAACCATGGGTGTACAAGTTCAAACAGTCGAGCGAATTCATCGCCTTGGAAAACCGCAACCAAGAAAATGTAGACCAGTTATTCTCAAGTTTTACGACGCCCGAGAAAAGGAAAGCGTGCTGAAAAAGGGAACAAAGCTAAAGGGTACTCCTTGGCGTGTTAGTCCTGACTAATAATAATAATAAATAAGTTTATTTGCCATCTTTGTGAAATACAGATGGGGGATTGTAGAAAAAAAGCTGTCCCCGGACAGCTTGACTAGCCTACAACCCTTTGTATTTGGCAGTAAGGCAATATCACACATAAACACACATACATATGTACATACACTCTTACATAATTATACAAACACAAAGCCACACACACGCGCATATATACAGGGGCATAGTAGTGCTTTAACATATTTCAACTCACACTTTCATCTTAATAGGCAACGAAATCAAAGATTATGCGAAAGAAACCGTAGACGTACGTAGGAAATTATGGGAAAGCGCAGCCGCTGACAGGTCCATGAAAGCTAAGGTCATGCTCGTTCACGATAAACTTCGCATAAACAATGATACATATGTATGGGATCACAGTCGAAATGAGCGTTGTCTGCTGTCTACAACTTTGAAACGTACGGCTGATAAAAGAAAACAACCCCATCAGTCAAGCGACATTATTGATACAGCAGGCAGGAGCGCGGGCCCCTCCACGCAGAGATAGCTACGCCTTTTAAGCTTGAATGCGCGAAGTATTGTGAATAAGACTACACAACTGGAATTTCTGCTCCTGTCACAAAGCCCACATGTTGTAATAACAGAAACGTGGTTGCATGAAAATATATCTAATGACTGCATTATTCCTCCCGGCTATAGACTGTTTAGGAAAGAGAGGGACACACGTGGTGGGGGTGTTGGTATTGTAGTAAAAGATACTGTGTCCGCTGTGCTGATTCATTGTCATATTCTTGAAACAGTTTGTTGTAAGATTAACTTTCACGGTGTTGTTTACGTTGTCGGAGCAGTGTATCGCCCACCCTCTGCCTCACCTGAATTCCTTGAAAAAAATTGCGCCTTTTTGTGTGCCAATGTCAAAGAAAACACGAGAATAATAATGACCGGCGATTTTAACCTTCCTTACATAGATTGGCAAAACCCATGTTCTGTTGGCTCCGATTCGTCTGGAGCAGGAAAATTAGTAGAAGTTATGTTCACGCATAACCTAAACCAAGTTGTGCAATAAGACACATGAATAACGCCAACATTGCGGTCATTGTTGGATCTGATGTTTATGTCAGATAAAATAAGCGCACATACTGTTAACGTTGAAGATGGTATTTCTGACCATAAGATGGTTGTTGTTACTGTTGCAGTAAGAGCCAATGATTGTTTAAGGCCCTACATTCCTGTACGAATTAAGGATTATGTGCGCGCGGATGACGTTTCCATCCTTGATTATCTGGAGTCGGCGCTTGACGATTTGTAGTCGATTTCGATACTAAAACAGTAGAAGAGCTGTGGAAACACTTTAAGTTAATCGTACAGCACTGTGTGGACAGCTATATCCCGACGCGCGTAAAAAAAAAACAAAGCACCGAAACCCCTGGATAACCAGGGATATAATTCACAAGAAAAGAAAAATCAAAAAGCTGCGCAAACAGAAAAATAGGTCTGCCGAGGTTTCGCGACTTCGAGCTGAGTTAAAGCAAGCACTGCATTCTTCTACAAAAAAGTTCTTTGTTGACACGCTTAGTCACTCTCTTAGAACGTCACCGCAAAAGTTTTGGCGATACTTCGGTGATAGGAAGGAAGAGGTACAGGGAATTAGAAAAGAGAATCAAGTACTGATAAATAAAAAGATATTGCAGATCACTTCAACCACTTCTTTCAGTCTGTATTCACCGCGAACCATGATGACGTCGACGTAAATTCGGAATGTGCAGCGCGTAGGCAAATGGATGACGTCGAGATCACCCGAGAGGGCGTATGTGAGCTGTTATTAAATTTAGATGCGAAAAAAAGCGAACGGCCCAGATGATATACTGACCCAGTTTCTTCAAATATATGCTGAATGGGCGTCGCTTTACTTGACACTTACATTTCAAAAATCACTGAAAGCTCATTCCCTGCCACAAGAATGGCGCAGTGCGGTAGTAATTCCAGTGTTTAAAGGAGGAATCCGAACGAAGGTGAATAATTACCGGCCTATATCCCTTACATCCATCTCTTGTAAACTTTTGGAACATATCATAGCTAAGCATATCATTTGCTACTTCGAAAATAACTCTTTACTTTATCCCCACCAGCATGGATTCAGAACGGGCCTCTCTACTATCACACAACTCATACAGACAATTCACGATTTCGCTAAGGCAATTGATACCAGGAAGCAGGTTGATGTAATAGCCATAGATTTTGCCAAAGCCTTCGATAAGGTGCCCCACAATAAGTTGATTTACAAGCTGAAAACAGTTGAACTTAATGCCGCTATTATAAATTGGATTAAAGCATACTTAACCGATCGCAGCCAGAAGGTAAGAATGGATGGTCATGTCTCCGATTCACTGGCGGTGCTCTCGGGAGTACCGCAGGGATGTGTCCTGGGACCACTCTTATTTTTGGTGTATGTCAATGACATTTCTGCTATCATGGAGTCAGGTGTAAAACTAAACTGTTCGCGGATGACTGTTTATTTTATTCTACGGTACGAAACAAGGAGGACCAAGTTAAAATTAACAGATCTTTACAGGCGTTGAACGAATGGTGCAAGAAATGGAATATGGAAATTAATTATTCTAAATCTACATACACACATATTACTACAAAGAAGTACCGTCTTGCGTTTTCATATACCATTTGAGATAAGTGCTTAGTAAATACTGCTCAATTTAAATATCTAGGATTAACGATATCGCAAAATTTATCCTGGAACGTACACATAAACAATGTCTGTTCAAAGGCATACGGGAGGCTATGTTTCCTGCGAACAAAACTCGAGGGTGCAACACCCGATGTGAAACTTACTGCGTACAAAACCTTTGTAAGGCCAGTCCTTGAGTACGCGTCGGTGGTGTGGAGCCCTCATCAACATTATCTAAAGAAACAATTAGAAAGAATTCAGAGGTACGCCGTGCGATTTATATGCTCCCGGTATCGAGGGACAGAGTCAGTCACGGAAATGCTTCGTTTTTCTAACCTGCATCTGTTAGAAACGCGCAGGCGGAAAAATTGTCTGAAGCTATTATTTCAAATTATAAATGGTCAACTAAATATTAACAAAGAAGTATAGGTAAACAGAGCTCCAGAACGAACCACAAGAGGACAATCCAAGCGTGCATCACTCACACCGGTAGGTTCAGATACGGCTTCTTTCCGGACGTAATTAAAATGTGGAATGAATTGCCGATGTGTGTTGTCGAACAGAACGATTTGTCCAAATTTGAACAGACCTTGGAAGACTATCTGTGCGAGTGTAGCGCTTGACCTTGATGTAACCGGTATCTGTGTATTGTGAATGATGTTCTTTTCTGTTTTTATTACGTTACCCTCTCTGTAAGGACTCTCGCAAGACAGTTGACAGTATTGTGAAGTAAATAAATAAATAAATAAATAAATAAATAAATAAATAAATAAATAAATAAATAAATAAATACAACACTGCAGTAAATTTGGAATAAACAGTCGAAAGTTTGCGCTCCCCTTAACCTTTGCGCGAAATAGTCACAACCGTGGCTTCTGAATGTTACTTTACTCTTCTACCACTCTACATTACGTATGTTAATGTGGTTCCTTCCCGACATGAAGCCTGTATAGGGTCTTTTCGCAAAGTAGTTTAAACCACCGGCATTGCCCTGAGCTAGAATACGAATACTGGGCTCCCACGAAGACGGCCCAGGTTCGAACCTCGTTCCAACCTGGATATTTTTTCTTGTTTCGTTTTTTTTTTTTTTTATTTTGCGCGATAGTGGTTGCGGACATCGGGGCGGCGGCGGGGGCGGCGGACAACTATGGCTCCAAAAATGACCCTTGTTGTGATCTGATAACAGATTTCGCTGTAAAAATTCGGCAGATCACACGCGTTGTGAGAATCGGCTTCATGCGAAGCAGCCGCCGAGTAATTGTTGATGCTGAACATTTTTGGCTTTCAGCCCAGCGTTACGAGGTGGATCGACGTGTTTTTGCAAGTATAGTATTTGTGTGCACATCATGGGCTTACCAGGAACGTCGACTACACTCGCGTTTCAAGGGTCACTTATGGTGGTCTGGCGCGATGTCAGCACTCACGTTAGAGCAAAGACGTGAGCATTATCGAAACGAAGTGCACTTTACGGTGCAGTGCTGTTGGCTGCTCGAAGGGGAGCAGTCTGTGGAGAGCGCTGCCGGTCGAGTCGCACGGCAGGAACGACACTGACCTCTGCACCTGTGTCCACGAGAAATCCATGTCCAGCAATCCTGTCAGTGACGTAGTGTCAGTGTCAGGCCGGGTGAAACGGCGGAACTGGAGGGCAGAGTCCTGGAAGCATGGCAGGGGACCGCTCGGCGAAGGGCGTGTTCTCGGGGTCACCACGTTATAGGGACTGAGTTTAGGTCCACTATCACAATGCGTGAGGCGGCGAGCGTAAAAACCACGGAACCGTTCACACCGATGGCAGGATCAGAAGAAGATTGTTTGTTTGTTTTGCCTTCTTTTCTATGGCACGTACCCACTCTGGGGGATGGGCCAAGAATATGTAGTTGAAGCTGAAAATCTTATTCGAAGAATGTAAAATGGTTAAAAAAAATTAAGAGTAGAAATGGTAATAATAAATAAGACATCAAATTAATACTTCAAAAATTATGCTATTGCGCTCGTATTTCAGACAGCCATATTAACCCGATCAGAACAATTTGGTGAGATTAGATATATTGAACCGCATTTTAATAAAGAGGGTTTTTGAAGGAAGATTAAAATGGTACACGTTTAGTGGTTTGCATGAAATTACACACGGCATTGAAGGCATCCCTATGGCAGTATCCCAACCCTGAGGCTCCGAAGCTTAGTACAATTTCTTCAGTTAAGTTTAAGCCTATTTTTAACAGCGGAGTAATGAGCAGTCGTGATCTAATAATTGAATATCTGCGGCATGACAAAAAGAAATCTGCAATATTTTCTAATTCTCCGCAAAATTGACATAGGGGCGATATCGTCAGACCAGCTCTGTGCAAGTATAGATTTAATGGGGGGACACGGCATCGAAATCTGGTGATCGTAACTTCAGCTTGTCTAGATTGGCTCTAATGAGACTTCCATGGGAAGTTGAGATGTTTGTATTCCGTCCACGTTGTTATTGTTTCCATCCTATCAGTGTGAATTGCCAATTTTCTGTATCTGATTGCGGTGAAATATTCTACCACTGGAAGAACCTGGATTATTGGGAGATCCAGCGATGCGCGCGCTAAAGCATCAGCCATTTCATTTAATTTTAAGCCACAGTGACCTGGGACCCACACTAGTTTTAGGTGCTTCAGCTGAGACGGAACTAAAGATCGAAATGTCTTGAGGGCACGAGAGTTATGTGAAGCTGTAAGCGCTGTGCATACTGAGAGCGAATCAGTTATTATTATCGCCCTGATCTCGTCTGTCGGGAGTTTTCGCAGTGCCATGATGACGGCCATGAGTTCAGCTTCGAAAACCGGAGTAAAATCGGGTAACCTCACAGCGAATGACCAGCCCAGCGACTGGGAGACAATTCCTACGCCTGCCCGTTCTTCGCTCACGGAAGCATCAGTGGCTATTACGTTTCGTGTTTGTGCATGTATCAGAAAATCCTCTAACCTGTTCTCTAAGAATTTTTGGGATTGAAATTTAGATTTTGGAGGAAAAATCTCTTCGTAATCTATCATAAGAACCTGATTTGAGCTATTGGTTACAATTATCTCTCTGATGTTGACATTTATAATTTCCAGTTTCTTTTGTACGAAGATTATCTGTGGTGTGTGATATCGTGGCCAATGAGCGAGAAAGAAGGAATCTGGGTCACTGATAAAAACATATTCCGCTCTTCTTACCGGCAAGCTATAAAATTTTAGAAATGTCTGTACTGTTAAAACACGGAATCGACAGAGCAATGAAGGCAGACGCGCTTCCTGATACATAACAGTAACTGCTGCAAACCTAGGGAGCCCCATACACAAGCGCAGAGCTTCCCGCTTCAAGATAATCAACGGCTTAATTTTGTCAGCTGGTCCACCCGAGAACAACACACATCCAAATTCTAATATTGGACGCATATACACCTTATATACCATTATCATTGTGTCCCTACGTACACCAAATTTGCGATTGCTCATTCTGCGCAATAAGCCCAAAGCCCGTTGCGCCTTAGCTGCAATGTACTCGATATGTGGACTCCAGTTAAGTTTTTCATTCTACAAAACACCCAAATATTTCAGAGAGTCTACTTGCGGAATAGGTTCCTTTTTATATGCAACAGAGAGTGAAATCGAACCTGCTATAGGAAACACCAGGAGAGCACTCTTGTTTACATTTAATGCCATTGATATCGACCGAAGCCATATTTCCAACATGTTCATGTAGATTTGCAATTTTTGCTGTAGAACATAAATATCACTGTCGGCTGCAAAAAATGCTATATCGTCTGTATACACATAGACATAGATATTCTGACAGGTTGGAATTGAACTCATTAGTATATTAAAAAAAAATGGAGATAGAACCGCTCCTTGGGGAACTCCG
Organism: Rhipicephalus sanguineus; assembly: GCF_013339695.2. NCBI lineage: Eukaryota > Metazoa > Arthropoda > Arachnida > Ixodida > Ixodidae > Rhipicephalus > Rhipicephalus sanguineus. Next base: position 4,867,303 of record NC_051178.1, on the reverse strand, counting down.
CGACTCTGTTTGTATTTATATGAAGAGCACCCATCCTTGACACAATAAAATTCCCGTGATTTTAAAAATTCTCCTACGCACGCCGTCATATATTGTGAAAAATTTAAGACCTGTAGTCTGTTAAGTAAAATGGAATGCTCAACGCAGTCGTATGCTTTAGCAATGTCGAGTGTCACTAGTGCGGCATATTGTCTTCGTTTTCTAGCAAGTTGTATACGGCTCTCTAAGTCTGCATGTGCACACCAGATTGAACAATCGGATCTAAAGCCAATTTGCTTATATATGTTTAAATATATGTTTAAATTATATGTTTAAACCTAATCCCTGTTTCTTAGGTATCGGAATTATCTTCGCTAGTTTCCAATCATAAGGGATCCAGGCATAATTTAAAGAATAATTTATAACATTAAGAATTTCACTAGGAGATAACTTGAATAAAATTTGGATCATTTGCACTGTAACTCCATCGGGGCCTGGAGCTGAAAAGGGTAACTGCTTAATCACGTGGGATAGTTCGGACATGGTAACTTTATCAAAATCTGTCGTGATTGTACAATTTTGCCAATTATTTGGTATAGTCGATGTGAATCTATTCTCCAGTCCTGTAGCAATTAACTCAAGAGCAGTAGTCATTTCCGCTGTCGATAGGAGTTCGTAATCCGAATTAACTGGAGACGGCAGTATTTTTCTTGTTCTCATGTATCCAAACAGTGCTTTTTTATTTTTAGGGTTAGAGAGGAACTCGTAGTGTCTGCGATCGTAGTCCTCTTTTGCTTGGGCAACGGTGCGTTTAAAACTAGCTGCTATGAATTTATAATCAGACCAATTTTTAGGTGATTGATTATGAATGAGCTGCTTCCAAGCTGCCTTGCGTCAACGGTGATCTCGTGTGCATTCTGCATTCCACCAAGGACTATACGGTGCTCTATTGGCATATTCGACAGTAAATTCAGCTCGTTTGTAGGCTCGTTTATTAACCGCGTTTAATTTCATCGCTTTTAAATCGTTACTCTCTTGAGAGAGAGACGATAACGCTGATTTCAGGTTATTTTTAAACTTATTATAATTCACAAAGACTCGAACTTGAGCACAAGGTGGGGTTATTGGGCAAGAAATCTCGAAAGTTATTGAAAAATGATCACTGTTTGTGGCACAGTCCAGCGCTGTCCAGGACGAGCTAGAAATAGCCGCACTTACGAAACTTAGATCTAAGGCCGATCGGCACCGATTGCGAATAAACGTGGGAGTTCTCGCATTTAGGCACGAAAGATTATTGTCTGTTGACCACTCCCACAATCGTTTGCCACACTGATCCGTTTTAAAACCCCAGCACGTATGATGGGAATTAAAATCCCCGACTAAAATTTTTTCCTTGCACCACGAACTGATTGCAATATCTAACCGTCTTGTGTCTTGGACACCCTCAGGAAAGTACGCATTAACTAGCGAGAAAGGTTGGCATCCTGGTAATGTAATGTCTATTGCGAACATTTCACATTCAGGAGACAGAGATTTTCGCCTTTGTACTAATTCTGTTTGAGATAAAAAATGCTAAGCCTCCACCTCTCGATGGACGGTCTAGTCTAAAAGATCGATAACTGTTTAAATGAAAAACATTATGTACGGAGAGTCAGGTCTCCTGCAGTGCAATTATATCTGGTGTGAATTTAGAAGACAAATATGTTAGATCTGTTATTGACGAGTGAATAGAGCGACAGTTCCAGTGGAGAATTTTGAGTGACCCTATTTTGTCGAAAGAATTGATTCCGAGACCGCCTTATCTAAAATGGATTCTTTTAAGAAATCTACCTCAGAAAGGCTTTCCTTGTCCTTCAGGTATTTTTTGTTTTTTGAATGTTTCGGTGAGCCTGTTTTCTTCGATAGAGGGTATCTAGATCGTTTTAGCGATTTAGGGTCTATGTCGTCAGGCTCCTGGGTTTCATCATTAATATCATTATTTTGGCACTGGTTGCCAACTAGAGAGGGTCCTGCATGGTCAGCATACGACGGCGTGATTGTAGGTGCTGTGTCATTCAGGGATCGTGGAAGCTCTGCGGTTTGTGAAGTTATCCCTTCAACCCCCGGCGTTCCAAATGTGCGAGCCATCTGGTTGGCTAAAATTTGTGACAGAGACTCACAAATGTGTGCAGCAAGGCGCTCCATAGCCTTTTCTATTGCTCTTTCAACCACGTCCGCTATGGATTGGGAAAAAGCCGCTTCCATTGATGTATTACAGGTTGCTACACCGGCATATCCCTGACTCCTGTTCTGAATTTCAGAAGATTATTCTTTATTTTCGTTTTCTTTACCTCGCAGCCCGCAGCACGAGGAACGAGGAGCATGCGCATGCACATGCGCCTGTGCGCGCCATAATTAATAGTCAGCCGATGAAGACGTCGATGGCCGCTAGATTCACTATTGTCAACAGTAGCCGCGCAAAAGTACAGCAAGTGTGAAATGAGTAGCTTAAAATAGTTGTGGAGTCGCTTGACGCTTCGGTGTGGGTCATTTGACCCCAGCATGAGTATTACCGGCAAGAATCGTCTGACTCCCTCATAAGTGGCACCGTGATGCTTCGGATAAGAGTCCTTCCACTCTTCCTAGAGGGTCAGGGAACTCTCCTAAAGCACGCTGACTCTGACCCACCAAGAGAGTCACCATGACTCTTTAAAGAGAGTCGTATGCGTGGCAAGTCAGAACTCTCCGAAAAGAGTCACCTTTACTCTTTTTTTTCTTAGAGTGTAGCTGTTGGAGAGCGCTCGTACTGCGCCCTCCTCGTCTTGTGTTTCCACCGTGTTCGCGCTGATTTTCCAAGTGTGCACAGTTTCCAACTCGCCCACATTTCTACCCTATCACATTGTTGATACTGTTCCTGATTATGACGATAAATGATGTCTGAGTCCTGTGTATTGGGCAGGCAGCTTTAAACCATCCACTCGTTGCGCAATTGATATAGTGCGGCGCCTGGTGCGATTCTGCCATGAAATATGATATAGCTCTGCTAACGTGACATCTTAATAGGTTTGTTTTGCAAAGCAGTTTAAAGCACTGACGTGGCTTTGCGACTAAATACTTCTCCACCAGGCAGAACGCGTTGGTTCGATTCCAGCTGGGGCCTATATATTTATTGTCATGCTTTCATATTTCGCTGTGCTCGGCTACGGCGAGTGGCGACGCAGGAACAGGCACCTAAGAGCGGCGTTCTAAATATCTGGTGGCAGCCATTCAGCGTCTTCACTAGTAACATGCTTAGTGCGAATTGAGGCCCCATTGCAGGAACATCACATTATTGTTCTGTGGCCACAGTGCACGTGTTTTATATGCTGCGCGAACTCTTACTGCTTCACCGAGACGTCGGTAGTATACCAATCAGCTCTTCCGTGCCAAATACTTTTATGGCAATGTGTTTCAACGCCATGAATAGCGGGTACTTTCGCACCGTATCTATTCTTCGCAGATTGGATTACATGAACAGCGCAGAAGCAAAACAAAAAACAGGAATGACACGAAATCAATGACGCCGTTTAAGCAATCCTGGAATGCCAACTAGCCTGGCCACACACCTTTCCTTGCAGTAATCTATTAAGAGGTGTCGTGAGGGCTCAAGAATTCATTTGCGTGACAGGTCGCTTGCCCCGGATTCCAGGTACCCAAATACCGGCAGGGCAGCTCGAATTTTTCGTTCTGTATACAAGCACGAGGAGATGGCCGCACGCTCCGTGCGCCTGCCGGTCTTGTGGAATTCAAGCTACGCCGGTAGTCATAGAAACTGCGCTTTTCTCTCTCCTGCTTTTCACTCTGTCTTCCTTTCTGGGACCATATTTTATTCTCTGCTCGGTTCCAAAGACTTGTGGAGTGAAATATAGATGGTCCTTGCAGTCTTTATGCGCAATGCTCCGGTAGACGTACTTAAGAGGGCGGGCACTGGTCCTGAAGTTCTATTAAAATTTAACCATGCAGGCAGCGCTAAATGCACCTACTGTGTACAAAAACACGTTGCGTGTTTCCTCCGACTTTGGTTCTAGAACACTTCACGTTGAAATGCTTTCTACTACGAACGTATTTCTGGTTATTTACATGAGTCCATTTGCACATCATATGGGTGTTGTCAAGTAGAACAAACCGCTCGCTGGAGGCACAGATTGTTTATGTAACCGAAGTACTCGTTCAAATTCTCGGTTCTCGCCCATTTCGCTGAACACAAAAGTTTGATGCCAATAAATAATGGGGCTACAATATCAAAAAAAATTTGCAGTGGCTTAGCTCGGCTATGCCGGGATATACGTAGCGTTAGCAAAGGTTCAGCTGATTATTCTTAGCTTTCCAGATTGTCTAGGATAATTAGCCTGCTTCTGTTCATTCTTCGTACGCTGAACCGCTAATTGACAGGCAATTACTTCGGGATCCGATGAGATAAGCTTCTCGGATTTTCTGCGCCGTTGAGCAGCATTTGCGCTCTCCTCCATGGCGTTACCCACTGCAAACGCCAGTCAGAGGCGCTATCACGCGGCTCCAGCGGAGTGTCAGACGGCGACTGCACAGCGAAGGCGAAAAGCTGCGCGCGCGCCGGCGCCAGTGTGTCTACCATGGCTACGTCGTCACTCCACCCGAACGCGCAGACCAGCAGCGGTGAGTCGCACGCGGCGGTGGCGGAGAGCGCGTGAGATCGCGGTGGCGGAGAGCGCGGAAAGCGGTGAGCCAGCTGTGTGACATCACTGATCGTTGCGCATGCGCAGCACGGCTCATGAGGATCCACGCGAAATTGGCTCCGGCTAGGCCAGTATAGCTAACGCTACGAAATCCACCTGTGAGATACGTGAGTTGTTGCCCATCCATTAACACAGTGATTCTGTTCATCTCTCTGCGGAGCAATTACATCAGATATGTATAAAATGCCTGAGAAAGTGCCGGCAATCGGCTCGTGGCGATTGTTCTTAAATGCGGAGCGTTTCTGAGCGAGCCAAAGACACATTGGTCACTTCTTTCTATCTATCTATCTATCTATCTATCTATCTATCTATCTATCTATCTATCTATCTATCTATCTATCTATCTATCTATCTATCTGTCTGTCTGTCTGTCTGTCTGTCTGTCTGTCTGTCTGTCTGTCTGTCTGTCGACCCGTCCGTCTATCTGTCGACCCGTCCGTCCGTCCGTCTGTCTGTCTGTCTGTCTGTCTGTCTGTCTGTCTGTCTGTCTGTCTGTCTGTCGACCCGTCCGTCTATCTGTCGACCCGTCCGTCCGTCCGTCTGTCTGTCTGTCTGTCTGTCTGTCTGTCTGTCTGTCTGTCTGTCTGTCTGTCTGTCTGTCTGTCTGTCTGTCTGTCGACCCGTCCGTCTATCTGTCGACCCGTCCGTCCGTCCGTCCGTCCGTCCGTCTGTCTGTCTGTCTGTCTGTCTGTCTGTCTGTCTGTCTGTCTGTCTGTCTGTCTGTCTGTCTCCGAACCGACAACCTTCGAATTCAAAAGTTGTGGGTTCGGATCCCACCGACGGCAAGATTGACTTTTCTTCCGCGTTACTTCTTTCCATTTTACTTAGAATCATTACAGTACAGTTAAGAAACCAAAAACCATGTCCCCTGTGCTTTCCTTGGCTTAAGTGTGTGTCGGTTTCGTTAGTTTATGACACATAGCGCTGTGTGTCGCCGTACGTTTATTTCTGGTGCCCATGTCTTTTGCCGCGCTACTACTAAGCTTAAGACATGACCCACAAGAAACAAGCCCACGTATCCACCACTATTGATTCTTGACAAAGCACTGTACAAGAAGTTACAAGCTGTGCCGTATACCAGAATGTGAACTGGTAGACTGGAGGTTAGCAAGGCACACTGTTTTCTCAACTCCTTTTAAATAATCTTGGCTATGTATGCATCAATCAACGAGCCAAAATCTGAATGACTGAGAAGAAACCTGACAAGTGTATGAGTGACACCAGTGTTGTGCTCAGAAAACTGTAACCTAAAATATTGTCGGAGGGACTGCCTCCAATAAGCTTTCTGCCAACGAGCCACTGCGTAAGCGTCTACAAAGTCTCCTAGCTGCTCGTTGTCCTTGTGGTAGCGTGACGCATGTATCTCGTGCACGGGCATGAGACAGTGGCGCTGGCATGCGGGAAGTGCGTTCGGGAAGAGACGCCTGTGTGGAACACTCTAGCGGAGTCTTTCATTTTCACACCTGCTTTCCTGGAAAAAGCTTGGTCTACAACGAACCAGTAGTTGTGTTTCCCCTCTTACATCACGTTACGATATTACATAGGCCTCAATAAATGCGGTTTCCAGTCTTCAATGTTCACTTGACAGTCACTGATGCATATCTAAGTTGTTAAAATTCTTCGGTCCCACAATAACATGAGGATGAGACATTTTGTAGTGGCGAGCTCAAATTTTTATAGAATGAGTTAGTATGGATTCAAGTACAAGAGTGTGCCTTAAATCTATGCAATACAATGGAGCATTGTAGAGGCCAGGATATTTTCCTTTAAAGTTATTTGGAAAACAGATCAACACAAGCATACTGCAGAACAATACCTAAAATCTTGAGAATAATGGACCGCATGCAACTATAGGATGTTTTATCAAATGGTCTCCTCCTAGCCAATCAATGTGAGCATGATGAAACATAAGAAAATGAAGGTATCCGAGAGATAAAAATATCTGTGTGCCCATAAGAACGAAAACAAGCCCCGTTCACTATTTCATATTTCGATGAACCTTACTCCAGGGGCAGGTTTTAGACCTAGAACAATTACTTCGAGGTTAGTTTTGCGAAAAGAGAAATTTGTTTCGCATAACAAAAAAAGATGATTGATCCGTCCGCCATAGCAATGAGGATAATACGAAAGTGAAACCTTTCTTTAGAGAAGTACTTCAACGTAGATTGATAAACGAGAGTTTGCACAATATTGGTTGGTGTTTGGCGGCTATTGCACCGTTCGATGTGGACGCACCTACGTTGACCCTGGTGGCACATCTCCATGCCGTGGACTAACGACAATGATCATGACAAAGCCCTTGGGCTAGAAGAAGTTGTTAACCTGGACACAGGGTGTGGCGAATCCCGCGCAAAGATGGCATCAACAAGCACGTAATCGCTAGTACTCAATATGCGCTCATGGAAAGCGTCGTCATTTGAGGGGATAAACGGCAAGGTGTTCGCTCTCCAGCAATTGGGTAACCAGTCCTTCTGCTCATGCATATACTACCACACTGCGCTTCAGGAACGCGAAAGGCAGAACTGGTCGCTTGAGCCACGAAAGCGTGAAGGCGTTCCACTGCCCGCTGGCGTCTCTAACTGTAACAAAGCACTCGCTCAAACGAGGCGTTGCTCAAGCTGTATTGAAACTAAATGGAGTGTAAATCAGGGAGCCAGCCGCCACTGCTCTGAGACTACCGAAGCGCGTCCTGTGGGCGCTTGTTAATGTCATGACGCAGTACTGCACTTCATCTGTCCAAGACGGCGACGCCGCCTCACGCGAACTAAGGTCACTAGAGGATTTCAGTCTGTCCGGCACACCGCTATACGCAAAATGCTTTGCGTGTACTGGAATAGCGGGTGTGAACTGCGCATGCGCACGCACGGTATACATGGCCGCGCCGCCGAAAGCGATTGCCGTCCAGCTCGAATCCATCAAGTGGCGGTCACGCGCTCTGTCGCTCGTTATCTCCGAACTTATGCTTTACTTTGCTTTAGGTTCACGTCCTTAAGCTCCGACAGCAAGGTATTTGTGTGGATTCGGCACCGTTTTCGAGAACCATACTCAAATAATCAATGATGTAGGCTTAGCGAGTGACAATCGCGGAATCTCGGAGGTCATACATTGTGTTTTTTAGTTGTTTTTTTCGCCTCCTTAGCTGGCGCAACTTGACGTGGCGGCAGCTACGGCACACGCTCTCCGGTAAAACGCTACGCCTTCACTTTACCGGAATACTGGACAGACTAAAATCCTCTACTCTCAAAGGGACAAGGTGTGAAAGATATAATGCGTTTTTGTAAAGGCTCATGCAAGCGTCGATAGCGCAGTCGGGAAAGTGCGCGGCACCTGTCGTAGCGCACCGAGAGGTCGTGGGTTCGACTCCCAGGTCATTCAATTCAAGGAATCTTTTTCTTTGTCATCTTTCGGTGTTCATTTTACCGACATCACATCCGTAACGGAGATGATATCAGTGAAGTCTTGGTGGACCCCGGCATGAAACACTTTCGTGTTAAAATATATGCAAATTTTGCCCACAGTATCTCTTTCCCACAATTTCGCAATACCGGCATTTTGAGCGCATCTAGCAAAATGTCCAAAAAGCTCACAGGGTCACTTTTCCATTCGCCTAAGACGAGTCGAAGGCGCTCTATTGTTGTGAATCGGTGCACTGACCCCCCACGCTTTAACGTCGTTTTACACCTCACCTTGTTTTGGGCTGCCTCTGTGATCGACCCAGTTTCACCAAGCGCCGATCTCAGGTGATGACGTCATCGCGTGGTGATGATTTCTGGCATCACTTGTGTTGACGCCGTCGACGTCGACGTTCAATGTTTCTGTTCCATGGAGCATTTGAGGCTTTCGCCTTAAAATTGTGCGCAACAAAGTGACAGAGCACCTTTCCAAAACAACAAATGCGCAGCCAGGTTGCATGTTGCGGCAGCATTTGTCTATTCTGATCAGCCGTTTAGAAAAATTCTGGAGACGACCCATCGAGGCGGCCACTCGAGGCTGCGGGCGCTTGCAATACATCAGTGCCTCTTTGATCGCAGGCAAGCTCAGCTTGCGCGTCAGAACATGCTCAGAGCGCTAATGAATTGAGAAATGTATAGCTGTGAAAAGTAAAAGCTGTTGATTGCCAGCAGTCGTCCATGTCATGCAGCGAGTTTGCAGTAAATGCCTCCAGTGCATCGTTCATGTGCTGTTTCCTCTTTCATTATGGCCTAAAAATATCTAGGTTCACTATATCACCAGCAGATGGCAGAAAAAGCAAGCCTGTGACATCTATAGAAAGCTGTCATACGTGCTCACGCAGATCAAACCACAGAAAGTGGTGTTCTGCTGCTCGTGCCAGAAGACTGGTTTCGACAGGGTGTTAACAGAAGTGTGTCCAGTCCTTTACTTTACGGAAGCGGAAGTACGGTTGATGCAATCCTGTATATTTATGTGTCTGCATATATGATATTCAACACAAACCTAACGTTTATCGCGATAATTTGCTGATAAGCAGCCAGGTTGTATGGTGCGGGAAGCTTTTTAACGCGAAATTGTTTTATGCCGGGGTCCACCAAGTACTTCCGTTATGGATATAAAGTTGATAAAATGGACGCCAATGGGTTAGAAATAAGAAAACCAAGAAAACATATGCCGCTGGGAAAAGCGCACGAAGCACAACTGACTAAGCTACCTTGGCAGATGCTGGACAAAGCATGAGCGCGCCTTATATCTTTCGCACATTCACTCTCGCACGGTGCTCTCTGTTGGCGGTGGGAATGCCGCCGTGTGTGAGAGGTGAAAAGAAGTAATGCGCCACGATTGACACTTGCTACTAGCGCTTACTCCGAGATTGCGCGCGATATTAGAGGGCTTGGTTAAAGTGTCTCGATACCAGCGAGGGACACAGCCGCCCTGGCGTCGCCGAGGCACCCTACACGGAGTTACCCCAGGCAGCACGCCGGCATTGGACCAATCTCGGAACAATGTTGGTAAACATTGGCAGAAATATTGGTCCTGCGTTGGCTTTTGGGGGTTTGCTACACCTAAATGTGCATTGGTCCAATATTGGATGCCAATGATTTTCCAATCATGGCAAGGATGGCTGTAGCCAACATTGTCCGTCCAACATATCGCCAATAATGGCAAGGATGGCTGTAGCCAACATTGTCCGTCGTACGTATCGCCAACATTGTATAAATATTGGCAGCTCCAATATTTTTTGCCAGCCTTTATCGTTGGCTGCACCATCGTTCTCTCATTTCCAGCGTTTAACGCTGGTTCTTGCCAGCCTTTTCGTTAGCTATGTCAATATCTTTAGGACATTTTCCACTGAATGTGTAGTTTAACGTGAGGTAGATTTTTGTGCACGTAAATAAATGCATGTTGCCCACGCTTTTGCTTTTAGGCAAGCAGCAGGGATAATCAGCGTTCAAAAGCTGAGAGTACACACAACTTTATTCTGCATATATAGATATGGCAAAGATTCTGCAAGTATTTATTTATTTATTTATTTATTTATTTATTTATAAATGCTGCCAATCCCAAAGGAATTAGCGGGAGGGCATATACAGTAGTTGAATACAAAATAACACAAATTGTGATACAATGGAAACAACAAATAATTACAAAGAGAGTGCAACACAAGATCGATTAGTGGTATGTGCATATAAAGAAAATAGGCTCGCATAATAAAACCGTAGTCAAGGGAAGTAAAAAAAAAAAGAAACATGGAAAAAAAGAGAAAATAATTTCGCATTTCACGCTTTGTTCTGCTGACCGCTTGCACAGAACCTACACTAATTACCTTGAATAACGCTCTTATATTAGAAATTGCGGAAACGGGACCACTCACAAACACACACAGCCTCCCTGTTAGCGCTTATTTAAGTTGTCAGTTCACCGAAGGTTCAAAAGGAAGTAAGTGAAAAGCGAAGCGTAATGCAAAATGAAATAAATGAACATCTACATGTGAACAGACATTCGATACAGCCGAAATCCATAACCATCTTGAACTAGCGGAAAGTTCATAGCCCATTTGTTAATTAAAAGGTAACTGCGGCAAGAGCTTGAAAGACTGCAACAACTTCAAAACTAATGAAAATTTGTTCGTTACTGATCCATCATTCCTTTGCGCGAAACGAGCGGCGAAGGGCAAATCAAAAACGGATGTTTAGCTGGCGCACGACAACGCGAGAAAAGAACAAAAGAACAAACGCAAATGCTGAAACATCGCTAAGGGCGAGGACTTAACTAACCTGCTTCGACGCGCACAGCAAAGCCCTCCACATGGGTATTCACAAAGTAACAATTTTAGAGAAAATACGCGGTAATGTAGACGTTAATAAACGCAGCACATATTCCACGTACGAAAAACACGGAAAGTAACATGCGACTAAGGAAAGAAACGACTTACTGAACGCGATACGAACACAAAAATCCGGCGGAAAGTTTGCGAGTTGTCAGGACACATCGGCGCTCATCTGCGGATCGCTCTTCAAAAGTCAAAACAATCAAGTCCGGTGAAGAACAGGACAGCTGCCTTCTCACTGTGGCATCGTCGTCGAATCTCCGTATCCATAGAATCGGCGATCGCGGCATCCTGTCTCGGTATCCGACTCCGTTTTTTCCCGATGACTCTTGACTGAATACTGAGGGGCGCGCGCCCGCCGATGCAGGGAGCCCGAACGAGGGAAAGTACAGTGTTCTAGAAGTTTATAGTGCGCTCACTGAGCGGCGGAGCGTGACGCACTTCATGTCGCCGCCGACAGGCGGCGCGGCTCACAGCGTCACCTGAAACTTTCCGGCGGGTTGCAGGGCGCGGATAGCGCGCGTTGTTGTTTTGCGCGCAAGAAAAGTCAATCTTATGGTGCGCAACTCACGGAAGTTGTTTTGATGCAAGTTTTCTGTGTGTTGTGAAATAAGTTACTGTCGTTGTGACTGATTTACGGAGGGCGAGCGATGTTTTAAGCGGCTATTGCATAAATGAATGCTCCTCCACGCAGCCGCTGCAATAACAGGGTGTGTAGTTGGGGGCGTTCGGTATTTTTTTTTTTTTGTCCTGCTGATCGATACGATTTTCAATGCACTTTCGCCACTGTAGCTGTCATAGCGACTTCACTCCCGCCTTTCGAGCCCCACTATGCCGAATATAAACAACGCCTCATTTTAAAAATTTTTTCGCGTATATATGATCTAGCTGGTCTGTGTAACTAACCCACTTAATGTTCTTTTTTTTTTTTGCGAATCAATAATGGGCGGAATCACTCGGCTTCGTAATAAATGTATCTGCACCGTACGCTTAAAAATTTTTTTATTTACAGACGTAGATCGTACAAGGTTATTAAAACTGCAGTTGGACTCGTATACCCAATAAAAAAATATTTATACATAGTTAATATGAGTACATAACAAGTAACATATATGTGCGTACACATTTTTATTGCACCTTGGAATTGCACCAGCGCGGATAAAACAGGACACGAAGAAACACTCGACAGTGTCACGCACTGAAATACTGATTTTATGTACACAAAACCCTGCCTATGTATGCGCAAATGTTTGCCATATCACAATATGAATTATCAATGCCGAAAATGTCACTCGTGGTCGAACAATAAACAGATGCAACAAATGTGTATGAACATCTGCTAGTCGACTACGAAAATGAAAAATAAAGGACAGCAAGAAACGCCGGCGATGTTTGCAGTCGACAGCCGACGACAACGTCGACCTACCAGCAACTGGGGCATCCCAAAGAGAGCCCAATCACTTTGGACCTCCCCCGCTTCCTAATGAGAGCTACTCCAGCCCCCCTCTACATCTCCTTTTTCTGTACGTCACTATCCAGCCCGTTTCATCCGTCAGTATAGTTCTGTGCTTAGGACTTCGATAGCGAAACAAGCAGCGACGTACCAGCATTCTTTATTATTTTTTTTAGAAGTACTCCTAACCCCCCCTTTTTTTTACTAAAGCACGAGTATGGTTTTGTTGTCACCACCCTCGCGCGTTTTCTTGCTTTTATTGCGTTCACACTTGACTCTGCGGTCACTCCTAGCTTCGTTGGGTCCAGCTGTTTTTTGTTGTCAAACGCAGCCCCAGAAATTTCTCTGCACGTACGCTGCATGCTCTATGTGCACGACCGCCTGAGGCTGTAAAAAAGCGCGTCCCTCCCGTCCAGATGCAGCGGCGGGCCGTCTTTGAGACAGTTGCGATTTGCGGATAGACACACATGCCGATCCTTCAGAAAAACAAGCATATATAAGTGCAGTAAAGCGGCACGCGGGGTGCCGACAAAGGTCCTTCAAGCGAATGAACGGAGTGAACATGCGCTGCAGGGCACACACAAATGGAAACAGTAGCTTCAACTACTTGGATCAGTTTAAAAAAAAAAAGAATAAAATGCTCCACTCCCTCCCCTCCTCATTTTTTTGTGATCTCTTTTTGTGTCATTGTGGTGGCCATCTCCCCGCCACCAACCCCGCGTTTGTTGATACCCCCGCAACTACAGCGTAACCAGCCTAACCCCCACCGACCAAGGGGACGCGCTCCACAACCCGCAAGAGTTTTCAGGAGAAACTGGCGGCAGCGCCCCTGGCGGGCGCTCAAGCTGTCGACGCGGAGAGGGCCGCGGCGGCGCGGCGCAGGGATACGGCAGTGAGCCCACTGCCCCATTCTAGTACACTGTAAGGGAAAGTAACCGCCAGTCCGCCACTGACTGACGAAGAATAGCCGCCGGCCAGAAGGGGCCGAAACGCGTACGCATCTTCCGAGGTGCCGTCGTACCCCCCCCCCCCCCCTCTCGTTTTCAAAGGCACTGAAAGCCCGGAGCCACGTTTGAACCGTCGTGGGCGGAGCAGCCGTCAAGTGACAAGTGTTTTATGACCAGCCACCCCCGCGCGACCCCACAGCCGGGAGGAAAGGACGTAACATTCCTGGGCAAAACATGGCGTCGCGCTGCTTCTCCGGCCTCCCAATCACCGAGAACATTTGTTCGAAGTGAACACGTCTGGTTGCGTGAAGCGATGAGAGTGCAAACATAACTCATCGCTCATCTGGAGATTCCGCGGGCGATACCGTAGTCTTGGACAGCACTTCGCTGTAGCACGCACACAAAGAAGTTACAATCCTGTAATCCAACCAGTCGTGTAGCAAACACAAAATTATGTGGTGTGGTTGAAGTGACGTGAAATGTTTTGATTGTTCGCCGCTAATAAAGCCGTCAGAAAAATTTCGGTGCGCGTGCGCAAAAGGCGCACCAGCGCAGAGGCCCATTGCGAAGCAGACTAGAATTATATTCTACTCCATTAGCTCATCAACGCTATATACAGCTTCAATCAATGTAAAGGCAGGTTTTTTTTTATACAGTTGCGTTGTATACGCTGGCTGCATCACACAATTAACTTTTAACAAGCATTGAAAAGTGAGATGTTGTGCTGTGTTTCCTTTCTCATAGATGTATTCCCAACAGCGCGCAAAACTCATTTGAAAACTTGGTACTTATTTTACATTGCTCAACATCTCTAAAACAAATTTTGTCCAACTGTTTAGGATATATTTTGTGTCACACTAAATGCCAACTTAAAAATCAAGACCCTGTGTGCGCCATTGTTCCCTTTCTTATAGAATGGAATTTCCAGTTTTGTTTGTTGACTGACAACAATGGACTGTTTTTGCCATCTTCATACAGTAAAAGCTCGTTAATTCCACACTAATTAATTCAGAAAATCAGATAATTAGGACGTGTTCTCTGGTCCCGCCAAGCATGTTTATTGTTTAATGGCACCGAACGCTCGGTAATTCGGTCATATTTGGCCGCAACCGGGTTACTTCAGACGAACCTCGGAACGCGCCAAGCGCGAAGCGCCGCAAATATGCGATGCAAAGGAGCGAAAACGGCACTTGCGGACGGCCGAAACGGCCGCTGGGTCGTCACCTACAATCGCGTTGTTATACGTAATAAGGAAGGGGTTCAGAGCACGTTTCGGATTAGGACTCGACCGGGCCTCTCCCACGTCGGAACAGAAATACCAAGTCTCTTTTGCGTCGCGGGCCCGTTGGACGGCCCATAGCTGTTCTCGAGTCCGGGGCTAGTAAAAGCATGCAGCCTCCCAGTTGGACGGCGTGATGCCTTCGCCGCCGTGTAACGCGGGGCTTTTGTAGAATATTTGTAGAATGAACCAATGTGATAAGTAGCCAGAAATCTTCTTTGAGGTGCGCTGGATGCCGGACAAAGTGATTTTCATAATAGTGTGCATGCGCAGGTGGTGGCTCGATTCGGGCTAACCTTCACTCAGTGATGGTAAAAGGGGAAAAAAACATTCTTGCCGATATATCATGCATATGCTTGCCAGTGTTTAAAACGTTGGAGCGACAACGTGTAAGTCTGGACAATATTGTCCGGCGCGTAGCATTGGCCGTCCAATATTGTTTAACCAGTCAGATTGACTGGACAATATATCCGATCTACTGCCATTACTTAACCAATATTGTTTTACCAACGGATAAGCTGGCCCAATATTGCCATCCATACGGCCTGGTTCTGCCAATATCGTATGTGCATCGGCAACCATGGGCCGTTGTTGCCAACCTCAAAGAATCGCACGACCAATATTGTATGTCGGCTGGCAAAGATGGACCATTATTGGCATCCTTGTAGGCTGGCTTGCCAACATTGGTTTTATAGTGGTTTGTATGGGCCATCATTGGGCCATCGTTTGCCAACGTATAAACAATATTGGGCCAATGTGCTGTGCTGCCTGGGACGTTCGTTGCCTTTGGCTTCGTGTTAGCGTGCGCCGGCTCATCAGAGTAGTGCAGCTTCCACATGCACCAACGGAGTTTCTCTGCCGCCGACTGCTTTGATTGTGAGAGCACCTACTAACAAAACTGTTGCAATACGCGTTGCAGGAAGGACACGATTTCTAGGGACGAATGTCGTGCATTGGTGGATCGAGACAGAGGCCAGCGGGATGCATGCGTTTGCGGCTCAAGCTACGGACCGTGTTGCTGAAGCGCAATGTGGTAGTGTATGCATGAGCACAGACGTCGGTTATCCATTGCTAGAAATAGTGCCTCGATGTCCTCCTCGCCCACCGCTCCGTAGGGAGTGGAGACAAACGCGTCGTCTGCTAAGGCGTCCGCCATTTACACGCGGCTCCGATCTAGGGGCGCGTTGACGGCGCGCGTGTGAGCTGTTTGCAGGCGCTACGGGGGCTTTGCGTAGACTATAATACTCCGGAAATGCATTAATGTGTTATCATGGTTTATTAAATATTATTTTTGATAGTTTACTGTCTAACAGCACTATGAAATTTGCTGCTTCACGCGATATGCTGTTGCCTGAAACCACCTTTAAACGCCCTGCGACCGCTTGTTGGCGTGATAGTTTATTTACTTTAAAGCGAAAACGGCGTCGTTTGACACTGGTTGATGTTGCTCTGCGGGTGCAAAATAACGCGTTGCTTAGGCTTTAGTGTAGAGCAATGGGTAATTGAGGTTCGAATCACCATATTACTTGGCATTTCCGCTCTTCAGGAAGATTTGCTCGGTGAAGCTGTGCTGGTTCAAAACAATCATTATGCAGCAGTGATGACAAAGTTACTTGAAGAAATGCCGACAGTAAAGGTAACCAAATAATAAATAACCAATGAACACGTGATTGCTGTCAGTATATTTGGATCCAGTTGCATATCTTTGCTGTCTATTATTATTTAATTGTCCCACGTATTTGGCAGAACTAGTGAGGCAGAAGATAATAAGCGAGCAAAACGACAATTTAATATATTTTACCACGTAAGGTAGCAATATTCCTCGCCAGCTCAACTTGACAAGCCAAAAAAAAAGAGATTATACATCACAATGGGAAACGAAAATGCCTTAGTTGTGGCTAATACACCAACACATGATTTCAAAGTTCACTGCAGGCTCACTCCTGCGCATGTCTTGCTTGCATGCCTGTTAGCTCCCTTCGCCGCGAATTGACGCAGGTGCACGCGCAGCCTCAGCCTCGCGGAATTTGAAATTAGTAGCTTTTCCACAGCCTCTTCGTGTTGCTGACGACATCCTGCCAACTTCGGCCGCGAAACCTTTTTTAGGCATACAGTCACAACCTTCAGGGGTGATTTCATCGAAAATACGCTCTCAGTACAACTGGTAACGCATTACTATAACTAGAGAAGGCAGCGCGCAGCATGCCGTCCCAGCCTCTTGGTGTACGAAAAGAAACAGCTTCAGAAAGAGGAAATATTTGCCCTTTCTTAACCCTTTGGCCACCTTGTGGGATTCCGCAGAACTGATTTGCCAGAAACAGCGTTCGTAGTCTTCCACGTCAAATGCAAGCTTGCGTGCGCTGAGTACGAATTAGGATTCCAAACTGTATTTCTAAAACTGGTACTGACACGCGCAGAAATTTACAATGGGATTCGTTTTCTGAATGCTTTACACTCACAGCTAAGAGTTAGCGTAACTTGTAAATTACTTTGTACGCTGTTTCTCATCAAGAAATATTCTCCATAACGCGATGTATAAAGGAAGATCTTTCAGTCACCACCTTCGTGCAACAAAAATATTGCGGAATAAACAAATACTTTGAGGGAATTGCGTAATAGTCACAATTCACACGGACGAGGTGTTTGTAGGCTGCCACTTGTCGCGCTTCATATTAGCCACTCAGGCAGTTCTCCTTTTTTGGGTCCCTCGGAAAGTTGAACAGTCGCCAGCCAGTGTTCGAGTGGTTGGAGCACAGTGGCACACAGCCAGTGACGTATAGGCAGAATTTTTTTTTTTTTTTTGGGGGGGGGGGGGGGGTGTGGGGCACCTTTTTGATCCGACATTGGGTCTGAGCAGGTAAGTGGGGTCGAGTGTCATATTGTGTTCTGTATCCCATGGGCAAAAAATTCTCGGGGGGGGGACGAGCCCAGTGTGCCTCCCCCTCTAGCTGCGCCACTGCACAAAGGAGCCAGGCATTTCACGTGAAAGCGCTCAAAGAACGCCGTAGTTACACCCGCATCAAATTCCTGCCGACTACCGCCACGTTGTAGCCACGTCTCGACACGCATGCTCGGCGTGAAAATGGCGGACAGCGCTACGAAAACCGGTTTTGGCGACAGGAACTCAGTCAAAGGATGTCTCCACTCTCTACGGAGGGACGAGCGAGGAGGACATCGAGGCGCTCTAGCTAGAAAGCGCGCACCGCGCCGTTTCTCTCCTTAATTGACGACGTTTTGAAGAAGTGCACGTCGGGCCCCAATGTTGATTATGACATTGTTGATGCCATCTTTAAGCGGGATTCACCATTCGCTGTGTCCAAATATATGTTCAGAACTTCAACTACCACAACGGTTTAATCATTATCATGGGCGTTAGTCGTCGCGATGGAGACATGCCACTACGCATGGGTGCATCCACGTCAGAAGGCACTATAACTGTCAAACACGAATAGGCATTCTACATGCTCTCATATAGCACTACACAATAAGCACTACTTCTGTGAAGACACGTTTCGCTTTCCTGTTATACGGATTCCTATGATGGAGGGATCAGCCATGCTTTTTTTTTCTTTTGATCAGCTGCTTCGCAAACTTGAGTAGAAGACCCGCAGCGATGTCCGCTCGAGGCTGCGGGTGCTCACATTACATCAGAAAGAGAATCAAAGAACGAGAGAGAAAGAGAAGAAAGAGATAGAATGGCGAAGCGAGAGACTGGGAGAGAAAGCAAGGGAAGATCGAGAAGCAAAGAAAGAAAGGCAGAGAAAGAGAGAGAAAGAAGTGGAAACAAAATATACATAAACAAAAACGCAGAAGAAAATAGAGGAAGAAACAAAGAGAAAATTTGCAAAACTTAGCGAAACGCAACGACAGCTATGCTAAAGAGACAGGGCGTGCAAACACAAGAAAGAAGTCGAGACACAAGCCATGCCATGTCATGCCTTAAGTCTCTTCTCACTAACTCGTGTGAGCACAAACTGAGTGGCACCTCTAACGCACACGTTACGCGCCTTTTAGGTGTAGGCCATTCTCGCGTGGCAGTGGCCACTGTCGCTGAACGCTTCAAGTCAGTTTTCTCAAGTCCGAGCGTGGTTGTAGAAAGCAATAGGAAAAAGCGTGTCGTCGGTATTGTTCAAAATCATCGCGTATCTCATAGGCTAAAGAAAGTGGGGGTATATAGGCGTTAATGTTGTTTTTACGGCTGCCAATAAGCTAGGCAAAATATGTGCCGCCACACAGAGAAAGAATGAACGGGTAAGGCAACATGCGATTTGATATTTGTTTCGTGAAACATACTGTTACGATGGGGTGTGTTTATTTGCGAATGAATATATGAAAGAGACGAAGGGTTGCAACGCCGACCGCGAGTTGCTTGAAAGAAAGACGCCCTTCGTTCTCCTTTGTCTCCGTTGTCGCTTCAGCGAACACTCCTCCTTTCCCCTCTGGGCGAGTATCAATTACGTGCGCTAAGAGTCGCGGGGATGACAGCGCTTTAGGCGGGCGACGTGAGCAAGCTGTGTCTGCCTAGAACGGTAGCCGTGAGATACGAGGCGAGCGATCGAATACGTGACATCACTTAAGCGATCGACGATAACGAATGGGCCCGTGTAACGAGCCATAAACTTTTGTCACAGGCTGCGCTTGCGAAGTGGTGTCCAAAGCCACACTTTGTCCCCTTTTTTCGTACGACACGTCCTTGTGTCGTGAATCGTGGGCGAACTTCGAGCGGTCCTGGGACGCGAGCGTACGGACCTGAGCTATGCGACGTGCTTCTTCTGCGCACCAGTCTTGGTAATAGAAGAGTCCGCGTGAGCATTTAAAGGCAGAATGGTGTCAAGGAAGCTGCGGGGTGGTCTAATATAAAGGAAATAAAATGGACTGTAGCCAGAGGTTTCATGCTTTGCCGTCTTGTAGGCGTAGGTGATAAAGGCTAAGATGTCATCCCAATTTTCCTGCCTGGAATCGACGTACATCGAAAGAATGTTGGTCAATGTTCTGTTGGTGCGCTCGACGAGACCGTTTGTCTGCGATAGCTGTGGCCGTTGGCATCGCTTTGGTTTCCGCATAACGTGTGAGGTGGTCAACTCAGACTATAAACCAACGGTTTTTGTTTGATGAACGTGGAAATGGGCCAAGAATATCCACTCCAACCATTTCGAAAGGTGATGAGGGTGATGTCACAGGGTGAATGAGACCGACCGGAGCAGTATTTGGCCGCTTGAATCGCTGACACTTATCACAACTGGCCACATACTTTTCTGTATTGCGTCACATACTAGGCCCGTAGAGAAAGGGAAATTGGCCAAGAGCGCACACTCAGCGATAAGAGGATCGAGCTCTCCCCGCCACCTCCTCGCCTAAACGGCCTTCGAGATTTTCGCGTCAAATCATAGGGACCGTGATCCCGAAGAACGCAAGCTGTCATAAGCGACGTTCAGGTGGCGCAAGTAGCGCAAAAAACAAAACAAAAAAAGAGAGTTGTGTAACGTAAACATGTAGCTTGTTTAAATTTTTTTGTTTGTTTACAGTACGTGTGACAACATTTTCTTGCACAATGAACTGAGAATTCACGAAAAAAACCTTGTCACGTGCATCACCACCAGGCGAACGCGGGAACGGAAATCGACAAATCTGCCAGAACAGAACAGAATGCGTTGGCGGGTGTTTTGGTTGGCTGCTGTATCGGAAATATAACGGCTGCGCGTAGTGGGTTTTGGGCGTTTGCTTTCTCTTCTCGTCGCGGCAGTGTGACCGCTACTGACCGTGTCACCTGCTGGGCCTGAGCAACGGACGACGGCACGGTGAGAACCCACGTTTCTGTTCTCTCTGAGCGCTGCGTAGTAGCCTTAGCAGCGTCGACCTTTGCCGACTTAAGTGTGCGCGCGTCCGTATTACAAAATAAAGCATTTCTCCATTGTCTGTGCTTGTCTTGTATGCTTTCGTGCTTACTCAATAGCGTGTATGCACGTGATCTGAAAAGAAAAACAAAACAAAAAACAAATCCTCGCTAAACATTGCCTCAGTGCAAATTAGCGCAATATGCGAGCGGGGGGGGGGGGGGGGACACTAGCACGCATTGCACCACGTCAGAACTTTTAAACTGCGCGCGCTTTAAACCAAAACCGGAAACTCGCTGCACCATGTCCTAAAAACATTTTACGCGCACGGAACCAAAACCGAAACTCCCGAAGTATCATAAGCGACCACTTGGTGTCCCACTGCATTTCAGGAGAGGGGGAAGCCCTCCTTGCACTCTAATTCGGCTGCATGGCTCTATGGAAGTGTCCGCTCTTTACCAAGTTTCCCTTTCTCTATGCTAGGCCAGCAAAATCGACACAGTTTGCGATGGTACGTTTTGGCGAAACCCATGTGCCCAGCAGATGCGTCATCGTGCATAGCATAAAGTACGTGTGTTCGCAGTTTTTTAGGGACCACTAAAAGAAGGCGGGCGCCATCAGCTGTGTAATTATTTTTGTAGAGCAAGCCGTCTTGGATAACAACGCCACTTTAACCTATCGGCTGAGCGGTTGAATCGAAGAGGGCATCCAAGCTGCGGTCTTTGCGTTGTTCATTCCGGAAGGTGGCGAGCTCAGGAAAAGCAGTATCGTCGATGGCAGCTAGAAAATCGTCTTGTCTGTGTCACACGCAGTTGTTGGGAGAGGGAGCCTCGAGAAACAGTCGGCGTCCGCATGATGGCGGTGACTCTTGTAACGGATTTCAAAGTCAAATTCCTGCAAACGTAGCGCCCATCGCGCAAGTCGGCTACACGGGTCACGGAGACTAACCAACCAACATAGTGAATGGGGGTCAGTATTGACTGAAAAGTGCCGCCCGTAGAGATATGGGCGGAACTTATGGACAGCGAAAACCGCAGCGAGGCATTCTTGTTCAGTCGCGGTGTAATTCTTCTCGGCCTTGCTCAATGAACGACTGGCGAAGGCAACGGCATGCTCGGCGTCATCGAAGCGCTGGATGAGAACAGCGCCGAGACCTATTCCACTCGCGTCGGGGGGCACTTCTGTTATGGCAGAAGGGTCAAAATGGCGCAATATGGGTCCAGAAGAGAGAAGGAACTTAATTTGCCGAAATGAAGAATCACAATCCGCTGTCCAGACGAAAGGCTTATTCTTGCGCAGCAATGAAGTCAAAGGGTATCAGGGAACTTGGGCACAAACCGTCGAAAGTATGGTTTAGGAGAACTTTTTGTTGGGCAAGTTGGTGAACGTTCATAATTGATTTTTAAGGCGCAAAGCAGGACAAACACAAGAAAGGACACGGGAGGCGCTCCGTCCCGTGTCCTTTCTTGTGTTTGTCCTGCTTTGCGCCTTAAAAATCAATTATGAACGTCGAAAGTATGAGCGAAGACCGAAGAAACTTCTTAGTTCGCGTTATGATTGCGGTTGTTGAAAACTGCTAACTACAGCAACCTTCTAAGGGTCTGGCCGCACACCATGCTTGTCCACGAGATGTCCAAGTACAAGCGCTTCTCGTTGGCCGAAGTGACATTTCTTCGAGTTCAAAGTAAGGGCAGCTTGTTCAAGGCACGTGAAAACAACGCCAAGTCGATTATTGTGTTCGGCAAATGTGCGACGAAAAACGACGATGTCGTCAAGGTAACATAAACCATTTCAGGTCGCGCACTACCGTATCCATACACCTTTCAAACGTCGCAGGAGCGTTGCACAAACCAAACGGCATGACATTGAATTCAAAGAAACCGTCTGGTGTGACAAAAGCGGTTTTCTCTCTGTCGACGGAAGGCATGTGTATCTGCCCGATCGGAGGTCCACAGATGAGAAGTAGGATGCGGAATGATGACAGTCGATAACGTGGTCGATACGGGGGAGTGGATACACATCCTTTTTCGTCACAGAATTGAGGCGCCGGTACTCTACGCAAAACCTCCAGGACCCGTCTTTCTTTTTCACGAGGACGACCGGCGCAGCCCATGCGCTAGCAGAATCTTGGATGACGCCCTTGGCCAACACGTCGTCGACCTGTTCAGCGATCACCTTGCGTTCCGATGCGGACGCTCGGTATGGTTTCTGCCTTATGGGATGCGCGGGCCTCGTGTCGATCCTGTGGCGAGCCCGCGTATTTGGAACACGAACTTTGGTAGCGTCCTGGGTGAAATCAAACAATGAAGCATGCTTGCTAAGGACGCTGAGCATGGCTTGACGCTTCTCGGAGGGCAGTGGCTTGTTGACCATATTCAGAAACGGTGACGAGTCTTCAGGAACACCAGGGCCAGTCTCATGCGCTCTAGCTTCGTTCGAGGCGTCATTACTTAAGGCGTCTATGCTGAGGCTGGTATCAGCTTCAAACGAGGCAAGTCGCATACCGCTGGGTAGCACAACAGACTGGTTTGATCAATTTGACACCCACAACGTACTTGTTCCACAGTCCACAGAGATAATACAACGAGGTGCACGCTAACCTTTCTTCGCAATGACCGAAGGCACGGGCTCAACAATAGCATCAAATGCATCGGTGTCGACTCCACCAACAGTAACTTGGACGCTGGACAAAGAACGAGCCGGTGACACGGAATCTTCAAGGAAGGCGAGGGTGCGCGAACAGATAGCAGGTTGGTCGGCAAGAGGCGAGAGGAAGAGCTCGCCAGTACTGCAGTAAAGAGTGGCACCGCACTGTTGTAGAAAATCTAGTCCAAGAATGACATTACGCGTGGATATAGCGAGCACTGCGAATTCGGCTTGATACACTTTATCAGATAAATGAACGTTCACGGTGCACACACCAAGGGGTCGGAGCAATTCTCCACTCATAGCACGAAATGTGTTATCGTTATCCCACCGAAACATCACCTTACGGCCTGATTGGGTTTTGAAGTCCATGCTAATAACGGAGACACTCGCTCCCGTGTCTTCTAAAGCCAGGGTAGTAACATTGTCTACAGAAACACAAATTTTGTTATGACACATGGTGACTGGCGGAGAAATAGGGGTGTGTAGCTGAAAATGACTGGCGACCTCACCTCCATCGGTCGCGCCGCCTAGTTTCCCGGCGGCGGCGACGTGAGACGTCGCCGAGAAGATGGGAACCTTCGGTGGCCCGAAGACGGCGGCGTCAAGCTCCGCACAGAAGGCGGCGAGTCGCTGCGGCAATTCACCCGATGGTTTATCCTGCTGTGAGAGTCAGAAGGCCAGTATGTCCCGTCAACGTGCTGACTGTTGCGCCGATTGTACGCGGTCGCTCGTAGGACGGTGGGGACGTACGACGGCGATGAGTACAAAATCGGGCGACGTGGCCGCGGACGCCGCATTGGAAGCATATGGGGCGCTCACGGGACGCACTGATATTGTCTGTAGAAAGATGAATTGCCCGGCTGTCCCAATCCTGAGAAACTGCAGGTGGTCTGCGTGCGTAACCATCATACAGCAGGTAACTCGGATGCGCATTCATAGAAGGTCTTGGCACTGTAGGACGAGGTGCGAAGTTGTAGGCATCAAAGGAGACGGCGTTGATGGATGTCGCGCCAAAGTCGCAGGGAGGAAAGGGCTCTTGGGCCTTAGGAGTCGGGAAAGAAGCCGCCTCACGTCGGTCGAGCTCTACGCGCTCTACTTGCCGAATCACCGACGCAAGGTGGGATGGGGATGGAAGCACGTCGACACTGGCGACATTTGTTACGTTGGCCAGGCGTTGGAACTTTGGTGTAATTCGTCGAGCTTTCAGAGCTTCAATTATATGGCAGTGTATAATGACGTCACTTACAGACTCCAGACTGTCTCTTGCTATGAGGAACTGGTACATGTCCTCCGCGATTCCTTTTAGAAGATGGCCGACTAGTCCTCTTCTGTCATCCGAGGGTCCAGGGCCTTGCACAACCTGAGCACTTCCTCAATATACGTCGCGCAGGTTTGCCCGGGAACTTGAGCTCGCTGCATGAAAGTTTGCTCCGAGCACTTCTTTTTAGCTGCGCGATCTCCGAAGCACTTTTAACACGAACGTGTTTTATGCGACATTCATGACGTATTTCCGTCACGGAAGTACGTCAGCAAAATTAACGGCATCATATGGCAAAGAAAAAAAACTATAAGAAAGCGTTCCGTTGACGGGAATCGAACTTATGACCTCTCGGTCCGCAACGATGGCTGGCGGGCGGTTAGCCCACTGAGCTACCGCCAGACTTTTTTTTTGTCTTTATTGAAGAATGTAACATTCAAACAAAAACAAATACGTCCCCACTAAGCTTCAAGCTTAGTGTTATAGCTTAAGCATAGTATGCAACATGCCGCACACGCTTAAAATGGTTTCAGATGGCACAGGTCGTCCATAACATTCAGTAGTTCATCATCGTAACAAAGTTTTGCAAATACTTCTCGCCACTTGCACAGTTGTTCAATAAAATAAATACGAACTGGCCGAGCATCTAAATCACAATGCCTAACTGCCATACGGCTTCGCCATATACTGTGCAAGCCAAAGAGAAAGAACATATCGTATTTTAAAAGTCCCGGTTCTATTGCTAAGAACCAAATCCCCATTGGTGTAAGTGGGAATTCTTTCTTAAGTGTTCTTTGGAGAACATCCCAAAATAAAAAGGCGTCCCAGCAATCAATAAAGACGTGCTCTATCGACTCTGGTTTTTGACAAAGTAAGCAATTGGATCCCCACGGTAAAAAGTCACCTCTTTGCTCTAGCCACGTTTTAACCGGGAGCGTATCTGTGTGTAACATAAAAGAGAACGTTTTAACTCCGGCTGGTACGATCATTTTTTTAACTCTCTTCAAAACGTCTTCTCCTTGGCCTCCACTATACATAGATCGACACAAAAGAACAGGAAAAATACTTTCAATCAAATCTCTCGTCAAACGCTTTCGAGTGACATTAGACAGATAATCCAAACTAAATCTGGCACTGACAAATCTAAAAGCCAAAACAACTTCTCGCAGAAAGCTACTGACACCATGACGGAGCTCATCGTGTGAAGTAACAATAAAGTTTGGCAAAGCTGATGTAAGTCTGATTTGAAGGAATGTCCGTAAAAATGGGTCGCACTGGTCACGTAGAAAAAGAAATCTTGAAACAACTTGCCGCAAGAATAGGTGCGGTAAAACCAATCCACCTCTTTTTAGTCTTAAGAAAAGGTTGTTGCGGCTTGTCCGTTCATACTGGGACTGCCACACGAAAACTGCCAATAGCCTATGAATCCTCTGAATATTGATCCTGGTGCATGGCAGTACTTGCAACAGGTAGACCAACCGCGATACCAAGAAGACGTTGCATATTGTCGCGCGTGCGAAGACACATATATCACCTCCACCCCATTTCTCCGTCAGAACAGAGAGCTCTTTGGTTTTTTTTAGCCCACAGGTCATCGTTTTACCGATATTTGTCTAGTGGCACACCGAGATAGGTATTAGGCTTATTAAACCATTTCACTCGTTCGTAGACCGCAGGGGACACTTCCCAATTTCCATGCCACAAGCCGGCACACTTGTCTAAGTTTACAATGCTACCGGTAGCATCACAAAGCCTTCGCACAACGTTCATGGCAATGGTTACGCTCTCCTGATCGCTGCAAAATACGGCATCATCAGCATATTCTAATATCCTCACCTCACACGCTCCTAGGTGAAAACCTTGAATATTTGGATGTTTTGTTATGGCTACACAGAGGGGTTCTAGGTACAAAGCAAATAATAATGGTGAAAGTGGGCACCCTTGCCTTACAGATGAATATACATTAATTCTTTCAGTTAACTGGCGGTTCACAATTAACTTTGTTGAACAATTGTCGTAAGCCATTTTAACACCCTGAAGTATCACAGAGCCAACGCCAACGTGTTCTAACATCCTAAACAGAATGCTATGACAAACTATATCAAAAGCTTTCGCTACATCAATTTGCAACATTGCAACTCTTCTGAAGTCAGCGTCACAACGCTCCAATATGCTTCTTGTTTTATGAATATTCGTAAAAATTGACCTTCCTTTTATTCCACACGTTTGGTGTGGGCCAACCAGTGTACATATGACTGTTTGCAACCGCATCGCTCGAACTTTCATTAGTATTTTGTAGTCAACATTAGTCAATGTTATCGGCCTATAGCCTGACACATATTTTCGTTTTTCAGGGTCTACACTTTTTGGGATCAGTACGGTATGCGCTTTCTTGAATGAAGGTGGTAGACTACCTTTGTTAAAAGATTCAGCGAATACCTTTTGCAGTAAGGCGGCCAACTCTGTCTTGAAAGCTTTGTAAAATAATGCCGTTATTCCGTCTGGGCCAGGAGATTTTCCGTTATGCAAGCTGTCTATAACTGTTTCTATCTTCGCCGCAGTTATATCAGCCGATAGACTTTCTGTATCTTCGGTACTAAGTGTTGGCAAGGAACTTAGAAAGTCTCTTTCAAAACGTTTTTCTTCAGGGATACGGTTAGAAAATAATTCGGGATAATATTCAGTAAATGCCTTCTTTATGTCTCCCGGTTCACTCGTTAACTTGCCATTCTATTCGATTTCTGTGATGTCTTTAGCACGCGCATACTTCTTTTCTGTAGCCAAAAATCTTTGGTTTGACGTTTCATTTGCGAGTAACCTGTCAGCACGAGCCCTTACAACCGCACCTTGAAATTTTGTGACATCGATAGCCTCGAGTTTGTTTTTAATGTCTCTAATGGCGTCACCATACGTTCCAGGACTTTCTGTTTCTGCTTTGCTCTATTCCTCAAGTAAGTTCTTTAAACTATTCTCTTCAGCTCGTTCCTCGTATCGGATTTCTGCAGCTCTTTCCATGGCGCCCATCTTTACTGCAGATTTAAATGATTCCAAATTTTCCGACCAGTTTGTAAACGCTCGAGTGTTAAGTTTCTGGAGTTCTTTTTGGATGCAACTGACAAACTTATCATCGCTAAGTAGTTTCACATTAAGCTTCCAGAGATCCCATATTAATGTACGTTGAGGAGCTTCCTTTGTGCCTAAGGAGAACATAACAAGTGAGTGATCACTGAATGAGACTTGTTCAACACCATAACCAGCACATACATTCGCCAGCTCTAATACCACATAGGCTCTGTCTAATCTTGCGTGACTAGAACCCTGAAAATGGGTATAATGACAGTGCAATCCTCCTTTAGCGAAGAAAGCAACATCCTGAAGCGAATATTTCTCAATCCTCTCTCTTAGGTAATTAGCACTATCATCTTTTAAATCTAAGTAGCTAGATCGATCATCTGCACTGAGCACGCAGTTAAAATCGCCAAGGACAACGAGACGCCTATTTGCGTCAAAATAAGGGCACAATTCCAGGAAAAACGATAAGCGCTCACGAGGGTTTGTCGGCACATACGCACAGATTACTCTGAACTTTGCCCCCTCATAGGTAAAGTCGCACAAAACAAACCGTCCACACGTAGGGCTAACGACTGTTTCATCAGCAATGCCTAAACATCTCTTAATATTGCACACTCTGCGGAAGTACCTACTGCGTGGCTAACGCACACGTTATAACGCGCACTGAACTGAGCGACCATATGGTCGGTTCCACTCTCACTTTCCACCTTTGTCTCTTGGACAGCAAGTATGTCCAAGTCCTTTTCCTCAATGAGACGCCTGACCTGGCACTGCTTACGCCTTGCAGCCAATCCACGCACGTTAAGCGTGCCTACTCGAATTTATGCACACAGAAGCGCCATTGTCAACACAAGTGAACCGACATATACGATTAACTCAACACCAGTAAGCGTTCAGGCTCAACGCCGAACGCTCACTTTCTGCGTCGTTCGCCGCGCACAGGCGACGAAGACGCAGATCGAGACATGGCAGATGTATTGCCCTTTTCGCTGCTGGCCTTGAGCAACGGACGCTCACGGCGTTGCTGCTTACGGTCGGAGCCGCCCTCGTTCGGCGTGGGAGCGTCCTTCCTCGTACGCTTCGACGGCGCCTCGCTGTCCTCCGCCAGGTCGCAGCGTTCCTGTTCCTCTACCGTGCCTTGAGTCATCTTCTTGTCGGTGGCTTCAGGTTCTCCCGGTGACTTCCCAGCACACTCCAAATGTCCACCTGGCTCGCGATGAGGAGAAACTTCATCCTTTGTAGGTGCCGTAGACTCTGCCTCATCAGCGTCCATGATGTGCTCGTGGCTGTCTTCGACAGCAGGAGACGCACCAATGACGCTGGCGTATGTTCTAGCACAGTCCTCCCTAACATGCCCGAAAGCGCGACACCCAGTGCAGCGCGGCGTCTGACAGTCACGTCTGATGTGCCCACGCCTCCGGCACCTCAGGCAGGTCGGTGCTCGTCCAGGCACAACAACCAGTACAGAGCCGCCGTAAAACTTGAACAGATGCGGTAGCTCCTCCACCGTCACGCCTTCTTTCAGGACCATCCGCACAACTCGCGTTGTCGATTCTGCGCACTCGAAGCCAGGAACATGCCACTCGTCAAGGCGAACGTCCTTCACTTCACCAAACCACGGCCGCTAAATAAAAAAGAGGTGCGGCCTGCCGAACGCTCTTTTGCGCCGGTGACAGCGCTAGTTCTTGCTCCCGCCGCCGCAGCGCTGCACAACGGTAAAGAAAGCCCGCTCGCACAGGCGGCCAGCCGGCTGCGTGCATTCGTTTCAGTGGTCATTACAGTCGCCTCACGTTGATCTGTGATTGTATTTCGGCTATTTATGTGCAAGACACGCCAGATGAGGTAGCAGTATGGTTTCCTTTGCGGTTATTGCTATTATACGCGAGAAGGGCATGCTCCCATGAAGACACACCTATAAGCGTGCTGTACAGCGCCGCTGCCAAAAGATAGATGGATGAATGTAAAACTTTATTGGAAAATCTTTTTTTTTTTTGCTGCTTGGAACAAACGTTCTCCACTGGTGTTTGCAGATGTTCTAAAAAGTTTGAATGCTCTATGTTTTGTTATCTGCGTGGAGGAGTTCCTCACTGGGGGGGCTCTTTTTTTTCTAGAAATGCGTGATTACTTTCTGTTCCTTTAGGGAAACTAGCGTCACATGGAGTATCTGCCGCGTATATAATTTCTAAATCATCTTCTATTGCTACTTGGCGTTGCATTAATATGTGCCATGTTTATTTAATTGACGCGAGATTCAAACATGAGTTATCATTGAACTGCGTTATTGAAACAAGGTAAATGCAAGCATATTGCACATATTGTTCCCAAATGGCAGGTTGGCCAAGTTGGCGCGTATTCGCGTCTTGAAGAAGCGGTGCAGTTAAACAAAACGAACAAAAGAAATGTAGGGAAGACACACAGCGCTGTACTCCGAGTTAAAGGTTTATTGAAAGAAAAGCATCAAAGTGATATGCGAAAACCACCCACTTCAAAAGGGGGGAATTTCAGAAAATTGTTTGTCATGTTTGTCATACACTCAACAACACAATAGCTATTTTCTGTGCGTCATCATGATTAATATTGCCTACAAACGCAGGACCTTGCGAGACAGAGGTTTTCGCGAAAGCCTAAGCACATTTTCCAAAGAGCTGTTAATGTCGCCAGCCCAGTTCGCTAGGAGGGGTCGCAGAAGCTTTGTTAGGAATATTTCACACAGCTCCTTACTGTGATCAGAGTCAGTGCACTTAGCACACCACATGAGTGGACAAACCGTGAGGTGCGGAAGCACAGCACGCGACAGAACTTTGCACAGCTGCCCGCAGCGACGAACTTTGGTAGACTGTAAAGCTAATTCTACAAATGTACACAAAAGCTTGCATAACCAGACGGCTTGAGGTCGCGGGTAGGCCAGGCCACCTTCGTCAAGGCTGGACATGAACTGGTAGGCTCCGTCCCGGGAAGCAGTTCCTTTGAGCCGGAGCTTGCACTCAGGGCATGCTACCTGTAAATTTTCATAAGAGCAAAATTGCGTTATTACTGCTATTTACACGCTTTACCAAGCAAGTTCCTATATACGAAGAGCAGTCATGGGGAAGTTTACCTTTTTCTCGCATATGAAGGCCAGGTACCCAGCCAAGTATGCAAGTGGTGCGAACTCAATGGTGGGAGGGACCACATCATGCTTCATGACATGTTGCAACTTCCACAACACTGCCAGGGCTGTGTCCGGTATAGCCGGGCTTGCCGGCGCAGTGGCGAGGTTCCACCCTTTCAGCGGCGTCTTGCACTCTGAGCTTGATGGTGCATTCCCATTGCTAGCAGCCTGTAATATACCGACCTGCGCACCAAAATGTAATTGTTTGTGATGGCACTTTTGCAAAAGTAAATATGCCGGACAGAAGAATTCTGACACTAACAGTAAACGAACCTTCAACAGCTTCTCTGCTGTAAATACAGCCGCTCTTGCGTCAACTCTGTCATTGCCGCCATTGAACTGCCGGAAGCAGCTGAAAACCGACTCCACTGGGTCGCTGTTGAGCCCACGGGTGAGCACGTACTTGAATCTGCAGGTTAAAAAGAGAAATAAACAACACGAATTACTTACATTTTCAAAGAAGCCATTACATTTAGTGTAGATAGTTGAAACGTTCCATAAGCAAGTCAATTTCTACGAAACGTGAGCTTACCCCAAGTGCACCAGCATGTACTCCACGACGGCAACCGTTGATCTAGTCGTCATAATGGTAGCTTCGTATGTTTCTCTAGTGAGTGACTGCCCGGGGCCTTTCATGCTTTCACGTCTCACATCTTCGAGATAACCAATGAAATCTACTTCAAGCCATGCCAACCTGTCGTCTTCAGCTTTCACAAATGGCCTTTCCCTCGATTTCCAACTTGAAATATCGTGCAGTTCATACCACAATCCAACGTACTTCATCAATGCGATTGTTGACCCGCAATTCTGAAATAAGGCAGCCTTGTCATGTGACCGCGGATTTTCTTTAAGGTACTCGAGGATGGCGACTACCGCAGACGAGAAGATCAATGTTGCACGGCAGACCTTCATCTTTTCAAGATTGCTAGGTTCGACATGAGACCGGCTCAGTAGCCGCACTGGCTTCACCAGCATATCTTTTTGGATGTTAAAGAGCATCTTCAAGAAAAAACCTCCTCTGATTGGCTCTACACCGTCGGTCATTTCTCTTTCAAGGAAGTTGGTTCGCAGGTTTTTGATGAGGTGGCTAGGATCGAATGATAAGAACAGAGGATCACCTTCGCGCACAGGATGTGGAACAACATGTTGGAGCGTGTTGTCGTCGGACATGTCTCGAAACATGGCAGCGTTTGTTTGGTGATTGTCGGTGACGATACGGACGATTCGAAATCCTATTTCTTCAACGGCTTTCATTACTGAGCGCGTGAAGAGCAGAAGCTGATCGTGCTTAAGATTTTTTGTGAAGAAATAGCCTACTGGAATTACATAAGGTGTAGAAAGTCCACGCAGAACAAAGCAAAGCAGCCTGTTGGCTACCACAGGGCTACGTTCTTCGACTTGATGATGGACATCGACGAGCCCGAAAATTTTGTCCACTTGCCGATCGTAAATCACTTTCTGCTGGATCGTCATTTCATCTACTATAAGGCTGCAGTAGGGCTCTTTCTCTGAAAGTAGGCTGCGCCTCTCCACTTCGAGCCTTTCTCGGATCAGGCTGGTTACTCCGGTTTCACCACTAGATGAGCCGACAAACTTCTGGAGCGTAGACCGGCAAGGCAGCCTGAGAATCCTTCTCGCTCTCACGTGCTCGTAACCTTTACGTGACGTCGCTTTCCATAGCACACATTCTCGCACTGTGCTCTCTTGCCATGTTGGTCTTGCTTTGTTGAAATTATTGACTTGCCCAAGAAGAAATTCCGCAGACTTGTCACCTTCTGATGCTGCCTTTTCAATATCAATTATCGCTTGCACCGCTCGGTCCTCCTTGTACTTGCGCAGCATTTCCTTTAAATTATCACATTCTTCTTGCAGCGTTTGCAAGCGCTCATTAGTTCTGGTGGCACGCATTTGGTGGCGATGCGAGCTTTTCTTACTCTCTGCGATGAAGCTCGCGAAATCAAAAACTGTCTGGCACTCTTGCGTTTTAACGCGGTCTTTCACGGCAGAACTCTGTAGGCTGTCGTCCAGTACAGAGAGTCCTTCCGCATTCGATGCCGTTTCAGTGACTACGCTGTCTTCGGGAACTTCTGTTCGCAAGTGATGAACTTCTTTTTTTGAGCTTTGGCACTCGGCTGGGGCAGGCGCAACGCGAACAAGTGGTCTACGTTTCAACGAGGGCACGGGCAGCTTGTACGCGGGATATGATGGGAATATGGTCGGCACGGCTGTCGGTCGCAGCGCCTTGCGCTTCAACCCTACCTTGAAGTCATCCTTCTTGAAATGGACCGAACAGATGACTGCCCTTGAGTTGGGTATCCACTTACTGCCTTTGTGGTCGCCCTGCCGAGAAATGTTTCGTAGCCAGGCATCCCGAAGTTGTTCCTTTGCGGGGAGCTCGTGGAAGGAAATGTCCGAGTTCTTCGCAGTCCCTGATCTGCACCGCGGCACACAACAGGTCTTCGGCATCGTAGCTATCGCAAAATGACTGATCGCCTTAAGCTCTCACTAATAGAAATAACGCAACAAAAAGCCACATCTCTTCTTCCTCTTAAGCAAGCGCACGACTGCTCCTTTGTGGCAAGAGCGCTTGCTTGCGCTCTCCTAAGCCAACGCCCCGAGCGTTCGCTTACATGCGGCCGTGGCTTACCGTTGTGCAGCGCCCCTGCGGTAGCGTCTCAAAAGTCTGCATGTCACGCGTTCCCCCATTGAAAACGCACCCATTCGGCAGGCCGCACCTGTTTTTTATTTAGCGGCCGTGACCAAACTCACTCAGAACCTTTCGAAGAGCCTCTCCCGGAATGTGGAAAGGCACCCAGTGAATCTTGAGCGTAATTTCTTGCTTACAAGGGTCAATGATTGCACAATATCCACCCTTCACACGTAAGCCACCTTTGGCGAGCACGGTGTTCTTCGCCTCTGGCGTTTGGAACTTGACAAGCCAGACATGGCTCATCTGAAACGCACCTATGCCGCTGACAGCTTTGAGCACTCCGGCTTCTTCAAGTGGTTTTCGAAAGTCTTCGATTCGATAGGGTTGCTTCGAAGGGTCTCCGTGGAGAAAAACACAAAGATTCATACCTTCACCTGTCGGCAAAGTCGGCAGTAAAAAGAGGTAGCCCGGTGGCGGGCGCGAACCAGCTTCATCCCGGCCAGCGTCGGCCGTTTGTTCACCTCGCAGAGAGTGAGCCATCCCGCGTCTGGTCTAGTCTAGCGCCAGAGGTGGAATGAGCTACCGCCAGACACATTACGCAGGCGACATGAACGCCCCTTTTATCTTTTACACTTGCCTCTCACAGTGACCTTGGATGGATGGATGCTATGAGCGTCTCCTTGATAAAGGGGCGGTGACATCTGTGCCACCAGGCTCGAAAAAAAAAAAACGCGCCATTGCAACAACCGTTCCATTCGGCGCGTTTCCAATACAAGTTTATTTCGTCAACGCTTTAACACACCGTGAGGTGGCGGTTTTAGCGTAAGCCTCGCTCATAGCATCCATCCATATCGATAAACAGCTTTCCGACGCTCGCCTGGCTGTCGCACCGCGTTCCCCGCTCGCCCTGTGAGAAGTAACGGCCAGGTTAGAGGGAAGACACGACGCGCGTAGTGTTTCTCTTCGCACTTCACGACGCTTTGAAGGAATGCATATCGAGTATCAGTGTTTTCTAATGTGCTTGTTGATGTCATCTTTGCGCGGGATTCACCATATGCGAAGTTCACGTAAATGTTAAGAACTTCAGCTACCGCAAGGGTTAAATCATGATCGTGGGCGTTTGTCATCGGCACGGAGATGTGCCAATAGGCGTCAACGTGAGCGCGATGCGTCCACATCAAGGGGTGCTCTATCTGCCAAACAACAGTAGGCATTGTACAAGCTCTCATATACCAGTGCACTATAAACAATAAACTACTTCTGTGACGACACGTTTCACTTTCGTGTTATACCGATTCATTTGACGGAGGGATCAACCAACCATCTTTTTTATTTCATCTACGAACGTCTGCCACGTCGTCAAGCTTTTTTCACGGTTTTCAAGCCATGAAGATACGGTTCCCTTAAGGAAGAGGCCTACATTGTTCAGCTGTCCGGTAGCATTCCAGCCATTAAACCGACTCGCCCGTTGGTAAAAGCTGAGCCATGCGTCGGCATCCTCCCCAGGTTGTCCGGCGAACGTTCGGGGCTCCATGTAGTGCTCCAATGGAATACTGGAAGCAGATGGCAGCTTGCCGTTCTTGTCGTCAGAGGCCATCGCAGGTGGCAGGCCAGCAATTCGTGGACTTCGGCGAAGCTCCACGTATTGCACCTCAGCGGTCGGTGCATCGTCGTTCGTCGGGGGCGCCCTTAACGTACCCAGCACCTTCCACCAAAAAGTGTTACGATGGGGTGTGTTTATTTACGAATGAAAGATGAAAGGGACGAAGGGTTGCCGCGCCGACCCCGAGTTGCTTCAACGACAGACGCACTTCGTTCTCCTCTTCCTTAATCTCCATTCTCGCTTCAGCATCACAATACCAACAAGTTTACTGAGTTCCCTAGGTGTGTGGTGTATAAGATTCCGCTTAGCTGCAGCCGCTTCTACGTAGGGCAAACTGGTCGCTGTGTTAGCCAGAAATTGATGGAACATAAGAGATTGCTAACCGGAGGCTCATCGTCCAATCCATAGGCGTGCGCAGGGTTCCCCATAAGGGGGGGGGGGGCAAGGGTTCATCGCAACGCCCCCCCCACCCTACTAAGTCAATGTATCAGGCAGATTTTGCGCCCCCCCCCCCCTCGTAGGTGACAAGAAGGTTCAATGTGCGGGGCAGATTTTGCGCCCCCCTTTAGGTGATTAGGGGGGGCGGCCGCCCCCCCTGCCCCCCTGTGCGCACGCCTATGATCCAGTCTATCTTTACATTTTTGAGAGTGCAAGTTCAAGTCAAAATTTTATTATTGCGCGATTTCGTACCGGCACAGGAATGAAGAAACGCGTTCCATGGTTGAAGTCTCGCATATCGATAACAGCGGATGTGCGTGCGTGAGATTAACCTGCATAAAGAATAAATCAAGTGTCTGAATATTTACCTCATGGTTCGCCTATTGCATAGGCGTGCGCAGATAAGTTTTCCTGACTTGTTTCTTCTCCGCCGTTGTGCGCCTTTTCAGTTGTTATTCCCTGTTGTGGTGTCTCTCTTGTGTCCGCGCTTGCACGCCCTGATTGTTAAACATGAATACTCAGCTCTCTGTTATTATAAGCCAGGGCTACCTATTAGCTCCGCTGTCTCTTTAGCATTGCACCTCCAGTCAAGCTGCGCCCGTTTCTTGGCTCATTTAATGCAAAATAATGCAGAACCTTTGGGCAAAATCGTGGCTTGGTGCATAACGTCACGTAGGTGACATTTAGCTGGCCGGTGCACAGACGAGCAGAAAGACAGACCCCGACGGCAATAAAACTAAGGATAATTTATTGGGGCTGGCTTGCGCCCGAAAGCAAGCTCAAACACACTGCTCGACGACAGCGAAAAAAGAAAGAGGCCAGAGGACCTGAACGGCGGCTGACAGAATGCCCGCCGGTGGGTGTGACGATCCCTTATCAATCCGTTTGTTGCAGCACATCCGGGCATCAAGCTGGCTTGCGGATACAGTTCAATACATACAAAACGCGGATAAAGAAAGCAATTAGATCAAGTCCGCTTCTTTTTCCAAACACGCGTGGCACTGCCCCTCCGGGAGACAGAGCATCGTCCGATGCTAAAAGAACACACTAGTCACAAAGAAAGGAAAATTGCTAGAAACTAATAAGAGCGCAGTGATGAAAATGTCTCTTAGTCTCCTATCGTTCAAAAAAGTCGCTTGGAGTCGCTTCGAGACACCATACATGTCATCGTTCGCGATGATCTGCGCTGCTGCTACCGGGTGCGCAACCAGAAACCTCATCACTCGCTGACGTCGTGCGGGACGAGGTACAGCAAGCGCTCACGACACTTCTTACCACCGAAACGGCCTCGGCTACACCGTCACGCATCCAGAAGCCAGGAGTTCACATCTACGCCACCGCTTTGAAAGCCCAATCAAGACCAACCGGCTGGCGACGAGAAACCTACGCGCCACAACATCGCATGCAAGCTGGTCCGCTACCGCCAGGCGCGCGGCAGCCCAACCGTTCAGCTACGTACCCGCCAACGGCACCACTTAACAATGACGTCTGGAGAACTCCAGATCAACGACCGCTTTGTTTACATTGCGGTGAGGCCGATCACCTTTTGCGACACTGTCCTTATCGCCTGATGGGCCTTCGCGGATACGACATCAACGCCCCACCACCCCTTCCCGGCCAACGACCCCGAGATATTGAGGCATACCAACGAGAGGCCGAAGACTCCGCCCCCCGTCGCTTAAGGTGACCGTCCCCCACCTCTCATTGCTCGCCATCGCCCTATAGTGGGAATTCGAAAGGCAGATCACCCAGTCCCCATAAGGGAAACTAACGCCAGCGACGTCAGGCTGTGACGCGCCGCTCTCGAGCGAAGACCGGGAAACCCTCCAGCGACCCCGACGCAATCAGATGACTCGACTGAAAGCACCGCTTCGACAAAGTCCGACACTACGACGATCAGAATGGATTCCGCAGAGCTTCCTCAAGATGCTTCCACCCGGCGCAGTCATTACTACGCGAAACGACATACTGCACAGTCGGTGACCAATCGAAATCGAAGCTGGACCTCAAATGCCGATTTGCAGGTCACCCTCGACGGACGTCCAGAAGCCGCGCTGGTCGACACTGGGGCCGACTACTCCGTCATTAGCGGACAATTTGTTAACCGACTTCAGAAATTGAAAACCATGTGGGACGGCCCGCAAATACGCACAGCAGGAGGCCACCTGATCACGCCTACCGGACGATGCACAGTGCGAGTGGCTGTTGACGGTCACAGCTACACTGTGAGCCTGTGATTCCTTAAACAGGAATGCTCTCGCGACCTGATCCTGGGGATGGACTTTCTGAAGGAAAACGGCGCAGTGATCGACTTCCAGACGAAAACCGTAACAGTGACAACACAGTCCGCAGCAGTACAGAGAAATCGTCACCGCGCCCCATTCACCATCCTCGACGACCAAGCAAGCATCCCGCCAAGTACAAGCGCCATGGCCCTCGTCGAAACCGATGTGCTATCAAGTGGTGATGTGATCGTGGAAGCGAACGTGCAGCTGCTTCTAGATCGCCACGTTTGCGTCGCGCGTGGGGTCGTCCAGCTACGTCAGGGCAGAGCAGCTGTGCTTATCACCAATTTCAGCGCGGAACATAGGCACCTCAACAAGGGCACAACGGTCGCTTTCTTGGAAGACTTAGCTGAAGTAAGGTACGCACTAGCGCTCTCTGACTTATCCCAAGAAGCGCCATCGATGGCTACCAATGAAACAAACTTTGACATTAACCCTGACCTGCCACAAGAAAAGCGGGAGCAGCTACGTCGCATCCTCTTGGATTACAGCGAATGTTTCGCAGTGTCAACAAGGATCCGACAAACGTCGTTAACGAAGGATAGCATAATTACAGACGAATCGCCGCGTCCTGTCCCTGCCGAAGTCCCTACCGCGTCTCAGCCCGGGAACGTGACGCAATCAAGGGACAAGTGGAAGAAATGCTCCACGACAACATTATACAGCCCTCGAAGAGCCCGTGGTCTTCACCCGCGGTGCTGGTGAAAAAGAAGGACGCTACCTTAGTTCTGTATCGATTATCGCCGCCTAAACAGCGTCACCAAGAAAGGCGTCTACCCGCTTCCGAGAATCGACGATACG
This sequence comes from Rhipicephalus sanguineus, assembly GCF_013339695.2. Classification (NCBI taxonomy): domain Eukaryota; kingdom Metazoa; phylum Arthropoda; class Arachnida; order Ixodida; family Ixodidae; genus Rhipicephalus; species Rhipicephalus sanguineus. The sequence goes on along the minus strand of NC_051178.1, from coordinate 4,828,891 downwards.
TTAGACCGACTCTGCGGCGCCAGGTATTTTTCGTCGATGGACTTCAGGAGTGACTACTGGCAGATCGAGATGGACGAGAGGGACCGTGAGAAGACCGCCTTCATCACGCCGGGTAGACTTTACGAGTTTAAGGTTACGCCGTTCAGCCTATGCTGAGCACCTGCGACATTTCAGCGTGTCATGGACACGGTACTGCCCGGGCAAAAATGGCAAGATGCCTCGTCTACCGTGACGACGTCATCGTTTCCGCACCCCCTTCTACGAGCATCTTCACAGGCTGCAGACCGTACTAGAGGCGAGCGATATAGGAGTCGGAACTCACTCTCAAACCGCAGAAATGTCATTTCGCCTATGAAGAGCTACTTTTTCTAAATACACGTGGCACTCTTGCAGCTCGTGCCGGTAAAAAAGTTTAGCTGTTTTGCCCTGATGTTCCGCTGTCTATGGATCGGCCATATCAAACTCGGCACACAAGTCCTACGACGCTCTGGTAAAACCCTGTAAAATGGGAATTCGTCGCACACAGAAGGCGGCGAATGCTTGTGAGCACGAGACAACGCTCGTGAAGCTAAAACGATGAAAGCTGCAGTCCTACTCTTCTCGCATTGTTTAACTTGTGAATAAAATTTTCTGAAATAATAGTTCAGTTGAGCCACTGATTCTGTGGCCAGCGGGGACATGGTTTCGTTCCATAAAGAAGGAAAAAAAGAAAATCAGATGAAAGTACCAGTAATCGTTTTCATCCCTTGTGCAGGCTAAGGCGCGGCCGCCGGCATGCTGCGCAGCGGCTCCCTGCTTGTCCTGGTGGCGGGGCTGGCGGTCTGCCTCGACCTTGAGAACCTCCAGAGGTCATCCCACTTCCCCGGCTCCGGCGGCGCCTCTCCTCAGCAGGGCCAGCAGCACCACTACGGCGTCACCAAGCGGACCTCTGTTCCCCGGAGGGACCCCGAGGAGCTCCACAGGCGGCCCCTTGTGGCGCCCTCCAGCAGCAGCCCAGAAGAGAGACTCTACTACCGGCTCCTTTCCAGCCGCATGGCTCGGCTGCTCCCCGCGCTCTTGGGCGAACAGCAGCAGAAGCAGTACGCCGGAGAGACTCCCATGGTCGGTGCGTCCTCCTTCTTCGACGACGACGACGACGACAGCCGCAATGCTGGTCGCGCAACCAGCCACGTGGCAGATGAGGACGCCGGAGAGGAGGGGCAGGGAGACGAGCAAGAGGCCGACCAAGTGATGATGTACCTGCCCAAGAGACGCGTAGTGCACTCCACGGCGGGAAGGCTGCAGGAGCCGCGATTCGGTGAGAGACGGTCAATTAGGAAAACGCTTAGCTTGTTGCCAGCTCCTTCATGTGATGAAATGAATGGGAACAGGACAAACGTTCCTATTGGGACATCCACACCGCAACTCGTCAATTGAACGATCTCTGTGGTGAGCGATGTAACTAATATATGACAGAAAAAGTTAATAATTGTTGTGGTTTAACGTCCCAAAACCACAATATGTTTATGAGAGACGCCGTAGCGGAGGGCTCCGAAGATATGACCACCTGGGGTTCTTTAACGTGCACCTAAATCCAAGGACACGGGCCTCTAGCACTTTCGCCTCCATCGAAAATGCGGCCGCCGCGGCAGGGATTCGATCCCGCGACGAGCACTTTAACCACTAATCAACCGTGGCGAGTGACAGCAAAATTTGACAATGACAATGGTGGTCTAATGGTAAGGGTGCTCGAGTGCTGAGCCGAAGGGTGCGGGATCAGATCCCGGCCATGGCGGCCGCATTTCCAACTGAGCCGAAGATGCTTGAGGCCTGTTTACGTAGATTTCAGTGCACGTTAAGGAAACCCTAGGTGGTCTAAATTTCCGGAGTCCTCCACTACGGCCTCTCTCACATTCAAATCGTGGTTTTGGACGTAAACACCAGCAATTAGTATTAACATAGTGAAAATGCCTGCCAAGTGCAGACTACAGCGCGATATCAACAGTGGGTATTTGGAATTCGTAGTAATCTGGCAGGAATGAAAGCGTCCGCCGTCTTGGTAACAGCGTAACCCTACTTGATAAGCAGCTGAACATTAATAGGCACACTGTCCTTTCCGCAGGGTAGTATACAATTATAAATACTGCAGATTTCTTTTTGCAACAAAAAGGTATTGGGCAGCAAAAGATACCTCACCGAGCAGCTTCACGAGGCAGCTGTCCATGCGTTTACAAAAGTAGGAACCACGAAAGGCGCGTAAAATGAGCGCGCACGAAACATACAATCGTACAAGCCACTTCATCAAGCTCACAGAAGACTCATTTTAACCTTGCAAGAAGCAAAATTAAAATGCACCTTAGTAAAGCACTTTGTTGTTGAATCTAACATTCAATAATCAGCGTCATCTTTCAGCGATCATCAGCATCGCTAATCATTGCGCTGACAATGCCACGCCAGCGGCGGAATGCAATTAGGAATAATATTGTCACGTGGTCGTGAAAATGAAGAAGGAGACAAGAATACTGGAAAATATGAAACTCTTTATTTGGATCAACCCGTGCCCGGAAAATGAAAGTTCAAGATACAAGCGATACACGCTGTGTGAACTGATAGCAGTCGTCGGCCATCGAGTAATCTGCGACGCGGTGAAGCGTGTCGGTATGTACACATGTGCTATCGAAGGTTCCAGCGTTATCGCTTGTCGCCGCGTGCACCCAAGGATAAACTCTAATGTCCGCGTTGTGCGCGTAATATTATCGGAAGGTTCTAAAATAATCTGGCCAGGGTGTCGGAACGAAACGTTTTTCGTTTCGGTTTTAGTTTCGTTGCACCGCAAAAAGTTCCGTTCCGTTTCTGTTCCGGATTGAAAAAAAAAGTGCCGTAATGGTTCGTAACGGCTTTTTTTTTGTATGCAAAAATTAGAAGTAAAGGCAATCATGAAAAACATTGGATTTGTGATGTAGTTACTTGCCCTCCTCTTAAGAAAGTGCGACAAGGGTAAAACACGTTCTTCAGAGGAGTGGAAGTAACTGTACCACGAATTCCTACCAACTAGCACAAACCAGTATTAATTTCAAAGAGTATTTATTTCCTGAAAAGACAAACACAATTTTTTTAGTGGGCTCAGTGCTTTCTGTCAAGCGAGTGAGCACGATCTCAGAAGCAGCACGTCAATGCGTGTACTCTCTGATGTGCGAGACCGCTGCTCTGATAGAAAGATAGCCAGGCCTGCGCGAAATACGCAGCACAGTCACAGCGAAAGCTGGAAGAGCGGACTTTGTAGATACCATTGTAGAATCTTTTGGGGCAACTAATACAAGTACACATGCAAGGTACCCACTACGCCATAAATCATCACAATTTTTCTGAAGTAGCGAAGTTCCCAATATGCCATTTTTCGTCATTCTTGTGAGACTCGTGGTACCCGCTGCACATCTGTAAGGCATTATGAGCACTTCGTGCTGTGGCTGATGATCAAGTATTATGGCTGGGAACTTTGCAGAGGGTGGGAAGCAGTGTTGCGGAATGGGCGCCTCCATTCCATTCCAATTCCAGTCTGGCGAATTAGAACTTGCCGCAATTCCATTCCTTTCAATTTCTCGAAATGAAAAAAATTAGCCCATTCTCACTCCAGTAATGTCCTAGGAGTTCAATTCCATCCTTGTAATTCCTCAACGTAGGAAAGGCTCCTTGATAGTTTTATCGACTTAAGACTGAACGCCCCATAAAGCTGATGTCATCAGATGCATAAAGAACTGAAACAGCACGCATAATACGTTACCAAGGCCGAGGGATAGTAGCTTGGTGACATATCTCGTGCAGTACAACCACCCTACTAATTCCCATAGGGGCAGTTCTCCCGCTACCTATAGTATTTGCATGGTCAGCGTGTTTGAACGAATGGTGGTGTTTTAATATTGTTTAAGCCTAAATGTGCTAATGCTAAAATGACGACATAGCCTATTTGTTTGCTGACAAAAGTAGTATTCAAGAAGGCTAAGCAGTTGTGCCACGCGTATGGAGCGGTCGGGAATAGTGTGAGCGCTGACTGTGTAGTTCATCTTCATCTGTACAGGAACCATTGTAATCATCATCGTTTGTCACGCGGGCTGCGCCGCTTTGGGCTCACGCCGTTACTACATTGAAAGATGACCTTTCGATCACCGTACTCGACGTCGTCTCATAAGTCGTGGAGGTGCTGTGGTTCCCACGACCTCTTGCTCTACCGGTCACCCCTTGAGCTCCGAGGTGTCAGCGCTCACAATAAGGAGAAAACTAAGATTTGGTTAATGGGGAAGAAAACCCTCTAGATCTGCTGGTATTAATCGGAAGAGTGTACCGCTCGGGCACCTTGTGCCTTTGCATCGAATACGGAACGCTGGGCCGCACTAGTCAGCACTTACGCTTGTCAAGCGCACCTCGCAAGCACGGATGGGGTGAGGACAACTTTCTGGGTTCACCTGTGCACAGGTATGATATGTCTTCCTTGTCGCAAAGGTTATTTACGTGTGTCAGGTACTAAACTGCTCGTGAGATAAAGATCAGGCTGTGCATAGAGTATTCGCCACTTTCGTGTGGGGGTATCAATGGGAACCAACGCGCAGAAATCATTTGTTTTCTCCCTTCTGTATTTGCTGAGATAGTGCATTTGTTTGTACACTAACTTATGCCTCGGTTTCTGGTAGGCGCGTTGCATAAAAATGTACCGTGCTTGTAATTAGCGAAGCCATTGAAAAAATACTGCATTATTGTTAATTTCGAGGCTCTGACTTACTAATGTTTGAAGTTTGAAAAGCAGGACGTAGACGTGCTCTATTTTCGGAAAAAGACGTAATGCTATTCCCATTCCATGCCATGCAAAAGGCGCCTAATTCCATTCCTCCAAGAGTTGTCCCCATTTCATTCCGGGATCGGGAAAATGTGGAATGATTCCAGAGTGATTCAAATTCGGGTGGGGCAACTCCGCAACACTGGTGGGAAGCATTAAAGCAGGCCTTAAAGTCTCCGTTCACGGGAGGGGAGGGGGGGGGGGGCTCAGAGGGTGGCGACCTACATACATACATACACACATACATACAGCCCCTTCTAAAGAAATGGAAGCCCCCCCCCCCCCCCAAGCTCCCCGTGACTTTAAGCCCTGCATTAAAGCACACACTCTTTGCGCTATTAGCATTGTCTGATGATTGGATGTTATTTTCCTTTTCTGCCACGCTATATTACATTGTTAACGCGATTCCTTGCCCGACATGACACCTGTATAGGGTGTTTTTGTGAAAGCGTTACAAGCACCCGCGTGGCACTTGAAGACTCGACTGCCACACAGACGGCGCCGGTTAAAATCCCATCCGATCCTAGAAATTTGTTTCTCATTTAATTTTTTCTTATACCACGCGATAGCGGTCACGGACAACGGCCGCGGCGGACAACTATGGTGCCAAAGTCACTGTTGTGTTTCATAACAGGTTTCGCTGTAACAAACTTCAGCGCCGACAATGCCCCCTGCATTTTGGCCTGCGTGACAGGCGCGCGAAAGTCAACTTGAGTTAATATAAACATAGCTGGTTGCCACTGTTTTAGTTTTTCGCACAATTTGAACATATCTTTGCTTTGGAATTCCTGCCTGAGGTTCGCGCTAATACTGTACCCTGAGATATGCATAACTGCTCACGTTGCATGAGCTCTGTTGTACCGGATTGCGAAGTTTTCTCGTGAACCGAAAAGCGATTGAAAAAAATTTGGTTTCACTCCGGAACGAAATAATAAATAAAGTTTCGGTTACGTTTTCGTTCCGGTCAAAAATATAGTTTCTTTTTTCGTTTTTCGGTTTCGGCTTTCGTTCCGTTCCGACACCCTGAATCTGGCAGGTTCCCACTCTCTCGGGCGTGGTTTGCGCATGGCCGTAGTTACGCGCGTAGGGGCATAACAATTATAAAAAAGGAGCGCGTGTGGCAATACCTTACCGCCGGTATTAATTAATCTGAGCAAAAACTATGCATAAGAATGGAAACTTGAGCGAGTTGGTAGGCGTTCATCCTTGGTTGGAACAGCGCAAAAAAAAAAAGGAAAGTGAAAGAAACTAGGCATCCATTCTGCACAAATTGATGTTAAGATCATCTGGATTCATAACATCGTAAAATACCATATATTTATAGAAGTTCATTGCAGAATTCTGAATTTCTTGCAAATCACTCGCAGACATCCCTTTAGTCCTTTGACGAATTGTTCCGCATGATCACTGCACATGATTTCCATTTAGATATTCGATTATTGATTCGTGTTCTATACAAATTGTGCGCTCTATTTATAAATATTACGCTCAAACGGATTTGTTTTATTTGATTATATCTGCAAAGTAGTTCAAGCCCAATTTGGGCCCTAGCAAAAGGGGCAAATGTGCACTAAAAAGGCAATACATAAAACATATTCACATACAGTGCTTCGAAAACAGAAAAAAGACTGATTGCCTAATTCCTACAGCCAAGTAAAATGAATGCAGTTAAGTACAGCAAAGATAATGCAAAGAAGATATAAGGCAAGATGCAGAATATTATAATATAACCTAACATGAATCCTGAAGATTTTAGAATGCCTGTGTACATTGTAGTGATGACAGAGCTAAGGAATTTTACTAGTTAATTTTGCACGGGAAAAACGAGAACTTGGAAAGGTTAGTTCTGGTGCTATACGGTGTTAGCCATCCTGATGCCGGTGCCTTATATTTGGTGACGTCAGCGGTGTTAGGTAAGGTGTAAGAAGGTTTATTTGGTCAATTTTTCGTCGTAATTGTAAGGATTTTATTTCATATAGATTCATTAGTTGAGTCGAGGAGTCAGTTTGACGACATTTAGAATACATACATCTTACTGATTTTCGTTTTATCATCTTCAATGTTTTGATGTTCATATCAGTATAAGAGTCCCAGGCGATGAATGCGTACTCGATAATGTAAACATTTCGACAGAACTCTGTCTGGCTGGGTGGAATATTTAGGAGGTTGATATGGCTCCAGCCAAGTTTAAGAGAGCCCGACGTTTCGGGACCGATTCGGTCCCTTCCTCAGGGGTTGACTGGTTTGGTCATGGAAGCTTCTCCCCGACTTGTTCCACCGCGGCTCCGGATTTCGCTTTCCCTCACGTTTCGAAGGCCGTGAACGTAAACCGAGGGCATTGTTCCCAGGGACCGGTTCACATTTGCCGGCGTGTTTTGAATGTGCCACGACTCGAGCAAGAGCCTCCTTCCCAGATTCCTTTCTGTTTCCAGAACAGAAGCGCCGTCGAAGTCGATCTTATGGTCGTGCTTTTCACAGTACTCTGCAAGAGCGCTGCGTTGCATTTCCATCTTCCTGACGTTGTTCTTATGTTGGCGCATTCTTTCTCGGAAGCACTTGCTCTCGCCTTAAACTTGGCTGGAGCCATATCAACCTCCTAAAGTACTCGATAATGTGCCTCATAATGGATCAATTGACTAACAGTTTGACGTCAGGTAGTGCGTGTTTTACCTTGTGCCGCTAAGCCGTAGCTTACGAAAGGCGTATGTGCAAATGTTCGAAATGTGAGCGTTCCAACTTATTGTATAAATTATCCTGGCGCTAAAGTGTTTGTAATGCGTTACCTTCGTTAGTCGTTTTGATGGAAAACTATATGGAAAAAATAAAATGTCTTTCTTTCTCATCTATTTCAAAATACCGTTTTTTTCAGCATTAAGTTGCAGCTTCCACTCTTGGCACAGCATATGTATTGCCACGCCCACGTCTTGTTTTATTTTGATGTATTCGGTTTGACCAGCAAGCTCGGTTGCCAACACTCGACGCTGACCGAGCCACAGTGTCCGAGAAGCTTCGCGATTGTAGTAAATCGCTTTGTTAAGATTGCGCGCAGGACGCGAATAGTCTAGATTATTCCAGAGTTTGCGCGACCACCAGTGATAACAGTGGAAAGTTCGATGCGTGATGTATAAAAGACGGCGCATCCCAGCCATGGAGGAGTTCTTCGACGGCCACTGCTATCAGTGTACACAGGTGTCCACTGTTCAAGGGAAGACCGGAGCGCGTGTCGCCTGCTCGGCGGCCGGCGGCGGCAACTAGTTTCGCGCAGGAGCAGTGAGCGCTGTGGGCGGCACTCGTTTTTCGTCTGCTACAGTTGCGGCCGCGCTTCGGCTCGTCGCGAAGCGCTGCTAAGGTCGCACCATCTTGAAAATAGCCGCTTTCCTTCGAACGTGAAGGAAAATGACGGGAATGATTTATAATCAGACAAGTGTCACCTGACACATCAGCAGGATTGACCCTGCCGTCTTTCATTTGCTTTCTCGTTAGATAACGCATTTTTGCTTCGAGGAAGCATTTCTTTGTGCGTCAATTGCGGTGATTCCACGATGGCTCGAGCGCCACATGATGAAAGGCAGCGTGTTGTTGAACTGTGGCCAGGAAATTACAGTCAACGCGCTATTGCAAAACTAACGCACAGACCACTTAAAACAGAGAACAGAATTGTTCAAGCGTACAAAGTCGACCGACGGATAAAGGACGCTCCTCGGAAGCCACGGCGTCGAGCCACGAGCCACGCGGAAGACCTTGCCATCGTAGCTGCTGTGGGCGACAGGCCTAGGTCTTCTGCTCTGGAGATTAAGGTAACCCTTGGACTGAACGCTTCGAAGACCACTGTGAAGCGCTGCCCATACCAGGCACGTCTGAAAAGCCAAACAGCGGCACAGAAGGTCCTCGCCGCATCACCAACAAGGACAAGCGACTTCAGTTTGCCCAGCGCCGCGCAGGCTGGATTCAGCAGGACTGGAAGAAGGTCATCTTTACGGACGAGGCGACTTTCACGACCTGTTGGGACCAGAAGAGGCGCATTTGGCGCCCTGACTGCACTCGGTAATATACGCCTGTACTATATAGTAGCTCCTTGAACGAAGCTTTGTTTCAACTATAGATGGTTAGAAACATATGTATGGTGCTCTGAATACCATAAAAAAATATGCAGCATCATTTATAGAACACTACCTCTTACGCAGAGCCTATGACGGTAGATAATATAGAAAAACTGCTCTCAAGTAACTGATATTTGAAGAGTAGATTTAATAACACATGGACGATATTTTCTGGTAGCAACATACAATGGTAGCTAATATATACCAATGATATCAGCGATGACACATTACGTTGCATTTCAGGGGTCTCTTATGTCGCAAATATAACAAACCTTGAAGAGCAGTGTCAGTTATTTCGCTTAGAGTTTTATGAAGATATATGTAGTTTCATTACTTGGAAGGCTTTGCATGGCACCCGCTGGACGCTAGATGTCGGAGAAACAGTGAATGAGGCGATGCAGCGTCGAACACACAATAACAGCGTTTCTTTGCATTAAATAGAGTAACATATTCGCAGTCTAATTAGTAGAAGCATTATTTGCATTGCCTGACATCGTGCAGTACAGATCATTATTTTATACTTCAGCTACAGGTCAGAATACGTCCAGCGGCTCGCTGCAAGTGGAAGGACCGTCGTAAGCGTGTGGGGCTGCATCACGAAAGAGGGCCTCGGGCCTCTGGTCAGGCTGGAAGGTAAATTCACGGCTGACAAGTACTGCAACATCATCGAGCAAGCTGCACTCCCCCATGCTGCGAATGGCGCTTCCCAGCCACATGACTTCGTATTCCAGCATGACAACTCCCCTGTGCATACTGCAAAAAAAGTTACGTCCCTTCTGCAGCCTTACCAAGTCCTTACTAAGTCAATGCCTGCATGGGCTCTCCGCGGACAGGCTCTGGAGTGCTGTCAAGGCCGAATGGGAGCGTCTGAAGCAAGATGCATCATCTTGTGAATCGTTGTACGCATCCCTTCCTTCTCGAATGGACGCAGTACTAGAGGCAAACGGCGACGTGACCCGATATTGAACAACGTGCACGCGCGGAATATGCTTTTGTTTTTTTTTTCATGCCCAAGAAAATGACGGGAGTTTTTGAGGACGCATTTGATCCCATTTCGTAATAAAAACGTTATAGCAAGCAGCATTCTGAGCGCGTACCCTTAAATGCCTGCCGTAATAACAAAGGCACGTTTGTCCCCGGTAATAACCTGAAGCTTCAAAACACTTTTTCGTGCTGCTAACTTCAGCATCTATTCGTTCCTAAAGTCTCTACAACTGTAGGAGCGCAACACGTTACACACACCAATACATTTGCCCATTGTGTTTATCAGTGTGAATTCCATAAAACGCTGGTTAAAGGCGCTTGTAAATTCTTTGTTCAGTCTACGCACTGCAGCGGCTCGAATCTTCATTAGTGCACATGAAATACGCACTCCACAAGCAAAAATATTCTTTATATAGCTACGCTAGAAAGAGACGTCCATAAAAAAGTCACGTTTCTTTAAACGTCAAAGATATCAATGAGGTAGTATTTTACCTCGCCTAATTCACTTTCAGCTTTGCGACGGCTTTCCATCTGAGCTTGACCATGCAGTCCGCGGCCAACTTTGAGAGCGCGTGGACGGCTGGCTTCGCGGCGATCCGAAACGCCGCAACAGACCGTAGCAGACGGCAAACGAGTGCCGCCCACACAACGCTCACTGCTCCTGCGCGAAACTAGTTGTCGCCGCCGGCCGCCGGTGGCGCCAAGCAGACGACACGCGCTCCGGTGTTCCCTTTAACAGTGGACGCCTGTGTACAGTATGTATCGCTGTAGTGTCTTTTCGTTTCCCGGCCACAAGTTCGGCCAAATAAAGAGTTTCATCTTCGCCACGCTGACTGCCGCCTTCGTCGATGTCACGACCCCGTGACAATATATGTGGCGTTTTTATTGCCAATTATATGGACAGTCTCGGCTGGAAAATGTCCGTCCCTGTCGCCGTCATTCACCGTATATGTATAAGTATGTATATATATAGAAAGGCCACAAAGAAAAATAAGAAATTCTTTCCGACGCACGGAATCGAACGGGCGACCTCGCGCTTTGCAGCCCGCCGCGTTAGACGTTAGGCCACGACAGCACCGTCTCTCAGCCTGCTAACGGCGAGCTATTTATATTTACCATGTAATTCAGCATGCTTTCTTAGTGGCCACATAGATGGCGCGACGTGCGCGCGTGTTGCGCGCTTTAAAGATCGTCGCCCCGCCCCTGCGAACGCCGTTGCTGTTCGCTCTACAGGGCGTCGTCACTTTCGTGCGCTTATCCCAAGGAAAGAAGGGGCGGCCGGTGAGGTGCTTCGCTTCGCTCGCTGCAGCGGCCGCGTTTGCGAAAGGAGCGCGCTGTTCGAACAGAAATAAGTAACAAATGTGACAATTAGTTCGCGCTCGTCTTATGTGTACTTGTTCGTTTGTTTCGTGCGTCCTGCTTTATGTTTGAGCAGTGCGCTTCAAGTGCCGAGCTGTGACGCATTAGTTGGCGCTCGTCCTGTGTGCGTTCTTTTCGTGCGTCCTTTGGGCTCGAGCGACGCACTGGCAATTTCGAGCTGCTTTCCGTTCTTCGCGTTACATTACAATTTATTGCTATCGCAATCATTGCTTCGCCGTTGCGGCGAAACTGACTTTTTTTTTTCAAAAAGGCAAATTCAGAAAGTGAAACTCTGCTAAATTTCATGGAAACGTAAAGCGCGCTTAAGTATCTTTAACTTCTAAAACAGTTGGAATTCAAAAAGGCAATTCCCGATTGTAACGTGAACTCAAAAAGGCAGTTTCTAATCAAAAGTGAGCCAAATGCTTGATCTGTTTCAATTAAACTGAGCCACATTCATTAAACCAGCGCTGCGCCAACAATCGTGACCAAAACAACCAAAATGATCTCATCCAATTTGTTCCATTTGTGTCCTCGTTGTTTGGCTATCGTGTTTACGTTTCACAATTAGTTTTTTTAGGTCGAGTTGACACTTACGGAGGGACATGATGTTGTAGGGCAAGACTCGAATATAAATAGCAAGACGCCGAATTTACTGCTTCTTTTTGCCTCTTGGTATTTCTTTTTGAGGTTAGCGCTACAGTATCATGTCGTTCTTGCGCTCCAAGACGGTATAATTGAAGTAAAAGGTACATGAAATGAAGATATTGGGCGCCGATCTATTCCTTGAAGACGAAGAAGTGATCCGAAACGGCACGGCACAAAACGAGCTCAGAAGAATAGCTGGAGCACTTTCAAGACCCTAAATAGATGCCAACAACAAGAAAACGATGCCACCAGTCCAGAATAGGGTGCCTTTTGCCATAAAGCGTCACTCGCTCTTCACGTCTAGTTATCGCCATTACGCGCATGCGACGAAGGATGGAACCGACGGAAGCACAATGAGGATGTTAATTTTATCGCAACATATTCCTACATCGTACATTCCAATCGTTTTACACTTCTTTTACGAGATAATTCAAGCCCAAATGAAGTATTCCAATGTATAAATACAAAGTTTAATCCTGTTTACCGACGATAGTGGGCTATATAGATTTTAGTCACAATATAGATTTGACTTATTTAGGGGACAGTAACACACTGGCAAAAAATTGTTCGAGCAGGCCTGACCATATTTGCAGTAGCAAAAAAAGTGCGTTTTTCTCAGTTTCAGTAAAGTGCATTTGGCTCTTTTAGAAAAAAATCGCCGCATATTGTAAAGGTTAGTAGTGAGCAAAGCTTGATCATCCTGACTTTTAATTTCATTAAACAGCAAGCAGCCGTGCGCGACAAGTCAAATCTGAACTGATTAATTATATTACCTCGACAATATGATTGATGTATAATAAAAACAGCAGTGGAGCTTGTACGTTTCCTTCCGTGACTCGGGATTTCACAGGCGAATGTGGTGAAAAATGATTATGAATACTGTAAAGGTGTTTATTGGACTGCACACGGAGCAGCGCAATGACGACCGACAAGGCGGAGCACGGACTCCCAGTACGAGCGGAGTTTTTAGAAAAAAACCAAACAGGACGACGCACCGGAAGAGGCTGGAGAGGACGACCCACTGCAGCGTTCCAAGTCTTCGCTACAATTATCTCAGGTACGAAAATAGAGCCGCCTGGCAACCTAACAGCCTGTGACTATCTGCGGGCCATGACGCTCCACGTTGACACTGTCGCGCCCTCGACGACGCATGTCCGAAGATTGTTCAGCGGGTTTGATCAAGTAGTTAACCGGGGATGTACGTTCGACGACACGGTAGAGGGCTTTCGTAGTCGTGCAGTTGTTTTGAAGAGAGACCAGTCGCAGTGGTTTGGACCGAGAGCCATACCAGCACTGCAGGAAGGAACGTGGGCTCACAAGCGGTGGTGCCACCGCGAATGCTCTTCTGCCGCTTTTTGTGATGCGTAGTAAAGTTCCAGGCAAGATCGCGACTCTCTTCAGCAAGTCTGCCTTTGGCAGAAATAGGCGTACACTCAGATTGATCCGATGTGTATGGAAGGAGTGTGTCGATTGTGTGCGACGGGTGCCGGCCGTACGATACGAAGGGTGGCAAACCAGTAGTGCTCCGAGGGGGGTGGTATTGTAGGCGCAGGTGAAGAGGGCAGAATGGCATCCTAATTTGTGCGGTCGGCGACGAAGTGCCTCTAGGGCATGTCGCCTACCGTACGGTTGAGGCACACAGTGAGGCCAGTCTCTGCGGGTGATGAGCAGTGGTTTTCCGGTGACCAACGTGGCACTCTTTGAGAATGGCTTCGACGACTTCCGGCAAGAAGACACGGCCTCGATCGCTGAGCAGCTCTTGGGGTGGACCGTGACCAAGTATGAATCGGTGGAGCAGGAAGGAGGCAACATGGCGCGTTCTATCCGGTTGGAGGGCGGCAGTTTCGGCGTATCGTGTGAGATGGTCAACAGCAACGATAGCTCAGCAGTTACCAGCCGACGGCAGAGAAAGTGGCCCATAGAAATCGATGCCAACGCGCCCAAATGGCCGGTTAGGGCAAGGTGAAGGTTGCAGACCTGGTGGCGAGAGATCCGGTGAAGATTTCTGGCACTGATAGTCGAGGCAGGAGCGAATGAACTTCCGCACGTAGCCGTGCATCCTTCGCCAAGCGTATCGTTGTCGAATGTGGTGGTAAATTTTGTATACTACAGAGTGTGCACACTGCGGATCAGGTGGAACGACTCACATATTTCAAAAGTCAGTCTGCGGAGCACTGTTCAGTCAGTCAGTCTGTGGAGCAATGGCGAAATGGGAGACTAGACGCAACGCCGAGTGGTTGGTGTTGCCGACGGATCAGTGAGCATGTCTATCAGCGAGGCGATCCACTGATACTTGCACTGTTCGGTAGCAGTGGTGAGAAGGTCGATGGAAGAAACAGCAAGGTGAGATACACACTAAAAAATTTGTCAACCATAATGGTTTAATCGGCGTGTCCCCAGGTGAACACACTTCGCCACCTAGTGGGTGCCTAAAAAAGGAGTGGTAATAAGGGGTGCAAAGGTCAGCACCCCTAAGGAAAGTTGCGCAGCATAAAAATTTTAGAGGGTGTAGTGGTTCCACCCTTACCAAGGGGTGCTATTTGATACCAACATCCTATGAAATAGAAGGTGGATAGGTGCTTTAAAATATTTTAAGCGCTCGTCGTGTTACGCTTTTATTGCTTCACCCAAAGAGCAAGAACCTTGGATTGATGCACAACAGCAAATGTATCCAAAAAGGTAGGATGCTCAAGTCTGCAGACCATGCCGGGTGACAGGCCGTATGCTAGCAAATGATATTCGGATTGATGTACCCATAAAACAAGCTACATTGTGAAAACTATGCCTACTTGTACACCCATGCCATTTGTGATGTGCTACATAAGTTTATTTATTTATTTATTTACCCACACTGCATTCAAAATTAGGACTAAGCATGTATTGGACGTTATAAAATGCTAGAAAACAAGCAAAAAATACAAAAACACCACAAAGTATACAAGGAGGAGAACAATAATAAAAATAAAGTCCAGTACTCACGGATTGAAACAGGACAATTTAGGGCTAAGCAACGCACATACTTTCGTTGCCACCATCTTCAGTTCGGGTCATATCGGCATAATTGCGACTCGAACACGTAGATAAGAGCCAATATTATCTTTAGAGATCAGATTTGTCCCGACATAGGGTTATCATCTCGAGCAAGTGCGAGTGCCAGTCGTATTACTAAAAAATATAATGACTCAATTGAATCCGTGAGTAGTGTACTTTACACGAACTTTAAGATGTTCTTTAGTTGCAACTATGAAATATTTAAGCGGTAGTGAGGGAATGCTACCAGAGAGGGAATCCTAAAGCATGTGTAAAAAAGCTGTATGAGCAAACAAAGGTGTTGCGTTGAACACGTGGACAACAACTTTCCTTAGCAAATATGTTGAGGTTACTGTCAGAAATGCCCGAGGGGAAGTTAACATCATGTACAAAATTTTAGAACTTGGATTTTGTATCGCGAGAGTAATGACTTGATGTTTCATGATTGTAGGGCGAGAGTCGGTGAGAAGTTGCGGCTGTAGCTGTGGAAAATGCAACGGATAGGTTTTCGCTGAATATTATCGGGCGAACTTATTTGACAGTGTTTGTATGTGAACCAGACCAGAGATGCATATTCGAGAACAGGGCGAATGAGCGATCTGCACAAAAAAAGCTGTTTAGTATCGCGAGGGGCCTTCCGTAAAGTGCAACGCAAATAACCTAATATTTGAGAGCTTTGCTGTTTATATAATCAACTTCGTTGGCCCGAGAAAGGTGTTGTGATAATATGACTCCTAAATATTTGTACTGCGGAACTCCATTAAGTTGGCTGCCATCTAGAAAACAAGCAAAACACACGGGGTATCGTCTATTGGTAAAACGAACTACGAAGTTCACCAATCATATTCTTTATGTCAAACAAAAAACAGTATTTGGTATTAGATCACTCATCAAATCTCGTCTTTTTTTTTCACTTTAAGCCTTATTGTCTTTATACTTTGCCTTCATACATCGTCACATCACCTATGGCATTATATCATGGGAAAATACATATAACACTCATATTTCGTCCGTACAGCACATTGAGAACCAGGCCATTCCCATTATTACCAACCGTTCATTTTATTGTAATGCTACCCCACTCCTTCAGGCTAACTGTATTCTTACCTTGTCTGGCTTGTTTAATTTTCACTTAATCATAATGTTATTTAAACAACTTAACAAACAGCTTGTGTGTGATTTAATCGATGCTAGTTTACTCACTAACACCAATAGCACCAGATTCGCCCACAGTCACCACCTCCTTTTACCTAAATGTAGTACTAACTATGCCAAAATGACGTCCGCCTTCGCGGTCAATAAATAGTGGAATAACCTGTCCTATACATTAAAATCATAACTAGGTTGACAACGATAATTATTTCTTATGTAAACGGGCATGAAATTGGAAAGCTTTTGCAAATTTAGGTTTTTGTCTTACGGCGTGGTTATATAACTTATTACTACGTTCTTGTGTCGCTTTCAGGATGCTTGTTTTATTGCGATAGCAATTATATGGACAGTCTCGGCTGGATTTTGCCGTCGCCGTCATGCACCGTATATGTATAAGTATGTATATATATATGAAAGGCCCAAAGAAAAATAATTCAGAAAAAGGCTTCCAAAGCGCGGAATGGAACCAGAGACCTCTTGCTCCGCAGCCAGTGGCGCTAACCACTACGCCACGGAACGCAGGTCCGCCACGTAGCTAACGGCGAGCGTTATATACACACCCTTTACCGCTGGACGGACTCAGAGACGGCCTGCGCTTATAAGCGTTTCTTCATTACCAGCGAGATGGCGCTAGGAGCGCGACGGGCGCATTTCAAAGTCGTCGGCGAGCTCGCTCGCTTCTTCTTATATTTGCGCAGGCAGAACCTTGGCCTTCCGCTGTCTGCTCGTGCGCTTTTCTCGTGGTGAGGGTAAGAGGGATGTTTCAAGTTTTCACCGTGATGTCCGCGCTCATGTTACGGAGCGTACGAAAGTCACTCGAGCTCAAGAGACGCCGCTAAACGAACAAACAGAAGATGAGCGCGAACTATTAACTGTCACAGCTCGATACTTGAAGCACCCTAGTTTCCTTCGCTGCTTCGGCCGCCTTTGCAACACGAGCGCTGTTGAAACTGACAGTATCCATTGGCGAGCCTCACTTCGTATAGCATTAGTTTCTTGCTATCGCATTCATTGCTTCGCCCTTGCGGCGAAACTGTGATTTTTTTGTTTATTTGTTGTTCTTTTTCGTACCTTCACTGTTCATTTTCACTTGTGTTGCGTATTTCACATGCTGTTATAATTATTCCTTTTAATGTTATTGTTTACCGAGGGTCCCACTGCAGTCGCTTGACTTTTGGACCCTCGTCTGCATACTAATATCTACGAATTTGGTATTTTGAATGAATAAACTGAACTGAACTGACTATTTTAGCACAATTAGTGTTCATTTCCCACATTTAACACCAGTCGTTAAAACTATCAGTGGTTGCGCTAGACGGTAATGATCATCAACGGAATTTAGATTCATAGGTAACGCAGTAATATGCGTAGTCGGGTTTTAGATGAGGGGCTATGAAGTAAATCATTATTGTACAGTAAAAATAATAAAAGGTCTAGTACGGATTCCCGAACAACGCCAGAAGCGACGTCAACGGGAGAGGATTTCTTTGAATTCATGAAATAAATTCTTAGCCAGAAAGAAGAAAACTGGCTATCCAAGAAACTGGCTAACCAAGGTTATTGAGAATGATGTTTAGTTCTAACAGTAGCTTAGAATGAATCACAGGGTCAAAAGCTTTAGAGAAATCAATAAAAATGGCATCTATTGGGTTACCCACAACGGAATTATAAACGACGTCATGAACGAAATCGATTAATTGCGTTACAGTGGTGTAACTGCGACGGAAACCTTCCTGAGCTGACGTTAGCATAGTGTCACGGGGTCGTGACGTCGACGAAGACCGCAGGCGACGTGTCCGAGATGAAAGTCTTTATTTGGCCGAACTTGTGGCCGAGAAACGGAAAGGTAATTTACAGCAATACACACTTTATGCGCTGATAGCGGCGAACAGAGCGTCCACCGTCGATCAACTGACAAGCGATGAAGCGCGTCGGCATTTAAACATGCGCCGTCGAATATTCCAGCGTTATCGCTGGCTGTCGTGCAAATTCTAGAATAAGCTCGAGTGTGCGCGTCTTGCGCGCAATCTTAACAAAACGATCTACAATGATCGCGAAGCTTCCATCCTTATCCCCTCCCCTGTTTTGCCGGATCGAACCAATAAAGTTGTTCTCTCTCTCTCTCTCGAACAATGAGGCGCGGTTCGCGCAGAGCGTTGCTGACAGTCTTTGTGGCCGAAAACCGAATACAGCAAAAGTGATAAAGAAACGCACGTGGCAATGCCCCCCCTCTGAAAAAGCATCGTCCCGATGCTTAAAACAGAACATGGGAAGGGGGGGGGTGGCCAATACATGCAACAATAAATAACAAGAATAAAGCAACAAAGTACAATAAACAATAAGCACAAGCAAGAAAGTACAATAATAAAGCAAAATGACAGTCCTCAGATTTGCTAACGCGCGTAATATTGTTTGAGGCGCACGACATGGACAACTTCAGGTCGTGCACGGCGCCGCTGAGAGTTCCTAATGCCGTCAGGGACAACTTCGTAGTCAAGTGCGCCGAGGCGTCGAAGTACCCTGTACGGTCCGAAGTATCGTCGAAGAAGCTTCTCACTAAGTCCGCGCCGGCGTATTGGCGTCCATACCCGAACACGGTCACCGGGTTGGTATTCCATGTGGCGTCGTCGAAGGTTGTAGCGGCGGCTGTCAGTCGTCTGCTGGTTCTTGATCCGTAGGCGGGCGAGCTGTCGTGCTTCTTCGGCGCGCTGTAGGTAGGTGGTCACGTCGATGTTTTCCTCGTCGGTCACGTTTGGTAACATGGCGTCGAGCGTCGTTGCCGGGCTTCGCCCGTAGACCAATTTGTATGGCGTCATCTGTGTCGTTTCTTGTACGGCCGTGTTGTACCCGAAGGTCACGTACGGAAGGATGGCGTCCCATGTCTTGTGTTCGACGTCGACGTACATGGCCAGCCTGGCCTTATGGTCTTATTTAGACGCTCGGTGAGGCCATTGGTCTGCGGGTGGTAGGCGGTGGTGCGGCGGTGGCTCGTCTCGCTGCATTTGAAGATCGCCTGAGTTAGATCCGCAGTAAAGGCGGTACCTCTGTCTGTGATGAGGATCTCTGGGGCGCCATGACGCAAGACGATGTGCTCTACGAAGAACTTGGCTACCTCGGCGGCACTGCCTTTGGGTAAGGCCTTTGTCTCGGCGTAGTGGGTGAGGTCGTCAATTGCCTCGACGATCCACTTGTTTCCGGTATTGGACGTCGGGAACGGGCCCAGTAAGTCCATCCCGATTTGCTGGAACGGCCGTCGAGGTGGCTCGATAGGCTGCAGAAGTCCGGCTGGCCTAATGGGCGGTGTCTTGCGTCGCTGACAGTCCCGGCAGGTCTTTACGTAACGGGCGACGTCGGCGGAAAGGCGCGGCCAGTAGTACTTCTCCTGTATTCTTGGTAGCGTGCGAGAAACACCCAGGTGTCCAGACGTCGGGTCATCGTGGAGAGCCTGGAGGACCTCTGGCCGCAATGTCGAGGGTACCACGAGAAGGCAATCGGCTGGAAGCGGTGAGAAGTTCTTCTTTAGGAGAACACCGTTGCGCAAGAAAAACGACGTCAGTCCCCGCGCGAACACCTTCGGAACAACGGTGGTCCTGCCCTCGAGGTAATCCACAAGGCCCTTCAGTTCCGGGTCGGCTCGCTGTCGTTCGGAGAAGTCGTCGGCACTTATGGCTCCCAAGAAGCTGTCATCATCCGGGTCGTCGGACGGTGGTGGGTCGACGGGGCCACGAGACAGGCAGTCAGCGTCGGAATGTTTCCTTCCGGACTTGTACACGACGGTAATGTCAAACTCTTGAAGTCTTAGGCTCCACCTGAAGGGTCCTTCAAGTTAGCTAGCCAACGCAAGGCGTGATGGTCGCTCACAACTTTGAAGGGCCTGCCGTAGAGGTAGGGGCAAAACTTTGAGGTAGCCCAGATGATGGCGAGGCACTCCTTTTCTGTTGTAGAATAGTTGGCCTCTGCCTTAGACAGCGACCGGCTAGCATAACTGATAACCCTTTCTAGTCCACCCGTCTGCTGCACAAGGACGGCGCCGAGTCCTACGCTGCTTGCATCGGTGTGAATCTCCGTATCGGCGTATTCGTCGAAATGCGCAAGTATCGGAGGTGTCTGCAGGCGTCGTTTGAGTTCATGAAATGCTCCGACTTGCGCTGTTTGCCACCTGAATTCGACGTCGGTCTTCGTGAGCTGCGTTAGTGGCTCGGCTATCCGTGAAATGTCTTTGACAAAGCGTCTGTAGTAGGCGCACAAGCCGAGAAATCGGCGCACGGCCTTCTTGTCAGTGGGTGGCGGGAAGGCGGTGATGGCAGCTTTCTGTGGGTCTGGGAGCACTCCAGTCTTGCTGATCACGTGACCCAAAAATAAGAGCTCCTGGTACGCGAAGCGGCACTTTTCTGGCTTCAGGGTGAGCCCGGAGTTCATGATTTCTTGAAGTACAGATTCAAGGCGCTGGAGGTGATTGTCGAAGTTCGACGAAAACACAACGATGTCGTCCAAGTAAACAAGGCAAGTTTGCCACTTCAAGCCAGCTAATACTGTATCCTTGACCCGTTGGAAAGTTGCAGGTGCCGAGCAAAGACCAAAGGGCATGACCCCTTGAACTCGAACAGGCCGTCCGGTGTTATGAAGGCAGTCTTTTCTCGGTCTCTCTCGTCGACTTCGATTTGCCAGTAGCCGGTCTTGAGGTCCATCGAAGAAAAGTACTTCGCGTTGTGGAGTCGATCTAGGGCGTCGTCTATACGTGGGAGGGGGTACACGTCCTTTTTCGTGATTTTGTTCGGGCGATGATAATCGACGCAGAAACGTAGGGTCCCATCTTTCTTCTTCACTAACACCACCGGTGACGCCCACGGACTCTTTGAAGGCTGGATGATGTCGTCGCGTAGCATTTCGTCGACTTGTTTCTTTATGGCCTCACGTTCTCGCGTCGAAACTCTGTACGGGCTGTGACAAAGTGGCCTGGTACTTTCTTCTGTTATGATGCGATGTCTTGCGATCGGTGTCTGCCGAAGTCTGGACGATGATGGAAAGCAGTCCTCGTATTGCAGGAGCAGGGTTTTGAGCTGGTCTTGCTTGACCTTCGGAAGGCTCGGGTTGACGTCGAAAACTGGTTCGGGGCCTCAATTCGTCGAAGCAGATTCGGCAGCATCGAAGAGGGCGAAAGCATTGCTGGCGGCCACACATTCGTCGGTGTAGGTGACCATCGTACCAATGTCGAGGTGCTTATATTCGTGGCTGAAGTTTGTCAGCACTACCTTTGCTTTACCTTCACGCAGCTCGGCCATACCCCTTGCGACGCAAATTTGACGGTTCAGATGTAGGTGCTGATTGCCCTCGATGATGCCTTCAAGGTTCGCAGGTTTTTCGGTTCCGACGGAAATAATGACGCTGGAGCGCGGCGGGATGGTCACCTGCTCTTGTATCACATTCAATGCATGGTTCCCTGGCGTCGCGTGGGATGGGAGTGCTTTGTCTGAGGTTAGGGTTATCGACTCAGACCTCAGGTCGATGACGGCGCCGTGGTCACTTAGGACGTCCATTCCAAGTATCACATCCGTGGAGCAGTTTTGTAGGATTTCAAAGCTCGCAGGACAAGTCCGGTTAGTGATAGTGACTCTCGCCGTGCAGACACTAATCGGCGTTATCAGGTGGCCTCCAGCTGAGGGCGGTGATGTTGTGGCCGTCGATGAGAACGCCGAAGTCGGTAGTCCATCGCCTTGCCTTGCGGTTAGTTCGCTGCGTCGGATCGCGGCTGCCTCTATTCGTTGCGGTGCTTCCATGCTGCGTTGTCAGGTCTTCTTCGGTCCGCGAGGTTTCGTCGGCAGGGCTTCATCTGCTTCGCGTCGTGTTCTGCAGGTCTCGTGGCGTTGTCGTCGTCGGCGGCCGCGGAGAATCTTCGGCATTTCGTCGTACAGCAACCGCACCTGCATCGGTTGCTGCCATTAGTTTCCCGGAGATGGGCTGGGCGACCGGGCCCGGTTTGGGCCAGTGTACTGCCGGCGGTGCGGTGACATGTAGCGGCCGGGGACGGCGAGCGGGAAGGTCGTCGTTTTTGCCACTGTGTTCCGGTGAGGTAGCCGTCGATGTCGCGAGGCCGCTCGCCTGGCTGCGGGCGCGGCGCCTTATCGGCGAATCCGCGTAGACCCATCTGTCGGTACTGGCAGCGGCGGTACGTGTGACCGGCCTCCCCGCAGTGGTAGCAGAGCAGGCGGTTGTCAGGGGCGCGCCAAACGTCGGCCTTCCTCGACTGTCGCTGACGGTGTCAGTGTCTTCTTCGCGACGTGCGCTGGGTTCAGGGCTTGACGGGGGCATCCGGTACATGAACGAGCAGCATCTCCACCAGATGTCACGTGGTCGTGACGTCAACGAAGCGAGCAGTCAGCACGTCAGACATGGAACTCTTTATTTGGCCGAACTTGTGGCCGGGAACCTGAAAATCAAACTACAGCAATACACTGATAGCGGCAAACAGAGCGTCGACCGTCGATAAACTGAGAAGCCGTGAAGCGCGTCGGCATTTATACATGTCAGGAGTCGCCGTTTTCAAGATGAAACTGTTTATTTATCCGAACTTGTGGCCGGGAAATGAGAATTCGAACTACAGCAATACACGCTGTACACTGATAGTGGCAAGGAGGGCGTCGTCCGTCGAAAAACTGACAAGCGGTGAGGCGCGTCGGCATTTACACATATGCCGTCGAATATTCCAGCGCTATCGCTGGTTGTCGCGCAAGTTCTAGAATAAGCTCGAGTGTTCGCGTCTTGCGCGCAATCATAACAGAATAATCTACAATAATCGCGAAGCTACTCTAACAATGAGGCGCGGTTTGAGCTGAGCGTTGCTGACAGTAGGAGTGTGCTTAACTGGGCTGGTTGGTACATGATTAAGGCGAGAGCAAACAGCGCTAAACACGGGACGGAGAAGAAGAAGTACGACATACACAAGCGCTGAACTAACAAGCACTGGTTTATTGCTTGGATATGCAATATATACGGAAGCACTGCGCAGGATAACAACAAAAACACAGTAACTGCGCAATGCGCAAAGAGGGGTGTGAAGTCATCATATTAGAACCGTCGGCAAAACAGGCTGGTTAAGTTTTGGACAACTGACAGTCTTGACGGTGCTGACAGTCTTTGTGGGCGAAAACCGAATATAGGAAAATCGATAATAAGAAACGCATGTGGCAATATTATCATCAAGGCTCTCGAAGAACAAGAGGAAGAGGACTTCTCTTTCGCGCGAGCTGCGCCTGTAGCGGTCGCCTCTGGAACTTTGGTTACGGCGCGGGACATCGCCCCATCTTAAGAACCTGGCAAGCCAGTTCCTGAAATGGAAATCTTTAGCAGTGCTAGTACGAAGTTCTTCCTTAGCTTGTTGAAAGGAGGCCTCGGGACTAGATTGTTTAGATTTACGTAGTCTGCTAACACGGCGTGATAGATGCAATATATCGCGGTTAATCCAAAAAAGTTTCATATTTATTTTTTTAGTATATCAATGGAAGGTATAGACTGATCCTAACAACTCAAAGTAATTAGCAAGACCGTCAACATGACATTCGGTACTGAGCGACACAAAATGATCAAGGCTGTCTGCAAGAGTGCGAATCACAGACGGATCATCCGCCGTTTTCAAATCATGAAATGTGGTGCAAGTGAACCTTTTATGTGGGGTAGGACAGTTTATGTGCACAAGAACTGGGTTATGATGTAAGATCCCTTTCAAGATCTCGTATCTTAACATAAATGAGCAAGTGGTGTGAAGGTGGGGGTGAGGGGAAGGAGGAAGGGGTGGGTAAAGCATGGCATAGCTGTGTATAGTATCATATAGCATGAGGTTGCGAAAGGAGAATCAAGGGGAGAAGGAGAGATGTGTTGGTGAGAAGGATGAAAAGGAAGCGGGGGAGGGCAATGCATAGCATAGTCGTGTATACAATATGACAACGGGGTGCAAAAGGAGCGGGAGCGTTAGAAGAGTGCGCGACTGCATTCCAATCCAATCCAATGCATCAGAAATGACGGTTTCCTTTCCCCAAATGGACGCCGAGCACGCTACACGTTTCGAACGCCAGCGCTTGCTTGCCCGTCAACGCGAGCATCGCCGAAGTGCAGCCGACACACGGCTCTGCACTTCCTACGGCTTTCACTCTGAATGCAACGGCATACATTTTTATATGCACTCGCGAAGCATTTATAATTAACTTGAGCTTCTGTTTTTTTATTAAATAGATACTTTAATATGAAAGCAATAGTTTTCCGTACTTGGCTATTATTTGGGGCGTGTGGAGCTGTGAGCGTTAGTGGGAGTACATTGCAGAACAATTCTGATATACGTGTACAGTATATATATATATATATATATATATATATATATATATATATATATATATATATATATATATATATATATATATATATATATATATATATATATATATATATATATATATATATATACCTGTGCTGCTCTAGGCGAGCATGCGCCCGTGCCTGAGGGCCGCTCTGTCTTTACACTCAGCCACACTGCGATCACGATCATGGAGTGCTCCTAAATGATGGCCTTTCTCTGGCGGTGGTCGTTTCCAGGAGGTCCTGGCCCCTGAACCATCATCGATAGCACTGATGCTTCTGGCGGGCGGCATTGGCTGCCGCGAGGAGGCCGGTCACAGCCACGCTGTGACTTGCTTTGGAAGTCGGGCGATGATTGTTCTGGTGGACGCCATTGGCTATGTCGTGACGGTCGTCGCACGCCTACCATGAGGTTACATCGTCGCTGTTCCGTGCTTCGCTCTAACCCATGTTTGTTCATGTCAGCGGGCTGTGCAGGCACATACTTTCCCAACGAAGGATGCTTGCGAGTTCGGTCAGGCTGCGAGGCCTGACCTTCATGGTGTGGCGCAGTAGCTTCAACACGGCCACCACCGCACTCCGCTGTTCCGTAACTGCAAAGAACAAAGATGTTCTCCGGGGGTTCCGTACCGCGGCCATCCGACCGATGAGCGTAGGGTCCCCCGTAGACAGAGACCACCTCGTGGTGATCCGTACGGCATTCAGGTTGTACACTGGCGGTCAGAATGAACTGCCCATCGTCGTCAACAGAATCGCACACCAGGCGGCTGGAAGGGCCGATGCTGGCTTCATCTTCCGGCGGCACATCGATAACCTCGGCCATGCCGCGGCTTGGAGATTCCCACAAAACAGGCAAATTCTTGATAAATGTGTCCGCTGTAGCCATGGATTTCTTGAGCGACGCACTCACGACACACTCGGCCAATGACTGCCGTGAGGTCGGCAGATGTGCCAGCAGCTGGTCACTGAGGATGCTCTCGTTGATGGACATCTGTGGCTGCGGTCTTTCAACTTGGGAACTTGGGGCCGACAAAATGCTCGGAGTGAAGGAGCGGAGCATTACTCGGCCGCCATCTATGATGAGCTGAACTTCACCAGACAACAGGTAGTCAGCTCCCAAAACCATGTCAGCGTGCAAGTCCTCGAAGACGGGAACCGCGGCAAGGAACTTGTTCCCGGCTTCGGTTTGTATATGCAAATCCAGCGCGCCGACAGGCAGGCCGCCGAGGCCGCGCAGGGGTGCCTCCGACCAAGGCTGGAGGGCGACTGGAGCATGGCGTCGATGTAGCGCAGTACGTGGAGCTTCAGTTTGCACAATAGCCGTAAGCTCACCAATTCCGTCGACGCGGACCTGTACTGTAGGAAGAGGCCGCGTTCGGTATTGGGTGGCTCGATGTCGTGCGTGTGGTGGTGCCACGTCGACTAGCCGGTCACCGAAAGTCGGCTGGAGGTCCTCCCTCTGGACTGGCTGTGAGAAGAAGCCGAGTCCAGTGTTCGTGCGAGAGCAGGATTCCGAACTGTATGTCAATGAGCTGCAGTGCTTAGCTGCAGCCTCGAGGGGGTGCCGCTCTTGAGCTCCGTCCTCGGTATTCGTCTGGTTGAGCACGCACGTGTCATAGCGAATCCGGCCGAAAAGAGTGATGAGCCTGGCACTCCATTCGAGCCAGAACGGTTGCTTCATGCCCTCGTATTTATACCATGCCTCGGCGCCACCACGAAGGCGGTCGATGGCCACCTGCCATTTGTGATTGTCGGGCCAGGTATGCCTAGAACCTAGCGTAATGATTGTCGGCACCCATATATCTGCGTCATCCTGGAAGCCTGGGAACTGTGGTACTTCCGGAAGAGCGGCATATGGTAAGGCGGCCGGGCGGACCCCGGAGCTCAACCACGCCAAGCGGTTGAGCTGTTGTGAAAGTTGCGTGAGGGCACGCAAGGGGTTTGCGCCGCGGTCGGGTGAACCGCCCGATGCGCAAGAAAACACGTCCGCGGAGTATGTGGTCTTAGTACTCGTGGAGGCGAGATCAATAGGCAAGGGAGCGTGGATGACGTCCCTTGGCGGCTCACCCGTTGGTATAGTCCTTGCTATGAGATCCACGCCTTTGGAAGCGTGAACCGCGTTCCCAGAAAGGAGGAGCCCGTGTGTCGTCATGTCGTGAGCGGGCAGCGCGGCGTCCGTCAAGGAAAGTCGAGCCGCCGAGGAGGCCTGGACGCCGTCCCCGGATGGCGTTCGCGGCGCCGGGAGGTTACGAGGTGCCGAGGAGGCATTGACGCCGTCTCCGAACTGTAGTAGATGCGGTGGCAGATAGGCGGGTTCCATCTCCGAGGAAGCGTTGACGGCTTTCCTTGGATGGCGGGTCTGGAACGCCGAAGACGTACGAGCACAGGTAGTGTCTGCCTTAAGGCTTCGTTTCCGACGACTGCGCCATTGTAATGAACGAGACACAGAGACAGCACCCGTTCCTGAACCGGCTGTTCTATTCTCTGACCTCGTTTTCCTGTGCTTCTCTAGGCAAGCATGCGCCCGTGCCTGAGTGCAGATATATATATATATATATATATATATATATATATATATATATATATATATATATATATATATATATGTATGTATAATAGGTATATTACAACGGAGGCGTTGTCAACAGTGATATAAATATTTAATTCCCAACAGTTTCGGGAGGGGTCCTCCCTTCTTCGGGGGATGAGTTAAAACA
Organism: Rhipicephalus sanguineus; assembly: GCF_013339695.2. Taxonomy (NCBI): domain Eukaryota; kingdom Metazoa; phylum Arthropoda; class Arachnida; order Ixodida; family Ixodidae; genus Rhipicephalus; species Rhipicephalus sanguineus. Next base: position 4,801,748 of record NC_051178.1, on the reverse strand, counting down.
GATGTCGAAGTTCGGTCTTGCTTCTTGCCGCGTCGCTCTCTCGCCTTCAAGGACATTATATATATATATATATATATATATATATATATATATATATATATATATATATATATATATATATATATATATATATTCTTTTTTCAAAAGAATATTCCTGGCTATCAGATAAAATATATGAGAGGAAGTCACAGTGAAAAACCTAACATTTATTCTGAGCTTTCGGCCGGGGACCGGCCTTTGACAAAGATCGTTGATAAAGGCCGGTCCCCGGCCGAAAGCTCAGAATAAATCTTATGTTTTTCACTGTGACTTCCTCCCATACATTATATATATATATATATATATATATATATATATATATATATATATATATATATATATATATATATATATATATATATATATATATATATATATATATATATATATATATATATATATATATATATATATATATTGTATAAAGGCGATTGATTGAGTGTGTAGCTGGTCGCTGGTCGCGCAATGCACCGAGAACAGTTCGCTAGCTCGAGCCTCTGCTGCAAACTCGATGATGCTGCCTCTGCGCCGGAGTACTTCCTCTTCGTTACAGTTGCCCCGCGGCAAAAAAGGAGCCATCCTGGCGACTAGTCGTCGGCAGGGACCGTAGAACCATGATACGGCTTGAGTCTCTGAACGTGTACAACCTCGCGGTTACGACGCCGCAGGTCAGACGGTGGCGTGAGAGGCTCAATAAGGTAGTTCACTGGAGAAGTCTGTTGTAAAACGCGGCGTGGCCCATCGTACTTAGGAAGAAGTTTGGAAGAGAGCCCTGGTGTGCGATGCGGCACTGACAGCCGCACAAGGGCACCCGGAAGAAAAACGGGAGTCGAGTTCTGGGCATTGCGGATTCCTTTTTGGCGGTTCTGGTCATCAGAGGTAAAGCGGCGGGCCAGCTGGCGACACTCCTCTGCGTGTCTGGCGGCGTCCAAGATCGGCGGGCACTCGGACGTGTCCGGTTGATAGGGCAGAATGGTGTCAATGGTGTGGGAAGGGTGACGACACCTCATCGAGGACGGAAATGATTCGTGAGGAGTTGACCGTCTCGACGTGGCCTAGGCATTCGTGACAAAACAAGGACAGCGGTGATGAGTGATGATTATAAATGGGCATCCTGGTGAAACCTTCGACAAGGTCAAGAGCAGCAAAAGGCAACGGAAAGTCTCGTCGGGTAACGAAGATGTAGGATGGCGTGAAGAAGACCGTCCTGTCGGATATGGCGCTGCACGACACTGGTACGAATGCCCAAGAGCACGGAGGGATGTAGGTGTCGTCATGGGCGACAAGTTTAGCGTAAGATTGAGGGTCGACGGAGGCTGGGTCATCAAGTAAGCATAATTCAACCCCAGCCCGAGCACTGTCGATTACGGCGTTGTGGCGCGACAGAAAGTCCCATCCTAAGATAATGGCATGGGAGAACGATGGAAGAACGATGAACTCTGTCGTCTACAGAACGTCGTGAATGGTCACACGGGCTGTACAGACTGCGGTCGGTTGAACGGGCTAAGCGCTGGCTGTAAGAAGCGACAGTCCGGAGAGAGGCGTCGTGACTTTACAAATTGCGCGGCAAAATCCAGCATGGATGACAGAAACAGTAGCAACGGTATCTACAAGAGCGACTGTAGCGACATCTTCGACAAATACATCAATAACATTGGCAGGACAAGAATGAGGACTTGGGCAAACCGAAACTTGCGCAGTTCTTGCCTCGGGAACTGCGTCGTCTAGTTTCCCTCGTCGGTAGGTGCGGGCCGTCGACGCATAGGAGAAAGGGAGCGACGGCGGGGAGAGGGCGAGGGAAGATGTTCCATTCTGGGGCGGCGATCAGCCTGGTAGCGAGCTTGCGCTGGCGCGGAGGGAGCGTAATGCGCGTTTGAGTCAAATGGGAAGTAGGGCTCTCGGGGGTTGTCATCAGTGGCTTGAACCCGGCGGCGGCAGAGCCTTGCGACGTGTCCGGGGCATCTACATGCGAAGCATATCGGACGATTGTCGAGAGTGCGCCACGGGTTGGCGGCGGCTGTACTGGCCCAGTGAACAGGAGGTGGGTGGTAGTTCAGAGGATGCTGGAATGGTGGTGCAGGTGCTTTGCGAGCGGGCATGGCAGCAACCGCAGCGTATGTGAGTGGAGCATCCACAAGGTTTTGCTCGCGGGCAGCTGGCAGCGCCTCAGCGGCCTCTCCTTGAATGACGCCACGGATATACGATGGTAGTGTTGCGGTAGGCTTCTGAGCGAAGGGCATCAGAAAGAGCTGTCGCGCGACTTCTTCGCGGACAAAGGCTTTGATTTCGGCTATCAGCGACGCGTTGTCGTGGCCGTAGGTCAGAGTCGACAGTGATGCCAAATCGTGTGCAGGAGGACGTCTTGTCAGAGCTCGCTGCTTCCGCAATTCATCATAGCTTTGGCACAAGCTAATATAGTCGTTGACTGTGATCGGGTTCTTCGCCAGCAGCATCTGAAAAGCGTCAGCATCAATCCCTTTCATTATGTGCTTGATTTTTTCAGTTTGCGGCATGACAGCGTTCACGCGTCTGCACAGGTCGACAACGTCATCGATATAGCTGATGAACGTTTCACCTGTCTCTTGTGCGCGTGTGCCAAACGCTGCTCGGCTCGGAGTTTTCGGACGGCGGGTCGGTCGAATACTGCCGTGATTGACGTTTTGAACAGCGGCCATGTTCTGACCTCTCACTCGTGGTTCTTGAACCAAGGACTGGCCACGCCCGCGAGATAGAACGACACGCGTGTTAACTTGTCCGCGTACGTCCATTTGTTTAGAGCGCTCACCCGTTCGTAAGTCGACAGCCAATCTTCAACGTCGTTGTCGCCTGTTCAGCTGAAGATTGGAGGCTCTCGCTGCGGAACAGTGCCAGGACAGGTGGCGATGGAAGCGTCTGCTGGTTGGCGTCCGGCATAGCAGAAGGTAGCCGCCGAGAACGGAGATCCAGGATGGTAGGGGGACAGTAGAGGGAACGTTACCCAGCACGGCTCCACCAGATATAAAGGCGATTTATTGAGTGTGTAGCTGGTCGCGCAATGCACCGAGAACAGTTTGCTAGCTCGAGCCTCTGCTGCACACTCGATGATGCTGCCTCTGCGCCGAAGTACTTTCTCTTCGTTACAACACACACACACACACACACACACACACACACACACACACACACACACACACACACACACACACACACACACACACATATATATATATATATATATATATATATATATATATATACATATATATATATATATATATATATATATATATATATATATATATATATATATATTGCGTCACGCGCAGTCTTATCAGAGAATTAATTCTTCGTGTTGTTTCTTTTCTTCCCGGTGAATCATCCTGGTCGGCAGCTGAGATGAGCCACTCCGTGTACGGCATCCGCAAACGCGTGGCTCCCTTCACACGGCGCCTGCAAGTGGCGAGGCAAGATGAAAAGCGCAAGCGCTCCACACGGCGCCAGCTTAAGGACGTGGCGTCTCCCTTCCGGCGGAAGAAGGCGTTCAGCAAGAAGGAGAGCGCTGCGACGAAGGCGTCCTCCTCCTTCCTCTCGGGACACCAGGGCTCCGGAAGAAGCTCGACTGTACCAGTGGTGGTTGGCAATGCCACTGTCCAGAAATCCGACGCCAAGGCTCATAGCAAGACTTCATCAGGTGGAGCTGCCAACGGTGGGAACAAGAAGTACCACATTATGAAGCGCAGCAGCTACAGTACAGATGACAAGGTGAGAGGCAAAAGTGCTGCGAACGGAATGCGTTCGGCAGCGCAGTTCTCAGTACGAGCCAGTGTGTATACGGACCCATCTGAGAACGCGAAACGTATACCAGTATTCGGTAATTTTACTTATGTAAGCTACCTCCCTACAGAAAGAGAGACATGTGGTACAGTGTGCGCACTAGGAAACTGAATACCACTTTAAAGTATAAACAATATATATAACCTTTAGTCAATGGGTGCGCCAGTAGTTAATCGGCGAAAATTATAAACCATTTACTTTCTACATTCATGGCTTTATGTTATACTGTCATTCCCATACACTCTAAGGCAAAAGAATGTTATAAGGGTGCGTGGTTCGTCCCTTTGCGGACTAATGGGGCTACCACAACTATTAATCCCTTTAAGGACAGTTAGTCCCCACAGGTCAGCTCAATGGACTAACATTTAGTACTCACGTTTACACTTTACCGGGCAACTGCTAGTCCCCACAGTCGCACCTTGCCGGAGGAATGGTCGGTGCACTTCAATACTCCATGCGGATGGTCTTTGCATCCCCATTTAGGATGATCCGTTAATTCCCAGGGATGATTTCCTACAGCTACCCTCCACGAGGCTTAACACTTTTCTCTCGTGTTTCTTTCCGCGGTGAGCAACAAGTGGCGCGGAAAAGCGCACGCGAAAAAAATATTTAGTCAAGCGTGCTTCACTGCTTTCGCAGTCAGTGCGACAACGAAAGACAAAAGTGAGTCAAATGTTTTATTTTTCGATATGCATAGGAAGTTTCTGTTTTCTTTCAGTGAATTCACTGTCAAATGTCAAATACAGGACCAGGCGCGATGTCATATCTCCTAGAATCCTTTTACTGAAGCTGCTTCAACGGAAGCGATAGATTACTGGCATTGCACGCGCCAGCGTGCACAACAGTCTGCCCGCTGTAGACAACAGCTGCGTCCTGCAAAGCACAAAACGACCGCAAATAGCTAGTCCCGCGTGACAGAGAGAATGAAGATGCGCGCACAAGGCAAATACGTGCAAGGTGAAATAAAAACACACGTCTCAAATATGGTATATAAATAGTTTCACCGTGATGTGATACATAACGAAAGACGCATTTCGAGTGGCGTAGCGCAACAGCTCAATTGCGGTAGCCGCAGCCATCTACGTGTCGGCGAGTTTTCTGCGAGCGGCGTCCTAGAGCTGGAGCAAGCCCGTCAGCCGCCGCTGCTGCCAGTGAACCGGAGAACCTTGAGCGAGCGGCAGCTGAGCGAGCGAAAGCGGGGCCGCCTGCATGCGAGCGAGCGAGCGAGCGACGGAGAAGCCGACGGTAATGGCGACCAATTTTCACAGAGTTCCGCAGCACAGCTAAAGTCGGCTAGCTAAATCCCCCGCTAGCCCATGCGGTGTATTCCGAGCGCGCTACATATAATCGAGCTCGTTGCCGGCCACCGCAGTGCGCTTTGGACGAGTAACATTGCAGCGGTGAGGCATCTGCCCAATATCGCTAGCTCCCAGCTCATAACTGCGCAGAACCTTCGGCGAGCGAACGTCATAGTGGCCGACGGCAATGGTGGCCATTTTTCAGGCGGTCACAAAGCACAGGCGAGCTGACGTCCAAGCTGGCCCTCGCGGTGCATTTCGTGCGCGCGTATACAACACGATCGAGCCCGTTGCCGACAATCGCGATGCTTTTATTGCACGCAACAGGCACGGCATAATCATCAGTTATCACTAGACACCAGATTTTAGGCAAATGCCTATTTTTTTTCCTTGCGTTCCTATCGTACCCTCTTGATATATGAGCATGAATTAGCATTAAGAAGGGCTTGTGTGGTATTTCTATAGTGCCTATAAATGCCTATTTTTGGCTTTTGTGCCTAAATACTTACAAATGCCTATACATGCCTTTATTCAACACGAACGCGTTTTATGCTGTGGTCCACCAAGACTTCAGTGAGGTATTTCCGTCACAGAAATGACGTGGAAAAGATATACACGATCGGATGGCAATAAAAAAGAAGTTCCGTCAACGGGCATCGAACCAACGACCACCCGGTCCGCAACATCAGATGCCGAGCTCGCTATCCACTGCGCCACGGTCACAGACTCTAGATCCTTTACAAACGCACCTTTGATATTTACCACTCTCCCGGTCGGCGGGGTGGTGTTGCCCTCTGGGAGCAGTAAAGTAAAGGAATTCGTCATTAATGTGGCCTCCGCGATTAGCACCTGCAACGCTTTACACGTCCGTGGCATTCGGCGCGTTTTCAATAGAAGTTCAATTTTGTCAATCCCTTAAGACATCACGAGGTGGCGATCTTAGCCCAAGCGTCATGAAAGCGTCGGCCTCGCTCATAGCTCTGCCACGCGCGCCTGCCTCACCTGACCGTAACGCCGCATTCCCCGCTCACGCGCTCGCCCTAGAAAAATCGCGGCCGGGCTACTGGGGCGGCACGACGCGCTTCGCGTTTCCCTCTAGTCCGTGGTGTTCAGTTCAATCACATTTTAACATGCCGCGGTATGGCGACCAAGTTCTGTGTCCAATATGCGACGCTCTTCTGGCTATCATACCTAGTTCTCTGATTACGCTTTTACCGTTAACTACTACACCACAAGGTTTTGCGCGGCTACGTCGTCCAAGTGGCTCGCGTTCCGGCACGCAAGCTCAGCGGCCATCTCACAAATGTCAAGGATAATTTGGACAGAGACGACTTTCCCGGTGTAGTGTATAAAATTCCTTGCGAAGACTGTGAACATGTATATATTGGCGAAACAGGAAACTACAAAAAAAGGCTCCGGGAACATTTTAACGACGTCAAGAACAAGAAAGCGGCTTCTAATGCCCTCGCAGAGCATGCTGCGTCTACTGGACACGATATCAACTGGGATAGCGCTTGCATCATTGCCACAGAAAGAAAGTTGTTTCCGCGTTGCACATGGAATCTTTGGCCTTCAGACTACGTCGCATACACTCAACAGGAATATCGGGACACTCCCCCCCCGTGTATGCGCGTTGTCTGCAGCACGTGATGACACGTGCATAAGAAGAGCGCACTACGCCGTTTTCTGTCATTGTGAACAAGGGTCCCGTGTGGGCAGCCGAAACGTCGTCTTTTAATTTTTGTGTATTTTACCTTGGTCGGCGTTTTTTGTTATATTGCATCATGTTTTTCCCCGGCCAGGCGGGATTCCGTAGGACTCTTGACTATGGTTTGTTTAATCATTTAGCAGGGACGTTAGTCGTCGGGATGGAGATGTACCACCAACCATCAAAATGGGCACATCCACGTTAAACGGTGCTATAGCTGCCAGATATCAATACACATTGTGCAAACTCTTTTATATCAATGTACAGTAAACATTCACTTACTTCTGTAAGAGCAAGCCTTAGTTTCGTGTTATACCGATTCCTATGACGGAGGGCTCAACAATGTCTTTTTCGAGATCGGCGCTTATATGAACACTATTTGACCTCAAACTTCCCTTTCGAGTGCAGTTTTAGACCCTTATTCATGCTACCGGGCACCAATCACTGTTCAGAACTCTATGGGGTTCAACCTAGTCGTCTAGTTCAACCTAAGGCTCGTCTATTTTTGAAAGGTAGCGACAACTCCAGGGGTCCAAGGAGCAGCGCTAGCAAACGACGCTCTGTTTTCTCCCGTGCATCTTGCAGGCGGAAAAGGAGGAGGGGCGAGAGTAAAGCGTAGCACAGAAAGAATAGAGAGAAAGAAATGCAGAAACAAAAAGAAAGACAAAGATGTAGAAAGAGAAAAAAAAAGAAGGTTGATCCCTCTGTCATAGGAATCGGAATAACACGAAAGTAGAGCGTGCTCTAACAGGAATAACTGAATGTTTACTGTACATTGATATGAGAGAGTTCGTACAATGTATATTGATGTCTGGCCGTTATATAGCACCGTTTACATGGATGCACCCACTTTGATGATTGGTGGTACACCTCCATCCCGAGGACTAACGTCCATGTTAAATGATTAAACAAGCCCTTGTGGTAGCTGTAGCAGTTAACGGTGAAAGCGTAATCAGAGAAGGAGGTGTGATAGCCAGAAGAGCGTCGCATATTGGACGCAGGACTTGGTCGCCATCCCGCGGCATGTTAAAATGTGACTGAACACCACGGCCGGACTAGAGGGAAACGCAAAGCGCGTCCTGCCGCCCCGGTAGCCCGGCCGCGATTTTTCTTGGGGCGTGCGGGGAACGCGGTGTTACAGCCAGGTGAGGCAGGCGCGCGTCGCAGAGCTATTTTTGGTTTAGATTAGAGTGATGCTCGCTTTTACGACGCGTGGGCTAAGATTGCCACCTCGCGGTGTGTTAAAGCATTGACAAAACTGAACTTTTATTGAAAACGCGCTGAATGGGACGGATGCGTAACGCGTTGCAGGTGCTAATCGCGGAGGCCACAGTAATGACGGATTACTTTACCGCTGCCGGAGGGCAACAACACCCCGCCGACCGGGAGAGTGGTAGATATAAAAGGCGCGTTTGTAAAGCCTCTACAGTCTGTGACCGTGGTGCAGTGGATAGCGTGCCCGGCATCTGTTGTTGCGGACCGAGCGGTCGTGGGTTCGATGCCCGTTGACGGAACATTTTTTTCTTTGCCATGTCACCGTGTAAATTTTTTCGACGTCATTTCCGTGACGGAAATGCGTAACGGAAGTCTTGGTGTACCCCGGCATAAAACACTTTCGTGTTAAAAAAGAAAAAGGAAGCAAGCATCGCGTCGGCTAGCGACCAGATACCGCACCATCTGGCAAAGCCGCGCATGCGCAGTAGCTAAGCCACGCCCACCGACAGAGACATCGCGCGGAAACTCCGCTCCATGGCCATAGCCTGGCTGCGTACTCCCGCGGAGGAAGCGGCGCATATCAGAGCTACGCGTGCCGGTCGACGGGTCCGTGCTTCGTTCTGTCAAGGTTTGCGCGAGTGAGTGCGAACTACCCGCAACCTTTTTGTAGCGTTAGCTACACTGGCCTAGCCGAGCCAGTTTCGCGCGCCTACTCAAGAGCCGTGCTGCGCATGCGCGAGGATCAGTGATGTCACGCAGCTGGCGCACCGGAGCCGGCACCTCCCGCGCACTCCACCGCCGCCGTGCGCGACTCGCCACCGCTGGTCAGCGCATTACAGAGGAGTGACGTCGTAGCCGTGGCAGACGCACTGGTGCCAGCGCGCGCGCAGCTATTCGCCTTCGCTGTGCAGTCGCCGTCTGACACTGCGCTGGAGCCCCTTGATAGCGCCTCTGCCTGGCGTTTGCCAATGTGGTATAGCATGGAGAAGGAGAGCGCAAATTCTGCTCAAAGGCGCAAAGGATAACTCATCGGATCCCGACGTAGTTGCCTGGCAATTAGCTGTTGAGCGTAGGAAGAATGAACAGAGGAAGGCTAAACGTGCTGCGGAGAAACGAAAAGCTGAGAATAATCAGCTGAACCTTTGCTAACGTTACGTGTACCCTGGCATAGCCGAGCTAAGCCACAGCAACATTTTAACACGAAAGTGTTTTATGCCGGGGTCCACCAAGACTTCAGTGAGGTATTTCCGTCACGGAAATGACGTCGCAAAAATATACACAATCAGATGGCAAAGAAAAAAAAGGTACCGTCAACCGGCATCGAACCCACGACCGCTCGGTCCGCAACAACAGATGCCGGGCACGCTATCCACTGCGCCACGATCACAGACTCCGGAGGCTTTACAAACGCGCCTTTTATATCTACCACTCTCCCGGTCGTCTAGGTGGTGTTGACCTTTGGGAGTTGTAAGGTAAAGTAATTCGTCATTGCTGCGGCCTCCGCGACTAGCACCTGCAACGCGTTACGCGTCCGTCCCGTTTGGTGCGTTTTCAACAGAAGTTGAATTTTGTCAATGCCTTAACACACCGCGAGGTGGCGACCTTTGCCCAAGCGTAGTAAAAGCGTTGGCCTCGCTCACGGCATCACGTTAATACAAACCAAAAATCACAGCATATCCACGGGGTGAATGATGATGAGTGGGGCGAAGCTACGGAGGGAATCATCTGTAAACCGTGAAACTCTTCCGTGAAATGCGCCCAGTACATAATATAAAGAGTGTGAAACATCGTGTATATATTAAACATCAAACTTTTATTGTACTGTTGGTTTACGTGGTCCCTTCATTATCACTTGTGATCGGTGAAATGCAAGGAAGAAGTCCGCTCCCGAGCGAAAGAGCGCCAAGAGCGACCGCATTCCCCGCTCGCCCTGTGCGAATTAAAGGCAAGGCTAGAGGGAAGACAGGACGCGCGTTCCACGACGCGAGGTCGGTAGCATGCCCAACGAAAGCCAACGGAACGCGATCGTGCAAGTGCTCCGGCTTCGCATCGCGTCATGGTTCCATTTAGCGTCCCAAAACCAAACATATTGCTCAAGGTGTGCCTTGCGTTTTTCGTAGAAATAATTTCTTTATCATGTACATTAAGACGAAAAGTTGAAAGCTCACTAGAGTGTATCGCCCGCAAAGTATGTCTTTTAGTGTGATTTAACTCTCGTACGGCAGGGTCCTCGCGCCGTTGCCGGTCCACCTCGCCCGTTGACGATCGGGCGAGGTGGCTACATGCAACTACTACTACTACACTTTAAGAAAAACATCTGGCGTTCTTTCGTTCTGCTTTTACAAAACATCTGGCGTCTTTCGTTGGTTTATTTCATCAATCAACGGCGTTTTGAACAAAATTTTTATTGTTTAATCACGCACAGGGGAAATCTCACCAGGCACTACCTTGGAGGTAAACAATGGCTGCTAATGGCAATGAGAGACAGAAGAAGTCGGCTTTTAGCTAACACTTACACTTCTACTTCTACTAACGTTTCCTACTGGAACATGCCCATGGCTGCTAATGGGGAATGAGAGACAGAAGAATTCGGCTTTTAGTTAACGCGCACGCTGCGAATTTTGTATTGTTCAACAACGCACAGGAGAAATCTCCCACCGGCACCACCTTGGAGGTCAAAGCGTAAGACTTGTTACTCACTACTACGAGCACGACGACTACAAGGGACGAACGGGTGCCGCCTTAAGGAGCTTCGCCCCTAAAATAGCTCTGCGACGCGCGCCTGCCTCTCCTGGCTGTAACACCGCGTTCCACGCTCACGCGCTCGCCCCGAGAAAAATCGCGGCCGGGATACCGAGGCGGCACGACGCGCCTTTTGTTTCCCTCTAGTCCGGCCGTGGTGTTCATATTTTAACATGCCGCAGGATGGCGACCAAGTTCTGCGTCCAATATGCGACGCTCTTCTGGTTATCACACCTCGTTCTCTGATTACGCTTTCACCGTTAACTACTACAGCTACCACAAGGGTTTGTTCTAATCATTTAACATGAACGTTAGTCGTCGGGATGGAGATGTACCACCAATCATCAAAGTGGGTGCATACACGTTAAAAGGTGCCATTAGCTGCCAGACATCAATATACATTGTGCAAACTCTCTTATATCAATGTAGAGTAAGTATTCAGTTACTTCTATAAGGGCACGCTTTACTTTCGTGTTATTCCGATTCCTATGACGGAGGGATCAACCATGTTTTTGTTATTTGCATGTTTTCAAATCCAGCTTAACTTGAAGTAGATGTGATATATTGTAAGGCTAATAGTGCTTGTTTTCTAGTTAAAAAAAATAGGCATGTTGTGAGCTTACTGCTACTTTTGGAAACCTCATTGGGAACCTAGCCCTGTTGTAGTGTGCAAGCAAAATACGCGCTATTACTGGTTTCATAGAGTTTGTCGGCGTTCGGAAGTGTATACCTACGTCTGCACGGTACTTTTAGCGAAGCTGATTCTGTATTTAAAGAATTTTGAAAAGTCTACTTAGGAGACAGACTTACACTGCATATGTAGAATACCAGCAACCAGAGCTCCAATGAATGAATGAATGAAAACAACTTTTATTAGGTCCAGCAGGGCGCGAGGGTGGCGGATAGGCTGAACCTGTCTGCCCCAACGTGGGACCAGAGCTCCAAGATCTAGAAAATATAGCATGCCCACATGCCCACGAGTGTGTGGCCCATTTTAATGTATATATCTCTTTTTAAAGAAATGTGTTTATTCAAAGCCGTCCCCCTTTTACTACACCTACCGGCTCTATGTCCCGCAAATAAAAGGTATGTTGCAATGCTACCCAATGCAATATCATATAAATTTGTGGTATCTATACACCTACCGACCCTAAAACCAAACTACGACCAGAAAAGGTGAGTTGGGTGCCTTTTTGTAGAGATGCAATAGAATAAAAGAGCACCAATTTAAACTTGGGTTTTATAGCAGCAATTCATATCACACTTTTTCCTTGGGAAGTTCATTCGCTTACAGGATGGCTGATGAGCAAAGATGCTCGCTGCGGCATATTGTTTCAGTTTTTTTCCATCCGGTGTCTTGCAATATTACTTACTCGAACTCGTCTACAGCATTGAAGATATCACGCAGAATGCTTCAAAGAAGGAGCCTTGATCGGCCTCGCGCATTGCAGTGCGGCAAAAGACAAGGCGTGGCAAAAAGTAGTCCAGAATGGTCCTTTCCTCGTGAGCATTTAGTGTTGAAACCGCGCCAGTGAGATAAGCAAAATTGTCGTGTCTGACGGAAGAGCAGTCCAACGAACGGCGAGCGAAAACTGAGGCTTTATTATGCCAGCAACTAAAACTACGGGCGAACTGCCCGTGACAACGTTACAACAAGGAATGCCCGCGCCAGCTACAATGGCGGCGCTATTTGGCACAGTAAGTGTGATAACAGAATCCATGGCCTCGGCGCAAGACACGCGTCCAAGCCATATCGCGCAGGCGCACGACATATCATCCCCCCCCCCCCACTTGCTTAGAGTCCCGGGGTCTAGGTGCCGTAGCGGTCGGGAGATTAGCGTTGACGCTGCGGATACCGGCGACCTTGCTCGGTGGCCTGATTAGCAGCCATTGGCTGCTCTGCCAGTTCGGTCGGGCCGGTAGGGCTTGTGCTCACTGTCACGGGGGCCTCGGCGCGAAAGTCTGAGTCAGTGATCACCAAGTCGTCTGTGTCCGGAGCACGCACTATATGATTCCGGTGACGCACCCACTCGCACACACCTCGATGAGTCACGACACTCACACGATAGGACACTGGGCCGGTGCGAGTAAGCACGGTAGCACTGAACCACCTTGGTCCACGGCGAAAGTTGCGAAAACGCACGAGGTCACCTTCGCGGAACGTGCTCTCGCGACTTCTATGACGACTGGCTTCCCGGAACTGCTTGTGGGTGACTGTGTCTTCCACAGAAGGCCTCACGAGGTCCAGCCTTGTTGTGAGGCGCCTCCCCAACAGCACAACAGAGGGTGCCTCTGCCGTAGTAGCTTGCGGAGTGTTGCGGTACGCCAGGAGAAAGTCTGCGAGATCCGACGGCGACGTGGAGCGGTTGGACTTCCAAGTGCGGCCTTGAGCGTCTGGACAAAACGTTCTGCCAGACCGTTGCTGCTCGGATGGTACGGAGCCGTTCGCACGTGCCGGGTTCCCACTCGCTGCAGGTACTCCTGGAAATCTGCAGAAGTAAACTGAGTGCTGTTGTCCGACACCAAAGTTTTGGGGAATCCAAATCTGCAGAATTGTTCATGTAAGCATGAAATGGTTGCTTCACTGGTGGTTGTGCGCATCGGAAACACTTCTGGCCATTTTGACTGAGCATCCACCACTACGAGGTACATCACTCCGCTTATTGGGCCGGCAAAGTCTACATGCAGTCGCTGCCAAGGGCGCCTAGGCCAGGCCCAAGGATGCAAAGGCGCTTTAGGTGGCAAATGGCGATTGGATCCGCACGCCATACAAGATGCGGTGAACCGCTCAATATCATTGTCGATGGTAGGCCGCCAAACATAGCTCCTTGCTAGTTCTTTGGTACCCACAACACCTGAATGACCTTGGTTCAACTCGTCTAAGATGAACGCGCGAAATTTTTTGGGAATGAGTACGCGCATCCCAAGCATATTGCATCCTCGATGTATAGACAGTTCCAGTCGTCTCTGAAAAAAAGGCTTTATCTCGTCAGGGACACTGCGCGGCCAGCCTGACAGAATGTACTGCGTCACTGCGCGCAATGTAGCATCGCGTGAAGTTTCGCGAGCTATGTCATGGCTGTTGACCGGCATAGTGTCAAAGCGAAGGTCATAAAACGATTCTTCCTAATCGTCGACAGTCGGCTGTGCGACTGGCAGCCTTGATAAACAATCTGCGTCAACGTTCTGCGCAGAAGGCCGGAACTTTAATGAAAAGGAATAGGCGGACAAACCAACTGCCCATCATTGTAGTCGTGCGGCGGCAATTGGCGGTATGCCCGTTTTAGGACCAAAAATTGTAGCCAATGCCTTGTGGTCAGTGAGCAGAAGAAAATGCCTTGCATACAGGTAGGAATGAAGCTTTTTCACACCAAGTACCAGCGCGAGCGCTTCCTTATCTAGCTGGCTATACCCGTTTTCAGCGCGGCTCAGTGTGCGCAAGGCATAGGCTACTGGCCTGACCTGAACGTTGGGGAAGACGTGTGACAAAACAGCACCTACCCCGTAAGCCGACGCATCGCAACATAACTGTAGGGGTAGGCCTGGATCATAGTGCCCCAAGATGGGAGCAGACGAAAGCAGCTCCTTGATGTGCTGAAAGGCGCGATTGCATTGTTCATTCCAGTTCCAGGCTACGTCTTTTTGCAGGAGCCTGTTTAAGGGAGAGACAACAGTGGATAAGTTGGGAACAAACTTTCCGTAATAATTGATAAGACCAAGCAGTGACTGAAGCTGATGCTTTTCGGCTGGCGCCGGTGCCTTGGCTATCGCGGCCAGTTTCTCGTCTGTTGGATGGATGGCGTGCCTGTTGATTACATGGCCCAAATACATCAGCTCGTCACGAAAGAATTCGCACTTCGTTGGCTTTAAGCGCAAGCCACGTCCTGACAGCCTTTTTAGAACTGAATCGATGTTTTGCAGATGCTCTCCTTCTGAGCGGCCCGTAATTAAGATGTCGTCGGTATAGCAAAACACGAAGCTCAGTCCTTTCAAGACGTTATCCATGATCTTTTGGAAAATCGCGGGTGCAGACGCGATCCCGAAAGGCAGACGATTTGCGGCGTAAAGTCCCTTGTGTGTGTTGAGCGTGAGGTACTGTTTTGACAGCGGGTCCATTTCCACCTGTTGGTAAGACCTGTTGACATCGATTTTGGAAAATTGCTGTCCCCCAGCCAGGGCTGCAAACAACTCATCGGGCTTAGGCAACGGGTAATGTTCTACGTCTAGTGTGGGGCTGAGCGTCAGCTTGTAATCCCAGCATACTCTTATCAATCCGTCGCGCTTCACGACTGGCACTACCGGAGTGGCGTACTCACTACTTGTTAGTAGGGTGCCTTGATGCCCGAGCGCTCCGCTGAGGGTGAGGACAGGCGCGTCGTCTGCTACGACGGCCGTCATTGCGAATCCCGCCGCAGCTCGGCAGCATGCGAAACGCTCTACACAAGGCGCTTGCGGTGCGCAGATGCGTCCGGAAATAAGTGCACGCTAGTGAGCTTTCTCTTTCGTAGCGTTAGCTACACTTGCCTAGCCGGAGCCGATATCGCGTGGGTCATCATGAGTCGTGCTGCGCATGCGCGAGGATGAGTGCGGAGCCGGCATCTCACGTGCTCTCCGCCGCCGCCGCGCGCGGCTCGCCGCTGCTGGTGGCGGAGAGCGAGAGGAGTGGCGTCGGCCGGGCAGACAGACTGGCGCCGGCGCGCGCGACTCGCCGTTGCTGCTCTGCGCATTCGAGAGGGCTGACGGCGTAGCCATGGCGCGCGCAACTATTCGCCTTCGCTGTGCAGTCGCCGTCTGACAATGCGCTGGTGCCGCTTGATAGCGCCTCTGACTGGCGTTTGCAGGTGGGTAACGCCATGGAGAAGGAGAGCGCAAATGCTGCTCAACGGCGCACAAGAGCCGAGAAGCTTATATCATCGGATCCCGAAGTAGTTGCCTGGCAATTAGCGGTTCAGCGTGCGAGGAATGAACAGAGGAAGGCTAAACGTGCTGCGGAGACACTGGAGGAAAGGGAGGAACGTCTAGCAAAGCGGCGTCGCCAGAATGCTGAGCGACGTGCCCGACCACCTCTGCAGCAGCAACAACAAGACGCCGTCGATGACGTCAAGGCTCGCCGATCGACTGCCTATACTGCGAAACTTAGCGAAAGCGCCAGTGCAACTCGGACCTTCGAGACGGACTTCGTAAACAATCCGTTTGGATACGTGTGCGACGTGTGTGAAAGACTATGGCACATGAAAGACTTGACGTCGCCAAGTAGTGCCGTGCGTGAAACGTTGAGTTTAGTGGCGGCGCCTGAGTGGGGTCAAACCGTGGCGCGGGTTTCTACAACGTGCAAGAATTTCTCGTTAAGCAGAGCATTCCACTCTTTACGTTACCAATGGGTATTGTTACCCGGCCATGCCGCCAGGTCTACCGGTTCTAAACAATGTGTTCGTATGTGTGTCATTGGAACAGCTCAGAACAGCTCAGAATAATCAGCTGAACCTTTGCTAACGCTACGTATATCCTGGCATAGCCGAGCTAAGCCACTGCAAATTTTTCTTTTCTTTTTTGAAGCTTGGGCAGCTTTTATTGCTGTTGTTGGCTAATGTTTATTAAGGAAGCATGTAATTCATGTAAGCTGACGACCTGTGCGTGTGTTATGCGCTAGAGGTAGACGCAGACTCTGTTATGTTGAAAAGAAATCCTCTTCCTTACCCCGGAAATGACACAGACTAAAGTCTTACTTAATTTTCTCGTAAGCTCTGCATTCCAAATACACAAACAATCGTTTAAAGTATTTGTATACATGTCAGCAGCAGCATTATATGCATCTGAACAAGGACAATTTAGTGTTGTGAAGCTACCTAAGTGCGATTAAGGTGGCTCATTTTGCTAAGTTTGCAAACAATTTACTCGTTTATTATAAATGACATCATACATATTGTACACGGAATAAAGGGCCGAGGTGCAGTACGGTGCGATTATCCTTCTAAAATGAAACGAAAGCTTCTTTGTCATTATTGTTGCTGACATTTCTTGCTCACAATCTGAAGCGTGAAAAACTGGGCCGGTTGGTTCATGTTTAGGTGCGAGGAAACCAGCGAAACTCAAAAACAAGGACGGCCTGGAGCCTCGCGCACAAAAACATGAACTGTTGGCGACTGTGCACAGGGTCGCCATGAAGTCGCCGCCTGAGGAAAGGAACCACTGCGTATCGGAGGGGACTGACTGCCTAATGAATACCTGGCCTGGCAACACGAAAAGCAAGGACTTGAGACCCGTGATCTCCCGTTTTGAACAGAACAGCCTCAGGTTGCTTCAAGGAGATAAGGAAGGTGGGTTTGTTGTTTTACCCTCTGCTGCGTTCGACGTAAAAGCGTCAGAAGCAATTGACAAAAACTTCAAGATTTCGGATTTGAAACCTCGAAAAGCAAAGGCCGTAGCTCTTGGCATCATCAATCAGCTCAATTTGGAAAATTTGGAAAAGGAGATTCGAAAGTGCCGACAAGACGTCTTGAGGGTGTTCTTCACCGTAAAAACGCACAAGCCCGGCTATCCTTTCAGGGCAATTGTGACTGAAGAGGCCTCCTGGCAAAAGTTGGTGTCCAGCTTTCTGCAACGTGCCATGAGGGGACTCGCGCTGGAAGATCCTTTCGCGGTTCAGAGCTCGCTCTTCCTTGTGAAGCATTTGAATAGTGGTTTCCCCAGTGCGAATGCGGCTTTTTCCGTAGACATCGAGGACATGTTTTATTCCATTCCCCAGGATGAACTTTTGGCAGTAGTGCGCGAACTAATTGAGAAAAACGGGACTGTGGCGTTCCAGAACAAGTGCGGAATTTCTTCAGAGTCTTTCCTGGAACTTCTTGGTGTGTACCTAAGGTCCACAATTGTGCACTACGGAGAGAGGTATGTAGTTCAGAAACAAGGTATGTGTATTGGGTCGAGCGTCGCGCCAGTACTGTGTTCTGTGTTTTTAGCTAGATTTGACTCGGCTCTAAGGGAAGCACTTCAGGATTCACGTGTCGTCAAGGTGTACAGATATGTTGACGATTTTTTAGTCTTTTTGAGCCTTTTACCTAACAACCAGCTATCTCATGTGGCAGATAAAATTTTAGATGTCTTTAGAGCCTGCTCAAAGAAATTGGCATTCACTAAAGAGGTCCCATCTGACACGACCATTATGTTTTTAGATTTAGAAATTTCCTTTTTACATGATGGACACGTATGTTGGAAATACGCCCCGAGGTCTAAAAAGGCACTGCTTCCCTTCGAATCCGCACACTCCAAACTGGTGAAAAGGAGCATTGCAAACCTGTGCTTTAGCAATGCCCTGAGCAAAAGTTGTCAGCACGTCATGCACGAAGGCCTGATGGAGCAGGTGGATCGATTCAAGGCATCTGGATTCCCGTCGGCATTTTTGGTGTCGGTTGCTGAGACATTGGCCAGAAAAATAAGGAAACCACAGGCCCGGCCCCTAGAAGAGAGAAGAAACATCGAGGTGATGCCGTATTTCCACAGGACGTCTCACGGGCTAAAACGAGTATCACGAAAGTTTGGTGTAAACCTTGTGTTCTCAGCCCCACGCAAGCTTTCTGGCCTTTGCGCCCGTATCTCAGCCGGTGGCGAGCGCAATTCTGCCTGCATAACCAGTCACCGAACTGTGTTCACGAAGTCCAGCGTGGGGGTAGTGTATTCCATTCCCACGACTTGTGGACACGTTTATATCGGGCAGACCGGGAAGTGCATAAATGAACGCCTCAAAGAGCATGCTTATTGTGTGCGATCGGGCACAGGGAGCAACTTAGCGGTGCATGTGAAGGATTTTAACGGTTGCGAGCCTTTGTATCGCCAGACCTGCATTCTAGGCAGGGGTAAATCAAAGCTTGAACGCCAACTGCTTGAGGCGTACTATATCAAAAAGACTGGACACGTGTGTATTAGCGAATGCTCTGTGCATATCACAGAAAAAAGAGTAGCTGTTTCTTTCAGGGCGTGGTTGATTAGCAGGTGGATGATAGGCTTCATGTTGTAGCGTGCGCGCGTGCGCGGGAAGAGGTGTATAAAAATTCGGCAGATCCCACGTACCGTGTGAGTCAATGTTATGCGAAGCATGCGGCGGGTAGGTGACTGTGGCGTAACTTTTTTTACTGAGCGACACGTTACAAAATAACGCTAAAGATTTGTATATATTTTATACGCACACATATATATGTTGAAGAGTTGCATATGTGTTATATAAGCAGTTGTTTACGGTTGGGTAACGCTGCCAATGTCAACGTGGGTATTACCAACACCACAAGCGGTAAGCTCATATGTAGTGCTTATACGTGTCCTGAGAACGCACGCGCGTTTCACGAACCCATGTGCATGTGGTGCAATAAGTTCTTGACGGTTCTTGAACAAGGGCATCATCACCGTGATCAGTGAGCACCAGCAGCTGGTCATGACTTGTTATAGAATCCGGTCGTGACCGTGGTGAAGAGGGTTCCATATGTATTGAAGTATGTGGTATAGTAGACCTGTTCAAATTCGTGGATGCCTCGGTCATTTCGTCGACAAATTGTCTGTCGACAGAGCCGGCGACATGTCGGAACCTAAAGCCACCTTTCACGTTGGTGAGGCATAGGCCGTCGAGGCTGGTAGGCCTGGATAGTGCTACGTAGACCAACGTCAGTGGATGGTGTCTGTCCTATTCGTAGACAACCTGGGCGTATGTGGCTTACGTAGCCTAGTCTACAAATGGCTGTCAATCAATCAGACATTATCCTCGGTCAGCATGAGGCCATCGCCCAGCCTCTTAAGAAATGAAGAGGACACTTCGTCGTTCTGGTGGACGAAGTGCACTTTACAATGCGGTGATGTGGATATCATATGTAACTTTCGTTATTGTATTCCTCCGGGGTCGAGCAATGCTTCAATATAGCTTGCTGAATCATAGGAATACAAACGTAATGTTTATTAGACTGCTATAAAAGCGGAGCCAACACTGGAACTACAGACGTCAATCTGATATGACGCCCGTATCGTAGGAGTACACATCGTAGGAGTATCATGTAGTGTTTATTGCTTTCTTGTAAAATTAGATAGTCAGCACCACAACCACACTTGACGTCGCACCGATATTACGCCTGCGTAGGCTGTTTTTCCAAACCAATTTATAGACCTGGCGTGGCTCAGTGGTAGAACACCTGATTGCCACGCAGAGTGCTTGGGTTCGATTCCTGCTGGGATCCTAATTTTCATTATTTCCATTCGTTGTGTCAACGCTGCCGATGTTGGTTTTACTTAACTCTCTAGCATTTAAGTTACCAATGTGTGTTCTCGCCGTTCCTGGGTAGACATAACCTGTCAATCACCTGTGGCGCATACCCGTACACCGCGGCCCGTGGTAAACGGGTATGTGCCACACGTGTCTAGTGGAAAGGGTTTGACGACGTGCACGTACGACAGGATTTAACGTTATTTATGTCATGACCCGGCAGTCATATTCGTCAAATCCTCTTACCCTCCCATGCAAATTTTGGTCTATACCAAGTTAAGGAGGCGATCATGAGAGCGCCCAGACGTAGGCGGCTAGATAGATAGATAGATAGATAGATACGTAGATAGAAACGCTCAAAGTGCCAGAGGTTCGCTAAGAAATGCTTCGCATTTAATACACGTGAATGCGTCAATAAGGTTGTAAGTCCGGCGATGGTGTGTGCTTGACTGTGCCTTCTCCTTCGTCCTTGTTTTTGAGTTTCGCTGGTTTCCTCGCACCTAAACTTGCTCACAATCTGTAGCCGCTACTGTATCGGCGCTCGAGTTGCACCTTGAGTCCTTATCAGAACGATGAATACGCTGTTGAGTAGTATGCCGTAAACTTTGCGTGCGCGCAGTATCAGTGCGTTTTTCTGTGCTTTTGTATCTGCAGTTTCGTTTTCTGTAGGTTTTCTCGCATGCCCAAATGCATTCCCATATTATTGAGTGTTTCCAATGCTCTTTTACACTTTGTGCGGCAGATGCACGGCGTCGTTTATTTGTCTCTTTTATTAATAATAATATCTGGGGTTTTACTTGCCAGAACCATGATATGATTATGAGGCACGCCGTAGTGGAGGGCTCCGTGAATTTTGACCATCTGGTGTTCTTTAACCTGCACTGACATCGCACAGTACACGGTCCTCTAGCATTTCGCCTCCACCTAAATGCGACCGCCACGCCCGGGATCGAACCCGTGACTTTCGGGTCAGCAGCCGAGCTCCGTCACCACTGTACCACCGTGGCGGACGTATCTTTTAAGGCGAAAGCCTTAAATACCTCATCAAACGTGAAATTTGACCGTCGGCGTCCCGCGTCTACGGCGTCAGCGTACCACGACATTGGGGACGAGGGATGCAAAAAATCGTCACGTGATGACGTCACCATAAGACGTCACCATGGCTTCACAGATTTTGGTGACGTCATATGATGCCGTTATCACATGACATCGTAGCTTGGTCAAAAGTGGGCAGACCACGGAGGTAGTGCAAAACCAGGTGAGGTGCCTCCGATCTTGGAGGCAATGCAAAACCGCGCTTTGTACGCAAAAAACTGAGAAGATGGCTTTCGCTTTCGAGCCGTGTTAAGCGAACGCATACGGGAGCCTGTGAGTTTTTATTTCAGTAACTGGCTTTCCAAGACATACTCATTGTACAACTTGACTTTGTTTCTCGTATTTTTTTACTGACATAGCGTGTCTACTGTACACAATGCTTCCCCGTCTTCTTGTTGGTTTCATGCGTCTTCTTTGTATAGGCGATTCGCGAGAACTGTTTGTATGCGCATTCCTGTATGAGCCTTGAGGGCTTACATTATTAATAAATAAATAAATTATGCTTGCTCAAAGAAATAAGATACTGAATGTGTGTGTGTGTGTGCGTTAGAGGCCCTTAGCCAGGAATTTTTTTCGGGGGGGGGGGGGACACTTGCTGAAAGCCTTGACTAATTGAGAAAAATGCCTATTTTCATTATTTATTTTCGGTAAAACACCATGTATCATGAAAATTTCGGTATGCCCCCCCCCCCTGGCTACGGGCCTGGTGCGTTAATATCTAGTGTACAGGCCATTTATTTGTGCGCATTAATGCTGCGCTGACAGAAGCAATTACACAAACAAAACAAAACACAATAAAACACAACTGCCACTAGTAGATTCACAGTGATCGTAAATGATTAAAAAAACAGGAACTGCGTAATTATTTAAGACAGGGCGAAAATGTAACCTTGAAACACTGAAACAGGGAAGGATAAAAACATTTAACTGCACACATACATACATGGGCATCAGACCAGCACAGAAGTCGTACTTGAAACATGGAAAGGAATATAAAAAACAGGAACCCGCCGTGGTTTTAGTTATGGTGCTTGACTGGTGACCCGAAGGTTGCGGGCGGAATCCCTGTCGCAGCGGCCCCATTTCGATGGAGGTGAAATGACAGAGGCCCGCGTACTTAGATTTAGGCGCACGTTAAAGAACAACAGATGGTCAAAATTTCCGGAGCCTTCCACTATATACGGCGCCTCTCATATTCATATCATGGTTTTTGGGACGTGAATTCTCACAAATAATTATTATTAGGAAAAAAGAAGGATCTGATCTGCAGACAAACACGCATAATATATTCCTTGATGCATTTCACATCACAAAGATAGCGAAAGCAAAAATCAAAGGCAGATACAGGACCAACCAAGTGCAGTAAAGAATGTTTGCGAAGAAAAATGCAGGATTCATGCACACGTGAACCAAAGCATCTTAAGCATGTAGCTTATATCAGTGTGTCCATTTATTACGCAAGGTTAGCAACGGCAGAAGTTATCCTTGCATGTGCATACCAGCCGGAAACTTACGCTGCAAGTGCATAATGTGTTCTTCAGATGTCGCTTGTCACGTTTGATTTTTACTGTCCAAAGAAACCTCGTATCTTCGAAAACGACACAGCTCCCAGCGTTCCTGGAATGATTGGTGCACTGAGGCACGCTACACCCGGCCATGGTGATGGTAGCGAGCGCGTAAAACTGGAGGGAAACGTGCACCGACCTAAAAACAGCACGCGCGCCACGCACAAGCGACCGGGCGGGGCATTAAAATTGGCGGCCACGCTGCCGCGAAGGCCGAGGAGGCGGCACCTGCCCTTTCAAAAGCTGACACCACTCTAAGCGGGGGCGCGCGCATCGAGGCACTCTATTGTTAGTGGTACCAACACGCTACAGTGTACTAGCACTGTACAACACGCCCATCTCTACCTGTCGCGACAGCTCCTCCTCCACTGGTGCCTTGAGAGAAAATGGCACACTGCGAGCTTTGAAAATTTTTGGCGTCTTGCCCTCTTTGAAAATAAGAGTTGCTTTCTCGCCTCGGATGGTTCCTAGCTCGTTTGTGAAAACATCTTTATATTTGTCAAGTAACCTGTGTAACTCAAGGGTAGTTTCCGCGCTTAGCGATGGCTCAGACGACAACTGTTTTAGGCCACGGACTTGTTTCCAGTCGATGCGTATATGCTGAAGCCAGTTGCGCCCATACAATGCTGGACCACTTTGAGGAAGCACGTATAGCGGTAACCGCTGGCATTGACTGTTGTGCACAACTTGCAGAAAAGCAACACCGAATGGCTTCACAGCTTCCCCAGTATAGGTCCTGAGCGTCAGGCTTGTCCTCCTTAGCGGCACTGACGGAAATAGTGAACGGAATTGACCCAGAGATATTACCGTGACAGCGGCTCCCGTGACCAGCTCCATTTGCATAGGACTCCCTTCTACATGTACGCTAAGGATAATGGGCTCTCCCTATTCTACCTCTTTGGCGACCACACTTCGCAGGGGCGGTTCCAGCGGCTGCAAAGCTCGAACGTGCGGGGAGTGGTCGCGTGTTCGGTTTCCCTTATGCTGCTGCTTCCGACGCCGGCAAGCTTCCTTAATGTGCCCTTTCTTGTGACAGAAAACAGGTCGCATTAATGTGTGAGCATGTACTCCTTGTGATTTGCAGTACAGCGGGAGCATTTCGTGGTTTCCTTGGTCGGTAACTGGTGAAATTCGAACTCGCTACCGGGCTTTGAATGCGTAGCTGTAGAGTTAACGAGCGCAGCTTCCAAGGCTGTGGCACGGTCAACTGGTCGTAGAAACGTGAGTTGCTTATCCTCCGAAAACAAGTGTCTTTGAATGTCGACTCGCAGTAAACCGCACACAAATCTGTCTCTGAGTTACTCGTCGAGAAAGGCACCGAACTCGCACGTTTGGGCCAGCGCCCGTAACTCTGCCACGTACTGCGGTATTGTTTCATGTTCCGTCTGCATTCGACGATAAAATTTCGGTCGCTCGGCTATGACTGACCGTTGAGGGGACAAATGTTTACGGAGCACTTCGCACAAGCCTTCTAAAGACTGTGAGGACGGCTTCGTTGGGGCGGTAAGCGACATGAGAAGCGAATAAGTTTGCGGACCTACTATGCTGATGAACGCGTCTACCTTCCGTTCATCGGGGACATCGTTGGCTCGGAGATAAGCCTGCGCACGCTCCTCATAGCTAATCCAATCGCCCGTCGAGGTATCAAATGGCTTTACTTGCCCCAGCTGAAAACTTGCGGTTGCCTTGGCAATGATATGTCGTCCCCAGCGGCTGCTTCACGGCTGTGTAATCCGCAAGCGGGTTCCAGTTGCTACCAGGCCGCAGCTTGTTCCATGCTGGTAGGTCCCACCCTCGTCGCCAGTCTATGTCGTGTCTGACGGAAAAGCAGCTCAACGAATGGCGAGCGAAAACTGAGGCTTTATTATGCCAGCAACTAAAACTACGGGCGAACTGCCCATGACAACGTTACAACAAGGAATGCCCGCGCCAGCTACAATGCCGGCGCTATTTAAGCACAGTAAGTGTGATAACAGAATCCGTGGCCTCGGCGCAAGACACGCGGCCAAGCCATATCGCGCAGGCGCACGACATTGCATCTGTATTCGGGTCCCGAGGCATTTATTGTGTGAAGTACGGGGCGGGACTTTACAATGATTACTACGCACACCGCCATGGTGGTGTAGTGGTTGTGGCGCTCGACTGCTGACCCGAAGGTCGCGGGATCGAATGCCGGCCGCGGCGGCCACATTTTCGATGGAGGCGAAAATGTTTGAGGCCCGTGTACTTATATTTAGGTGCAGGTTAAAGATCCCCAGGTGGTCGAAATTTCTGGAGCCCTCCACCACGGCATCCCTTAGAACCATATCGTGGTTTTGGGACGTTAAACTCCAGATAATATTAATGATTACTACGCACAATTCAACAGCATAATTAATGCAGAACCAACAGTTGCGTTGCTGAAATAATGCTCATACATATGCACGAACAAAAGCACGCTGGCCAGGCGAAAGGCGGCTTGAAGTTATGAACACTGAAACGTCACCTACTTCGCATAGTCGGGTGTTTATGTGGGCACACTTTCCTTGCGTGTGGAGCCATACCTCCCTTCAGCCGATATTGTTGTCACCTCGAGGAACGAAAAACAAAAAGCTTTTTGCCGTCCTCCGCGCGGTGATGCAACCGAACCCCGGCATACTAGCACGTCACGCTCCAAGCATTCAATTCAAACGCAGTATTCCTGCGTCCACTCAAGCGCCAGGGTTATAGGCAGTTCCAGTTTGAAAGAACATTCCGATAGGCGCGTCAACTACTCGCTGCGTACTAAAATGGCCCAACTCCACGCTTCAAAACACACGTTCATACTTAACACCGGCCCAGCGGAGCCGCTGCCGGCCCTTTAGGGCGGGGCGCGAAGGTGGAATGGTCACGTGTCGCCAACCGGCCTATGGCAGGGCGCGGCGGCTGGATGAAAACCATTCGCTGCTTTGGAAAGTTAGAGGGGCTTTAGTTGAACCAACTTCCGGAAACCAACCGCTAGCCGCGGTGAAATGGGACACGCCGGCCACCATACGCCACCGCGCTGACATGGCGCGAGCGGTTGGCGAATGCGAAGCCGTGGAAGGCCGTCAGTGGAAAGGAGAGTGAAGATCAAAAGAAAAAAAAAAGATGTGACGTGCACGCGGCTTTTGTTTTCTTTGTAATCTACATCTTAATGGGATCACCGACACTGGAGAAATTGACCCCACGCGATCAGAACCCGCCAATAGGAAGCATCCCTCTCTTCTAGTGATTTAGTAGTCTGGCTATTTGCTCTTGTGCTGCCCTTCTCAGCCATGCCGAGAATAAAAGGACCCAGGATTGTGTATGCTCGACAGTGTGCCCCTTAAAATAGTTTTTATTGAAAAAGCAGAGAACTTATTCAGCAATGTCCACAGATGGCATTCAAAATACATTGCGGATCAATAGAAAAACCATTGAGAAAACTGTTCACCAGTATACAAACGTCAATTGAAAATACGTTGTGGATCAATAGAAAAACCGTTGAGCAAGCTGTTGACCAGTATTGAAAATTGGCACACGACGTTCAATTGAAAGGCCATTAAACAAATAAACATTGATTTATCTTTGAGAGAAAAAGAAACGTCAATTGAAAATACGTTGTGGATAAATAGAAAAGCCGTTGAGCAAGCTGTTGACCAGTATTGAAAATTGGCACACTATTTTCAATTCAAAGACCAATAAGTAAATCAACATTGACTTATCGTTCAGAGAAAAAGAAACGTCAACTGAAAATACCTTGTGGATCAATAGAAAAACCGTTGAGCAAACTGTTGACCAGTATTGAAAATTGGCACACGATTTTCAATTGAAAGGCCATTAAGCAAATCAACATTGATGTATCGTTGAGAGAAAAAGAAACGTCAATTGAGAATACGTTGTAGATCATAGAAAATCTGTTGAGCAAGCTGTTGACCAGTACTGAAAATTGTCACGCGACTTTCAGTTGAAAGGCCATTAAGCAAATCAACATTGATTTATTGTTGAGAGAAAAAGAAAGGTCAATTGACAATACATTGTTGAACAACAGAAAACCGTTGAGAAAGCTGTTGACCAGTATTGAAAATTGGCCCACGACTTTCAATTGAGAGGCCATTAAGCAAATCAACATTCATTTATCGTCGAGAGAAAAACAAACGTCAATTAAAAATACGTTGTAGATCAATAGAAAAACTCTTGAGCAAGCTGTTGACCAGTATTGAAAACACATTAACACTGCCATGAACTTCTGTTCTTCTCAATTAGCTTGTTTTAATGGACGCTAGCCGAGTTTCAGTGTAACTTAGGAAAAAACAAGAGAACACTTTTTATGAAAAATATTTATTTTTAAGCAACAACATTTGTTCAAGTTTCTAAATATTTGTGGTTTGACATAGCCGACAACTTCCCACTGTAATATCCAAACAGCATCCAAGTGGACAAAATAAGTTAAACACTGTGTAAAGCTCCACTTCAATAAAGTGCCTTCTTAATACGGCGGAGTGCTGCAATGTACAACAAACCTTACAATTACGCATCACTTAGACAACACCGAAAGAAGATTCTTCGTACAGTTTCCTTTTTACCAAAAAGGTACAATGGTATCCAAGAGCGCAAAGGTTTAACTTTTGTAAGTGCTCTAGGAAAGAAAATAGCGTTGGGATGGCATCGTTCCGAAGACGAGTTCTTGCACCCGAGCGGTTGAAACATGACTCGGCAAAATGGTCGCTGCAAAGTCGGCTTCCTGGAGACGGCGTCCAGTTGTCCTTCTTTAAGTTATTGAGCCACTTCTCGTATATTTGCGGCTTCGAGCGTGGGAAACTGCACGACAAAAACCAAGCATTTTCAGCGCACCTCAGTAAAAAAAGTGATAAAATACCAGGATTTCCTCGCAAAATGCCTAAAAAGTAATACAATTTTGAGGTACTAACGTGTCAAATGTCTTCCCTGACGACTTTTCTGGTCGATTCGTACAGTTTAGTGTGCTGCATGCAGGCATTTCTTTAAGAAACATGGTTGATCCCTCCGTCATAGGAATCGGAATAACACGAAAGTAAAGCGTGCCCTTACAGAAGTAACTGAATGTTTACGGTACATTGATATAAGAGAGCTTGCGCAATGTATATGATGTCTGGCAGCTATAGCACCGTTTAACGTGGATGTGCCCACTTTGATGATTGGTGGTACATCTGCATCCCGACGACTAACATCCTTGCTAAATGATTAAACAAACCCGTGTGGTAGCTGTAGTAGTTAACGGTGAAAGCGTAATCAGAGAACTAGGTGTGATAGCCAGAACAGCGTCCCAATTGGACGGAGAACTTGGCCGCCATCCCACGGCATGTTAAAATGTGATTGAACACCACGGCCGGAATAGAGGGGAACGCAAAGCGCGTCATCCCGCCCCGGTAGCCCGGCCGCGATTTTTCTAGGGGCGAGCGCGTGAGCGGAGAACGCGGTGTTACAGCCACGTGAGGCAGGCGCGCGTCGCAGATCTATGAACGAGGCCGACGCTTTTACCACGCTTGGCTAAGGTCGCCACCTCGCGGTGTGTTAAGGCATTCACAAACTTGAACTTCTATTGAAAACGCGCCGAATGGGAGGGACGTGTAACGCGTTGCAGGTGCTAATCGCGGAGGCCACAGTAAAAACGAATTACTTTACCGCTCCCACAGGGCAACACCACTCCGCCGACCGGGAGAGTGGTAGATATAAAACGCGCATTTGTAAACCCTCTAGAGTCTGTGACCGTGGCGCAGTGGATAGCGTACCCGGTATTTGTTGTTGCGGACCGAGCGGTCGTGGGTTCGATGCCCGTTGACGGAACTTTTTTCTTTGCTATCTGATCGTGTACATTTTTTCGACGTCATTTCCGTGACCTAAATACGTCACTGAAGTCTTGGTGGACCCCGGCATAAAACACTTGCGTATTAAAAAGGAGACAAAAGCTCTCGCGCCAGCAGCAACTGAGTGGTTATGGCGGCGCCTTCCGGGATAAAAACGGCGGCTTCCGGTGGCTTCACGCCCGCGCGCTCGATGCGCCATCCAGCTCCTCGTAGTGGAGATCAGTGGTACTCTCACCGATGCACCCTTTTATAGACGGTTTCAAGATTGCGATAGCAGGAGCACGTGGTGTACCCCAAGAAACTTCCGGTCACCTCATTTGTTATTCTGCAACACCGAAGCGTAAAGCGTTGTTTTAGGTTTTGTCAGAGTAAGGGAATACTCTTTTTCCACTTTCACATAAAAGAAAGGCGCTTATAGTTAAGGACTAACTCTTTTAATCTTGTGTGTAGCTTAGAAGAATATATTATTCAAATATTTTACTAGACACGGGGAGAAAAGTGTTGAAACTCTACGGGCTACTCGCCAAGGCGTTTGTTCCCCGCCAATTCTGCTAGCCAACGCCAGCGCACGAAACCGGAAGCGGTCCAGGGCCTGTGTTAGTAAACAGTGAACGCACGAATATGCTTCCAAAGTAACGTCGAGCAGCGCCACTGCTCTTATCGCAACTGCGAATGTCCACGGCCACATCACTGCCGCCCCCGCTCCCGCGCACGCGTACAGCTTTAGGATTGCACCGGTGGTGCGTCACAATGTAACTACTGCTGACCATACTCGGGGACAACTTTCTGTGGCAATGAAGGGAAAGCTACGGGGGCGGAGCGTCTGCACATGTACTGCTACGCGAAGTAGTCCGGTTTGGCGCGCGTCTCGTAACGCCGTGGAAAGTGATGGCTAGCGTTGCATGTCGACGCAAACGCTGCTTAGCGTGTAAGGTGCGGGTAAAACGCGCGTCTTTTTCAAGCAAGCAAAAACGCAAAGTGAGAACGTGTACAGTAAAATAAATACAAATATCTCGCTTGTGTGCGCCGTGTTCCGTCTCAAAAAGCTATATGTAGGAAATGGAGGAGTATGTTATATATCGCACGCAGAAAACACGGACGCGATTTTAAGACTACATTCATCAGCGCTAGGGTAAGTGCATTGTGGCTTCGTAGCTTTGACTGCATTGCCACAGAAAGTTGTCTCCGAGTATAGCAGTGCTCGGGCCGAATGAGGAGCGCATGTGCGCTTGTGTCTTTAGAGAGTAATAGCTAAGCGCCTCAGCGGGCCAGCGGGCCCAGCGGACGAGCGGAGACGCCAACTGCGCATGCGCGGCACGCTGGGGCCATCAGCGTTGTTACGGAGTGGACCGCTCAGCCGCTGGTATCCTCTGCTCAGCGGAGCGTGGCCAGAGGACCAGCGTTTTCGCGAGACAAGAGGGCTACCCCCAACACAAGCGGCAGAAGACCTCTGAAACATAAGAAGACCTCTGAAGACGAGGGCATTTGGAGATGACCTAAAGTGGAGATGACCTAAAGCTCGTGTTGATCTTTTATTTCGAAATTGGAGACAAGAAGACACAAGAAACTTGAGAAAGTATAGGTGCTACTTTGACATCTTTTTCGTACAGATTACATTTGATCGCGTGTTCATAGACGTGCAGAGAACTGCATACATTTCGCGTTTTTCGCAAGCGCGTCTTGTCGAGACGCGGTCAGCTTGGCTGCAAAACGACGGCGAAACCAAGTGGACGCACCTTCACGCTACGCTCAACTGACTCCACAGCGGAACGCAAGGTGCGTTCTACGTTCAACGAGCGGGGCGACGCTAGGCCGCTTAGCTATTACTCTTCCTTTCTTCTCGCGCTCCGCTGATCTCTCCGCTCTTCCGCTGGGCCCGCTGGTCCGCTGAGCCGCTTAGCTATTACTCACTTTTGCCGCCGCCGCTGCGCAATACGGCGACAAACCGCCTTCGCGGGCAATGTCTGCCCCAGTGACGCGTAGCTCGGCCGTGCCCGAACGTGAGCTTGGGTTCCCTATAACCGCGATGCCAACCTTATGGCCCGCTCACGCTAGCGGCACGGCAGCTCGCTGTTTGCCGTTTTCAGGCTGCCGTGCGCAAACGCGGTTTCATTCGGCCGCGTCAGCTGTTCTTTGCCGTTCGGAGAATTGGTCCGAGACCCATTTTCTCGTCGTTCTCCAGCTGCAGGAGAGCGACGTGGCTAATCAGCAACGGAGGAGTCCTTGCCATGACTACGGTGCGCCGCGTCGTCTGCTTTCTGCTTTCCGCGTCGTCTGCGTCTGCCGCGGGACGCTTTTAGCTGCTTGCTTTTAGATGCGAAGCATCTCTTGCTCGGGAGTATGTCCCGCGGCGTCGGCCTGGGCCTTCCGCACTCACACTACGCATGCGCAACTCTCCTCCTTCCCTCTATCCAACAGCTGCGCGTTACTCTCTCCACTTCTCTCCCAGCACCTGCTTGTGCTTCTCCTGCGTTCTCGCTTCTGCGCTCGCGGCGCATGCGCTACTCTTCTAATCAAGTATCCTCTCCTTCAAGTGTGAATATAAAGCGGGTAGAGCGCTGCGCGCCTTCTCCAGCGCTTGCTTTGGTTCACTCCTCTGAAATGCTGGCTAGACATGCCGAAAATCTCTCCTGCGCAACGCCGCGTTGAGCGCCAGCGCATGCGCGTCCTCTCCCCCTCTCTCTCCTCTTCCATGCTACCCCCCTCTCGCGCGCCTGTCGACCGCGTTCCCCGCTCGCCCTGTGAGAATTGACGGCTAGGCTAGAGGGAAAACGCTCGCTGGATTTCAAGCAAGACGGACGTGCCGGCCGCGATGTCCTGGATTACTCCTCGTACCTCTCGCTGATCGGCGCCCCGTGACGGACTCCTCGCCCGCTATGCCGTGCGCCGCTCATCGACGGGGCCTTCGCCGCTTCGCCGATGTTGTGCACCGTGCCTCTAGCTGTGTTTCGCGGACCCGTCCCTGAACTCCCGTGACCGTTTCCCCATCTTTCCTGTCCTCTTTTCTCTTCGTTGGATGGATGTGCTCCTATCACTTTT
Source organism: Rhipicephalus sanguineus (assembly GCF_013339695.2). Lineage (NCBI taxonomy): Eukaryota > Metazoa > Arthropoda > Arachnida > Ixodida > Ixodidae > Rhipicephalus > Rhipicephalus sanguineus. The sequence goes on along the minus strand of NC_051178.1, from coordinate 4,770,168 downwards.
CTCTCTATTTTCCTAATATTCTTTTATTCCCTCCTTACCTCCACCCCTACAAGGCACTGCGCCGTGTCGCCTATAGGCAGACAGAAATTAGGTGCCTTTTTCCTTTCCTTAATAACCACAGAAGAAGAAACGCGTAGTGTTCCTCTTCGCGTTCCACGACGCGAGGTGGGTAGCATGCCCAACGAACACCAACGGAACGCGATCGTGCAAGTGCTCCGGCTTCGCATCGCCTCATGGTCCCCTTTAGCGGGAGAGGGTGCAATTTTTTTGCTCCGCGTTTTTCACACGAGAAGTGTGGATGCTGTCCGTGTCACTGCGAGGCATGGTTCCAGCAGCCACTAAAGCTCTTTAGTCTGTCCGGCACTAAAAAAAGCGTCGCGCAAAACCAAAGAAAGTGTCCCCAAGCTGGCGCCAGGTCAAGGGGCGCCAGCCAAAAAGGATTCGAAACAACCAACAAAGGCGTAATCTATGTCCTCCGAGATTTCAGAAGCTCCCATCTCGACTCGCTAAGCCTACAGCATTGATTATTTGACTATGGCTCTCAAAAACAGCGCCGAATCGGGACGGATACATTGTTGTCGAAGCTTAATGGCATGAATGGAAGCATCAGCAATGGAAGCATCAGTTCGGAGCTGACAAGCTACAGAGCGGACAGCGGTCACTTGGTAGATTCGAGGAGGACGACTACTGCTTTAGGCAGTGCGGCCATGTTTTCGAAGGCGTGATTGCCTCGCTGGCGAAGCTTGCCGTGTACGTTGGACAGCTCTCGCGCGGGCAGCGATGGCCGACGTTCTACGGCGCCGCGCCGTTGCGGCAGGCTTGCCCCTAGCTTGAGCGGGCTATTACTCGGACACGACCGCAACGCAGCGCCCGCATCAGCCAATAATGTGGTCCTACTGTTTTATCAAATGCGTGCGCAGCGACGGAGCGACGCGCTAACGAAGTGCTGCTGTAGATACCTTGAGAATGGTGCAGCGCAAGGAAGCGAACACAAACATATCAGCACTCATAAGCCGTAATTCTGATTGCAGGGAGCAAATATTCAATTCGAAGCATTTCTTTGCGAACTTCAGCTACTTTCAACGTATCTATCTATCTATCTATCTATCTATCTATCTATCTATCTATCTATCTATCTATCTATCTATCTATCTATCTATCTATCTATCTATCTATCTATCTATCTATCCATCTATCTATCTATCTATCTATCTATCTATCTATCTATCTATCTATCTATCTATCTATCTATCTATCTATCTATCTATCTATCTATCTATCTATCTATCTATCTATCTATCTATCTATCTAGCAGCCTATGACTTTGTGCTCTCTGGCCTTTTTGTTATTGGTATGTTTCGCCATGGCATACTCAGCCCAAAATGGTACTCGACTGCATCTGCGTGCCCGTCCCCCACTGCAGCTCAAGTAGGTGCCCCCCCTCCCCCTGAAAAACGTTTCTGCCTACACCGCTGCTCGAAGACTAGCAAAGCTGGCTTGAAACATAGGACCGTGTCGCCGCCTTTAACAACTGCAACACTGAACGCAAGCTTCGTCATGCCTACTTCTATCTCGACGACGCGGAAAGAGCCTTGCTCTAGAATCGGGAGTTCTCACTTCACACCTGGGATCTCTTCCGCAGCGCATTCCCGGACACGGGAGGATGCTAGGGGGCCGGACGGAGCGAACGTGCTTCACATGAGCTCCTCCTTTAAAGCTTCATCTTATCCGGAAAACTTCACCGCCACCGCAGATGAAGTACTCCATCGTCTTCTACTAATGAAGCGCAATCGCTGGATAACCGGTTTTTAACTGTAAGTCCAGATTTCCCTATAGTGTGCTTGTTTGAAGATCCGAGGAGAAGAATCGCTGCTGTAAGCCGAGGCGGCGTCGGACCGTCGGCCCGGCGGAACGCTGCTCGAGCTTCTAAGGAACGCGGGAGGATGGCTGATGACGACGTGGCTGCGTCGACCAGAGCCACGACATCGATCGAAGAAAATCATCAAGGCGGAGAATATGCTACTGGCGTCTCGCAATCGAAAACCTTGACATCGGGGGATGGTTCACTGCAACCTACCACAACTCCTGGCTGATTGCTCTTCCGGAGACCGGGGCCGAAGCGGTTGACAAATCAGCGTCGAACAAACCCAAACAGAGGGGATTCCTTTTAGGAAAGAAAAGCTACCTTCACTGCCGAAAACAGATTTCAAGGTCTATATTAGACCGAGGGATGGGCTCAACATCAGTCAACTGAGCACGCACCAGATGGCGCGCGCTATAACCAAAGCATGTGGTAACCCAGACATCTGCAACGAAGGCAACTTGCTTATACGGTTGCGCAACGGATCTAATATCGCCATAACCAGCACGCCAAGCATAGAGACTGCCAACGTTGTCCAGAGCGCTCCAAGTCTACGTTTTGGTTCAAAAGACTATGCAATGACGGCCTACGTAGCAGCGCCGGACAACTCGTGCAAGGGTGTGATTCACGGACTGGACGCCGGGACCACGCCAACCGAATTACTAGCCCATCTTCGAGTACGTACCCAACGATTCAAAATACTTTGTGCAAGAATGCTTGGAAAATCCCAAAGCACACTCTTTACCTTCGAGGGCAAGATGGTCTCCCGCTATGTTTACTACTACTGCGGCGAGGCACGTTCTTCCTTCATCGATCATCGCGGCAAGTTTGCTATATATGCTTCAAGCCTGGGCATAGGGCAGACGTATGCCCGACACCTGACGCCATTGTCTGCTCGAACTGAACCTAGCCAGTCATCGAAGACGGACACACTTGCGAGCCCCGGTGTGCGCTATGCAAGGAAGCGCACCCCACGCGGGCAAAGGAGTGCAAGGAACGCCTCAGGAAACCGAACAGCCCACGGGCGAGAACAAAAGAGCAGACAGGCGTCAGAGTCCGAGACACTGACGGACGCGGCCATCCCGGAAACGCTGGTTCAGCAGGGACTGCACTTCTACATCCAGGTCCAGATCGGCATCAAGACCGAGGTCAAGTCCGAGATCAGCGTCCAGGACCAGACAGGTTCCAGAAACCAAAAAGAAGCAGCAGAAGAAGCCCATAACCAAAAAGGAGGACGAAAGTACGGTGAGCAGGAAAGCGCCACTTTTCTTTGCCTCTTCCACTGCTCCAAAGAACACGAACACACAGACAATATCGGTAGGTAACAATGGTAATGCGCAGCCTAACGACGAAGTTAAAGAGCTAAGGCCGACTATTCAGACACTCAGGGCAGAAAATGGCGAGCTCAGACAGAAAGTGAACGATCTCATAGATGAGCTGAAGGCCTTGAGAACACAAACCCCCAAACAGACGCCGCTATGTCAGCTACCGTAGGGGGGCAGGAATTCACGACTACCATGGCTGCCATGAACAATGCGCCAGCAAATCTAAGCAACCTCATCTCTAACATCCAAGATGAGGCGCGCAAGGATAGAGAACGACTAGTGGAATTGACGGGTATGAAATCTAGAGGCAAACCCTATAATAGGCCATCAGTTGAGTATGGCGAGCAGCCGTAAATACTCTGTTAGGTTAGAAAGCCTCCAAATATGACTTTAACAATGTGCTTGATTGGGCTAGTTGGTTCTGCATGGTAGACGACGAATAAATACAGCGCTAAACACGGGACGAGAAGAGGAGACATACACGTGTATGTGTCCTCTTCTCGTCCCGTGTTTAGCGCTGTTTTTATTCGTCGTCTACCTCAAAATATGGCAGCGGAACTGTCGTGGGATAAGCAGAAAGCAGGGGCTTCTTAATCAACACATCAGTAATTGCACAACTCCACCAGACATAATCGCTCTCCAGGAAATCGGCTGCTCCCCGACACTCACGAGCTACTCGATCTATGAGGTGCTCGGCGAAAGTAAGGTCGCTACGCTGGTTGCCAAAGCGGTCACTGCCATCAGACATGACATCGACGTAATAGACATTGATCACGAACTCATGAAATCATTACACAAAAAAGAACCCAAGAAAGCATCTTTCTCCTTAACATATACAGCCCGCCCAGCCAGCGGAAAGCCAACTTCAGCTACCTGCTGGGCAAGGCAGAACAAGCAGCAGGCAAGCAGGGTCTTGTCATACTGGGAGACTTTATGGCCTCGCACAAAAGCTGGGGATATGACAGGGAAACTCCGAAAGGCAAGGCTCTAGCCAGAGAAGCTGATCGCAGAAGACAGCCTCATTACTGACCACACCCGACCAACGCGAGTGGGGAATAGTATCAACGGAGATTCGTGCTCGGACTTGGCGTTCATTAAAGGGGTCAGGTAGGCACGATGGAAAACCGACCGTGAAACGCTTCGCAGTGACCACTGCATTTTGCGCATCCAGATCGAAACGCTCCCGATGAAGAAAACACATGGCCTGGCTAGACTTACAGATTGGGAAGCCTTTAGAAACACTAGGGCGGAGTCCGAAGACACAGAGATTGCGGACATTAAGAGCGGGGTCACAGGAATCAAGGCGGACTGGCAAAGGCTAACCCGAGACGTTGCGCTCACGACACATCCGAGGTGGATAAGCATCTTCTACGCCTATGGGATGCCCGCCGGGGCCTATTAAAAAGATGGAAACGGCAGAAACACAACAGGAAACTCCGACTTAAGATCACCACGGTCACCAATGAAGCCGAAGAGTATGCGACGGAGCTCTCAAGGCGCAACTGGGATCAAAAATGCAACGAGCTACAGGGTACACTAGGTTGGAAAAAGACATGGGCCTTGTTAAGGGCTCTGTGATGAGTGAAGTGCGCGTTCGAATTGTGCGCCTTTGAAAAGTGCGCGTCATAAAAAAGAAAGACGACAAGGAGTGCGCGCGCGGAGATGAGAACAGTGCTGAATGGAAGACAACGACGACGAATACCTTCACGAGAGCGCGAGGCGCAAGGGTTCGACGGACAAGTGGCCCAATAAGAAAACAACACGGATCATCTCAGGGGCCAATCGCTTGCCAACACCGAGATCCAGCAGTCCCCAATGAGGAGTGGACAAGTGTGCCCGACGGCAGAAAAAGCCTGGCCTCAGAGGGTTCTGGGGGGGGGGAGGATTCGAGGATACGTGGCGAGCAGAAACTTGTCTCCGGACCGGGCGCTGAGGACGGGCAGTCGGGTTGCGGACCCGCGCCTCTAGGGCTTCAACCGGCCGGAGCATCCTGCCGCCTTGCTCCTGTGCGAGGCGACCTTAACCATGGTACTCGAACACTACCTCAAGGCCTGCGGACTTCGGTTCCGACAGGCAAGCAGCAGCAGTTGGGCTATGGGCCCGAGCTGTGCAACCCAGTGCCTGGGCCTGCTCCTCCGGGCATCTCAAGGGGTCGCCCAGCAGCCACCTTTTCCAAGTCGCAGCCAGCAAGCCCGCGTCCACTCCACAAGCGGGAGCCACAGCGTTCCGGTTTCTCAAACGCCAGCCAGCATAAACGACATGGTGAGACTGACCACCAGTTATTCCGCCGCTCGTCCACGATGAACTGTAAAGCTTAGACTGAGTCCCTAAGCTTTCGTTTAGCTTGTCGTTAGGAGTGTTTTATTGTGTGCATTGACCTTTTTGTAAAATGTTAAATTTTATGTAGATAGATAGTTGTTCGCTTTATTTGTTTATTAAAAGTTTTGTGTGGTTGCTGTTAAACAAGCGGCCTTGTCCTTATTTAAACTCTCGAATGCTCAGCCACAGAGAGCTATTACCACCAATAAGAAGAACCTGTATCACAGGCTCTCATAGACCCAACCAAAACCACGACTGAAACCCGTAAGACGACCCAAAGGATCGCGCACCAATTTCAGGGCACAGACCTGGAAATGCTAGAAAACCTCAGGCTGCGCTATATTGGCGATGCAGCGGATACCGATTGCAGCTTGGCGTACACCGGCGGAGCGAATCCCACTCTACACGAACCCATTACCAAAGAAGAAGTCAGACACGCTATGATGTCGGCGACAAAGAACACCACGCCAGGCAAAGATGGCATCACCAACGCCATGATACGGAAGCTGGGCGAAAACTCTATCAAAAGGTTTACTGAATTCGTCAACGAACACTGGGAACAGGGTACCATCCCGAACGACTGGAAACATGCGGAAATAGTGATGATTCCAAAATCAGGAAAGACGCCCAGCATGGAAAACATGAGATCCATTTCACTGACCTCATGCTTGGGAAACGTGTACGAGAGAATAGTGCTTCAGAGGTTGGAGACCCACCTGGAGGATAACAAACTCATGCCGCAAACCATGTTTGGATTCCGAATAGGCCTCTCAACACAAGACGTCCTCCTGCAAATCAAGGAGGAAGTGCTTACTGCCGTCCCAAAGAACGGTGAAATCATATTGCTCACGCTTGATCTTAAGGCAGCCTTTGAGAATGTCAGTAACAAGGCTGTGCTAGAGGGGCTCAGCAAGTCAAGTTGCGGACAAAGAATACACAACTACCTCAAAGCTTTCTTCAGTAACAGAACCGCCACGATTGGTATAGGAGGCATCCGGACTGACACGTTCAACACGCACAAAAAGGGAACACCACAAGGCTCTGTGCTATCCCTTATGCTTTTTAACGTCGTTATGATCGGCTTAGCACGGAACCTCGAGAAAATTGGACTCAGACATGCCATCTACGCAGACGATGTGACAATCTGGGTAACAAGGGGATCATTAGGACAAAAACAAGACCTTCTGCAACGCGCCGCAAATACGGTGCACGACTACATCCGACAATGCGGACTTGACTGCTCCCCGGAGAAATCCAAGGTTTTCAGAGTCTACAGAAGAGGATACAATCTGCAAAACTCCATAGATATCTACATAGGGGGAAGAAGATTCCAGAAGTATCCCAAATTAAGATCCTTGGCATGTGGATACGAAGTAGATGTCGTATAGACCACACCATCAGACAGCTCTCAAACACCACAGCTCAGATTACGAGGATGATCGCCAGAATCTCCAACAGAAGACGAGGTATGAAGGAGGAGGACACGTGTAGGCTTGTACAGGCTCTCGTGGTCAGTAGGATTGTATACAGTGCACCCTACCAAACACTGCTCAAACAGGAAAAGGAACATTCGCCAAAACATTGAGGTCAGTCCAATACCTAGAAACATGCATGCGAAAATACATAGGGCTAGAAGAAAGGCAAGACCAGGACCAGTAGCACACGAAAGAAATTTCACAGGGAGAACAGATGTACTGTACGTTGACGCAACCACATACAGAGAACACTCCGGGGCGGTAGTGAGCGTTGTTGATCACCAGCTTAGGGAAGTCAGCAGCGCTTCGATCAAAAGCTCCAACATCCTCGAGGCTGAGGAAGTAGCGATCGCTCTCGCCATCACGCACCAGGGCAAAGAATCCACTGCTGAAATAGTTACGGACTCGCAAGAAGCGCGCAGACGATACAGCAACGGGCCCGTATCCACTGCTGCCATCCGCATACTCAAGGCAAGAAAAATCACCTTCTCGTGCTGCTCCATTACGTGGACACCAGGCCATGAAACTGACTGGGAACCAGCGTGCTGACGCCAACACCCGAGCATACGCCACCCGGGGGGCGCACAACGACGGGGAAACAGACACAGTCACTAGACGCTATGGGGCAATTCAAGAACATCAAAGAGCCCTGAGGAGGATTTACCCCCCTCCCAACAAAGACCTCAGTAGAGAGCAGTCGGTTGCCTGGAGACAGCTGCATACCCAATCTCAGTCTACTTAACAAAATCTATCCGGCTACATACGACAACAAATGCCTGCTATGCGGAGAACATGCAACACTTTATCACGTTACATGGGCCTGCCAACACTCAAAGGCTGTGCCAATAAACAACACACCAACACCGGAGCAGTGGGAGGCTGCGCTGTCCCGCTCGAAGCCTGAAAAACAGCTCAAGCTGATCGACAGAGCTCGCAATATCGCAAAGGCCACAGGGGCCCTGGACTGAGGGCTCCACCTTCGCCGGGAGAATTTCTTTGCACCAATAAAGTTTTAAAGACGATAGTCTTTCTTGGGGAACTTAAACGCAGAAATTTTGGTCTGTCTTTCTGTCTGTCCTTCTGTCTGTCTTTCTGTTTGTCGGCACGTCCCTCGATTCAGCGACTCGGCCAAAGTTGAACCACTTGCCCAAGGGCCAGCCATCGTGAACGGCTGACTAGGTTCATACTTGTGTACATTGTTGATCAAAAAGCAAACATTACGCATATCTGAGGCGCAACATCACTAGGTAGGTATTAGGCGGTGTGTTCCTTTAATAGAAAATACATAGATACGCAATTTTAAAGACCTTGATGGTATGCGTTGAACATTGAGACAGTAACGCGTTTATTAAAAGATTGCCACAGCTGAAGCGATCAGCGGTCCAAGCCGAGCAAGCGCGAGCGCCAACAACAACCGTCTTCGTCTTCTTCTTTCGCAGGCGTTCTTGTCTGCGCCCTACCATGTTACAAATCACTCCCCCGCGGAAAAGGAGCCATCCTGGCGACCTAAGGAACAGGTACAACTGGTGGGTCATAATGCGGCTTCAGTGGATCGACGTGAACAGTCTCGCGGCCGCGACGACGGCGGTCCGTAGATGATTGAACAGGCTCAATCATATAGTTAACTGGGGATGCTTGACGTAGGACGCGGTAGGGGCCTTCGTACTTAGGCAGTAGCTTTGTGGAAAGGCCAGGAGCGGAGGAGGGAACGCGAAGCCACACCAACGTTCCACGCGAATACGACTGAGGAGGCAGGTTTTCGTCGTGACGGTCCTTCTGGCCCTACTCGCCCTACAATGTTACAACCCTAGTTTCTTAAGGGGCGCTGAAAATGCGACTGCGCTGAAACTTGTCTTCCTCCGTGCCCTCTGCACAAGCTCATGTTGTGTTTCGGTTTCGGTTCAGTATTGCATTGTACGAATGACAGGGGGCGCCGCTCTGACATTCCTGTTTACCCAGGCGACGTGTAAGTAAGAGTTTGTGGAGAGTACTCGTTGAGTGCGGACGTTTCTTCTCCTTCGGCGCATCGCGCCAAACAGCGTGTTCGGGCTGGCCGGCGTCCCCACCGGTCGCGTTGGTCACCGCCTGTCTTCGCCTGCCGCTGCGCCGGGACTACCAGCCCGCAACACAGCACTCGTGTTTCCCGACGTATTGCCAGATGGCGTCCATATCTCACGCAGCGCCTCTTCTATCGTCTTTAGACGACATTTGCAGCGAAGCACGCAGATACGCGGCCAATTTTTTCATTCATTCCCGGACACGCTCACAAGCGTCGCCTGCAAGGAAAGGGCTGCTTCTTTGCTGGAGACACGGGTGCAGCTACCAAACGAAAACGTCACTATCATCACGGAAGAGATGGCCTTTCCGCCAGACCGGCGCGGCGATGCTTGAAGACAAAAAAATCACGCCATATTCACTAATTGAATGATGATTGAGGAGCTGGCTCGGTGATAATCGGGTAAATGGTGAATGCTCCGTACAATTCCTCTACTGTCATATAAAAACTTCACACGTTGTTAGAGTAGCGATTGTGGCCAGATTGTTGTGGAACCACAAGCATTCGCAGACCTTGCAGCCGTGGCCGAACGAGTGTTCAAGGAAATCGAGGAAATGTGGTTTTGCCTGCGTTAATGTCATCATCAAGGTGCTCGAAGAACAAGAGGAAGAATAGTTCTCTTTCGCGCGAGCGTGCGCATGCTATATTTGTCTATGTTATATGTGGTTTTGCCTGCGGTAATATCATCATCAAGGCGCTCGAAGAACAAGAGGAAGAAGACTTCTCTTTCGTGCGAGCTGCGCCTGTAGCGGTCACCTCTGGAACTAAGGTTACTCTTACGGCGCGGGACATTAGAGAGATTGAGAATTGGGGACCCAAGACGCTGGGCCCCCAAGCTGCATTGGACAGCCTGCTCCTGCGTTCGGATGATCAACAGAGATTGAGAACTGGGCCTACGCAGGCTGCGTTGGGTCAAGCGCACGGAGTGCCACGCGTGACGAAATTTATCATGCAAGCCGCGGGCCATACTGCGCCATGGCCCGCGCTGCGTCTGTGTCTTCTCGCTGGTGACCCAAGACGCCTTAGAGCCCCACGCTAGTTTTCAGCTTTTGCGTCTCGGATCAACGCGAGCGCAAGAGCCCAAGAGTGGGTTGAGTTCTGCGCATGCGCTCTGGCGGCTGGCAAGCTTCTTGGGCCCTCTAGCTCCTTGGGGCCCCAATTCTGAAACTTTGTAATGCCCCAGCTTACGATCATGGCGAGCCAGTTCCTAAGTAAGGTTCCCCTGCTTGGGACTGCGTGGTTTCGCCATCGACGCGCCGCGTCCATAGTGGGTTAAATACCTCGTGACATCGCACACTACCTCACAGGAGCGTAGTATACACACCGACGATCTTCTCGTTCACTGTCACCAGGCCGCTACATCTCACCACGGCGCCGCCAGTACAACGGCCCTTCTAGGGGCCGATTCGCGAGCCCTTATCCAGAAAACTAAGGGCAGCAAAAGATGGAGGTGCGCTGCTGTGCGACGAAATATCGAAGATCCTCCGCCGCCTACGGAGACGCCGCGGCAAAAAACTAAGAACCCGGAGCAAGTCGAATGAGCCCTGATGACGAAACTTCGCGACCGGAAGAAGATCAGACGGCACTGCGTACATGCAGCGGCACAAGCCGACGTAGCCGTGATCCGACGACACCACCTAACCAAAACCAAGACGACGAACTAGCGACCTCAACGTTCTCATCAACGGCCGCAACCTCACCGCACTCGTACGCACTACAGCCGACTCTTGTCTCGTCAGTGCGCCGTTCGCCGCGTAGTTGAGGAAAGTTAGGACCGTTTGGGTAGGCCCTGAAATCCGGACCTCTGGAGGCCATATAATAAGACCATCTGGAGCCTCCGCAGCAAGAGTCAACATCTATAATGGGACTGATCCTGCTCACTTCGTTCTCTAGCAAAATTGCTCTAGCGATTTCATACTTTGCATGGACGTCTTAAAGCATCATGGCGCTGTCATCGATTTCAGAAACAAGTCGATAACACTATCATCGGACAAAGCGACACCGTCGGATACGATGCGCGAAGAGATAGCGCAGAAAAGAGATAGCGCGAAGACAGCCTTTATAACACCGGATGGCCTGAGTTCAAGGTCGTGCAATTTCGTTTTCGCTCGGCGCCTGCAGCTTTCCAGCGCGTTATGGACACACTGCTGGCTGAATTAAAGTGGCAGACTTGTCTTGTGTACATGGATGACCGTCGTCGTCTTCGCTGGTGGTAAATGATGGCAAGAGTGCCTTGCCATCATTTAGACTACATCAAAATGTCGCTGTTACCTATAACGTAAGCCTTTCAAGGTCGTGGGCGAACACAACCGCTTATGTTGTCTAGGAAGCTTGTAGGACCTTTCCAGGCACCTCGGACGGTGGACTGTCGGACTTCAAGAATTCGACACTACCGTCGTTTACAAATCCGGACGCAAGCACTCTGACACCGGCTGTTTCTCCAGCGCAGAAGAAGACAGCTTCTTGGGGCGAATAAGTGCCGACAACTTTGCCAAACTCCATCGTAGCGATCCGGAACTCAGAAGCCTCACAGAGTACTTGCAAGGTAAGACCACCGTTGTACCCAAGGTTCTCAAGCGAGCACTGGCGTCGTTTTTGTTGCGATACGGCGTTCTCCTAAACAAGAACTTCTCGCCACTTCGAGCCAAGTACCTCCTTGTGGTGTCTTCAGCATTGCGACCAGAAGTCCTACGGGCTCTACATGACGACCTGACGGCTGGCCACCTCGGTCTTTCTCGCACACCAGCGAGGACACAGAAAAGTATTACTGGCTTCGCCTTACCGCTGACAGCGCTCGTTACGTGGGGACATGCCGGGACTGTCAGCGACGCAAGACACCGCTTGCAAGGCCAGTCGGATATCTTCAGCCAATTGACCCACCTCGCAGACCCTTCCAGCAGATCGGGATGGACTTGACGGGGCCATTTCCGACGTCGACGTCCGGCAACAAGTGGATCGTTGCAGCCACGGGCTAACTCACGCGCTACGCCGAAACCAGGACTCTGCTAGAGGAAGTGCCGCCGAGGTAGCGAAAAACATCTTACTGCGCCAAGGCTCCGCAAAAGTCCTTATCCCTGAGATAGGTACGGATTTTGCGGCAGACCTAACACAAGCGAGTTATAAATATAGCCACACAAGCCACCGCCGGACCACAGCCTACAACCCACAGACCACTGGTTTCACAGAGCGTCTAAATAAGACCATCGCCGACATGCTGGCCATGTACTTACGTCGACGTCGAACACATGATACGGGATGCCATTCTTCCGTATGTGACCTTCGCATACAACGTGGCCGTGCAAGCAACGATGCATATGACGACGTATGAGTTGGTCCACGGAAGAAGCCCGGCAACGACGCTCGACGCCAAGCTCACCGACGAAGAAAACTCCTCATCCCCGTCTACCTTCAGCCCGCCGAAGAAGCCAGACAACTCGCCCGTCTGCGCATCCAGAGCCCCCAAAAGATCGACAGCCGTCGTGAAAACCTTTGACGACGCCACGTAGAATACCAGCCCACCGACCGCGTCTGGGTCTGGACGCCGATACGCTGGTAGTCGGCGTGTACAAAGCGAAAAACTTCTTCGGCGATACTTCTATCCATACAAGCTGCTTCGACGTGCCGGCGTTCTGGACTACTAGGTTATCCCGGCCGGCATTACGAGCTCTGAGTGGCGCAGCGCACGACCTGCAGTCGCTCACATCGTGCGTCTTAAGCAACTTTATGCGGGTTAAGGAACCTGAGGACTGTAGTTTTTGCTCACTTTATTATTGGTAATTTGTGTTGCATGCATGTTTTAATTTTCATGTTTTCTTTCAAGCATCGGGGCGATGTTTTTTCAAAGTATTGACATGCGTGCTTATTGCGGGTTTCACCCGAAAAAAGTGTTAGCAAAGCGTGGCGCAGGCCGCACCGCAACGTTTGGAAAGCTTCGCGATTGTTTGAGATCATGCTGTTAATATTACGCACAGGACGCGAATTGTCAAATTTATTCGAGCTCTTACGCGAGCACCAGCGATAAGGCTCGAATGTTCGATGCCGCATGTATAAATGCCGACACACCTCACCTACGGTGTGACCACTCGACGGCCGATGCTGTTCTCGCCGCTATCAGTCTATAGCTTGAATTGCTTGTACTCTGACCCTTTCATTTTCCGGACACAAGTTCGCCCAAATATAAAGAGTTTCGTCTTCAAAACACTGACTGCTGCCTTCGTCAACGTCACGCCCACGTGCCAGCAACACATATTGTGCTAGCAAAATTTATTGCAGAATATGTTACCGGGATCACGCCGGTTTCAAGTGAGTCGTTCTCTTGTAACCTATTTATTTATTTATTCATTTTTCTATTTATTTATACGTACTGTCAATCTCAAAGGGATTATAACAGGTGGACAATCTAAGGCACTGATTAAGTACAGCCAATAGAAAAAAATAATAAGAAGAAATTAACAGAAAAAGAAAAAATACAAGCACATTTGTCAAAGTACAAACACATTGGCACTTTACTTAAATAACAAAAAAGATCACATAACACCATATTAAGTTTGCGAGGCTATGAAGTCGCCTTCTACTAGTTTTGAGAAAGTGGCTAAGGATGTGCTACTGGTAATGGAGGGGAACAGGTTATTCCACTCTCTGATCGCAAGCGGGAAGAACGAGAATTTGAAAGCATCTGTGTGAAATCTTTCAGGGACAAGGCTATGAGAGTATTTGTGGCGGGTAGTTCTAGCTGCGGATAGCTTTATGTAGTGGGGCTTTATGTTTAGGTGGCCGTGTAACAGTTGGTACATTAGCTTTAAGCGTGCCAATATTGCCCGGGTTTTTGTGGTTAGTAGCCCAGCCTTTCAAGCAATTCCGTAGGTGAATATGTTCGGTTAAATTTGTTTAAAATGACCCTAAGCGCTTTTCGTTGAACACATTCGAGCTTGCTGGTTAGCTTTTTTGTGTACGGGAACCATGCAGTGGTTGCGTACTCCAGGATTGGTCGAATAAGAGTATTTAGGCCAGTATATTTCTGTGTTGTTGTTCTTGCTGTAATCGGCTTTTTAGAGATAAGTCTTTTTAGTGCAGATGATGTGATGTAATGAATATGAACGTCCGACCGTAGGTCATGTAACAGAATGACCCCTGAATACTTATGTTTCGTGACTTTAGAAAGGGTAGCTGAATTGATGACGTAATTGAAATCGAATCTATGCTTTTTTTTCTAGTTATGGATAAGAGCGCGGACTTTTTTTGTTGATGTTCATTTTCCAATCACTGCGCCAAGCTGAAACCGCCTCTAGAGCCGTATTTGAGGCGATATGGTCATCGTGTGAGTTGATTTCTTCGTACAGGATGCAGTCATCTGCAAATAACCGGCATCCAACGTTAAGAGATGAAGGCAGATCGTTAACGAAACGTAAGAATAATACTGGCGCCAACATGCTGCATTGCGGTACGCCAGAGGTCACCTGTACGATTGAAGATTGGACATGGTTTAATTCCACGAACTGCGACCTGTCTGTGAGGAAGTTAGTAATCCAGTCAAGAATTTCAAGTTTCAAGATGATTTTGCTATGCGACGCCCGATCAAATGCTTTCGAGAAATGTAGCAGAATGAGATCCATTTTTTATGATCAATGCTTGATGAGGTGTCATCGACCATTTCAATGAGTTGTGTTACTGTAGACATGCCCTGGCGGAAGCCGTGTTGAAAAGGGCATAGTATTTTGTGTCCTTCAAGGTGTTCCGTTATGTGCTTTAGGATTATGTGTTCCCTACCATTGCGTACCCTACCAATCCTTTGGTAGGGTACGCAATGACAATGATTGGTTAAAAAGCAGACACAGGTATTTTGATATCCACTCGGCAGGCATATCTTTTTAAAAACGCGTTAGGTGTTTTGTCCGATCCGAAACTTTTTTTGCCATCCAACTTCAACAGTAAGTTAAATTCTCCCGCTTCTGATATGAATAATCGCTTAATAGATTTATCGTCTCTAATTTCTACGTGAGGCTGTCTTCCGTCATTAATTGTAAAAATTGATTGGAAATAGCTATTTAATGCGTTTGCTGAATAGACATTTTCTGCAGGCGTTTCTTGGGTCATTTTACGGACCTTGGGATTCATGTATTGCCAATAATTTGTTGGGGAACATTTTATGAACAGAAGTAGAGTTTTCTCAAAATAGGTAGACTTGGCTGCCTTTATTTTATTTTTCATGTCGGTTATGCCTGCGCTCAGATATTGTCGGCAATAAATATTCGGTTTCTCTTTTAGATTTTTCCTCAAATGCTTCATTCACCTTTCCTTTAGCATATATAACGTCACGTGTGACCCACGGCTTCATCTCTCTGGTCTTTTTTTTTCGATAGAACGTGGTTTTGCAAGCAATAAAGAAAAATTTCTTTGTATTTATGCCACAACATTTCTATAGTCGCAGTGGAGTCAGAGGCTAATTCTTGAAATTATAGGTATTCGTCGGGCAGTAAGTCATGTATTGCTACGTCATCGGCTTTACTAAAGTCTAGAAAAGTTTCCTCTGGGTACGCAGGCGTTTTACTCTCTTTTATAGGTATCGTACAATCAGTTATTTTATGGTCTGAAATACCATCTAGTACTTCTATGTTTGCTTCATGTATCGGAAATTTATCAGTGAGAAAGATTAAGTCCAGCCCACTCGAGTTGTGTCCCTGTGCACGTGTAGGCTGCGTCAATATTTGTGAAAGGTTTAAAGAAAGCAATAAATCGTAAATGATTTCTGAGCAGGCGCTGTGGTACCGCATTGATTCCCAGTTGAAGTAAGGCAGATTAACGTCCCCTGCTAGAATAACTCTGGCACTAGATGCGTGACGCCGCATATACGTGCACAGAGCATCCATACACTCAAAGTTCGATGGAGGGGCGCGGTATGCACACCCGAGAACGATAACGTGGGTTGTGAATTTTAGTTTGCAAAATACAGCCTCTACACCATTTACATATGGAAGTAATGTGAAAGGGATTGTGTTACTTATAAAGACAGCTACGCCGCCGCCTCGTGTTGGTGTATCCTAGCGTATGATCGCGTAGTTTGGGGGTGTTAGCTCAGCATCTTCGATATCACTTGTTAGCCACGTTTCTGTAATCTATTCAGTTAGTCAATTGAGTCAGGCTCTTGCGTCGTGCGACTAATGTTGGAAATAGTGATGTATTCATTTTAAGCAAGTCCAATAACACTTGCCGTTGTTGCCGGTGACTTCAAAACAATAATTGTTGAATTTTAGCATAATTTATTAGAACTAAACACAATAACCCACACACCTTTTGCAGCAGGGTAAACTGGGAAGTGTGAAAATGTGCTGTGTGATTTCCAACTAAGCAGTTGAGGTACACCTCGTTGACATCCTTATGTGACTACCGCCAACTAAAATATGTGACTGAGACGTGCATAGTGTCATATGCTGCAAAAGACACTACAGGAATTGACATTATGTTTCCATATGTGTTCCTTATGATTATGGATAAATTAGGAAGTAGTGATGGCTGCAGGCATCAGCCTTCTGACTTTCTATGTTGTCGTTCCTGTTCAGCGTGAGCAGCCATGAAAATTAGTGCCTGAAAAACAGGACGTGGTATTTTGGTGAGAAAACGGAATTGCAATAATTTGCAAAATGCTCCACCATAAGGGATTGTGATGACGAAGAACGACATCGGGGTGTTGGTGCGCGGGCAGCTACCTCAAACAGGAGGGCAAACAAAGACGAAATCGGAATAAGAACAGCCGGCCCAGCGCAGGGGTGCTGTGTGTCTTTCTTCTACAATGGCGCAGACGTCGGTAACGAAGCCTTGAGGCAGACACCGCCTGTACTCGTGCGTCTTCAGCGTTCCAGACCAGCCATCCAAGAAAAACCGTCCACGCTTCCTCGGACATGAAACCCGCCTACATGTCACCGCACCAGGGACGGCGCCTATGCCTCCATAACTTCCCGGTGCTACGAACATCGCCCGAGGACGGCGTCCAGGCCCCCTCGGCGGCTCGGCCTTACTTCACCGGCGCCGGGACACCACACGGCCTTTTCCTGTCTGAGGCCGCAGTTAACGCTTCTAATGGCATAGATCCCGAGAACAGGACTCAGTCAACATGTCAGCCTCTAAAGGACGCCGTTCACGCGCCCTTGGCCATACATTGTGCCACCGTGAGCACCGGAGCCGCTGTCGCCTCCGCAGATGCCCGCCCTGTCTCTCCATGCGGATTACCCGACAGTGCCGCGGAGCTCCTCCATGCCATCGCGCAACTCCGCGTCACAATTAACGCCTTCACAGCGTCGAGTTCTGAGCTGTCTCCTGCCACCTTGCCAGCATTGTGCGCAATCAATGCCGCGTTGGCTGTGGTCAC
This sequence comes from Rhipicephalus sanguineus, assembly GCF_013339695.2. Lineage (NCBI taxonomy): Eukaryota > Metazoa > Arthropoda > Arachnida > Ixodida > Ixodidae > Rhipicephalus > Rhipicephalus sanguineus. Next base: position 4,752,770 of record NC_051178.1, on the reverse strand, counting down.
CTCACAAAATCTTGAGGCCAGCTCACCCGAGAACTGCTCAGAGCTCCAGTGTGCCCTCACGCAGCTGTCAGAGCAACTGGGCTGCTTGGCGTGGGCACACTCTTGGTTCTCGCTTGCCGTCTCCCCACCGTCGGCTCCGTGCTTTCTGGACGATGCCGAAAATGGGGTGGCGACTACCAACGCTCTCGGAGCTCGCGAAGTCTGGACGGACAAGCAGAAATTGTGGCTGGCCATCGAGCGCCTTCGCGATGCCGCCAAGGCATGACATGCCTACGAAGGCATCAGGCAGCAAACCTAGCCTGAGTGCTGTGCCAAAATGACAAATCGTTTTTAAATGCGAAGCATTTCTTAGCGAACCTCTGGCACTTTGAGTGTTTCTATCCACGTATCTATCTATCTATCTATCTAGCCACCTACGTCTGGGTGCTCACGTGATCGCCTCCTTAACTTGGTGTAGACCAAAATTAGCAAGGGAGGGTAAGAGGACTTGACGAATATGACTGTGTGGTCATCGCGTCAATAACGTGAAAATGTTGTCGCGTGCGTCGTCAAACCCTTTCCTCCAGACACGTGTGGCACATACCCGTTTACCATCGGCCGCTGTGTACGCGTATGCGCCACATGTGAATGACAGTTTATATCTACCCAGGAACGGCGAGATTAGACATTAGTAATTTAAATGCGAGAGCGTTAAGAAAAGCCGACATCGGCAGCGTTGACCCGACGGATGGAAAGAATAGAAATCAGGATCCAAGCAGGAATCGAACCCACGCATTCTGCGTGGCAATCAGGTATTCTACCACAAAGCCACGCCAGCTCTACGAACTGGTTTAGAAAAACAGCCTATGCAGGCGTCATGTCGGCGCAACGTCAGTTGTGGTTGTGGTTCTCGGTATCTGATTTTACAAGAAAGCAATAAACACTACATATGTAGTCCTACAATACAGGCGTGATATCAGATTAACGTTCGTGATTCCAGTGTTGGCTCCGCTTTGATAGCAGTCTAATAAGCATTACATTTGTATTCATATGAATCAGCAAGCTATAATGAAGCATTGCTCGACCCCGGAGGAATACATTAATGTAAGTTACGTATCATATTCACATCATTGCAGAGTAAAGTGCACTTAGTCCGCCAGAACGGCGCAGTGTCCTCTTCATTTCTTACGAGGCTGGGCGATGGCCTCGTGCTGACCGATGATGATGACAGATTGACTGACAGCCGCTTTGTAGACTAGGCTACGTAGGTCACATACGCGCAACCGTCCAGGTTTAAGGACTTTGTGTCCTAAATTCTTCTTTTTCACTCACTTGTTGAAGTCAGTGTGCCATACTTGTGCATTCTTGCGTGTATGCTGTACATCTATTTATTGTATAATGGTTATCAGTTCTACCGCTTGGTACACTGGTATGCTGTGAATTCTTTGTTGTATTTTATTTGTATCAGTGTCTTCAACTAGAGTACGCTGTGTACTTTGCTTTTGTTCCCTTCTCGTGCCGGTTCCTTTTCACCAATTGGACGTTACGCCAAAAGAGGGGGGGGATGTTAAGGTGTGTACTGTTAAGGTTGTATACGGTGTATTTGTCATTAATCACTGTATAAGGATTTAAAGCCCACATGTCCTTTTCATTCTAGGGGGGATGATGTGGTATGTGAGTTCCAGTTTCGGTTTCATAAAAAGTATTTTTGCCCTTAGGGGGCGCCACCTTGTACATATATGCGCGGCACTGTATGAAATAAACCAGTTCCTGCTTGGCTACCGGCTGCTGCTGTACTTCCTCCCGGCCAGCGCTTCGGGCGCCGTGCCCTTTGTTCTCCGGCCGTCGCGTTCGACGTCCGGAGAACTGCCGGATAGCTGCCGGACATCAATATACATTGTACAAACTCTCTTATATCAATGTACAGTAAACATTTAGTTACTTCTGTAAGGGCACGCTTTACATTCGTGTTATTCCGATTCCTATGACGGAGGGATCAACCATCTTTTTTTGTATCGTGGCCTTCGCGAGTACTTGCATCGAGGAGGCACAAGACACGCGGATTTACACATTTTGCTCGGCGAACTTCTTGCACAGCTTCCGCAGCGTTGCACGTGATGTATGAAATGGAGTATAGTGTTCCTCAGGCCGTTCCATTTGAACGGGAAGAGCGTGATCAGAGAAAGCAGTGTGACAGCCAAAAGAGCCTCGGCTATTGGACGCTGAGCTTCTGCACTGAGTTTGGGCTAAGGCCGTCATCCCGCGGAATGTTAGAGTTGAAAAATCACACCATGGGCAGGCTAGATAAGCAACGCGCTACGGGTCTGCCCTCTAGTGTGGCTGTGATTTTTCACACTTTGAGCGGGGAACGCGGTGTGACAGCTAGGCGAGCGTCGCAGAGCTATTTATTATTATGTATAGATGCTATGAGCGAAGCTTAGGCTAAAGCCGCCACCTCGCAGCGTAAGGCGTTAGCAAAATTGCACTTCTTTTGGAAACGTGCCAAATGGGACGGCCGTAGCACGGTCCAATGGCGCATTGGCGGAGCTAATCGCGGAGGCCATGCATTATTTCACTCTACAGCTCCCAGATGGCAACACCACCCTGTGAACCAAGAGCACTGCGAGAGGCAAGCGTGAGAGATAAACGACGTGTTTGTGTAGCCTTCTGCATGTGTGAATGCGTCGCAGTGGATAGAGCATCCGTCACATATTGTCGTGGACCGAGAGGTCGTGTGTTTGACTGCTGTTTACGGAACCTTTTCTTCTCGGTTTTTTATATTGCCATCTGATCGTGTGCATTTTGCTGAAGTATATCCGTGATTGAAATACGTCATGAACGTCTTGGTGGACCCCGGCGTAAAACTCTTTCGTGTTAAAATACTGATCGCTCCTTTCGACTGTGTAGAAAGCGAGCGGCCCTAGCAATGCTCTTTTACTGTACAATGGTTGTTTATAATGCCTTGCGGTCGTAATCTGCCGCGCCGATGTAGTATGGCCGTTCTGGTTTGCTTGATCGCTATACGTATGCGTTCATTCAAATATCTTTTTAAAATACTGCGCTCATTGCATTACCATGCGCTATTGCGAAAAGGCATACGAGGGCTGTTCGAGGGCTGTACGAGGAAAGATGAGTGTGATGATCTACCTAGAGTTATTGCATAAGCTACCTTTGGGTAGCACAGTTGCGCGTTGGCCTGGCTAGCAACTACAACTATGAGGCGAAGCAACACTTCCTTTTTGCTGGCGACATGCCTACCGCGTCGCCGATCGACATGTTTCGCGTGTTGAAGGCTTGCGATTAACTTGATTGTCGATGACTAGTGCCAATCCAGTTCGTTGCAGCGGCGGCGTCGAGAAATAGAACTGGCCCGCAACTCTGCTACTTAAATGTAGCATATAAGTAACTCTATATCTACCGAAGAAACAGCTCCATCTACTGTACAGTTCAATCAATCAATCAATCAATCAATCACGTTGGTATTTTCGTTCTTCGTTTACACGATAAAACGAAAAAATTACAGCGTATCCACGGGTGCATGACGAAGAGCTTGGGCGAAGCTCCTGAAGCAATCATGGTTACACCGTGAAACGTTCAGTGGTTTCGCCCAACAGTAATCAAAGCAATACGCCGCTTTGATTACTGCTGCGCTCGCTTGGCGGCAGCCTCTCGAGCTCGCACCTCGGGATCCTGCCGACGAGCACGAGACGCAGCGGCCTTCCGCACCTGGCGCTCTTCATCGTCCATGGACGACGAGGGACATGGCGCTATAGGTGCCGCACGATCCGGCAAGCGCACTCCTCCACGTACGGCGACGATCAAGGAGAATGAGAGGGCGCAGCAGCCAATCTGAGAGCAGCGGCACCTATAGCGCCATCTAGCGTGCATTCACCCAACCGCCATATTGCACACATCTCTATGGCACAGCGCCATCTATTCAATGATACGAGAGACGCGACGGCGGGGGAACGCCGGATGGAGCGACGACCGACCGGATCATGCTATAAGGAGCTTCGCCCCTAAAAAAGTGGCAAGAGAAAAAGCTTCTTCGTCGCAGCTTGACAGAGCTCCTGCCACCCGTTCATAGGCAACATACAGCAAAATACGTAAGCAAAATATGCGCACTGATTAAAGTATCTGCCTTCTATTTACACTTCAACGGCCTAACAGAACGTCTTTGTAACACAATATGAAATTAAGGAATAAATACTAACAATACGAACAATAAATACGAACAGTGACGAATCTACATCGCGACATGTGTTTACTAATTACTATAAGTTCTAGTACACCATTTTAACATAATACCATTTGAGATAATCAGACATAGTATAATTGAATGAAGAAAATTTATTTAAGGTGCAAAGTTTTTTTTGGCCATGCAAAGATCGAGTATTTTTTGTTTTGTTAGCGTTGATATAGCTATGTCTCGTGCATAGTGTCCGTTTAATGCAAGTGGCGTTGTGTGTTTAACTCTCTGTACCATAATGTGTGCGAGAGAAGGGAATTTCATGTGGCGGTTCCGTAACTGTAGCGTCCGCCGGCCTTTTTATTTAGTGCACGAGACTTATATATTGTACCTGGTAATCCGCGTCAAGTGGTGATATCATCTTTTATAGCTTTAGAAGAGAAGACGTTTGGGCCAGTTGGTACTACATACTTCATAAAACAAAGCGCAATAAACTGGAGAAAAAAGGTGAGGTAGACGGGACGAAGCGCTTCGTCCCGTTTGTGTGACCCTTTTTGTTCCGTTTATTAATGCGATAGCGTTAAAAAGCTCGTTTTGTAGAAATTCCGGTGTCGGCGTTGGTGTCGGCGTCGTTGGTTGTGAGCGAAAAATCAGGTTGGCCATGACCAAATAATTGACAAAAATGCAAATAAAATAAATAATAAAAATTTGCGGTTCGAGTTAAAATCGAACCCAGGCATCCTGCGTGGCAAGCAGATGTTTTACCACTAAGCCACGCCATTGCTTGAAACTGCCTCGGGAAAAACTTGATACTGCCTGGGGAATGTGAATGTCACGTAGTGGGAGGAGCCCCTGCATTGAGCGCCGTCGTAACCGGCAGAGCGAACGAGGACGAAAGAGAGTGAACGCAGCGGAGGATGAATGAGGGCGAGGAGAGCAGGAGGGAATGACAGTGGCGAGACGACAGGTTCCGCGTCGGCCGCCCGCGGCGCCACAGTAGTGGACGCCGTCGTGCGGTCGCCGATGACGTCATCACTAACGTATGCGGCGAGGGCGCCCACCGATACCATATATGAAAATAAAGCGCTGCATGAACGGAGCACTGTCTGCGGCTGTTGTTGGCAAACGCGCCCACGCGCTGCCTTCCGCGGTCTCCCGATTATCGAGGCATTTGCGCCTCAGGTTATCGCAATATCAAAGCACCTAAACAGCTGCGCTCAGAATTCGCATTGGCAGTATCGTAATCGTCGGTGAATTTTTTGCGCTTTATTTTACCTAGTCTTATATATCTGCCACAATAGCAAGGCATTTGTAAGAAATGGGTGACACTAAAATAAGACGCTTCAACTTTTGACAAAACAAGCGCGGTTTTGAATCGTGTGAGCAACCATACGGTCATTCGGGGTTGCATACGCTCCACTGCTATCGTGAACTACGACCAAGTACAAGCCGCGTCGCGGTGTAAGTGCTGTCCTCAGGAGCAACATTCCGATGGAGACTAACCGCAGTTTACCGATATAATACGTTTATAGCAACTTTAATAGGTCCCACCTTTGATAGGTTGTCCCGCTCTCCGCATTGTCCTTCGTTACCTGTGTGGTGCTTTCACTTCCAGCGCATCGCGTGCTGCCTCGATATCGCTTGTTTTTCTACATTGTTGATAGGTGGTGGCACACTGCAAGCGATCTTCTTGTTGCTTAGGCTTGTTGACACCAGATGAAGATATTTGCCTACAGGTTTGAGAAAATGTTCTCCGAGCCCAGTCTCACCGTAAGCGTGGTGACGCTGCGAAGTCGGGAGCTATCAGAGGAGGAAATTCTTCACAAACCACACCACATGTGTTTTCAATTTCTTGAGAAACATCATGCATATGAGAACCCCAGGCTAAGTTTTCGCTGAAAGTAAACTAATATTTTAACAAGTTTTGCTGGCTCTGCCCTTTTATCTAGGAGGTGCTGGTCTTGAGTACAAGTTCTAAGATATGATGATTTTTTACGTGTTGCTTTTAACAGAACTGCCATCGTTTTTGCAGCGTACATAACCAGATAATTTGTCCTACTCCAATGAAATAATTTGTGTAGCGTATCACGAACTAACAATTTGAAGCGAGACATTTCGTCGGTCTTAAAGAACAGGAAAACTTGACAATGCGCTAGTTGGTTAAACAGGCTTGTATCGTCCGCGTAAACTGAAAATCGGGTGCACTGACTAAAGCACTGCGTATTGTTTACGTATATGTTAAATAATGCAAAGCTTAGAGCATTACCCTGTGAAACACCAGTGTACTTATTCTTCATAAGCAAGAACTTTTGTCCTTGATATCTACGCAGCGTCTTGTGTGCTCTATATAACATTTAGCAGATTTAGGGCGACACCACGGAAACCGTAATTCTCCAGTTTAGTAAACAGAGCTTCATGATGTATTCTCCCAAACGCCTTTGAAAAATCGCTATATGTACTCAATGTGAGCATATGTTCTGCAAAGCCGCTAAAAATTATTTGTTGTTGGGTTAATAAGACGTGTCTAGTTCAGATGTTTCTAGTCGCTGTGCATGTGTAAGCAGGGAGTACCTCTCAGCTGAGCGACTTTGATAGTTGTTCCAAGTAATCGCTTGAATCCTGCATTCTCGTTTACCTCTGAAGTTCAGAATAACGTTGCGCTCATTTCAGGGGAAATAAAGAAGCAAAGTTTAACCAGAAAATTTGGGGGACACTTAAGCCGCGCCTTTAAGAGTTGCACGCGATATTCGCCTTCGCAATCCTGCTCTCACTTCTCGGTGGAGACCCAAACTGTGCCGCAAACGAAGGCAAAGTGCAAACTATCTTTATTTGCATGTGTATACCTCGAATTTTCGCTCACGGCCAACGCTGCTTTTTCGCCCACAGCCAAAGAGTCGGACGCCGGAATTTTTGTGAAACAAGTTCCTTAACGCTGTCGCGTAAAAAGGACACGCAGTCATTAGTCCATAAAATTATGAGACGGGATTCTTCAGCTCACCGGGAAGTGTCTTACAAGGTTTAGAGAAATTTTGTGAATCAATTCTCGCTTGCGTCACTGTCGCATGCCAGGCTGCGTAGTAATTGCTTTGCATCGAAAATGTATTGCCACTTACGTAGCAATATGCAGAAATATTTTATCCACGCGTAATTCTTTGAGCCTGTATGAGTACCCAAAGCGCAAAAATATCACACTTTGGAGTTACTACAACTTGCGATTGAAGCGCTCGTTTGGGGTCGGAGTCTCCGGCTCTGACACATTGTTCTGGCGCTTTGATAAAAGAAAACGTCTTGTGGTAAAGCAAACCACAGAGACGTGTGTGTGGGCAGGGCCGGAAAGGGATAACCGTAATGTTTATGCAGGTGACTGGCGAGCTTCGGAACATTTTTGAAGAAGACGACGACGGCCGCAAGAAACGGGAGAAGAAGACGCTGAAAAAGAGGGAGAACGCGGCGAACGCATTAAAAGGTGAGGCCTGTGACGGAAAATAAAAGAAAGTGAGCACCGCTCGACCCACCTAACGTTGCGAAGATTGATCCGAGAGCGGAGCAGTGGCGCTATGCAGGATGGCCCAAGTTCGGCGAAACTCGCAATCTTTCCGAGCTCTGGCAACACCCCCATTTTGAAGGAGATAAGAGTACGAGAAGGTCAAATCCATCCCTTAGCGCGCGCTGCATTCCATTGGTTATGATGTAACGCGGCGTCACGTCGAGGGCGGTCGACAAAGTAGGGTGACGTCTGCAAACCAGAGGTATCTCTCTTAATACCAGAGGTGTCAGCGCTGTGTGCGTGTGTGTTCCTTCTTAAGTGTTTTGTCTTTTGGCGCTGGTAAATGAATCTTAATCATGAACCAACTCACCCAAGCAGCAATTTTAGCAAAGCATCTTCTTTCATTTGTTTGTCGTTCCACTGAGTGCACAAGTGCACCCATGCTAGAAAAGTGTCCGAAACATTGACAATAGATATTTTAGCGGTACGGGCTGTTTGAATTCCTTTTCAAGCGTTTAATAGCTGCACTAAGTAGTCTTAAATGTAAACATTTCGGCATAAATCTCTCTGGCTGGGTGGAACATTTAGGAGGTTAATATGGCTACCGCCAAGTTTAAGAGAGCCCGACGTTTCAGGACCGATTCGGTCCCTTCCTCAGGGGTGACTGGTTTGGTCACGGAAGCTTCTCTCCGACTTGTTCCACCGCGGCTCCGGATTTCCCTTTCCCTCACGTTTTGGAGACCGTGAACGTAAACCGAGGGCGTTGTTCCCAGGGACCGGTTCACATTTGCCGCCGTGTTTTGAATGTGCCACGACTCGAGCAAGAGCCTCCTTCCCAGATTCCTTTCTGTTTCCAGAACAGAAGCGCCGTCGAAGTCGATCTTATGGTCGTGCTTTTCACTGTGCTCTGCAAGAGCGCTGCGTTGCATTTCCATCTTCCTGACGTCGTTCTTATGTTGGCGTAATCTTTCTGGGAAGCACTTGCTCTCGCCTATGTAGCTAGCTGGGCATTGTGAACACGGCACCTTGTAAATTACGCCCTGGTGTTGTTGCCTCGGGGTCGATCCTTCGGCCGCGGTAGGAGGCGGGTGAGCGTCGACGCTGGCTTGTGTGTCACCGTGACCCCCTCTTTTCTGAGAATCCTGGCGAGCTCTTCGTTGATGCCCGGCACATATGATATGACAATGCGCTGGGCTGGCTCCTTGGATTCCGTTGTGGCCGGTGTGGTGGCCGGGGAGGGGGGAGGGGGGTCGCGTAGCGTGTCTTTTGGCACACGGCGCGACACTCGGCAAATGAAAGCTTTGCTGTATGCGTTCTTTAGCAGCTCGGCGACGACCCTCTCCTCTTCTCTCTTTCTCTCCCCCTCCGACGTGCATATTGTTCTTGCATGTGAAAGGAGCGCCGAAACTACCGAAGCTTTGTGGGCAGTCGAATGACAGGACGTGAAATGCAAATACCTGCCGGTGTGCGTTGGCATTCTGTACACCGAGAAGGTCATGCGCTCGCCCTGCCGCCTGACTGCCACATCGGGAAACGGAAGCGTCCCGTCTCGCTCTCGCTCCACCGTGAACTGTATCGCCTGGTCGACTGAATTCAGATGTTGGAGGAAGCTGTTTACGGCTGACTTCTTTATGACGCAGAAGCAGTCATCTACGTACTTCACAAACACTTTCGGCTTGTCAATAAAGGAGCCTAGTGCCGTTTCTTCAATGTGCTCCATTGTGAGGTTCGCAGCTGTAACGGAGATCGCCGCCCCCATCGCGGTCCCGCTGGCTTGTCTGTAGAAGATCCCGTCGACGCTGAAGTATGTCCCCTTGAGGCAATACTGCAGTAGACGACACAGCTCGTCGATGCTTAGGCAGCTTCTTTCGCTCAAGAGTTTATCTTCCTCCAAAGCTGCTCGTGCGCAGGACACTGCTAGCGCTATGGGCACACTGGTGAACAGAGACACGACGTCGAACGAAACGATGCACTCATCACTGCTCACTGTCACATCTTTCATGCGCTCCACGAAGTGGCTGGCGTTGCGTATGTGGGTTGGTGTTTTTCCCACGAGCGGCGCCAGAGTCCGGTGGAGATACTTGGACAGCGCACGGAGTGGAGAAAATGTAAAATCCACGATAGGACGGAGCGGGACAGGGCTTGTGGATCTTGTGAAGCCCGCAAAATCCTGGTGCAGAGCCGTTCCGGCAGATAAGCTGGAGGTAGGTGGTTCTTACCTCCGGGTGCCTCTTAAAGATATCCGCCAGGAGCTTGTTCAGTTCCCTTTGGACTCTTGGTGTTGGGTATTTCGCCAGCGTTTCATAGGCGAAGGAGATCACGCACTTTGTCGCTGTACGCCTCCCTATCGGGCACGACCATTGCGTTGCCCTTGTCGGCTGGGAGGATGACAATGTTCTCATCATTCCGGAGTGAACGGATCGCATTATTCTCCTCCCTCGACATGTTCTGCTCACGGCGCTTTCCTATTTTAGATAGTACACCGATGGCATTGAGACCGACATTTTCTGGAATGCCGTTGTCGAGTCGTCTTATGCCTTCCTCCGTAGCCGCAATGATCCTTGGTAGTGACGGATGCGCCGTGTTCACGTTGAAGTTGTGTCTCTTGGCCAGCACGCTATGCTCGGTAGGGGAGAGTTGTCTGGAGGACAGGTTGACGACGAAATTATCGTTGTCATGTCCGCGGTGGGGTTTTTCTCCTTGAAGTGTCGTGAGCTTGCTTTTGTGGGCCGCTTCCTGCTTCCGAGCTGCTGTTGCAGCCACGTTTCGAGCGAATTCCTCCAAAGACGGAAAGACGTCGGGCATTCGATGTTGAAGCTGCCGTCGGAGGAAAAACGGGTCTGATTCCTTCTACTTGATCACCCTGTGGCATTCATGAATTCGGGCGTTTAGCAGGCGCTGTTCGGCTTTTGCGATGATCTCGTGGCCCTCCGCCGTGTGCACCAAGCGTTTAAGCTGAAGGCTTCGTGGCACTACGTTCATCTCCCGGCAGGTCTTCGTGAAGTCGAGATGAGTCTGGTAGGTCGTGATGCCTCTTGCTGCGCTCACGTACCACTTTGCGAGGAGTGCCGCTTCCTGACTCTGAAACTTGGCTGGAGCCATATTAACCTCCTAAATATTCCACCCAGCCAGACAGATTTCTGTCGAAATGTTTACATTTAAGTCATTACGCATTGACTTCGGTCAGGAAGCGGCACTCCTCGCAAAGCGGTACGTGAGCGTAGCAAGAGGCATCATGACCTACCAGACTCATCTCGACTTCACGAAGACCTGCCGGGAGATGAACGTAGTGCCACGAAGCCTTCAGCTTAAATGCTTGGTGCACACGGCGGAGGGCCACAAGATCATCGCAAAAGCCGAACACCACCTGCTAAACGCCCGAATCCGTGAATGCCACAGCGTGATCAAGAAGAAGGAATTAGACCTGTTTTTCCTCCGACGGCAGCTTCAACATCGACTGCCCGACGTCTTTCCGTCTTTGGAGGAATTCGCTCGAAATGTGGCTGCAACAGCTCCGAAGCAGCAAGCGGCCCACAAAAGCAAGCTCACGACACTTCAAGGAGAAAAACCCCACCGTGGACATGACAACGATAATTTCTTCGTCAACCTGTCCTCCAGACAACTCTCCCCTACCGAGCACAGCGTGCTGGCCAAGGGACACAACTTCAACGTGAACACGGCGCATCCGTCACTACCAAGGACCATTGCGGCTACGGAGGAAGGCATAAGACGACTCGACAACGGCATTCCAGAAAATGTCCGTCTCAAGGCCATCGGTGTACTATCAAAAATAGGAAAGCGCCGTGAGCACAACATGTCGAGGGAGGATAATAATGCGATCCGTTCACTCCGGAATGATGAGAACATTGTCATCCTCCCAGCCGACAAGGGCAACGCAATGGTCGTGCTCGTAGGGAGGCGTACAGCGACAAAATGCGTGATCTCCTTCACAGCCCGGCCTATGAAACGCTGGCGAAAGACCCCACACCAAGAGTCCAAAGGGAACTGAACAAGCTCCTGGCGGATATCTTTAAGAGGCACCCGGAGGCAAGAACCACCTACTTCCAGCTTATCTGCCGGAACGGCTCTGCACCAGGATTTTACGGGCTTCCCAAGATCCACAAGCCCACTGTCCCGCTCCGTCCTATCGGGAATTTTACACCTTCTCCACTCCGTGCGCTGTCCAATTATCTCCACCGGACTCTGGCGCCTCTCGTGGGAAAAACACCAACCCACATACGCAACGCCAGCCACTTCGTGGAGCAGATCAAAGATGTGACAGTGAGCAGTGATGAGTGCATCGTTTCGTTCGACGTCGTGTCTCTGTTCACCAGTGTGCCCATAGCGTTAGCAGTGTCCTGCGCACGAGCAGCTCTGGAGGAAGATAAACTCTTGAGCGAAAGAAGCTGCCTAAGCATCGACGAACTGTGTCGTCTACTGGAGTATTGCCTCAAGGGGACATACTTCAGCGTCGACGGGATCTTCTACAGACAAGCCAGCGGGACCGCGATGGGGGCGGGATCTCAGTTACAGCTGCGAACCTCACAATGGAGCCCATTGAAGAAACGGCACTAGGCTCCTTTACTGACAAGCCGAAAGTGTTTGTGAGGTACGTAGATGACTGCTTCTGCGTCATAAAGAAGTCAGCCGTAAACAGCTTCCTCCAACATCTGAATTCCGTCGACCAGGCGATACAGTTCACGCTGGAGCGAGAGCGAGACGGGACGCTTCCGTTTCTCGATGTGGCAGTCAGGCGGCAGGGCGAGCGCATGACCTTCTCGGTGTACAGAAAGCCAACACACACCGGCAGGTATGTGCATTTCACGTCCTGTCATCCGACTGCCCACAAAGCTTCGGTAGTTTCGGCGCTCCTTTCACGTGCAAGAACAATCTGCACGTCGGAGCGGGGGAGAAAGAGAGAAGAGGAGAGGGTCGTCGCCTAGCTGCTAAAGAACGGATACACCAAAGCTTTCATTCGCCGAGTGTCGCGCCGTGTGCCGAAAGACACGCTATGCGACCCCCCTCCCACCTCCCCGGCCACCCCACCGGCCACAACGGAATCCAAGAAGCCAGCCCAGCGCATTGTCATAGCATATGTGCCGGGCATCAGCGAAGAGCTCGCCAGGATTCTCAGAAAAGAGGGGGTCACGGTGATACACAAGCCAGCGTCGACGCTCACCCGCCTCCTAGCGCGGCCGAAGGATCGACCCCCGAGGGAACAACACCAGGGCGTAGTTTACAAGGTGCCGTGTTCACAATGCCCAGCTAGCTACATAGGCTAGAGCAATTGCTTCCCAGAAAGATTACGCCAACATAAGAACGACGTAAGGAAGATGGGAATGCAACGCAGTGCTCTTGCAGAGCACTGTGAAAAGCACGACTTCGATCGACTTCGACGGCGCTTCTGTTCTGGAAACACAAATGAATCTGGGAAAGAGGCTCTTGCTCGAGTCGTGGCACATTCAAAACACGCCGGCAAATGTGAACCGGTCCCTGGGAACAATGCCCTCGGTTTACGTTCACGGCCTCCGAATCGTGAGGGAAAGGGAAATCCGGAGCCGCAGTGGAACAAGTAGGGGAGAAGCTTCCGTGACCAAACCAGTCACCCCTGAGGAAGGGACCGAGTCGGTCCCGAAACGTCGGGCTCTCTTAAACTTGGCTGGAGCCATATTAACCTCCTAAACTAAGTAATCTGTAGAATAACCAGCACCGTGGTGGCCTCTGAGATTAGCTCCGGTCGAGCGCCATTTCCATGCTGCACGTGGAACGAAAGAACTTGCCCGAAAGAGGATATACGCCCGCAAACACGCCTGTGGGAGGCGCGATGTTTAGTTGACAAAAAGATAGAGCGACAATCACGCTGACGTCGCTGTACTATTGAAATGTTGACTGAGTGGCGGCGCTTACGCGTTCGCACGTTGTGTTCCTTTGAAAACCGCCGCAACACATGCGTTTGTGGCGCCATGCACGTTCTTGTAGCCGTTTTTATCAACGCTGCTATCTCGCGCTTCGCAATGTCTTCCTATTACGACCGCCGTAGTGCGAGATCGGAGCAAACTAGTGTTCGCGAGAGCTCGGGCCATTCTGCATAGCACCTCTGGTGGCTTTTGCTTAGCTTTAAGGCCTGTTTTACCAAGTATTGTTTCAGCTGTAATGTAGCGATGGCAATGTGATGCCACTAAAGCATCCGTCTGCTCCAGATATGGCCACTGTTTCTCGGCGACGGAAATTTTCCCCGACTCGGAAGTCAGGGTAGGGTTCTCTTCGGTGCTGGTCGGCCAAGCGATTTTTCTCCCTATGAGCCTTGTCATAGCGTAGTCGTGACGCTACTTGCCCAGATCTGTCCAGATCGGAACTCGGTGTCTTCGGTTCTTCGCTGTCGTTTAGCCTCGGATTCCTTTGCTCGAAACTCGGTAGGCATGTCGTCGTTGGGCGCATATTCGAATAGCTTCCTGGCGTCTCTCTAGCCGCGCCGCTTCTTCCGGTCCCGCTATCTCTCGCCGGATAGCGCCGCCGTCTCGTATACCTCCCACCGGTTGGTGAACTTGAAACGCTCCGCCGACGCGAGCACCAAAAGCGCCAAGAGCCCCGTTGAGTTACGGTCCTTCTGGCCGGGGCCCGACGGCGCTTACCTAGCGATTACGTCGCTTACGTCGTCAGTACAGCAGTAACAGCCATTCTTTTCTTCTTGGCCTCTTTCCCTCCGATGGCGGTCACAGTTCCTTTCTTTTTTTGCGCCCTCCTCCCTCCCTTTCCCCACGCCGTTATTATAAGGGGCGAAGCACCGTAGGGTTTAGGCTTTTGCGATGTGTGGTCTCTGTGCTCACGGCACAGCACCGTGTGAAATCCCGTAAAAAAAGTTTAGCAATAGACTAAAATCAGTCGTAATTGTGAGAGAACACTATAAAACACTTAGAAGCACAAACCTTTTATACTAGTCGGCGATTTCAACGTAGACATTATGGACCTTAGGACTTAGCTTTGTCGTCGACGCTCACTGTCCGCTGTCATGGTGGCTAGAAAACCGTTGCTATGTCGAAACATATGTTTGTATGTGAATCAAAAAAAGGTTTGCGATAGACGAGCAGCAATCGGAATTGTAACGAAATATTATAGAACACGCACAAGCACAAAGCTTTCATACAAGTCGGCGACTTCAACGTACTAATTATGGACCTTAGGACCGACCTTTGTCATCGGCTCTTTATGTCGCACAATTTGCATTATTAAATGGGGCAACGCTCCAGTATCATATGTGAGACACCAAAAAGAAGCTTGAATAGTACACTAGTATCAATCATAATTGCGACAGAACAATTTAAAACCCCTACAAGCACAAACCCTTTATACTGGTTGGTGACTAGAACACATACATTATGGACCTTAGGACCTAGCGTCGCGCACTCGTCATAATTCACTTCGTGGAGGTGCGTTCCATACCACACATTCTCTTTCTGCCACAAAATAAACAGGTCAAAAGACTATAAAAATACCGACATTAAGCGAACATAAATGAAGCATATGACAGCAGAATGCACGCTGGAGTGAAAATACGCGAGAGGACGCTGCGGTGCAAATGCCTGGCTGCGCATTCGTGTTTGTCTATTCGCTCGTGGTGCGCAGTGCGCTTGACTGTACGCCGTCAGCACGTGCCACAGCATATCAGATGAATTCCACTCACATCTTTGGCCTCGTTTTATTGCTCCGTTTCGGAAGCTCAAGAGTTGCACATAATGGGGCACGCAACTCAGGAAAAGATCAGAAGGGTACCATCGTTAAAAGCGCAACACCACACAACACAAGAGAAGACCAGATGAGCACAGGCGCCAACTAACAACTGATTTATTCCCGATGGTTCCCATGTCTAAACACCAAATAGCCCAACAGCCAACTCTCTTAAAACAGAAGGGTGCACAGTGTGTGCATGGTTAAAATACACGAACGTTCGTTATATTAATGACCACTAACAGGCAATAATGCCAAGGAAAGTATAGGAGATGTTATTAGTAGTAAATGTAAGGTAAACGTGAAGAAAGAAAAGTGGACGAAAAGATAACTTGCCGCGGGCAGGGACCGAATCTGCGACCTCCGAATAACGCGTCCGATGCTCTACCAACTGAGCTACCATGGCGCCCCCCCCCCCCCCCCGTCCACTTTATAGGGTATATATGTACATTTAAACCTTGGAGCGTCAGTCAGCGCTGCCAGTAGCCATGACGGCGAGTGTGGAACACTCTTTTACAGCGAAAGCTGTTATGAGATGATTTCACCGGACGTTTTTGGCGCCGTAGTTGTCCGCCGCCGCCGCCGGTGTCCGTAACCAGTATCGCTCGAAATAAGAAAAAAAAACGAAATAAGAAAAAAATTGCAGGATGGAACGAGGTTCGAACCTGGGCCCTCTGCGTGAGAGCCCAGTATTCAACCTCTGAGCCATGTCGGTGCTTGAAACTGCTTTGCAAAAAGGTCCTATACAGGCTTCATGTCGGGAAGGAACCACATTAGCATATGCAATAGCGTGGTAGCAGAGTAAAATAAGCACCAAGCGTCGCACAACGCGAATTCTGTAACCCGGCGTCACACAATGCGAATTGCGCAACGAGTAGGTTGTTGAATGCTTCCAACCCATTACAAAGGGCTCTGCCATAATTCTTCATCGTCCTCAGGCACAGCATCAACAAAGTGCGCATAATGCCTTACATGTGTTTAGCAGGTACCAACGCTCTTTGAAAATGACAAAAAATGGCACAGTGCCTGCTGCCCTACTTCTCAAAAATTACAATGATTTATAGCGTAGTGGGTTCCTCGCAAGTGCACTTGTATTGGTTGCCAAGGAAGCCCATAAGCGCATGATCCACTTCCTCGGGGTCTCAGTAAAATTACAATGATTTTAGCGTAGTGGGTTCCTCGCAAGTGCACTTGTATTGGTTGCCAAGGAAGCCCATAAGCGCATGATCCATTTCCACGGCGTCTCAGTAAAGTTCTTCGCCGTTCCCCCCGTCCCTCTCCCACGTCAACGTATGTTATACAGCATGACGGGAGAGGGAAATAGCTGCTGGGCGTCACCCAATGCAAATTACATAACTAGTGGGCCGTTTAAAGATTCCAACCCATTACAAAGGGCTGAGCCATAATTCTTCATCGTCATCAGTCGTCGCGTCAACAAAGTGCACATAATGCCTTACAGAGGTGTAGCTGGTGCCTCGCTTCTCCGCGGAATGACGAATAATGGCTTAGTAGGTGCTTCCCAACTTCACAAAAATTGTGATTTATGGCGTAGTGGGTACCTTTCTAGTGTACTTGTATTGTAGCCCCAAGAGAGCTTAACGGGCTCTAGAAACGCCGCTCTTCCAGCTTTCGCTGTGACTGCTGCGATTTCAGCGCAGGCCTGGCATTTTTTCTGGCTGCTGGCGTCACGTAGCACGTGAACTTACCACGAGCTGGCAGCTGACCAATAATCCCTGGCATACCACCTGAAAGCAACAAGTCTGCCAGAACGAGACCCTCGCTATCAATGAAGGAAATAAGTTTTAATTTTAAGGGCTCGCTTTTCTTTGTTATACACAATATTAATGAGCACTAACAGACTATATTGCCAAGAAAAGTATAGGGCATGTTATTATTAGTAAATGTAAGGTAAACGTGGAGAACGAAAAGAGGACGAAAAGATAACTTGCCGCCGGCAGGGACCGAACCTGCGCCCTTCGAATAACGCGTCCGATGCTCTACCACTGAGCTACGGCGGCGGTCATCTCGCCGTGCACTTTTTAGGGTATATATGTGGATTAAACTTAGGAGTGTTAGTCAGCGCCGATCGCAGCCATGGCGGCGAGTGTGGAACACTCTTTTTTCTGCCTTTTTGGCGTCACGTAGCACGTGATCTGTTTATGAGCAGGCAGCTGACCAATAGTCCCTCGCATACTACCTGAAGACATCAAGTCTGCCAGAACGAGACCCTCGCTATGAATGAAGGAAAGAAGCTTACTTTTAAGGGCTCATTTTCTTTGTTAGGCGCAATATTAATGAGAACTAACAGACAACAATGCCAAAGAGAGTATAGGGGGTGTTATTTGTAGTAATTAGAATATAAATGTGAAGAAAGTAAAGTGGACGAAAAGATAACTTGCCGCCGGCAGGGACCGGACCTGCGACCTTGGAATAACGCGTCCGATGCTCTACCAACTGAGCTACCCCGACGGTCATACCCCGTACACTTTATAGGGTATATATGTACATTTAAACGTGGGAGTTGCTTGAGCATCAGACGCGTTATTCGAATGTCGCAGGTTCGGTCCATGCCCGCGGCAAGTTACCTTTTCGTCCACTTTTCTTTCTTGACATGTACCTTACATTTACTACTAATAACATCCCCTATACTTTCCTTCGCATTATTGTCTGTTAGTGCTCATTAACATTGTGTACAATAAAGAAAAACGAGCGCTTAAAATTGACACGAAAGTTCATTGTAAAGTTCAGAAATGAGAAATCAAAAATGAAACGCATTCAAATGTGTGGGCCCTTTGGCGTATACGCGTATAAGGAAGACGATTTTTGTTTAGTACAATAGTGACCAAAGTGCACAGGAGCTTCTGATATGACAGAGTAATGAAATTTAAAGAAATGTAAGCGAAATATCAGTGCATGGCAAAAACAATAAAGGCGCGCAAAATACCAAAGTATGGAATCATAATGCAATGATCTACTTATTACCCACAGTAATAATACGAAACACAAAGCAACTGGCTTACTCAGGTGTTGCAGAATTATACATGGAATGCTGGACACCTTCACTGCTGATAAACAAAGCAGATTTAGTAGAGCATCAAGTACATTGCAGTAAAAAAAGAGAAATACACATTATTCGGTACCTGACCCCTACTTGAGAGTTAGCTGGCAGCAATAGGATGCAGGCGATGGTCAGCTTGTGCAGCAGCACATAAGAGTCGAAGAAAATCATATTACTCCACCGCCAGGTGAAATAAGCCTACTACACGGCTTTTCTTTCACCGCGAATACAATACCTAGCTGTAATATAATGTCACTGAAGCGAGGATGTCGTGCCAGGTACACTGGGCACTTCATTGTGATAAACAGATACAGCGAAATTCTGCATATAGGATACTTGCAATGCTCAAGGCTCCCCAGAAAAATTACTGTCTCATGTCTATACATGAAGGTTCTTCAAGCAGTTTTTCCATAGCTTATTAAAGGGATAATACATAAACACGAAGAGTACTTTTCAGGTGCAAGTTCATAGAATATTCATGCAACCGAAAAATGGCGCAGGTTCAGAATAGACTTCGCAGACAGCATATTCTATAGTTGTTAACCAATCCTTGGGCAAATGCACCAGTTGTGGCGTTCTCGAAAACTTCGAAAACGTTTCCGTCCTGAAGAAAAGCAATTCAAAATTGTGAATTCCAATGAGACAAATCAGGCAGTCGCATCACGCGAACGTAGTTAGTTTCGTCCATAAATAACAACCCCCAAAAATTCTGGCAAATCTTGCAACCAAAGGTACCAGAAACTATCATCCTCACAGATCATAATGACTCAGTGATCACTGATCAAGAGTGTGCCGATGCGTTTAACGTCGCGTTTTCATCAATGTTTACTACTGAACCTGCCACTCCTGGTCCGTTACCGCCTGCACATTTACAGTCTGTCATGCCACCCATCGAATTCACCGAACATGGCATAATGCTAATCATAGAAAAACTAAAGTTATCATCAGCATCCAGGGTAGACGGTCTCAATTCTAAACTGTTGAAAAATACAAAACACGTGTGCGCATCTTACTTGAAGCTAATATTCGCTGAGTCGTTATCATCCTCCAGTATCCCCATCGACTGGAAGAGCGGGCAGGTCGTTCCGATTTACAAATCAGGAAATAAAAGTTCACCTCTTCACTACCGGCCAATCTCTCTTACAAGTGTACCCTGCAAGATAATGGAACACGTAATCTACACCCAAATCATGCGCTTCCTAGACAACGCTAATTTCTTTCACCCTGCCCAACATGGCTTCCGCAAAGGCTTATCATGCGAAACGCAACTTGCCATCTTCACCCATGACTTGCACATTAACTTCGACGGAAACACTCAGGTTGACGCTATTTTTCTGGATTATGGAAAAGCATTTGACAAGTTACCTCATAAATGGCTATTACTAAAAATATCCCGTTTGAACTTGCACCCAAACATTCTAAACTGGATTGCTGAATTTCTATCTAACCGCCATCAGTCAGTGCATGTCAATAATCGTACATCCGCACCCCTCCCCGTAACGTCTGGCGTCCCGCAAGGAAGTGTCCTGGTTCCCCTACTCTTCCTTATTTACATTAACGACCTTCCCCTTCATGTCTCTTCTCATATCCGTCTGTTTGCCGACGACTGTGCCATATATCGCACAATTAATAACGACTCTGATCACAGTGTCCTGCAAGACGACCTTAACAAAGTACAACACTGGTGTACCGACTGGCTCATGACCCTTAACCCGAATAAATGTAAAGTAATGTGTTTCACTCGCCGCCATCAGCCCTCCTATATGCCCTATAACATCAGCAATACTCCCTTAGAAAAAGTAGACTCATTTAAGTACCTTGGTGTCACACTTTCATATGATTTAGATTGGTCTGTTCATGTGTCGCGCATTACTGCATCAGCTAACCGAACCTTGGGATTCTTAAAACGCCATTTACGTCATGCACCCCCTCACGTCAAACTACTAGCATTTAAAACACTTAGACGTCCGAAACTTGAGTACGCATCCCCGATATGGTCCCCCCATCAAGCATACCTCATCAATGCACTTGAATCAGTCCAAAATCGCGCGGCAAGGTTCATTCATTCGTCATATTCTTATCACACAAGCGTATCACTACTGAAGACACGATCTGGCTTAGATTCACTGTCATCCCGGCGCGGCATTGATTCACTAATCCTTTTTCACAAGTTCTATTACAGCTCGCTTCATCAGACACCATACATCTTGGCCCCACCCCCACGTCTTTCCCTTCGTACTGGGCATCACTTACAAGTAACCCGTCCACGCAGCCGCACTACTACCTTCTCGGCCTCCTTTTTTTGCCGTTCATCGACTGAGTGGAACGGCCTGCCCCGTTCTACCGTTGATATCACCTGCCCATCATCATTTGCTGAAAAGCTTAAGCACTAATTTATTCTTATGTTTATATGTGGCTACTAGTTATATGCATATGTGGTTATTGTGCATATTTTATGAATGTATGTATTATTGTTTATGTATAATTTTTGTAGGTATAATTGTGTATTTATTATTATTAGGTATATATGTCACTCAATTGTAAACCCACCCCCTATGTATACCCCCCTTGAGGGGGCCTTTAAGGAAATAAAAGTGAAGTGAAGTGAAGTGAAGTGAAGTGAAGTGAAGTGAAGTCGTTTCGGTACTGTGCAAGCTGGGATAGTCTCAGAAACGCGCAATTAAACGATGGCGAGTGATAAAAGGGCAAAAAATGCAAAACGCACTTCCAAGCACTAAGTCATGTCAGAGACCCAATACTTAAACCATGAGTTTTGACTCTCAGACTCTCAAGTGCTTTGTCTTTGCTGCTTCTTGCAATATCGATATCAACTTCAACATCTTTGTCTTCACGATTCCGCCATTGTTTAAAACCTTAACTCTTGCCCGACTGCAATGAAACTGGCTGCGAACGCAAACCGCATGATCCCCTTTAGTTTTATTGCGATAGCAATCACATTGACACTCTCGGCGGCTTTCCGCCGTCGCCGTTATGTCCCGTATATATATATGTACATATCTATAAAGGCGACAAATAAAAGTAATGGAGAAGAATTTTCCGAAGCGCGCGACCGCGGATTCCAACCTCCAACTCCTCGCTCCGCAGCGCACTGCGTTAGACAATTTAGCCACGCAGTGTACACCCTCCAGCACAGTAACGGCGATTTATTTATATACACGAGTTACCGCTGCCATAAAGTGTCATACTGTCATGCCTAGAGGCTAACCTGGCACTTGTGTCTATGTGGGCTCCTTAAGCGGCGCTTGAGCCACCGCGGGAATGATAGGAAGTACACGCTTCGGATGGCTTTTGTTCTTCAGATTCGCGACGCCTGTTTGCCGCCTGTAAAACAAATTTATATGAAGGTATTTCTGATTAAAACTTGCTTCATTCTTTTATACGCAAATCTTATTCCAGAAAAGTCACAGTTTCGCCAAAAGGGCGAAGCAATGAATGCGATAGCGACAAATTAGAATGTCTTACGAAGAACGGCAAACTCGATACTCGCAGCGCGCCGCTCAAGCTCAAAGGACGCAGGAAAACAAAGCACACAGCGCGAGCGCAAACTAACAATGGTCATGGCTCGACACTTGCAACGCGCTGTTAAAACACAAGACGCTCGGAAAGAACGCACAGGTATACACAGGAGGAGCGCGAAGAAACAACTTCTACAGTTATTACTTCGTGTTTGAGCAGCGTGCTAGAACCCAACGCTCTTAGATAGTCTAAAAAAGACAGGGCGTGCAAACACGGACACAAGAAAGAAGTCAGGACACCACAAACGCCGACTAACAACTGAATAGGTGCACAATGGCGCAAAGGAAAGAAGGCACGAAAACTTGTCTGCGCATGCCCATGCAATAGGCGAACCTATCAATCCGGCACGCGTGGGGGCCTACCCGAAAGATAACTGTTAAGGCATTTGATTTCATCTTTATACAAGTTAATCGACGGTTGGCTCACGCATGCTACCACTATTCTCGATATGCCATGCCTCAATGATCAGACGCGTTTCTGCGTTCCTATGTCTATACAAAACTTCGCATTCATTGAATTTTTGCGTGCACTTACAATCTCGACAACGTAACGATAGATTAGAAGGTGAGCCTCCGGCTAGTGATCTTTTATGCTCTAATGATAACTGGTTAATGCAGCGGCCCGTCTGTCCTACGTAGAAGCGGTCGCAGCTGAAAGGAACCCTACACACCACACTTGTGCGGCAATCAGTGAATTTGTTGGTGTGTTTTACGAAACAAATATCAGTTCTCTTCTTGTCTGTTACTCGATCATTCTTCCTCTGCACAGCGGCACATATCTTACCTAGCTTATTGGCAGCCGTGAAAACAATATTAACGAAGTATCTACTTCCTACTTTCGTTAGCCTGTGAGATACGCAATGAATGTACGCTATACATAGCTTTAATGCCCAGCTTACGCGTCTTTTACATGTAGGTTATCCTCGTGATGCAGTGGCCACTGGCTGAGCGTTTAAAGAAATCCATTATGTTAAGTCCGAGCATGGTTGCAGAAAGCCATAGGAAGAAACGTGTCGTAGGTACACCGTACATTCAGGCTGGTAGCATCAATGCAACGGGAGACATGTGCATTATTGTATATCTTTCGGGGAAGGAGTTAGCTTACGTAGCGAGTTGATGAACCTGGGCGCCATTTTAGTTTACTTTTTTGCCCCCTCTAATCCAGTTTGTTGGTCCTATCTTTCACACCTTCCGCCATTTCTCTCTAAGCACCATATCACCGAAAAAATCGTAGCATTCATGGTTTGTTCACTTCTAGGCGTAACAAGTATTAAGCTCAAATCTTATCGTGTTTCGTTTTATTTTTTGCTTTTGGTCAGCACGTTTCTCAAGAGGCACACTGGTTCCGGCGCATGCACGGTCGTTGTCAATGGGTTAATTGTCATTCCTATCGAGCTCAGCTGCACGATGAGCGCCCTTCCTGTCTGACCTCGGTTTTCATCGATGCGTTACATCGTCAAGTTTTCGCTCTTCAAAGGGAAAACATGTTTCACCAACTAGCCCAACAGTTCACGCCTCTATGCCATTGGCTGCTTTCATTATGACTCGCCATCGACTCTAGCGCCAAGGCCGACTTGTGTTACTGCAGTTCTGGCCGGGGGCCGAACTAGACAAGATGGTGGCCATTACGTCATTACCTGGGACACCGGAGCGGCAGTCTTGCCGCCTGCTGGTCGTCCCTCTTTCTTTGGCTCCGCCCATCTGTCGCTCGGCGCTCGCTCTCCCTCTCTTACCCTCGCCGCTCTCCGAACACCTGTGTCAAGCGCTCGCTTCTCATTGGCTCTCCTCCTGTTCGGCTCCGCACACACCACTGGCGCCTCAGGTCCTCGTCCCCTCTCTACTCCTTCACTCGCGTCGCTTCGCTAGACTATGCTTTCTCTCTCCGCTCCCTCTTCACTATTGCAATTGTCGGCTCTTCGTCAGCCCTCACCCAGCTGCCTCGAGTACGAGCGGAACGGTTACACAGCTCCGCTCTCAGAAACCTAGAGATGTTTTGCACCAAAGGCTGCAGTTGAAGATACATCATTTCCGTCTATCCTCCTGAACATTTCACTCATAAATCAATATACCCCAAACTTTTGAATGCAGTGGTGCCTGCCGCAACTTGCGAAGGTATTCTTTCTGCAGTGTCGTTCTTCTCACTTTAGCGGAATCAACATCAACACTCCTTTTCAAAACTTTTTCGTTTGTTTAGTCGAATGTCATAGACACCTTTCTGAAACGAATATGGGTGTCTTTTCTAATGTGCTGCTCACGTGGCCTCGCACAACGACACAAATGCTCCCTGCACGCCTTAATTTACCGGCATTGTGGCAGAACAGCGCACAAAACGGGACGGTGAGCCCAGAGGACACTTAACTAACGCATCTAAAAACCCTTATACCGGCACTGTGGTAATGTTATCTGTGTTTTTGTTTTTTGTGGAAATATCAAGTCTAAGACAACATTTTTACATTGTGTGTTGGCCTTCTACAGCTTTCTTGCCAACGCGTGTGGGATTGTGTATTTCTATAGAGCTCAATAAGGGAGGCCTATAGAAGCACGAATTTCACATATCTTACCGCCAGTTGCCGTCCGTCAAGCCAAGTACTGCGCACAAGTAGAACATGTGTTATGCTCAATGCTTTCAGATTGCAATATTCAACTTGGGCTTGTCATCTTGATGTAGACTGTTGCGCACAATCTATCGGCGTCTGTCTCTCTGTGTTCCTTCTTGTATCCGTTTTGTGTGCGCAACAGTTCACATCAAGAAATATTAGGCATCTTAAATGAATAACATGCCCACATTCGAGAACACTTGTACCAATACTGCACATAATAAACAGACTGTACTCTTCATGTCGCCATTTCTAACATCTTTATTCTATTCTCCTTCCCCCCAGTCCCCCTGGCATGGATTCTGTCCCCTTCTTCCTGAACTGCTTGAGCCTGCTTCACTACCCCCCCCCCCTTGTTTTCATCCCTCCTGGAATTATATTTGAAAACGTTAGCTGTAGACGCTGATTCGACGGTGCCATTGGGGCCTATATACCAGATCGTCATTAAATGTCCCTGCTGGCTTGATGTCTTGACAAGAGAAAGTGGCCCTCTGTGATTTGTACCCGAGTTCGGCAATCCTTTTCTCACCAGCACGAAGTCTCCCACCTCTATTCCTGGGTCCGTTGCATTCCATTTTTTGTCGAAAGTCCTTTTCATCCTTTCCCGGTACTGCACTTCGTTCTCTTCAGTTCTCTCTTCCGTCAGGTGGATCGTCGCTTCAACTCCTAAGGCCGTGTCAGCTGGCAGATATGTTGGTCTTTCCGTAGCAGCAAATATCGGTGTGCATCCTAGAGCTGTTGTATAAGACCGGTTATGATGAGCTACTGCAGCTTCAAGGCAGCATTTCCATCCAGCTGCACTCTAAAAACTGGTAAGGGTATCGCAAGAGTAAATAGGCCGAGTTACTCTTCGGAGCGTTGTTTTACCCTCGCAAACATCGCATAGAATGAAATGCACGTCCACTCTGTACGAAAGGAGAGAGTGGAATGCCCGTATACTCTTCTGGCAGAAGAGAGTAAAACGCAGTTATACTCCTGCTCCTCACATTACATATATATATATATATATATATATATATATATATATATCAATGTGCCGGCGTACCACGAGCGATGACCACTCATTATTAAGCACACGTATATACAGTAGAGAGCACTGCATTCGTCTCGGGGCTGCAGGCGACTAATAAAGAAAAGTAGAGTTTCCACGCCTCCCAGCGCTTTTCAGTGTACTGGAAGGCACTGGGATAAATAGCCTAATATCCGCGTTCATAGCTTTGGATTTGTGCAGTTAACTAAGCCAATATCACCTCATGGAGTCGGTCGACGATCAAAACTACATTCGAAAGGTTTTTAAATTCTTCGTATTTTAATATCCACGTTTTTCGCTACGAACGTCATGCGCAGAGTATACTGCCATAAGCCAAATGGTCCATACGGCTATAGTGGGCTATTACGGCTGTAGTCGCGGAACGTGAACAATAATGACCGAAAATATGTCCAAGGGCGTGACGAAAACTGAAGTGTTCAATGTGCAGTTCAGAAGTACAGCGTTTTCTACACAGAAGTGACTAACCGCTTAGCGAGTCAATGCGAATGCCGCACATATCTTCGGTTGCGCTAATCTTCTTTGCTGGGAAACGTGCCGAATTGACGTTCTGGTACCGAGAAGCACGAAACAAACAAATGAACTACGTTGTGTTTGGTTGTCGCATGTACGGAGACACTCAAACCGGCGTCTCTAAAGAAGAAAAATGAAGACAGATCACTGACGTGATCAGTGACAACATGAAAGAAAACGGTCGTGCTCGTCTTCGTCCAGTGTGGCGTCGCGGTAGCGCGTCGGACTCGCAATCTGAGGGTCCCTGGTTCGAAACCTCCCTCGCACTTGCTTTTTTTTCTAACGTCTTTTTTTGTCGCAGTGCTGGTTATGTCATCATTACGATCTACGCATGAACAAATTGTCAAAAGCAATTTAAAAGCCCAATTTTACCCCGAGTTCTATTTGCTTCTAGAGGTGTACTACTACTCGCTTCGGAGGGGTGGTGCTACTCTGTTTCGGCGAGAGTTATGTTACTCTGTTGGGGCCATTACTGTATTCTGCCTCAAGAAGAGGCGATTTACTCTGGGAAAGTGAGTTAAATACGGGACAAGAAAATACTCTCCCAAAGAGAGTGCCCGGCACTCTCTTAGTTCTTAGAGTGTGAGAAGTCCGAATACATACTTAGGTACTGCTTGATATCTGGAATAGCTCGCCCCACTAGCCCATTAGCCGCTGGATGATACAGCACTCTACACCTGAGCGTATCTCCTCGCGGCTTTGCCCGTTCATTGGGTTGGTGACTCCGGAAGGCTGGTCTGTTGTCTGTTACCAACACTTTCACATTCTGAAACATCTTGCGGTTTATAAAGGAGATACACTGATTTTTGAACGAAGATACAGCGCTAGAACAGGACGAATACGAGAGGACACAAGCACGGCAGCCTGTTGTAGCGCTGTTTCTTCGTTCAAAAATCAGTAGGTAACAACCAGCTCAACTCAAGACGCCAATACAGATGACACTGTTGGCGTCCTCCTCTCCAGCATTTGCTGGCACAACCCTTGTGCACTCATCGACACACAGCATGAAAGCTCGAGTTTTTTTCACTCTCTCAGATTTTTTTCCAAGTGCAGCAAAGTCTATTTGAACCACCTGAAACGGTGTAGTGGAGTGCTTTGGTAATGCCATCTGCTGGGTTTGCTGTTTAAACTTTACTTTGTTTATCTGGCATTCATGAGACGATTGCACATACCTTTTGTGTCTTCTTTCATACCGGGCCATGTGAACCGTTTGGTCAACTTCATGTAGGTCCGCCAGAAGCCATCGCGACCACCTTAATGACCACTTGCGTAATAAAGATACAGAATTTTCGGAATTGGTGTAGAAGCACTGCGATTCTTCCGGTTTGTGGGAGTTGTAAAGCTTCAGTCCCTTCCCAAAGTTTGGCTGAACTTGTTGTTTTCCATTGACACATCAGCAAGTATGACCCCCAACCTGAACATTGCGCCGGCGTCTTTCATTAAAGATCCCGAGCGATGGTTCACTTCAAAGTCGAACTGTTGTAGCTCGCTTGCTCACCGTGCGACGTTTCCTTTCGGCTCTGCCATTTTCAAAAGGTGGGTAAGAGCGTTGTGCTCAGGATATAACTTGAATTTTCTACTTTCCAGGTAAGAGTGGAAGTACGAACGGCCTTTAGAACGGCCAGTGCTTCTTTCTACGTTGTTGCATAGTTCACTTAAGCTTTGTTAAAGGCGTAACTGTGATAACCAATTACGCGTAGTTGGCGATTACTTGGCTGGCTTTCATCTCGCTGGTAAAGTATTTCTCCCGTTCCGTAATGTGACGCATCCGCGTTGCGCCCGAACGGTAGATCAAGGTCTGGTTGTGTAAGGACTAGATTAGACGACATAACTCGAACCAGCTCATTGTAGGCCGTTTCGCAGTCATCTGTCCAGTAGAATGGTACATCTTTTTGCATCAGTCTTGTCAAACACGTCGTTTCAAGAGCATAATCATGGATAAATGCCTTAAAGTGACCAGCCAGTCCCAAAAACACACTCAATGAGCGGACACCAAACGGCTTCGCGAGTTTTCTGTTGCGTGTCACTGATTCCTGCTTGGTGTTTTTCGTACTGCCGTCCAGTACACTACCAAAAAAAGTCACCTTGCTCTTCAAAAATTCGCTCTTCTTAAAGTTGACTTTGAGGTCAGCTTTTGACAAAGCTGTGAGGACCTGTGCCACGAATTGTTCATGGAGGACTTCGCTTTTACAATAAACGGTGATATCATCCACGGAGACATTGCAAAAGGTTCCAGTGAAAGGTTGTAGAACCGTATTGATCATTTTCTGGAACCAGCTAGCCGAGTTGTGCCATCCGAAAGGGAGCCCGTTGTACTCATAAATGTCGAGTGGAGATATAAAAGCAGCGTACAGCTTTGTATCCTCTAGAACAGGTACTTGCCAGAAGCCTTTAGAGAGGTCTATCCTGGAAAACCAGGAACATCCGCTTGTCTCGTCTATAATTCCATCTAATCTGGGCATCGGAAAGGGAATAAGATGCGTCGGGCTGTTAATGGGTCTGTCATCCGTGCAAAATCGAAGGCTCCCTTCCTCCTTGGGTGTTTTGGTTATCTGCGATGCATATGGCGATACGGGCGGACGGATAATGCCTTCATCGAGCATCTTCCCAAGCTCTTCCTTCAGCCATGCTTTCTTTTCCCTGGTGCAGTTGCCTGGTTTCTTCCGTACAACCGTTGTGCCATGCAGTTTGAATAGAACTTCAAACTTTGTTGTTTCTGGAGGATAGCCTCCTCTGCAGAATAATCCTGGATATATTGTAAGGATGTCATCGGATTTCATCACAATGCGAATTATGTCTGTCTTTCCCACTGGTTGCATATCTTAGTTCACTGAGACAATGTCATCCCAGGGAATGTTAAGCTTAAACAATTTCATATCTCGACGAGAGAGAAGAAAGTCATGCTCGATGCCTTCTATCGCCAGTGCCAGTATTTCTACAGATTATGACTGGTACAGCAGACGTATCCTTATCCATTCGCAGTGTTCTTTTTCACGGCCGTCATAGCCCCGTACAATGACAGTTCTGCCTCTGAATATGTCCGCGGGTTTCGCTTGGCTTCTTTTTATAACTAGAACTGAAGCTCCGCTGTCTACAAGTGCTCGCTTACCTCGACCGTTCACTTCGAGTTCTATGTGCAGAGTAAACTTGATGACAAAAGTTGGATGGTCTCATGCGTTCTATGGATGAGTTTAGAATTATTTTGTGCTGCAAGGTTACATTCATCTTTGGAGGGCCTATTCGTCTGTCCGAGAGTTGTGCTCTGACGAAAGTCAGAGGTGACGCCTCTAGAATCCGACGAATAATTTTCACCCAAGTAGCTAACACTCCTCGACTTTGAAATATTCTTGTTTACTTTTGAAGCCCCGTTCAGCCCATAGATGCGATAATAGTTTGAGTAGTTGGGGAAGCATTTCGCGCGTTTTTGGACGGTGTATTAAAACCTGTCATTGCGAATCTGTAGGTAAGCCGTGTACGATAAGAGCAAGAAGTGACGAGGTCGACAATCCAGGTTCAGCTATGCGAAGAAGTCGCTGGTTTTCAAGAATATACTGGAGTGGCGTTCCGTACTCGAAGCGGTAGAATAGACCTTATGCAAAATTGCTGCCATCTAGCGGCCGCCGTGCGCATTTCCGCCATGTTGAAGGCTAAGCGCGCTCCGCATGTGCACACACGGAGCGTGCGTATCACCGTGTGGCGGCTGATAGGAGCGGCAATGCCACCATATCTTCTTGTGCCGTGTTGCTCAGATTGAGAAAATTGCGATGCTGAAAAAAAGGTTTGCAGGAAACTAACCTTCGTGCTGTTAGATTTCCTCACGGCCGACGAGAATCAGCAGATCGTTTCGTTGCTCCAGCTACTGCTTATGACTAACGCCGTGTTTACGCTCGCCGTTCTTAATATATGCGGCATGTGACACTGTGGCACTCATCAGAGAACACTCTTTCATGTCATGCCGGAACGAGACAGTTTTCGCGCCGTGTGCTTACAGCTTACAGGCACAGACAAACGCGCTTCGTGTACGAGCTTCAAAGCTGCATCGCGGCTACTCGCGCATGCCTGCGCTGCTGCTGACATTACCTTGTTTACTGCATTGCGATAACAATTGCATGTTAGACAGGTAGCTCGTGCGCGTCATTGATTCCCAGCGAACGGACCGATTGTGCTGCAGCGTGTTGTTGTTAGTAGTTTGTTTTCTATTGTTGAGTTTAACAAGGTAGCGTTTAGTGGGATGCTTTGCGCGCGTATTGCTTCAATATGCGTATTTTTCAAGCATTTCATGTGGTATCACTGCCAGATTCAGACGGGTGGCCCGGATATCCTGACCGCCCCCCCACCCCTTACTTTATTTTGTTTAATTTATACCCCCAGAAGAGCACATCAGTTGCTCCCAAAAGCTGATCACGCTTCGGAAAAGTCCTG
Organism: Rhipicephalus sanguineus; assembly: GCF_013339695.2. NCBI lineage: Eukaryota > Metazoa > Arthropoda > Arachnida > Ixodida > Ixodidae > Rhipicephalus > Rhipicephalus sanguineus. The sequence continues at coordinate 4,722,216 of NC_051178.1, read as the reverse complement.
TATCCACCCCTGTGTGCTAGGAAATTTTAACAGGTGCTTCAAGTGCGTGGCACTTTTCTTATGAAACTAAAAAATATGCTATTCCGGGAAATGTGCTGCATTCGACCGTGGGTGCGCTACCGCTGGTGGTTTCCCAGGCGACGCAAAACTGCCTTGCGGCTGCGGATTGATATTATAAGGCACCAGTAGGCCTCGAAAGCGACGATGTGCACGAGATTTTGGCGTATCGTGTTATATAGCTACACATGTCGGAAGGATATTCAATAAAACACCAGCTGATCGGCATCTACTCCTTGGAGACACAACACTTTTCATGTTCACTTTTCACGTGCGTGAGATGCCCAAATATCTTACAATTAAATCGTGCAGTAATTTCATACATAATACACGTCAGTGACTAAAGCTGCGAAATATTTTTAAGTTAAAAAATAAAAACGAGCACAACGCCTTTAATATAAAATTAGACGCACAATACATCAGCTCGACATAGGCTGTCCATTACGAAATACGTTTTAAATTGGGTCTACAGCACTTTCTTTCCGTCATCGCTGTGCCTAGCCGTGTCGCGCGTTAACGCCTCTTCCCATCCATTCTATACTACACGCATGATATTCAGATAGCTAACAACGCTTTATTCGCTACATTTAAAACAGACAGACCAAATTTGTAACCTAGCGCAAAGTTTCATTCTTGACGACTGCAGGCCTACATGTGACTCGCGGTGTCAAACTTGTATTTTCTTCTCGCTATGATCCAGCTCTTTACACGTAATAACTAGGAAATGCCGGTAGCGTGTACAGGCCCTTACACACTCGTCTGACGTTTTTATGCTCCGATTGCCCACTATCGAAGCAGACACAAGCAAGAAGTTATCGCAGCGACAGCAATACGATTCGGCCACAAGCCTCCAACATGGCGCCGAATGGGGAGCTTCGTCACACCTCCGACAGATGGAAGCAATTTTGCATAAGGTCTATATCGTCTCATGCCACCGCTCAACCGGATTCTCGTTGAAAGTTGCAAGGAAAGTTTCTTTCCATTTACACCAAGGTTTAGGCTCCTGTTTGCAAAATCGTCCCTCGTATCAATTTTTAGATGCGATGCATCTCTTGCTCGGGAGCATGTCCCGCGGCGTGGGCGTCCGCACTCGCACTACGCATGCGCAACTCTCCTCGTGCCCTCTCTCAAACAGCTGCGCGTTACTCTCTCCACTTCTCTCCCAGCACCTGCTTGCTCTTCTCCTGCGTTCTCGCTTCTGCTCTCGCGGCTCATGCGCTACTCTCCTCCTCTAGTCGCCTCTCCTTCAAGCGGTTAGAGCGCTGCGCGCGTTGTCCAGCGCTTGCTTCTGTTGACTCCTCTGAAATCCGGGCTCGACATGCCAAAATTCGCTCCTGCGCAACGCCGCGATGAGCGCCACCGCATGCGCGTCCCCTCCGCCACTCTCTCCTCTCCTACGCTGCCCCCCCCTCTCGCGCACCTGTCGACCGCGTTCCCCGCTCGCACTGTGGGAATTAACGGCCAGGCTAGATGAAAGACACGGCGCGCGTAGTGTTCCTCTTTGCATTCCACAACGCGAGGTCGGTAGCATGCCCAACGAAGACCAACGGAACGCGATCGTGCAAGTGCTCCGCCTTCGCATCGCCTCATGGTTCCCTTTAGCGGCAGATGGTGTAATTTTTTTGGTACCCCGCGAAGGAACTCTCGCATATTCATCACCAAGTCTTCATCAGACAGCCATCCATTGTTCGTCGCAGCTTGTTCATAGAAAGCTATCAACCCTTCATGATTGTCGGATGCTCATTGATTATGTCTGGCTGTATTGGTCGCGATGATTGCTTTGTCCGCTTCGTCAACTCTGCCGTTTTGACATTTTGCTGCGAAGTTTGCTGCTGTTGAAATGTAACGGCTTTGGGCACTGTCAGTAACTTCTCATACGATGGTGGACAGATCGTGAAATTCTTTTTTTTAGCGGTGACAGCATCATATCGTTGAACGTATTTTTAAGAATGGTGACTTTCACGAAATCTTGCTTCAAAAGCTCCTCTGAAAACATAGGCTTCAATCAGGATGCGGTTCAGAAGCTCACCTTTAGTCACATATTCAGGAAGTTGCATGGCCACGTCGTCCTCGACTTGATATTTCTTGAATACCGCAGAGTCGCTGCGGTTGTCCACAAAAAGGCACCCACATGATGGCTCTTGTCGCCGGCTGCGCCAAATTATCTAACAATGTCGCACATAACACACTGTACTCTTCATGTCGTCATTTCTAACTTCCTTATTCTCTTCTCCTTTGCCCCAGTCCCCTCGGCATAGATTCTTCCTCAACTGGTTGAGCCTGCTTCAACACGGAAAGAATTTGCTCGACTACGGACTCTGTCGTCGCTCTGACGCATGCTCTGAACATGCAGCCTTCAGAAGTACCCGTAATGGGGAAACAAGTTTTTTGACAGATTTTCTTCCTAAAAGCTTTTCTTCTAAGAGTAAGGCGCGTCGCATACGCGCCGTTTGCTTAGGCAAATTAGTGCTTTTATTTCCTAACTAATGAATAAAGTAAATTATTACCTGTAAGGTTCGTTGTAGGCCACTTGGTGCGATAAAATCATTGTGAAATAGCCAGCTACTTACCACAAGAAACACAACGGATCGTGTCGTATATACCCAAACAATATTTTTCTTACTGAAACCGCCAGAAACGGCTAATGGCAACCTGTGCTGGACCGCTAAAGAAAATAGCGCGTTTTACAGCGAATGCTGTCATGAGATCACAACAAGGGCCGTTTTGGTGCCATAGTTGTCCGCCGCCGCCGCCGCCGGTGTCCGTAACCACTGTCGCTCGAAATAAGAAAAAAAAACGAAATAAACAAAAATTTTCAGGATGGAACTAGGTTCGAACCTGGCTCCTCTGCGTGGGAGCCCAGTATTACACCTCAGAGCCATGCTGGTGCTTGAAACTGTTTTCCAAAATGACCCTATACAGGCGTCATGTCGGGAAGGAACCACATTAACATATGCAATGTAGCGTGACAGAAGAGTAAAATAACAAGCAAGTGTCACACAACGCGAATTCTGTAACCCAGGCGTCACACAATGCGAATTGCGCAACGAGTAGGTTGTTGAATGCTTCCAACCCATTACCAAGGGCTTTGCCATAATTCTTCATCGTCATTAGCCAGAGGATCAATAAAGTGCACATAATGCCTTGCATGTGTTTAGCAGGCGCCACGGTTCTCCGCAGAATGATAAAAAAAATTGCATAGTGGCTGCTTCCCTATCTGACAACGATTACGATGATTTATGCGTAGTGGGTTCCTCGCAAGTGCACTTCTATTGTTTACCAAGGAAGCCCATAAAACTCCCATGATCCATTACCTCAGGGTCTTAATAAAGTTAATTCCCTCTCTCTATCTCTTTCTCACGTTAGCGTATGTTATAAAGCGTGGTGGGAGAGTGAAATAACGACCGGGCGTCACACATTGTGAATTACGTAACTAGTGGGTAATTTAAAGCTTCCAACCCATTACAAGATGCTCAGTCATAATTCCTCATCGTCATCAGCCGTCACATCAAGAAACTGCACATAATGCCTTACAGATGGTACCTCGCTTCTCCGCAGAATGACGAGTAATGTCGTGGTGGGTGCTTCCCAACTTCACAAAAATTATGATTTTTGGCGTATTGGGTACGTTGCTAGTGTAGTTGTAATAGTAGCCACAAGAGCGTTTATAACGGGCTCTAGAAATGCCGCTCTTCGAGCTTTCGCTGTGACTGTGCTGCGCTTTCCGCGCAGGCCTGTCGTTTTTTAAATGTTGCCTTAACCTTCAATGCGCGCCGAGTCCTGATTACAGCGCACTATGTTTGTGCTATCGTTTACAGGGCCATCAGGAGTTGACGACGCATCCAGCGCGGCGTCTGTTGGCAGCCATGGCGCTGCGACGGCGTCCAAGGGTGGTTCCGGGACCTCTACCGACGAAGACAAGTTCAAGAAATGGCTCCTGGATGAGTACTACCGCACCATGGCGCTGTCGTTTGCCAGTATGCGCCGCAAGCGCATGGCTACACATCAAGACACACTGGACCTCCGCCAGGTCAAGAGGACAGCACTTCCACCATCCGCACCGGTCGCTGGCACTGCTGATGACCAGTTTCAGGCATGCGCAAGCTGTTCACCGGTTACTAGGCACGACAGAACATGACTTTCTGCAATATCTATTTTCTTGATGTGCATTGCCAGATGGTCACACATACCTTCTTGGCTTAATGTGCGAGGAAATATTTCCAGACGTTAAAATGATGCAATCTCTTCATTTCTATTTCCTTTGCACGTTGTCTACCTTGCCACGTCTTACAATTCTGCCGTCGTCGTTAGCTCGGAACCCGATACGTGTGCGTCGCCGTGTCCGTCGCCCTCCGCGCATTGAGGCCAGATGTAAACAGGTTATCGCGACACGGAAAAAACAGAAGACAGGGCCACGGGGCGACAAGGAAAGACAGTGTCTGTATTCAGAAACGTTTGCAAGAGGAGCGGATCCTCCAGCCTCGGCTTCCTCAGAGGAATGGTAATTCCTGCTCGTGTTACCGATTTCGTTCTCTCCTATTGCCTTGATGTCATTTCTTAGTCGTGACATCAGCCTCCCTTTCAAGTAAACATAGTCCTGACGCCTTAGTCATGGTAGCAGGGCCTGTACCAACTGGCAGCTTACTCAGCTTACTCAGGCGAATAGGAATTCATCTGGACCACGTGTACAGCATCTGGTGCATGCCGTCGATACGCTGAGCAATGCGGGCTCGCGGGAACGACTTCATAGTTACCGCGAATAGGACGTCGGGGAACTTTATACGGCTCGTAATACCGCCGTATCAGCATTCCTTAGAGGCCAGGACGACTAACTGGGGTTCAGACCAAAAGTCTCTCTTGCAGCTCGTAGGAGAGTGGTCGGCGACGAAGGCTACAGCGCCTTAAGTCGTAGTCTCACCGCCGATCAAGTTGCCGGGCTTCTTCAGCAAGCTGAGTGATGTAGCCAGCATCCATTTCAGCGTATTTGTTTTCATGCGGCAGCATGGTATTGAGCATGGTTGCAACTTCACAGCCATGGAGAAGATAAAATGGCGTCATGCGTGTTATCTCTTCCTGCGCCGCATTTTATGCGAAGGTCAGATACGGCATGATCTCGTTCCATATTTAATGCTCGACATCGCCTACACGCAAAGCATATCCGCAAATGTCCTATTGAGCCGCTCCGTGAAGTCATTCGTTTGTGGATCGTACGCCGTTGAGATGTGCCACGAACTTTTAAAACTGTCCATTGTAAAAAAAAACGCGAAAACTACAAGGACGAGACATGAAACAGGACTAGCGCTGACTATCAAAAAATGCGTTTATTTTTGCGGTGCAAATATATATGCTTCTGGAACAGGGAAAGGACGGAGGGAAGGGAGAAGATTTTCCTAGCACATGCGTACTTGCCGTGATTTGTCAACGAAGCGGGGAACGCTCAACTGCGAAGATAGTTAATCTCTTTGTCAGTTAGTACATGTGATAGAAGGGGAGCTGATACAAGAGTGACCTGCCACATGGATGGCGAAGGCTTCATAAATTTCGCGGGCGCGATTATCATGGTACCGGCGCACGATGCGCGTCTGGTGAAAGTTGGGGTGCATCCACACGCGGCACAATATATCGCCAGATTGCTACCTGTTTTGGTTCTAATAGTGTTGGAAGGTCCCCGAAGGCGATCGTTCACACAGCGGCTAGTATGACCAATGTAGTTGCTGCCAGAGGAAGTGGGAACCTCGTAGACAACACGCACCCTGCACAAGACGAAGAGGGTGACATGATTCTTCTTGCACTCCTTTGCAGGTCTTGAGTTGTTTGCTCTCCTGCACAGTGAAGTGAGTTTCATGGGTGCCGAATAAACGACGTTGACACTGGCGCGTGCAGCAGCTTTCATGATGCGGTGGCACACTCCGCGTAGATAGGGTATCACCGCAAATTTCGCTCCTTGGTCAAATTGCCGGGGTGTAGTCGAAAATCGCCGCAGCTACCTTAGGATGACTTCCGCTAAACCAGATAGAAGCTGTCCAGGAAAGCCTGACGTCGTCAATCGCTGGAATTGTTGAGAGAAGCTTGTTGCAACTTGGTCGGAGCAGGACCTAATTAAGGCATTTTTCATTGCATACAGCGCATTGACACTCTTGATGAGCTTGGAATGGTGAGACGTGAATGGAAGAAGACCCTTCTCCGAGCGGGGCGCATACTTCCAGCACGTGTGCACTGCATCGAGGTGCTACATGAGGTCAAGAACTCGCAATTTACCTTTAGCGGGGAGCTCCTTGGTGAATCAGAACCCGTGAATGCACGTCGAGAAGTGGGCAAAATCTTGTAGATATTTTCACTGGTCTTTTCGGGAGTCGTCCGGAACAGCACCAGAAAATCATCCACATACCTGAGGGTCCTGGTGCTGTTCTGCTGCTGGTGATTTTCTGGTGCTGTTGCGGACGACTGCTGAAATGACCAGTGAAAATATCGACCGCATTTTTGCCCACTTCTCGACGTGCTTTTCCGGGTTCAAATTTATGAAGCCTTCGCCACCCATGTGGCAGGTTGTATAAGTTCCGGTTCTATCACACTGACTGACAAAGAGATTAACTATCTTCGCAGTTGGCGTTCCACGCTTCGTTGACAAAGCATGGCAGGTGCGTATGTGCCAGGAAAATCCTCTTCCTTCTCTCCGTCTTTTTCCTGTTCCAGAAGCGCATATATTTGCACTGCAAAAATAAGCGCATTTGTTGGTAGTCAGCGCTAGTCCTGTTTCATCTGTCTCACCGTTGTAGTTTTCGCGCTGTTTGTTTACTATGAATATGTACCGACACGTTCAAGTTCGCACGCTTCTTAAAACTGTGTGTAACTCGGCTGTGAACGCAATTTCCCTGCCAGTTAGTACCAGTGATGGAGCGCCGTGCCTCAACAGAACATTCTACATCAAAAGGCCGGGCTGCTTCCCTTGCCGCGGCCCGCTTCAGAACCTTGGTTTACTGCCTTACTCGCTACGCGAGTAAGGCAGTCTGTGGCTAGAATAATCCATCTGCCTCATGCAGCCAAAGTTGGAAATACGCCTAGGAGAGCATCTGCGACTTGAGCGAATGGAGTTTCCAGTATGTCGATAGGGTGCAGGACTCCTGCTGGCTTGAAGCAGGCAGACCGTTTGCTGCGCTGGCAATCACGGAAAGTCCGAACGCTCTGTTGAACGGTCGCCGTCAGCCTTGACCATTAGTATTCCTCTCTCACTCTGCACAGTGCTCTTGTGTAGCCCATATTAGCGGATGTTGCTTCATCATGGCACGCGTGTAATATTTCTCTCCTGAGTTGTGTTGGAACGTCGAGCTAGTATAGGTCTTTCCATTCGGAGAAAAGTTAACCTGATAAAGGACGTCGTTCCGCAAGCGAAATGGCGATAGTGCTCTTGCGAAGACCTTCGGCACAGCGGATGTGCGACCCTTCAAAAAGCTAGTAACATACTCCAATTCCGAGTCGTCGCGTTGCTGCTGTGCAATTGTAGTCGTGCTGACAGCTCCGGCAAATTCGCGTCGCATTAGCACGTTCAAATGGGGCGCGAGAATAGCAGTAGGCATCCGTATTCCGCTTCCTCTATTCGTAAACAGTTGCCACATCAAATTCTTCAAGCTTATGGCTTCGGCGCACAAATCCACCTGATGGGTTTTTTTTAAAAAGTTCGTCAGCCACCAAGGAAGCGATGCATTTGTCGCCGTCTACATTAAAATGCATGCCGCACATTAGAGGCCGCCACACCACCGCAAGGCACTCTCCATCAGTAGATCTTATGTGACGTGATCACGCTCAAAATCAAGTGGTCAATACAGGCCTAATTCAAGGCTAGCGATGCAGAAAACCGGGTTAAAATATAAGAACAAGGTTTAAAATAATAGTCCGAGCGCTGACTATATAGTTCATCTCCATCTGCACAGAAACCATTGTAATCATGATCTCCTTTTGTCATGCGGGCTGCGCCGCTTTGGACTCACGCCGTTACTACATTGAAATATAACCTTTCGATTACTGAACTGGGTGTCGTCTCATAAGTGGTGGAGTGGAATCATAAGTGGATTAACAAGAATAACCCAGACGCGATAGCAATTATTAAATTAAAATCGCTAAAAACGCTTAGGAAAAAAGGCGGCTGACAGCCGCGCTGCGCAATAGAGGGCACCACCACTTCGCAATACGCGGGGTTGCTCCTACCACCAGTACTTCTCCGGCATCTGAAAGGGGAAACGACCTGATGGAACTCACTGCAGACGACACGAATCTCAAGTGCCGTAACAAACAGGAAGTCGATAACGCGCAGCAAAAAGTAGCGCGCATGTCCCGCGCGATTTAGCGAATATCCCTAACAAGTTTCTGCCCGTGCCGACAAAACCCTACATGCATGCTTACCTCAAACATTCACATCATCGACGACTTGGTAAAGGGACCAGCGGGAACTCCACCTCCTCAGGTTGCATAGTAGCGGAGCTGCATTTTGCTGAAGCCAAAGGCCATTTTTCCGGCTTTAGCGTTAGCCAAGCAGATCGTACGGCTTAAAATACTGCGCGTAGTCGCTTCACGTGCTAGTCAAATACACTAAGCCGCTCTGCCACTTCAGGCCTGACGCTGTCCAATCGCCGCTGAAATATTGCCGGTTCTGAGAACAAACCGAAAGGGAGTACCTCAAATTCGTGCAACGCATCGGGTGTCACCAGTGCTGTTTTAACATGAAAGTGTTTTATGCCGGGGTCCACGAAGTACTTCCGTTACCGGATATGACGTTCATAAAATGGACGCCAACGGGGGAGAAACCAAGAAAAAGATCCGCCGCTGGGCAGCGAACCCACGACGCGGCGGCCGCGACGGTAAGCGCCCGATTTTAAACCAAATAAGCTAGCTTGGCAGATGCTTGACACCTCACGAACGCGCCTTGTATCTTTCACACAGTTTCTCTCGCACGGTGCTCTGTGTTGGCGGTGTGATAGGCGGGGCGGAGCGGGAGAGAGGTGAAAGGAAGTAATCGACACTTACTAGCGCTTACCCGAGATTGTGTGCGATATCGGAGGTCATGGTTAAAGTGTCTCGATACCATCGAGGGAGACTGGCCGCGCTGGAGTCGCCGAGGCACCCTAGACGCAGTTGCCTTTCGCTTCGTGTGAGCGTGCGCCGGCTCATCGGAGTGGCGCAGCTTCCACGTGCACCAACGGGATTACTCCGCCACCGATTTCTTCGATTGGGAGAGCACCGACTAAAAAAACCGCTGCAATAGGTGTTGCAGAAAGGAGGCGATTTCGACGGGCGAATGTCGTGCCTTGGTGGAGGGAGACCGAAGCCAGCGGGACGCACGCGTTTGCGGCTCAAGCTAAGAACCTCTACGAACTAGGCGTCAGCATGGGTGCATCCACGCTAATCGGTGCTATAGCTGGCAAACACGAATAAACGTTGCACAAGCTCTCATATATCATTACAGAATAAGCACTACTTCTGTGTAGATACAATTCACTTTCGTGTTATACCGATTCCTATGACGGAGGGATCACCCGTGTTTTTTTTCTCGGTCTCTCTCCTCAAGTTCTATCTGCCAATACCCGCGCCTGAAATTCATCGGCGAGAAATGACGTACATGCCGTGGCCGATCAAGGTAACCGTGTATACCTGGTAGCGGGTAAATGTCTCTTTTTATTTTGTGGCTTGATCGAGCCTGCTGTAATGAACGCATAAACTAAGGTACTGTCTTTTATTGCGATAGTAATTAATGGACACTCTCGGCGGATTTTGTTGTCGCCGTCACGTCCCAGATATGTACATGTATGTATATATATAAAAAAGGTCAAAGAAAAAAAATCACCGTCTCCCATAAAGGCAACCATGTGGGGATGCGAAGGAGCTTATTGGTCGATTTAAAGTTCCGTTCATCACAGGCATCTTGCCCGATGTTAACGCGGTCTTGCACGTGGAGCACACCATGAATTCACTGTAGTTACTGTTACTCGTCCCAAACTCTTGCAGGAGCACGCCACGCGGGTTCATCACGCGTCTGCAGAATCTCGTTCCCGGACGCCATCACGTGATTGCTGAGAATGTCTAAGGGGGAGAGGCCACAGCCTATTACCCAGCCCCTTACACAGGCCCGAACGCGCTAGCGCGTGCAGCGCGTTCTGACTAGGACAACGCGTTGGTTCATCGCGCGTCTGCAGAATCTCGTTCGCCGACGCCATCACGATTGCTGAGAGAGTGTAAGGGGGAGAGGCCACATCGTCTTACCCAGCCCCTTGCACAGGGCCGAACGCGCTAGCGCGTGCCAGCACACGCGGTTTTGTCTGAGTTACGCCAAGCTAGGACAGCATACGGCAGCCCGGGCCCCTAAAGTGATCTGCACGTATCATGATCAAGGCGGTCGAATAACAAGACAAAGAAGACTTCTCCTTTGCGCGAGGGCGCGCTCTGCACGTAACATCATCAAGGGGGTCGAAGAGCAAGTCGAAGAAGACTTCTCCTTGGCGCGACCGCGCGCTCAATATATTACAGATGGCTATGGTAGGTTTTAGAAAGCGGACTAAAGGGAACCATGTGGGGATGCGAAGCAGAGCTGGGTGTTCACTTGTGCTTCCATTGTTCCATTTGTATGTTTCCTTGTATCTTTCATTTGTGTGCTGAGTTGTCTATATGTTGTGTACCGCTTATTTTACCCCCCACCTCCAGCTCGACGTTTCCGTTGCGCTTCGGCGACGCGTTGCCTGGGACCTTCTAGATTCGCTTGCCGGCATGGCCGTTTACGTTCAACTTCGCGAGCGTCCATAGCGCCGTTGCGAAGGAGAGTGTAGCGAGAGCGAGCGCGCGCCGCATTTTATACGAGCGCACAGCTGGAGCGGAAAGAAACGGGAGAGGAGAAGCAAAGCGGAGGCAGCGCTCACGCCACCTCCTCCACCCCACCTCCTCGCGCTCACGCGAGGAGAGGGCGGAGAGTACGCGCATGCGCAGTGGGGAGCGGACGCGTGTGGGAAGGATAGACACAGCCCCGAGAAAAAAATCGCCCGCATCTTCCCACGGGGGGAATTCGAGTAAATGCGTCGCAGGGTGGTGGGGGTATCGCGTCAATGTTGCGTAATTGGGTATGGTTCGGAAATGCTTAATTGTTACACGATGCGCACACCAAGTACGACTTGAACGGCTCCAGCGTGCACGAAGTTCCGGGTCCGCAGCTCGCTTCAAACGCTTGCGTTCAGCGTCGTATGCTCGTCTCTTCGCAGCCTTGTCTCCTGCGTTGCTTGCTGTTGTTGATGCCGACGATAATGAGGGTGGGGTAACGTTGCCTTCGACGAGTGGTGGGACGCTGATTGAAGGTACCGTTGCTTCCATCGCATCTACTCGAGTCAAGCAAAGCATCAAGTCAAGCGAAAGCCAAGTAAAGACGCCCTTCACTGAATTCCGAACGCGCGCTCCGCCGCTTATATACACACCACCCGCGTTCGAGGGAGAGGAGGGAGGGAGGGAGGGAGGGAGGGAGGGAGGGAGAGGAGAGGTTTGCTGCCGGCACGAGACCAGCGAAGCATGTGCAGTGGGGGTGTGGACGGCGCCGCCGATGCCGCAGGTGTGACTAAGAAATGCTCCGCATTTAAAAGTTGCTCCGCATCTCAAAAAAATTCCACAGCATATCCACGGGGTGAATGATGATGAGTGGGGCGAAGCTCTCGTACGGCAGGATCTTGGCGGCGGCGTCGCGCAGCTTCACGCCCAGTACATCATCAACGACGTGAGATCGGGCCGGTTTATACTAAAGGGTCGATGAGTGTCATGGCGACTTGCAGCTCACTTTATTTTACATGTACGCTGTGAATTTTTATTGTTTATTCACGCACAGGAGAAATCTCACCAGGCACTACCTTGGAGGTAAACAATGGCTGCTAATGGGGAATAAGAGACAGAAGAAGTCGGCTTTTAGCTAACACTTACACTTCTACGTCTACTAACGTTGCCTACTGGAACATGCCAATGGCTGCTAGTGGGGAACGAGAGACAGAAGAAGTCGGCTTTTAGTTAACGCGCACGCTGCGAATTTTTTATTGTTCACCAACGCACAGAAGAAATCTCCCACCGGCACCACCTTGGAGGTCAAGATCTGGTACTAGCGTTAAGACTGGTTACGCACTACGACGGGGACGAACGGGTGCAGCTTTAAGGAGCTTCGCCCCTAAAATTCCGAAGCACCCGACCGGGTATTCGAACCAGTGACCCCTCGCTCCGCAGCGCGCTGCGTTAGACAACTCAACCAAGCGCCACTCATGCGCCGGCGAAATAACGGCTAGCTATTTATATACACCAGTTGCCGCTCGTGGCATGCATATCTCGGAAGAGCTTGAACGTGTTTTTTATCACGCAAGGCTCCTACATTTTCTTTTAATTTGAAAGTGTTGGCAAGGCAGTGGAAGTGACGCAGCCGAGGGCACCGCTAACTTCGGCGCTTAGGCCGCTACAGCGAGCGTCTGCTGTGCACAAGGCGACAGACAGCGTTGGTTTGGCCGGCGCTTCGCTGGTCGTCCCGGCTGTCACAGCTTTCATACTCCGCGCCGGCGTGACCGGCATGCCTTGCACGACTTCCGGTTCGTTCGTAACAACGTCTACGTCATACGTAGACAGTACACGCGGTTGGGTTTCGGTTTCGGTGTTGTGCTTTTTTGCTTATTTAAAATTATTCTCCAATTTGCCGAGTATTTCTGCTATCGGGCCCGTAACAGGAGCGTCTCAGGAACATAAAAGCACCATTACTTTGACATGGCCAAAAAATCGCCGGAGTTGGCCTTTAAGCCCATGTGACAGTTGGTGAACGTAAGGTAAAACGACGAATTTCTTCTTTTTATTTTCTTTGGCTGGTGCTGGGGTCACTCTTCAAATTTCGCATAAGCTTATCGCAAGCTAGCAAAACAACACCTTCCGGATAATTAGCTTCTTTTAGCCTCAGGATTTGTGATTGTACGCTCGCTTGCATCTTATGATCACATGATTTAGTTAATGCAGACTTCAAGGTGGAAAAGGCGATACCGTTTTTTATAATTTTTGAATGAGCAGAAGCGAAGGAAAGCAGGGGCTTGGAACTACGAGGTTGGTATTGCCAGCATACTTGCTTACCATGGAAGGATAGGTTCAGTTCCAATAATTGCAACACACCTTGCGACGGCATTTCAAATGTAAACTCTAAACCAAGAGCCTTCTCCCTGAAGATTTTCAGAATGTTAAACGCGTTGTTCGTGAAGTTGTTCCTATCTACCAAAATGATATACTCGTCTACGTACCTGTAAACCTTTCTCACGAGCCCATTCAGGTTAGCTTCAATAGCCCTGTCGACCTTGGCTAAGAAGATGTTGCTGAGAACCGGAGCCACTTTTGACCCAATGCACACCCCTGATTTCTGTGCATAGACGGCCCTTTCCCACCCTATTAAGGTAGACTTGAGGTAGAACGCCAGAAGCTCAAGGAAACCTTCCACAGAAATCCCGCTTTGGTTTCTAAAACTTTGCTCATCATTGTCATTCACTATACACTCTTTCACACTTTCGAGTAACTGGTCCTGAGGGAGCGAATAGTACAAGTCTTTCACATCAACACTGAAGGCATTGCAGCTATCTTGATGATGATCGACAAGATAGTTCACTAGAGTCTTTGAATTTGGTATAAGAAACGTGTCCTTTATAATAAGACATTCTAGCTGTCTTTGCAGGTAACCAGATATGGCTTGAAGCCAGGTGCCCCGCTCAGAAACTATTGCTCTGAACGGCATGTCCGACTTGTGTGTTTTGGCTGCATAGAAAATGTCCAACAGAAGGCCTTTTGTCTTTTTGACATCACCAGCAACGGCTTTGAGGTTGAGGTTATTCAGTAGTTCGACGGCCCGCTGCTTAATCTTGGCTGGCTTCGCCTTAACCGGAACGAAATGTTTCGCTACGGCACATCCTGCTTTTTCTTTAAACGTGATCTCGGGAACCAGAACAAAAAAGCCCCCCTGGTCCGAAATCACGCACCGAAGTTTCTTAGATACCAAGAACTCGACTATTGGTCCGAGACGCCTGTCCTTTTTTTCCTTTTCTGCTGCTGTGCCTCGGTAAAACGTCGGCACAGTCAGACACACAGCTTGGCCTTTCTTCTTCATTTAGCCTCTTGGACACTTCCCTACACATAGCAGTCTTTTCAACATCGCGAAGATGGGGTTCGATACAGAATTTTGGCCCAAGGCGCTGCACTTCCTCGTATTCTTTCGGTATAGGTTCACCACTTGCATTCAGAAGTTTTCCTTGAACATTAGCCTTCGCTTTTGTCGGAACCGTAAGGTGTACGTTGTTCCATGAAAATTCTGTTACCTGCTCGCTCGCTCTTGACCACGCTTGGTACTCTCGGTTAGAGGTCGTGTCCTTACAGCACGTCAACCAGAGGCAGTCTTTGAGATGTCTCGCTTGGTGCCACCGTTCAGAGCTGAGTATCTTGCACATCCTTCGAGCATGTCCGGGGGACGGTTGTAGAAAACCGCACAGCACTTCCAGGGGGCACATAGACCGTCCAGCATACCAAGAAACTGATCTTGCCTTGCAGACACATAACGCGATCATGCACGTTAAAACAGCTGGGTTAGCGAACTGGGCATTAGGACATAGAAAGGAGCCCTGTGTACTAGAAATGACGCTAAGTGGAATTGAGAACTGGGCAAGTTGGTAACTATTCATAGCCGGTCGAGGTAAACAGCGCAAAAAAAACGAAGACAGAGTAAAGGAGGGACACAACACGAGCGCTGACTTTCAACTGAAAACTTTAATGAAGGAACCCCAAACATATACATTTCTTTGCGCATGCTCTCACAAGGCAAGGAAAAAAAGAGAGAAGAAAACACTTCTGTCTGGCACGAGGCAACTATCTTAACAATGTTAGCGGTTACAATAATCTAAAAAAAGATATTTCCTTGTCATGGAGGGCAATTGACTGCTGACTGACGCAATTTTGCCCTGCCTTGTGAATTTTGTGGGCCTCGAATATTTCCCTTGTCAGCTGGTCTTCGTGGCGGAAATTTTCGAGGCCCACAAAATGCGCAGATTGCCAACTGTTTATTTTCTGGAAAGCAAGGGACCTATTTCAAGCCTGAACCCGTACACGTGACCAATATTTTCAATCTCTGCTGTGCCGACAAATTTACTATCATTGCTGAATAAGAGTGCATCCCCAAG
The DNA here is from genome assembly GCF_013339695.2 of Rhipicephalus sanguineus. Taxonomy (NCBI): domain Eukaryota; kingdom Metazoa; phylum Arthropoda; class Arachnida; order Ixodida; family Ixodidae; genus Rhipicephalus; species Rhipicephalus sanguineus. The sequence continues at coordinate 4,706,965 of NC_051178.1, read as the reverse complement.
ATAGCCGCCAAACGCACATCAGAAACACGTGGTACCAATCTCGCTGAGCTTCGTGTATGTGAAAAAGCAAACATATGAAAAATGCATGTGAAAAGCAAAACAAAACACCAAAAAGCACTCGTAGCAGAACAAATAAGCTATAACAAAAGGGGAAGCGATGATGACGCAACATCGTTTGATGAAAACAAAAGACTTAACACTCAAAAAATGTATAAGTAAAACACATGAAAACCTAAAAGTATGACACAATGAGATACAACAATTAACAGGCGTAAAGGTTAGGGCGACAAAATTAAAAGCACTCAAGTAAAAAAATTTGACCCATCCGCACATCTGGCGCTAACCCTAATTTTGCGTGAAAACCACCAAACAAACAACGGAAAAACCCATAACGAGCGGGGATGGAATGGACTGCTTGCAGCGCACTGCAAGTAGACAACCGGTGAAGAAAACCGTAACAAAAGTGGTTAGCTACCTCAAGAAAAAATACACAGCATATCCACGGAGTGAATAATTGACGAGTGGGACAAAGCTGCGGAGGAATTCATCGGTAAACCGTGAATACTCCGAGTAATTCGCTCAGTATATGATCAAGTAAACACGTGAGAAACTCCGTGTATATATTGCAACGTGCGTTTCTTTATCACATTTGCTGTATTCGGTTTTCGGCCACAAAGACTGTCAGCAACGCTCAGTGCGAACCGCGCCTCATTGTTCGAGAAGCTTCGCGATCATTGTAGACAGTTTTGTTAAGATTGCACGCAAGACGCGCACACTTGAGCTTATTCTAGAATTTGCACGACAGCCAGCGATAACGCTGGAATATTCGACGGCACATGTTTAAATGCCGACGCGCTTCACCGCTTGTCAGTTGATCGACGGTGGACGCTCTGTTCGTCGCTATCACTGCATACAGTGTGTAGTGCTGTAGATTACCTTTCCGTATCTCGGCCACAAGTTCGGCCAAATAATGACTTTCATCTCGCACACGTCACCTGCGGTCTTCGTCCATGTCACGACCCCGTGACATCTGGTGGAGGTGTTTTTCCTTCATGTTCCGGACGCCCCCGTCAAGCTGTGAACCCAGTCCAACGTCGTCCGCAAGGAGAGGGTACAAGCGTCTTCCGTAAGGAGAGGGCCGAAGCTCTACTGCAAACCCGTGTCCAGCTCCCAAACGAAAACGTGGTGCTCTTCACAGAAGAAATGACCAGTCTCTTCCGCCACGCCGACCCCGAAATGCCGGAAGACAAGAAAGTTCGCTTCCTCATGCGAGGAGTAAACCAGGAGCTGTTCGCGGGTCTGATGCGGAACCCACCGTGTACTGTCCAGGAATTCATCTCCGAAGCGACGACGATTGAAAAGACGCTGGAGATGCGCACCCGGCAATTCAGTCGCCGCTCGACGCCAGCGTACGCGGACGTTCAAGCACTCTGCTCCGACGACCTGCGTGAAACGATCCGAGCCATCCTGCGAGAGGAGCTGCGAAAGCTCGCACCTTTGGCACCGCCCGAAGTGACGTCGATTGCAGATGTTGTACGCGAGGAGATCCAACAATCACTGGGTGTTCCTCATCCGGCACCGCCGCAGCTGCAAGCAGTGAGCTATGCTGCTGCAGCCCGACGCAATGCCCCCCCCCCCTCCTCGCACACGTCAAGACGCCACACTGCCACAGCAGTTCCTCCACCAGACACCACCGCCGCCAGCACCGACGTCATAGCACCCGCCAGCCGGCCAGCGATACACGCCAAGGAAGACCGATGTTTGACGCGCCCGTGACAACCGCCCGCTCTGCTACCACTGCGGGGAGGCCAGCCACACGTATCGCCGCTGTCAGTACCAACAGATGGGGCTTCGAGGATTCGCCGTCAACGCGCCGCCCCCGCAGCCAGGCGAACGGCCTCGCTACATCGACGACTACCTCACCTGAACACAGTGGCAAGAACGACGACCTTCCCGCTCGCCTTTGCCGGGCCGCTACATGTCACCGCACCGCCGGCAGTACACTGGCCCAAATCGGGGCCGGTTGCCTAGCCTGTATCCGGGAAACTAAGGGCAGCAACCGACGGAGGTGCGGTTGCACTACGACGATATGCCGAAGATCCTCCGCGGCCGCCGCCGACGACAACGCGACGAGACCTGCAGAACACGACGCGAAGCAGACGAAGCCCTGCCGACGAAAGCTCGCGGACCGAAGAAGGCCCGACGACGCAACATGGAAGCAGCGGAACATACCGGCGCAGCCGTGACCCGACGCCGCGACCTAACCGCAACGCAAGACGACGAACTAGCGACCTCGACCTTCTCATCGACGGCCACAACGTCACCGCTCTCGTCAACACTGGGGCCGACTATTCCGTCGTCTGTGGGCCATTCGTCACCAAGCTGAAGAAAGTAAAGATCGCTTGGAGTGGACCCGAAATTCGGACAGCTGGAGGCCACCTGATAACGCCGATTGGTGTCTGCACGGCGAGAGTCACCATCAATAACCGGACTTATCCTGCGAGCTTTGTAATCCTACAAAACTGCTCCAGGGATGTAATACTTGGAATGGACTTCGTAAGTGACCACGGCGCCGTCATCGACCTGAGGTCTGAGTCGATAACACTAACCTCAGATAAAGCGCTCCCGCCTCGCTCTACGCCAGGGAACCATGCATTGAATGTGATAGAAGAGCAGGTGACCATTCCGCCGCGTTCCAGCGTCATTATTTCCGTCGGCACCGAAAAACCTGCGTACCTTGAAGGCGTCATCGAGGGTGATCAGCACCTACTCCTGAACCGTCAGATTTGCGTCGCACGAGGTATAGCCGAGCTGCGTGACGGTAAAGCAAAGGTAGTGCTGACAAGCTTCAGCCACGAATATAGGCACCTCAAAATTGGTACGACGGTCACCTACATCGAAGAATGTGTAGCCGCCAGCGATAGTTTCGCGCTCTTCGATGCTGCCGAACCTGCTTCGACGAATCGAGGTCCGGAACCAGACTTCGACGTCAACCCGAGCCTTCCGAAGGTCAAGCAAGACCAGCTCAAACACTGCTCCTGCAATACAAGGACTGCTTTACATCGTCGTCCAGACTTCGACAGACACCGATCGCAAGACATGGCATCATAGCAGAATAAAGCACCAGGCCACTTCGTCAGAGCCCGTACAGAGTTTCGACGCGAGAACGTGAGGCTATAAAGAAACAAGTCGACGAAATGCTACGCGACGACATCATCCAGCCTTCAAAGAGTCCGTGGGCGTCACCGGTGGTGTTAGTGAAGAAGAAGGATGGGAGCCTACGTTTCTGCGTCGATTATCGTCGCCTGAAGAAAATCACGAAAAAGGACGTGTACCCTCTCCCACGTATACACGACGCCCTAAATGGACTCCACAACGCGAAGTACTTTTGTTCAATGGACCTCAAGACCGGCTACTGGCAAATCGAAGTCGACGAGAGAGACCGAGAAAAGACTGCCTTCATAACACCGGACGGCCTGTTCGAGTTCAAGGTCATGCCCTTTGGTCTTTTCTTGGCACCTGCGACTTTCCAACGAGTCATGGATACGTATTACCTGGCTTGAAGTGGCAGACTTGCCTTGTTTACTTGGACTAAGTCGTTGTATTTTCCTCGAACTTCGACGAATACCTCCAGAGACTTCAATCCGTACTTCAAGCAATCAAGAACTCCGGGCTCACTCTGAAGCCAGTAAAGTGCCACTTAGCGTACCAGGAGCTCTTGTTTTTGGGTCACGTGATCAGCAAGACTGGAGTGCTCCCAGACCCGCAGAAGACAGCATCCACCGACAAGAAGGCGGGCTTGTGCGCCTATTACAGACGCTTTGTCAAAGACTTTTCACAGATAGCCGAGCCACTAACGCAGCTCATGAAGACCGACGTCGAAATGAGGAGGCAAACAGCGCAATCAAAGCATTTCGTGAACTCAAATGACGCCTGCAGACACCTCCGATACTTGCGCATTTCGACGATTACGCCGATACGGAGATTCACACCGATGCAAGCAGCGTAGGACTCGGCGCCGTCCTTGTGCAGTGGACGGGTGCACTGGAAAGGGTTATCAGTTATGCTAGCCGGTCGCTGTCTAAGGAAGAGGCCAACTATTCCACAACAAAAAAGGAGTGGCTCGCCATCATCTGGGCTACCTCAAAGTTTCGCCCCTACCTCTACAGCAGGCCCTTCAATGTTGTGAGCGACCATCACGCCTTGCGTTGCCTAGCTAACTTGAAGGACCCTTCAGGTCGCCTCGCAAGGTGGAGCCTAAGACTTCAAGAGTTTGACATTACCGTCATGTACAAGTCCGGAAGGAAACACTCCGACGCCGACTGCCGGTCTCGTGCCCCCGTCGACCCACCACCGCCCGACGACCCGGATGATGACAGCTTCTGGGGAGCCATAAGTGCCGACGACTTCGCCGAACGACAGCGAGCTGACCCGGAACTGAAGGGCCTTGTGGATTACCTCGATGGCAGGACCACCGTTGTTCCGAAGGTATTCACGCGGGGACTGACGTCGTTTTTCTTGCGCAGCGGTGTTCTCCTAAAGAAGAACTTCTCACCGCTTCGAGCCGATTGCCTTCTCGTGGTATCCTCGACATTACGGCCAGAGGTCCTCCAGGCTCTCCACGACGATCCGACGTCTGGACACTTGGGTGTTTCTCGCGCGCTAGCAAGAATACAGGAGAAGTACTACCGGCCGCGCCTTTCCGCCGACGTCACCCGTTACGTAAAGACCTGCCGGGACCGTCAGCGACGCAAGACACCGTCCACTAGGGCAGCCGGACTTCTGCAGCCTATCGAGCCACCTCGACGGCCGTTCTAGCAAATCGCGATGGACTTACTGGGGCCGTTCCCGACGTCCAATACCCAAAACAAGTGGATCGTCGTGGCAACTGACTACCTCACCCGGTACGCCGAGACAAAGGCCTTACCCAAAGGCAGTGCCGCCGAGGTATCCAAGTTCTTCGTGGAGCACATCGTCTTGCCTCATGGCGCCCCAGAGGTCCTCATCACAGACAGAGGTACCGCCTTTACTGCGGACCTAACTCAGGCGATATTCAAGTACAGCGAGACGAGCCACCGCCGCACCACGGCCTACCACCCGCAGACCAATGGCCTCACCGAGCGTCTAAATAAGACCATCGCCGACATGCTGGCCATGTACGTCGACTTCGAACACAAGACATGGAACCTAAACCTTCCGTACGTGACCTTCGCGTACAACACTGCCGTGCAAGAAACCACACAGATGACGCCATACAATTTGGTCTACGGACGGAGCCCGGCAACGACGCTCGACGCCATGTTACCAAACGTGACCGACGAGGAAAACATCGACGTGACCACCTGCCTACAGCGCGCCGAAGAAGCACGACAGCTCGCCCGCCTACGGATCAAGAACCAGCAGACGACTGACAGCCGCCGCTACAACCTTCGACGACGCCACATGGAATACCAACACGGTGACCGTGTATGGCTATGGACGCCAATACGCCGACGGGCACTTAGTGAGAAGCTTCTTCGACGATACTTCGGACCGTACAGGGTACTTCGGCGCCTCGGCGCACTCGACTACGAGGTTGTCCCTGACGGCATTGCGAACTCTCAGCGGCGCCGTGCACGACCTGAAGTCATCCATGTCGTGCGCCTCAAACCATATTACGCGCGTTAGCGGATCTGAGGACTGTCATTTTGCTTTATTATTGTACTTTTTTGCTTGTGCTTATTGTTTATTGTACTTTGTTGCTTTATTCTTGTTATTTATTGTTGCATGTATGGCGACCCCCATCTCCGTGTTCTGTTTTAAGCATCGGGACGATGCTTTTTCAGAGGGGCGCAATGCCACGTGCGTTTTTTATCACTTTTGCTGTATTCGGTTTTCGGCCACAAAGACTGTCAGCAACGCTCAGCGCGAACCGCGCCTCATTGTTCGAGAAGCTTCGCGATCATTGTAGATCGTTTTAAGATTGCGCGCAAGACGCGCACACTCGAGCTTATTCTAGAATTTGCACGACAGGCAGCGATAACACTGGAATATTCGACGGCACATGTTTAAATGCCGACGCGCTTCAGCGCTTGTCAGTTGATCGACGGTCGACGCTCTGTTCGCAGCTATCACTGCATACAGTGTGTATTGCTCTAAATTACCTTTCCGTATCTCGGCCACAAGTTCGGCCAAATAAAGACTTTCATCTCGGACACGTCGCCTACGGTCTTCGTCCACGTGACGACCCTGTGACAATATTAAACATCAAACTTTTATTGTACTGTTGGTTTACTTGGTCCCTCTCATTACAACGGTCCCCTAAGCGTATGTCGCCGCACTAAATCGAACGATTGTCTTCCACTAACGACACGCGCCATATGTGAATCTTCCGTGAATGCTGCCCAGTACATCATCAACGACGTGAGATCGGGCGCGTTTATACTAAAGGGGCGATGAGAGTCATGGCGACTTGCAGCTCACTTTAATTTTACATATACGCTGTGAATTTTTATAGTTTATTCACGCACAGGAGAAATCTCACACAGGCACTACCTTGGAGGTCAAAACCTAGTGCCTATATGTACGGGGTGGTCAGTGAACGGTTGTGCAGCGCGAGCAGTCGGTTTTTTCACTCAAGAAACTTGCTAGCAGACGCTGCCTGCGTCGGCCTCGTTAGGCGAGAGTAGGGGGGGGGGCTAGAGCACGCATCTGCAGCGGAGCGAGCGCGGCGTCGCGAGGCGAGAGAGGGGGGACTAGAGCACGCATCTGCAACGCAGCGAGCGCGAAGCGTCGGCGTCGCTAGGCGAGAGAGTGGGGAGGACTAGAGCACGCATCTGCAACGCAGCGAGTGCCTCCGCGCCATCTAGGGATCTTTCTGTGAACTAGAGGTGGCTACGACAGCGCCATCTAATGAACACTCCAAGAACTAGACGTGGCTACCTACTAGTACTACTACTACTACTACTACTACTACTACTACTACTACTACTACTACTACTACAAACTACAGAGGAGGGACAGACCCACACCCAAAGGAGCTTCGCCCCTGAAACGACATCGTTATCTTACAGGCAGACAAGGAAGGCGGCTTCGTAGTAATGCCCACCGTCACTTACAACAGAAAAGCTACTGAAGCCGTGAGTAAGAATTTCAAGGAAACTGACTTTCTTCCAAAAAAAACAGAAACGTCAAGCCGTAAAACTATTAAAAAACATGAACTTGGATTCGCTATGAAAGACTGTAGAAAGGAAAGCAGAGGGCCATCTCGAGATCTTGTTCACTGGCAAGACACATAAACCGGACTGTCCCCTGCGAGCCATCCTGTCAGAACAAGATTCCTGGCAAAGGAGAATCGGGAACTTCCTTCACTCGAACAAGCTGATCGTAGGCAAGGACCCCTACTTAGTGCGCTCTTCGACGGAAGTTGCCTGCCTCCTGGAACAAGGTCTTCCGATGGCTACTACAGGGTTTTCGATTGACATCGAAGACCTATTCTACTCAATCCCGCACGACGGTTTGTCAGGCAGCCGCTCTCAGGCAGCAAGTACAAGATTCTGGAGAAGTGGCCTTTCGGAATGCGGCTGGGGTGAGCACAGAGCATTTCCTTGAAATGTTGATGTTTTACCTCAATCCTACGGCTATTGAGTTTAATGGAAAATATTACGTGCACAAGGCAGGAATCGGTATAGGTTCGTCTGTTGCACCCGTACTCTGCGACATTTATCTGTCAGTGTTTGACCAGCTGGTTTAACAACTAATCTCTGGGCAAACTGTTGTAAAAATTTGCCGTTACGTTGACAACTATTTAGTGTTACTGCACGTGTCTGCACAAGATAACGTTGATAGCGCAATTAATCGTGTACTGAAGGTTTTTCAGTCGGTATCTGGAGGGCTAACCTTTATGCATGAACTGGCTAGGGACAATTGCCTGCAGTTCTTGGATCTAAAACTGCTTTTTGACGACCAACACATTTTTCGGTATTACAACTCGAGGACAAAAAATCACAGCATATCCACGGAGTGAATGATGATGAGTGGGCGAAGCTGCGGAGGTTCATCGGTAAACCGTGAATCTTCCGTGAATTCTGCCCAGTACATCATCACCGACGTGAGATCGGGCGCGTTTATACTAAAGGTTCGATGAGTTATGACGGCTTGCAGCGCACTTTAATTTTACATGTACGCTGTGAATTTTCATTGTTTAGAAAACCATTGCTTAGAAAACATCTGGCGTCTTTCGTTAAGCAGCTGGCGTCTTTTCGTTTTGCTTTAGAAACATCTGGCGTTCTTTCGTTTTGCTTTTACAAAACATCTGGCGTCTTTTGTTGGTTTATTTCATCAATCAACGGCGTTTTGAACAAAATTTTTATTGTTTAATCACGCACAGGAGAAATCTCACCAGGCACTACCTTGGAGGTAAAGAATGGCTGCTAATGGGAATGAGAGACAGAAGAAGTCGGCTTTTAGCTAACGCTGCGAATTTTTTATTGTTCAACAACGCACAGGAAAAATCTCCCACCGGCACCACCTTGCAGGTCAAAGCGTAAGACTGGTTACATACTACGCTACGAGGGACGAACGGGTGCCGCTATAAGGAGCTTCGCCCCTAAAAGCCCCAATTCCTTTTGAAAGCGCGCATTCGAAGCTGGTTAAGAGGGCCAACGTAACTCTAGCCTGCAACTTCGCCCTCGATAAATCCTGCGCGCATAAGATGGAATTGAGCTTCAACCAGCAAGTCGGCCGCTCCCTTTCGGCTGGCTACCCTCATAGCTAAATTGCAGGTGCTTGCAAAAGTCTCCTACAAAGACTGATAGGAAAGAGGCCACAAAAAGTAATTTTTCAGAAAGACAAACTGAGGTCATGCCTTACTTTCATCGAGTATCTCAAAACATTAAAAAAATGGCAAGCCGGTACGGTGTCAAGGTCGTCTTTTCAGCTCCCTTTAAACTTAGTAGTGTATGCCCCATGGTGACAGGAACGAATAAGAGTAAGCCTCAGTGCACTACAAGACACCGAACTAATTACACTGAATGCGTTTCGGGGTGGTCTACTCCATTCCACTGACATGTGGCAGCTTGTGTATTGGGCAGACAGGAAGGTGTATTAACGATAGGACGAGGGAACACCATTGGCATGTAACCAACAATGCAGGAGGTATTTTGAAACAACATTGAGACAGATGTACAGGAAAAGATGAGGGTGGACGAAACAGTTCATGCGGACCGATTCTTGAAAAAACCAAGTTCCTGTTTAAATCGAGGGACCAGACCAAAAGGGAGATTCTCGAGGCGTATCACATCAAGAAAACTGGCGAAAACAGCATTAGCACGCCGTCTCTTTCATTATCGCCAGAAGATGTTGCTTTTCTGGAGAGTGCCTTGTAAAAAGCCGCTTGTTAAGGGTTTTCCCGTTGTTTGTTTGGTGGTTTTCACGCAAAATTAGGGTTAGCGCCAGATGTGCGGATGCGTCATTGTTTTTCACTTAAGTGCCTTTAATTTTGTCGCCCTCACCTTTACTCCTGTTTATTGTTCTATCTCATTGTGTCATACTTTTAGGTTTTCATGTGTTTTACTTATACATTTGTTGAGCGTTAGGTTTTTTGCTTTCATCAAACGATGTTGCATTATCATCGCTTCTTCTTTTGTTATAGTTTATTTGTTATGCCACAACTGCCTTTTTGGTGTATTGTTTTGCTTTTCACAGGCATTTTCATATGTTTGCTTTTTCACATACACGAAGCTCAGCGAGAGTGGTACCACGTGTTTCTGATGTGCGTTTGGCCGCTATCTTGGGGATTCAGCAATGATAGTAAATTTGTCGGCACAGCAGAGATTGAAAGGACTGGTCATGTGAACGGTTTCAGGCTTGAAATATGTCTCTTCCTTTCCAGAAAATAAGCAGCTGGCAGTCTGCGCTGGTGGTGTTTCTGAATGTTTTGCTTACTTGTGTCCTCGTCTTCTCGCGCAGTTTAAGAAAGTTTATCGCTGTGAACCAGCTAGCGTGCCAGAACGTATTACTAGAGGTATGGGCTGCTGACCAGTGGAATGATCTTGCTCAACATACAAGTATGTGACCCCAGTTAACTCCTCCACGTACGCTACCGCCATACCTTGCCTAAGATGTCGGCGCTCAGGGCTGAACTTTGTTACCATGACTTGCGTGTGGCCGCAATTGTTGTTTATGACGCCTCTTCCAATGAAACAATAGCACCGTTGGAATTTTTTCGGCGATGTTGTCCGAGTTGCTTGGTTCGTCACATATTACAAGCACAAGAGCGCTTGATCCCCGTGGGACCGTCACTTCATCGTTGAAGATGCGCGAAGGTTTACGTCGCTGATCTGTACACCGCCCATCCGAAACCTGATCACGGGTAATTCAAAAGGTGACCGGCCTGTCCGAAATGTCTGTAACGGTGCAGCATTCACTCAGGAAATCCACTGCTAACGTCATGTGTCTGCAGCACTCCGACGAAATGACGAATGCGGCAACAAAAGCCGAATTGCCGATAAAAATTCTGGCGATACATTTCCCGGTCGGAATCATTACCTGACCTCCCGCAGTTATGTTGGGTCCCGTCCATGTAGTTATTGCATTTTTAAAGCTATCGGCGAGTTTCCGGCTTTTATTAGACGTCTGCACCACCATCTACTATCGCTGCCGCTTGGCGTCCGTTTATGCAAGCACTTAGGTTGGCGCTTACAATTTCTCCTTTGGGGCCGGCGACGTCGTATCGTCCATCGTATCACACTGATGCCATTGGGGGTGTTGTAACATTTCGGCGGGAGGCGATCTTCCCCCTAAGGTCGCTGCTGCTAATTTCTCTAACGAGGGCTAGCCGATCTGCCCTGAATGGCATCGGCGTAACTGCGACGGTGCGGCGAAGACCTCGATGCAGGGGACGGAGAGCGGGATGGACGACACGGTGGAGCAAATGGCTATCAGATGGGTTGCTGATCTGGATAGTTGGTCATCCATGAACGTAGCATGTATTAGCGCGGTACATATAAGTAAGGAACACGACACAGACGTAGAGATAGGTAGACGCTAAACTTCCATCTGTTCATTTCATGCCATTCAGACCCATTTTGCCCATCCGCGAGAAAAGCACAACTTACCTTGCACGTGTTCCTAAATCAAGGAACATGAGCTCCTTTTCCGACAAGGAAATCGATGACGAGCTCACACACAAGTGTCCTAATTCTTTTATAGCTTGGGCTTCTTTTATCTCCCGTGTGAGCCGATCCCCCACAAACGACTGACAAGCGACTGACAAGCCAAGCGTAACTGTTTGCCCGTGAATGATCCGTCCTTGATGAGGAATTCGGACGAAGCGGTTGGTTTCTTGAAGGACCTTCCCAGCATAGGCTACCGAGCCTTTCCGGTAGACATAAAAGATTTGTATTATTCAATCCTGCACAATGCTCTGTTGTCTTCCATTGAACATGCGATCAATGGACATGGCACCACGCGGTTTCAAAACGAAGCGTCGTTGTCACTGAGTCATTTTTAGAACGTTTATCGTTTACTTATCGTCCTCTTTTATTTGTTGGAACAGCGCACTGTATTTGCAGAAAAATGCAGTGTGTATCGGTTTGTGTATAGCACCCGTTCTTAGCGATTTGTTTTGATCTGGTCTGAGCATTAACTTGTCTAAAACGCTACAAAATACCAAAGTGTGCAAAGTTTTTCGCTTTGCCGATGACTTCTTGTCTTTAATTGACTGCACTTCTGTTGACGTAGAAGCGATGGTTGACGAAGGCCCGCGATTATGGAATGTCTTGTGCCCCTGGAAGTCACTTGCGAACTTCCGCAAAGGGGATGTATTCGGGTTTTGGACATCAGGTTGTTTTCACAGAAAACCACACGGACTGGTGGTATGAGTCGCGAGCAAATAAGCCTCTTCTTTCGTTCGTTTCCGCGCACTCAAAGCTCATTAGGAGGGGCATCGCAAACTTGTGCTTTAAAAATGCCCTGACCAAACAATGTTTGGCGACTCTTTCATCTCGCCGCTCTCCGCGCCCTGCCCCAGTGCCGCCCTCTCCTCGTGACGTAAACACTCTCTCCTCGCCGGCGGCGACGGGGGGCAGCGCGGCGCGGAGTCTGGCATAGGCTTCCCAAGCAACGCTTAGCGGCGCTGCTGCTCTTGACAGGCAGCGCCATCTCTGGCAGAAAAAGAGAAACTGGGGCGTGATCAGCGAGCGCTTTCCCTTCTCGCCTCCGCGTTGCCGCTCGCTTCCGTGCACGTGCAGAGCTCTCGCGGTGCACTTGCGGCGTCTCACAATGTACCGCGTGCAGTGCGGCTTCAAAAGGATCTTCAAGCTTGACTGGCACTTCCGCAAAGCGAACTTGATAAAATGAGGAAAGCTCGTCAATCACGTTAACGGTGAAGAGCAGACGATCGACGACAACCACGCCCGACTCAAAGCGAAATGCATTTCCCAAGTCGCGATTACACCGTGTAGGACGTATACCTCGAGGTAAGTCTCATTCTGTCACGTTAAAGATGAATAATGGTCCACATGCACTCCGAAATGAAGCCGTACACGCTATCGATGTTCTGCGGCGTGGACTACGAATCATATGATTGTTGTTTTGATATGGCATGCTTACAGTAGCAGCCGTGTACTTTCGTGAACAAACGTCTGCGGCGTGCGAAAAAAAGATTATACGGCCATGGCACTGCTTCCTGAGAAGGTTAGAGTCAAGTCCTCCGTGCCGCTGGAGAATCACCCGCCGATTAAGACGCGAGGCAGCTAGCTGAGCTTCAACCACTGTGAAGCAGGATGAACTGCTCGCCTCGTTTTTTCGGCTCTCGCGTCATGCTTGCAGTCTCTTTTTATGATACCGACTTGACAGGCGTATAAAACCTGTTGCGTGAACGCGGCTAGAAAATCGCACAAAGTCAGAAGGTGGTTAATTCAAGGTTGCAATTGCAAAGCATGTATTAAGTGCCAGTTATATTTAGCGGCTTAAATATATATCACCCCAATAAAGTGACAAAAACAAAGCAAACCTGCAGAACGATGTCAAAGCTTGCTGAAAATGCACAGACGTCCGTTCCGGCGTGATAAAGCAGCCTTCCCGACGCGTGAAATGCAGGCGCCGAACTTCTGACAATGTGCGGTTCAGTTGAATTCAACCAACCGCGCAACGCTAACGGTATAACGCCAATGTGAACGTTCAACAACGACGGGTAGGTCTCACGAGCACGGGGAATCAAAACACAAAGTTGCTTTACCTACAACCGTAACTGGACTTTAACAATGCGAGAAGACAGCGAGTAATCATTACTGTAGTCGCTGCGTGCATGCGCCCCGTTACTTACCGATTCAGGTAGTCGGAACGAACGAAAGCGATGAACTCAGACAGCCAAAATAGAAGGCGAGACAGCGCTGTCAGCTATCCACGCTTGCCGCCTTTATTTCTCGTGCGACGCGCCCGGGAACCGATACAGTTTAACACGTGAATCGTGTGCCTTGTCTGCACTGTTGTGGCTGGCCACTAAACCGCAATACTTCGGACCACGCTTGCGCTTCCGCGGGGTCGCTTCTGCCATCGTGGAAATGCGCAGCTTCGCACAGCAAGCCTCTCGGTTCAACGTGCCGAGCTGACGGCCCCACAGTTACCCGTACCGAGAGAAGAACGCGAGCGCACGTGCGCTACCGCTACCGTGAAAGGGGCTGAGTCGGCCGCGCGACGGTTCAGTGTTTTCCGACAGAGCCGCAGCGCGGCTGGCGCGGCGCTGTCGTCGCGCCGCAAACTTGAGCTTGGGTTCCCTATAAAGTCTGGCAGAGCCGCGACGGCGACGCTCCGGCGCGCCGCATTCACACGATTGCTGAGGAGCGCGCGTAGGTTGCGAAGCGTGTGCGAAACTCCTGTGCGAAGCCGCGTATGGTCTCGCGCACGTATTCACGCGTCAACTTGTTCCGCGCGGTGGGCTGTTGTTGCGCGGCTGGCTGCTCAAACAGCAGCGCGCAGGCTTTCCGCTTTTTAAAACTTCCCAAGGAAAAGATCGACGAGGCCTTTGGATTAGAAACATCACACGCAGCAAGTGGACCCCGACCGACTACTCCGTGTTATGCGAGTGACCTGCTTAAGTATTTCGCTTGAATATTGCTGGTATTGTAAACAGCGTACCATTAACACAAACTTCTTATTCGTTGTGCAATGGGGCCCTTTCAGGCGCACAAACTTTAAAAATAACTTTGTCACGCTGAAAAAAGGAGTTTTATGGTTGGCGGTTCGAACGCTTAGGCAGATTGAAATTTCGCAGCGATCACGCTATAAGTGTCAAGTGTGATGTGTTGGGTTTACGTAATTTGTCGCGCTTCTGAGCATGAGCTTGGAATGTTATCGTAATGTTGTGAGGGGAAGATTTATTTCGATATCGCAGGTTAGTGCCGCCGCGCGTCAGCTGCGGCGGTTATCGGCATGTGTTTCTGGCACGTTATGTGGTCTGCGTTTCTGTGACTCTCAGCCTATGGTGTCATTTACCGCTGTTTTGCCGCTTTTGTACATGCTACCAGGTTCACGCTTAATTCCTGCATGCTAATTAATGCGCGCCTCTGTGCTAAGCGAATGTGCCTTGCGCTTTTTAGTCATGCACATATAGTGCACGATGTCTGTGCTCGTGCAGGAAGCTCTTCTACTATAGCAAGGAGCCCTCATGTGCTCGAAGAAATTTTGTGATTAGGAAGTATAGGTCGTGAAGAAGTTGAGCAGAAAAATGATTTTCTGAAGCAAACCAACAGGATGTTCGCTATCACAGACTAGCAGAACGAAGTACTGTCTTCATTTAACGCTCGCCTTCTAGGGGCCCTGCACCTGCTCTGACGAAAACCTTAGATGCCTCAGCAAACGCGAAAATTGACCGCCGGTGTCCGTGGCGTCAGCGTCCCGCGCCGGCAGCGTGAACACGAGGGATGTGAAAAATCACGTAATAACGCCATCATACGACCAAAGCTTGTGGCGTCATGATGACGTCGAATAACGTGACTTAACGCAATGACGTCATCTCACGATTGCAACGCCTCTAAAATCGGAGGCGTTGCAATTCTTCGGCACGTCCCCAGGTTTTGCATTGCTTCCGTGATTGGTGGGCCGATCACAGAGGCTGTGCAAAACGCCGATGTCGTGTGATGAAGTTATCAGATGACGTAACGTCACCACATGATTTTCAATGCCTCCAGGATCGGAGGCGTTGAAAGCCTTTCGGCACCTCACCTGCTCTTATTAGTCTCCGTGATCTAAGGACGGATCACGGAGGCTGTGAAAAGCGCAGATGTCATCTGATGACAATATCAGACGACGTAACGTAATGCGACTTCAGCATGACGTCGTCGGCACGTCACAAATTTGAGCTATCTACGACGTCCTGGTGACGTCATCACGTGATTTTTTGCCTCACTCGTGTTTGGCGCGAAAGCCTCGGGACTCCAGTCAATTCGCGCGTTTCATGACGCATCTAAGGCGTTCGCCCTAAAAGCAATGTTTTATTGGCCATGACATTCAACAGCGCAAATTCTGCTTGCATGAACACCTCCATACTGTTGAAAGCGCGAGCTTGGGAGATCCGATTTCTGACTGTAGTGATCTTGCGCACTCGCCGGTAATCAGTTCCCGAAGAAAATAGAGAAATCAATGTTACATATATAGTACACTCAACAGTTCTACTCCAACTTCGGAGCGACCATCATCGCCGGGTCGAAAAACATCTCACGAGATCACTGTGGAGAGAAGCGCCAGCCGAACCGTAGTGAACATCTTCAGCGTCAGAAACATTACCAAGTGCCGATATTAGCGAACCTATGCTTCAAACAAAATAATCAAGAAAACAAACCAAAACAGACGCAACCCCACAGGCCTTCATAGCAGGAAAACTCACCGATGATCACGATACTCCCTCATGCGAATTTTGAGCTCAGTTTTGTGTTGAGGTAACGCCCAGTGTGTTTGAAGTTCTGGCTATCCGCATTGGAACATTACTTACATATTGCCACAGAAACTGCCAGTGCTCGAATGCTACGCACAGCACTATGTGCACTGCAGGCGTAGCGAACCAAGCGAAACGCTGACATCCACATCCCCGTCACGACAAGCGAGACAGTCGCAGCGCACCCATCAGCCCTGCATGCGCACGACCTCCGACCGAAGCGCGAGTGCGCGTCCCGGAGGAAGAAAGCGATGTTAGAGGCCAGTGATATCGATACTCCGCGTTCGCTGTCTTTCGTCCTCGTTCGCTCTATCGGTTACGCGTACGACACCAACGGAGATGCCGAGCAACGGAGGAACGGGCGCCTAAGAGCTACGCCCTAAAAGCACAGTGCGTATCGTAGAACGTCGTGGACTCTAATCGGCGTACACAATTCTAGAAATCAGTTCGCGATGATTTCGACACATATACTTCACTTCATATTCTTTATTAAACTTGTGTAACAATGTGCTTGCACAATTTCACTTTCGCAATTAGTTTAGCAGCGCTAGATTTCACGAATGAACAGCGCGTACTCAACCTCAGCCGTGCGCCCGTCGAGCGGAAAGACTGTATGTGGCTGACGGCGCCGAAGTGGAGGCGTGGCAGTGACGCGAGCGGCGTCATCGCCGCGCCGCGACGTCACTGCCCCGCCCATTCACCAGGCTCTGCCCATATACGGCACTGGATACCTCCACGCTCAGGTGCCTCGTGAAACAGTATGCTGTGCCAAGGAGCTCATTCGAACAGGGTGGTAACCTGTCGTGTGCAGTGTCTCGGGGAAATGCATTGACCTCTACGACAATACGTTTTTTGTGCGTGTTTTGCTGACGCCACGTCAACCAAATAATCGCGAATAAATCATTATTCGGAAAATTGGAGAGATATATTTTCCCCGCACATATTACTACTGGTTAAAAAAATAAGCTTCAGCGCCTATCAAACGGGTGCTGAAGACCTAGAGCTGCCCTGCCGAAGGGGGGGCCGGGTTCACCCTTAAAATACGGCAGATCCCACGTACCGTGGGAGTCGATGTTCTGCGAAGCATGCGGCGGGTAGGTGACTGTGGCGTAACTTTTTTTACTGAGCGACACGTTATAAAATGACGCTAAAGATTTGTATAAATTTTATACGCACACTTTTATATGTTGACGAGCCGCATATGTGTTATATAACCAGTTGTTTACGGTTGGGTAACGCTGCCAATGGCAACGTGGGTATTACCAAAACCAGAAACGTAAGCTCATATGTAGTGCTCCGAGAACGAACGCACGTTTCACGAACCCCTGTGCATGTGTGCAAGAAGTTCTTGCAGGTCTTGAACAAGGGCATCATCACCGTGATCAGTGAGCACCAGCAGCTGGTCATTCCTCGTTATAGGATCCCGTCGTGACCGTGGTGACGAGGGGCCCATGTGTAGTGAAGTATGTTGTATAGTAGAGCTGTTGGAATTCGTGGATGCCTCGGTCATTTCGTCGAAAAATTGTCTGTCGACAGAGCCGGCGACATGTCGGAACATGATGCCACCATTCGCGTTGGTGAGGTGTAGGCCTTCGAGGCTGGCAGGCCTGGATAGTGCTCGTAGACCAACATCAGTGGATGGTGTTTGTCGTATTTTTAGACTACCTGGGTGTATTTGGCCTACGTAGCCTAGTCTTCAAGGCGGCTGTCAATCAATCGGGCATCATCCTCGGTCAGCTTGAGGCCATCGCCCAGCCTCGTAAGAAATGAAGAGGACACTGCGTCGTTCTGGCGGACTAAGTGCACTTTACGGTGCGGTGATGTGGATATCATATGTAACTTTCGTGATTGTATTCCTCCGGGGTGGAGCAATGCTTCAATATAGCTTGCTGAATCATAGGAGTACAAACGTAATGTTTATTAGACTGCTATAAAAGCGGAGCCAACACTGGAACTACAGACGTTAATCCGATATGACGCCTGTATCGTAGGAGTACACATCGTAGGAGTATCATGTAGTGTTTATTGCTTTCTTGTAAAATTAGATAGCCAGCACCACAACCACAGTTGACGTTGCACCGATATTACACCTGCGTAGCCAGTTTTTCCAAACGAAGTTAGAGACCTGTCATGGCTCAGTGGTAGAATACCTGATTGCCACGCAGAATGCTTGGGTTCGATTCCTGCTGGGATCCTAATTTTTATTCTTTCCATTCGTTTCTTTCCATTCGTTGAGTCAACGCTGCCGATGCTGGTTTTCCTTAAAGCTCTAGCATTTAGGTTAGCAATGTCTGTTCTCGCCGTTCCTGGGTAGATATAAACTGTCAATCACCTGTGGCACATACCCGTACACCGCGGCCCGTGGTAAACGGGTATGGGCCACACGTGTCTAGTGGAAAGGGTTTGACGACGTACGCGACAAGATTTTAACGTTACTCATGTCATGACGTGGCAGTCATATTCGTTAAATCCTCTTACGCTCCCATGCAAATTTTGGTCTACACCAAGTTAAGGAGGTGATCATGAGAGCACCCAGACGTAGGCGGCTAGATAGAAGATAGATAGATGCGTAGATAGAAACGCTCAAAGTGCCAGAGGTTCGCTAAGAAATGCTTAGCATTTAGGAAATCGAGAGGAGGCAGGGCCCCCCTGCCCCCCCTGACTTTAAGCCCTGGTGTTACCACAAGAGGGCATCCAGTTTTGAGACCAAAAGCAAGCGTCAAAACTATCCTATCCAATTCTGTTATCCAATTCTATCCAATTCTGTTACAGGTTTCCGTAGCCGAACGCATTTTCCAAGATTCTCGCAATGAAAACAGGCGTGAAGTTTCAGAGTACTCGGGCTGCAGTGTAGGTGTCATCCCTTATATGCACACTGTTTCTCACAACTTAAGAAAAGTGGCCCAGGGGGCTAACTTCGGCGTCGTTTTTTTGAGCGCCCAAAAAACGGGGAGCTTTGCAAGCTGACATGCCCAAGAAATGTGGCTCCCACAGCTTGTGATAAGAAATACCACGTTAGATTTGTTGATTCTGTATCCTTTGTCGCCTACAAGTTTTCATTAGGATGCCGGATGTACAATATTGGGCCAACTAAACGGTGTCTGAAAGACAGATTACGCGAACACTGCTATAACGCGACAACTAAGCTTACAGCAGGAGGATTCCTGGCGGCGCACTGCAAAGGCTGTGGGTGCTCCTCTGATCTCTATAGTTGCATTGTCATTGGCAGTTCTAGGGATAGGCTCACACGGCAGATAAAAGAAGCCGAAGCTATAAAAGAATTGGGGCACTTGTGTGTGAGTTCTTCATCGATTTCCCTGTCGGAATAGGAGATGACGTTCCTTGGTTTAAGAACACGTGCAAGATGAGTTGTGCTTTCTCGCGGATGGATAAAATGGGTGTGAATAGCATTAAATAGGCAGTTGGAAGTTTAGCTCCTACCTATCTATACGTCTCCGTCGTCGTCCTTTCTTTTATATACCGCGCTAATACACGCTACGTTCAAATGGCCACGCTTGCGGGTATACGTTGATGCCGCGTTGGTTGTCAAAACGAGCATGAGGAACGGCCGGTGCAATCTGTGGCCACGATACGGGCAAACGCGGTAAGCATGGCCGTTTTCTCAGCAACGGAATCAAAGTGAACAATGCTCGACGGTGCGCCACAAGCCCGTCTTACGAGCACAGATAGATCATCACCATAGATACGTCAGACAGATAAATGGTCGACTAGTGGCATCCTTTGCGGACAAGTTGCACACGTCGACAGAGGGCAGAAAAGTGATGTCTCCACAGACACATTAAGCAGTGAAGTCGATGAGGGTAAATTGTGCGTTGAGATCAACAGTTTGGTTTAATTATCAGCCTGTGGCGACGCTTTGTGCGTCAGTAATGTTGGATGAAAGACCGCTGACGCGCCGACCTCAAGCAGAGAGCACTGACTGCTGGCAGTTGGAGCAGATACGCTAATCGAGGCGTTGTTTAGTCGGCCGTGGTAGCGGCACCCTTGCTGTAGTGCTCGCTCGACGGTTGCAGCCGCTTCGGTGAATTTCGAAAAGGTTGTCGGTGGGTTTCGATGAGGAGCGGCAAACAGTTTTCAGACGCCTCTCACGCGTCTCAGGGTCAGCTCGGCGAAATAGGCCGGTCATATCCTCCGCAAACATGGAGACACTCTCATTTGGCTTCCCTATGCACGACTCGATGTGTTGCTTAGCGGATTCGCGACGCCCGTTATTCACATAAGTGCCAAGAAGTTGCTGCCGAAATTCATTCCAGCAAGGCTTCCCTGTTCTCCTACCACGCATGAGCGCCGTCCGCCAGGGCACACGCATGAAAGCTTCTGTTCTACGTTCTAATTATTCGCCTTGGTGACTCGCTCTTACTGTTCCAGACAAACCTTGACGTCCTCGTAACCCTCAACGTTTGAAGGTCTCGGGAAGCTCAGCAGCCACAAGTGAAGCGCCGGTTCTTGCCATTTCTCCAGACGGAGTCTTTGGCTGGGAAAGTTCCACAAGGAATGCGTCGGAACGAGGGCCTCGCAGTCGGCGACTGTAGCGGTGGATGGGAGTATCTACCGCAGGAACGGGTTGCGGGACCACCTCGTCGGCCGTTCCATCATGTTGGGATGGACTTATGGGGCCGTTCCCGACGTCGGCTTCTGAAAATAGGTGGATTATGGGAGCGACCGACGAGCTCATACGCTACGCCGAAACAAGGGCCCTGCTCAAAGGCAGGGCCGCCGAGGTAGCCAAGTTCTTTTTTGAGAACATCATCCTGCGTCATGGTGCCCCAGAGGTACCCATCACTGACAGAGGCAGGGCCTTTTCTGCAGACCTAACTCAGGCGATCTTGAGACACAGCCAGACAAGCCACCCGCGGGCCACCGCCTACCACCCACAGACAATGGTCTCACCGAGCGTTTAAAAAAGACCATCGCCGACATGCTGGCCATGTCACTTTGGGACGTAAAACATTTGAGCAGATGGAAACGTACTGTACAGTTTGGCAGCACAACTGTGATCGATAAGCACAAAGATGGCCGCAGAAAAAGTCATTATTGAAGCTGCAAGTATTGCGCTTGATCACCTTTGTGTGGGTAAATCGCCCAATCCAATAAGAAGCTGTTGTTGTTAGAAAGCGGCATATTCCGTAGGAGTTGACAGTCTTCCTCAAGCGAATGCAGGCTTTGGCAAGGTGCAGCAGTTATTTTTATTTTTATCGCCTTAAGTTGATCATTGTGTCCTCGTCTCGAAAGTTGCTGCGCAACATTGATCTGTTTATTTATATATATATATATATATATATATATATATATATATATATATATATATATATATATATATATATATATATGTATATATATATATATATATATATGTAACGTTACAAAACAGAGACGCGTCGTGGTTCAGTTGCCATGCATTTATTCTAATGCACGCGCACTTCTTCTTCGTCGCCTTCTCCTACCATCGCCTTGTTCATACGTTACACTTTTCCCCCTCCCCCCGAGAAAGTCGTAGTTCAGAAGGTACAAAATAACGCCGCAGTTTGCTAACATGAACAATATCAGAGTTTCTACCTAAAGGAAACACAGAGCGGTTGATCTCGTAGTTCACTGGTGAGACCTTGCGTAGAATGTTGTAAGGACCTTCCATGATGGAACTCAGTTTGCCGTTGTTGGGATGCCATGGTGTCTCGTAAAGGACAAAGTCACCGACTTGGAACTCAATCGGGAGAAATTTCCTATCATAGATGACTTTGTTCTTATTGTGGTAGGCGATGGAATTGTTAACCGCAGCTTTCCGCGCTTCTTCAACAGTTTCTTCTCGTTGTTCCAGAATAGTTGGATACGATGGAATTCCATACATAAGGAATGAAGGTGCGTAGCCGGTAACTTCGTGGGGCGTTCTGTTGTACTCGTCTATTACTTCCGGGAGCAGTTTTGTCCAACACTTCTGTGGTTCATCATTGATCTTACATTTAAGTCTGGTTACAATGGTCTGGTTTGTCCGTTCATTCATACCATTGCATTGCGGATGATGAGATGAAGTGAAGAGTTGATGTATTCGGTTGTGTTTTAGGAACTGCTTAAATTTTCCTGCAGTGAATCCCGTTCCACGATCTGAAAGGAACTTCCTTGGTTTTCCCGCAGCAAAAATGGTTTTCAGGCATGAGATGTAGGCGTCACTGTTTTCACTTTTATGAGCGAACGCCCATACGTAGCGAGTAGCATGATCAATAACCAAATGGATAAACCTTTTTGATGAGCCGTATCCAGAAAATCCTCCAATGGTGTCCATTGCGAAGAGGTCAAAAGGCTCTTCAGCTGGAGGCAGTGATTCAAGTGTCCCATACTTCTTTGTTTTCGTCTTCTTGCATCTCTGGCCTGTATCGCAATGCCGGATATAGGTGGCGACATCGGTTACCATATCCGGCCAATAGTATTGTGGAGACAGGAGTGACAGTGTCTTCTTCACTCCGACATGCCCGAAATGTTGATGTGCGTTCTTAAGAATGGTAGGGCGCAGTTCATGTGGCACATATATCTTCCTTAGTCCTTTTCTTTTGACGATTACTATGTTGTTTTCCAATGAATACGGTCCTCTTGGGTGCTCATTGGTGCATCGTTGAAGTTCGTCGTGTGACAGAAGTTGAACTATGGGGGCTCTGGAGAGTGTATCCGCTTCTACGTTGCTTACGCCTTTTTGATGTTTGATGTTGACTTCATACATTGACAGCTTTAAAGACCACCGGAAGAGACGACCTTGAGGATTCTTAACATTCTTCAACCACTGAAGTGCAGAGTGATCCGTTACGACAGTGAATGGCTTTCCGTGAAGGTAGCAATGCCATTTATCAATGGCATCTATAATGGCAAGGCATTCTCTCTCTGTAATAGCATAGTTCATCTCATGCTTCAGTAGTTTGCGGGAATAATAGGCAATGGGATGTTCCTTGCCTTTGTCGTCAGGCTGCTTCAGCACTGCACCAATGCCTTCGGCAGACGCGTCACAGTACACAGTACATGGTATGGAAGGATCGTATATGCGAAGCACCGGTTCTTCAGTCATTCGCTCCTTCAGTTCCCGAAAGGCTTGCTCGCATGCTTCTGTCCACGACCACTTGCTGCCTTTGCAGAGTAGCTTCGTGAGGGGAAGAGCGATATCGCTGAAATGAGGGATGTACTGTCTGTAAGTGTTTACAGTGCCCAGGAAACGCTGGAGATCTTTCTCTCGTTTAGGTGTCGGAAATCTGAGTATTGCAGCCACGTTACTTTGCTTAGGTGTCACTATTCCACGTGAAATCTTGTGGCCCAAGTATTCAATGCTGGATCTTGCAAACTGGCACTTTTTCCGTTTTAGTCTTACGTTCTCGGTTTTAAGAGCTTTCAATAAAGCCTCAAGGTGTCGTATATGATCGTCAAATGTCTCCGAGTATACGACCACATCGTCAAAGTAGTTGTTAACATTAGTGAGCTGATGTTTGGCTATTATTGATTTCATGGCTCTTTCAAATGTAGCCGGAGCGTTCTTTAACCCGAACGGCATTACCAACTACTCATAATGACCATTAGCCGTGACAAACGCAGTTTTCTGAACGTCATCGGGATGCATTCGGACATGCCACTATCCAGACGTTACATCCAACGTAGTGAAAAACTCCGCCTTTCCCAAGTGGTCAAGAATATCATCTATACGTGGAATTGGTTGATAGTCGGGTACCGTTATGGCGTTGAGCTTGCGGTAGTCAATACATAGCCGAGTACGTCCTTCGCCCTTCTTTTCCGCTAAGATGACCGGTGCGGCGTAGGGGGACAACGAAGGCCTCACAACCCCTTGCTTAATGAGGGCGTCAACTTGTTTGTTAATCTCCGCTTTGTCTGCCTGTGAACATCTGTATGGTGCTCGATGAATTGGGACAGCATTGGTAAGTGCGATCCTATGTTGCTCAGTAGTGATGCATCCAATATCTGTTTGGGATTTCGAAAAGATCTCGTCATACTTGTTTAAAAGAGAGTCGAGCACTGCAGATTCACGCTTTGATAAGTTTTCCGAAGTCAGGGTGTTCATCAGCGGGGCTTCAATGGTTTGCTTTTCATTATGATCCGGTAGGTTCAAATTTTGATGTCCTTGCGTCACAGACTTGCTTTCCAAATTTACAGAAAGGTTGAAGTACGAAGCGCTGTCTAGGCCAAGAAATAATTGCGTTCTCATGCCTCGCAGAACGTGTACATAAACTTTCTTTGTTACATTCCCAATTTGCAAGTGAATGTTTACGCGACCCAAAGTTCGAATGCTTGAAGTAACTTGCTGGACAGCGATGCTGGAGTCTCTCATCAACTGAAGTTTGAGCTGTTTGTACACATCCTCACTGATACAAGTAATGGTTGCTCCTGTATCAAGAATTGCAGTTACTGACCTTCCGTTGATGAGAGCTTTGAAGCGTATTAATGAAACTCTGGGTCACTCTCCTCGTTTCCCGGTCTAGTCTCAATAGCGGACACGTTGCCGCGGCGCGGACATTCGTTGTGCCAATGAAACTGCCGTGGGAAGCCAGCAGCTGAGCAATATCTACATTCGTTTTGTGGGGCACGCGGTAGAGAAGTCAACGTTGGCTGCTGCGGTTTGCTGAAGAGACGTGAAGCTCCTGATGTAGTGCCAGGATTGCGAGCAAAAGAAACTCCTCTCACCCGTTTTAAGGATGTCTCGACCCGTTGAGCAGCGGCGAGCCACTCTGATGACGAGGTGAAAGACAGTCCGGCGAGCGCTAGTTCCACATCAGGAGGAACACCGTCAGTCAGTCCAGAAATGATGTGGCACTCTTTAAGGTCGGCCAAGGAGCCCAGTCGTTTTTTCTCGTCGTAGTAGTCCTTCATGGTCTGCCCTCCTTTCAGCCGGTAGTGAATGAAGAGACGGAAGGCATATCCGTCGGTCGTAGCAAAGCGGTTTTGCATGCCGCTCTTGATATCGTCC
Source organism: Rhipicephalus sanguineus (assembly GCF_013339695.2). Taxonomy (NCBI): domain Eukaryota; kingdom Metazoa; phylum Arthropoda; class Arachnida; order Ixodida; family Ixodidae; genus Rhipicephalus; species Rhipicephalus sanguineus. The sequence goes on along the minus strand of NC_051178.1, from coordinate 4,682,081 downwards.
CATGTCTCGCCTTTGCCGAAAATCTCTGTTAGGTACCACTTGAACGCTTCCCCTTCGATGTATTCGCTGAAGTGACTGACCCGATCGCTGTGTGTCCACGATGCTTCGACCGCCTTCGTATCGAAAAGAAGAAGCCACTTGTCGACGGGGACGTCTTCTGGTGTTCCCTTGTACTTCGGTATGTTGAGCGGAGGCTTCGGCTTAGCCATGGCAGATTGATGAGGTCGATCCTGTCGACTTGTGTAACGTTACAAAACAGAGACGCGTCGTGGTTCAGTTGCCATGCATTTATTCTAATGCACGCGCACTTCTTCTTCGTCGCCTTCTCCTACCATCGCCTTGTTCATACGTTACATATATATATAACAGACAATAACGCCAAGGAAAGTATAGGGGGTGTTGGTGTTATCTGTAGTATTTAGAATATAAACGTGAAGAAAGTAACGTGGACAAAAAGATAACTTGCCGCCGGCAAGGACTATATGTATATATATATATATATATATATATATATATATATATATATATATATATACATATATATGGTGGGGTGAAATTCAATGGATCCGGTGGAAAATGCGGTAGAAAAACAGGTCGACAAACGTGCGAAACACAGGTTTTACTAACGTTTCGGCAGGAGGGCCTGCCTTCGTCAGAGGGACACCTGTTTTTCTACCGCGTATATACATATATATATATATATATATATATATATATATATATATATATATATATATATATATATATATATGGTGGGGTGAAATTCAATGGATCCGGTGGAAAATGCGGTAGAAAAACAGGTCGACAAACGTGCGAAACACAGGTTTTACTAACGTTTCGGCAGGAGGGCCTGCCTTCGTCAGAGTGAATGGTTAAAGATGCCACGCAGGGCACATTTATAAGCCGCTTCTTTGCGTATGACACGGCTAAGTCGTTATCAGTCGTTTTAGTTTAAGAAACAAGATTATACATCACCAAAGGCACGTGGCCGTAGAGTACATACAACTGAACACGCGTATCATTATACAGTAGTGAATTGGCACGTATTAGATACCTTAGAACTTGTGTGCAATGAACTAGGTCTACCAGATAAACTGCGCACGCAGTCGCTCACTTGGCCATAAATGCAGCGGGATAATCGCAGTCGAAAGACATTCAGCAGGCCTTTAAAAAAAAGTTAGAGAGCTAAAAAGAAAATAAAAAAGCACGCAAAGCGAAATGGATGCGAGTAAAATCGTGAAGCGATAAAGACCACGGACATTATGTACGTAATAACTGACAATAGGTCAAGATCATGCAAAAAATAGACACCAGCCAGTAACACAAAACGGCGATTTACTAAGGCAACATGGAAGTAAGCGTACCCGGGCTCTCGTTCATGCCGTCAGAAAGTGTTTTGAATTTATGAATTAGGAATGACTCTTTCACTTCACGTTCATGGTGGGATTTAAAACTCGATTCCAGTATTGTAGCCATAATGTTACTGAAAGAATGTTACTGAGGCAGGTCATTCTTTCAGTAACATTATGGCTACAATACTGGAATCGAGTTTTAAATCCCACCATGAACGTGAAGTGAAAGAGTCATTCCTAATTCATAAATTCAAAACACTTTCTGACGGCATGAACGAGAGCCCGGGTACGCTTACTTCCATGTTGCCTTAGTAAATCGCCGTTTTGTGTTACTGGCTGGTGTCTATTTTTTGCATGATCTTGACCTATTGTCAGTTATTACGTACATAATGTCCGTGGTCTTTATCGCTTCATGATTTTACTCGCATCCATTTCGCTTTGCGTGCTTTTTTATTTTCTTTTTAGCTCTCTAACTTTTTTTTAAAGGCCTGCTGAATGTCTTTCGACTGCGATTATCCCGCTGCATTTATGGCCAAGTGAGCGACTGCGTGCGCAGTTTATCTGGTAGACCTAGTTCATTGCACACAAGTTCTAAGGTATCTAATACGTGCCAATTCACTACTGTATAATGATACGCGTGTTCAGTTGTATGTACTCTACGGCCACGTGCCTTTGGTGATGTATAATCTTGTTTCTTAAACTAAAACGACTGATAACGACTTAGCCGTGTCATACGCAAAGAAGCGGCTTATAAATGTGCCCTGCGTGGCATCTGTAACCATTCACTCTGACGAAGGCAGGCCCTCCTGCCGAAACGTTAGTAAAACCTGTGTTTCGCACGTTTGTCGACCAGTTTTTCTACCGTATATATATATATATATATATATATATATATATATATATATATATATATATATATATATATTTATATATATATATATATAATCGTGTGTGGTTTTTTGCTGCTGCCAGCCCTGAACCCTTTAGAGATGAGGCCGACACCCAAAGAGACAGATCTTTACTGGTTCAAGCCTCGGCCGCAACACAGCTGCCGCGTGACACGAGCGCACACGCGATCGTCGTCGTCTTCTACGCGCTCACAGCCGCCGAGCGCCCACATACTGCCCCCTCCCCTCGGAAAGCAGTGAGCGAAAAATACGCGAACTTCACAACGGTAGCCCGCGCAAGTGTCCTGGCTATCCTTGGCCACGGCGGACTGCGCGTGGCACACAGGACGACCTGCCAGCACTGTCCGTCCACAACTCCTTGTAGGACCTCATGGGTCGTCGGATGTCGTAACTGCTGACATGTGCATGGGTACCAACTCCGCAGCCGCACGAAGACTGAGGCTCACTGGACTCGCTCATGTTGACGACCACGTTCATCCGCGAGAGCAGGACCGCGAGAGCCCGGTGCAGCACCACCACCCACCGAGCTAGCGTGCGCAGAGTAGTCACGGTAGACCTCCGGGCGCTGACGTTGTTGCTTGGTGCTGATGCCGTTGTCGTAGATGTTTTGCTGTGTCGCTCGTTTTGTCGTGTTTTTCCATTGTAGCCGCCAGGACCAGTCACGTCGAGGTGGCGCCCACTCCTCCAGGTGGTAGTCGTTAAATGCTGGCGACCTCCGTTTCTTGAGCTCGTTCGTCCCGTCCGTCTTGTCCTCAGATAGCGGCGACGCTTTGTCGCCGCTATGTGCGTCCTTCTTGTCGGTGTCATTGTAATTGTCGTTCTCAGTGTCCCTGTCGTTATCGTTGGCGGTGTTGTCACTTTAACGGTTTGCCTCGCGAGCGTTGGCGTCGTCCTTATCGTCTTCGTTCTAGCCGGTGACCGTTCGCTTCCTCTGCTCCCTCTCCTCACCCGACGCGTTTGTCCCACCTGGCCGTTCGTCCCTGTGTTGGTTCTGCTGCTGTTTCGTTCGCTTATTCGTCTTGGCTGCTTTCACGACCACAGCCTGATCATCCCGGGACACTTCGACTTTGCGTCACCGGGCGGTGACTCCCCAACCTCCTATTCGTAGCGCTGAGACTCGCCGATCTCTTGTTCACCGTCCTGGCCGTCACCATCTGCGTCGCGAACGGTCATCTCGTCAACTTCGCGTATTTCTCGTCGCTTACGTTCTCTGCCGCCTCCATATGACCGCTCCGTTCGCCGTGGCCTTTCTTTTTCTTTTTCCTTTTTATTGCGATAGCAATTATATGGACAGTCTCGGCTGGATTTTGCCGTCGCCGTCGCCGCCGTCATGCACCGTATATGTATAAGTATGTATATATCTATAAAGTCCCCACAGAAAAATAACTCAGAAAAATGCTTCCGAAGCGCGGAATCGAACCAGGGACCTCTTGCTCCGCAGCGAGCGGCGCTATCCACTACGCCACGAAACGCAGATCATCCACATAGCTAACGGCGAGCGTTATATACACACCATTTAGCGCTGGACGGACTCAGAGACAGCAGGCGATAATAAGCGTTTCTTCAATACCAGCGAGGTGGCGCTAGGAGCCCGACGGGCGCATTTAAAAGTCGTCGGCGAGCTCGCTCGCTTCTTCTTATATTTGCGCATGGGAGAAGCTTGCCCTTCCGCTGTCTGCTCGCGCAGTTTTCTCGTGGCGAGGGGTAGAGGAATGTTTCACGTTTTCACCGTGATGTCCGCGCTCATGTTACGGCGCGTACGAATGTCACTCGAGCTCAGGGACGCCGCTAAACGAACAAACAGAAGATGAGCGCGAACTATCAAGTGTCACAGCTCGACACTTGAAGCACGCTAGTTTCCTTCGCTGCTTCGGCCGCCTGTTGCAAGGCGGCCGCCTTGCAACAGAAGCGCTGTTCAAACTGAGAGTATCCATTGGCGAGCCTCACTTCGTATAGCATTAGTTCCTTGCTATCGCATTCATTGCTTTTCTTCTTCCATTTCTTCACGGCTGCCGCATCGTCATCACGGGACTTTATGACCTCTGTTTCAAGGTCGTCGCAGTCACCGGCCGTGTCCCCAGAAAGCGCGTCGTCCAACGCCGTGTTCGCCTCACCGTGCCGGGCTCTGCACTGTCGTTGGCGGACGATGCGTCGCCGGCGCGGCGCTTGTCGTCCGGCGGTGCCGGCCCACCGCCCAAGCTCGGAGGAGCTTCGACGCCGACCTCGTCAGCGCACGCGTCGTCGGCGCTTTCGTTGTCGGCCTTAAGTGCCGCCTCGCCACACGAGCGCGCCAAAGTCTCCATGGTCTGCGCGGGCAGCGGGACACCGAGGTAAGCACCGAGGTGCTCGAGGGCGATGATGGCATGCCGCTGCTCGTCGGGGGTCATTCTCCCGGAAAGGCAGAGGCCCATGAGGGTCTCGACCGGCTGATGTAGGAGGACCAGGTCGTAGACCCCGTTGGCGACCATGTCCAGGAACGCCCGCATCAGCGCCCATAGCTCCTCGAAGGCGACATCGCCGTGCAGAAGGCGAAGTCAGGAGCTGGTGGGATCCGGCGTACGTTGATCGGGCAGAACATGTCGGGGCGGGGTCCTTCCCGTTGGGCGCTAGATGTGTTTTGCGGCTGCAGCCAGCCCTGAACCCTTTAGAGATGAAGCCGAGACCCAAATTGACACATCTTTACCAGTCCAAGCCTCGGCCGCAAGTGCCAGCAGCTGCCGCGTGACACGAGCGCACACGTGATCATCGGCATATATATATATATATATATATATATATATATATATATATATATATATATATATATATATATGTATATAATAAGGAAGAAGCGACAGAGACAGCACCCTTGCCGCGGGCCGGCTGTTCTGTTCTTCCAAGCTTCGTCCTTCTCTTCCTTGCACTACACGATGCAGCGCGTGCGAGCGCCCAAACCACGGTGCCGTTCTCCGTCATTACACTCGGCCATGACTGCGAGCGGCCGCGGCTGCCGACTGTGTCTCCGGTGGGCGGCACTGGCTGCATTTGGTGGTTGGTCCCGGCCACGCTCCGGCTTCGTTTGGGGATCTGCCAGTGTGTTCTCTGGCGGGCGGGATTGGCTCTGTCACTGTGGTCGGTCTTGTCCATAGTGCGACGTCTTCTGAAAACTTGTCGGCGACGTCTCTGGTGGGCGGACCCGACTGTTTCCGGATTGCCACACGTCCAATTGACGCTGGTCGCGCCGCATATCTATGAACCGGGCAAGACAATGCGTATTCGCAACTCTTGAATGTCGGATCGTGTGGAGTTGGTCGCGCTGTTCGCGGTGGGTCGAGCTGGGTCGTTGTGCTCTCCTACCCATGTGGGACGAAGTGTGAGCGAGTTTCCGAGCTGATTCTTGATGCAGCTCATGCTCTTGTGGTAGTATTGCCGTCATGTTCCCCAAGGTGCTCGAGGTGACTGTCCATGCCAAAGGGTCGCAAACATTTGAGCCGTACTGGTCAGAAGCCGTGTCATTAGCTTGAGACATGTCCTGAACTGGCAAGTCTTTGGCGTCAATGAACCCATCTGGGATAAGCACCTCAGCTTGCTTTAGGGAATCGGTGCTTGGATGGGGGCGAGGGTCCGCACACTCGGCCAATAACTGCGGTGATGGTCGGCAATGATGTTGCTCCTGACTGTGTGCCCAACCGGGAGTTGTGGTTAGTGTTTCGTCACTGGCCGGTTGCGATGGAGCTGACGTCGACACACGGCTGACGTCGCCCGATGCTTCCTGGCACTCTAGCGCTGGACAGTTTGGAGGCCGGCTCGTCGGCTGCTGTGGCTCGCAGACGGTCTTAGTCTTTGTCAAGGATGGTCCTGTGGTGGGTACCGACACGAAGTCGGACATCTGTAGGGAGAAGTAAACCTCTCCGCTAGTGTCGACTACTGCCGCAGGGCACTCCGCGAAGCTGTCCGTGGAGCATCTAGCGGACACAGCTGCGCCGTGCCCTTCACGATCTCGGTCACCGTCAGAGGGCAGGGGGTTGGGGGCCCGAGCTGCACCGTCGGGATTCTGCGCCTCACAGCTCCCATCCGCGGTAGACAGTGGGTCGGTAGGCAGGGGGTCGCAGACATCAAAAAAAGTGGGCGAAAGAGACTCGTCAACTTCGCACACCACTCCGACCAGGATCGCTGCCGGACGCCTTCGTAGGCATGCCATGCCTTGGCGGATTCACGAAGGCGGTCGACGGCAATCAGACATTTCTGATGGTCCGACCAGGCGTCGTGGGTGCCGAGCGAGTTGATAGTCTCAGCCCACCCGAAGACGTCGTCCTGGAAGCCCCGGAACATCGGCACTGCCCGAACGGCCGACGATGGTGAAGCGGCAGGCAAGAACCCGGAGTTCAACGACATCACGCGGTGGTGTTTCACGACAGAGTTCCGTGAGGACGCGTAAGACTTCCGCGCCGTTGTCGGTTGAGGCGCCCGACGAGCCATGAGCGGTGTCCACGGTGTAGGCGGCGGTCCCGGTCCTCACAGCTGATTAATGCATCGTCAAGGACGCGTGGACGGTGTCCCTGCTCGTGAAAAGGTAGCACGGCGTCGGTGAAACGGTGCGGAGCCGTCAAGGAGGCCTAGACGCCGTCCCAGAACGGTGGTGGCACTGGCGGCAGGTGAGCAGGTGCCGAGCAGGCCTGGACGCCGTCCTCAACCCGCGCTTACTGCGGCCGTACTTTGGCGGATGCCATGGACGAAGGAGCGGGTACGCTTACGGTTCGATGGTCGTAGACTGCGCCATTGTAAGGAAGAAGAGACAGAGACAGCACCCTTGCTGCGGACCGGCTGTTCTGATGATGATGATGATGATGTTCCTCCACACATGGCTCACACCCACTCTGGGGGATTGGCCAAGAATTGTAGATATGAAGATTTAAAACTAGTAAGTTAACACAAAAGACAAGCAAACATAAAAAGAACTAGTGCAATAATTATTTCTACATTCAGCCCAGACTTCTCATCCTAACTAGAAATTAGAATAATGAAATTACTGTAGTACCGAACGTGTTCTTTTTTATTGATTTTGTTTCTTATTGATTCATTGCTATTATCGGAACAGGTTTGCATTCAAGAACTTAAAAACATATTCGTTTTGTTTCCTGAAGGAAAGCAATTACAGCATCAAAAACATTCCTGTGGCTGACGCCCAAATCCGAAGCACCGAAAGTGAGAATAGCGTCTATTGTTAAAATTATCCCCAGCTTAGCACAATGAGTTTCAAGAAGTCTTTTTCTTTGTAATATATAGCGGCGACACGATAAAAAATAATGCTCTATCGATTCGATTTCTGAACAAAAGTGACAGAGGGGCGATATCGCCAGACCAGCCCTGTGTGCATATAGATTCAACGGGGGCACTCGGCATCGTAATCTAGTTAATACTACTGCTAATTGTCTAGTTTGACACCACTGGATTTTCCATGGAAATTTTAAATGTCTAAATTCTGTCCATGAAGTTATTGATTCTATGGCGTCTGCTAGAAGGTTCTATTCTTCCAAGCTTCGTCCTTCTCTTCCTTGCACTACCCGATTCAGCGCGTCCGAGCGCCCAAACCACAGTGCCGTTCTTCGTCATTACAATATGTATATATATATATATATATATATATATATATATATATATATATATATATATATATATATATATATATATATTGTAATGACGAAGAACGACACCGGGGCTCTGGCGCGAGAGCAGGATGCGCGAAGAAGAGAAGAACGAGGCTCAGAATAAGAACAGCCGGCCCACGAACGTGCGTTGTCTCTTGTCTCTCTGTTTATTCTTCACAATGGCGCAGTCGTGGAAAGGCTTCGGCGAACCCCAGCTGTTAGCTTGAGGCAACGCGTCTTCCCGAGGAACGCCGTCACGCTTCCTCGCTGACGGAACCCGCAAGTAGACCACCGCGGCAAGCATCTATCCCACCACCAGCGGACGGCGTCCAGGCCTCCATTGTGGTTCCGGGGAACTACTTGTCCGGTGACGCGCTACTTCGCGGCAACAATGCGCACGGGCTCCTCTCGCCCAGGGACGGCGTACATGCCTCCTCGCCACCACCTGCCAATCCGTCGGCGCTTCAGGCACCGTCCGTGGACGGCGTCCAGGCCTCCTCGGCGGCTCAAGCCTCCTTCATTGACGCCGCAGTGCCAGTTCACGACAAGCCATCGCACGGGTACCGGTTACCTCGGAACGCGGTTGACGCTTCCAACGGCAAGGACCCCGGGAATGCCGTCCACGCTTCCCGCAGCGACAACGGCTTACTGAGTACTCCATCGGCACCTGAGCCGCTTAGGGGTGCTGTGCAAGCTCCCTCGGACAAGGGTCCCTCCTCTGTGAGTACGCTGATGGTGTCCTACTCTTCAGACGTCACCACTGGCTCCACGCGCGGATCGCCCGAGAGCGCCGCCGAGCTTACCGCCACCATCGCGCGACTCCGAGTCACGGTGAACGCCATGGCAGCGTCAATCTCCGTGCTGTGTCCTACCGCCTTGCCAGCACTGCACTCGCTCAATGCCGCGTTGGCCGCCGCCGCCTCGCAAGACCATGGAGAGCTCACCCGAGAGCCGCAGAGAGCTGCGGTATGCTCTCACGCAGCTCTCTTACCAACTGGCCTGCTTAGCGTCGGCTCACTCTGGATTTTGACCTGGCATGTTACCATCGCCGGCTGCCTGCGAAATACCGGAGTTCCGCGGCTTTCAGGACCACGTCGGAAATTGGGTGGCTACCATCAACGCTGTGGGAGCACGCGAAGCCTGGACAGACCAGCAGAAATGGTGGGTGGCCATCGATCACCTTCGCGATGCCGCCAAGGCATGGCATGCCTACGAAGGCGTCCGGAAAGGATCTTGGCCGGAATGGTCAGCCAAGCTTTTGAGTCTTTTTCGCCCGCTATCTCATGCCTGCGACCACCTAGCTCAAGATCCACTGTCGTCCCCGGATGGGAGCTGTCAGGCCCACAGCCTAGACAGTGCAGCTCAAGCCTTTACCACCCTGCCCTCCCTCAATGACCGAGATCCTGAAGGGCATCATCCCGACGGTGCAGGTGCGCCCTGCACCGACGTGCTCACTCTCATGTACCGAGTTCCTGAAGAGAACTGCCGCGATGGTACAGCTGTGTCCTGTACCTTATTCACAGAAAGCTTTGCGGAACGCACCACCACAGACACTGACGCAATCCGCAAGGCGGGCATCGCAGTCCAGACCTCAGACTCCGCGCCTGGACACACCTTACGACATACCTTGCTCCAGACCAAGACCATCTGCGGGCCACCGAAGCCGATGACGGGGACCCCAAGCTCATCATCACTTGGAAACGTGGAGACTCCGGCTCCTCTAATGCCTGACACGCGTGCAGTGCACAAGCCGAACGAGCCCTTGACAGCAGATGGTCACCCTGCGCCGAGTGGGAACCGGGGAGACCCCCCGGAGGCCGGGAGGCCCATGGAGGCCAGGGAGACCAACACAGCTGCAGACATTGAAGACATGCCTCTGCTATCTAAGTGTTACGCTCCCGCGACGCCAGCGCAAGACGTTTCCTTGCATACACATCTGTCACCTCTGTGCGACGCTAAAGTTATGGACACTGATGACTCGGCAGCGCTGCACCTTCTCCCAAGGTCGCGTAACAAGGGTCATCCACTAGCGTCATTTCCTGCCGCTCAGCCTGTTAAGTCACAGCGTGACCAAGGCCTTCAACGACCACCCCGACACAGCCAATGTCGCCCTCCGGAATGCTCGGCAGCTCGGCAGGACAAGTCACGGCGTATACAACACCGACCACCACGACACAGTCAATGCCGCCCGCCTGAACTACGTTTCACACCTCATCAAACCACGTCACTGCGTGGCCGAGATCGGCCACCTAGATGCAGCCAGTGCCGCCCACCAGAGACACTGTCGGCAGCTGCGGCCGCTCGCAGTCGTGGCCGAGTGTAATGACGAAGAACGACACCGGGGCTCTGGCGCGAGAGCAGGATGCGCGAAGAAGAGAAGAACGAGGGTCAGAATAAGAACAGCCGGCCCACGAACGTGCGTTGTCTCTTGTCTCTCTGTTTATTCTTCACAATATATATATATATATATATATATATATATATATATATATATATATATATATATATATATATATATATATATATATATATATATATATATATATATATGTGTGTGTGTGTGTGTGTGCGTGCGTGCGTGTGTGTGTGTGTGCGTGCGTTGTGTGTGTGTGCGTGTGTGTGTGTGTGTGTGTGTGTGTGTGTGTGTGTGTGTGTGTGTGTGTGTGTGTGTGTGTGTTATTGCTTCCCAAACAAATTTCAGGTCGTAGTAGGAGCTTGTTTCTATCTTGGAGTGTCCTTGTGCTGTTAGACGCTCGTATTTCAAGTATCAAAGTTCGAGTGTCAAAAACAAGCGTAGATTGAGCACAATAATCAATACATATCCAAACTATAGGATAACTATGAACAGCAATAGCTCTCGATAAATGAGAAAACTAAGAAAAAGAATCGATCAAACCGCAGTTATCTACAATTTACTATGCGAGAGCTAAACCTGTAATGCCAGTAAGATATTTTCCATGGGAACAAGTGAATATATCCAGGGAGCAGTTGCTACTGGCGGTATCACTGCTACTATTGTGCTCTCTTATCGCTAATGGAAGGAATCAATTTTTAAAACAGTCAGAACTGAATGGCCATTCCTTGAATGTTTGCGTGTGTTAATGTCGTGATGGCTGTGTTTTACATCTGGAGACATCAGTGTTAAGTTGGTTATGCAGAAGTTGGTACCAAAACTTAGAACTGCTCGGTTTTCTGGTGTTAGGATCCCTGCTTCCTTGAGTAGTTCGGTGGGCGGGTCTGTTAGCTTGTACTTATTGTAAAAGTGCTTTCCTTTGGTCGCCTTCCACTTTCTTAATTAGTTTCTTGGTGTATGTGGACAAAATAGCATTTGCCTACTCCAATAATAACCCGACAAAACTTTTATACGCAAGGATTTTTATATCAGGTGGCGCTAATCGCTGGTGCTTCCGAAGAAAGAAAAGCCACTGCAATGCCTTAGGTTGGAAATATATGAGTTCTGCCTCAAGTCAAGTATAAACACTGGCTCAGCAACTAGAATTCTTTCACCCATCCAAAGAGATCTCTTTCAGAATGTCTACTTTTAAATAATAAGCACATGAGGTATCTTTAGATATGAATGCTTGTCAGAAGGGCAGCAACTTGGACACGTTGGTTCAACAGTGAGACGGGGAGCGTGGTCTTTTGTTTGTTGCAGTGCTTCCACTCACAAATCTCACTTATGTGGCTGGGCAGGATAGTAGCGCTGTGTTCAAATAGGCGGCCCTAATTTGTCATTCGAGTGACAATGCTGTTCTTTCGCAGGCGGTCGAAGATAAACTGCGCACCATCGAGGACACCATGATTGGTGAAGCCGTGGCGCTTGTCCGAGATGGCGCCAGCGACGAAGCCGAGCTGCGTGCTATCAACGCCGGGGTCGCGTCGCGACTTGACGCTGCGTACGACTTGGAGAGCGTGCGCCAGTCCCTGGACCACCTTCAGTCGACGCTGGAAGACATGCGCCGCCAGGAGCTCCAGGCAGCCCTGGCAGAAGACGGTGACGAAGAGGAGAGCACTTCTGCTGCCGCCCTCCGAAACGATGGCGCTGAAGAGCAGACCCAAAGCTCTTCGTGGGCCCAGCTGACCGACAAGCGTAAGATGCATTCGTCCTTTAATGCTGACACTTAACGTCAAATGCGAACGATCCGTCTTTAAGTTGCTTAAGAAGACTCAAAAGGGAAAACCATTTGGTGCGGATATTTTACCATGCACTTCATATCATACGAATGTCGGATTTCTGTGTTTCTCTTATTTTAGCGAACGCCGCAAAGCTGAAGTAAATGGGCCGCTCGCGCGCTCACGTGTTGAGTGAGTGAGTGAGTGAGTGAGTGAGTGAGTGAGTGAGTGAGTGAGTGAGTGAGTGAGTGAGTGAGTGAGTGAGTGAGTGAGTGAGTGAGTGAGTGAGTGAGTGAGTGAGTGAGTGAGTGAGTGAGTGAGTGAGTGAGTGAGTGAGTGAGACCCCTGTCACACTGGACGTTTTAATGTCATTCGAATGGAATGACATTCGCACCTAATTTCATTATGCGGCTGCTACACAGTGATATTTAATGTCATTAGAGGCGAATGACTTAAGCAATCAAATGAGTTCGAAAAACACATTCGCTGTCGAAGTCGAACCGAATGTATAGTCTCTACACCAGAGACTACTTAAAATATGTCATTTATTATTCCAAATTCGGCACGCATTCGTGCAAACACGCAATTATAGTTTCTTTTTTAAAGGCATCTGTGATTTTAACGAGCACAGGTGTACGGAAGGCTGTCGCAAAATGTTTTTACTCTCCACCTCGGTGGAGTCTGGCCGTCGGCACTGTCGGCCATAACGTAAACAAACAGACGCCTGTGTATGTGTGTCTGCAGCGATGGAATGAACTCCACGAGCGCATTGGACCGAGGTGATGTTTGCTCTCATAAGGCTATAAGAAGACAATTGTGCGCAGTTTCGTTGAAAGCTGTTTTCCTGCATGGACGCGTGCGAGACCGCGTCTGGAAAACGAACAAACGCGGAACGCTCTCAGTTTCCGTCAAAGCTCTTCTGGCTTATGCGCGTTCCTTGCAACGCTAAGTACAAAGCAACTAAATGTTTTATTTGCTGCAGCTTAGCGTCGTCGTTCAGCGGTACTACAGTGCCTAGAATAGCGGTACTGCCATGTCAGCCATTCTATCGGCTCTGGCCACTGGCTAAGCGTCGTCTTGGCTTATGGTGGCCAGATATCCTGCGATATGAAATTTTTATCCGTGTTTATCTAGCGATGCGACTTCCCACATGCCTTTTAAAATAAAGAACTTCGCTTTCATGCCACTCTACATTTACCTCCCTCAACTTTCCCAGCCATTTTTTCTGAATTATCGACATTGATATCACGAACGAATGACATTACTTTTTCCTGTGTAGCACCACCACGGATCGAATGGCATTCGTTGCGCCGAATGACATTTGAACCTAATGACATTAACACCTCCAGTATGACAGGGGTATGAGTGAGTGAATAAACGTTTAGTGGGTCAAGCAAAACGCGATTAATCGCGCACCCGGCTAATCCCACGACGGGACCGACAGGTCTAGCCTGCCGGCCCAATGACGGGCGCTCTGGACGGCCAGGATTTGGTCCTGATATACGGGACTTCGTAGGAGCGCGTCCCACTCTTCCCACTCTTCCAGCCTCGTCACAGGCGGCGCAAGAACTATTCGGGTGAATTTCCGGATATATGCTATTAAGGGACGCTGGATTTGGTCAGGAGTTAGTTTGCATGAGTCTGAGCGTGACCGCTTGCTGCCAGCTTAGCTTGGAATGAGGTGGCGGGAAGAGCCTTTTAAGTAAAAGAATTTAGTAATTGCGTTGTGCGTGCGAGGAGCGTCCCTGTGTCGGGGGGAAAGTCGCCCGATCCGAGGACAGCACGGTCGGTAAAGCCACGCGCAGCCTCGTGGGCAGACTCGTTGAGGTTCAGAGGAACCCCCTCGATCGGCCCGACGTGGGCAGGGAACCAAAAGATGGAGTGTATGGAGCTGTCACTGTTTTTGAGCGTTTCAGAATTTCAACTACCTGCCGGGCTACCCGGCCTTTCTGGAATGCCCTGACGGCCGCTTTCGAATCGCTATACGCGTTGTCTCTCCGACCTTCTTGCATGGCGAGTGCAATGGCCACTTGCTCGGCCACGTCGGGGTCCGTCGTCCAAATCGAGGCACAGTTTATGACTTTGCCCAGCGTGTCCACGACGGAAACCGCAAAGGCCTTGCCGCCTCGGTACGCGGCGGCGTCCACAAAGCTTGCTTCAATCTTACCATAGGTGATTTCCTTTAGTGTCTTTGACGCTCTTGCCTTGCGAAGACCTGCGTTGTGCACAGGATGGACATTGCGGGGCAGGGGAGCGACGACGAGCTTCTCCCTTATTTCTCTTGGGATTTGGGTGTTGCTAGCCAAGTTCTCGGTGGGCGTGAGTCCAACCTCCTCTAGAATCCGCCTACCGGCTGACGTCGTGGAGAGCCGAGTTAGCTGGGCCTGTTCTTGAGCCTCGGCAATTTCCTCCACATTGTTGTGTATGCCTAGCCGGAGGAGGTCCTCGGTGTGCGTTCTGACTTGCAGCCCGAGCGCTCGCTTGACGATTTTTCTCATGAGGGCATTCAGCTTGTCCCGCTCTGCTCTGAGCCAGTTGTGTATGGCCTCCGTGTAGTTGAAACGACACAGCACAAAGGCGTTGATGAGCCGAAGCAGGTTGTCCTTCTTGAGGCCTCGACGTCTGTTCGTGACCCTTCGAACGAGGCGAAAAGAGTTATCGGTTTCTGCGATGATCTTGCGCAACGCAGTGCCGTTGCCGCCACGAGATTCGACGAAGATACCCAGGACTCTGATGGTGTCGAACCTGAGTATCGGGTCGCCGCTCCAAGTGAACAGGTGAATGTCACTTTCGGAGATCGGCTTCCAGCCCTCGGGTCTGCCCCTTTTTCTTTTCTGTAAAAGAGGAGCTCAGATTTGGTCGGGGAGCACCTGAGTCCGGTGAGTAGCAGGTACTGTTCCGTGACTTCTATGGCCCCTTGCATGGCACTTTCTACTTGCCCTTCACTACCGCCGGTGGACCAGATCGTGATGTCATCGACGTAGATGGTGTGTTTGATACCTTCGAGTTGGGCCAGCTTCCTCGAGAGTCCGACCATACAGATGTTGAAGAGAGTGGGCGAAATGACAGAGCCTTGCAGCGTACCCCGTGGGCCCAGGAGCACTTCATCGGAGACGAAGTCGCAAAATCGCAGCTTCGCTTTCCTTCCGGTCAGGAACGAACGGACGTAGTTATACAGTCTGGGGCCCAGCTCGAGGTCCGCCACAGAAGCCAGGATGTATTTATTTATTTATTTTATTTCAAGGTACCTTACAGGTTTTGTGTAATCATTGAACACGGACGTTAGTCGTCGGCATGGAGATGTACCACCAGGCATCAGTGTGGGTGCATCCACGTTAAACGGTGCTATAGCTGCCAGACATCAATATACATTGTGCAAACTCTCTTATATCAATGTACAGTAAACATTCAGTTTCTTCTATAAGGGCACGTTTTATTTTCGTCTTATTCCGATTCCTATCACGGAGGGATCAACCACGTTTTTTCAAGGTCACGTTCGCATTAGCCACAGCAGTTAAGAAACAGTGAGATGTGCTGTCCTCCCTGTGGACCAACCATTGCAGCTGCGATTATCCATTAGCTACAATAGACTCACACTCATGAAGAGCGGCACAAGCACGCTGCATGGTCTTGTGTGTTACCGCGGACACCTTGTGTATTGAACGCATGTGAGAACTGGTTGTATGTGCTTCTATACGCATCGTGTGTACGCAATAGGGGGAACTGTCTAGGCTATTCGAGACTAAATTTTTTAGGGGAGATCAAAGCGCTTGCGTAAAGCGAAGACGTATTTCAGAAATAGTCTCTCCGTAGCTTTCGCAGTGTAAAAAAAATATAAATTAATCAGTGTTACATACAACTGGCACTGAAATATCATACGAACATTAAAATATGAGGTTCAACGTAAATTCCGCGAATATTAACAGGTAGCCTGCGTATGCACTAAAAAAACATTCTGCCTCCTCTACCCCGTCCCCGCTCGTTCGAAAACATTGACTGCAATTTTTTCTCTTTTTTTTTTTGTTTCGCAAGACCAAAGTAAATAGTGAAGCACGATAAAGTTTAGTGAAAGAATGAATTACGAGGCGTAGAATCCACTTATCGACATGTCAAGAAGAAAAGTTATCCGCGACATCTGCTACTGCCGCAGAGCAAGTAGCAACTAGCGTCGATATCGGGGCGTTGCCAAGTGCACCTTCGAGTGCCCCTGAACCACTCCGAGTTGAAAGACGAGATAGCGATTTCTGTCACTGGCCTTCTTACAGGCACTATCTCTTCCTCGCCTCCTATTTCTTCTTAAAACACGTGGACAATGCCAGCACTAAGCGTTGAGCCTATCAGGATTTCGCGCTTGTCGGCTACACGCTAATCCACACGCGCAGTCAAAAGTGTGCAAAACGAAGCGAACCAGCGCACGTTGCGGGAAAGGGCAAAACAGGCGTGCATGAGAATTCACAACTGACACCTCTCGCCTAAGGTCCAATGGAGAGCCGATTTCTTCGTGGGGCCGCGTGAACAGACTGTTGGCGTCACGAATTACGCCAAGCAAACGAGAAACGCCAGGAGGTTGTTCAGAGATCCTCCAAAACTTCCTTCTGGATAAGTCTAATTATAGCGATCAGATATATGGTTCTTAGCTAACTCAACGACGGTGTTTGAGGCCATGTAATCTTATGTATTCCTCCAAGATGAACCATTTAACATATATTGAAACAAACACCTTCACAAGTAGAAAAGTGAACCATGGACTTGGAGAACACTGCGTTATAAAAGGTTTCTTGTGCTATACAGCTGCTTTCATCCAAACTAAGCATCGATAAATTGCTCTGCTTTCGATTGTCGCATAGACACGCTCTCTAGTATGTCCCGCGAGAGAAGCTCTTCCGTCTCGCTTGGATCTCACGTAACAGTGTAATCTTTCGTTAATAGCAGTCGACTTAGGCTTACGCGAGTTTCAAACACCAAAAACAAATGAAACAAACGGCACTTTATTTTGCAGAACCTTTCTCAGAAGAACAAACCTACGCCTCAAAAAGTTGTCGAAGGTGCACAAGTGTTGAAGATTGGGCGAGTTGGTTCGTCGTACTTGAACTGGTATAGCGCATTACGGGGAATCCTAATCTTGGCGTTGCGTTAGGGTGTTTTTTGTATGCTTGTGCAAGTCTACATATTTGATGCATTTTCACAATAAAGCTCAGTTGGACGTTAGCGCTCTGTCCTCTTGTGTCGGTCTGCTCGGCCGTTTCTTCTTCCCCGTAATGCGCTATACCAGTTCAAGTATGTCGCAGGTGCATATAGTGTTTTCTTTTTTCTTTCTTTGTGACCCGCCACGTTGTGGTTACGGTGCTCGACGGCTAACTCGATGGACGCACGATCGAATCCCGGCAGCGTCGGCCGCATTTTGATGGAGGCGAAGTGTTAGAGGCCCGTGTACTTAGATCCCGTTGCACCTTAATGATCCTCAGTTGGAATTTTCGGCGCCCTCCGCTACGGCGTCCTTCATAATCATATCGTGGTGCTGAGACGTAAAAGGCTCGACAACTATTATTACGTCTTTTTCTGAGATCTGCGCTCAGCTAGAGTGAGCCGCTACAGTAGGCCATCTGCGTGGACGCCAAGTGGGTTGTCTGCGGGACGACAGCTGTTTTAGGGGAGCGCGCTTATTCCTAAAATTAATGAAGATTGCGCTCGTGCACTATAGTATTTAGAAGCATCAACGTCCGCAATTTGGGAAGTTCGTGCGGAATTTACGTTTATTTAATAGATACGCGAAGACTGCTCTCTGGTAATGCCTTCCTGTCGAGTGACGAGTTAAAAAAGTCTACCTGTAAACGACATCGAGGCTGTCGCGTTGGCATTAGGTAATTTCAGTTAACGTACCTGGTCAGCGAAGATTAGCCTGGGCAGCACACGTTTAACGCGGAAGCGTTAGATAGCTCGTCTCGGAAACATTTCCACGTCTTCGCTTGTAGGCGAGAAAGCAGCGTTGTCCGGGAACGAAAATTGGAGATAGATGCAAATAAAGAAATAATAAAAACTTGGCTTCAAGAATCGAACCTAGGAATTCTGCGTGGCAGCCGCCGAGCCACGCCTGTGCTTGAAACTGGTTTGACAAAGAAAAACTGTGCAAATGTCACGTAGTGCGAGGGTGTGTCGTTAACACATGTTATCTCGCGTGGCAGAAGTGTGGAATCGCTCCTGACGTCAAAACATGGTAGTTGCGCAAATAGCGGTTGGTTTCAAGGCTCACAAAGGGCATAATCAATTATCAGCAACAGCATGAACAAAGTGCGCAGGTGCGCGTGTGGTCGTACGAAATAAGTACGTCTAGGCCACTTCGCAAGAGGAAAATTTATGACGACAGTTCGCAACTGTACTGGCAGCAAGCATTCTGGGATAGTTTGAGACGGACGCGCGCAGGCGCTCCTTAAAACGGTTGAGGTGCCAGCCGAGAAGCGAAGCGAGGCTAGCGATTGAGGAAGCGACACGATTCTTGAAGGCGAAGCGTCCTCCGTGTTTTTTTATCCGTCGTTCTGAAGGTGTGCTGTTGTTCATTACGCTTCCTAATCAGCTGATGTAATCTTATTTGCTCTGCAGAGAACTGCCCTGCGGTGCAGCTGCTCAGCAGTTCTTGCCCAGCCGCGGCGCAGTCTGCCAGCCCGGTTCCAGCAATGCAGAGGCTTCTTCTCGACGCCTGCGAGTGGCAACAGACGTGCTATGTCTGTGTACGTATCATATAAATGAATTGTTTCTATTGTGCAAACAGCACTTACACATATCTAACCAATCTTTAAAGTCAGGGAGGGCCCAGGGGGGTCCCCTCCACTTTTTGAGTAGGGGCTCGGCAGGTCAACCGCAGCACGGCAGGAGCCATTCGACAAGCGCTGAACCTTTTTAGGCAGCCATGCCATGTGCGGAGAAACTAAAGCTCGAATTTTCCGTATAATGATTTAGTCGCAATCAATCGGTTGATGTGGTGCGAGCAAAATAGCAAAACAGGTACCATCATAACAAAGCCTGGGCGAGTTGGTATAGTTTAGAAAGAGAAGGAGGGAGGGGTCTTCATTTGAGCGCGGAACCCTTTCCTCGAGAGCGCAGAAGTATTCCGCGAATGGGCCCAAAGTTTTCGGTTCCTCCATTTTTGCACATTGAAAAAGTTGCGCTTTGCCAGAAAATTTCTCAGGCGCTCCTCGAAGAATCTAGGACTGCGTGTCTTTCTCAATGTGCTGAAGTGTTGGCGAGGGAAGAGAAAGGCGCCTCTAGGGAGTTGAGCCTGAAACCGGTAATTAATTGATTAATTACATGGCATCCAATGGTCTGTACTGTGTCGAGACGGACAAGGAAGGCTTCTTGGTCACTCTACTAAAGGACGAATATAGGGCGAAGGCATGTGCGACCATGTTGAAGAACTTTGTCCAAGTTCTACAAAAACCGGCAAATATGAAAAAGGAGGCCACTGAACTTCTCAAAGGCTTCCACCTGGATTCGGTCACCGAAAGAGTGAATAGGTGCAAGGGTTCACTACTGGATGTTTTCAACACGGCGAAGACACACAAGCCCGATGTCCCCTTCAGGGCTATAGTTTCTGAGCGTGGAACATGCTTGCATGTCCTTTCAGGACCCACACCTGGCACATTGAAGTTGGACGGTCTTTTTGTTGTGTCCAGTTCTATGGAAATCGCGAACCAACTGAAAGCGCATAAGCTAGAAGGGAGCTGACGCTGAAGATTTATTTTACCACATGCTCAGCTGATCGAAAGTGTTGAGTAGTGCATTTGTGAGAACAGTGATGAACTGCCTTTTCGTAACAGATGGGGTATCCCTGTGGATAGCTTCCTTAGGCTTTTCAGCTTTTATCTTCAAGCCACCTCCGGTTTGCAGGGCGTATGTTTTATTTATTTATTTAAAATACTACAATCCCTGTTTTGGATTTTCGTAGGGTGGGAAGTTGAACAATACACGATATGGTACGACGAGATTCGTGAAACAGGTGGTAGGTGCAACCGGTTCACATATTTCGCGCAGCCGAAAACAGAAAATGAGTTGACAACAAAGGAAACGCAGTTATACATCAGTACATACAGGTACACATGCATATCAAATATGTATATAGCAGTCCTTATTTTAATTACATACACATAGCAACGAAACAGAAAATGTAATTAAAATAAAATAATAAGTAAATAAAGCGAAATACACATAGGCGATTGAAGACTAAAATGTATCGTCGAACTAAATACACAGAAAGCAGGTTCACAAACTAGAAGTAAAACTTTGCATCGAAGGCTGAGACACTTGTTCATTTGTTAGTAAATTCCAGTCATTCACCGTCTTTCGAAAAAAAAGAGTATTTATATGAGTTATTTCGTGTGCGATGCGGCGTTAGTGTTCTATCATGCCGTTCTCGTGCTGTATCTGGAGGTGAGTGGCGTAACGGAATATGCGTCGACCATAACATGCCCCATTAATATTTGGTAGAGAAACGTCAAACGTGAATGACAATGTCCAGTGGAGAGAGGTTGCAGATCAGCTCTGATTAAAAGGTCATTTACTGAAGTACGGTCGTAACGATTATGTATAAAGCGAACTGCTCTTGTTTTATGCATTTCTAATTTATCAATATTCGTTTTAGTATATGGGTCCCACATAACGGCACCAGAGTCTAACCTGAGCAGAATAACAGATTTGTACGCAAGGAGACGCACAGTGGGGGTGGATAGCTTCAGTGTCCAAAAATAAGGAATTTGCATCTCATCAAGAGTGGCTCCGGTTTCGTCTAACATTTTTTTTGCGAAGGTAAACAGAAACGCTAACAGTAATCTGTGCGGTCTTTCACGGTCCATTTTTAGGTACGTTGAGGATTACATTATTTTTGCTAAAATGTGCATGGCAACTTCGAAGATGATCGACATCTTGAGGGCTTTTGGCATAGTCGCCTGCTGTCGTGACGGTCCATTTGCTTGAGCGCGAGAGAGGGCGCCACCGCCTCAGGGCGCGCCGTGTGGCGAGAAAGAAGGAACGGCGCGCGTTGACTATGGAAACGCTCTTTCTGCGGTGAACGCTATCAGCTCGCAAAGAACGAGAACGCGCCCGCGAGAGAAAACGCCGACGACTTTCTTCAATGAAAAACCTGAGTGCTCGCGCTGCACAAGGTTCAGCGGGGTTCACCCCGTATATATAGGCACTGTATCTTGACCTGCAATTTAGGGTCGGTGGGAGATTTCGCTTGTGCGTAGTTCACCAATAAAGATTCGCAGCGTGCACGTTAACTAAAAGCGGACTGCGGCTCTCTATGTCGCTCTAACTAGAGTGTACTAGATAGGGGTAGTGGGGTGAGGGCGAGCTCTCCGGTGAGGCCACTTGCATCGACGACGGAAGATGGCGCCACTGCGACTTTCACCTGGGCGCCGCAAGCGCGCTGGGCTGGCCGCCTACCAACATGTTGATGCACGTGCGCTCTTATCCAGTCTTTGAAGTGAATCCGCGTACTTTTTAGCAATTCAGTCTGCCAAAACTGCTTATTGCATTTGAAAACAAGCAGGAACATTTTATTTACAACAGGATACATCGGCAACAAATGCACGTGAGCGAGTTGAAGGGTCATGAATTTGCACACAATTTTCATCCAGGTAGTCCTGCTCAGATTAAGGTCCTTGGCCCTTTGACGCTTAGTGCTGTTAGCACTGTTCAGGCCTTTAACCAAAAAGTGCAGGCGCGTAAGAACATAAAAAGAAACAACTTTGAGACTAATTTCCTCGCTGTGAATTGTGGCGAAAATGTTTGAGGCCCGTGTATTTAGATTTAGGTGCACGTTAAAGAACCCCAAGTGGTCGAAATTTCCGCAGCCCTCCACTACGGCGTCTCTCATAATCATATCGTGGTTTTGGGACGTTAAACCCCACATATTATTATTATTCACTGTGAATTGTGCAGCCCACGGCGTTGGAAGGAAGAAAGTTCTTGCTCACAAGAGCCACAACATCGGATATGCTGCTTGTGTGAAGCTTGCTGACACTAAAACATTCTATGAATAGGTCCTCAAGTGTAGCGATGAAAGTGTAAAGCTCCTTTGATGGATATAGAAGACCGCTCCAGTCACACTGGTGGGAGCCGATTCTCTGCTGCCTCACTTGGATTTATAAGGATGTCCCTGCAATGCAGGGATTTTGTAGGATTTTGCCTTGGGGGGTGCAAACCCGTGTTACATCGCGGCTGGGGGAGGTGGGGGGGAGAGAGCTGGCATAGCTTGGGTGGCGGGCAAGTGCCGATGTGGCTTGAGGGGGGCAAGTGCCCCTTTTGCACCCCGGCCCTGCCTACGCCCTTGCCCTGCATGATGAACAGCCAAACTTGAAAACACAGTTCCTGGCTACTTAACCTGCGATGTAGTAGACCAGTCGTGAGTCACTCTTTACCACAACTAAAGACAAATGGTGACTGCAAGGAGGTAGGGTTGAAACCAGACATTTCTGTGCTTCATCCAACTTGCCTTGCACGAGCAGGTCATCGAGTTTCTTTGTGTGTCCTGTCGTGCGCATTAAGCAGTGAACTCACGATATCGGGAGCTGCATTGGCACCACCAACACTTCTGAAATATTGTAGAATGAAAGGCAGTTCACAGTGATCAGAAACTGCTCTGGCGACGGGTGAGCGTTACAGCCACTAAACTGTCGAACAATACCGAAGTGGTGCTCTATGGGGTCGGTACTGAGACGCGAAGTCAATATGGACTTGAATCCAAGTGATGCAGTAAGGTAATAAAGTAACGAGAGAGCGCTGGCAATGGGTACTTTCAGTCCTGTCGCCGTGGAGTCACTTAGAAATCCCGTCTTTCCAGGGCTGCAGGCTTCCCATTTGTCCGGGTAATCGAGAAAGTTAACTAGGTCCGCAGCAGTGGGGGACGCAGGCCTTCGCGATAACGCGAAGAATTTTGAACTAAGAAACAGCGCTAGAGCAGGACGAAGACGAGAGGACGCAAACACGGCGCTGAACACAACCATACTTTATGGCGTTTGCACGTCAATATATACGGCGAAAGCAAAATCAGTATGCACATCGGAGAACAAGATATCGCTGTAACATTGTCAAATCAGAGTTTTAAAAGATACAACATTTCATTTTTGCGAAGTGATAGCGAAGCTGCGCTGACACAACAGTCTCCACTTATCTGTAGGCAAAAAGCCTCAAAGATTTCACGTTGGCGTTGCTCTACATAAGTGCCTAGAACTTCACAATCTTTAAAAACTTGTTCGCAATCACATTTCCTGCAGTGATCTACCAGATGACCGCTCACGGTCACCGATGTGTATACTGATTGTGTTTTCCCTGTATATATTGACGTGCAAACCCAATAGAATGTGGTTGTTAGTCAGCGCCGTGTTTGTGCCCTCTCGCCTTCATCCTGTTCTAGCGCTGTTTCTTCGTTCAAAATTCAGTATGTACCAACCAGCACAATTCAAGACGCTAACGCGACGAAGTTCAGCAGAACATGTCGAGGCGCACCAAACATTTCAACAGAGCGCGTCCGGCATGCGCGCCGCCAGTGCCAGGTGAAAGGCACAGCAACGCCACCACGCGGCAGGTTAAAATTTCCGTACTTTGAGCTTCACTGCGCGCCATTGCCGCCAGCTCTCCCTCGCCCCACTACCCCTATCTAGTACACTCTACTCTAACCTTTCTTCTGTCAAACATTGCCCATTAGCACTGATTTTGCTGTGGGAAACACCGGAGCACATTGCGTGCTTCGCCCTTCCACAGGTTTCATATTAGTGGAGCTGAAACACCCTTCCCTACACGCTTCGCCCCTCCCCAGTTTTTGAAATGTTCAGCTCGCCTTTGGCGTTCATAGTATTTAAATAGTTTTGGCCCAAGCCATAGCTGTTGGAAATACAGCCTCAGGAGCGTCAAGCCTCTGTTGGATTACCAATCGGCCTGCTCTAAGATTGGAAAGAATGGCATTGCCACTTTGCGATCAGCTCAGACAAAATCATGGGAGCACATGATGGAAGGATGCGTTAGCTCAAATGAGAAAGCTTAAAAAGACGGGCTACCCGGACCAGGTGATGGTTCTCGCATGTAGCCGGCTTTTGCGGGAGCTAAGGAAGACGATGGAATGCAGCAGGCAGGCGTTATTGAATCAAAAGAGAAAGACAAGACAAAGATGGCGGCGACACCCTATGCGCCATGGTCAATCCCATCGTCTCAAAAGAATTAGCGCACAGCACGAGGTCAAGGTGCTTTTTTCCGCGGAACACAGGATGCGCAGCATATGCCCGGTGGCGCGCAGACGCACTGATTCAAAATCAAGGTATGTTACAGTGTGCACTAATAACCACACCTAAAGACATGTTCTTTGCGCCTCGGGAGTCGTGTGCAGCATGCCGTTATCGTGTGGGCGTGGTTACGTTGGCCAGACCGGTAGATGTTTGAATCTGCGCCTCAATGCTCACAGGAACGCAGTCAAAAGTCCTGCTTTGTCTACACACTTAGGCATGTATTGCAGGGACTGCGGATGCTCCGCGGATTTCACAGACACCACAGTTTTGTTCCGTCAGTCGGACAAGATTACAAGTGAAATTTCTTGGGAATTCCCTATCAAAAAGAAGGGTTACAGGGGTGTGAGCCGGACGTCGCTTGCCCTAATAGAGAAAGAGGTATCTTTTCTGGACGCGCAGCCTAGCGCCTCGCAGGTTTCCAAAAGATACTGTCACGGGGTCGTGACGTGGACGAAGACCGCAGGAGATGTGTCCGAGATGAAAGTCTTTATTTGGCCGAACTTGTGGCCGAGAAACGGAAAGGTAATTTAAAGCAATACACACTGTAGGCACTTATAGCGGCGAACAGGGCGTTGACCGTCGATCAACTGAAGAGCGGTGAAGCGCGTCGGCTTTTAAACATGTGCCGTCGAATATTCCAGCGTTATCGCTGGCTATCGTGCAAATTCTAGAATAAGCTCGAGTGTACGCGTCTTGCGCGCAATCTTAACAAAACGATCTACAATGATCGCGAAGCTTCTAGGCCAATGAGGCACGGTTTGCGCTGAGCGTTGCTGACATTCTTTGTGGCCGAAAACCCAATACAGCAAAAGTGATAAAGAAACGCACGTGGCAACGCCCCCCTCAGAACAAGCATCGTCCCGATGCCTAAAATAGAACAAGGGGAGGGGGGGTGCCCAATACATGCAACAATAAATAACAGGAATAAAGCAACAAAGTACAATAAACAATAAGCACAAGCAAGAAAGTACAATATTAAAGCAAAATGACAGTCCTCACATTCGCTGACGCGCGTAATATGCTTTGAGGCGCACGACATGGACGACTTCAGGTCGTGCACGGCTCCGCTGAGATTTCGTAATGCCGTAAGGGACAACCTCGTAGTCGAGTGCGCCGAGGCGTCGAAGTACCCTGTACGGTCCGAAGTATCGTCCAAGAAGCTTCTCACAAAGTCCCCGTCGGCGTATTGGCGTCCATGCCCATACACGGTCACCGGGTTGGTATTCCATGTGGCGTCGTGGAAAGTTGCAGCGGCGGCTGTCAGTCGTCTGCTGGTTCTTGATCCGTAGGCGGGCTAGCTCTCGTGTTTCTTCGGCGCGCTGTAGGTAGTTGGTCACGTCGATGTTTTCCTCGTCGGTCACGCTTGGTAACATGGCGTCGAGCGTCGTTGCCGGGCTCCGTCCGTAGACCAACTTGTATGGCGTCATCTGTGTGGTTTCTTGTACGGCCGCGTTGTACGCGAAGGTCACGTACGGAAGGATGGCCTCCCATGTCTTGTGTTCCACGTCGACGTAGATGGCCAGCATGTCGGCGATGGTCTTATTTAGACGCTCGGTGAGGCCATTGGTCTGCGGGTGGTAGGCTGTGGTGCGGCGTTGGCTCGTCTCGCTGTATCTGAAGATCGCCTGAGTTAGGTCCGCAGTAAAGGCGGTACCTCTGCCTGTGATGAGGACCTCTGGGGCGCCATGACGCACCACGATGTGCTCCACGAAGAACTTGGCTACCTCGGCGGCACTGCCTTTGGTTAAGGTTTTTCTCTCGGCGTAGCGGGTGAGGTAGTCAGTCGCCACGACGATCCACTTGTTTCCGGTATTGCATGTCGGGAACGGCCCCAGTAAGTCCATCCCGATTTGCTGGAACGGCCGTCGAGGTGGCTCGATAGGCTGCAGAAGTCCGGCTGGCCTAGTAGTGGGCGGTGTCTTGCGTCGCTGACAGTCCCGGCAGGTCTTTACGTAACGGGTGACGTCGGCGGAAAGGCGCGGCCAGTAGTACTTCTCCTGTATTCTTGCTAGCGTGCGAGAAACACCCAGGTGTCCAGACGTCGGGTCGTCGTGGAGAGCCTGGAGCACCTCTGGCCGCAATGTCGAGGGTACCACGAGAAGGCAATCGGCTCGAAGCAATGAGAAGTTCTTCTTTACGAGAACATCGTTGCGCAAGAAAAACGACGTCACTCCCCGCGGGAATACCTTCGGAACAACGGTGGTCCTGCCCTCGAGGTAAAACGCAAAGCCCTTCGGTTCCGGGTCGGCTCGCTGTCGTTCGGCGAAGTCGTCGGCACTTATGGCTCCCAAGAAGTGTCATCATCCGGGTCGTCGGGCGGTGGTGGGTCGACGGGGGCACGAGACAGGCAGTCGGCCTCGGAGTGTTTCCTTCCGGACTTGTACACGACGGTAATATCAAACTCTTGGTCTTAGGCTCCACCGTGCGAGGCGACCTGAAGGTTCCTTCAAGTTAGCTAGCCAACACAAGGCGTGATGGTCTCTCACAACTTTGAAGGGCCTGCCGTAGAGGTAGGGGCGAAACTTTCACGTAGCCCAGATGATGGCGAGGCACTCCTTTTCTCATGTGGAATAGTTGGCCTCTGCCTTAGACAGCGACCGGCTAGCATAACTGATAACCCTTTCCAGTCCACCCGTCCGCTGCACAGGGACAGCGCCGAGTCCTACGCTGCTTGCATCGGTGTGAATCTCCGTATCGGCGTATTCGTCGAAATGCGCAAGTATCGGAGGCGTCTGCAGGCGTCGTTTAAGTTCATGAAATCCTTCGACATGCGCTGTTTGCCACCTGATTTCGACGTCGGTCTTCGGAGGTGCGTTATTGGCTCGGCTATCCGTGAAAAGTCTTTGCCAAAGCGTCCGTAAGGCGAACAAGCCAAGAAATCGGCGCACGGCCCTCTTGTTGCTGGGTGGTGCGAAAGAGGCGATGGCAGCTGTCTTCTGCGGGTCTGGGAGCACTCCAGTCTTGCTGATCACTTGACCCAAAAACAAGAGCTCCTGGTACGCGAAGCGGCACTTCTCTGGCTTCAGGGTGAGCCCGGAGTTCTTGATTGCTTGAAGTACAGATTGAAATCTCTGGAGGTGTTCGTCGAAGTTCGAGGAAAATACAACGACTTCGTCCAAGTAAACAAGGCAAGTCTGCCACTTCAAGCCAGCTAATACAGTATCCATGACTCGTTGGAAAGTCGCAGGTGCCGAGCAATGACTAAAGGGCATGACCTTGAACTCGAACAGGCCGTCCGGTGTTATGAAGGCAGTCCTTTCTCGGTCTCTCTCGTCAACTTCGATTTGCCAGTAGCCGGTCTTGAGGTCCATCGAAGAAATGTACTTCGCGTTGTGGAGTCGGTCTAGGGCGTCGTCTATTCGTGAGAGAGGGTACACGTCCTTTTTCGTGATTTTGTTGAGGCGACGATAATCGACGCAGAAACGTAGGGTCCCATCCTTCTTCTTCAATAACACCACCGGTGACGCCCACCGACTCTTTGAAGGCTGGATGATGTCTTCGCGTAGCATTGCCTTGACTTGTTTCTTTATGGCCTCACGTTCTCGCGTCGAAACTCTGTACGGGCTCTGACGAAGTGGCCTAGTACTTTCTTCTGTTATGATGCGATGTCTTGCGATCGGTGTCTGTCGAAGTCTGGACGACGATGAAAAGCAGTCTTTGTATTGCAGGAGCAGGGTTTTGAGCTGGTGTTGCTTGACCTTCGAAAGGCTCGGGTGGACGTCGAAATCTAGTTCGGGACCTCGACTCGTCGAAGCAGGTTCGGCAGCATCGAAGAGGGCGAAAGCATCGCTAGCGGCTACACATTCTCCGATGTAGGCTACCGTCGTACCAATGTTGAGGTGCCTATATTCGTGGCTGAAGTTTGTCAGCACTACCTTTGCATTACCGTCACGCAGCTAGGCTATACCTCGTGCGACGCAAATTTGATGGTTCAGGAGTAGGTGCTGATCACCCTCGATGACGCCTTCAAGGTACGCAGGTTTTTCGGTGCCGACGGGAATAATGACGCTGGAGCGCGGCGGAATGGTCACCTGCTCTTCTATCACATTCAACGCATGGTTCCCTGGCGTCGCGCGGGGCGGGAGCGCTTTATCTGAGGTTAGTGTTATCGACTCAGACCTGAGGTCGATGACGGCGCCGTGGTCACTTAGGAAGTCCATTCCAAGTATTACATCCCTGGAGCAGTTTTGCAGGATTACAAAGCTCGCACGATAAGTCCGGTTATTGATGGTGACTTTCGCCGTGCAGACACCAATCGGCGTTATCAGGTGGCCTCCAGCTGTCCGAATTTGGGGTCCACTCCAAGCGATCTTTACTTTCTTCAGCTTGGTGACGAATGGCCCACAGACGACGGAATAGTCGGCCACAGTGTTGACGAGAGGTGTGACGTTGTGGCCGTCGATGAGAAGGTCGAGGTCGCTAGTTCGTCGTCTTGCGTTGCGGTTAGGTCGCGGCGTGGGGTCACCGATGTGTCGGTATGTTCCGATGCTTCCATGTCGCGTCGTCGGGTCTTCTTCAGTCCGCGAGGTTTCGTCGGCAGGGCTTCGTCTGCTTCGCGTCGTGTTCTGTAGGTCTCGTCGCGTTGTCGTCGGCGGCGGCCGCGGATGATCTTCGGCATTTCGTCGTAGAGCAACCCCAACTCCATCGGTTGCTGCCCTTAGTTTCCCGGATACGGGCTGGCGGCCGGACCCGATTTGGGCCAGTGTACAGCCGGCGGTGTGGTGACATGTAGCGGCCCGGCGAAGGCGAGCGGGAAGGCCGTGGTTCTTGCCACTGTGTTCCGGTGAGGTAGTCGTCGATGTCGCGACGCCGTTCGCCTGGCTACGGGCGCGGCGCGTTGACGGCGAATCCTCGAAGCCCCATCTCTCGGTACTGACAGCGGCGGTACGTGTGGCCAGCCTCCCCGCAGTGGTAGCAGCGCGGGCGGTTGTCAGGGGCGCGTCAAACGTCGGTCTTCCTTGGCGTGTATCGCTGGCCGGCTGGCGGGCGGTATGACGTCGTTGCTGGCGGCGGTGGTGCCTGGTGGCGGAACTGCTGTGGCGGTGCGGCGTCTTGACCTGGGCGAAGAGGGGGAGGCATGGCGTCGGGCTGCAGCAGCATAGCTCACTGCTTGCAGCTGCGGCGGTGCCGGCTGAAGAACACCCAGTGACTGTTGGATCTCCTCGCGTACAACGTCAGCAATCGACGTCACTTCGGGCGGTGCCAAAGGTGCGAGCTTTCGCAGCTCCTCTCGCACGATGGCTCGGATCGTTTCACGCAGGTCGTCGGAGCAGAGTGGTTGAACGTCTGCGTACGCTGGCGTCAAGCAGCGATTGAATTGTCGGGTGCGCATCTCCAGCGTCTTTTCAATCGTCGTCGCTTCGGAGATGAATTCCTGGACAGTACACGGTGGGTTCCGCATAAGACCCGAGAACAACTCCTGCTTTACTCCTTGCATGAGGAAGCGATCTTTCTTGTCTTCCGGAATTTCGGGGTCGGCGTGGCGGAAGAGTCTGGTCATTTCTTCTGTGAAGAGCACCACGTTTTAGTTTGGGAGCTGGACACGGGTTTCCAGTAGAGCTTCGGCCCTCTCCTTGCGGACGACGCTTGTAAATGTGGCGAGGATCCTGGTGCGAAAAATGTCCCAAGTTGTCAGGATTCGCTCTTGGTTCTCGAACCAGGTCCGCGCGGCCTCTTCCAAGGCGAAGTATACGTGCCGTAGCTTGTCCTCACTGGTCCATTTATTGAAGACGGCGACGCGGTCGCACGCTTCTAGCCAGCTTTCCGGGTCTTCAAATGACGATCCGCGGAACGTTGGTGGCTCCCTACGTTGTTGTAGTACGACTGCCGCGGGCCATGGCACAGGGGCTGTCATCGTTGCCGCTGTCGTGGTCATGACCTGTGTCTTGCGGGTCTTATCAGGTAGAAGCCCGTACTCTGGTGCTAGACCTCGTTGTCTGCGGCTGGCTCGCTGGTTGGGGTTGGCGTCGACGTCTTCTTTTCGACTTGGACTGGGTTCACGGCTTGACGGGGGCGTCCGGAACATGAAGTAAAAGCACCTCCGCTAGATATCACGGGTCATGAGGTGGACGAAGACCGCAGGCGACGTGTCCAAGATGGAAGTCTTTATTTGGCCGAACTTGTGGCCGAGAAACGGAAATGTAATTTACAGCAATACACACTGTATGCACTGATAGCGGCGAACAGTGCGTCGACGGTCGATCAACTGACAAGCGGTGAAGCGCGTCGGCATTTAAACATGTGCCGTCGAATATTCCAGCGTTATCGCTGGCTGTCGTGCAAATTCTAGAATAAGCTCGAGTGTGCGCGTCTTGCGCGCAATCTTAACAAAACGATCTACAATGATCGCGAAGCTTGTCGACCAATGAGGAGCGGTTCGCGCTGAGCGTTGCTGACAGTCTTTGTGGCAAAAAACCGAATACAGCAAAAGTGATAAAGAAACGCACTTGGCAATATATTTTAACACCTCGTCATGGTGTCAGGCCGATCTTTAAGCAATGTGTGGCGAGTGTCGTTGAGATTTGTATTCCGCGTAGTGACGCATGCGTGATACTCTGTATGTTATTTTCTTCCCTTTTCCTTTATCAAACTTGACTTAAAAATAAGCGTTTTTCTCTTTGTCTTCGTCATCAGTGCGCGCTCTCCAGTAACGATGAGGTACCGTCGTACTGCTGCATGCATTTTCTCGCTCACGACGGGTCACCGGCGTATTCGACTAAGCTTCTTGGCGCAGCATACACAAGGCGGCTGAGCGTGATGCTGCCTGCTCGTGAATTACTGGAGGTTCACCTTGGCCTGTTTGCGCTACCAGAAAATTTTACTTTTATTTGTGAATTAAGAGGGTGGTTTAATACCAAATAAGCATGAATTATACCTACTAATTGCGATAAAGAGGCGCGAAAATAAAGTACAGCGTTGTCGTGTCTGAGCTTCTCAATGCAGTGTGAGTAAACGTTTTGCGTTGCAGCTATAGGCGGTGCGCAGCGCCTATAGTGGCGCCACCGAAAGCCGCATAGCGGCGGCAGTTCGAACCGCAGGCGGGCTTCGTGCCAGAGGCGCCTGCTTTTACTGCAAGCAGGGGTGATGTGCGTGCAAGCGATTTGCAGCTTGTGCGTAGCCCAAATACTTACTTCTGCGGTCACACTGTGCGCAAACGAACCGCACCTTATAATAGCGGGCATGCGTCCGATATCACAGCTTTATGGGACGGCATTGTCACCATATGCGCCACAAGTCTTTGCCACATATCATGGCCTCCGAGATCCCGCGTGCAGTGTCGGAGGCCATGCAGAGACGAGCATCAACAAGCTTTCCTACGATGTGGCGCTCGTCGCAATACCCCCCTTTCTTTACAACGCCCCGACCGCTAATGGCTTCATTTGGTGACGCGTGAACCATCGTTTTCTATGGAGGCACTAGCTTCGTTTACATGCCGTATGTTTTATAGTATATTTTGAAAGAGCACTGTCGCACCAGCGAATGGTTTGTAGAGGTGCGGCCACGTGAAGTGTAAGCGTTGGTAAAACTTCGAAACTAGCACTATAAACATGAGAAAAAATAGCACTTATAAGACTACGGCAATAATGACGTCAGTTGGGTTAATTGGATCATTTGGTCTTTCGCCGTTCTGAAAATGCTAGCTGCAGATGCTGGTGTCCTTCGCAGGCTCCCGTCCTCTCTAAAAGGTCCATAAGGCAACAAAGAAGTGGAAGAAGCAACAATTGCGATTGGTTGAAAGCACACATTTGTAATATTTACAGTTTGAAAACAAATGCGAAGAGTGGCCATAAATACTGCTTGTAAACCACGTGTTCATTGCAACTATTTTCAAAGGAAATACAAAACTAGAACGAAGCAGCATGAACACGTATTCACCAGTAACATGCACAAGGAAAAAAAACAGCAGTAGCTAGCACCACTAGCAAGTATAACCGAAAAAAAACTTCAAGGTTTCAGAATCGACGCCACGCATTACACAACTTCTGTAAAGTGAATGTGCATTAGTGGCAGACAGCACGGCTTAAAGTTCGGGCGTTTCCTAATATCATGAAGTCATCTTAGGAGGCATTTAAAACGAGGTTTAATCTCCTGTCCAAAGCCTTCAATGTTCACAGGTGCCAGGTTGTACAGCGAATATGCAGATAGCTGAGGCGAGCCCACGGTGAACAGTATGTACCGAAGATTCGATAGGTTGAGCATGCAGCTGATTCCGTGCAGCACATGTGTGATTCAGTCGGCGCGTTTCTGACAGCGCCGTTACCAGTTTTTAACACGGAGTCCTTTCTTTAAAGCGTCTAAGACCAATAACTTCTTCATAGCTTTCCTCCGCATGGTTGGGCTTTGCGCTTAGCATCATTCGTTTTTAGGGGCGAAGCTCCTTAAGGCGGCACCCGTTCGTCCCTCGTAGTCGTAGTCGTAGTCGTAGTGCGTAACCAGTCTTACGCTTTGACCTCCAAGGTGGTGCCGGTGGGAGATTTTTCCTGTGCGTTGTTGAACAATAAAAAATTCGCAGCGTGCGCCTTAACTAAAAGCCGAATTCTTCTGTCTCTCATTCCCCATTAGCAGCCATTGGCATGTTCCAGTAGGAAACGTTAGTAGAAGTAGAAGTGTAAGTGTTAGCTAAAAGCCGACTTCTTCTGTCTCATTCCCATTAGCAGCCATTGTTTACCTCCAAGGTAGTCACCACGCCTGGTGAGATTTCTCCTGTACGTAATTAAACAATAAAAATTTTGTTCAAAACGCCGTTGATTGATGAAATAAACCAACGAAAGACGCCAGATGTTTTGTAAAAGCAAAACGAAAGAACGCCAGATGTTTCTAAAGCAAAACGAAAAGACGCCAGCTGCTTAACGAAAGACGCCAGATGTTTTCTAAAGCAATGGTTTTCTAAACAATGAAAATTCACAGCGTACATGTAAAATTAAAGTGAGCGGCAAGTCGTCATAACTCATCGAACCTTTAGTATAAACGCGCCCGATCTCACGTCGGTGATGATGTACTGGGCAGAATTCACGGAAGATTCACGGTTTACCGATGAACCTCCGCAGCTTCGCCCACTCATCAACATTCACTCCGTGGATATGCTGTGATTTTTTTCAAAGAGAGGTATCGCGTCTCATGAGTATCAACAACCTGATGTAAATTGTATCTTCCCGAATTTATACGAGGCGACCAACTGTATATGTGGTAGCGTTCACTAAAGGCGTAGCGACATAAATGGAGCACTAAAAACACGGTAATCATTCTAACACTGCCGTGAACAAATCGCGATTGCTTATCTTCTATGTCGAACAGCGTCAATCCACCGCCGCCGTCGCTTCTGCTCGTGAAGCAGCACCGGAAACTTGTAGAAGTGTGTCGATGGCAATTTTTGTACGTGTTTGAGCAGCCAACTACGCAGCAGTTGTTTCTGGGCATCGCTGAAGGCTGACAAAATCGTTAACTTGCGATGGAAGACGCAACTATCGCAGTAACTACAGCATTCACCTTGACGCTCACGGGAACACTGCTCGCCCGAGCCCGCCTACGCTTCCGAGCCGTGGCGACAGGCGGCGTCGTCGAGGCTTTCGGCAGCGCCTGTAGAGTTATTGCTTCAAGCTCATATATCTCTCACACTTTACATGCCGAGCTCATTTGAAAAAATTGCTTTCGAAATGCCAATTTTCTCAGTGCTTGATTGGATCGGCACATTAAATGTGTGCCCTAAATAAACTCAGAATAATATTTTCTTTTGTAGAATTTACATAAGCATTTGTTCAATCGTGAAGACAGTTGGCGTCACCGCACTGTGACCGTCCCGAACAACTTCTCTGGCCTGTGAGAGTTGTCATTAAACTGACTTTTACACAGAATAACACTTACTATATACGAGCATGTGTATGCGTGCCTGCTCTATATTGGTCGCCGCCCCTCCAATGAAGGGAGACTTTAAGCCCTGCATGTAACAGTGTTCCTTATGATGACGTTTCAAGTTTGACTGACGACGCGGGAGAAAGACGTGCAGTTGAAACGCGATTTAATGAAGTGATTACCACGCTCTGATTTATTTATTTATTTATTTATTTATTTATTTACAAGATACTGCATGCCCGTCTTGGGCCCTAGCAGGAGGGGCAAAAGTGTACTCGTAAAGGCAATACATAGACGCATTTACACACAGTGCATTGAAAGGAAAATCAAAAACAAAAGAAAGACATTGTCTAATTTGTACAGCAAAGCACGCAAGTAATAACACCTTGAACATCTCAAAAAGTATGAGGAAAAGAAAAAAAAAACGCAATATTCACACAATAAAGGAACATAATTAAAATAACCTAACATCAATCCTGAAGACTTCCAATTATTTTTATACTTTGCACTGATGATATTGGCAGCGAGTTCCAGTCGTTATTGTGCGCGGGAAAAATGAGAACTTGAATAGGTTAGTTTTGGTTCTGTATGGGGTTAGTGATTCTTCATGTCGATGCCTTGTAGTTCGTGACGCCAATGATGTCACGTATGGCTCAGGGGGAAGTAGCAATTGACGATTCTTCAAGTGAAACAGAAATTTTATTCTGTCAATTTTTCTTCGTAATTGCAATGATTTTATGCCATAAAGATTCATTAGTTGAGTCGGAGAGTCTGATTGGCGGTATTTAGAATAAATAAATCTAATTGATTTTCGTTGGATCATCTCCAATGCATCGATATTCTTTTTCGTATGAGGGTCCCAGACAATGGATGCGTATTCCAGCTTGGGCCTTATAATGGATGAATATGCGAGTAGTTTGACATCAGGTGGTGTGTGTTTTTAACTTATGTCGCAAAAAGCATAGCTTACGGAAGGCGGATGTGCAAATGTTCGAAATATGGGTGTTCCAACTGAGTGTACTAGTTATTGTGAGGCCGAGGTATTTGTAGAGAGGGACCTTCGTTAGCTGCTCTGAAGGGAGACTATATAGAAAAGGTAAAATGTTTTTCTTTCTACTCATATTGATGAAAACCGCTTTGTCAGCGTTAAGTTCCATTTCCCACTTTTGACACCACATATGTATGTTTTGCAGGTTAGTATTCAGCAAGGCTTGATCATCCGGACATTTAATTTCATTAAAAAGCAAGCAATCATCTGCGAAAAGTCTAATTTGAACTGGTTCATTAATGACCTGGACGATGTCGTTGGTGTATATAAGAAATAAAAGCGGGCCTAGTACGCTTCCTTGTGGGACTCCTGAGTTAACAGGTAAATGTCGTGAAAAATGATCGTCAATACTTACAAAATGTGTGCGGTTTGTAAGGTATGTGGAAACCCAAGCAACGATGAACTCCGGTAGCCCTATGGTTCTTAACTTTAAAATTAGTTTTGTATGACAAACAAGATCGAAAGCCTTTCTGAAATCTAAAAATATTACGTCTACCTGGCCTGATTTATCTAGAATAGAGGCAAACTTATGGATGACTGTGGTTAGTTGAGTTACTGTGGAAAGGCCTTTCCTAAAACCATGCTGAAATGGAGACAGTACACTGTTATCATTAAGAAATTTTGTAATATAAGTAGCGATAATATGTTCAAGGAGCTTACAGCAAGATGCGGTTAAAGATATCGGTCTATAATTTGTTAGAAATGCGGAGTCGCCCTTCTTTAGCACTGGCACAATTCTTGCCGTCCTCCAGTCCTCAGGAATGATAGCTGTCGTCAATGATTTGTTAAAAATGACTACTAGATATGGAGCGAGCATCTCAGCATATCGGCGAAGGAAAAGATTGGGTATATCGTCAGGGCCAGGCGATGCTATTGCCTTAAGGTTTAGTAACATTGATATAACACCGGATAATGATACAAGATTTGTTTCGGCACAAGTGACATGATTCTGGTGTAAGGGTTCAGTAGGGTTGGAAAAGACACCGTAAAAATAGGCATTGAACTTTTCAGCAATGTCTTGCTTATCAACGATGACAACGTCATCCTGTACAATGCGGTCGATCGACTTCTTACTTTTCGAAAGAAATTGCCAGAACTTTTGTGGTGAACCAGAAATAAAGCTAGGCAGCGTGTGATTAAAGTAATGCTGCTTTGCGCTACTGATAGCTTGGTTTAGGATTTTCTGATTATTCTGTACTGTGCTCTTGTTGGCGCATTATCGTTTAAGTCTTTTAATTTTTCTTTTTAGCTGCAATATACGTCTTGTAATCCAAGGGTTTTTACGGTGTGTTTTCTTAGTTTTGCTTGGAACAAAGTTTTCAAGGCAGTATCTGCACAAATGTTTGAACCGTTCCCAAAGGTCAGTAGCATCTGCGCCTTGAAAGCTACCGATGTGCAAATCAAGAAAGTCAAGGACACTTTCATCGTTTGCCCGCGAAAAGTCTTTGATCATTATTGAAACAAGAGGCTGGGTTTTGCACGCTCCAAGAGAACACGAAAAAAGCACCATTTCATGGTCAGAGAGACCAGGCTGCACAGACACAGCGTAATCTTTAATACAACGGCTCATAAAAATAAGGTCAAGCGTCGAAGCGCAGTTGCCTTGAATGCGGGCAGGCTGATCAACTACTTGTTGGACGTCAGCCGTGAGCATTATATCAGTCAGGTATGCGACATGTGAGCTCATTTCATGGTTAGAAAACGGCTGATTCCAGTCAACACCTGGTAGATTGAAGTCCCCAGCCAAAATATATTTTCTATTAGTAAATGAAGCCACGTGTTCGCATAGCTGACGCAAAAAAACAGGAGGCGAGTCGGTTGCACGATACACAGCAAAAAGCATAAAAGATCGCTCCCAATATGACACTTTTAATGTGACGCTTTCATGATTATCGATTTGGCGGGTTAAAAAGGCAGATGTAGTATTTTTCACCAGAAGAGCTACTCCCCCTCCACGTGACGGCCTATCACGACGGAATACATTATACGATGGTGGAAAAATGTCTGCGTCATCAATGGCATCGTGCAACCAAGTTTCTGTAATCACGACAATGTGGGGGGAGTGACTTAAAAGTACAGCTTCAAGTTCTGCGGTTTTATTTAGTATGCTACGCACATTTATGTTAATGATTCGTAGATCCTTATTACAGAGCGGGTGGCATCATTCTTTATTAGCTCTCCTTTGATGACTGTGCGTTTTGATTCTCGAGTTGCTAATTCCATCCCAGCTAAAGAGCTCACCGTCGACGCTCAGCTTGTCATGCAGAAGAATAACTTTCTTGCCCTGTTGCTTTTCACTTTTTGCGCTATTCCAGAGAAGTTTTCTTTTTTTTTAGTGTATCTGGTGAGTAATCATTCTCAATTGATAACTTCGTTCCCTTGAGCTTGTATGCATCTTTAGAATGTTCTGTTTTTCGTTGTAATCCTGGAAATATATTATCACAGGCCTAGATTTACCAGGTTTGCCGAGACGGTGAATTCTACCCACTGAACTACAAGGAGTGTCAAGCTTCTCGCAAAAGAGCTCAGTTATAATTTTTTGTTTCAGATCTTGTTCAGTTTCATTAGCATTTTCTGGTACGCCAAAGATAAGTTGGATCGCCGACTCCTGTCCTCTAAGTCTCTAACTTTTTCTCAAAGAAAATTCACATTTTGTTGAAGGTCATCGACACAAAGAGTTCTCCTTTCCAGTTCTGTGAAGCGTTGATTGAATTCTTCGAGCATGCTTTGCAAATCATTTTGTTGATTTCTGAGGGCGGAAATGTCAGCGGCTAGTTTGTTTTGTCCCTGTAGCAATCGCTTCAGGATCGTTTCAGTATTGGGGCCCGGGTTTTGTTCAACATCCCCACACAAAAGAAGTTTACACATCCAAAAAACATCACATGCAATAGCAAGACACTGTTTGGGGCACGGAAGGACCAGCAGATATCGGCAGTCACTACGAATGGTATAGCAAGTATCACCAACCTGCAGGAACAAGAAGATGCGCTTGTTAGGAAACATGCCCATGCTAGGTCCTTCGTGCCCACTGAAGACAAAAAGCTGCGGCGTATCCTTTATAGCAGAGTGGTGCGACGTGGATAGTCCTGAAGATGGCGCTGTGGGTATGACGTCACAGGATCCTTCGAAGAAGCGGTTCGCCGGCACTGTCATTCCAGTCCAGTCTTTGCACGTGTCGCTACCATCAGCGTCAAGAAGAACCGTCTGCGCAGGCTTGTCGATGTGAATCAAGAGAAAGGCCTGCAGGAACCAGAAGATGCGCTTCTTAGGAAACATGCCCATGCTAGGTCCTTCGTGCCCACTGAAGACAAAAAGCTGCGGCGTATCCTTTATAACAGAGTGGTGCGACGTGGATAGTCCTGAAGATGGCGCTGTGGGTATGACGTCACAGGATCCCTCGAAGATGCGGTTCGCCGGCACTGTCATTCCAGTCCAGTATTTGCACGTGTCGCTACCATCAGCGTCAAGAAGAACCGTCTGCGCAGGCTTGTCGATGTGAATCAAGAGAAAGGCCTGCAGGAACCAGAAGATGCGCTTCTTAGGAAACATGCCCATGCTAGGTCCTTCGTGCCCACTGAAGACAAAAAGCTGCGGCGTATCCTTTATAACAGAGTGGTGCGACGTGGATAGTCCTGAAGATGGCGCTGTGGGTATGACGTCACAGGATCCTTCGAAGAAGCGGTTCGCCGGCACTGTCATTCCAGTCCAGTCTTTGCACGTGTCGCTACCATCAGCGTCAAGAAGAACCGTCTGCGCAGGCTTGTCGATGTGAATCAAGAGAAAGGCCTGCAGGAACCAGAAGATGCGCTTCTTAGGAAACATGCCCATGCTAGGTCCTTCGTGCCCACTGAAGACAAAAAGCTGCGGCGTATCCTTTATAGCAGAGTGGTGCGACGTGGATAGTCCTGAAGATGGCGCTGTGGGTATGACGTCACACGATCCTTCGAAGAAGCGGTTCGCCGGCACTGTCATTCCAGTCCAGTCTTTGCACGTGTCGCTACCATCAGCGTCAAGAAGAACCGTCTGCGCAGGCTTGTCGATGTGAATCAAGAGAAAGGCCTGCAGGAACCAGAAGATGCGCTTCTTAGGAAACATGCCCATGCTAGGTCCTTCGTGCCCACTGAAGACAAAAAGCTGCGGCGTATCCTTTATAACAGAGTGGTGCGACGTGGATAGTCCTGAAGATGGCGCTGTGGGTATGACGTCACAGGATCCTTCGAAGAAGCGGTTCGCCGGCACTGTCATTCCAGTCCAGTCTTTGCACGTGTCGCTACCATCAGCGTCAAGAAGAACCGGCTGCGCAGGCTTGTCGATGTGAATCAAGAGAAAGGCCTGCAGGAACCAGAAGATGCGCTTCTTAGGAAACATGCCCATGCTAGGTCCTTCGTGCCCACTGAAGACAAAAAGCTGCGGCGTATCCTTTATAACAGAGTGGTGCGACGTGGATAGTCCTGAAGATGGCGCTGTGGGTATGACGTCACAGGATCCCTCGAAGATGCGGTTCGCCGGCACTGTCATTCCAGTCCAGTATTTGCACGTGTCGCTACCATCAGCGTCAAGAAGAACCGTCTGCGCAGGTTTGTCGATGTGAATCAAGAGAAAGGCCTGCAGGAACCAGAAGATGCGCTTGTTAGGAAACATGCCCATGCTAGGTCCTTCGTGCCCACTGAAGACAAAAAGCTGCGGCGTATCCTTTATAGCATAGTGGTGCGACGTGGATAGTCCTGAAGATGGCGCTGTGGGTATGACGTCACAGGATCCTTCGAAGAAGCGGTTCGCCGGCACTGTCATTCCAGTCCAGTCTTTGCACGTGTCGCTACCATCAGCGTCAAGAAGAACCGGCTGCGCAGGCTTGTCGATGTGAATCAAGAGAAAGGCCTGCAGGAACAAGAAGATGCGCTTGTTAGGAAACATGCCCATGCTAGGTCCTTCGTGCCCACCAATTATTTCCTTAATTCGGGAACTTGGTAAAATCAGGATTTTTCGCTCCATAGAAAGGCGAATTGGTAACGTAGCACCTAAAATGCTGTCAGTGCATCGTATTTGGCGAACCCGCGTGTTAAAAGACCACGAGAATGGCCCTAACGTCGAGCCTTCCGTGTCCGGGTGAGGCAGACCCCGTTCATGCCAAGCGATGAGAAGCTGCCGGCATACGATAGCAGTGACGGTGCACGAAAGCAAGGCCAGGAGACCAGGAGTGCCGTCTTTCGCATGAACCATGAAATTAGGAACGCAAGCTCCTCAATGTGAACATTTGCAGGTACTATGAAGCACCGCCGCCACTAGCGCACCACCTGGTATGCACGAGTGCCCGTTGAGTCCATTGTTTCCCAACTAGGGCTGGCGCGAAGCCTCGTCCCAATAAAGCTAGGGCCGTTACTGGGGCGGCCATACCTCCTAATTCGCCAGCGTTAGAGGCCACGCTCAGTAAAAAACCTGTCTATGTCATGTTTATAAAGAAATGACCCCATTTTTCCTGTTTTTAAGTAAACATCGTTAAATTGGGTTTGGAGTCTAGTTTGATTCGTTAATCTGGGTCGATGACACCTGCCGGCAAATGGAAATTTCTTCGTTAGATTCAGAACCTCTCTAATATCGGGTTTCGCTAATCTAGTTTTAACTCTATGTCAGAATATGTGCCCAGAACACATGCTTTCCTTTGGTCCAGACTTATTTTTCTTGACGTTTGTCATTTGCTTACTGCTCCTATAAGGAACCGCACCGCTGTACCAGCTCCGCGAGGTCTGCAGTCAGGTGATGAATTTGCTGTGTTGTTGGAAGGAGTATCAATTTTTCGCGAGTCAATGTTCAATGCACTATCAAGGTGTTCGCAGTCAGTCTGTGTTCTCCAACCCTTTATTTATCGCTATGAAGACCGAAAAATTACAGCGGCGGTCCTTCGCTACCTCACATGGCGTGAATGTAGCTGGAATAAATAGTGACTTCGGAATGGCCGGCACGTTCACGCCGTCGCCATTGCGACTCTTTCCGAGCGCCCTGCACGACATCCACAAGGCAGTCTGTTCTCATTGGCGTTTGTAGCGGAGCTCGTGTAGCCTGCATTCACCACAGTGTGGGCTTCTAGCTTTGCTAAGTAGGCGTCCCTGGAGGGAAGCGAGCGTCGTCTTCCCAACATCACTGTGCTGCTTTTTTGTAGCGTTAGCTAGACTAGCCTAGCCGAGCCAGTTTCGCGTGGCTCCTCAAGAGCCGTGCTGCGAATGCGCGAGGTTCAGTGATGTCACGCAGCTGGCGCATCGGAGCCGGCACCTCCCACGCACTCGGCCGCTGCCGGGGCGACTCGCTGCCGCCGGTCCACGCTTTCCAGAGGAGTGACGTCGTAGCCGTGGTAGACGTCTGGCGCCGGCGCGCGCGCAGCTATTCGCCCTCGCTGTGCAGTCGCCGTCTGACTCTGCGCTGGAGCCGCTTGATAGCGCCTCTGACTGGCGTTTGCCAGTGTGGTACAGCCATGGAGACGGAGAGCGCAAAAGCCGCTCAGCGGCGCAGAAGAGTGGAGAAGCTTAACTCATCGGATCCCGAAATAGTTGCCTGGCAAAATAAATGCACATGTGCCACATAATATGTATACCATGTGTGTATCATTGGAGCAGCAGTAAGCATGCTAATCAAGCTAATCCTAGGCAGTAAGGAAAAACAACAATCAGCTGAACCTTTGCTAACGCTACGTTATCTTGGCACAGCCGAGCTAAGCCGCTGCAACATTTTTTCTTTCAGCATTTTCATGGTTGCACTGCAAACTTTTTAATATGCACTACCACTACGACTAACAAAAATGCTATAATGGTTAATAATGTCAGCAATAATGCTTCATGTAGTGCCTACTGATATGGGAATTATCGCAGGAAGGGACGACAGGCGGAGCAGACAAAGGCTTCGATCCAGTTAGGAAGTCAGCAATGGCATAAAAGGGAACCAGCTCACACATGGCAGGGGGTCACTGAGAGAAGTATTCGTCGCGTAGTGGGCAATAGATTGGCATCAACCATTGGTTCAGCTACTGGTGCTTATTATGTGTATGTAATAAACTACACATATATATATAGATAGATAGATAGAGAGAGAGAGAGAGTTTCAAAAAGTCAGCACCCATACGCTATCGGGTAAGGGGGGGGGGGGTCAAGTCCAGCGTTCGTCACCCTCTAGAACGGCCTAACGAAAGCAGCATCAGGCGGTCATAGAAAGGCGCGTTCGCAATTTCGCTCTGCAAAAGGGGCAATGGTGCAACGCAAGGCGAAGAAAACAAGACGACGACAGGAAAGAGCGCCCCAGTCGCAATTTTCCTGATATCGACA
Organism: Rhipicephalus sanguineus; assembly: GCF_013339695.2. Classification (NCBI taxonomy): domain Eukaryota; kingdom Metazoa; phylum Arthropoda; class Arachnida; order Ixodida; family Ixodidae; genus Rhipicephalus; species Rhipicephalus sanguineus. Next base: position 4,639,602 of record NC_051178.1, on the reverse strand, counting down.
TTATACGCGTTGTCCAGCAGATCGTTTCTAGTCCGCCAACACGAAAATATTTGAATGAAGCGCCCATAGCAAGTGTACTGCTTCCCAATTGTTTCTGCATCGTCGCTAAAACGTATTCGTAAGCTTCAGTTCAATTCACATAGGTCAAGCATATGCGGATTGCTTCGTGGTCAAGGCACTCGCTATCGGAACGGGGGCACACGTGCTCAAATCCCAGCCCCAGTGCAAAAGTTTATTTCGTTTGTTAGTATTTCTTTGGCGTGCCCTCTGTGGGTGACGAGTGTTTTCGGGTGAGCGCGCCACGTGTTTTATTCCGCGGAGGTGGATTTTTTGGAATTTTTTAGAACACCACCAGCTCCGTAGGTCGGTCAGTAGAGGCTTTGCTTGAAAATATGCCGACGCACAACTTGAGGGCGCGACGAACTGCAGGTTGCTGACTGCTGCATGGAGTAAGTGAGACTAATTTTTGTGTTCTCCTTAAATTCTAAATTACGCGTGACTAGTTAACCAACTTTTGAAGCAACGAAACTAGGTGAAAATTTTCAATGTTTGTAAAATATCCTATTAGACAGTTTCTGACTTACTGTCCTTTAAAGGAGTACTGACACAAACTTTCAACATTTTCGGGTTGTTGCTCCAAATAAGGACCCTAGAAAGAGTGTTGTGGTGCTGGGGAATTCATCGTATATATTTTAAAACCACCAGCTTAAAAAAAACTTTCAGTTTCGATATCGAGGCTTCTCAATGACATTTCATTGCTGTGTGACATCACTGGGAGAGAGCAATTCGCGACGTACTAACGGCAGAGGTGCCATGTGCTCGTAGTGCCCATAAACGACGATGAGTGAATTGTCTCCAGCGAGAGTGATTTCTGCGATTTAGGCTGCATGCAGGACGCTGAATTCGCAAACTCAGTGGAACTGTGTTGACTGTGTTGATCGGGATAACGTCCATTGCGGTGTGGCTGGCTTGCAGATGCTGAACAACAAAAACTTTAAAATCAAATAAAATATTTTATACGTGTTGCCTGACAGCGGTGTGTGGCGAGCGTTAACACCGTACACCAAGGAAACGAGAAATTTCTCTTTTGCGATGTCTCAAACTCGTGTCAGTACTCGTTTAATCCCTAGTGCTTATTCTGCTTATCACTGGTGCCCGCAAAATACAATAGCATACCTAGTTACATGCCCGCTTGCGCACCGTGATCGCTGTGCCGGCTAACGATGGTAGTACAACCGTTATGCTTTCCTCGCGGCGGCTCATGACAGCGACAAGCAAACGCCGCGGTTAGCTGCCACATGTGCGTCCACCACCATCGTCACTGACCTGTCGCCTTTCAAGCAGCAGCAGCAGCACACTCGGCCAAGTCATATGGTCCTTCGCATGCGAAACTTTATGGAGTACCGCAATCACGGTGCGCAAGCGGTCATGTCACATGTTTTTTTTTTGCATTTTCAAAGCATGTCTATTAAGCAGTAAAATGTAGCGTTCCCACGAAGAAGTAACACACTAGAAAGACGCAATATCAATCACACCATCTTGTTTCCACCCCATGCGCAGACAGCCTTCTTTGACGACACCTGCTGGTGCATTCCCAGTTGCGGCACACTCTCTGTGACCCGCGGTTCCGGTGTACCACACATGCTTCAACATTCTGTGCTCAGATTCTGTCTTAACAATAATATCCAGAACTTGAAGGCGTAACTCCTATTCTTATTCTTAAGAATCTCGCTGCTGTACCTTTTATCAAAGTTTAGCTTGATCCAGCGTTTATAGACTTCTTGTTTTTCGGCACGTTTTTTGTCTTCAGTAAGTTCAAGATTTTGCAGGAGGCTGAGCTCGCAATCTGCAGTTAGTATGGGCGCTGTACCGGAAGTAGCGAAAAGAGGACTGCAGCCGATACCCGTGGTGAATATGATGTTTCTCGATGGCCTCAAAGCAGCACTCCCAGCCGCCTGCAAAGTCCGGATGCAGTTGCAGGAGCAGCTTTACTTACGTCCCTATGACCCGTTCTGTTCATTCGTTGGCTGAATGTTTAATAAATATTCCTTGGGCTTTAAACCGAGGCTGTCGACGCAAGACGTCATGTTGCCGCTAAAAACCCATGTCGTAGACGCCAAAACAGACCCACGAAGCCAAATTGCGCAACCTGCGAAACCCGACACGCAGGAGAAAGTGTGTGTAGTTACGTGACATATTTCCTGACTAACCGTAAAACCATAATCATGGCCGGGCAAGCGATATCCGAAGAGATCGAACTAGGGAACAAGAGACAAGGTCCGGTGCCTATTTCCCCCTTCCTATTCAACGTGGCGATGCTCCCTCGGAGCTGGAACGCGTCGGAGCGCTTTAGCACCGTCTGTACGCTGATGACATCACCCTATTGGTGACGGTCGCGAAAAAAAAATCGACGCCCACAATGAAGAAACTTTACAAGGAAGCAGTAAGTACAGTAGATATACAAGTGCAAAACAAAAGCCTAAAATTCTCTCCGGAAAATGGGAGTTAGTACGCTGCAAACCTACATGCAGAGGATGCAGCCGCATTGAAGAACGACCCAGCGTCACAATTGCAGCAGGGAGTTCCCCAATTCCTCAGGTACAGCACCTCCGACAAATCATCGTTCGTCATTCCACCATTTTCAAAGAGCTGCTATCCAACGACCTTTATTCGGAAAGCAATTCAATTCCGAAGCGCCGTGACGCATGCCGAGATGTTCAGCGTCAGGCCCCTCAGTCAGCACCACCACAGAAATGCCTCAATCTCTGATATGTCCGAGGCGCCAGTGAAACCATCACCCGTATGCTCGGAAGAGGATCCGAGTGGCTCGCGAAATATGCAATTGAAATATGGAAGCCCGCGCAATATGAAATTGTACCATGTGACTGCTGCCTTGCGCTACCGTAATACAGCGCTCTCAACTGTGCCTAAAGGGGTACCGACATCTTTTTTCGAAGGCGAGTTTACTGCGCCATACAAATCTCCTGTATGCAGAGATGGCTCTGAGAAAGTGTGAAGCCATGCTGATAAGATATTTTATAAATGATATTAGTCAATTTTCCCATGGCGCACCTACCGACATCGACACTAGCTTGACGTCAGGCTACAGTACCAATTATGGTGACTTTACGCAGCATTCTGGCTAGTTGTGATGACGTTAGTTACCAAAAATTTCACGATGGCGTCTTGTGCGTCACCAAAGCATTCAAAATGGCCACTTGTGCGTCACCAACGGAGCGGCGGTGCGGAGCGGCCGTGGAAACGTCACTATATATTGTGCGAGCACGTGACGAGAAACTCGTACCGTGTTCTGACGTCAGGGTACAGTAGGAACCGGAAATAGGTTTTGAAGACATACTCTACTTACTTTGTCACAGGGTGCACTCGCGCTTAGCACTACCTTTTCTAGGCTCTTGGGGGCTTGACCTTTCATTTGACGCAAAAAAAAGTCAGTACCAAAGGAAAACATTCCATCGCTTATCACGGACGACGGCGCTTCCTGGCCGAGTGTGGCCGTCGAATACGCTGACGCGCTGTTTACGCGACGGTCCGCGTAAATGGTTTGTCTCTTTTGAATCATGGTTGAGAGCCCTGTATCAAGTAGCTAAAGTGGTTCCTTGGGCGAGTTGGTACGACATACTTCGCATAAAAAACAGCGCTAAAACAGCGCTGTTCCATAGGTTTTCACTGTTTTTATCTTTTTATAGTTCTTTCTATATTTGTCAGATACTGCACAAGTATATATTGCGCAGTGCTAGCAAATAAATCTAGTTGTAAGTCAGCGCTGCCGTCTGTGTCCTTCTTTCTCTTGTCCGCCGTTTTTAGCGCTGTTTTTTATGCGAACCTGTATCAAGATAGCGCACTGCGGCAGCCACGTGGCATAATTTCATATTTCGCGGGCTTTCTTTAAACGCCAGAAGAAATCGCTATGCAGCATGTACGTGTTGTTTCGGAATGCCCTCTGCAACGTAATAAAATGCACTTGGCCCTAAAATGAATATTAAAAAAAATTATGTCACAGTGAAAGGTCAACGTTTGAGAACGTCTAAAACGTCGACATTATCAGTAGCCGTGATCTAGAAATTAAGGTAAATGTAGGACACCACATGCGCCACCAGTGGGACGAGCCCGATGACATGAAGAGTCCCGAGTACAAATTATCACTCTAGTATTCAATGAAGGAAGTTGTGAGGGCTCGCTTCTTTGTTTGACACAACCAGCAGATAATGAAGCCAAGAAGGGGAGCTTAATTGTACTGTTTCATGTGTATGATTGTACTAATTGTGATATAGGCGTGAAGAAAGTGAAGTGCATGAAAAGACGACATGCCGCTGGCAGCGGCAAGTTTACATGAACCACCTGACAACGGTCAGTGAAGCTTTCTGCAAATTCAAGTAGAAGAGTCAGTGAATGTGCCAAAAGAAAGCAACTATCATATTTCTAGGTCTAGCCAATGAGCAACAATGGAATAGCGATGTCTGTTACTCACCAGCGAAGCACGTTCAGCGGCATGGCCCGGTTGCAAGCCAAAGTAAGAGCGAAGCAATAGTGGACGGAATGCACCACTATTGTTCTACGACGCGCATCTTCTAATCATGTAAACGTTCTTTCAGCTGCACAGGATCAACCAATCGCTGAGAGATGCTTCATGAGGACCGGTATGACCGACAGAATAATCGTACTTTGTTAACGACAACTTCACTTGAATAATTGCACAGTAAAAGCTACTACAATACCAAAACAAATCGTGCAGACAACGATAACGCAACCAAAAGAGAAACATCAAAGCCAGGGTTCTTAACACATATATTCCCAGTGTCCTACATATAGGACGCTTCTTTGATGCACTGTAACATCGCGATTTCTTTAGCTCATGACTAGCGCCACCTACAGCGCATCAAGCAGACCTCATTCTCAACGTCTGCAAGCCTACACATAGCTTGCTTTTCATGCTGCCACGTGCCGACCGCTTTCTTCGGGCAAACGCGTGCTTTGTATAAAAGACGTCATGGAGAGAAAGAAATGCAATTTCGGTGTACTCGTGAAATGTTTCAAGGCTTACCACAACCGCGCATAGCACCCCTAATGCCCAGTGTTTTATATGTATAGGACAGCTTGAAAAACAGTGTTGCGTTTACCTGGCACTAACTAAAGAACTTGTGCTTTCTTTTGAGGGTAGAAGTACACTTTTTGTAAAGAAATATTTGTTTTGTCATTTTTTTCTCAGTTTGGGCATATATGGGTTTAAGTAAGATGATTGAACGCAAAGCATCCTCCTATGCCATGATCATGTATCCGTTGATTACACGCACACACTTTCACGGACGACCCTACACTTGCACAGTAATGACTTGTGATCGCTGTGTTTGAATAGATTCTAACACCGCAAGCGAGGGGCTCTGCCATCGCGACGTGACACAACCTGCTTGCAAACGTGAGATCAATGCGGGAACGGTGTCGCGTCGTGGGTCTCTGTAGCGCCCTCAGCTTCAACGAGTAGCGATCCAGCGTTACCTAGCGTGATCGAGATACGTGAACGACCGCGCCCGTGTTCGCGTACGGCAGCCTCATCTGCCTTCCGCTGCACCCGCGGCCGACCCATGGTGACGGCCGGGAACGTATTGCGTGACGCGCGTAATGCGGTGCACATATATGCTGCTCCTCTGCGTAGCATGAAGTGGCAGATTGTATCGGCAGAACTGCCAAGGTAAACTGCAGTGTTCTACTATGCGTATGTCATGCGCCATTGTTCAATTGTATGCGCAGATAGTTCTTATCCGTACAACTGCAATTATAAGCTGTAGTATTATGCGATACGTGTGTCGTGAGCCATTGATCTACCGTGTGCGCACTGCGCAAATAGTTCAAACGTGTAAGTTGGCTTTCCTGAAGCGCGTTCTCGGCGCTCGCAAACAAATCAGTGCGACATAGAAAGCTTCGCTTAAAAAAAAAAGGAAATGTGGACTCACGGTTACCCAAATGGCTAAATGATCTGTCGTGGTTTAACTACCCAAATGTAGCAGCTGTTCGGATAAATGTGTTTTAACGAAATAGCAGCGTGTTTGCGACGTTCATCACATTGCTGTCTGTACAGGGTTCTTACTACGGCCTCGGAGCTGAAGAATGCGAGGGCGGTGGTGGCAGCCACGGTGGTTCTTTGCAGTTCACGCGGCTGCTTGTCAGTCAACTCCTGCTGCGTCAAACCAAGAATGTGCAGGCTCAAGCCGCGTGCGCCGAGTCCTGCGTCGCGGACCTTCTGCTGAGTCACTGAGCGGAAAAGGAGCGAGGGCCTACGACATACACAACATCGCACCGGAGACCCCAGCAAACTCTGAGACGGAGGTTACGCCACACGTCGCTACGGGGACGGCAGAAGCTGAATTTAAAAAAAAAAGGCCACGAAAGTCGAGCCGACAGGAACTTGGTTTCCAGTTGCGCATCTTTAGCTTGTTTCATCACCGTATAACCCAGCCCGTGCCTCTCAGGTATGCAGACGGTCAGTCACGCTAGGTTCAACACTTGTATGTCTTCATTTCTCTGTGTTGACTGATGTCCTTTCATTCACGTAAAAGTGTCCGGTGTTGGTACAGGAGGTACTTTCTATGTTTTTAGCACTACTTGATGTATTCATCGAGAGATATTCTTGGGTGTCGATTGTATACGCATGCCTTGCTGATGAGCCGCAGTTGTAACGTTCGATTTCGGGCCAACGAACGCTCGAAGGTGATACCATTCTGAGAGGGAACAAAGATAAAAGAACTTCCACGTACTGACACATTGCTTTGAAATTGTCTAGTTGTGCGAACAAATCTGATTCGTTCCTTAGCTTCCTCGATGTGTCTGAGTGTACAGTAATGAAAACCTTATTCGGCGCAGTATTTTTCGTTTGACACAGTGCGAGGAGCAATGGAAGATTATAAGCTCTTGCACACTGTCATCACTGCGCGCTTTTATCTTTGTCCTTCATAGGAGTTTCTGAGCATATGCTAATTTTCAATGAAAAACCTTGGGAAGGTCATGAGTTATAAAATTGTCCTTGATGTACTACCTGCCAGTTTTCGCGATAACATTCCGTGGTGCCTGTTCCAAAGACGTAAGCGTTAAGGGGTGTTGCACATTCCCGCCGTAGCAGAGCATCCACGTCGGCCACGGCTCACTAGAGCGTGCTATTTACTGAGTAAGGAAGGAACAATAGACACATCAGGCCTTTGCGAACACTCGGAATTTAGAACCCCGCATGTAATTCCCATTTTGTTGTAATGCTGATCACAAAGGGCTTCTTTGCTTAATGTATTCATACAATTCTTGCTGTCTCGAAAGCCGAGCTTTGCTCGCTCCTTATTGTATTCTAAGATCCTGAAGTATCCAGGATATGTTTTCTATAGTTGGTGAAAATACATAATCGTAATATTGTGCCGAGGCAGCAGATGCAATTTGTAAAAGGCAAATATGTAAAAAGATATGACCAGGTTTGCCTGCAAAAAAGAAAAAAAGAAACTATCAAGCACCTAGAAGTGAATTTTTGCCGAAAGCTTGGCTGTTTATTTAAAGAATGTAGGATACGAGTTGAAACAGGTTTTTATTTGAGAATTATGAACAACGGGATGATGTAACTTCTCCGCAGGGCGCTCAAAAGCGGGTCTTCGGGAAACCTTGCGTCCACAAAATGAGAGATATGAACGAAATAGATGGAATCAAATTTTCCTGAATACACCACGCGCCCATTAGGGGATGTGGATGCCTACAATAAGAAAATAAATGCGCGACGTAGTCTTATTGTGGTATGCGCACATGTCGTTCGTCGTGTCTGCACATTGCGCTTACATATGTTTACCAATACAGCAGTGTTGGCACAGTGGTATGGTACATTTTTAAGACCGAGTGTGTGACCGCTGCATGGTTTGATCCCATTAAAATGACCTCATTTCAGCGTGACCTTTCCCGTTTGTTGTCCGTAAGATATTGGAATGCCGGTCTGTGCATATACATATGTAGCATTGACGTGCCATTCTTGTCCGAATAAAACGCTGCGAATGTGTTCAAGAAATGTGATAATAATAAAGAATAACTATATACTGTTGAATGGCTCTCATTAATTTGGAAAACGATCACAATTTTTCTGGCATTGTTTTTTGTATCTTTCGTGGCGGCTCTCTCACGCTCGAGAAACGAGGAACACACATTTGTCGCTTCACACCAAAACGAGCGAATGCGCATTTATTTGCAGCTTTACGAGCATCAAGCCCGGCAGTCAAATTAAACGAACCCTATCATGTCATTATAGTGGCATAGTGAGCCCACTAGCCGAATTATTCAACCGCTCCAAAAGAAATGTTTTTCTTGCCAATGCGGTGGTCTGTACAAGGTACAAGCGCTATAACATCCTACTGCGCCCCACCTATGTGACACACTGTGGAATTGATAGAAAGTATGTCGCCGTCTTTAGGTGTTTGTGGGTGGGAGGAGCCTACACAGGCCGTGGAGGTGACACACGTCTAGTCAGCCTCTCTGCTACGGATAGAAAAAGGCGGAGAGGCCATGCCCCTGTATTGCAAGTAATCTGCAAAGTTTCCAAAGAGGGCTGTTAACTTCGTGTCACTGTCTCCACTAGCATCCCTCGATTTGCGTTTCCCCAATGTCGTACCTCACATTATCTGCATACGGGGCATACGAGATGCGCATCCAATATTCTCGTATGCACGAGCCACGTATGACTCGCGTGTACGACATTTTTTGATAGGATGGTAAAGCATTGGCTCGTTCAATGCAAATCATTCGTTGTTTATTATTTACCCCAGCACACGCCGGCCAGGCGGGTCGTTGTGCCAACACCGCGCCGTTAGACCATCAGAGGTCATAAGGGCATCCATTGTACTCAGTGTGGATGACACGGCCCTTGTTTTGTCAGCATGGGGATCAAACAACCAGGAACCCGATGCTGTGCGCCAGCACAGAACGCGAATCCGATTAGCTTCGTACGTTGCGTTTCCTAAACCCGTAATTCACCGTGACACCTATTGTATGAACGCGCTAACCACCGCTTATCAGATGCCCCAGCTGGTGTTCTTAAAGTATCGAAATGAATTAAAGCGTTTCTCATTAACACTAGAGGGGAGGATCGTATCATCTTTTTCATTCCATTTTATTCATTTCTACTTTCCAGGCCAATGGCATTACTGAGGAGAGTGAGTAAAAAAAGCCAGTAGTTCGGCTCCTCACTATTAGGTAGTGCTGTTGATAAAAAGCTGATGGTCTTCAATGGTGGTGATACTTCCGTGAAGCTGGTTTCAATCCTCTGGTGTTCGCGGAATGAAACTATAGTAATAATACTCAGCACGAGAAGAAATAATTCCAACTTTGTGGGAGTGGTCAATGCGAACAGAATGATAGGACAGGTTGCAGGTTATTTCGTTACGCAGATGGCTGTTATGGAAGTACATTTCGCGAAAAAAACAGTCGAGAAAGAGAGCGGCGAGAAACAAGTGACGGTAGACTGGCGGTTTGTATCATGGACGAGATACTAGCAGTACTGCTGTAGTTGTGTCGAATGGATCGAGTATAGTTGAAGTGAATCAATTAGCTTGGCAGAACTCGGGTACCCTGCAGCAGATGTTTACTCAAGTTTAGAGCGGACTAAGTCTTTGTGAAAGCGCGGTTTTAGTGATGCGGGGACAGAAGAAAATTACGTCGTAGCTAACCGAGCATTCCGTTAGCGCTCTTTATTATATTGTTACTATGAAAAGCCCAAGTTCAATTTGATGAGATATGTACTCCAAGGTACGGGTAAAATGCTATTGACTTAAGGATGGTGTACTGCAAGGTGCGCATGTGTCGTCGTACCTCCCTCGGTACTCGTCTTTTCTGTGCGGTTAGGATGTCGAACGGTGTTATTAAGTTCGTATGCTGGCGGACGAGACGCAGTGCGGATACACGTAAGACTTTGCATTTATGACTGTTCAGTGTCATCAGCCAGTCGGTACACCGGTCAGAAATAACGTTAAGATCAGTTTCTGATGTGGTAACGTCCTGCTCCTTCGTGACTTCACTGACAACAACACTGTCATCAGCAAAGAAATAAATGTGACAAGTAACGCATTGGGGTTGGTTATTGTTGTGCAGTCGCCCAAATCCTTAACTAGTGCAAGCGGCAACTGATTTTTGTCGACCCACGTTTTTACGGCGCTACCGGAAGCTCACCCTTCGCAGCGTCTGTAGCTGCAGTGGTTTATCCTAAAAGCACGTAGTTATTTTATAAGCAGTATTTTTCGATCTGAAAGGCTCCCAAGACGCATGAACACTTGCTCCAGCAACGCTGAGAATTGATAGCGCTGCCGCTAGGCTTTGTGAAAGCTGTAGTTGTCCTGCTTTCGTAGGAGTTACTGCAACGATGCTTGACCACCCTTATTTCGAGCTTTCCAACCATCTTGAAAATAGCAAGCTGTTACAATAAGATGATGTGGCTTTATACACCTTCCCGGTATTTGTACAGTGTTGTGTACGCCTGCGCCGAAGGTTGCCTGCGCCTGTGTCATGAATGGCTTGTTCCTGCGTCGTTACTCTCTCGATACACGAGCCAAGCCAAGTAATCGAAAACGTAACTGCGCATATACACGGCCGCGCCGAGTAGTAGCGCGCGTCATTTGCGAGTCGAAATGTAGATAGCAATACTGTGTCGCTCCAAAAGCTTAGCGACCTGGAAATGCGAATCCTGGCTCGCATGCGGAAGCAGAATTTAAGCGCTTACGAGTATGCGCCTCACCGCGACGCGTCGATGGACGACAGCAGTAAAAGCGAAGATCCCGATTTTGGAAGACCCCCATCACCGCACGCCGGCCGTCTAGGCAACGTCAACTGGTAATTATAATTAGCAAGAAAGCAAAGCTCCACTATTATACGGCTGCGAGAACTAAGCTACGACCTCCTAATGTACGCAGGTGCAGGTGCAAGCACTGCGGGCTTATGCCGACGCTGGCCGAGGGCGTCTGCAGCCGTGCATGTTAACAGGGAGGATATCGAGATCGCAGACGGTGATACATAAGCCCAATCGACCGGAATTATGCGCAAGTGCCTACAATTTTTTTTTTGTGTTGCAGGCGGTACAGGTATACAGCATATCGCCAGTTTACCAGGCGGACGTGGGGTTACATTGGGTAAGGAAACCGGCGCGTCCTGCCATATTGCGTGGTGCGTGGCGCATGTGGGAACAATTTCCATCAGCAACGTACCGAGGGTTCCGCCTTGCACCTCTCCTGTGAGTGCCACTATCGTCGTCGCCCAGGAGAAAAAAAAATTATGCTAAGGACAATTTGATCACGTACGTGCAACATGACGCATTGAAATGAAAGGGCGACAAAAGGTTTTCAGCTGCTTTCTCTTTATTTTTAAAGCAAAATAGTGCAACAGAAATGCTATTACAATGATGCACTTTAAAAGCTTTTCTATTGCTGCCAAACTTTTTCGTAAAGTAACAGTATACTCATTTGGCTAAAAATCCGGCGTCATTTCTTCTGTATAGCAGTACAGTAAATAGCATCCAGCTTGCAGCCTATATTTTAAATAATTTACGTTCACTTGACATCACTTTATTTAGCACATGGCAAAAACATACACTAGGCATTTTTTTCATAAGCATCACACAATTCTACTGCATGTACCAATTCTGCCTCTTTAGCTTAGTTATGCACATTACCAATTCTGCAGTTTCACAAATTAGCACTGATTAACCTGCATGAAGAGTCTCATGACAAGTTCACACCGGCAAATTAAAAATTGAAGCTCACCAATATGCAAGACATGTTCAGCTAGAGCCCACGCCTGTTTCCTTTGTAAGCAGCGCTTTAGCAGTGTCTGCGCAAACACCCTCATAATGAAGTGTGCAGAAATAAAGTTATCATTTGTTGTACAAGCAACGTAATTACCAAGATTGTATTTATTAGTGCACTATAGTACGTAACATATCAGGTATGTTGAACTATTCTCAAGTGCTCATACTGTCCTGAATTTCCCATTGCAGAGGTAAATACTGCAACAGCCTTCCCCGCCACATCGCTGCTGTTGCGACCTCATCTCCCTTCATGGAAGAAATAAGATTTATGCAAAAAATATTGCGGTCAATTCTTCTATAACTTTTATATACCTGTATTCCTGTATATTTTGTATATTTTGTGTGTAATACCCAAAACAGGTGCTCGGGGCAAAAAGAATTATATGAAATGACAATGCCCAAATGTTTACTTTCTATATTACTTCATTGACTGCCAATCTCATATTATCCAGAGCACAGCTCGCTAAATTAGAGGATCCAGCCGGGAAACGGAACTGCAGAAAGTTGGCTAGTGATGAATCTGGCACGAACATTACTCATTGTGAATGGCGTTTACCCCCCAAAAAGTCACAGTTTCGCCGCAACGCCGAAGCAATTAATGCGATAGCAACAAATTGGAATGTAACACGAAGAACGGAAAGCAGCTCGAAATTGCCAGCGCGTCGCTAGAGCCCAAAGGACGCACGAAAAGAACGCACACAAGACTAGCGCGAACTATCATGCGTCACAGCTCGATACTTGAAGCGCACTGCTGAAACATAAAGCAGGACGCACGAAACGAACGAACAGGTACTCACAGGACCAGCGCGAACTAAATGTCACAGTTGTTACTTATTTCTGTTTGAACAGCGCGCTCCTTTCGCAAACGCGGCCGCTGCAGCGAGCGAAGTGACTTTCGTACGCTCTGTGATTTCAGCGCGGACATCGTGGGGAAAGCACAAGACATACAACCCCCCCGCTCCCCCCCCCCCCCCCCCGCCCGCCTTTCTTCTTTCCTCGAGATGAGCGCACGAAGGCGACCACGCCCTGTAGCGCGAAGTAGAGGTGTGCACGGGCTCCGGGTAGCCGAAAGCCCGAGCCCGACCCGGCCCGCGGGCCGGGCTCGGGCGGTCCGACGTATTTTCACTTCAGGCCCGGGCCGGGCTCGGGTCCGGCGCAAAGCCCGACTCAAGCCCGAAATATAGAGAAGGAGCGGGAATTGTTTTCCAGCACGCATACAGCGCCTTTTCCGGGACCGCCCTTTATCGCTTTTCCTTTCCATTCGATACTTTAAACAAAGGGGGAGCAGGTAAAGCACTGCCTCTGTTGCACTCCTAGAAACAGAGAAGTAGCACCAGCTGAGCTAGTGACGGCACCACGCCACTGTTCCGCGTTAGATTTAAGGCCAAATCTCAAATGAGTGAAAATGCACGCGACAGCGACGAGCGACCCGATGTAGATCGCCTTCGTGCAAGCTGATGCTTGCATGGGCATACCCCATACACAGGACGGCTTTGGCGAGCAAACTCCATTGTTGCTGGCATGAGGCCGTCTACTTGTATAGCAAAAGTGCCGCGAACAGTCTCTATTAGTGACTGTTCGTCGTTTGTCGTTTGATCATATTTGATACGCTCAGTAAAATGCCAAATTACCGGAAAACGATGTTTTGTTTTCGCAGCGAACTTTCGAAAAGCCTGGCCGGGCTGGGCTGGGCCCGGCATTGTGTTTTCGTACGTCGGGCCGGGCCGGTCGGGCTCGCAGCCCTTTGCCGTCGGGCTCGGGCGGGCCTTCGACAAAGTCTGCGGGCCCGGGCCGGGCTGGGGCTCGGAAATACGGCCCGTGCACAGCTCTAGGGCGAAGAGCATCGGTGTTCGCAGGAGCGGGGCGACGACCTTTAAAGCGCGCGCACTTCGCGCCAACTCGCTGATGAGTAAGGAAGCAGGCTGAAGTAAATGGTGCATATAAATAGCTCGCCGTTAGCATGCTGAAAAACTGTACTTTTCGTGGCCTAGCCGTCTAACACCGCTTTCGGAACGAGAGGCAGGCCGTTCGATTCCGCGCGTCGGAAAGTATTTATGAAATATTTTCCTTTGTCGCTTCTAAATATATATATTATGAGGTCTTGGTAGGGCAGACGTTTATTTGGCCCGAAGACCCGGCAGCGAACAGGCACGATCAACCCACACTGATGATGATGATACACGACGAAGATGAGGATGCATAACCAAATGCATCACGATGGTGATAATGTACACATGAAGAAGATGTGCATAATAAATGCCCACACTAATTCCCCCCCCTCCCCCCGTGAAAGCGGCCAGCCTGGCCGCTGCAGGTTAAGGAGAGGAGGAACGTCGTATGAAGGGCTTGATGCGGGAGACGTGGACAATCTCGGTAGTACGGTAACGGCGGTCTGCTGGGGTTACAAGTGGCGTCACGCGATAATTAACAGGTGAAGTCTGTTCCAGAACTGTGTACGGCCCGATAAACCGTGGCTGAAACTTCTCACACAAACCAGGTGTGCGAAGAGGCGTCAAGAGCAGGACCTCGTCACCAGGTCGGAAAGAGACAGCACGATGCGCTGCATCATAAGCAATCTTCCTGTCTTGCTGTCTGGCTTCGGTATTCAGGCGAGCACGCTGGCGGCACTGGGCGAGTCGTCAAACGTATTCCTCGGCAGAGGATGGCGACGGATTTACGTTGGAGGTAGAGAAAGAAACGTCCAGAAGGGAAGTAGGGGAACGTCCGTAAACCAGGTAAAACGGTGAATAGCCGGTTGTCCGCTGAATGGCTGTGTTATAGGCCAAAGTGACGAATGGTAAAGTCGCGTCCCAGTTTTTGTGGTCTGGTTGAATATAGGCGGAGATCATATCGGCAAGTGTGCGATGAAATCGCTCGGTCAGACCGTTAGTCTGAGGATGGTAGCTGGAAGCGGTCTTGTGAGTGGTGCCGGAGGATCGGAGGAGTTCGTTCAATAGTTGAGAGAGGAAAGCCTTTCCACGGTCACTCATCAGAACACGCGGAGCGCCATGGCGGAGTATAATGGCTTGGAGAACGAAATCGGCAACTTCAGAAGCAGAACCAGTAGCCACAGAAGATGTCTCAGCGTAGCGGGTCAAATGGTCCACAGCTGTCACGATCCATCGTTTGCCGGCGGCAGTTACTGGAAGGGGGCCGAAAGGATCGACACCTACAACTTCGAATGGTGTCGCGGGACACGGAAGAGGCTGCAGTTTACCGGCAGGACCAGATGTTGGGAGTTTTCGACTTTGACAGATAGTGCAGGACCCGACGTACCTGGCTACGCTAGTAGTAATGCCAGGCCAATAAAAACGACTTCTAAGGCGGTCGTAGGTTTTATGAAAACCGAGATGACCTGCAGACGGATCATCGTGGAAGGCTGTGAGGACGTGAGAGCGGAGAGAGCGAGGTAGAACGGCCGCCCAGCGCTGACCGTCAGGATGGTAAATTCGGCGGTACAGCACGGAGTTGTCGAGCTTAAATTGCGAGAGTTGGCGACGTAGCCGCGCGTTAAGTGGACAGGAAGTTCCAGAGAGATGGCCCATGATCCGTCGACAGTACGGGTTAGCTAGCTGGCGAGAGGCAAATTCTTGGTCATTGTCCGGAGGCAGGTGGTCTATAGAGGCCAGAGATGGGACCAATGTAAAATTGGGCTCACAGTGTTTGGTATGCGAGGCGGTTGCGGAAGCGCCGAGCGGGGCCGTAGGTAGCGGGCAGCGAGAAAGAGCGTCGGCGTCTTGATGTTTTTTGCCACACTTGTAGATGATATCGAACTCATACTCCTGAAGACGCAGAATCCAGCGACCGAGGCGTCCCGATAAGTTCTTGAGTGTGGAAAGCCAACATAACGCGTGGTGGTCAGTAACAATAGTAAAATGACGGCCGTGCAGATAGGGACGAAACTTCTGCACCGACCAGATGACGGCCAGACATTCCTGCTCGGTGATCGTGTAGTTCCTCTCGGCTGCAGAGAGTACGCGGCTGGCGTATGCAACGACTCGCTCTCGCGAAGAGTTGTCGCGCTGCAGAAGAACAGCGCCTAAACCGCGGCCGCTAGCGTCTGTGTGCAGGAGAGTCGGAGCAGCCTCGTCAAAATGGGAAAGAACAGGATCGGTCGTGAGGGCATCCTTCAACATGTCAAAAGCCGATTCACATTCCTGAGACCACTCAAAGGGCGTACCGGAGACAAGTAGCTTGTGTAGTGGTGCAGCTATGGAAGCAAAGTTTCGTATAAATCGACGAAAGTAAGACGCGAGGCCAAGGAAACTTCGCAAGTCTTTAGGTTTCTCAGGGCGAGGAAAGCGAAGCACCGCAGCGGTTTTGTCGGGGTCAGGGCGTATTCCGTCCTTGCTCACGACATGACCGAGGACTTTAATGGACTTGCTGGCGAAATGGCATTTCTTGGTGTTAATTTGAAGACCAGCGTCCCCAAGGCACGTCAGAACTTCATCCAAGCGTTGCAGGTGTTGAGAAAACGTTGATGAAAAGACAACAATGTCATCTAGGTAGCACAGGCAAGTCTTCCATTTCAGGCCACGCAGCACGGTGTCAATCATACGCTCAAAAGTCGCGGGTGCGTTGCATAGCCCGAAAGGCATCACGTTGAACTCATATAGGCCGTCTGGAGTGGCAAACGCTGTTTTAGGGGCGAAGCTCCTTAAGGCGGCACCCGTTCGTCCCTCGTAGTCGTCGTGGTCGTAGTAGTGAGTAACAAGTCTTACGCTTTGACCTCCAAGGTGGTGCCGGTGGGAGATTTCTCCTGTGCGTTGTTGAACAATACAAAATTCGCAGCGTGCGCGTTAACTAAAAGCCGAATTCTTCTGTCTCTCATTCCCCATTAGCAGCCATGGGCATGTTCCAGTAGGAAACGTTAGTAGAAGTAGAAGTGTAAGTGTTAGCTAAAAGCCGACTTCTTCTGTCTCTCATTGCCATTAGCAGCCATTGTTTACCTCCAAGGTAGTGCCTGGTGAGATTTCCCCTGTGCGTGATTAAACAATAAAAATTTTGTTCAAAACGCCGTTGATTGATGAAATAAACCAACGAAAGACGCCAGATGTTTTGTAAAAGCAGAACGAAAGAACGCCAGATGTTTTTCTTAAAGTGTAGTAGTAGTAGTTGCATGTAGCCACCTCGCCCGATCGTCAACGGGCGAGGTGGACCGGCAACGGCGCGAGGACCCTGCCGTACGAGAGTTAAATCACACTAAAAGACATACTTTGCGGGCGATACACTCTAGTGAGCTTTCAACTTTTCGTCTTAATGTACATGATAAAGAAATTATTTCTACGAAAAACGCAAGGCACACCTTGAGCAATATGTTTGGTTTTGGGACGCTAAATGGAACCATGAGGCGATGCGAAGCCGGAGCACTTGCACGATCGCGTTCCGTTGGCTTTCGTTGGGCATGCTACCGACCTCGCGTCGTGGAACGCGCGTCCTGTCTTCCCTCTAGCCTTGCCTTTAATTCGCACAGGGCGAGCGGGGAATGCGGTCGCTCTTGGCGCTCTTTCGCTCGGGAGCGGACTTCTTCCTTGCATTTCACCGATCACAAGTGATAATGAAGGGACCACGTAAACCAACAGTACAATAAAAGTTTGATGTTTAATATATACACGATGTTTCACACTCTTTATATTATGTACTGGGCGCATTTCACGGAAGAGTTTCACGGTTTACAGATGATTCCCTCCGTAGCTTCGCCCCACTCATCATCATTCACCCCGTGGATATGCTGTGATTTTTTCTTTGTCATCTTCGTGCATGGGGATTTGCCAGTAGCCGGAACGCAAGTCGAGGCTCGAAAAGTATTCCGCGCCTTATAGGGAATCAAGGGCGTCGTCAATCCGTGGCATAGGGTATACGTCCTTCCTAGTGATCTTATTGAGCGCCCGGTAATCGACGCAAAAGCGTACGGAACCATCCTTTTTCCGCACCAGAACAACGGGAGACCACCAAGGGCTGGCTGAGGGGCGGATTATGTCCCGTTGCAGCATGTCGGCTACGTTTTCTTCGATGATTTTTCGCTCGGCTAGAGACACGCGGTACGGGCGGCGGTGCACAATCGATGTTCCGTCGGTCTGAATGCGATGTGCTGCAGCGGTAGTTTGGCCCAAGGTGGACGAATAGGCATCGAAAGAGGTTGCGTGCTTGTTCAACAAAGCAACCAGCTGCTGCTTCTGCGAATCTGTCAAGTCAGTGCTGATGACTGCTGTAAGGGCGGAGGAAGAAGTACGATCAGCAGTAGAGTGGCCTTTGGAGCAGACAGGCGTAAGCGGCAGGACGCATACAGGCTCCGGATCGGCAACGCAGGCTACCGTGGTGCCCCGCGGAAGTAAAATCTTTTCCGATGTTGCGTTCGTGGCGGCGACGAGAGCTGAACCATTGTGGAAGCGAACGACACCCGATGCAAGAGCTATGCCTTTACTAAGGCAGCGGGGTGACGGGGTGACCAATACGTCACCAGAGTCGACGTCGTTGGACACAACCGTTACGATTCGCTGTTCACGTGGTGGCAGCTCGGTATCTGTAGCAGCGACGAGGCGAAGTGGCTTGTAGATGTCATCGCCGAGCGAGTAGTCTGTGCCGGTAAGGTGGACGACACGTTGGCCACAACAAATAGCCGCGGAAGCAGACGACAGAAAATCCCATCCGAAAATGAGTTGGTGAGAGCACGGGTACAGCACAGCGAACTCTATGTGGTGAAGAATGTCATCGATTAGTACGCGGGCAGTACACAGAGCGGAAGGGCGAATTGTGTTCCCCTGGGCTGCAACCAGTGTAGGTCCATCGTAAGGCGTCATCACTTTCCTGAGACGGGCACACAAATCAGCACGAAGAACAGAAAACGTAGCACCAGTGTCCACCAAGGCATCGACGTGCACTCCTTCAACTATTACAGAAATCATATTGCAAGGGCGTGCTGGAGGAATTTGACTCCTGTGTGTGAATGCAGTTTTTCCTCCAAAAACTGTATCGCTTAGTTTTCCGGACGGTGGTCAGAGGTGAGGGAGGCAGGCCGAAGCGGAGACGAGGAACGACGGAAGGGCGAAGGTGAACGGCGTCTGGTTGGCCGATAACTATTGCGCACTTCACTCGATGCGGGCGGAGATGGTGATCGACGCGGAGGTGACGAATAACGGCGGCCTTGGGAAAAGGCTCCTCCGGGGAAGTCACGCTCGCACATGGCGTATCCTCGACGCTCATCTTTCTGGCGCTTGCGGCAAAAGCGTGAGATGTGGCCGCGATAGCCGCAGTAGTAGCACGTAGGGCGAGATGATCGCCAAGGCGGGTAGTAGGCAGGGTTTGGGGCACCGGGTGATAGCGCAGTCAGATGGGCAGAGGAGGGCTCAGCCGGCGGTGACGGGAAGCTCGCAGGGGGCGCGGCAGCAACCAACGCGTATGCTGATGGCTGGAACGTCGAGTTGGCGTTCCCTAGAGGTGTGGCAGCAACTTGCGCGAATGTTGGCAGGAGGCGAGACGCAGCGGGTTGAATGTGCGCCGAGTGAGTCAAGGACGCTAGCTCCTCCCTGATGACATCACGCAAGGCCGTGCCGGAAGGCTGACTGGGACACAGTGTAGGCACTGAGAATCCCATGGATCGCAATTCGTCACGTATCAGTGCCCTTATCATGCCTCGTAGGTCTGCGTCCGTTGTAGAACGTGTTTCGTCACTGTCCGGTGGGAGGCGAACAGACTCGAGTTCGTCGAGGCGCTGACACGTTGTGACAACTTCAGCAACGGTAGCCGGATTCTTGATGGCAAGAGCATTGAATGCGACAGTTGTAATGCCCTTGAGAATGTGGCGTACCCTGTCCAACTCTGACATTGAAGGATTGACACGTCGGCAGAGCGCAAGAACAACCTCGATGTAGGACGTGTACGACTCGCCGAGTTGTTGTTTCCGAGCCTCGAGGGTTTTCTTGGCGAGAGCCGACCGAACGGCCGGTGTGCCAAAGACTTGGCGCAGCTGTTCTTTGAAGGTAGCCCAGTCGGGGATGTCAATCAGGTGGTTGAAGAACCACGTCTTCGCCACACCGGTAAGGTAGAAGGAGACGTGAGTTAGGTTGTACGTGTCGTCCCACCGGTTAGCAGAACTGACACGCTCGAAATCGTCCAGCCAGTCCTCCACATCTTCTCCGCGCAGACCAGCGAAGAGATGAGGTTCGCGCTGGGGACTGTTTACGACGTGTGAAGGCGTGGCTTGCGGTGCCAGAGTGGGGACGGCAGCAGCAGCGACCTGCTCGTGCTGTGACATATTGCTGCACAGCTGGCGCAAACGGCGACCTGAGCGAAGCTCCAGGAGGTAGAGCGGACGAGTAGAGGACGGGGGATCCAGAAGCAACCTCCACCACGTATGAGGTCTTGGTAGGGCAGACGTTTATTTGGCCCGAAGACCCGGCAGCGAACAGGCACGATCAACCCACACTGATGATGATGATACACGACGAAGATGAGGATGCATAACCAAATGCATTCTAAAAAAGACAGGGCGTGCAAACACGGACACAAGAAAGAAGTCAGGACACCACAAACGCCGACTAATAACTGAAGAGACGCACTACGGCGGAAAAGAAGGCAGGAAAACTTATCTGCGCATGCCCATGCAATAGGCCGACCTTTCAATTCGGCACGAGTGTGGGTCTACGTGGAAGATAACTGTTTTAACGCATTTTATTTCATCTTTATGCAATTTATTCGACGGTTGGCTCACGCATGCGCTACCACTATTCTCGATATGCCATGCTTCAATCATCAGGCGCGTTTCATCATTTCTACTGCGCATTCATCGAATTTTGGCGTGCACTTACAATCTCGACAATGTAAAGATAAATTAGGTGAGCCTCCGGTTAGCGATCTGTTATGTTCCAATAATCGCTGGTTAATCTCTGGCGTCAAGTTAGATTTTACCATGAATGCCTCAAGGTCCGTTGCTCGACTCCGCGTGACGACCCTATTGCAAAACCCAGCGCCACTGGGTACCAGCGTCCAGTGCCATGCCTGATTATGGGCCCAGCGTCGCGCTGGATACTGGGCCGCTGGAGCGGCGTTTTACTGGGAGGCGCTGGGTACTCAAGCGCAAAACGGCTCTACAGCGTTAAAACGGCGGTCCCTACGTTCTCTGCATAAATATATTAGTACAGAAAATTATATAGAAAACATCAGTGCAGTAAAAAAAAAGAAAAAAAAACGTATGGAAAAAAAGCTCCACCACGAGGATTCGAACTTGCCACCTCTGAAGCTCCATGCGAGTACTCTACCGCTGCGCCACGCTGAATTTTTTTTTTCTTTATTACTTACTTTTGCACCTCATACAATAATATTACAGTGCATAAACTGCCCATTCGTGAATATTTCCGCCAAATGATCACGAAGTTTATTGAAGAGTGTAAAACTAAAGACCCAATTCCAGAGTGGCTCGAACATCTTGAGCCACTTATCCGTCTAAAGGAATTCTAGTCACTATGTAACCATTCCGGTAATTACCTCTGTATGTACTGTTTATGCGCTGCGCCACGCTGAAACACGTCAACGTCGCTGTAAAAGGGCTAGTCAATAAGGTAAGACAGCGTTTCGTTTCATATTTCGGTGTCTGCGTATTCAAGGAAGACGCGATCTTCCTTTCCAAATCACGCTTGCTTCTTTATAGGACACAAACAAACGGTGGCCGGCAACGAATGAAATGCCCAAAATGGGAAGAGCGCTAGGTTTATTTAATTAAGAATTCCCGTCTTAAGTCCGAAAAATATCAAATGGATCGAGGAGCATGGTACAGTTTGACGGCTGTTACTGCCGATTTTTAACAGCCGTTTCTCGCCCTTGCTAATGATGAACATGTACAGAAGCTTTATGATGACTCGTTCGATAAACACGCGCCTACATGAATTCATACTGAGTAATTTTCTCGCGCGAGCGACGATATTACTGTGGGGCGGGCGTGTCTGTATTCTGAATTGCAGTTCTATCGATTTCTACAACTATAAAACCGCTCCGCAAAAACAAATACAATTAGTTGAAAAAAGATGCCGGTGTGTTAGTTCACTAACGCGTTCCGGTTGACAGGCTCTGACGTATGAGTCAGAGAAGTACCGGCGAGTGCGGCCGGCTGCTTTCGGTGAGCCTGCGTTTGTTGCTGAAAGCGCGTCGCATCGATGGTCATCGCTCCTTGTGCGGACACCGTACACAAGAAAAAAAAACATGGTTGATCCCTCCGTCATAGGAATCGGAATAACACGAAAGTAAAGCGTGCCCTTACAGAAGTAACTGAATGCTTACTGTACAATGTTATAAGAGAGTTTGCATAATGTATATTGATGTCTGACAGCTAATGACACCTTTTAACGTGTATGCACCCACTTTGATGATTGGTGGTACATCTCCATCCCGAAGGCTAACATCCATGTTAAATGATTAAACAAACCCTTGTGGTAGCTGTAGTAGTTAACGGTGAAAGCGTAATCAGAGAACGAGGTGTGATAACCAGAAGAGCGTCGCATATTGGACGCAGAACTTGGTCGCCATCCCACGGCATGTTAAAACGTGATTGAACACCACGGCCGGACTAGAAGGAAACGCAAAGTGCGTCGTGCTGCGTCGGTAGCCCGGCCGCGATTTTCCTCGAGGCGAGCGCGTGAGAGTGGAACGCGGTGTTACAGCCAGGTGAGGCAGGCGCGCGTCGCAGAGCTATTTTTGGTTTGTATTAGCGTGATGCTATGAGCGAGGCTGACGCTTTTACTACGCTTGGGCAAAGGTCGCCACCACGTGGCGTGTTAAGGCATTGACAAAATTCAACTTCTATTGAAAACACGCCGAACGGCACGGACGCGTAACGCGTTGCAGGTGCTAGTCGCGGAGGCCGCAGCAATGACGAATTTCTTTACCTTACCACTCCCAGAGGTCGACACCCCCTAGCCGACCGGGAGAGTGGTAGATATAAAAGGCGCGTTTGGAAAGCTTCCAGAGTCTGTGACCGTGGCGCTGTGGATAGCGTGCCCGGCATCTGTTGTTGCGGACCGAGTGGTCGTGGGTTCGATGCCCGTTGACGCTACTTTTTTTCTTTGTCATCTGATCGTGCATATTTTTTCGACGTCATTTCCGTGACGGAAATACGTCACTGAAGTCTTGGTGGAACCCGGCATAAAACACTTTCGTGTTAAAATAGTTAATTTAGGCTAACGGATGTCCAGACTATACTTTACAGTAATTCTTACACGTTGGAATTGCGTGTGCCTAAACCAAGAAGCGCCGGTGGCATGTAGACGGACTCGGCCGGTACGCTAGGCCTAATACTCGCTGGGAGCCGCACTGGGTAGGAACGATCTCGGCGCAGATGAGTTGCGATGGTTGAAGTTTCTGCATTTTAGCCTCGAAACCTTTTTAACTGTTACCTAACGTATAACTGAAGTAAGTGGAAGTGCAGGAATTGCCCGAGATGCGTTTCCGGTGTGGCGATATCGAACGACGGCTGTTTTTCTCGCCTCCGTTGGGAGAGGTCGCGAAGCCAGCTCTCATTTACTTCTTGCCAACTGCACGGCGATGTAACGATTTGCTCTGTATCTGCAGACCAACGCCTCCAGATTTATAAACATTACAATATGAAGTCATTACCGCCACACATCACGCATGAGTTGAGTTGAATAAACTTTATTTGCCCAACGGTTGATATTGTGCCCGGGGCTAGGCTGCCAGGGATCCGCCATTCGAGGAACATCTTTCGAGGTCCTCAGCGACGGCCCTGGCCCGCTGGACGGCCCACTCCTGGTCTTCGGGGGCCTCGCTGAGAAGGGCGGTTCGCCATCGCTCAGCAAGGCGCCCCGCTTCAGAGGGTCCTTCAGGTGTCCTCATCCTTCCTCGTAGTGTATCTTCATTTCTTCCGCATTCCCAAAGTACATGGGCCATATCGGCCCGTCCGTGCTCGCACCACGGGCAGCCAGGCGATGGGTGCAGCGCGGGCCACAGGAGGTGCAGGTGGTAGGGGTTGGTGAAAGTACCCGTCTGCAGCCGCCTCAGGTCAACCGCCTGCGACCTGTCCAGACGCACGTGGGGTTCCGGATATATCTTGCGGTCTTTCCTATAGTGCCCAAGCACCTCGTGGTACGTGGCCGGGAACTCTTCGGCATAGCAGTCGGCGTACATCTGGTCCCTTGCTCCTTGCGGCACGACTTCGGTTGCCGCAACAACGGAGGTGGTGGTGGTGTCAATAGCGGCGGCGCCGGAGCCGGTGGCCTCCACCGCCGTTCCTCCATCGCAGTCCCTCACAACAATGGCGGTGCCTGCTCCCTGGGTAACCGCGTCGCGGCGGGTAAGTTGCCTCGCGACGAGGTGGGCGCGCTCATTGTGGTTGGGCAGGGTGCCGGTGGGTCTTTGGCCGTTGGCATTGCTGCTGTTGCTTTTACGGCTGCTGGTGTAGATAGCTGCAATGTCCCCCATGTGCGCGGGGAACCACTTGAGGGCTTTGTCCGTAATCTTGCCTGACCTGAAGTCCCCAGCCCTGGCGTTTAGCATGCGAGCCACCTCCTCGGACACCCAGCCTTTGGTGTAGTTGCGAATCGCTGATTTTGAGTCGCTGATAATCAACGTGTCTTCCGCACCTCCATGGAGTACCGCGAGGGCTATGGCCATCTCTTCCGCAGCTTCGGCCGACCGCAGCCTCGCAGATGCCGTGACCCGGACCTTTTCCTTCGTATCCACGACCGCCATGGAGAAAGCAGGTACCGCCGCTGTTGGCTGGCCTTGTCGTTGATGTTGCCGCTGGCGCTGTTGCCGTTGTTGTCGTAGCAGTAGTAACGGTGATGGTAGTGGCGCCCCCAGTTCGTCTCGCACGTTCTGTTGGAGCGGCGGTGGTTGTGGTTGCTCCCCGTTGCCGTCGCCGGAGTGCCGTGGATACCTGGCCGCATCGACGAAGAGGACGCCCTCTCGTCTTCCGTGTTGCTTCAGGATCGCTACCGCTCTGCGTTTTCGGCGTTGCAAGTCGTGCACGGGGTGCATGTTCCTGGGGATGTTTTCTGTCAGTATGGCGTCCCTGACTTCTGGTAGCAATGCTTCCTTCAGTCCCCGCGCCTCGTGATATCGAATCCCGAGCTGGTCCAGAATGCGTCTTCCCGTTCTGGTGCCCGACAGCCTCTCGAGCTGTGCGATTCTCTGCGCCTCGGCGATCTCGTCGAGCGTGTTGTGCACGCCCAGCTCGAGGAGCCTATGGGTTTCCGTGTACTGGGGCACACCCAGGGCTGTCTTGAAGGCCTTGCGAATCGCCACGTTCAGCTTGTCGGTTTCGCTCCTGTTCCAGTCGGCGTACGCGGCGACGTACGCTATGTGGCTCAGCGCGTACGCTTGTATCAGCTTTGTCACGTTGTGTTCCTTCAGCCCTTTCCTCTTTTTCGCTACCCGTCGCACAAGGTGCGTGGCGGCGGCCACTTTCTTCTGCAGTCGCGCAACCAGCTCGCGGTTGGCACCGTTCTCTTCCAGCCACAGGCCGAGCACTCGTATTTTGGACACCATCGGTATTCGGGTCCCCTCCTGCGTCGTGACGTGGATGCCCAAACGACGGGCGTCCACTACAGCCTGCGGGTGAGGTCCTTTCTTGCGCGGTCTATGCAGCAGGATTTCCGATTTATCTGGAGAGCAGACGAGACCCGTGTCTTCGAGGTGCCGCTCCACCTCCCGGACGGCCCGCTGTAGTCTGTCTTGCATTTCGCCGACGCTCGTATTCTCCGTCGTCCACACGGTCACGTCGTCTGCATAGATCGTGTGATTGATACCCTCTATCGCGTCAAGACACTCCGGTAGCCCGATCATGACAAGGTTGAAAAGCATGGGGGAAAGCACAGAGCCCTGCGGCGTACCCGCACCCCCCATGCCAACCGTTCGCGGCAGAGCCCCGTCGATCTTGACCGTCGCCTTGCGCCCGTTCAGGAAGCTGCTCACGTAACGGTGGAACCTCGCACCGAGATCAAGTCGGCTTATCTTGTCTAATATAGCCGTGTGTTTCACGGTGTCGAAGGCGCTCTTCAGGTCTAATCCGAGCAGGGCGCGCACATGCGTGCTTGGTGCATTAATGACCTGTTCTTTCATCTGCAGCATAGCATCCTGCGTGGAAAGCCCCCTCCGGAAACCGATTATGTGGGTGCCGAAGGCGTCCCGCTTTTCGAGGACCGTCGTCACCCTGTTGAGACAGGCGTGCTCCATGACCTTCCCGACGCAGGACGTCAGGGAGATTGGCCGCATGTTTCGAACCTCTAGCGATTTACCTGGCTTGGGTATCAGAATCACGTCCGCAGTCTTCCATTCGTGCGGAATGCGACCTTCTTTCCAGCATGCGTTGATGTACTGGCATAGCTTCTCGATGGCGTCATCGTTCAGGTTCCTCAGAATTTGGTTGGTGATCTTGTCAGGACCGGGCGCCGACTTGGTCTTCAGTAGCTGGAGGACCGCTCTGATTTCCTGCACGGAAAAGTCCGCGTCTAGTTCCTCGTTGGGAGCCCCGCGGTATTCGAAATGACTCTGGCCTGCCGGGCGAGCGAGGTGCGTCTGCACGATCTCCTCCGCGAAGGCCTCCGGGTCGTCTTTGTACTTGTGTCGCAGCTTCGCCATCTGCACACGGGTCGCCGTTCTGGTGCTGGTCGGGTCCAGCAGGTGCCTGAGGATCTTCCAGGTCCGTCCTGCGCTCATGTTCCCGTCCATCGTATCGCACAGCTCCTGCCATTCCTGTTCGCACAGCCGAGCGCAGTGTGCCTCAATCTCTCGGTTAATCTCGGCGATCTTCTTGCGTAGCTTTCGGTTGAGCTTCTGCTTACTCGATCTCCGTTGCATGGATTTCTTGGCCGCTACGAGATGTGCCAGCCGGCTGTCCACTCTGGTTGGTTCGGGAACTCCATCGTCGACGCCTCCGCGGGACCTGTCTCCGCCTTCTCTGGAAGGTCGTTGTCGCCAGTCTGTCAATTCGATTTCTTCTGTAGCTCTCTCTACGTCCGCAAGTAGTCTTCTGCACCATTCTCCGATATCCTCGATCGGACCATCCTGCTTCTCTCGTTCTCTGGTCTCTCGGAACTTGTCCCAGTCCACGACTCTGGCCTTTCGGCAGACGTCCACCTCGCTTTCGTCCTCTCCCACAGTCACGCACAGTACCCTGTGGTCGCTCCCCAGGTCCTCGAAGGAGTTCGACCAGGCGATCGTGCCCGCGTCCGACCAGATGGAGAGGTCGGGGGACGTGTCGCGACACGCGCCCTGTCCGATCCTTGTGTGCGACGCCGGTTCATTGAGTAAAATCAGGCCGAGCTCGTCCATCAATCCGGCTAGCCTCTTCCCTTTCGGCGAGTCGGCTCCATATCCCCATTGCGTGTGCGGCGCGTTGAAGTCTCCGCAGATTAGGAGGGGACTGGAGGCGGCCTTGGCCATCGCTTCGCGAAAGAGGGCGCCGAAGTTGTGCGTGAGGCCTCTTTTTGAGGGGGTGCTGTATACGTTAAGCACGAATAGGCCGGTCTTCATTGCTCCTCTGCAGGGCACGACTTCGATAAGGACGTGGTCTATGTCGGACTCTTCGCTGATATCAAGTGCATGTTCGATGAAGGCCGTCCCTCTCTTAACCAGGGTACACACCCTAATGTCCTTCCCCGTGCATTGGCAAGGGGGACCGCACGTGACATAGCCCGGTAGCTGAGCCCGGTCGAAAGGTTCTTGCAAAGCAATCACATCGGGAAGTTTGTTTTTCGAGAGCGTTTTCATGTATTGCATCATCGTTGCTTTTTTGTTTTTGAAGCCCCTACAGTTCCACTGCCAGACTATGCGTCTGCCGTCGGACTTGCGGGACGCAGCCATGGTGGTTATTCAAAGGTGTTAGGGGGGGAGGCGACTATCCGTGCGTCCCTCCTCTCATTGTGGGTGGCGTTGGCGTTGTGGCCTCTGTTAAGAATGGTCGGAACGTTGACTACTTGTAACGGTAACCCGGCGCCTGCGGGCTCGTGGCGTTCTTGTTGCTGTTGCTGCAGCTGCACGGTCCCGCGTTCCAGATCTTCAATTCGCTTATTCACGGCCGCGAGTTGGGTGTTGACCGCGGCATACTGCGCGTTCCGTTCCGCGTCGGATTCGTTCAGCCTCGTCAGGAGCGTCTCAAACATTCGCTCCGTCTTGTTCGTCAGTTTGTTCACTATCTCTTCCATCGCGTCGATCTTTCGGCCTCCGGGTCTGGGTCGCTTAGGTTCTTGTGCGTGATTATCCGCGTCTTTCGAAGGCTGGGCATCGCTCGGGCTCTTGCGCTTGGAGCCCACCGCCGCCGGCGCTTCATCTTCGCCGCCGCAGCACATGTCCTTCTCTCCTTCTTCTCCTCCTGTGGCAGTCGCATCGCCTCGCTCGGCAGCCCTGCGGGGAGCAGAAGTGCAGGAGGATGGAATTCCTCCGGAGGGTCCTCCCATGCGTTTAAGCAGTTCGTTCAGCGTCTGTTGTAGCTCCTCGATTTTCCTCATTGATTTTTCGTTCTGCTTTCTGGCCCTGGTCAGCTCTTCTCTAAGTTCCTTATTCTCTTTCTCCATGTTCTCCATCCTCGCCGCCAGGTCGGGGTCGGGCGCTGCCCTCGGGCTGCCAGGGAGAGGGGCGCTCTGGACAGAGTCACCGTCTCTTTTCGCGACTATGTCAGACCAGGTGAGCCTACGCGGCCCTCTCTGTTTCCCGCCAGGTGTGGACCGCACTCCGTCTTGTGAGGGGTAGTTTCGGTTCTGGCTGTGGCTTCTGCTCCGACTCCGGCTTCGACTTCTGCTCTTACTTCGACTACGACTTCGGCTTTGGCTTCTTACCGGCGAGGGGGATCCGGATCTGGGTGGACCGCCAATGCCCCGTCGGGAGTGGGATCTCGATCTCGAGCGACTTCGGCGTTTTCCTCCCGCCGCACTATCACTGCACCCTGATGGTGATGGGGTACGCTCTTGTAAGCTTCTGTACCTTGCCCGCCACCTTCTCTGCTTCACTATGTGCGGCACCTTGTATTTGGCTTTGCACGTTCGGTCGGCCGTAGGGTGGGCTTCACCACAGATTTGGCACTTGGGTGTACACTCGTGTTCGCTGCTGGGGTTCTTTGATCCGCAGATCGGGCATAGTTTGATCTCTGGTCTTGGGCACACGTCAGGTCGGTGACCGAGCCTGCCGCATTCTTTGCAAAAGTCTATCTGCTTTCGGTACAGGGATACTCTTATCATGACGCTATTGAAGTAAACCCACGTGGGTACTCTGTTTCCCTCGTATAGCAGTATCACGGTGGTCGTACTGCCGAGCCTCTTAGCGTACGTTAGAGAGGGGTTTCTAGTGTTCACCAGCGCGTGCACGAGCTGGTCTTGAGTATAAGTCAGGGGTATGTTGCGAATAATCCCCTTGACCATTTGCTCAGGCGCCGAAACATATGCGTTGGTTTCGTACCTCTTGCCGTTGATCGTCAAAACCTTGATCTTGGCGATTTTCGTCGCTGTTTTTTCCTCCGGTGTGCTTACCACCAAGATGTTTTGCGTGGGGTTGGGACAGATGGTGATCATCTCATCGTCGCTAACTCCCGCTTCGTGTCGTATCGCCTCATCGAGACTCACACCGCATGTGCTCCTTATGTTAAGCCCGTCTCTTGGCCTAACAATTATCTTGAGGTCGTCGCTGGGCAGTCTGGGCATCTTGCTTGCTCGTAGAACCTTGCTCACGATGCTTCGACCACCTTGGCGCATCGGGCTTTGCGAGCGGGCGTCTTCCTGTCCCTCCACCTTGTTATGGTTCGCGCGTCCTCTTCTTCTGCGCGTAACTTCAATCCACCCGTCTGCAACGCTGTCAGCGTCTTCGTCTTCTCTCGCGGAAACGCTTCTGGCTTCTTCGTATCGGTTGTCCGGGGGTTCCCCGGTCCCTGCCTCGTCTACCTCCATCTCGGTGGTGGTTCTTGCGGTCCCCGAGTCCGACGCGGGATGCGCCAGGCCTAACCGCTGTTAGGCCTAGCCACTCACTCGTAACTCTTGCGGTTTTCGTGCCTTAAAAAACTCGTAAAGCTCACGCTCACCCAAAAAATTGGTATCCTTGGGTTCGCGATGACTTGCTCTGTCCGATGACGTGCCGCTTCAAATGTAGGTTTCGAGAGACCTGCAGAAACATTCATGAATCGATGGAGCCGATGTGAAATGCGTCCGCTCCAACCGGCGACCGCAGCGCCCTCTCCATCACGCATGCATAACTGCTATATATATATGAGCGGCATGCACAAAATGTGTATTCATCGCGGCTACGTACGTGCTCCGCAAAAATAACGACGTTATTGGCACTGCATGAATAAAAAAAAGCGTGGTAGAAAGCAAAATGATCAACGTTGGCTGCTTTGGGTTATTAACATATTTTTCTCCCCATTCGACAGGGAAACATTAAAAGTGACCGTGATTTCACATATATATATATATATATATATATATATATATATATATATATATATATATATATATATATATATATATATATATATATATATCATATCACGTATACCATGAACATAGTGCGCATCTCCTGGTCTTTTTCTGCAAAGCTAGAATTTGTGACACATGTTTGGGACCCGTTAGGATAACATCTATCTGTACCATCGAATCAGGCATTCGATATTCAACGATATCAAAGCATTCCGCCGCGCACGATACTGAAAGCAGCGCGCGGCACTGGCAGAACAGTGCAGGCTCCAGTACGTGCCAGCGCACGCCAGTGAGAATTCCAGCGTCTCCAGCGCTTCCCAGTGAGCGCCAGCGTCACAGCGGCAAAGCCAGTGGCTCTACCAGTGCGGCCCAGCGCTTTCACAGTGCTTTCACCGGAGTCCCAGTGAATTCGAGTGTGTACCAGCGTTCCCAGTTCGGTCCAGCGCCAAGAAACGTACTGGTATCACGCTGGGGGTACTGGAACGGCGGTGGTTTTTGCAATAGGGTTCCTTTGCGTCCCGTGGATTTTACATTGCAGCGATTTCAAGGATATCGTGGATTTAAGTTTGACATGCATGCCATGAATAAACTTAATGCAAATAAGAATCTAACAAGGTTAGCACCACTGGTACTGATGCTAGATCTAAAAAGCAAGCGTTTACCTAACAGAAAATATCTTGACATACCGTATTTTTCACTTCTTGCTACATTTATTCAAAGAATTTATGAAATCATAATTCGATTATTAGCACAAGTGCTTTCTTCGCTGTCATTTTGCATCCTACATTACCTAAGTCTCTGCACTGTTTTTCCGGTCTGGTCACTGCAGTGTGTCTTTTGTAACGCACTCCCAAAATAAGATCTCTGCTTTATTCTTCTGTCTACTTTATTTCCACTACTGTTTACACAGTTACAGGTTGCCAAGGCGATGTTGAAAACAAGTATATAATTGTGTGGGCGTACCTTGAGTAAACAGTACAAGACATTCTGCTTACCGCTTAGGAAAATAGCGAAATTGAGTTTGCATTATGATATTGTAAATAATTAGGAGCCATCTTAAAGATGTTAGGAAGGGGATTCGAGAAACGTTGTTTTACAGAATGCTTTGTTTTGCTCATGAACGTCCCAACGAGCCGTTTCAGGTAATTGTTCATAGGTAATGAATTTTCTATTGTCGCAACAGGTAAGTTCACAATACTTCATGCTCATAGCTATTCAGTGCGCCGTCTGTACTGTGTTTCTGTACTCATTCAATGTGAATGTTTGATACACAACCACCTCTCCATGTTACTTATATTTGTTTTCCTGTTTTAGGCTTTCCTAAATATTTTTCGTGTTACTAATGGTTACGTAATGGGAGCTATAAGTGGCAATAGCGCGATTAGTGGCGGCGTCCTGCGACGTTTTGTGGAACTATGCAATACGTCTGAGACGTTTCTGTGTTGCACATGTTCTCTCGTTGAAGAAAGATTGTTAAAAAGATTGCACGTTAGTGAGTATATGAACAAAAAATCCTTTACGCCGACATATAAGTAGAATATGAAAATTCATTGCAGTTTAACGTCATCTATGTATACACCAGGGGTCTCAAACTGAGCTTATAGCCAGCGGGTCGCAGTCGCGAAATTTAGTTGCAAGGGCCGGGACAGTGAACATGGTGGGAGAGAGTTTGAACAAAATGACGTTTGAAAGGAAGCCTTTCCCATATATCATATATAGGTCATTTCTGAAGGGGACTTGGAGTCAGAATTCGAGAAATATCGATACCGATGTACAGAATGACTGATATCTGGACGCGGATTCTGAAATATAGAGTTTTTGTTCCACGGTCATGTTTCTGCATATGGTGACCACATGTTCCTCACGAAAGGAATGCTTTAGACCAGTCATGTTTGTGCAGCTCACGAACATATTTATTTAGAAAATAAAAAGAAATGAGACGAATACGGCCATGTGTGCGGGCCGGGTGGCTAGCGAAAGGTCTCAAACCCCTATACACGGGGACAACTTTCTGTGGCAATAAAGGGAAAGGGCGGAGCTAACTGCTCTGTGTTACTGCGCCAAAGTAGTCCCTGGTGAACTTGTTTCGGTTTCAGTTTGGGCGTGACAGATTTTCTGCAGTTCATTGCTTGGCATGCGCTTCTTGGTTGATTCGTTGAACCACGATTACCGAACGTCCAGGCATATTCGTTCCCTACGCTTAATTTGTCTGTGCCAAGCTGTGTCGTCCAGAAATGACGTGAATATTTTCAGCGATGCAGTTTTTAGGGTATGCACTGATATGTAAACTCATCTAGAGCTGAAAAGTGACGCGTGTAGCGTGCTTACACAGCGCGGGCACGGTACACCGGAGAGCAGCTCGCACATCCAGCGGCGCGAAGTGAAATTCAGTTTGGATCGCGTTAAGTTACGCCGGCATCAAAGGGCATCGGTGGCCCACTGCCCACACGCTCCGCGGCTCAGCAAACGTATAGCGGCGACCTCGCGCCGCTGCACAACCCACGAATCCTGTGCTCAATCTAATCGCTGCCCGTTTCCGTCTCCTTCATTAAAACCGTACGGGCATGCGGTCATTTCTCACGATACTGCATGGCGCCGGTTATGTACGCCTCAGGATAGCAATCGTATGTTGCACTTGTTAGATTACTTACTTAGAACAGGAAGGCGTGTAAACTCCTGCACGTCTGTAAAATGCCATGCTTTCTGAACATCTACACAATTAGCGCTGGTTCTAAAGTTCAAAAATCAATGGTCACCTACCATTTCGCCAGCAATAATTGGTTCCTGACATCGCAAAGCACATCTCATTAGCTACCTTTGTCCAATGCCAACATTCTCAGCCGTACTCAGCCTGGTGATTACACCATTCCTCTTCCCTCCACATTACAAATTGGATTTTCGTGGCTGTGACCGGTATTCACACGCACTATTCCTGAACCAGCAAGGAAACCCCTTGAACACAGAGGGCGACCACGGCCTGTTGCAGACAGTTTTAAATCTGGACACGGCGAGTATTTGTCAGGAGGAATAAACTGTGCTACGCGAAAAATTGCAGCATCTAAAACAAGGTGTTTTGGTATATATTTCCTACATAATCAGCTGGCTAAAACCTCAAGTCGCTCAAGTAGTAATGCACACACACACGCACACCAGTCACAGGAATAAACCTTTAATGCTGCGTCCCCTTCTTTCAAGCCAACCTAATCTATCAAAGCCAGACAGCCGTGTATTTTCAACGAAACATTTGTGACTCCGTGAGCACTTACATGAAGTACCTGACTGCAATGTACAGTAAACACTTCATGAAGACGCGCACATTACTGTGCGTATTCCCTTAAGACCTCGTCATTTGGCCCTGTAAAAACACACTTGAAAAAGTATTTGTGCTCAATGTGCCCATTTACTTAAGCAATTAACATGTGCAATCAAAGAGACAAAAGAAAACATGAGCAAGTGCGTACTAATTATTATCCACGTACGTAGTGTAACTGATGGTGGTATTTTTGCCAGATGAGTGAAACAGTTACAAACGATGAGATTTCTGGAAGTCACTTCCATCTCGCAGCACTTGAGCTATAGTTCATCCAGTATTGTCAGTTCATCCACCCATAAGAACTATTTGGAAAGGCTGTTTACAGTATCTTGGGTTGTAATGAAAATTTTGCTACCATTTCTTTCGGGTGAAACAAGATATGTGATGCATCACTCAGCACTCCTTGCTCTCCTCAGCTGCTGTTTTATGTGTGAAGTACAAGTGCCACCCACAACTGATAATGGAAAGACTATTCACAGGCTGACAACAAACACACTAAATGACTGCTTGGTGCTGCATGCAACCAGAATCACGTAAGCGGATAGTGCACATCTTCACTTGTTAGTCGGCGTTTGTGGTGTCTTGACTTCCTTCCTGTGTCCTTGTTTGCACGCCCTGTTTTTTAGAATGACAGAGCATACTTCCAAGCTGTTTGGCATCAAAAGGAATACATAGCATCTCACAAACAGTCAGCATGACATCAGCCAGTGCACGCCCGGTTCACCAGAGTTCCTCTATACCACTCAATTTGCTGACACTACTGCCACTGCAGCTGCCGGAGTCAAATTCCAGAGCAATTATGATGCTGTCGAGCGTGCTTTCGATTGCACCATCCTGCTTCCAGGCCTCCTCTTCAAGGCGCACCACATGAGCGCAGTCGTGCGCCCAGTGTTCTGGAGTCACAAGGGCGATGGCTTCGTCCAGAAGTTCTTCGACTCCAGCAAGAGTGAACGACCGGTTGCTGGCTGCAGCATACCCCTTGACCTGGCTCCATAGTTTCAATAGGCTTGAATTCACAATGGTAAGGAGGAAGCCGAACAGTGTCATGACCAGCAACCTTGGCCAGGGCATCAATCTGGTATGCAGAAAAACGGTGCTTGTTTCGGTTATCCAGCTGAATGAGCTCGGGATTCAACTGGTCATTAGAGCACGGGATGTTTTTTTGAGTCAACCAAGACTGAATTTCGGCCTTGCGCGACGATGTCGAGGGCAACTTTTCGAGCTGAACACTATGGTATGGAGCACTGTCCATGACAATTACACTCCGCGGCTCAATGTTCGGTAAAAGTTGTTCTTTGAACCATCTCTCAAAGCGTGGGCCATCCATTTCACTGTGGTAGTCACTGGTAACACTCTTTTTCGCCCGGAAAACGAGAGATGCCCCATCCAGGAAGCCGTTTTCGCTTCCAGCATGGAGGACAATGAGCCGACCACCTTTGCCGCTCGGTGCGCGAAGCCCAGTTGTGAGACCCTTGTTGAAGGCGTCCTCAGGTGACGACACAGTGGCGTCCTTGGTGTACCCAGCATTCACCCAAGTCTCGTCACGATAGTATATAGCCCTGCAAATGCAAGGAAAAAATGTGCCAGGTTTCTGTTTTTAACGAGAGGGGTCAATTGAGACAGAAGAAATTTATCATGTGCATCTAATATCATTATACCGGGCAGGCAGATATTTGCAGTTTTTGGGTGGTACTGGAAAATACAAAAATAAAAAAAAATGTTCGCAAAAGGTGCCTACTCCCATGAATAACAAAACACCTTCATTCAGAGCTATCCATATGTCATTAGAAAACGTCGATGCGTACTTGTGCTTTCGCTTGCTTAACCAGAATAACAGGCAAAATACAAATATGAGCCGCAAATGCAGAAGCAAGCCATAAAAAAAAATACAAATCAAGATGAACGGTAACATGTATGAGGACGGGTGAATTAAAAATTAAATATTTAGCGGTACGAGAACGTCCATCGTTATTTCCTCTTCCTACTCTTTCAACTCTGTATTTTTACATGCGGCATTTGTGTTTTAATTGACATCGTTGACATTTATAGCTCTGTACAACAAGTCGAAGCAGTAACTGTACTTACCGTTTCTCCGTTCGTATTTCTCGAATAGTCCGCAGATATTTCCGCCGCCACACGATGATGTCGTCCCTTTCCAGCAGTGCACAGTTACGTTTTCGCTTCCGAAATGCAAATCCAATGTCATTCAGAAGCCTGCGCATCGTTCTGACACTCAGCTGCTTCGGCAGCCCCGTGTTGGTCGCCGATTACCTCGCTGAGGATATTGTCTGCCGTTGGCGTCTCGTTGCGAATGTACGTACTTTCCAGCGAAGAGCAGACAGGGTAAAACTATCGTACCGCTGCACTCTTGTCCTTGCAGTAACTTTTGCTCGGGATTCAGCCGCGAAACGAAGCCTTTTACGCTTCGGGAACTTCAGGGTACCCTTTAAAACATCCGCCTTGAGCCGTGCGACAGTACGCTCGCTCACACCGGTAAGCTGGCTAACCGAACGAAACACGGAAGCGACGGAGAGTCCCGGTTGCGTCAGTCTCACTTAGGCGTGCACGTTGCAGACCACTTGCTTGGTTTGTTTCGACAGCTTTTGGTACTCAAGCTTCGTGAATGTCCTGTGCGGCGAGCCGATTGGCGAGCAACCGGAGGAAGAAGGCACTGGCGACGCGAAGGCCATTTTTTTTCTCTGAAGGGTGATGGCGGTAGAGTGACCTAGAATAGGGGGAGTGTCCAAAGCGCCGGCTGCCGCGTGGGCCTATTGCGGCGATCTCCCGCGCCGCGCCCCTGCTGCCCGTGGTCTTTCCGCGCTCGGGAAGCGCGCATAAAGCGAGGGGCGTCTGCAACCCGCTGTAGTTTCTTGCGCCGCGTTTCCACAAAGGGCGCTTGAAGTCTACTTAATTTTTATAATGCGGTGCGGAATTGAGCTTATCCATCTTTGAGCGTTGTGTTAGTGCTGGGGCAACAACAGAATGCAAAAAATCATGTGTCAAGTGGCATCAGCGTGACCTAGTTCCGGTCACAGAGTTCGAGAACGTTGGTGCGTGCGTAAAAACGCACAAAACGGACACACACAAGCAAAAAAAAAAAACTCATTCGCACGAGTAATCGGGCAAAAGCATTACGCATCCACGAATTAAGACTAATAAAAAAAGTGATTTGTTCGTGCAGTCAGCTGAAATCCTTACGCGTAGTGACTGATTCACACTACGAGCTTTTTACTCATGGTCGCCACTGGTTTGCTAGCCATAAGCACACCGCTTTATTCGACAATTCATTAGTCTCCACTAGCACTTTATTATGGACGGAGCACATGGGGAAGACGCAAGGGAAACAAAAAAAGAAAAAAAAAGAGTAGAGACGGCCATACGACCGCAATGCTGTTGGGTTATTTTTGCTTCTGAGGTAGCGTACAACAAGGCTCACCGTGCGCAAACATTTAAAAGAAAACAATCCCAGGTAAGCTAACCTTATTGCACAAGCTTTTGCATCAAAGGCGTAATATATGAAATACTTTACAAATATTCAGGTATCATGAAACAAACTTACAAATGCCCCCATTCTTGCTTTACAAGCTGCCTGAAAGAAAATACGGTAAGAAATTCACAAGTAGAAGTATATATATATATATATATATATATATATATATATATATAGGAAAAAGGTATACGCTTCTAAAAAACTGTTTATTTGTCGACGTTTCGATCGGAGACCGATCTTCATCAGGATGAAATTTACCAGGCTTCGATGCGCTTTTATATCATCGTTCTCCGAGCCGAGAGAGAAAGAAAAAGGTTAAGAAAAAGTACATACAGACGAAAAAAAAAGTAGGAGAGAGAGAAGTAAGAGACCGGACGAAAAAGAGTCGCGAATACGCTTGTGCACATACTTTGACTGACATAAGAATAACACGTGTTTCTTGAAAAAAAAAAAAAGTCGCCAACACCCCACGTGCACATACTTTGGCCTACGAAACACACGTGTTTCCTGAAAAAAGATTAAAAAAAAGAAAGAACACAAAAACTACACTGATATAAAAAGATCGTCAGGTAAGGTACATTCCTGTAGTCACTAGTCGAGTTCCGTTCCTTTGAAGCCCCAACACAACATGGGTGCATTCCTCCAGCCCACTGTCACTCCTCACGTCTTCGGCTCCCCCCCTCCACATTTGCTCCTGAAGCCTGTAAGGGGATGAAGTTTCACAAGAAGGGATAAGCGCTTGAGGCAGTCAACTCAAAAAGCTTAGTAAAAGTCCGGGAAGGGTGTACAACGGCACATTCACTAAAAAACAGGTGGTCACGATCTCCGGTTTGTGGCTCCAGTTAATGCTTATGAAGAAAATGGAGAGTACCTTAAGATTTGAATGCGTGTGAGCATGCTGTATGTCCGACAGCGTGCTCCTGAAGCGATGTCCGAAAAAAAATAATAAAATAAACTATAATAAAAAGGACAAAAAAATAAAAAATAAAGAAAAGAGAAATCTTCAGTTAAGATTATTATTAACTTGAATCTTCCAGAGCACGAATTGAAGACAGCATGCCCGGATTGATGTTTAGTCCAGCCTTCAATGTATTAAATTTATAAATCATATATGATTCGCGCTGTTCAGGCTCCCTTGTACTGGAGAAACCACTTTGCAGGAGTGTAACCTAGATGGAATCAAATGGGTGGTTTTCGGAACTTATATGCTGAGACAGAGGAAGATGCGGAAGCGAATTAACATGGGGACGATGGTTATTAAAGCGGGTGCGGAAGGCCGTGTCTGTCTGACCTATGTATTGAATACTGCATACTCCGCACTCGAGAAGGTATACTACATTAGAGCTGTCACAGTTAAGGTTTGAGTGAAGAGAGTATTTGAAATTGAGTGTGTGGCTCTACTAGGTCTTGACAACCCGATCGCTTAAATCCACCGATGACGCGCGCGCAATACCGCAGACACCCCATTTTTGGAGGTTAAGAAAAATTGTTGACAAACGGCTACGCCATGACCTGCATGTACAATGTCTCAAAATTTATTTACAATCCGGTATCGCCCCTCGGGGCATTCAATTATCATTTAAGCCGTCAATGCACGACTTTGACGAAGAGGAAACCCAGAAATGCGAACTTTACATTGTCGAAATTTTAAGTGCACGCCAAAATTCGATGAATGCGCAGTGTTGTACAGGCATAGAAATGATGAAACGTGCCTGATGATTGAAGCATGACATATTGAGAATAGTGGTAGCGCATGCCTGAGCCAACCGTCGATTAACTTGCATAAAGATGAAATCAAATGCCTTAACAGTTATCCTCAACGCAGACCCCCACGCGTGTCGGATTGATAGGTTCGCCTGTTTCATGGGCATGCGCAGATAAGTTTTCGTGCCGTCTTTCTTTTCAGTCGTTGTGCGACTCTTCAGTTGTTAGTCGGCGTCTGTGGTTTCCTGACTTCTTTCTTGTGTCCGTGTTTGTACACCCTGTCTTTTTTAGAATGAATCTTGACTGAAGTAGTGTTCATCGTGTAGCGATATCCGAGAGCTTGGTACCATGTCTGTTGGTGTTTGGCAGCTATAGCACCGTTTGACTGGTGGATCATCTCCATCGCGACGACTAACTCCCATTATCATGATTTAACCGTTGTGGTAGCTGAAGTTAAGGTGTACCTGGATACAGCATATCGTGAATCCCGCGCAAAGATGACATTAACAAGCGCATAATGAACGCTGTCACTCGATATGCATTCCATCGAAACGTGGTCAATTAGGGAGAGAAACAGCAGTTGTGCGCTCCCGGGTTAAAGCATGGCGTCCGAGTTTGTGCGCAATCTCGGAGGCCATGCTTTAACTCCGTCATCTTCGAATCGTTCCCTATCGGCGCTAGTAAGTGACATGACACAGTACTTCACCACTCACAGACGGTGGCACCACCTCGCCATCAGAGAGCACCTTGCAAGAGAAAATCTGTGAGAGACATATGGCGCGTTGGTGGAGTGTCATGCATGTGCCTTAGTAGCTTCGTTAGTAGAGCACCGGGCGCTTCTCGTCACAAGAGCGACAGGTCATAGGTTTGATTCCCAGCGGTGGAACTTTTTTTTTATAGTTTTTTAAATGCCAAGCATTTCTTAGCGAACTTCTGCGACATTGAGCGTATCTATCTATCTATCTATCTATCTATCTATCTATCTATCTATCTATCTATCTATCTATCTATCTATCTATCTATCTATCTATCTATCTATCTATCTGTCTATCTATCTATCTATCTATCTATCTATCTATCTAGCCGCCTACGACTTTGTGCTCTCCTGGTCGTTTCGTTTATGGGATGTATACCAAAATTGGTGTGTCATAACATGATCTTATTACGAACATAAATGACAGGTCATATCACGAAAATCATGACACGCATGTCATGAACAGCATGATTTACATTCCACGACCTTAGGCTCTTGCGGCCGTTCCGTTAATTTCATATACACCAAAACTGGTACGGCGTGACAAGAATTCATGACGAACATAATGACTGGTCCTAACATGCAAATCATGACGCGCATGTCACGTGCAGCATGATTTACATGACACGGTCTCTGGGCACTCGCGGCCGTTTAAATTAAGGGATATATACGAAAACTGGTATGACGAGACATTTCTGTATGACGAACATAACTGACACGTGGTAACATGAAAATCATGACATGGATGTCATGTATGACATGATTTACATGCCACGCTCATGGCGCACTCGCGGTCGTTTCGCTAGATTGATATACACCAAATTGGTATTGTGCTATGTGACTGTATGAAGAGCATGAATAACAGGTCGTAGCATGAAAACCATGACATCCATGACACGTATGTCATGATTTACATGCCACGCTCATAGTGCATTCGCGTCCGTTTCGCTTGCGTGATATACACCAAAATTGGTATTGCGCGACACGACCGTATGACGAACGTAAGTGAGAGGTGGTAACATGAAAATCACGACGTGCAAGTCATGTACAGCCTGATTTACATGCCACGCTCATGGTGCGCTAGCGGCCGTTTCAGTAAATTGACATACGCCAAAATTGGTATTGCGTGAAGTGGCTGTATGAAGAACATGAATAACAGGTGCTGGCATGAAAACCATGACATTTATGCAATGTATGTCATGATTTACATGTCTCGCTCATGGTGCACTTGCGGCCGTTTCGCTTGCATGATATACACCAAAATTGGTATTGCGCGACACGACCGTATGGCGAACGTAAGAGAGAGGTAGTAACACGAAAATCATGACATGCAAGTCATGTACAACCTGATTTACATGCCACGCTCATGGTGCGCTAGCGGCCGTTTCAGTAGATTGATATACACCAAAATTGGTATTGCGCGAAGTGACTGTATGAAGAACATGAATAACAGTTGGTAAGATGAAAACCATGACATGCATGTCATGTATCTCATGATTTACATGCCACGCTCATGATGCATTCGCGCCCGATTCGCTAGCTTGATGTACACCAAAATTGGTATTGCGCGCAGCGACTGTATGACGAACGTAAATGAGACATGGTAACACGAAAATCATGACATGCATGACATGTACGACATGATCTACATGTCATGGCCATGGCGCATTCGTGGCCGTTTCGCTTGCATGATATACACCAAAATTGTTATTACGCGACGCGGCTGCATGACGAACGTAAATGAGAGGTGGTAACATGGAGACATGACATGCAGGTCATCTACGACATGATTAGCAAGCCACACACATGATACATTCGCGGCCGTTTTCCTAGCTTCATATATACCAAAATTGGTATTGCGCGACGCGACTGAATGACGAACATGAATAACAGGTGGTAACATGAAAACCGTGACATGATGTCATGTATGTCATGATTTTCATACCGCGCTCATGGTGCATTCGCGGCCATTTCGCTCGTTTGATATACACCAAAATTGATATTGCGCG
This sequence comes from Rhipicephalus sanguineus, assembly GCF_013339695.2. Classification (NCBI taxonomy): domain Eukaryota; kingdom Metazoa; phylum Arthropoda; class Arachnida; order Ixodida; family Ixodidae; genus Rhipicephalus; species Rhipicephalus sanguineus. The sequence continues at coordinate 4,598,101 of NC_051178.1, read as the reverse complement.
ATGTGACTGTATGACGAACATAAATGAGAGGTATTAACATGCGAATAATGTTATGCATGTCATGTACGGTATGATTTACATGCCACTGTCATGGTGTGCTTCCGGCAGTTTTGTTAACTGGATATATACCAAAATTGGTATGGCACGACACGAGTGCGTGACGAACATAAGCGACAGGTCATGCATTGTATATACCAGAATATACGTTTCATTGGCATGGTGTATACTATATTGTGCATGCATGCGTGCATGGCAAACATGTGATATATGGTGGACTAGATGCCATGGCATGAATGATTTCATTTGGCTCAAAGACAAACAAGGCGATGTATGCAGCTCTTTGCTGGCTGCGTCGCATTACATCGATTCCCACAGTGCGTGGGATCTGCCGAATTTTTTCTTTCTCGTTTCTTAGCGTCCATGTTATCAACGTCATATCCGCGACGAAAATACATCACTGAAGTCTTGGTTGACCCCGGGATAAAGCACTTTCGAGTTAGGAAAAGGGTACACAAAAGAAAGAAAGCACGAGACAAGAGCAGACGTTCAATTGAAAGTTTAGTGTCGGAAACACACACACACACACACATGTATATATATATATATATATATATATATATATATATATATATATATATATATATATATATATATATATATATATTATATATATATATATATATATATATATATATATATATATATATATATATATATATATATATATATATATAGGAAGGTATTTGAGACACGACGTACGGAGCACAGTTTATTTCGACATTTCGGCCGTGGGACCGGCCTTCGTCTAGGAATACAGAGCATAAAAAATCGCGCACTTATATATGCCAAAGATTGGGGGCCCCCAAACACGTGTACTAGTATAAAATTCGGCAGATCCCACGTACTGCGGGAGTCGATGTTATGCGAAGCATGCGGCGGGTAGGTGACTGTGGCGTAACATTTTTTACTGACGACAGGTTACAAAATGACGCTAAAGATTTGCATATCTTTTATACGCACACATATATATGTTGAAGAGCTGCACATGTGTTATATATGCAGTTGTTTACGGTTGGGTAACGCTGCCAGTGACAACGTGGGTCTTACCAACACCAGAAGCGGTAATCTGATATGTAGTGCTTATACGTGTCCCGAGAACGCACGCGCGTTTCACGAACCCGTGTGCATGTGTGCAAGAAGTTCTTGACAGTTCTTGAACAAGGGCATCATCACCGTGATCAGTGAGCACCAGCAGCTGGTCATGACTTGTTATAGGATCCGGTCGTGATCGTGGTGAAGAGGGGTCCATGTGTATTGAAGTATGTGGTATAGTAGAGCTGTTGGAATTCGTGGATGCCTCGGTCATTTCGTCGACAAATTGTCTGTCGACAGAGCCGGCGACATGTCAGAACCTGAAGCCACCTTTCCCGTTGGTGAGGCATAGGCCGTCGAGGCTGGTAGGCCTGGATAGTGCTACGTAGACCAACATCAGTGGATGGTGTTTGTCCTATTCGTAGACTACCTGGGCGTATGTGGCCTGCGTAGCCTAGTCAAAAAATGGCTGTCAATCAATCTGACATCATCCTCGGTCAGCATGCGGCCTTCGCCCAGCCTCATAAGAAATGAAGAGGACACTTCATCGTTCTGGTGGACGAAGTGCACTTTACGACGCGGTGATGTGGATATCATATGTAACTTTCGTTAATATATTCCTCCGGGGTCGAGCAATGCTTCAATATAGCTTGCTGAATCATAGGAATACAAACGTAATGTTTATTAGACTGCTATAAAATCGGAGCCAACACTGGAAATACAGACGTCAATCAGATATGACGCCCGTATCGTAGGAGTACACATCGTAGGAGTATCATGTAGTGTTTATTGCTTTCTCGTAAAATTAGATAGCCAGCACCACAGTCACAATTGACGTTGCACCGAAATTACGCCTGCGTGGGCTGTTTTTCCAAACCCATTTATAGACCTGGCGTGGCTCAGTGGTAGAATACCTGATTGCCACGCGGAATGCTTGGGTTCGATTCCTGCTGGGATTCTAATTTTCATTCTTTCCATTCGTCGGGTCAAAGCTGCCAATGCTGGTTTTCCTTAACGCTCTAACATTTATGTTACCAATGTCCTCGCTGGTCCTGGGTAGATATAAACTGTCAATCACCTGTGGCGCATACCCGTACACCGCGGCCCGTGGTAAACGGGTATGTGCCACACGTGTCTAGTGGAAAGGGGTTGACGACGTACGCGACAGGATTTTAAAGTTATTTATGTCATGACCCGGCAGTCATATTCGTCAAATCCTCTTACCCTCCCATGCAAATTTTGGTCTACACCAAGTTAAGGAGGCGATCATGAGAGCACCCAGACGTAGGCGGCTAGATAGATAGATAGATACGTAGATAGAAACGCTCAAAGTGCCAGAGGTTCCCTAAGAAATGCTTCGCATTTAATAAACAGGCAATCTTATATCAGTACCAAGAAATTTTTCACTGATCAAAAATACAGGACTGTGTGATATCACCATGTGTCAGTCATTAGCAAGTGAGGTGGCTTAACGGGATACATGTGTAAGTACGTAGCGGCAACGATAGAAATAGCCATAAGCATTTTCATACAAAGACAGTAATGACAGTCGGTTCGTGAAAGATACGCGTTCAAGCTGACAAAACTGACAAAAAAAGGAAAAAAAAGAAAGTAGTAACAGTAAAATACCAGAAACAGTTAAAGTAATCATGACGGAAATACAGCGGTGACATTGAGCAGGATTACAAAACTTCTTGCTTTTTCACGTTCTACATTCTCAGTAGAACGCACTTTTGGAAGACAAATGCCGCTGTAATCATACTGGGTTGTGTAAAAGAAGCACACTGGTTGCTGTTGAACAAGATAAATCACGCGGAAGGAAGACATGTCAGTGTGCCTGCATCCTCATTGATACCATCCGTTAGAGTGTTAAACTTGAATAACAGGTATGATTCCCGGAGCTCGCGGTCATGATTTGAGCGAAAACCAGATTCAAGAATGGTTGCTTTCATTTGGTCGAAAGAGTGGCCTGGCATGCGAACATGTCGTGATAACGGTAGATGAGGGAATGTATTTACATGCGATTTGTGGTTATTAAAGCGTATTCTGAATGGAGTTTCCGTCTGACCAATATATTGTTTTGAACAGGCACTACATTTGAACATGTACACGACATTGTAGGTGTCGCAGTCAAACTTGCCACGAATCTTTATACTAAAGTCGGAAGACGTGCTTGCGGCATTGTGTGTGGTTTGCATGTGCAAACACACTTTGCACCGTGGTTTGTGGCAAGGGGCGTAGCCACTCTCATTAGGGGCACCAATTTTCGATGACGTTAACATGTCGCGAAGGTTCTTTGACCGTCGGTAAACAACACGAAGTGGCTCAGGAAACATTTTTTTTAAGATGATCTCTTTGTGTTAGGATGTTGTGGTGCCGTTTTAATATAGCAGAAACCTTTGGAGCTGATGATGAAAATGTTAGAACAAAATTCGTTTGGCCAGAACTGTCGTTCCCTTCACTGCCTTTAAGAATGTCAGCGCGGTTAAGCATGTCGGCTCGGGCTATGGCATCGTCAATTATTTTTTCCGGGTATTTTCTTTTAACTAGGGAACTTTTGAGCCTGTTACAATTTTCAATGAAATCTGTACGGTCAGGGCATAATCGTTTAAAACGGTGAGCCTGGCTATAAGGAATTCCCGTTTTGCAATGTCGGGGGTGGCCGCTCTGAAAATGCAGAAATTGATGCCAGTCAGTGGGCTTGCGGAACAGCTTTGTGGCAAGTTGCCCTTCGGAAATAGTGACTGTTACGTCGAGAAAATTTACACAAGTGCGCGAGAAATGGTGGGAAAATTTAATAGACGGGTGGAAATTATTAAACTCCTGAATGAAACCGAGCAGGCTTGCTTCGTCATGCGTCCAGATAAGAAAAATATCATAAATAAAGCGCCTATAGTAAAAAGGTTGAAACGTGGGTTTACTTAAAAATTCGCCTTCCAGAACGCCCATGAAAATATTAGCGTAGTTAGGGCCTACCTTCGTACCCATAGAGGTGCCATTAGCTTGTACGTAGTGAATGTTGTTGAATTCAAAATTGATTCAAGGATAAGTTTCAGAAGAGTAGCAAGTGCTTCTTCATCGATATGTTTATCAAAGGAGGAACTTTCATAGGCCTTTATAACTGCAGAAATACCATCTTTATGCGGTATGTTAGTGTATAGTGATGCTACGTCCAGCGTTACTAGCATTGAACCAGATGGAATATGAAGATCTACAATTTCTTGAAGAAAATGGTTGGTGTCTCTGATGAATGACGGAAATGTGGCTGGAATCTTGTTAATGAGGAAGTGAGCTGCAAGTCGTCATAACTCTCATCGAACCTTTAGTATAAACGCGCCCGATCTCACGTCGGTGATGATGTACTGGGCAGAATTCACGGAAGATTCACGGTTTACCGATGAACCTCCGCAGCTTCGCCCACTCATCATAATTCACTCCGTGGATATGCTGTGATTTTTTTTGATCAGTGAAAAATTTCTTTGTACTGATATAAGATTGCCTGTTTATTATACTTGTACACGTGTTTGGGGGCCCCCAATCTTTGGCATATACAAGTGCGCGATTTTTTATGCTCTGTATTCCTAGACGAAGGCCGGTCCCACGGCCGAAACGTGTCTCAAATACCTTCCTACAGTACCAGGGCCTGCGTGATACTTCCCATAACCCTTATATATATATATATATATATATATATATATATATATATATATATATATATATATATGAAGACACCTGCTTATGATAAAGGTTGGTGGTTGGCAAGTCTCATGTAAGTGTAACCGAACCGCCAACCTGTAATCTTAACCACATGTCGTCTGAAATTTATATGTATCTATGGGGTGTAGGAAAAAACGTCCCCGGAATATACGTCCCCGGAAGATACGTCCCCTGAATAAACGTCCCCGGAAGCAACGTCGCCGCTGGCATGGCTCTTTAGGAAAAAAAGTTCCCAAGAGAAAAATTACCCGAAAAACGAATCCTGTGCGAACTCACTTGACAAAACACTACATTCTGTATTCGACACTTCGCAAATTTTCGACCACATTGTGTTCAGAAAAGAATGAAGGGAAAACCAAATCGGATGTCCAACAAACCCCAGGAAATCTTGAATTTCCGTCGTCCCGGCAGTAAATTCCTCACAGAGGTTGTGAACATGGCCATGAATGCTGATTTGCGCTTTTTTTTTCGGGGTGCACAGACTCGACACTGGGCCGTTTTCAATGTCCCACTGGTTCTTCCGAGCGCAAGGCGTTAGAGGCCCTCCACACTGTTGGGCGGCTGTGGCTCGCGATGCTTGCCAGCCTTCTGGTTCAGGCCTCCGCATGATTGTTCGTCCTGTGTCCTCCAAGAACAGTGGCCGAGTAGGCGTTCCACATAGCAGTAAACTTGAATTTCCGTAAACTACAATCTTCGCGCGGATCTTTTTTTTTATGCAGTAGGAAATCAAGAATTGGCAATTTGAAGGCGCAACGTTTGAGGGCCCCCGTTGGGGACGTTTTTTCCGACAACAAAAATGGGGACATTTTTTCCAGGGAGATTTGTTCCGGGGTCGTTTATTCCGGGGACGTATCTTCCGGGGACATTTATTCCGGGAACGTTTTTTCCGGAACCCGTATATATGTGTGTGTAATTCTAACGATAAATTAGATGATAGTCTGAGCTTGTCTCCTGGTTTCGTTCGTGTTCCTGTTTTTTTTGCACAACTGAGATTCACAATGCAATGCCCACTCGCCCAACGCTCTATTCTCCAAACATCACTCAGGCATGCAGATAGCAACTGAGAGTGTAAACCAGTGGACGCCTTCCTGATTTATGTTCCAGAGGCTTCCACAGCTTTGTACTTTTACCCATGAAGTATGGACAAGCTTGCATAGTGCATGTGCAAAAACACAACAGAAATCCGCACAGGTACTTTAGTATACACTTATTCCCAGTGAATAATATGTGACCATGTTCATGTCATGTATTTTGTTATAACCAGGCAAATGCACACCATGAGGGAAGTAATTGAAACAAGAATGCACTCGGTTGCCCATTCCAAGTACTGATATCTGGAATATTGCATGATTTACGAAATCTTTTATAATAGAACATGATTTTGTTTATAATGGAACAGTCTGCCATAGCAGTGCATGTGTGCCTTACATTGCTGAGCAAGATAGTTAATTTGCAGAATATTTTTATTGGCTAACTGAAAGCCATGCATTCTCAAGCGAATTGTACTTCAGTATATAAACCAGCTAAAGAGGCTAAATTCTGATACATACAACACAAGCCAAAAAAGAAAACCCATGCCACTGCCAGTTGAGGGAGAGAAAAAACAAATTATTACAGAAAAATCCAGCGTATGGGTGCACAAAAGTGAAAAAAGAAGTGAACATGCTTAAAAAATTACGATGGTGTGGTTCTATTCCCAGAGCTCGCGCATATGTTTCTAAAAAAAAGTGTAATGTATGGAAAGTTCAGCGAGTCGGTGTACGGAAGGCCCGTAGCCAGGAAAGGGGGGCCCTAGGGACCCCGCCCCAGGAACTTTTGATGAAGGGGGTGTTTTCCTGACAATAAATAATGGAAATTGGAGTTTTTGTCAAATAGTGAAGCTTTTCAGCAGTTGCACCTCCCCCCCCCCCCCCGAAATTATTTCCTGGCTAAGTGCCTGGTGTACGGTCATAGTCAAAAACCACAAACAAGTAACTACAGAGCAGAATACATTTTGCAAGTGATAATTTGAAAGAACTATCTCGGACTGCTGACTATGTGGTTGTCAAAGACGGATTGACCATCAAATTCGGCATGCAAGCCAAAGCCATATTTAGAATAACTGTGATGGTAGAAACATGCCAGATGGGCCATTGCATACACGCGAGGTTAAGGGAGCATAATGACATCTGGTCCACCAGCTACTACACCACCGTGCCTCTCTGGTAGCAGTTCAGTACAGGGCCATAAGTGCAAAGGTTGTTCTCTACACTGCTTCCTTCAACAGCAGGGCCGTTTGATGCCCCAAGTGCCTGCCACCTCATAGCAACAGTCTTATTCGAGAAGCCCTCTACCATCAAACCTGCGATATGTTTGCCAGGTTGCATCTATAGTACGGTCGACTCTTAAATGGAACCTTCGAATGATGCTTTTTGTATTGCGGGCACCCTAACTGCATGTAAATATGGAAACGTTCTTGCAGAGCACTCGTCTGTCAAAAGGAGTCTGAACTGCCAACCACCAGTAGTTTTATGCAAATATAAGCCACTATGCTTGCAAGATAGCAAAATTCTAACATGCCTTACACGCAAATGTTCCCGTTAGCAGTGAACCCGTCTGTACAGCCAGGCAGCTCTTACTTCAACGTCACATGAAGTGGCTGTGGCCACACAACAATGTAGCACAGCAGCGCATTTGTGTCTTACGACTGAATGCAAAGCCCTGTCCACTTCTGCTGCAAAGCTTTTGAGATCTCGTCATCAAACACATGCACGTTCCGGCCAATGTGAGTTGGCTAACGCGGCGTTTCTGCCGCATGGCCAATTGTCTTGCCCGTCCTTCCTTTGACGCAACACACTTTGACAGCACAAGATAATGCTCTCAGTGAAGATGGAGAGAAACATCTTGCAAAGGAAAAGCATAGCCTACACCCACCTACGCACACAATGTTCACTCAGTGCCTTGTTCTCGTACAGGTGCTAAGCCGACCTGTGTACAAGCATGACCCCTTTTATGTTGCGACGGAACATCCCTTGTTCCTCTACACATAACAGCCTCACCTGCGATAGACAAGAGCTTCATCTGGCTAGTCTTTGCGGAAAATTTGTGCAGAGTACGCGTGTTTTGTGCCACATTCAGCTCTGACCTCGTGAGAAAATCGAGCACCTCTTTCGTCGTCCGTCAGGACTCCGAAATGCACACACTGATAACATTTGTGCACAGTGCGCGTGCTTTGTGCCACACTACGCCCTGACATCATGAGAACATCGAGCACCTCCTTCGTCGTTCTGCCACTTCGATCAGGACTCCCAAAGGCACACTGATAATATTTGTGCACAGCACGTGTGCTTTGTGCCTGTCACAAACGAGGCTTAATAAAGCGCGCGCGAGGCCGCTTTCAAACGGCTGCGAGACAGAAAGGCGCGAGCCGCTCGCCGAAGAAGTGCGAACGACCAAAAAATATGTATCGAAAGATGCCGGCGCGCCGCATCCTCCTCACCCACTGGAGCCAGAGGCAGACAACGCGATCCAACGCCCGGCAAAACCTGGATGTTTCTAGAAGGAAGGGGGGACGCATCACCGACGACGCCGCCGCGAGTAGAACCGGCGAGAGAAATCTCGAACTATCCTTAGCCTTGGCTGTACTGCACGCCGAAGAACTCTCCCGAAGCTTCTAGAAACCGGGGGAGAAGGGTTAAAGCGCGCAAACGACGACGAGTCGATACAGTGCAGATAGGAGTGAGTCAGTCGGCCCGGATATGGTGAAGTAAGCTGAGTGTGGCTCCGTTAGCCAAAGAAGACGTGGTCATGATGGTGTGCGGACAGTCGATCGTCGATCTGGAAGAATCGGAGGACGGCGCCGTGTGAGACGGGAAAAGTTACGACGAAGGTTGAGCTGCGACAGACACCGCTGGAGTTGGCGTGAGTGTTTCCTTGAAGAGAAGCATTCGATTACCGTCCAAGTACTGTGGACGGGATACGCCATTGTATATTCAGGACTTTAACTGTCATTGAATGGTTGTAATGCATGCGATTGTATTTGTAGCGTGTGATCTGTTTGTTTAGTTCGCGCTGTGTAAACACCATCTGAATTATGCTGTGAGTTGTAACTGGTACCAGCCGAGTGTGCATGTGTTTGTGATATTTGTATTGCCTTAACTGAGAATATATTTCGTTTTCGTTTGTGTTATCGACTCTCGGCTCTGACTCGGTCTTTGGACCACAACCGGTGTTCGCTGGCGCACCAAAGGACCAATTCTAAATTGTCCGCGCTTTCGTGGTGCGTTTTCGGAGGGCCGTGACGCCAGCCCTTAGAATCCGCCCCGCGATTGCCAACCCGTTTAACGGCATCCGTGACAATTATTCTGGCGTCCGCGACACAGGACCTTTTTGGTGCAAAGTGTGTCAAAGTAGGGGGAAAGAGCCTTGAGACGTTGATAGTGCTCGCGAACGATTTTTGAGTGTTGCACCGCGTTCTCGCTAACCTGTGTGCAGAGAGTGTTTGGTAATCGAAGTTAGGCAGATATTTTGTGCACGCGGCTAGGTTTGTTGACGGGCACCATGGATCTTGAGAAGTTAGTTGCCCTTGGTGACAAGATGGGTTTGTCTGGGGCCGAGCTACGAAAATGGGCGAGCCAAAAGGAAAAAGAAGAAAGAGAAAGAGCTAAGGAAGAAAGAGAGATGAAGGAACAACAGCTGAAAGCAGATCTTGAACGAGAGAGGTTGGCGGTTGAGAGGGCTAACAAAGAGAGAGAAGCAGAACTAGAGAAAGAGAGGCTGGCAGTTGCGAGGGAGAAGGAAGAGCGAGAAGCTAAAGAGCGACAGCCGAAGGAAGAAAGAGAGCAACAATTGAAGCTAGAGCATGAAAGAGAGGGAGAGAGAAGAAAGAGAGGCTCAGATGGCTGAGAGAGAAAGGCAACAGCAGCACGAATTGGAAGTCGAACGGGTCCGTTTGCAGCAGCGCATAGAAACTCCCGTCCAGGCTAGAGCGGAGAGCAGCGAAAGGGAAGATCACAGCTTCCGTTTGAACCCAAGCAAACTGCTTGTGGCGTTTGATGAGAGGAAATATGACCTTGATGCATACCTGCACAGGTTTGAGACAATAGCTAGAAGCCAAAGTTGGCCGGAGCAGCAATGGGCAGCAGCTTTGAGCACTTGTTTGAGTGGTGAAGCGCTCAGTGTGTACGGTAGGATGACACCTACCGATGCAGCTAATTACACGAAAGTGAAAGCTGCTTTGCTGAAGCGATTTAGATTCACCGTGGAGGGCTTCCAAGATCGGTTCCGTACGGGAAAGCCAGCTGATGGCGAGACGGCAACGCAGTACGCCGCGCGACTCAGCCATTATTTTGACAGGTGGATCGAACTTTCAGAGACGGCACAGGAGTACGGGGAGCTTAGACAACTTTTAATCAGAGAGCAATTTCTCACCAGTTGCCACCCGAGCCTGTCGCTGTATCTAAAAGAGAGAAGAGCTAAATCTCTTGAGGATATGCTTGAATTGGCCGATTAATTCTTGGAAGCGCAAGGTGGCATGAATCTGGCCAAAGTAAAAAAGGAGGTTCACGAGGAGTCGAAGTAATCGGCACCTGAAGAAAACAAGCGTGCACCGGAGAGTGTTCCGCGATGCTCTCTGTGTAACCGGGTGGGCCATCACGCTAACAGTTGTCGGACCAACTTCTCACGCCCCAGTGTGATGAAGTGTTTTAAATGTGGACAGACTGGGCACAAAGCAGACGCATGTCGAAGCGATGCGAGTAAAGTCCACCAAGCAGCTTGTGGGTATGCCCCGCCAAATGAGGAAGCGGAAGGAACCAATGATGAATATTGGCCGAGCTGAAAAGCGGGAAGAAGATGCATTTCATTGGTGCTGCGATGACAACAGACACAACGAAAGGAATGCCGACACTTAAGGGGAAGGTTGGTGGAAAGGAAGCCACGGTATTAAGAGATGGTGGGTGCACCACTCTTATCGTACGAAAGAAATTGGTCCGAGAGAGTGATTTCACAGGCAACACCCAACCGGTTCGCCTGCTTGATAGTTCGATTCTAATGCTTCCTGAAGCCAATATTGAGGTTGAGACCCCTTACTTAAGCGGGAGAGTTACTGCCCTGTGCGTGAATAACCCCCTGTTCGACCTAATCGTGGGAAACATCGACGGAGCTCGAGGGCCATACGATCCTGAACGTTTGGGAGAAGCCCCGAAGATGGAGCCCTCGTCAGTTCAGGAACCGCGACAGAAAGAAACCGCGGAAGAGAATCCCAGGAAAGAGGCCGCCCGAGCTCAAATTGGAGCCGAGGGGTCAGAAAATGGCAACAATGAGGCACCAACGGTCACGGTACAGCCTGTGAAAACGCGCCGAGCAGGTGATGACACAACTGAGCTGCCACCATCATCTGTGGCTAAAAAGATGACGAAGGTGGTCGTCCAGGCAAAACACCACGACGCGCAGAAGTTGGCGAAGCACCGCGAACGTTCGAACGAACGCGACCACGCCTTGCTAGTGTCGAATGTGTCGACGGCAGCAGAGACGCCCCCTACGGCACCGTCAAATGGAACGACTCGCAAGAAAAAGAAGAGCAACAAAAAGAGAGCGAGCGAGCACCGAAAGAAGGGGCGCAAGCGCGATACGGTTGGAATTGAATTTGTTTGAATTGTTTTTGAGTTTGAATGTGTTTGAAGTGTTTTAAATATGTTCTATTATTATTTCACGTGCCAAGTGTGTATGGCTAGTGAGCCTAAGCGTCGTTTGCGTAACCTTATGTGTACGATGCTATTGATACAACTGTGTAAGCGTTGTAAATGAAGAGCTTTGTTTTGTGCTTTTACATTGTTGGTGTGTTGTACTTATGCACTGATGTTTATCTTTCATATGTCGTGACATTGAAATGCCCTGTGGATTGTATTGATATTTTTATTACGAATGTGACGCGCATTGTGTGTGGACTGAGTTATGGGCTCTGTATGTGGGACATTTTTGGATGTGTATGTGCGCGCTCATTTGTGTTTGAATATTATGTGATAATATTCTTGAAGTGGGGGGCAGTGTCACGAACGAGCGCTTAATAAAGCGCGAGCGAGGCCGCTTTCAAACGGCGGCGAGACAGAAAGGCGCGAGCCGCTCGCCGAAGTAGTGCGAACGACGAAAAAACAAGTATCAAAAGATGCTGGCGCCCCGCATCCTCCTCACCCACTGGAGCCAGAGGCAGACAACGCGATCAAACGTCCGGCAAAACCTGGATGTGTCTAGAAGGAAGGGGGGACGCATCATCGACGACGCCGCCGCGAGTAGAACCGGCGAGAGAAATCTCGAACTATCCTTAGCCTTGGCTGTACTGCACGCCGAAGAACTCCCCCGACGAGAAGGGATAAAAGCGTGCAAACGATGACGAGTCGATACAGTGCAGACAGGAGTGAGTCAGTCGGCCCGGACATGGTGAAGTAAGCTGAGTGTGGCTCCGTTAGTCAAAGAAGACGTGGTTATGATGGTGTGCGGCCAGTCGATCGTCGATCTGGAAGAATTGGAGTACGACGCCGTGTGAGACGGGACTAGTTACGATGACGGTTGAGCTGCGACAGACACCGCTGCAGTTGGCGTAAGTGTTTCCTTGAAGAGAAGCATTCGATTTCCGTCCAAGTACTGTGGACTGGATACGCCATTGTATATTCAGGACTTTAACTGTCATTGAATAGTTGTAATGCATGCGATTGCATTTGTAGCGTGTGATCTGTTTGTTTAGTTCCCGTTGTGTAAACACCATCTGAATTATGCTGTGAAGTTGGAACTGGTACCAGCCGAGTGTGCATGTGTTTGTGATATTTGTATTGCCTTAACTGAGGATATATTTCGTTTTCGTTTGTGTTATCGACTCTCGGCTCTGACTCGGTCTTTGGACCACAACCGGCGTTCGCTGGCACACCAAAGGACCAGCTCTAAATTGTCCGCGCTTTCGTTGTGCGTTTTCGGAGGGCCGTGACACCAGCCCTTAGAATCCGCCCGGCGATTGCCAACCAGATTAACGGGATCAGTGACAGTGCCACACTCAGCCCTGACCTCTTGAGAACATCGAGCACCCGATTCTCGAACCAAGTCCTTGGCGCGTCTTCCAGGTAAAAGTACTCTTGACGCAGCTTGTCCTCGGAGTTCCAGTTACATATTGAGGCCTCTTCAAACATCTCCAGCCAGGATTCGGGATCATCGCTTGGAGATCCATGGAAGGTTGGCGGCTCTCTGGGCGGCTGCATCACGACAGCTGCCGGGGACACGGCAGCTCTCATCGTGCCCGTTGTCTTCGTCGCCGTGGCTTTTGGCTTGTCCGGTAGGAGTCCAAATTGAGGGGGTAGTCCTTTCAGTGTGCGGCTTCCTCGAGTGTCCCTGATGGTGTAGGTGTCTTCTTCATGAATGGGGCTGGGTTCACGGCTTAACGGGGGCAACCAGATCATGAACGAAGGGCAACTCCACCAGATGTCACGGCGTCGCGATGCGGATGAAGGCAGCCGTCGGCTTGTTCAAGATTGAACGTTTTATTTCGGATAACCTGTGCCCGGTAAACGAGGAGTCAAACTACAAGCGATACACGCTTACACTGATAGCGGCGAACAGAGCGTCGGCCGCCAATAATCTGATCTGTGGTAAGGCGCGTCGGTATTTATAGGTGCGGCATCGAACATTTAGGCCTTATCGCTGGTGGCTCCGTGATTTCCAGAATGAGCTCAACGTACGCTCAGCGTTCGTACGCTGAGCGTACAAGCGCTTACCAAAGGAAACACTTGTGTCTACCTCTAGGCGCATGCTGCGTTTCAACAGCTAGTGTTGAAATCAATATTGCCATGCACGCTTCTTTTTTTTCATTTTTACGTAACTAGTCCGTTGCACGCATAGCCGCTGCCTTGCGCAAGCCGCGCCCTATTGTATGGGAACCTTCCAGATTATTTGGAATCTTCTGATAGGCTTGAGTGTGCAAACACAAACTGTTGAGCTCATTCTGGCAATCACGGGGCCACCAGCGATAAGGCTTCAATGTTCGATGCCACACATATAAATACCGACGTGCCTTACCGCAGATCAGATTAGTGGCGGCCGACGCTCTGTTCGCCGCTATCAGTGTAAGCGTGTTACTACGCTGCAGTCATGGGTGGAGGTCCAGCATCTGTGCTCAGCTCCTTCATACTCGGGTAGCTCTCACTGCAGCTTTCCTCCATGGCTGTTTCCAGTAGTTGCTGGACATCTTCTGCAAAATTCCACATCATAAACAGGGCACAAACCTTGTTGTGTTAGAATATGTCTCTCTTCTGCATTTTGGCTAGACTTCTGAATTTTTTTATCCAGGCAATGAACAATCCATTACCTGAGCTTCGATTATTTAAAAAAACCGCCAGACCTGCATTGAACACAAAGCACAGTCACAGCGAAAGCTGGAAGAGCGGCCTTTCTAGAGTCCATTGTAAACTCCCTCGGTGCAACTACTACAAGTACATATGCACGGTGCCCACTACAGCATAAATCATAATTTTTGCGAAGTAGGGCCACTATGCCATCATTGGTTATTCTGTGGGGCAGTGTGGTACCCACTACACATCTGTAAGGCATTATGTACACTGTTGATGCTGTGGCTGACGACGATTAATTATTGCTAAGCCCTTTGTCATGGTTTGGAAGATTTAAACAACTCACTAGTTACGCAATTCGCATTGTGTAGCGCCCAGTCGTTATTCTACTCTTCTACCACACTATAATACATATGTTAAGGGACTGTCTACCGTCCTTCATCGCTATTCTGTTGTGTATCGCAATAGAAAGCCTACCATCTGAAGGGTCCAACCTTGCAGCGGTTTCTCTAGAAAGTGAGTAGATATTTTAGGGGCGAAGCTCCTTAAGGCGGCACCCGTTCGTCCCTCGTAGTGGTCGTAGTAGTGAGTAACAAGTCTTACGCTTTGACTTCCAAGGTGGTGCCGGTGGGAGATTTCTCCTGTGCGTTGTTGAACAATAAAAAATTCGCAGCGTGCGCGTTAACTAAAAGCCGAATTCTTCTGTCTCTCATTCCCCATTAGCAGCCATTGGCATGTTCCAGTAGGAAACGTTAGTAGAAGTAGAAGTGTAAGTGTTAGCTAAAAGCCGACTTCTTCTGTCTCTCATTGCCATTAGCAGCCATTGTTTACCTCCAAGGTAGTGCCTGGTGAGATTTCTTCTGTGCGTGATTAAACAATAAAAATTTTGTTCAAAACGCCGTTGATTGATGAAATAAACCAACGAAAGACGCCAGATGTTTTGTAAAAGCAGAACGAAAGAACGCCAGATGTTTTTCTTAAAGTGTAGTAGTAGTAGTTCTATGTGGCCACCTCGCCCGATCGTCAACGGGCGAGGTGGACCGGCAACGGCGCGAGGACCCTGCCGTACGAGAGTTAAATCACACTAAAAGACATACTTTGCGGGCGATACACTCTAGTGAGCTTTCAACTTTTCGTCTTAGTGTACATGATAAAGAAATTATTTCTACGAAAAACGCAAGGCACACCTTGAGCAATATGTTTGGTTTTGGGACGCTAAATGGAACCATGAGGCGATGCGAAGCCGGAGCACTTGCACGATCGCGTTCCGTTGGCTTTCGTTGGGCATGCTACCGACCTGGCGTCGTGGAACGCGCGTCCTGTCTTCCCTCTAGCCTTGCCTTTAATTCGCACAGGGCGAGCGGGGAATGCGGTCGCTCTTGGCGCTCTTTCGCTCGGGAGTGGACTTCTTCCTTGCATTTCACCGATCACAAGTGATAATGAAGGGACCACGTAAACCAACAGTACAATAAAAGTTTGATGTTTAATATATATGTAGCGTTCCTCTAAGGTAAATTACTGAGACATTGAGCTAGAGAGAGACGGATGTATTCCGCCATTTATTATCTCTGTTCTCCACCTCTCCTCTCTTCTTCTTCTCCCTGATGCTCCGCGTTGATGCTTCAGGCACAGACCGCTTCACTCTCCCGGACTTCATTGTTCACACCTCCTGGTGTAATATTTAAAAATATTGCTGATGGAGGCGCATTCTGTGTGCCCAGAGACTCCCAGGTACCCGATGGTCTTTAAGATACCACGTTGCGAAGCCGTCTTGACGACTTGAAAGGGCCCACAAAACTTATCATTAGAATTCCTTATTCCTTTCCGCACCAGGACGAAGTCTCCAGGTTGTATGTCTGGTATGTCACTGCTCCGTCTGCTGTCGAAGTTTTTCTTCATTTTCTTTTTGTACGCCTCTTGCTGTTTTTCTGTTTTCTTTTTCTCAAAAAGCACCAGGTTTTCAAGAAGGCCCAGTTCACGGTCTGCTGGAAGCACCGGTACAGTCCCTGAAGCGGCAAAAAGAGGACTGCATCCAAGACCACTAGTGCAAGAACGGTTGTGATGTCTCACGGCGGCTTCGAGGCAGCATTTCCAACCGCCAGGAAAGTTCGGGTACATCTTCATGTACTGCTTGATGTCTCGTATTGCACGCTCAGCGAGGCCATTAGCAGCTGGGTGGTATGGTGCGCAAAACTTGACTGTCACTCCGTGGTCGTTCGCCCATTTGGAAAGCTTTGTGCTACGGAAAGCCGGACCATTGTCGCAAACTAATGTCTTCGTATTCCGAAAACATTCTGCCTTCAGAAGAGCCATGATGCTGTTGGCGTCTTCCTTTCCTGCCCTGGCCGTAACCATTCTTGTGCACTCATCGATAGCGAGAAGGAAAGCTTGCGTCTTCCTGACCCCTTCCCCTTTCTTTTTGAGCTCTCCGAAGTCCAAGTGAACAACATCGAATGGGACGCTGGAGTGATCTGTCGTTATCATAACGTCCGTGGGCTGTTTGTATTTGACTTTGTTCGTTTGGCACTCGTGGCATGTACGAATGTAGATCCTGATGTCATTTTTCATACCTGGCCACTTAAATCTTTTCAGTAGTTTGCCGTACGTGCGCCAAAAACCGTCATGTCCGCCTGATTCGGGGGTGTCGTGGTAAAGATGCAGAATCTTGGGAATCAATGTTGGTGGCACCTGATATTTTCCATTAATGAATTTCATTTCTTCGGTACCTTCCCAGAGCTTTGTGTGATTAATTTGTATAGGATTGTCAACTGCGGTTGGTATGAGAAGCCTGGACAGCGCATCCGCATCAGTGAGTAGAGGACCTGGACGATGTGACACGACGAAGTCAAACTGTTGCAGATAATTTACCCACCTAGCGATGCGGCCTTTTGGTTGTCATACCGAGTAGGTGAGTCAATGCTTGGTGGTCTGTAAAGAGGGTAAATTTTGCACCCTCTAGGTACGTTCGAAAATACTGCACAGCTTTCAATACGGCCAGCGCTTCCTTTTCTGTGGTCGAGTAGTTCACTTCAGCCGGCTTCAGTGTGTAGCTGTAATACCCTACTACATAATGTTTTTGGTTATTCAAGTCTGGTAGCTTCTGGTACAGGACTGCTCCGGTCGCATAATGTGATGCATCTGTATTCAGCACAAACGGCAAGGAAAAGTCTGGTATCCGTAGGATAGGGTCCGACGATATAATCTTCACAAGGTCAGAGTAAGCCCTTTCACAGTCGCCATCCAATTGGAACGGTATACCTTTCTGGGTCAAGCGGGTGAGACATCTTGTTTTAATAGCATAGTCTTTAATGAAAGACCGAAAGTGTCCGGCCAGACCCAGAAACACACGCAGTGAATGTATGTCATAGGGCTTTACCAATTTTGAGATTCTCTCAACGGATTCCTGCTTTGTGCTTTTCGTGGACCCATCGAAGACTCTTCCGAGGAAGACTACCTTTTCTTGGAAGAAGGCACTTTTCTTAAAGTTCACTTTGAGGCTTGCAACACTCAAAGCTTGCAAAATTAAGGACAGGTGTTCGCGATGCTCTTCTTTGGTCTTCGAATAAACAATTATGTCATCGATGTAAACATTGCAGAATATGCCCAAATACGGCTTCAGGGTTTCGTTCATGATCTTTTGAAACCAGGCTGGGAATTCTTCCACCCGAATGGAAGCCTGTTGTATTCATATAAGTCAAACGGTGTAATAAACGCCGTGTACTTCTTTGTGTCTTCCTTCAATGGAATCTGCCAGAAGCCTTTGCAAAGGTCTAATCGTGAAAAGCAATGGCAACCACCGGTCTCGTCAATGATATCATCAATCCTAGGCATTGGGTATGGTATCAACTCAGTTTGCTGGTTGAGAGCCCTGTAATCTGTGCACAGACGAAAAGTGCCGTCTTCTTTCGGAGCAATAGTTATTGGCGATGCAAATGGCGACACCGAAGGTCTTATAATGCCAGCATCAAGCATCGCTTGTAACTCTGATTTCAACCATACCTTTTTTTCACGGGACATATTATACGGACTTCTTCGAACAATTGCTTTGTCCGCGAGGTCGAAAGGAACCTGATGAAATCGTATCGCTGGAGGATAGTTTCCTATGCAGGAGAGCTCTGGGTACTTTGTTTGTATGTCTTCCTCACAGTCAATTTGTCTTAAGCGTCGAGGCGCCTCTATCTCATTCTTTGTTCCTAGGCGG
The DNA here is from genome assembly GCF_013339695.2 of Rhipicephalus sanguineus. NCBI lineage: Eukaryota > Metazoa > Arthropoda > Arachnida > Ixodida > Ixodidae > Rhipicephalus > Rhipicephalus sanguineus. The sequence goes on along the minus strand of NC_051178.1, from coordinate 4,579,783 downwards.
TCTTCAATTAGAACCTTGTCGTCCCAGTAAATGTTCATCTTTAACTTCTTTATGTCAGGGCGAGATAGTAGGAACTCGTAAGTGACATCTGCCAGCACCAACGCATCGGTTGTAATTTTGTGGCCTTGAAATTCGAGAACTACAGATGTCCACTCATTACGAGAACTCACAGTCCCATCATATCCCTGAACGCGCAGAGTCCTTCCAGCATGCAGGCTCCTGACGTCCACGAGCCTCTTGTTTATTATCGACACAGATGCTCCACTGTCGACGAGGGCTTTCATTTCCACGTCATTGACTTTAACAGGAACGTGGAGCAAGCAAGTGGACACGACGTATACTGTATCGTTCAAGCCTGTCATTTGGGGCTCTTCATAGGACTCTGGTTCTCTCAGCGGCCACAGTTGAGGTACTGACAGTGTGTCACTATGACCATTGCTATCGTGGCATGAACTTTTCTTTAGACAAGGTGACGAGCTAGACACATGAACTAACTGCTCATAGGCGTTCAGTTCATGTGGTGCGTTCAATTCAGCTGAGTTAGAAACCAGTTCTGTTTTACAGGGCGGTAATTCTTGCGGCAATTCAGCTGTTGGCGACACGAATTCCAGGCACTGTAGGAGATCTTCAAATGTCTTCGGGTCTCTTATTTGAACTTGGCTTCGGACATCGGCGCATAGTCCCTGCATAATTAAAGCTACCGCTACCGGTGGTGTGAGCTTAGGCTCCGCTTCGTACAACAAGCGCCGTTTCTCAATAACATATTCTAGCAACGAACCACACCGGTAGGTGAAGCGCAGAGCCGCGTCCCAACATTCCACAGCGTTGCGATGGAAAATTGACAAAAATATCATTTTCCAGTTTTCCCAGCATGCTGGTAGTTCAAGCAGAAGTTCCATGTCATACCACTTTTTAGCTAGACCACCAAGATAGCGGCGCATATTCTCAATCTTCTGGTCGTCAGAGACCCACCCATTTTTTCCGCATGCATATTCGTAAAACGAAAGCCAGTAGTTGGGGCTTGCGGAGCTTTCCTCGAAAATATCTGGCTCCACTATGTTTCGTCGGTGGTCATGCAATCTCATTACGTTTGCGAGAAATTCAGTCTGCTGCGTCATCTGTCGTTGTTGTTGTTCGATGAGGTTCGTAAAAATGCTCACCTCCGCCGATGCTTCCTTTTCAACGGTGCGTCGGCGCGAAGGCTTCAAGACCCAGTCCTCGAGCTCGTCCAGCTGCAGGGCCAGCCTGGCGGATCCCGTCTTTAGAAGTTCTTCGCAGCTGATTGAAGCTCCTTGCAGCACCGACTCGACGAGGGTAGCGGTTGACACATCGCGGGCAAGGTTCTTCGCTGGCTCACCTTCCACTTGGAAGGCTGGAGAAGGTTATCCCACTTGGTGACGTTCGATCAACGAAGAATGTCACCCACATGTTCGCTTGACGGCTGCGCCAAAATGTAGCGTTCCTCTAAGGTAAATTACTGAGACATTGAGCTAGAGAGAGACGGATGTATTCCGCCATTTATTATCTCTGTTCTCCACCTCTCCTCTCTTCTTCTTCTCCCTGATGCTCCGCGTTGATGCTTCAGGCACAGACCGCTTCAATATACACGATGTTTCACACTCTTTATCTTATGTACTGGGCGCATTTCACGGAAGAGTTTCACGGTTTACAGATGATTCCCTCCGTAGCTTCGCCCCACTCATCATCATTCACCCCGTGGATATGCTGTGATTTTTTTAAAGCAGAATTTTTCTATCTGCATTCGGTCCTCTTCCATTTGTGTGGGGATGCCCGCAACACTGGTGCGTGGACGTTATGACGATTGTAGTGCCGGTTAAAGTCGAAAACCGGGACCACATGCAGTTTTGCAGGCTTCATTAGGTTTCGTTTACAATAACACAAAAGCCGAAGCGGTCGTTTAAAGCGCGGAAATTGTCAAATGAAGTATTATTACCACAGTCTCTCCAGCTTTGTTTAGTCAGCCTGAAAAACTACCGCAGTCGAGCGGAAAACTTCCTCTGTTCCAGCTACACTGGCACGCCGGTGTTGTGAAACCAACTGTAGTGGTTCCACTCATACCAAACGTGCCAAGCCGGGCACCTCTTTGAACGCGTGAGAAAAAAAAAACAAAAATTACTGTCTGATGCAAAGGATAGCTGCCTAAAGTGCTTAAAATACAATTTCATACATTTAAGTTATACCTATATGTTTTCAGCAAAATGAGCGTACCTGCAAGAGTTTTTCGCTCCTGCCACTAGATTGAACCACGTCGCTGTTGGGTGACGCTAGCGGTTATACTTTCACGACTGTAAGAGCGAAATTCAAAATATCATTATTTTTATTGGACAAAATCATGCTCGTTACAAGTGATGTGACAAACAATCTTCAGTTTCATCACAATGAAAAAAAATTTCTGAGCGGTAGACAGTCCCTTTAACATGATTCCTTCCCCGACATGGAGCACGCATAGGCTCTTTTTGCGAAAGAGTATCATGCACCGACATGGTTCTGCGGCTTGGGTTCAAATCCCATTCAATGCTTTTTTTTCTCATTTTTTTTCTCATTTCGCGCTATAGCGCTTACGGACACTGGCGGTGTGGGCACCTACAGCACTGCTATCTCATAACAGCTTTCGCCGTAACAGTGGCAGGCTAGCATGTTCCACCAAACCGAGGGTGCTATTCTGGACTTCCGCCATTTTCTGTCGAATGTGACGTAGGCGTAACGTGTACACAGTGATGACTCAAACGCATGAACTGCTTGCGAAACGTGACGTGAAGGGTACATAAAATACAAAGATGCGTGCGATCAAGTAACTTTTTGTTTACTTAATTATAAATGCAAGAACAAAAAATAAAAGGAAAGTGATGCGTTTAGTTTTAACATCGTGAAGCAGACCGTATCGTCTGCAATTTAGCGCCATTTTTGCAGATGAGCGACGAAGCCATAGTAACTTTTATAGCCAATAAGCAAGCCAACCAAGCCAGCGTCGACATTGCTGCAATCGTTATTTCTCTGGTTATTTTGTGTAGGTCTTCTGTTGTTATGTCGGCAGATCGCCGAACAGTGGGCCGCGATGTTGGATTTTTTTTTTACTGATCGTCCCCGTATGGAAGGGGCGGCTTGCGTCTTACTGCCGGAGGTACGACGAGAGCTGTGACAGACGCTGACAGAGCGCCTTAACTGCCTGGGCCCCAGCAGCAGGCCGCCGCCGGATTGACGGCGTCTATGGTGAAGTAAGCTGGTGGCAGCGTGAGCCCGAGGCGCGAAATCGCAGCGCAAACAGGTGAGCTTGCGTTTCACTAGGGTGGTCTTGACGTTTCATATATGCACATGCTTATTGCGTAGAGTACAGGCGGAGGGCCGTTTGATTTGGCGACACACGTTTCGGTGGACAACGCCCGCATCGTTACAATTATGCGCGTCGACTGTGTGTTTGGCTTCGACGGCCCTTCGTTCCGAAGGCCCGCGGCGTCCAGAAGTGCTGCCGATAGTTGAAAGATAAGGATCTGCACAGCATTGCAAATATTATTAACGCCCCTTCAGTTTTTTTGCTTTTTTGTTGTGGTGGCGGTTCAGTGTCTAGTTTATCTGAAGCAAAATACAACTAGCCCAACAGCCAGTTGCGCTATTTATAACGTCTGCGATGCGCGAAGTATGTTCATGAACAGTCGTGATCATTAAGATGTTGCTATATGTTTTGCTAAGAATTCGTAAGGACTACTGTAAATAAAAGTTACAATCATGTAAATATACAGAAGCAGAAGCAATAAGAGTTTAGTATCAGGACCTCACGTTATGCACGGTCAATTGAATCTGAAAGATATGGTCAAGGCGAATCTCAATCCGCAGAAGTCATGTATCTCCGAAAGACACTATGGAAGGTACTTCTACGTTGCTGACAACATACGGATAAGAAGTGCATAATGGCCACAGATAAAGAAGAGTAATTGTAGTATTTCACGCAGTTGATGTTACACTGGACTGGCAGCACTAAGTGCACAAACTGTGCACGAGGTGTCTTTTAGATGCGAAGTATCTTATGGCGGAGTTCGATGCGGTGGTGGTAGTGGTGGTGGTGTGCGGCGTGACCACCCTTACTGCGCATGCGCATACCATCTCCACTTCCCCTCTCCCCTTCCCCTTCCCCTTTCCACTCTTCCTCTGATACGCGGGCTAGACATGTCGAAATTCTCTCCTGCGCAACGCCGCGATGAGCCCCAGCGCATGCGCGTCCCCTCCCCCTCTCTCTCTCCTACGCTGCCCCCCTCTCGCACGCCTGCCGACCGCGATTCCCGCTCGCCCTGTGATAATTAACGGCCAGGCTAGAGGGAAGACAAGACGCGCGTAACGTTCCTCTTCGCGTTCCACGACGCGAGGTAGGTAGCATGCCCAAAGAACGCCAACGGAACGCGATCGTGCAAGTGCTCCGGCTTCGCATCGCCTCATGGTCCCCTTTAGCGGGAAATGGTGTAATTTTTACTAATTGTCCTTGTTTCAAAAGTGGCTGACAATATTAGAGGCATTGTTTGTTGTTGTTGGCAGCAGTGAATGATGCGACAATGATGTAAACAATGCGGCAACTTGTGTGCATTTTAATTTTGCAAGGACAAACCATAATATGGTTGCTCAACAACGAGATTTCTGCAAAGAAGTTGGAAAATCATTAGAAAAGGTGGTGAATTGCCTTAAAATACATTCTGAAATATCACTTATTACTCTTGCATGCAAACCTCTATAGTGCACAAGAGAAACCAGGACAGGCGCAACACAGCGCTGTGTCCGCGTCGCCTCTTCGGTACTGGTTCGTTTTGTGCACTATACGTGTTTACATAGATTACCAACCGGAGTAAGCTTGTGCTCTTGCCTCTACGAGTGGCTACTACATGAATAGAGCGTTTGTACAGCTCCTGCCAGACTCGTACGGTCATCACATGATGCGATATGTCTTTCAGTGCGTTCGCATCGTGAACAAAGTGCTGAAGACAATGCTCTAGAATGACATTCAAGGTTACATGTGCTGCTGTGAAATTACACAGGCTGTTTCCAGAGTTACTATGGTCTCATCAAACTACTCCTGCTATGATTCGCTGCAGAATCTGACCACGCTTTTGCCTAACTGCCTGGTGCAATTATCATACTCTCAATGAACCAACACATTGAAGCTTTTGTGAGAATACAATTCCTGCAAGAACACAAATACAGGAGATAGGTATAGGATGACAAGTGGCTACTTTGTCATGAGAAAAAACAAGAGCTTCTTGTGTTACATGATTCTGTGCACATCTCGCAGGAATGTAAACCCCATCACATCCAGTGGTGCCCAGCTGTGAACCACTGCACAGCGTGATCCCGCCTTTGCCTACCCGCTTAGTACATGCCTACTGTAGCCGGATCATCGCTATTCGCGATGCGCAGCGCCTATAGGGGCGCCACTGAAAGCCGCGTAGCGGCGGCCGTTGGAACCGCACGCGGGACGCGTAGCGAACGCCTCCTTTCACTGCAAGCATGACGGAAGTGCGCGCGTGCGATTTGCCGCTTGTGCGCGTCCCTGACAATTACTTTTGCGGCGATAGTGTGCGCAAAGGAGCCGCGCTTTATAATAGTGGACATGTGTCCGATGTAACAGCTGTGTGGGACGACACTGTCACTATACGCGCCAAGTGTTTGCCACAGACAAGCGTCAACAAGCTTCCTTACGAAGTGGAGCTCATCGTAAGTACACCGCTTTCTTTACAACGTCCCGATCACTAATGCCTGCATGCGTTGACGCATGAACCAACGTTTTTTCTCGACACAGTAGCTTCGTTTACGTGCCATGTGTTTATATAGTAGATTTTGAGGGAGCGCTGTCGCGCCGGCGCATGGATTTCACGGGTGCGGCCACACGAATAGTCAGCGTTGGTAAAACTTTGAAACCAGCACGATAAACTTGCGAAAAAATATCTCGGCAGCTTGCGCTAGAGGCGCGGGACTGAGTCACTGCGGAGCTGGTGGTCACCTAGCTTGTCACAGCAGCTTGGCTACGTATTTGCTGGGTGTCTTCAGAGAAGAACGTCGGTGCATGTCCGTCGACCCCCTGTAATTTCGCTGAAAAAAATATATTTTGTTGTCTTCACGAATACGTGTAGCTCTTCGACAGCAATTTGTTCGGGAACAAAATTTTCGTCAGAATGAGATGCATCCAGAGACTCTACGGCGATCTGTTTCAAGCGGTTGAAACAGTTCTGGCACAAAATGTCGGTTTCTTTGATGGATGAGGCTTCTTCTGGCGTGCGCCTTCAGAAGGAGTGGCGTCTTAGCCGCGCCAGACAGACAGATGGGGCAGAAGGGGCAGATTTTGCGCCCCCCCCCTCTTAGGCAAATAGGAAAGCCCCCACGCCCCGTGAGCACGCCTATGGCCCCACTCATAACACAGCTTGTGTAAAGCGAGTGAGTGTTAGTGGGATACATCAAGGGTGTTTTTTATTAGCATGAAGTCATGTTACGAGGCATTCAAAGGGAGGTTGAATCGGTTGAATGTCCTGTCAAAAGCCTTCAGTGCGAACAGGTGCCATGTTTTACAGCCAATATGCATACAGTTGAGGCGAGCGCACAGCGAACATTCTGCACTGATGATCGCATTCCAGTGCCATCATTAGGTAGAATGCAGCCCATTTCGTGCAGCACACGTGTGATTCTACGGCGATTTTGTAAAGTAGCCGCCACCTGCCCCACATTCTCTGGCATAGCGCTTCGCTCCATTCGTTTATCAAGAGAGCCTAGGCATCGCGTCTTATCAGTGATAACAACCTCATGTGCATTGTAGCGTCTACAATGCAGGCGAGGCGACCAAATGTAAACGTAGTAGCGTTCGCTGAAGACGTAGCGACATAAATGGAGAAATAAAAACACGGTAATCGTTCTAACACTGCCTAAACAAAGCGCGATTGCTTACCTTTTGCGTCGGACAGCCGCAATCCACCGTCGCCGTCGCTCTCGCTCATGAAATAGCACCGGAAACGTGTAGAAGTGCGTTCCTGGCGAGTTTTTGTACGTGTTTGAGCAGCCGACAACGCAGCAGTTGTTTCTCGACATCGCTGAAGCCCGAGAGAGTCGTTAAATCACATTGAAAAACACAAACATCCGTGCACTCGCGTAGACGCTCGCTGAAACACTGTTCGCCGGGTCCCGCGAGCGCTTCCGAGCCATGGCGGCAGATGGCGTGGTCGGCGCTTTGCGCATCGCCTATTGTTGTTGTAAAGGTCCGCATCTTCTCATTCAAGTTCCTTCAGTGCAAGGGATGTCGTCCGGCTCAGACAGCTGCTGCAGAACACCGAGATTGTGAAGCACCAAACAAACTGCGATGATCTTCGACCTGAAGAGTGGGCATTGAGGACTCCAATGAGTGGTTACACGACACATCGCAGTGACGAGTGGGTACAGTTGAATCGGGCAGCAGAGGATCCTGCACGATGTGCCCCAGGGATGGCGTTAAGCAGCCAAGGTTGCAGCGGGTATGCACTATCACCTGTGGAGGAGAGTGTTCCAATTAGCATAATATGAATATATACCTGAAAATGCACTATTCCTTTTTCACTTCTTTTAACGTTTTCGAAGACATCATGTCACTGATATGCACTGCTTTCCTTTTTTTTACAGCTAGGCATATTGACAGAATTGCTTGTCTGGCTAGGTTACCTAATTACGACTTTTGAAAGACTCCAACAAAAAAATGGGTTTACTTCCAGACGGCTTGGAATCAACTCAATTCCTTCGTCAGGGCGAATGACAACAAAGATGTTGAACTGCAACCGTTAACTTCTTTCATAGACTAGGTGGGGGGAGTGACAGAAGGCGCGTCTTCTTTGGTGGTAAGGGTGTTGTGCTTTCCTTTGGTTGCATCGGATTGATGTGCAAGGGGTAGTTGCAGACGGTCGGTACACTCAAGGCTTGATTTCCCTTAGATTTTTTTGTGCTTAGGCCGTGAACGTAAAGTGACAGCATGTTTCTTTTGCAATCTTTTGAGTTGTTTTTTAGTTCTTTTCATGAACCATGACTGAAGTACCTTTTTGATGTGAGTTGACTTAATATATTGCTCGTTAATGCATTAAGCTGGGCTAGTTGGTATTGATTGTATGCTTCCATATTGCTAGCGAACACACACAAAGGACGACACAAAGGACGACATGTCTCCTTCTATGTCGTCCTTTGTGTGTGTTCGCTAGCAATATGGAAGCATATAATATATTGCTATACAGCACTTGGCTGTGCTTGCTTATTTGTATTTATTTTTCATACAAGTTTACCATTCTATGCATAATTCTTTTTATGAATGTACAACATTTATGGCAGTTGCATTTCATGTATTCTTTTTATTAAGATAGCCTGGGAGTGTAGCATTTCATTTCTGTATCACCACGTGCTGACTACTTATTATTTCAGCACTTTATAATAAAGAATTATACAATGCCTTTATGAAAGTTTCTTTCATGCTTGACCTTCCCTTGCACTAGTAGTCTTTCCCATGAACAGAGAAAGATAAGTTGCAATTATACACTGAGAGCAAGTTGGAAAATTGTGTGCTGCCTTGGGTCTCAGTATGCCTTGTTTTGTCAAATGTGTGCATGAGAGAATTTTCATTCAAGGGAACACCAGTGCCATTAAAGTAGATAGTCTTCGACCAAGGTATGCTGCCAGTAATAACATATGGGGCAGAAATATGGACAGACTCGCGTAGTTAAGAACCATGCAGCGTGTAATAAAATTACCATGAATGTCTTTGTTACAGTAAGACACCACAGAAGCATTCTCACGCCTGCATACTAAGCAGCTATTCACCACCCTGACCACAGAGCCCACTGCCCAAGTCGTGGCTCACGGTGGATGTCCTCCACATGAAGGCGTCGTGCACGGGCCCCGAGTGCCAGGGCAGTCATCGGTAGGGTTGGTCACATACCTGCACAGTGTTGTTTGCATTGGAAGGAAGTCGGCAACAGCAATACAACCAGCTACATGCAGAACAGCTGTAACTGTGTGGTCCAACGCACTTATTTCTCTCGAGTTGCTTTCGAAGCGCAGCTTCGACAGCTTTATCTTTCATTTCATATGTGGCAGTTACTGCATGTCTGCATACCACTGCTTATGAAATTAGAGCGCAATCAGTACGTTTGACTTCATTCCTGCATTACTTTTCTTAAAAGCTACCACGATCAAATATCAAGCTCGATGAGCATTTTATGGTGTCAAGTCACCCATGCCAAAACTAAATGGTGACGGAAACTCTGTTTACCGCGACTACTGCATTGTTTTCTACCACTGCAGTTGGAGCCACGACAAATGTCGTTAAAAATATTGGAGAGTGGCGAAAAACTATCTTTCACGTTCCTGCTTTGCATTCTACTAACAGCATGCGCGAGGTTGAATAAGATGAAATTTGTTCTCACCACCGTGACGCTGAGGGCGTAAAAGTTCTTGCGGCAAAAGTAAGCAGCCTTGTTGCCGTCGTCCTTTTCATACGGCGCACTTACGCACAGGAACGTGTCGTCGACCCCCTCGACGCAGCCTTCAAATCTTGCATCTATGTGGACACAGCCTTCCTTTTGGCAGGGAGGGCGATCTACTCATTGCCGAAACGCTAAACGCTTCCATGAGAGCATGAATCGTGAGACCCACACTGAACTAGCTCGTCGCCATGTCCTCGTTGTTTGCGATCGCGTCGTGGCAGCTGCCGGTGGCGAAGAAGCGAAAGGCGCAAAGCACTTGTAGCTCCACAAAAACAACAACATCGGTCGGGGCTGTTCTCCTGTCCGTACGCCGCCTCTCCAGGTCCTGGCGAAGCTCCCCGCACAGCCATTGCACAATGTCCTTCGTCAGCCTGCACCGCAGTTAAAACAATTGATCGGTCATCAGAAAAGCATCGCGGTACTCTCGGAATTCTTTCTTCCTGTAGCTCCAACCACTACACTACAAAGGGCAGCGCCATTTTTCTTGGCGTATCTAGCGTTCTCTTGCGGCGAGAACCGCAACTGCAAACAAGCCAAATTAAGCAATAACCTTTTAACAAGCAAGCTTCATGTACTACACTTTATAATATTACTAACCGAAAACATGCTTGTAAAGTAACTCACGGAATGACATCTACACATACGTATGTGAGGCTGCACATCGAACAAGCAACTCAATTTACAACAATATGGCGTCCAATTTTGGGCACTTCATGGTTCTCACACTTTAAGCTGCAAATTTGGCAGGATGCAACGTCACGCAACGTCAAATTGACGCTACAAACAGTGAGGATCTGTGACGCAATGGGCGCCATCAGTGCAATGTCCAATCGTGTTGCAGACATGGCGGCTTTTCGTCAAGCAGGCAGTACTTTCGATTGACCGTAGTTGACCGTAGGGACCGCTCAGTGCCATATTTCGGTTTCGTTGTTCCACCCAAACATTTATTTCTACATGACAGAGTACGGCGAAGCGTTACTTCGGAAAAAGTTAACTATCTTTTGGCACGTTTCGTCATCGCGGATTCCTGTGTCGTAAGGCCATTGCAGCGCCACAATGCGAACGACCTCACGTGACCAATCAAATCAGCAACATGGCGGAATTTGACAACATGGCGGAATTTGACAATGTCCAGAATAGCACCCCGAAAGGCCATTACGCATTTTCACAAAGAAACTTACCATAAATCGCCCGCTTTTTAGTGGGCAGACGACTTCGTTCCCCTTTTTAGCCTTCAGCAGCTTCCGTTTGAATAAAGGCTTGCCGTCACTGCCACAAGCTTGTTGACGGGCAGTGTTTGCATTGTGGTGCAGGACTGCAAGCATGGTTCTGCAGAGTAGAGCGAAGTGATAAACAAATAGTAAGAGCAGTCTGCCAAGAGTAAATGTAAACCGAGCTTCACCTAGCAGACGTCAAAAATACGCCACGCACTTCGGGGCGAAACAAATCATTAGGGAATGGAAAGCCTCCAAACATGATGTCTGCACATCTGCGGACAGTTGCTCGATGTTTTTCAGCAGACGAGTATTCAAAACCGTCCCACAGAGTTCCTTCTAAACTTCACTCCCTGTAAAAATTAACAGGCACGATACAGAGAAACTTCGTGCAGCCACATATTGCTACCTCAGGGAACGCTCTTTCACGTTCGTAAAATGGGAACAATTCGTTGCATAATCTGCTAAGAAAGCATTATGCACAAAAAAACGCCAGGCCTGCGCGGAAAGCGCAGCCCAGTCACAGCGAAAGCTAAGTGTACGCTATGCAGGCCCCTTCTCATCAAAGTGACGGTTCATACATCAGTGCTCTCACTGATCACCCAACACGCAATCATCTCATTGTGCATGGAAAGTTGCCGGTTGTTTTTCAGTATTTCGTGTAACTTAATTTCTAGTTTCGTGTGGGAGATTTTATCAAATGCCTTGGTGAAGTCCAAGAATAATATATCGATTTGCCTTCGGTCGTTTATAGCCTGCGCGAAGTCATGAACTGCTTCAACGAGTTGGGTTATGGTCGAAAAACCTTGCCTAAAGCCATGCTGACAGGGTGAGAGAATAGAATGAGTATCAAGAAAGGAAGTAATGTGTTTATGTATTGCCACGTGCGTTTCTTATTATCATTTTTGCTGTATTTGGTGTTCGCCCGCAAAGGCTGCCAAAACGGTCAGCGCAAACCGCGCCTCATTGTAGATCGTTAACATTGCGCGCAAGACGCGAACACTCGAGCTTCATCTCGAGCTTGCGCGACAATCAGCGATAACGCTGAAATTTCCGAAGTCACATGTATAAACGCCGACGCGCTTCACCGCTTGTCAGTTGATCGGCAGCCGACGCTCTCTTCGCCGCTATAAGTGCATACCATGTGTAGTGCTGTAAATTGTAGGAGGGTAGCGAATTGGGCGAGTTGGAATATGCTCATGATGGTTAGCGCAAACGCGACACAGACAATGTGGCTGTGCTCCTGAGCTGGAAAAAACGGTCGTGGTGACTAGGCACAAGAGCCAGCGTACTCGAGAAATCGCGGAGGCTTATGAGATGATAAAAAAGAAAGACACGTGCGTGAGCTGCCCCTCTATCGCTTTGATTGATGAGGAAGTGTCTTTCCTGGAAAGGGCGTAGTTTTGTTAGCAGACACGTTTTTATCTGTCAATTATCTTTGGCGCATGTGCGGGTTTGTTGTTTTTTCTCTTTCTTAGACATATATATTTGTGATTTTTCCAATAAACATTCAGTTGTTAGAAAAAATAGCGCTTGTGTCGTTGTTTCTTCTTCCTTTGTCTGTGTCGCGTTTGCGCTAACCATCATGAGCTGTAAATTAACCTTCCGTTTCTCGACCACAAGTTCGGCCAAATAAAGAGTTTCATCTTGGACACGTCGCCTGCGGTCTTCGTCGACGTCACGACCCCGTGACATCTGGTGGAGGTGCTTCCGCTCCATGTACCGAACACCCCCCCCCCCCCCGCTCCACGCCGTGAGCCAAGCCCACACCGTCAAGAGGATATCGACGCCAACCAGCGTGCCAGCCGCAGGCAGCAAGGTCTCCCGAATGAATACGGACCCCTACACTCTAAAAAAAGAGTCAAAAGAGGGTCATGGAACCGTGGCTCTCTTCGGGTGTCCATCTGACCCCTTTTGAAAGGTACAGGCAGAGAAAAAGAGTTCGCATTTGGGAAGGAGTCACTGGACCCTCCTGAAGCGCGTTTCGACTGGCTTCGGTATACGGAAGAGCGGCCGTATACGCCATACATATCGCACGCTCGCCCTTTGGCGCCGCTGTGGCGCCTTGCTCGGCAACGTAGACGGGATTGGCGCCGGGGTGGCGCGCCGCTCTCCTCTCTCAGTCGTCTCAGTCTCCTGGTCTATTGGAATGCGTTGCGTGGTTGCGTAGGTTGCGCGTCTTCGGTGGTGTTGAGGTGTTGACGCCGGCTCGAGCCTTGCACGAAGTGACGCTTGGAGGGCGGAATATTCATGGAGCTGCAGACACCGACAACGGGCGGCAGTTAACGGTGAGTGTACTGTTTTCGTAGGTACTAGTTATACAGCTTTAGCTGGGCGTCTGCAGCAGCTCTGCGGAACCTGCCAGCCATTTCCAACAGTAGCCTGTATCCGCGGGGCTGTTGCGGATGCACAACTAAAGCTGTCAGTTAACGAGTTGCCACCGTTATGCGCGTTGCTGTACAAGCTCCCATAAAGTGAGCGATGGAAACAATAATCGAGGGTCATTTCTTGCTGATCGCACGTCGTGTCTGCACTACTGAAGGTGCAAGATGTCGTTTTGAGATGCACTTTAGTCTACTTCATGACATTTCCATCGACCTTGAGTGTGCAGCGAGCTTCCACGCGTGGGAACGTGAAAAAAAAAGACTGTGTACAGAACGCTCAAACGCACTATATGTAATGGTTTTTGTTGGCTTAAAGACGGTAGCTTGAGGTGCAGATATTCGCAATGCCCACGAACTATAGGTGGCGCGCCGTGCGATTCAACATGGCTCCCGGAGGAGGGTCAACCCGTTTGTTAGCATAGGAACAGATAGGACGTGCGGACGTACGGCCTGTGCCACTTTCACCGGATGACGTCATGAGCTGCACTGAATTGGATATGAGACCAAAATACTTTCCCAAACCATGGAAAGTGCTAAGTACTCGCCACCTAATTATTTGCTGCGGTGTGAAAGGTTATATTTCCGCTCAGTTCCCGTGCATCAACGATGCTGCGCGAAATCCTGTGCGTGCTACATAAAACTGCATGAACTAGAACTGACGTATGAGCCGACCGGCACTCCGAGGCAGTACGTACCGTGCCTGACTTACGGATTTGCCGCAGTAGTACGCCGCCAGCGAGTAGTGCCATCGCTGCTGCACGGGACCGCACGTTTAACGTGGTGATGGTTTGCAAACATATTACGCCGTCGTCATTACTTGCGCAGTCAGGAACGCGGAGTTACTTCTTCAACGGAACACAAGCATTTAACATCCCATTCAGTAGCACTTGTGTCACAGCCATGCTGAGACTCTAGCCGTGTGCGACTCACTTCACTCGCATGTTGCAGGTTCGATGAGCACGATCGAAACATGAATATTGAAAAGAATGCACACGTATGCTTTTTGCAACGTCGAATAATTCGACGATGCAAAACATTCGTGGAATAACAATGCCGTTCGGAAGCTGCCCGTGAAGTACAGGAGAAGTTAGCCGAGAGGCGGGGATTGTGGCCGTGACTGCACGTCCCACCACTCTAACCATTTCGCTTCGCTAATCGAGCTCGAGTGTGTTGGCGGCAAGCGGCGCTCCATAATATCCACAATAATTGTGCTATATGCAATGCACACGAAGAACTATGCTTTCATTTTGATCGCGCTCAAGGATATTATACATTAAATACAATCAAAGTGACTTAAGAGCGTGAAAGAACATTACCTCACGAGGGGACGTGAAGTGCAACTCGCCCCTCATGAGTTAGCAGCTGATCGTTCATCGTCGCTGTCACTCTCGGTGCTTTCACAGCCTTCTACGTCCAGTGAAAAGTCCTCATCGTCAAGATGGTTTCTTTCGACATCACCGCTGAAAGCAATCTGAAGAATATCCTCCGCCGAACGACTTCGACCACTCCGCGTCACCATGTTTACAAGTAGAGAGACGTTTAAGCGCGAACGCAGGCGGACGCGCGAAGAACATATTTTGCTCTCAAACCGGTCAACAAGCAAATCTCTTGCAGTGTGCTGCCACCTATCAACAAACGTACAAAAACAAGCGGCGCAGCGCTGGCTATGAAACCAACACACTGGTGAACCTGGTGAAGGACGGCTTTGAAAGCGTTCGCTCCACTAAAGGCGTGGAGCAGACGCGTCTTCGAATGATTGAAACGTCGCTCGCACGATTCATAACAGCGCTTTCCTGACAAAACATAGAGGCCCTATTTTATTGTATCACCGACTTGAGAAGTTATTGAAGAGTACATCGTGAGCCCGCGCGACCTTCGTACGTAGAATGTTATGGGATTCATGCACTACAAGAAACACTGACGAATGCTATGTGCAAGCAAAGCAGGGTGAGCTTCAACTGAAACTGTCAGACGATAACATTTACCTAACCTACGTGGCTACAGAAAGCCTCGCGAAGCTGATAGTATGTGTACGCTGTGGGCTAGCATTGAAAGCGCAAGTTGCCACATATTTTCACGAAAACTTCGCGTCTCGCAAGAACGAACCAGATTTCTCGCGTCACGGAGGGCCCGGTTTCTTCACTGATGCAGGGGACATGCAAAGTCCTAGTGTTCGTTTCTTCCCAACGCGTTAACAGTGAGGCTAGCACAGCCGAACAAGGGAGCGACTACGTAGTGCTGCCATTTTGTCGTCTACTAACCCTCCTCGAGAGGACGCTCCTGAATTCCGCTTGGCGGCGCGACAGTCTATGGGCATTGCGAATAGTACGGTGGCTTCCAGAACGTACGCGGTAGTCATTCAAGTTGGACACGCCTCGCCGGTAAAGTGAAAAAGCTCTAGACTTTCGACGGCGCACGTTGTTGCGGCCGCCGGCGTGCACTCTTTTCCCTCGTTTCTGTTCGCTGTTTTCATGGTTTGCATACACTGCGATGACGTTGGGCGCTATAAAAGAATCGAATGAGTGTACGTGATTGGGGGAGTTATGTGCGCTAATTCTAGCATATGACATGTCTGATCTCGACGTAGACGGCGTACGCACGCGCTGGGTGTCGTTCGGGCCCTAGTACTCGCATCTGTTTATCTGAGTATTTAAGGATGGGTTACGTTTGTAAAACATGCAGTCTATAACCGCTCACGGCATGCCCCTGGCTGCCGGAGGATGTGCTTTGTTGTTTTGTTGTTAGCCTTTATTATGTCTGTGTGAACCACTTATTGTGTAGGTTTTGCAAACCTTTACTGCAATTTCATTTTCTCATCATAATATCACGTTCTGCTTTTCAGATACCGTTTTTCATGGTGCTCACGCTGGACAGGAGCGACAACCTAGCAAGCCACAAGTCTGATGCCTCAAGCCGTCACCACTTTTTCATTTATTCTTAATCACAAGGAATAAATATGGAAACATGATGGCGATTTCTGCTGTTCATTTAGCACCATATGACACTGTGCACATCACAGTCACACATTTTAGTTGGCTATACTCATAGAAGCTTGTAAATGAGGAATACCCAAACTTCTTAATTGGAAATCACAGACCATCTTTTCGCGCTTTCTATATAACTTTGCTGGAAAATATGTGTTGTTTTGACGAGTTTTATTAAAATATTGCTAAGACTGAACTATTCTTTTTTTTACAGTCGCTGGGCAGAACGGCAAGTATTATTGGACTTGCTTAAAATGAATACTCCACTGTTTGCAACAGTAGTCGCGCAAAAGTAGAGCAAGGATCAAATGAGTAGCTTAAAATACTTGTGGAGTCGCTTGATGCTTCGGTGTGGGTCCCTTGACCCCCCTAGGAGCGTTACCGGCAAGAGTCGTCTGACTCCCTATAAGTGGTAACGTGATCCTCCCGATGAGAGTCTTTGCACTCTTCCTAGAGGATCAGGGGACTCTCCTAGAGCGAGCCGACCCTGACCCACCAAGAGAGTCACCGTGACTATTTAGAGAGAGTCGTATACGTGGCAACTCAGAACTCTCCGAAAAGAGTCACGCACTCTTTTTTTTTCTTAGAGTGTACCCGACAAGCCCAAGACCGCGACGAGGACGACAGTCACGATGAGAGCCACGGTGTCCCCTGCAGCGATTGTGATGCAGCCACCAAAGAGCCGCCGACCTTCTATGGAGTGCCAAATGACGACCCCGAAACCTGGCTCGAGACGTTCAAAAGGGTCTCAACATTCAACAACTGGGACTCCGAGGACAAGCTGCGCCACGTCTACTTTTACCTGGGAGACGCAGCAACAACCTGGTTCGAGAATCAGGAGTCTGCCGTTCCGACCTAGGCCGTCTTTCGCAGCGCTTTTCTGGAGTCGTTCGCGAGCGTCGTCCGAAAGGAAAGGGCCGCAGCCTTGCTGGAGACACGGGTCCAATTCCCAAATGAAAGCGTGGCCATCTTCGCAGAGGAAATGACCCGACTGTTTCGCCACGCTGACCCTGCTATACCCGAGGACAAAAAGTTCGCTTCCTGATGCGAGGAGTCAAGCAGGAGCTCTTCGCGGGACTGATCGGAACCTATCAAGCAGCATCCATGAATTCGTCTCAGAAGCAACCATCATCGAGAAGACGCTGGAAATGCGAACCCGCCTGGTTCAAGCCATCGGCTTGAACCAGGCGGGTTCAGCCATCGGCTCCGACGATCTGCGCGAAACGATCCGAGCCATCGTGCTAGAGGAACTGCGAAAGCTCACACCTTTTGCACAGCCCGAGGTGGTATCGATGGCTGACGTTGTACGCGAGGAAATCCAGCGGTCACTGGGTGTTCCTCAGCCGGCACCACCGCGGCTGCAGGCAGTGAGCTATGCTACTGCAGCATGTCGCAATGCCCCCCCCCCTCCTCGAAAACGTCAAGACGCCGCGCCGCTCCAGTAGGTCCGCCGCCAGCACCGACGTCATACCACCTTACAGCGGGCCAGTGATACACGCCGAGGAAGACCGACGTAGTGCGCCCCTGACAAACTCCCGCCCTGCTACCACTGCGGCGACGCCGGCCATACGTACCGCCGCTGCCAGTACCGACAGATGGGCCTACGCGGATTCGCCGTCAACGCGCCGCGCCCACAGCCTCGCGACATCGGCCTCGCGACATCGACGACTACCTCACCGGAACACACTGGCAAGAGCTACGACCTTCCCGCTCGCCATTGCCCGGCCGCTACATGTCACCGCACCGCCGGCAGTACACTGGCCCAAACCGGGCCCGGTTGCCTAGCCCATATCCGGGAAACGAAGGGCAGCAACCGGTGGAGGTGCGGTTGCTGTACGACGAAATGCCGAAGATCCTCCGCGGCCGCCGACGACGACAACGCGACGAGACCTGCAGAACACGACGCGAACCAGACAGACTCCTGATGACGAAACCTCGCACACCGAAGATCTGACGACCCGACATGGAACCAGCGGAACAAACCGACGCAGCCGTGATCCGATGCCACGACCTAACCGCAACGCAAGACAACGAACTAGTGACCTCGACGTTCTGATCGACGGCCACAACGTCACCGCTCTCGTCGATACTGTAGCCGACTATTCCGTCATTAGTGGGCCGTTCGCCGCAAAGTTGACGAAAGTTAGGACTGCTTGGGAAGGCCCCGAGATCCGGACCGCTGGAGGCCATCTGATAACGCCGATTGGTTTATGCATGGTGAGAGTCACCATCAATACCCGCACTTATCCTGCAAGCTTCGTTCTCCTACAAAGCTGCTCCAAGGGTGTGGTACTTGGAATGAACTTCCTAAGTAACCACGGCGCCGTCATCGACCTGCGGTCTGAGTCGATAACACTAACGTCGGGCAAAGCGCGCCCGCCCCACGCGACGCCAGAGAACCATGCACTGAATGTGATAGAAGAGCAGGTGGCCGCTCCGCCGCGCTCCAGCGTCATTATTTCCGTTGGCACAGAAAAGCCTGCGAACCTTGAAGGCGTCATCGAGGGCGACCAGGACCTACTGCTGAACCGTCAAATTTTCGTCGCACGAGGTATAGCCAGTATAGCCGAGCTGCGTGACGGTAAAGCAACTGTAGTGCTGACAAACTTCAGCCACGAATATAGGACTCGGAGCAGCGTAGGACTCGGAGCCATCCTTGTGCAGCGGACGGACGGAGTGGAAAGGGTTATCACTTGTGCTAGCCGGTCGCTGTCAAAGGCAGAGGCCAACTATTCCACAACAGAAAAGGAATGGCTCGCCATCATCTGGGCTACGTCGATGTTTCGCCCCTACCTCTATGGCAGGCCCTTCAAAACTGTGAGCGACCATCACGCCTTGTGTTGGCTTGCTAACTTGAAGGACACTTGAGCTTGCCTCGCACGGGGGAGCCTAATACTTCAACAATTCGACATTACCGTCGTGTACAAATCCTGAAGCAAACACTCCGACACCGACTGCTTGTCTCGTGCCCCCATCGACCCACCACCGCCCTACAACCAGGATGATGACGGCTTCTTCGGAGTCGTAAGTGCCCACGACTTCGCCAAACGACAGCGACCCGACCCGGAACTGAAGGGTCTAGTGGAATACCTGGAGGGCAGGGCCATCGTTGTCCCAAAAGTATTCAGGCGATGACTGGCATCATTTTCCTTAAAAAACAACGTCCTCGTAAAGAAGAACTTCTATCCGGCCCGAGCCAGCTATCTTGTCGTTGTACCTTCGGAACTTCGACCAGAAATTCTGCACGGCCTGCACGACGACCCGGCGGCTGGACACCTCGGACTTTCCCGCATGCTCGCACGAGTACAGGAAAAGTACTACTGGCAGCGCCTTGCTGCCGACGTCACTCGCTGCGTAAGAACGTGCCGAGACTGTCAGCGACGGAAGACACCGCCCATAAGACCAGCAGGCTTCCTTCAGCCGATCAAACCTCCTGGGCGACCATTCCAGCAGATCGGGATCGACCTCCTGCGGCCATTCCCAACGTCGACTTGCGGAAATAAATGGATCGTCGTGGCTACCGACTACCTCACCCGCTACGCCGAAACAAAAGCCCTGCCCAAAGGCAGTGCCGCTGAGGTTGCGTAGTTCTTCGTTGAGAGCATCGTCCTTCGACACGGCCCACCAGAGGTTCTCATCACCGAGAGAGGTACGGTGTTTATGGCTGATCTAACTCAGGCGATCTTGGAATACACCCAAACAAGCCACAACGGGATCACCGCGCACCACCGACAGACGAACAGCCTTATCGAGCGTCTAAATAAGACCATCGCCGACATACTGGCCATGTACGTCGACGTCGAACACTAGACGTGGGACGCCATCCTTCCGTACGTGACCTTCGCGTGCAACACGGCCGTACAAGAAACGACGCAGATGACGCCATATAGGTTGGTCTATGGACGGAGCCCGGCAACGACGCTCGACGCCATGTTACCAAATGTGACCGACGAGGAAAACGTCGACGTGACCACCTACCTACAGCGCGCCGAAGAAGCACGACAACTCGCCTGCCTACGGATCAAGAACCAGCAGACGACTGACAGCCGCCACTACAACCTTGGACGACGCCACATGGAATACCAATCCGGTGACCGTGTATGGGTATGGACGCCAATACGCCGACAGGGACTTAGTGAGAAGCTTCGACAACACTTCGCACCGTACAGGGTACTTCGACGCCTCAGCGCGCTCGACTACTAGGTTGTCTGTGACGGTGTTACCAACTCTCAGCGGCGCCGTGCGCGACCTGAAGTCGTCCATTTCGTGCGCCTCAAGCCATATTTCGCGCGTTAGTGAATCTAGGACTGTGCTTTTGCTTTATTATTGTACTTTCTGGCTTGTTCTCATTGTTTATTGTACTTTCTTGCTTTCTTTTATTTATTGTTGCATGCATTGGCCACCCTCCAGCCTCCCCCCCCCCCCCCCCCCTGCCATGTTCTGTTTTAAGCATCGGGACGATGGTTTTTTAGAGGGGGGCATTGCCACGTGCGTTTCTTATTATCACTTTTGCTGTATTCGATTTTCACCCACAAATATTGTCAGCAACGCTCAGCGCAAACCGCGGCTCGTTCTTCGAGAAGCTTCGCGATTATTGTAGATCGTTAAGATTGCGCGCAAGACGCAAACACTCGAGCTTATTCTAGAGCTTGCGCGACAACCAGCGATAACGCTGGAATATTCGACGACACATGTATAAATGCAGACGCGCTTCACCGCTTGTCAGTTGATCGACAGCCGACGCTCTCTTCGCCGCTATAAGTGCATACCGTGTGTATTGCTGTAAATTAACTTTCCGTTTCTCGGCCACATTGAGCGCCCAAATGAAAAGTTTCATCTTGGACATGTCGCCTGTGGTCTTCGTCGACGTCACGACCCTGTTACACTATGTGCTCTAATAACTTACAACAGCAACAGGTTAGAGCTATAGGCCTATAATTTGTAGTTAGTTGTTTGTTACCACTTTTAAATAAAGGCTTTATTTTGGACAGTCGTCCGGCAGTGTACCTGATTACAGAGATGCATTCATTATGACTGAGAAAATTAGGCGACCACTCAGCATACCGTTCTAAAAACAAAATAGGTATTTCATCTGGTCCAGGGGATTTCTTCTCGTCTAACTTCAACAAAAGGTTAAACACTCCTGCTTCATCAATTTCCAAATCATCGATGGCAGGTAGGCTTTCAAATTCAGCAAAATGAGGTGTGCGTGCGTTATCGCATGAGAAGACGGACTTGAAATGTACGTTAAAAGCGTCGGATATCTGTGTTTTATCAGACTTTAAGCGATCGTTTATCCCGAAGGTGTTAGTACGAGATTTTTTTGACGATATGTATCTTCCAAATTTAGTGGGTGATTCTTTTAATAGCCTGCTTAAATGAACATTATAAAAATTAGGGGACCCTTAAGCTTCGCCTTTTAAGAGTTGAAGGCGTTAGCGAAGCCTGGCCCCTCGTGCGCACTTCACCCACTAAGTGCATTACTTGTTAATGTGTATTGTTACATACGCACGCACACAGACACACACACGCGCGCGTGCGCGCGATGTATCTATAGTAATGGTACAGGTTTTCGATCTAAAGCACTTCCCTGTGCAAGAGTCGAGACATATTTCTCACAATGCCTCACAGATGGCAGCACATTATCTAGCGTTTGCTGTTTGCTTGATCAACGCCTCCCCTAGAAAGCAGGCGTTGACTTGATGTTTTTTGCTAGATGGACATAGTTGTCCATTTTTAGAGCTGTTTGAAAGTTCGTGTGTGTTTTTAGCGGCGATGGCTGCACTATCCCGGCCATTTTGGTCGCGCAAAAAAACGTAGTTTGATGACCTCGCGAATGCGCATACAAATCGCCTAATGGGCTCATTTTCGTCGTGACACCTGCCGAACAAAATGCGTTGAGGAGACTCCTTCCACTACATGGCATTTATGTAGTGTTTTTTTCCGAAGCAGCTGGAAGTAACATCGTGGCCATGTGGTCGGACACCTGCTTGCCACGCAATTGGCCCGGGTTCGATCCTCAATGCCACCGAAGATTTTTATTGTTTATTTTATTTGCATCTTTCTCAATTTTTCGCTCACAAGTGTCGGTAGCGACGCCGACACCGGAATTTCTGCTTCGACCTTCGAGGACAAGAGCTTTACTTCGTCACGTATGTTATCAGTGCTGCATTTCTTGTTTTGCTCTTTAAAAGGGCCCTGCGACACTTTTGCGACTGCCTTATTTAGCACCGCAAATGCGTGTAGTTATGAATGCCGAGACGAACGCAAGAAAAACTATGCAAATTGTGCACGAAAAGCGAAGTTATTAGTCCTCAAAGTTCAAAACTCAAGCCGACGACGACGAGAAACGTTTTTTTCGCATTTCACTCTCCCGCTGACGTCAAAGGCCGGTTCCAATCATCGCGCGCGTCTTATAAAGACATACCGGAAATGTCCTCTCATGGTGGCCTTCACGCAATACATTTCTACCCCTCTTTTTGACGGCGTTGTTACCATGCTCACTACAAACCATGTGCCTCAGCTAGCAGACGCTCCCATGATTTGTCGTGTAGTGCACAAAATGAGTATGGAAGACCTAACAAACCGTGAGCGCGAGCTCTTGCGACGCAGCGATTGCTTGCATGTCGTGCACGCCATTGCAAATTGAAAGTGCGTCGCTGAGCCCCGCGCAACGCGAGGATGGCTGCATGGGCCCAGACGAAACGCTAACGCCCGATGATGCGGAAGGCGTTGGCCGGTAACCGTTTCGATTTTTTTTTCTTTGACAGCATCGTGCCGAACTGGGCGTTGCGTGTTTCGCAGGTGCCGGTGTGGCCGGTGTCGCTCGATGCCGCAAAAGGCAAAACGCGGAAGAGTATCGTTTGGATGGATGGATGGATGCTATGAGCGTCCCCTTTATAACGGGGCGGTGACATGTCTGCCACCAGGCTCGAAGGATAAAAAAAGAAAAAAAAGAAAAAAAACTTCCTTGTTTCATGTTGTCCTAATGCCTTATCTACATTTTGATTAACACATTGATTAAATCTATGTTATTATAACAAAAAATATAAATTCACAGTCCATCTCTCTGCCTCTTAAGGCAGAATAACCTTTTTCCCCCAATTATTTATTTTTGTACTTTATCTCTACTTTTCTGCCACCAATACTCTAACCGTCTCTTACTTATTTCTATCGCGGGCGTGTTCAGCTTTCCATTGTTGTCCCTAAAACCCAAGGCTTCATGTAGACTCGTGCCCACACGTATACCTGGGTGAATATCGCCACATTCAATCAGTACATGTTCCATCGTTTCCTTAGTTCCCCCGCAGCATGTACATAGTTCTTCTTCGTTACTGAATCTCGCTTTATAACTACGCGTTCTCAGGCAGCCCGACCTTGCTTCAAACAGTAAAGCGCTTCCCCTTGAATTATCATAAAACCTTTCCCTCCTTATTTCGTTTTTTCCTTTTCGGTAGTTACTCAGAGCCGGCTTCTTTTCCATCGCTGTCATCCAATAAGTCTTCTCCGCCTCTCTGACCTTCCGCTTAATGCTCCTTGTTGCCATATCGCCCGCACTGCCAGCCGTATATTTACTGGTGAGCCTCCTAGTTCTTTTTCTCCACTGCGTGTCAACGCTTTTTCTATACAAATACCTGAAAACCTTCTCTGCCCATCTACTCTTCTTCATTTTCCTCAGCCTCTCTTCGAATCTCATTTTGCTCTGCGCTTCCCTCACTTCAAAGCCTGTCCATCCCATATCACCCTTCACCGCCTCATTTGTCGTCTTCCCGTGAGCGCCCAAGGCGAGGCGGCCCACCGTCCTTTGATTTACATCCATTCCTGATTGCACCTCTGACTTCATGCACACCACTGAGTTCCCAAATGTAAGCCCCGGAACCATCACACCCTTCCATTCCATTGATTACCATTCCACAGCGCACCTAGCGTCGTGTTTGTTGTTTTGAAGATATATCAGTTAGAAAAAGGAATCATTTGTTTCTGAGAAAGCATAAAAAGGAGTTTTGTTCCTCTTAGGCATCCGTAATATGGCCTAGCTACCACCATATGAATATTGCACGTCACATGTCGCGTCAAGCCAATCAAAAACGAACGGTCTTTGTCGTCACTGTCACATGACACACATCACTTCCTGTAACCGAAATAGCCCATGTGTGTAGCCATAGTCCGAAATCAAGGTAGTTTATCCCGTGAAATAAAATTATAACCGCTTCGATTCCGGCGTTGCCACTTGCGCAACAATATCGGTGCATTCCACAGTACCAGAAGAACCGATGAAAAAGACATGCTCAAATTGTGTCGCAGGGCCCCTTTAAGGCAGCTGATTTTCCTTTTTAGGTGAATAATATTTCTCGTGATCCACGGATTAGACGAATTTGTTTTCCTAAGCTTGGACGGGACGAAGGGCTGAATATAAGCAGGCACAGTGTTTCTGAACTTTAGCCACATTCGTAATCGTTTATTGCACTTTCAAGAAGTTCATCGAAAGATAATTCCAATCTATCTATAATGCTAGTGTCATCGGCAGAAGAGTAGACAGGCACGCGAGTTACATTAGTTGACCTTGTTTGCGTAATGGAACTGAATTGAACTAAGACAGCGTTATGGTCTGAAATGTCTTTAACTACATCGCAATGAATTTCCCCAGGAATGTTGCTACGTACGAAGACAAGGTCTAGGACGGACATACTGTTACCTTGTATGCGCGTGTGCTCTTTGACTGATTGGTTTAAGTCAAAGCAAAATAAAATGTCAATTAGCTCTTCGCCATTAGCGACATCGCTGTTACCAGCTGAAAAGGTATATCAATCAATAGCCGGAAGATTGAAATCCCCACACAAGGCAATTTTGGTATTGCTGTTTGTATTGTTCTGAATGTAACTTTTTAAATGTTCTAGCATTTCTATATGAGAACCTGGTGGTCTGTAAGAAACATTAGCCATCACTCAATGTTGATCACAGTAAATATTGCAGAACAAATTTCCTATATCGACCGCCTCTTTTATTGCGATCGCGACGATGAACTTCAAATTCGGGAGGCACAAATTCATTGCCATGTATCCCATCGTGAAGCCAGGTTTCAGTAAGTGCTACCACGTCCGGATCGCCCACAGAAATCAGGTGTTCTAAATCTGCAGCTTCTCTTACAATGCTCCTGCAGTCAACGCTCGAAAACTTCAGTGGATAACAACCCTTCCCATGTCAAGAATGTGCTCGCTTTGAAACGGCTGTTATCTCATCGTTTTCGTCATTCCACGTGTAAAGCTTTCCATTTATTGATACTTTATGAAAAATTACTTTGCCGCGTTACTTGCGGGCTCTTTGGTTGGCGGTGGTGTCCAAGAATTTTTTTCTAATGGTACGTACTTTTTCGGAGAAATCTTCCGTAACGTACTGGTTAGACCGTTTCAGCTTTGTACAGTTTTTAAAGATCAAAACCTTTTCGCGGTAATCAATAAGCATAATAAACGCAGGTCGACATTTGTTAGAAGATTTTGCTCCTAGCCTGTGACATCTTTCAACACCGCCAATTGATAGGTTCAGTTTTTCTTGCAAGAAATCCTTGTATACTGTGTTAAGAAGCGATTCCATAGTTTCATCCTGTGGCTCATCGAGCCCATGAATGATAATATTGTTTCGTCGGCTGCGATTTTCAAGTTCATCTACTTTATCTGCGATTGTAACAACATTCATTTCTAATCTATGCACAGAAGTCTCCACCGCTAATACCTTCTCATGCGTAGCCAATAAGCGGGTAAGGGACGACTCAAGCGAATCAAGCCTTGTCTTGCACTGATCTAGCGTGACAGTCAGCGAAGCCTGTGTAGCACTGAATTTGTCCATACGGGGAATCATTTCTTTCTGTTCTTTAAGGATGTTGAAAAGTTCATGGTCATTATCCGAGGCAGCGTTAGTGTTAAGCGAGTGATTAGGCCCTGGATTTTTCTGCATGTCCCCGCACAGAACAAGAATTTTGAGAAAAAACGACAAATAATTCAAAAACACACTTTCCGTACTGTTTGGGCAAAACAGCAGCAAGAGACAAACGTTATTACTTGGAAAGTGTTTTTCATTGGAGAAGTAACTAACCTGCACGAGAAGAAACACATGCGTGTTAAGAATAGTTGCAGTCCCGCTACCGTTTTGCCCACTGAAAGAACAATCCGTCAGCACTGGGTCAGCGAGGACCGCATGACGTCACGTGCAGGGTGGCGTGGCAACCGTCGATAACTTCGTGCGTCGTAGTCTGGAAATCAATGGCTTCACAGGTCTCCGGGCCGCCAGATTCATTGCTGATTTCCCGGCCGGCATCGAGAGGGTGAATGTAGCTCGAAGATGGTTGTCCGATCAAGATGGTGAAAAACTGCACGTGAATGAAATCTCACGGCTTTTGTCGCTTCTTAGGGATGGGACAGCACGTGAAATTGCCAAACCATTCTTCATTCACGAGGCGGGGCACAAATGTATCCCTCGGTAACACTGCAAAAAGCTACGTCATTGCGTCTATTGGTTTCTTACACGCAGTCACTTAACCTTCCTCTATATACTGTGTTTGGTATTGAACAAACGTTCACTTGTAAGTAGGCGCTCGTGTTGTTGCCTTCCTTTCTGTGTCCTGGTTTCGTGGACTTTTTTTTTACCTTATAAACGTCGTACTGTACCATGTAAGCTTCAAGTTTCAAAAACGGTCGGTGATCAATAATAGAGCGAATGTGGAAGTGCCATTTTGCCTCGTCTATTAGGAGCGCAAACACGTATTACTTCTGTGTTGCGGAATGCCAGCTGTAAGAAAATTGTCTAGTTGCTGTGAAATGTGATCACGATAAGGCATTACTTGTGCAGACAATGGTAACAAAATACTTTAGGAAAAATTTCTAGACATATGATCACATCTCGCGATATGGGAGGCGGTTGTAATTAGAAATGATAAACCGGACAGAATTAGTTTGCAGTTTCATGCGAGTCAGATTCGCACAAAGACCGAGCATGTTGCGGTTTGGAGCAACTTGCTGCAGTATAATGTATTAGCTCAGTTGATGGTTGTGATCTTGAAATGTGAGCCGCATATACTCTAGCGTGTGAACTCGATTATTACATGTGGTACATCGACGGTCAAACTTTGTGGCGCTTATATTGATGTTACATCTCATGTAGAAAACCCCATGCGATCGCTTCATATTCCAAAGGCCTAATTTCATGAGCCTCACTTCAAGAACGCTTCAGTTAAAGTCAGGGCGCCATTGCCGATGCCTGCGTTGAGATACTTCGATCACCCTCCTCGGCAGCTGGGGAAGCGGCGCGTGTACGGTTGTGGCGACGCGTCCGCCTTCCGTCGGCGCGCCTCTATCGCTTGCGCACACTTCCTGCCCTCGCGCCGTTCCGCTGGAAACCACCGCTGTGAGCGACTGCGAACACAGGTGCGCACCATTTGCTATTTCTCATTTTAATGCATTGCCCTCTTTCGAGAAAAATGAAAGTGTGTTCATGCTATGCTACGTAGTGTGAAACCGTAGTGTATATGTGTCATGGAGTCACATGTATGCATTCGTAAGCAACTTAAGTGCCTCATTGTAGCCTATAAATCATCCGACGTCTTACTGTTACGTGAATGAGGCGAAATTCAATTTGATAGCACAGTTGTGGTTGATAGGCACAAGGATTATCGTTGAGGCTGCAAACATAGCGCGTGGCGGCTCGACTTGCGTCAGCAAACCGTCCATAGCTCTGTCTGATAGGGAGCTTGAGTTTCTTGACAGTGGCAGATGCCGTAGGCGTTAAGGAATTGCTGTATGGTAAAGTGGGCTTTGGAAAAGTTTTTATCACTCTTTTTATGGTTTGT
Source organism: Rhipicephalus sanguineus (assembly GCF_013339695.2). Classification (NCBI taxonomy): domain Eukaryota; kingdom Metazoa; phylum Arthropoda; class Arachnida; order Ixodida; family Ixodidae; genus Rhipicephalus; species Rhipicephalus sanguineus. The sequence goes on along the minus strand of NC_051178.1, from coordinate 4,551,877 downwards.
GTGTGGTGTGCTCTTATTGGATGTGCTTACGAAACTTTTATCTGTCAGTATATATGTCTCTTTTTCCCATTAAACCTTCAGTTTGTAGTAAGAGCCTGTCCGTGTGTTATTTCTTTACGTCCTTGTCAACGTTAAGCGCTCGTATTTCAAGCAACCAGAGGCATACATGCCGCACACCGCGAACAGACATCTCGAGAAAGCTCCATTCATGTTTTTTTTTTAATGTTGATATTATTCCAGGATATTGCAAGAAAATCTCGCTCGCTCATGTTCATTTTCGGGGCTGTCCGTTTTATTTTACCGATTTTATTGATTCTTGCATATTTCGCTCTATGGGGCACAAGAAGTTTCTCAAAAATACATGCATGAATTGCAATGAAACACCTAAGGGAGGAACACGAGAATTTATTGACTCAAATACTTTGTTGTGATAACGTAGAGTTTACGCTCTTTGATGTATATTTCGGAAGTAGCAGGAATGAAGGGGAAAAAAATCAAATCAGTAGTAACCTAAATTTCGATTATTTTTTTTGTAGATTATAAGGTAGTACGAAGAAAAGGGGGGTAACTGATAATGCTGGAGTGCACCAGATACTAAACGTAAAAAAAGTTCTTTTGGAAGGCGACGATAAACGTTTTCACAAATACCTCATTGTGGAGAGCTGTACTAACGTGAAATGTATTTTTAAAATAAATGTTTCTTTCGCAAACATGCTACGAATATACTTCTGAAAATCACAAGGAATTTTGTATATCGCACAGGGAAATGTAAACTAAGTAGACGTGGAAAGTTTTTCTGCCTTGATAGGCAACTGTTCTGCAGAAACGCTGCTACAAGTTTCTGTAGTTCTTAACAGAACTCGGCATATATTAACGCGATATCGTTAATGAGATCCTTTCGCCGAAATTCCTGTGTCGGCGTCGTTGGTTGTGAGTGAAAAAGCCGCGTGGGCGAAAATTTTAAGTACGTGCAAATAAATAAATAAAAATATTTGGTTTTTCTGTGGCAAGTAGGTGTTCTACCACAAATTTACACTCGCGGTTCAAACTTTTTCGAAAAAGAAAATCCTTTGAGAATGCAATATAGTCAGAGTAGTCTCCTTAATGCATGTATTATTGTGTGGCAGAACCGTGAAATCGCACCCCATGTCAAAACAAACGGATTGCACAACGAGTGGGTGGTTTAAAGGCCCGCAAATAATTAATCACCATTATCAGCAGCAGTATCAACGAATTGTGCAGCTGTGCGCATTGCCTGCATAGTGTGCACGTCGCCCATTCGCAAAGGGAATAATTATTGCATAGTGGACAATTTACAACTGTGCCTTTGTCCACTCGCCCTTCACGTTAAAAGGAACTCGCCCAATTTGCCATCCTATTGGAATGTACCTTGAACGCTGAAGAGGAGCAGCTCAAGCGCTCTGGTACTCCTCCTCCCCCCCTCCCGAAAAAAAGAAGCACCCATAGGTTAACAATAAAAGAATTCCAACTCAGGTGCTCATTCTGCTTCATTTACAGTACTGAGAACCAGAGTAGAGAACGACTCTCCGTCTACAAGCAAGTTTGCTGGCGCCACGATGTCGCTTCTGTGAAGTCCGTGCACACACCCTTTTACAAAATACTGAATGTAGAAACAATGCATCTCACACCAGCTGCTCGTCCTTCAACTTGGTACAAACGCAATAAGAGCCTAGGACCATATTTATGGCGTTTTATATTTTTTAAAAAGAGCTAAATTCAGAAACCGAAACTAGGTTAAATCTCACGGGAACGTAAAGCTCGCTTAAGTATCTTTCACTTTTCAAACAACTGTAATCGAAATTCACAATTCCTGATTGTAACGTGGACTAAAAAAGAAATAGTTCCGAATCAAGAGCTAGCCAAATTCTCCACCTGTTTGAATCAAACTGAGTCAGATCCACTAAAGCAGCAATCGTTGCCAAAACAACCAACATGACCGCATCCCATCTGTTTCATTTGTGTCTTAGTTGCTTTGCTATTGATCTTTCGTTCCACAACATTCTTGGGGGAGTTGGTGCTTACTGAAGGACACTGTGCTGCAGGAGAAAACTCGAATGGAAAGAGTTGGAGGCCGACTTTCCTGCTTCTGTCGCCCTCTTAGCGTTTCTTTTCGAGTTTTCCGCTACAGTAGCATGTGCTTCTCTCGCTCTAATACGGTATAATTGAAATAGAAGACAAGTGAAATCAACGTATTGGGTACCAACCAATTCCTTGAAGAAGAGGTCATCCGAAACGGAGCGGTATAAAACGACCTATGAGAAGAAGAAGAAGCCGAAGCGTTTCGAAGGCCTTGCCAAGGACAAGAAAACGCTGTCGACAGTCCAGGAATTGTGCGCCTTTTGCCGGGAAGACCCACTAGCTCTTCAAGTCTAATCATCGCCATTACGCCCATGCAGCAAATAACAGAATGTACTGATGCACAAGGATGGTGTTAATTCTGGCGCAGAATATTGCATATCGTTCATTCGCAGCTATTTGGACTTCATTTGCGGTTTCATGTAAGCCCAAATGAAATGTTTCAATCTATAAGAGCCAAATCAAAATTTTACTCCTGAATACCGATGATAGTGCGCTATATAGATTTTAGCCGAGGTATAGATTTCAGCTATTTTGATGACATGAGCACACTGGCCAAACGTTGTTGGAGCAGAAACGACTTTACTGTCAGTATCGAAAAACTGCGTTTTTCTGAATTTCAGTTAAAGTAGCCTTCGCTGTCTTAGAAAAAAAATTACACCATTTCCCGCTAAAGGGGACCATGAGGCGATGCGGTGCCGGAGCGCATGCACGATCGCGTTCCGTTGGCGTTCTTTGGGCATGCTACTGACCTCACGTCGTGGAACGCGAAGAGGAACGCTAGCGCATCTTGTCTTCCCTTAGCCTGGCCGTTAATTCTCACAGGTCGAGCGGGGAACGCAGTCAGCAGGCGTGCGAGAGGGGGGCAGCGTAGGAGAGGAGAGAGAGGGGGAGGGGCGCGCATGCGCTGGTGCTCATCGCGGCGTTGCGCAGGAGAGAATTTCGGCATGTCTAGCCCGTGTTTCAGAGGAAGAGTGGAAAGGGGGAGGGTAAAGGGGAAGCGGAGAGGGGAAGCGGAGAGGGAAGGTGGAGAGGGAGGACTGAGAGAGGGAAAGGGGAGAGGGTATGCGCATGCGCAGTAAGGGCGGTCACTCCGCTCACCACCACCGGATTCAACTCCGCCATAAGATACTACGCATCTAAAAACTGCCATATTTCGCTCGAACTAATCTTAACAACCTTAGCAGCGGCTTAACAGGGAAAGTGCTTGCCAAAGAATTCACGGAAGCTTATCACGTTAGACTACATCAGTGACACGTCTGTTGTGCCCTGAGGCTAAGAAAAAACGCAGTTGATAGAAAGATGGTTATAATCTGTATTTGTCTTGACGTTCATGCTAGCATGTCTGTTGAGAAGGTCTTCACAGTGAAGACTACTTTCGTGTAGCGCTTTTGCTGCGCATCAGCGTTCTCTCTTTGTCCAGTGTCGAATCCGCGCTATCCAGTATTATTGCGATAGCAATTATATGGACAGTCTCGGCTGATTTTTGCCGTTGCCGTCGCCGCCGTCATGCACCGTATAAGTATATATGTTTATATTGTAGCGATGCTTTGGTACTCTGAAGTGGGTTGTCCTCTCCAGCCCCTTCTAGTGGGTTGCCCTCTTCGGAGAGAAGGCAGCTCGTGTAGAGTCGGCCCCGCCTTGACTGTCGCTGTCGTTCATCTTCGCCGAGTGTCCCCCAATAAACATCTTTATAATTTGGTGGAGTGCTGTGCCCTTCAAACAACAACGGTCAGCATTCAATGCCCTTGGGGCTGCGATCCCGTGCCGTGCCCTCTACCATGACTCAAGATGCCGCCCAGCAAACGCCTCCCCCTGCACCGACATCCTGTCCCGGTGTCCCCCGTAGACGCGACCCTCCTGTTTTCACCGGCGTGGATGGCACCGACGTCGAGGACTGGCTCGCGATTTACGAGCGTGTCAGCGTACCCAATAAATGGGACGAGGCAGGAAAACTAAGCAACCTGGTTTTCTACCTCGCGGGTGTCGCAAGCCTATGGTACAACAACTACGCTCCCGATTTCACTACGTGCTCCGCTTTCAAGACCGCCATCGTCGACGTGTTTGGCCGCCCTGCCGTTCGTAAGCTGCAAGCTGAACAGCGTTTACGTGAACGAGCCCAGCAGACATGGGAACCATCGTTAAAAGCGCAACACCACACAACACAAGAGAAGACCAGACGAGACAGGCGCAACTCGCAGTCCGGCAGTCCGGCGAGTCTTTGACGAGTTACATTGAATACGTCCTGGACTTGTGCAAGAAAGCCAATGCGACCATGCCTGAGTCTGACAAGATCCGGAACGTCATGAAAGGCATCGACGACGATGCCTTCACCATGTTGCTCGCGAAAAATCCTAGCACTGTGGTCATCACACTGTGCCAAAGCTACGAGGAGCTGCGCCGGCAGCGGCTGATGAAGCGTCGACCTCCATCACGCGACGCCGATCTCGCTGGCATGTCGGCCATTTCGGACCACTCCGTCTTGCTCGCCGAAATCAAGTCCGTGCACGAGGAGACCGCCCGCCAGTTCTCTCTACTGGCCTTCACTCACCCGCAGCCTGTTGAACAGCCGTCGAGCACACTGCTGCCTCCCCTACGCCGGGCTATTGAGCAGGAAATCGCGGAGGTCATGCCGGAATACCACCAGCCACCGCCAATAAACTTCTTTATATTATATATATATATATATATATATATATATATATATATATATATATATATATATATATATATATATATATATATGCCACAAAGAAAAATAATTCAGAAAAACTTTCCGACGCGCGCAATCGAACGGGCGACCTCTCGCTTCGCAGCGTGTGGCGTTAAACACTTAGGCCACAAACAGTACCGTCTTTCGGCCTGCTAACGGTAACCTATTGATACACACCATTTACTTCAGCATGCTTTCATAGTCACCACATATATGGCGCTATGTGCGCGCGTGGCGCGCTTTAACGATCGTCGCCCCGCTCCTGCGAACGCTGTTGCTCTTCGCCCTACAGGGCGTGGTCGCCTTAGCGCGCTTATCTCGAGGAAAGAAGGGGGCGGCCGCGAGGTGGTGGAGGCGCATTGTGGTATGCCAAGAGGGCCAAAGGCCAGTCCAAACAATTTTTGAAGAGTTCCTTGACCGTTAGCACCACACACTCGACTTCCCCATTGGACTGCGGGTACCTGGGACTGCGGGTGATGTGGGAGAAGCCGTAGCTCTGGACTAAGATGCGGAATTTTGCCGACGAAAACTGGGGCGCAATATCGCAGACGAGGGTCTCTGGGATCGCATGCCTTGCAAAGCCGCTTTTTATGAGGGAGATCACCATTGTAGACGTCAACGAGCGAAGGGACAGCACTTCTGGGTACCTCGAGTGGTAATCTACGGGGAGAAGATAGTCGGCTTCTTCGTGATGAAAGATGTCCACCCCGATCCGCTCCCAGGGATAGCTAAGCGTCACAGTAGGCAGCAGTGGCTCTATTCGCTGGACCCGCGTGGTGGCACAGTTGGGACAATTCTCCACCATGGTCTTGACCTCGCTCCTCATGGTTGGCCACCAGACAGCTCCCCTGGCGAGGCACGGCAGCAGTTCACTCCGAGGTGTCCGTCGTGGATGAGGGAGAGGATGTGCTTCCGCAGAGAAGCGGGCACCAGCAGGCGTCCACTGCAGAGGAGAAGGCCGTCACCGATACTGAATTCGGCCCGATGAGCCCAGAACTGAGCCATGCTGAGAGGCAGATTCTCTTTCCGAGGCTACCCTTATTGACAGTACAACTTGAGCTTCGCGCACTCCCCATCTGCATCCTGGTGAGCTCGGAAGTCATCGAGGAGGACTGCAAATGTGGGAGGGACCGCGCGGAGTGCTTCTTGAACGTACAGCTCCACCTTGTCAACAGCTGGAGTCGCTTGCAGCTGGACGACTGGGTCCCTTGAGAGTGCATCTGCGGTGGCCAGCTGTTTCCCAGGAACATACTTGACGTCAAATTGGCACTGGAGAAGGCGGATGCGGAAGCGCTGGATTCGTGGTGGCATAAAATCGAGATCCGCGGTTCCTAGGAGCTTTACTAACGGCTTATGGTCAGTCTCCAGGGTGAAACGAAGACCCTGAAGAAACTCGTCGAATCTGTTGATGACCCAAGTGGCAGCCAGTGCCTCTTTTTCGATCTAGGTGTACCTCCACTCCGTTTCAGTCAGCGCTCGAGAGGCGTATGCAACTTGTCGGCGGTCGCCTGATGGCTGGTCTTGAAGGAGAACAGCACCCAGCCCGAAGGAACTGGCATCTGCGGAGACTGTGGTCGACAGTGCAAGGTTGTATCTTGCCAGTCAGACGTCTGAGCAGAGCATGCGCTGGCGCTTATAAAATGCTGAAGCTTGCGCTGATCCCCATCTCCAGGCTGCAGTCTGGTACAGGAGACTTCTGATTGGCGCAATTGTTTGAGAGAGGCCCTGGAGGAAGCGACCGATATGGTTGAGCATACCGAGAAAGCGTTGGACACCATGAGCGTCCTGAGGAGCTGGCATGCGCTGAATGGCCGCCACATTGTCTGGATCCGGAGTGATGCCATTGGCACCGACAACAACGCCAAGGAATCGCACGCTGGACACGCCGAAAGTGCACTTGGCAGCGTTGAGGATGACCCCCGCTTGTTGGAGGCGACGGAGGACTGCCTGGAGGTGTTGGTCGTGTTCTTCTGTGGTGCGGTCAAACACAAGGATGTCGTCCATAAGATTAACAACACCGGCCAACCCTTCCAACTGGCGAGACATCTGACGCTGAAAGTATTCCGGGGCTGATGTTATGCAGTAGCAATACCTGCCAAACGGAGTGATGAAAGTCCTGTACTTCTAGGAGTCGCGCGCCAGGCGTACTTGGTGGGAGCCTCAAGTTGCGTCCAACTTCGAAAAAACGCGGGCGTCACCGAGAAGTCCCAGGGTTTGGTCGACGGTCGGAAGTGCATGGCGTACACGCAGAACGACTTGGTTGACTTTTGTCGAATCGACGCACAGGCGGTAACCCGCCGCTGGCTTCGGGACGACGACAAGCCCCGCGCACCAGTCCGTCGGTTCGTCGACGCGCCAGATCACGTCCTCTTGCTCCATCTTGTCGAGCTACTTTTTGAGTACGTCTCGTAGCGGAATCGGGATACGCCGGGCTGTGCTGAGGGCATACGGTACCGCGTCAGGCTTGATACGTGTCTTGTACTGTACCGGAAACATGCCCAGGCCGGTAAAAAGGGCTGGAGGGACTTCACAAGGTGGTGCGTCCGGCAGAGCTGATGTGACGGCGCCGACAAACTTGGCGACCCAAGGGCAACGATAGCGGGATAGCCCAGAAGTGGCTGCTCTTGTCCCGCAACGACGTAGAGGCGCTCGGTGACTTGCTTGCCTCTTCAAGACAGCGCCGTGTCGAAGGTGCCGAGAAGCTTCAGGGCTTGTTTCGCGGGTTTGAAAAGTTCTTCGACGCGCGGCTTATCGAGGATGGCTGGGCAGCCGGGAAACGTGCGCGGAACCAGCGAGGCGTCGGCAGCAGAGTCCACTTTGAAGACGAGAGGGTTCCCCCCCGTTGACACGCACCTCAATGTACCGCCCGTGGCGAGCCACCGCCGCGACCGAGTGGAGCTCCACGGATCCTAGGCGCTTCTTTGAGCGACATACCGACGCGAAGTGGCCTCGCTTCTTGCAGTGGTTACAGACCGCTTTGGCTGCTTGACAGTCAGGCCGTCGGTGAAACTCGTGACTGCAGCATTGGCACTGCCCACTTAGGCCTAGGCCGCTTTTCGAAGCCTCGCAGTCGCCGGCTCTGTTGCGCGTGTGTGAACCGTCGGGCCGGTCATGTGACGCAAAGTCGGCAAAGTTGCCAGAGTCCCGTCTGTTGCGTCGTCCGCGTTGACGCTAGGCTGGTTTACGCGAAGTTACCGCGTCCACGTGAGCTGCCGTCGGCGGTTGCCCAGCAGTGTGGAACAGACGTTGTTTTTCGCGTTCGGCGTCTTCGTGCTGACGAGCTCGCGCGAGTGCGCCGTCCAGGGAAAGTCTCGAAGTGCGGCACAGCTTGCCTGAAAGGTGAGAATCCGCCAAATCCACGACGAAACGGTCGCGAACAAGACGCTTTTCAACGCCAGGTGACGGGTTGTTACACTTGCGTGCCACGTTCCGAAGGGCCGTGAAGAAAGTGTCGACGGTTTCGCCTGGCTATTGCGTGCGCTTGTGGAACCGATAGCTCTCGTACACCTCGTTTACGGGGTGCGAGAAGTAGCCTGTGAGCCGCCGGGTGACTTCCGCGTAAGACTTGTACGCGTCTTCGTCGGACATGAGAGAACTGAGGACGATGCGTGCACGGGGACCCATGCAGTAGAGGAAAGTCCTAACCCTATCTCGTCCGGGGCTGCGTGCATGCCAGTGGCGAAGGCATAGTCCTCAAATTGCTGTTACCAGGGCAGCCACTCGCCGGCATCGTCGAACGAGTTCGGAGGCGGACTCCGAAGACTGGCGGCAGCGACAGCAGGAACTGGAGCGTCTTTGTTATCCATGTCCAGTGGCGGGAACCAGGCATACCACTTCTTACACCATGTGGTGGGAGGATTCGAGCCGAGGCGGCTAAGGAGGCAGCTGAAGCCCGAGGGCAGCGGAGTAAAACACACGTTCCGAGTCCCCAGCAGCAGTGCCCCGTTTATTGACAGTACACCCTTTATATACTACATCCTATAGAGGGCGCCTCATATTCGGCTTGGAACTCACGTCCTCTACATTGCGAGTATTGACACTGTGTGACCATGGTGTGCCCATTCATTATCGATTCGTGGGCTCCATTTCTTGTTTTTGTTTGTTAAATGGTCCGCGATATGAAAGAAAAGTAAACAAAAATTGTCTCATCTGCGGGAGAGTCAAAAAGAAGTAGTAGAGCACCAAGTCGGGCTAGTTGGTTAAGATTCGTTATGACGACTAAAAGTACTACTTTGTCTGCGCGAGTTCTGTTTTTCCTCTTCTTTGTCTTTGTGTTTTTAGCGCAGTTTTAGTCGTCATAATGAAAAAGAAGTAGATTAATAAACCGCAGCGAATTCTATTCTGAAAATAAAACGAAATGTGTAGGCCAGATTTATGCGACCACGCAAAATAAAACCAGGCCGAAATATGTTCGCCCGCACCACCTGCTGTGACTCGCATGCCCAAGGATAATCAGCTGCCGAAACGATGCTCTATTGAGTTCAAAGCGAGGCACTGTCCCACTGTTTTCAAAAATGCTTCAGTCTTGTTATGCACAAATCCTCGCTGTTAGACATATCAGTTCGCGGATCGCACACGCGAAGCACAAATCTTGCGGTCAATTACGGCCCGGAATATTTCATTTGTTTACCGAGTGCTTTTAGGGGCGAAGCTCCTCTTAGTCTAACCTTGTCACGCCTCCGTTGTCCGGCGTAACCACCTTTGCAAACTGCCCACTACTTCGTCTTTGCAAACATCCCACTACGAGCCATCACCGATCCATCACTTCACCGACCATAAAGCCGTTATTATGAAGGGGGAACGGAAGCTACCACTTACGATTAATAAAATTTCTTGTATATATATATATATATATATATATATATATATATATATATATATATATATATATATATATATATATATATATATATATATATATATATATATATATATATATATATATATTGTTTGTCACGTCTTTGATGATGTCCTGGGCTATCGCTTTGATTACTGCTGGGCGAAACCGCTGAAGATTTCATGGTGTAACCATGATTGCTGTAGGAGCTTCGCCCAAGCTCTTCATCATTCACCCATGGATATGCTGTGAATTTTTTGCGGATGAGTAACAGAAGCATAACGGAACAGCTTTGCGTTTTTGCACCTTAGGTTAATGTTACTTGCTATTTTGGTCGCATGTAATCATTCATGGTATTTCTATATTTAGTTGCTTTGTTTCTTTTTCCATTCATTGGCTTTATTTATGTATATAATGCCAGCTCGAATGTCGCGACTATTGACTCCGAAAGAACTCGTAGAACTTGCAACGAATAAATAAATAAGTACAGCTAAGTAAATTAATAACTATCCCGGAATGGCAACAGTCAGACAACATAGATTGAAACGGGCAAAGAGATATTGATATGTTCCAAGGCGTGATTTATGTCAAAGCCCATACCAGAAAACCAGAAACCACTTTCATACGAAGCAGTCAGCGAGCCTAAGCGGGATTTTTCGCTTGTAGCCAAGCGTTGCGAAGTCGACCGACGCCGTCGTCCAAATTTTGAGTTTGTGATTGCATGCCTTATTTGCGCATCTGTTGCTGCACGGTAGGATTGCTGATATGGCTAAGGAACTAGCGAAGCTGAAAGAAGAGATAAGGGCTGAATTGATTAAGGAAATTAGACAGGAATTGAAATCTTTCAAAGACTCATTGGAACGTGATCTCAGAAATGAGATACGGGAAGTGCGCAATGAGCAACGCCAGATGGGCAAGAGCATTGACTTTTCGCATGAGTCAGTTGAAGAGATTAAGCAGAAGCTGGTTTCTGAATCCTCGAAGAATGCTAGTCTGGCAAAGGAAATGATGAACTACGCGCGAAATGTGCTGCGCTAGAAAAGAAAGCAGGAGAACTTGAAAGGCGGTTCACAAATTCGGAGCAGTACTCGCGAAATGCTAATCTGGAAATCCAGGGTGTTGTGAAGAAAGAAAATCCGGACCTTGCTACTATTTTGTCTGAAATAGGCAATGCAATCCATGAGCCTATCAGTTCATCTGACGTTGAGTGTTGCCATCGTGTTCCAACTCGCAACCCAGATAAAACTAACACTGTTGTTCAATTTAAATCCAGAGCTAAACGCGAAGCTGCTCTGAAAAAAGCAAAGAAAACAAGAATCACGAACAGAGACTTGGGGCTAGAATCCACGGGTCCAGTTTACGTGAATGAACATCTGTGCCCAGCGCTAAAGAGGCTGCTTGGCATGGCAGTGAAAAGGAAATATGAGCACAAATGGAAATCTGTGTGGACCAGCAACGGGAAAATTTATGCGTGGAAAAACGACAGCTCTGACGCTTTGCAAATATCGGAAAAACGTGATCTCGCTAGGATTACGTCTGTTGTTTCTGATGCCACTGGAAACGCTCGCTAAGAACCATCATGAAATATCACGATTTCGTCTTACCGCATCGTTTGCAGTTGCAGCAAAACTCCAGTATCTGCGTTCTGCACTTGAATGCTCGATCGGCAACTAATAAACAAGAATCTATTAGCAATTTTTGTAAATCTCTTCTCCTTCAAGTTCGATATAGCTAGGTTAACGGAAACATGGTATCATGACAGCAGTACTCGGCTATACCTTGGTGGTTATGCTGATTACGTTTTAAATCGAGCTGATAGGCGAGGAGGGGGTGTCGCTGTCGATGTCGCATCAGGATGAAAATGCGAGCAGGTAGCACAATTTTGTAAAACAACATGTGACTATGAAATCCTAACACTTAAACATTTGTCCGATATACTTGCGGTCATGTATCGCCCACCAAATGGAAATATTTTTGCTTTTATGAATTTCTTTGACAACTTACTGGAATATGTTTCTGCTAACGAATTTATGCTTGTATGCGGGAGAGGCACTAACACAAATTTTCTGGAAAGTAGTGCTGTCACAACAGATTTTACTAATAGACTTTGTTCCGCTGGTTTTATCAACCTAATCAATACACCAACTCGTGTTACGATCTCTTCGTCAACATGTCTTGACATTCTTATTTCGAATATTCGAACTTTAGTAGAGCATACTGGAACAGTTACGTCAGACATCAGTGATCATTGCCCTGTGTTTATGACATATCGTACGAATGTTGAAAAAAATGGTTCTAAGTCAAATGTGTTCGCTATACAAGACTTAAATGATAGAAACATGCATCTATTCAAACATGACGTTTCTAATTATGACTGGTCTTTTTTATATGAAATAAGTGAAGTGAATGTCGCGTACTCCAGGTTTCTTTCTGCATTTCTACAAATTTACAAAGTACATTTCCCTTTCAAAAAGGTTAGGCAGACAAGAAAGATAAGAAAACCCTGAATTACGCAGGAGCTATTTAAAATGATAAAGCACAAGGATAAACTGTGCCACAGATTTCTTGCTACACGCTTGCCTGAGGCTCTGACAGTGCTTAAAGAGTATAGGAATAAACTAAATGCGAAACTTCGACGTGCCAAGAATGCTTATCGTGAGCGTCTGTTTGCAGACGCCACGGGTAAACATCCTGATACCTTGTGGAGCATTATCAATAAAGTTTTTGGTCGCGAAAAGCATTCCGCCTTACCGGACAAGATAATTCACAATAACACTGACATCTCTGGTTTAGCACTCGCTAATCATTTCAACGAGTACTTTTCAAGCATAACCGTGCCACAGCAAACAGAGCAAGCTTCGCCAGATACGGCATCGTTTCCTTCCATTTCAAACAGTTTATTTTTAAATCCCACTAGTGAACATGAAGTATTCAGCACTTTTATGAACCTTAAGAATAGTAAAGCTCTTGATATTGACGATATACAAATAAAGCCTATAAAGTAGGTCTTAGAATACATTACTCCAGCTTTAACATGCATCTTTAATTTAGCTTTACAGCATGGGATATTCCCAGAAAAAATGAAAATGAGTAGGGTTACTGTACTTTTAAAGGAGGCGACAGAAATGACGTGTCAAATTACCGACCCATTTCAATAATTCCGGTATTTTCTAAAGGATTAGGAAAAATATTTTTTCTCGAGTGTGAAATTTTTTCGAGACAAAACATTCTATTTGATGCTCAGTTCGGCTTTCGAAAAGGCAGGTCGACGGAAACCGCTTTGCTCACCCTCAAGGAACACGTACTAAAAAATATCGAAAATAATATCTTCACTTTGGCAGTTTTCATTGATTTTAGCAAGGCATTCGACTGCATAAGTCACAAAATCTTGCTCTGTAAATTATCGCAGAATGGCCTTAGAGGTATTCCATTAAGATTATTCGAGTCTTACCTAACTGATCGCAAACAATCAGTTTGTATAAAAGACGAGAAATCATGTTTCTTCCAATACTAAATAGTGTGCCGCAATGTAGTGTATTAGCTCCTCTCCTTTTTAACCTGTATGTTAACGACATTACTAACATTGATACAGCTGTTGAATTTATCATATACGCCGATGGTACTACTATTCTTATTCCTGGTCCAGATGCAAAGAAATTATTGGAAGAATGCAGCGATCTACTTGTTAAGCTATGTGATGGTCAACCGCTCACTGCTTAAAAATCAGTCCTACGAAAACTAAAGTAATGGTATTTCGCGCGAAAAACAAATCTCTTACTAGCAATCAAAGTGTAATGTTTGCTGGTAAAGAACTGCAAATTGTTAATAAACATAAATAACTAGGTGTTACTTTTTCTTCGCACCTGACTTGGGATAAACACATTCAAAATATCTGCCGAAAACTGTTCGCTATCACAGGTGTTTTGTCTAGATGTCGATATCTTCTACCACCGAAAGCAAAGCTTAGCATTTATTACGCCTTATCTTCTTCCCATTTAAATTATTGTAGCTTAGTGGGGCGACTACTGGAAAAACGAATATTATGAGAATATTTTCTTTGCAAAAGAAGATGATTCGGCACATTGACAATATGGCTTTTCTGGAAACAACACGGCCAGCTTTTCTGAAGCATCAAATAATCAAAATAGAACATTTCTACACTTTTCGCCTGCTTAATTATTTTAACTTCTCAAATACTGCCTTCAAAAATTTCCTTGTGTCTACTGCATCTTTAACACCTACAGTCACATCCGTCAATACCAGAAATAGTGATATGTGGTATGTTCCAAGTTTCGTAATAAACATAGCCTACAATCATTACAGTATAATCTGCCACCCATTTTAAATAAATATCAAGGTGTAAAGCGGAGCTCACCGAAGGAACTTCGAATACTTTTTGTTAACATGTGACGATTGATTGCTATCTTCGTGTTCTTTAATCAGAGCCACTTACGTATGGTTTTTGTAACCCTAGCGTATATCTCTTTCTTCTTATGTATTATGTTCTCATTATTTCTGTATATTAGTTATATCTTGTTTTGTGCATTTGTGTAAATATTTATTTACTTTGAGTTTCTAACAATGTTAGTATTTTTTCGTGCAACCGCCACGTATGCCTTGTAACGGACCTTCGGCCCAGTCATGCTGTTATTAAACAGCTTTTAGCCAATGGTATCCCACAGAATGTATGTATTTCTGGAAATAAAGATGTATTTTATTGTATTGTATTGTAATTTAGTGGTACGTCAGCACTCGCGTTAGGGTGCCGATAATTTTATCGCAACGCAGTGCATGCTACGGTGGAATAATGTGCATAGCGGCAGTCGGCATATATGAACAACGCTTGATTATGCCCTGCGTAGTCGATGTTTATTACATTGTTTTGAAAGCGGATAGCTAACATCAGTGGCGTGGCCAGGAGGTGGCACACCGAGCCCGTGCCAATCCCTCCCCCCCGAGATATTTTCCCCATTGGATACCGAGCACAAAATGGCACGCAACCACACTTATCTGCCCAGACCCCATGTCGGATCAAGGAGGTGCCCCTCCCCTCGAAAAAACTTTCTGCCTACGCTACTGGCTAACATTGTCACCACTAATGGCGTTGCCCAGACATGACGCTTCTTTAGGATTTTTAGGCAATTTGAAGCATAGAGCTTCCTATGAATACACTCGAGAGGACTCTAACACTAGCGTCTATGGGAGCTGCAACGCATGGCGCTTTGCCCAGCATGGGAACGATGGGTATTACACGAATTTGTCTAAACTTCGTTCATTTGGCTTCGTGTGGCCTGCATCCGCTTTTTCGCAAGACGAAGTTGAAATGTTCAGCAGTTCCACTTTTTTTTAGTTTCACCAATTCAAATCTGGTCAAGAATTTCGCAACGATCCATTCTGTTATCCGATAGCAGCAAACAAAACAACATTAAACACAAGAGTAAACAAAGCCACAAGCGCATTCGAAGCCGCAAACACGAAGATTAGGCAAATCCGTGTACTGCCCACGGTGGCAGAAAGAAAGTTCCCTCTAATTAATATTGGGAAACTCTATGGTTTAAAGCACTGACGCGAATTGACTGGCTTTGAAAGGTCTGGCCTGCAAAAGTCCTGGCTTTGAATCCCGCTGGAGCTGAGATTTTTATTGTTCGCTTAAATAGGGACCTCCGCTCATGGACAACGCCGGCACACGCTTGCTTCTTAACGCAAGGTCTATTCTCGCTGTCCCTAGGTCGACGTTGACTGTGAATCACCGGTGGCTCATGCCCGCATGAGCCACCGCATGGCCGTCAAAAGGGGGTATGTGTCATGCTTGACAGGTGGAAAGGGTTTCATGACGTACGCGACAGGCAAATCACGATGTTGATGTCATGGCCTGTATATCGTGTTTGTCATACACTCATGTCCGCTTGTGCCAATTTAGGAATATACCAAGTTAAAAAAATTACACCATCTCCCGCTAAAGGGGACCATGAGGCGATGCGAAGCAGGGTGTCTGTGTGTTATTTCTAGTCCTTGTCCATGTTAAGCGCTCGCATTTCAAGCAAGCAGAATGAATCACCAGCTAGTCCAGTCAGCCATTTTGACAAGTTAAGGTATTATTGCAACTGGCGCCGACGTGGACGTTGGAACTCATGACACCGGCGCAGTGACTGAGCGTGTGTACGACCTAACGCGAGCCTTTTATCTAAATGGGAAGGCGGAGTAGAGAGGGGGAGAGGGGTGAGGGGAGTCTAGAGTGGTAGTGGTGAGGGGGAGTGGAGAGGAGGTGCTGAAGACGGTACGTGGATGCGCAGTAAGGGCGGTCACGCCGCACCGGCTTGAACTCCGCCATAAGACGCATAATTAGAGGTTAAGAAAGGCTTTTATAGTGTTCTTATAGTGCCTATAAATGCCTATTTTTGGCGTTTGTGCCTAAATGCTCACAAATGCCTATGAATGCTTATTTTCAAAATCGGCGCTTGTATAAACACTATTTAGCCTCAAGTTGCGCTCCCGGGAGAAGTTTGAGACGGTTATCCATGCTACGGCGCAACACTGACTTGTCGGAACTATGGGGTTCAACCTAGTCCTGTAGTTCAACCCCCGGACACAACGGCTAGCAGCCGTGAAGTGGGACACGCACATTCGCCGCCGCAGAGGCATGGCGTGCGCGGTTCGCGAATGCGGGACCAGAAAGGAAAGAGAAGAGCAAAAAAAGAAAGGAGAATCTTCTGTGCACGCGGCTTTTGTTTTTGTAAGTTAACTTGTAAGGTGTTCACTGCATCAGCGAAGCCAGCAACTTTTATTCAGAAGGGAGGGGGGCGCGGGTTTCAACCATACTCTATGTATGTTCGTGAGTGTGCTTGTATGCATGCGTGCATATATAGGCATGCAAAACTGAAAAGTTGTTGAACCCCCTCTCCCCCCTGGCTACGCCAGTCATTCACTGGCAGGAGAGAAATTGGCTCTACGCGATTCGACCCGGACAATAGCAGGCATTCCTCCCTTCTGCTGTTTTAGCGATCTGGCTATCTGCTCGTGCTCTGCCCTTCTCAGTCATGCCGAGAAGACACTCAGGAGTGCGTTGATTCGGCAGTGGAATCGTGACTCGCCGTGCAGAACACGGGAGTGACCGTGTTCTGCGAACCGTGCGGGACAAAGCACATTGCACGGCTAAGTTCAACTGTTTAGCGCATTTGTGCCATCTTAAGCAATAACATTTTTGTTTTCCTTTCGTAGACAGAGGTCGCGCACGTCTCCGTTTCAAATTATTTGCATTTATGTGAAAATTTATTCTGCCTATATTTACTATTTTGGAAGCCTACAACGTTGTGTTGCCTCCCTATTTTCGGCGCCTAAAACGAGCTTTTTTAGTGCCTAAAAATCCAGCCTCTAGTGATAACATAAAAATCGTGACATGCATGTAGTGTAGGGCATGATTTACATGCCGTGCTCATGGTGTGCTCGCGGCCGTTACGCTAGCTTGATATACAGCAAAATTGGTATTGTATGAGCTGAATGTACGAAGAACGTAAATTACAGGTGGTAACATGACAACCATGACATGCCTGCCGTGTACGGCATGATTCATATGCCACGCTCATTGGCTACTCGCGGCCGTTTTGCTAGCTTGATATACACGAACATTGTTATTGCATGACGCGACTGTATGATGAACACAAATGGCAGGTGGTACCATGACATTTACTATATGCATGTCATCTACGGCATGATTTACATGACACTGTCTTGGTGCGCTTCCGGCCATTTTGTTAACTCGCCACACACCAAAGTTGCTATGGCATGACATCAGTGTGTGACAAATATAAACGAGAGGTTATGCATTGCATATATCAGAATATACGTTTAATTCTATTTAAGATTCCACATGCATGAATGCATGACAAACAGACGGTGTATGCAGCTTTTTGCTGTTTGCATCGCATTACATCGATTCCCACAGTGCCTGGAATCGGCCGAATTTTTTTTCTTTCTTTTCTTTCTTTTGCCGCTGCCGTTTGCTCGTCGTACGCGTGCGCGAAGACGCCAGAAAGCGACGCTGAGCAGACGACGCGGCGCGTATAAATACATCGTGAGAAGTTTTCGCCCTTCCTATTGGTTAAAGGCCAACACGAGCAATTTTTTTACCATGTCAAAGTAACGGTGCTTTTATGTTTATGAGACGCTTCTGTCACGGGTCCGATAGCAGAAATACTCGAAAATAAGACAATAATTTTAAGTAATCTAAAAAGCGCACCACCGAAACCGATACCCAACCGAGCAGTACTGTCTTCGCGTGACGTATACGTCGGCTTAAACCGGAAAACGCGCAAGGCATGGCGGTCCCGCCAACGCGTAGTATGAAAGCGACGAAGAGCAGACGCTCAGGGGAAAGGTGATCCCGTCGCAACAGCCGCACCATGTCAGTGACTGACCGTGCTACGTGCACAAGCTCCACGGAGCAGTCGGAAAGCGACAGCTACGATTCGGACGCATTTGGAGGCCAACTAAAATCGGCATTCCTCTTCGATGAAGAAGAACATAGGGATGGTAAAATCGATGATCGATTAATTGATTAAAGGTCTACAATTACTCGATTAACCGTCATTGATTTGCGCCTTTCGATTAATCGAATTATTTGAATAAAACTATTCGATTTATCGATTACGGCACCCCCCACTCCCGCCCTCAACCTCGCCCCTTGGCCGGAGCGCATGACTGCGAGGCGCGCTATCCTGAGACGCAGATGCCGTACACATAGCCTTCCTTTCACTGCTGTCACTACAGCGCATATCTCTGCGCTAGCAGAACGGGCCCGGAGCTGGCGGTGGCCAAACCCCATAGAGAAAGATGTGAACTCGCCCTGATCTCTATCGCGTACGGCGTCCAACTCTAAGCACTCCCCAATGCTTCAAGCCCCGGCAGGTGGCGGCTCCACCCCATCAAGGCTAGAGTTACTGTATATGCTACCTTTAGGTAGCAGAGTTGCGCATCTGTCTTCCAACGCCGCTAGCAACCATGCATTGCGGAGAAGCTGCCGCTTGGGCCAATTTTTTTATTTCTTCACGCCGCCGCTGCAGCGAACTGAACTAACACTAGCCATCGACAGCTAACGTTTATCGCCGGTCATCGACACGCCAGACAGGTTAATCGGCGACACGGTAGGCATGTCGCCTGCAAAAACGAAGTGCGACTTCCCCGCATAGCTGTGGTTGCTAGCCGGACCTATGCGCAACTCTGCTACCTAAAGGTAGCATATACAGTGACTCTAATCAAGGCTAAAATCACTGGAACGAGAAAAGCGCCGCGAGCGTCCGGCCGCCGCCATATTTGGTCCAGCGAGGCTGAAGCTACGGCGGCGCGGTGTTTTATTGCGATAGCAATTATATGGACAGTCTCGGCTGGATTTTGCCGTCGCCGTCGTCATGCACCGTATATGTATAAGTATGTATATATATATATATATATATATATAAAAGCCCCAAAGAAAAAATATTTCAGAAAAATGCTTCGAAGCGCGGAATCGAACCAGGGACCTCTTGCTCCGCAGCGAGAGGCGCTAACCACTATGCCACGAAACGCAGATTCTCCACGTAGCTAACGGCGAGCGTTATATACTCACCCTTTACAGCTGTACGGACTCACAGACGGCAGGCGCGTATAAGCGTTTCTTCATTACCAGCGAGATGGCGCTAGGGGCGCGACGGGCGCTCTTAAAAGTCGTCGGCGAGCTCGCTCGCTTCTTATATTTGCACAGGAAGAACCTTGGCCTTCCGCTGTCTGCTCGCGCGGTTTTCTCGTGGTGAGGGGAAGAGGGACGTCTTTCACCGTGATGTCCGCGCTCATGTTACGGAGCGTACGAAAGTCACTCGAGCTCAAGGGACGCCGCTAAACGAACAAACAGAAGATGAGCGCGAACTATCAAGTGTCACAGCTCGACACTTGAAGCACGCTAGTTTCCTTCGCTGCTTAGGCCGCCTTTGCAACAGGAGCGCTGTTCAAACTGAGAGTATCCATTGGTGAGCCTCACTCCGTATACCATTAGTTTCTTGCTATTGCATTCGTTGCTTCGCCCTTGCGGCGAAACTGTGACTTTTTTTTAAGCGGACTAACGCATGTTTTACGCGTTGCACGCGCTTTAGCAGCCCCGAATGAAGCATACCGATGTTCTCTGACAGATTAGGAATGAACTAGCGGCAGTTTTCACTTGCCGGCACGCACACGCACGCATACTAACGCGATATAGAAATGCGAACTGCGTGGCATTTATGCACTCAGCTGTCTGCATTTATTAAATGCAAAACATTTCTTAGCGAACTTCTACGACTCAAAACGTATCTATCTATCTATCTATCTATCTATCTATCTATCTATCTATCTATCTATCTATCTATCTATCTATCTATCTATCTATCTATCTATCTATCTATCTATCTATCTATCTATCTCTACCCCCCTACGACACTCTGCTGTCCTGGCCGTTTCGTTAGTGGGATGTATACCAAAACTAGTATGGCATAACATGACTGTATGGCCAATATAAATTACAGGTCATAATATGAAAATTACAACATGCAAGTCATGAACCACATGATTTACACGCCACTGCCGTGGTGCCCTTGCGACCGCTTCTTTGACTCATACCACAATTGGTAAGGCGTGACAACAGTGTATGACGAACATAAGTAACTGGTTAACGTGCAAATCATGAAACGCATGTCATCTAAAACATGATTTCTATGACATGATTTTGGGACCCTCGCGGCCATTTAAATAAATGGATATATACCAAAATTCCTATGACGAGATATTTCTGTATGAAGAACACAAATGATAGGTGGTAACATAAAAATCATGGCTTGTATGTCATGTACGACATGACTTAGTGACGCGCTCATGGTGAGCTCGCGGCCGGTTCGCTACCTTGATATACACCATCGTATTGCGTCGCGTGACTGCATGACGAACATAAATGACAGGTGGTAACGTGAAAATAATGACATGCATTTCACGTACGGCATGATTTACCTGTCACGCTCATGGTGCGCTCGCAGTAGGTTCGCTTGTCAGATATATACCAAAATTGGTATTTTGTGACGTCACTGTATGACGAACAAGAATGACATGTGGTGACATGAAAATCATGACACGTATTGATTATGCATTCTTGATCAAGCTAGCGAAACGGCCGCGAGCGTATCATGAGCGTGGCATGTAAGTCAAGCCGTACATGAGATGCAAGTCACAATTTTCATGTTACCACCTGTCATTCATCTTTGTCATACAGATATATCTCGTCATAGCAATTTTGGTATATATCTATTTATTTGGCGGCGGCGAGCGCCCCGAGACGATGTCATCCAAATCATGTACATGACATGCGTGTCATGATTTGTACGTTAGGACCAATCACGTTCGTCATGCACTCTTGCAACGCTATACCAATTGTGGTATATATAAAGTTAACGAAGCGGCCGCAAGAGCCCCAAGACAGTGGCGTGTAAATCATGCGGTTTATGATTTGCATGATGTGATTTTCATATTACGACATACCTGTCACTTATATTGGTCATACAGTCATGTTATGCCATGCCAACTTTGATATACATCCCATTAACGAAACGGCCAGGAGAGCAGAAAGTCTTAGCGGCTAGATAGATAGATAGATAGATAGATAGATAGATAGATAGATAGATAGATAGATAGATAGATAGATAGATAGATAGATAGATAGATAGATAGATAGATAGATAGATAGATAGATAGATAGATAGATAGATAGATAGATAGATAGATAGATAGATAGATAGATAGATAGATAGATAGATAGATAGATAGATAGATAGATAGATAGATAGATAGATAGATAGATAGATAGATAGATAGATAGATAGATAGATAGATAGATAGATTAAGTGTCGTAGAAGTTTGCTAAGAAATGCTTCGCATTTAATTCCCGCTTGGAATGGGAAAGAACGCTTTGCCGATTCCCGCCGGCTGCTGCATCTAAAAGCCTGTACCGAAGCATTCTTCGATGCCTTGACAGGCTTGCGATTAAGCGTCAAAATGATACGCGATGTCGTAAAGTTCGTGCACGCTTTTCTCCGGCTATGAAAACAATCGCACTCCAAGGCGGCGTGCGTCGGTGGCCGGGAGAGGCGATCGAGCTGGATCTTTTATGTGGCGAAGCCGGCGAGAGGGCGCGGCGGCGAAAAGAAAAGGAATGCGGTACTTTTCCCGTTAACCTGACTTTAATCGCGGCAGAAATGAACTTGCCTGCTTCTCTCTGTCTCACAGTCTACTGCTGCTACTGCCGTCACCTCCTCTTCCTTAAGCTGGTTCAGCGTCGCCTGAGTATACGCGGGGCTTGCATTGCTTGCGTGTTATATTGTGTAAATATTACACATTGGTGGTTACACTAACTTTTCGATGTCATAATGCCGGGCAATCGGAATAGGAGCGCAGTGTGGTCGTTGTTTGCTGCAGATGAGGAAACGAAGACTGCAAGGTGTAATAAATGTGGCCAGCACTTCTCGAAGCCAGCACTTGAAGTACGAAAGTTGCTGTCATTAGTTGAGAGAAAATGTAGCGCAGGAATGCGCGCTCGCGAATTGTGAAAAGGGTCTTATAGACCCTTTATGTAATCCACAACTTTACGCGTCCGTTTGCCGAATGTCAAGCATCCATTGCATTACTATTGAAGAAGTGACCTTGCAGCAATTAGTAATACTGTATGGTCACATATTTAGGGAGAAATACAGCTTTCAGCTAGAGGCCGCCGTCTTCTGCTTTGACAAGAAAAAAAGGACAGTCGCGAAATTTACGTTGTTATGTCTGAAACATGAGATAGCGCTGACAATTCACGCTGTACGCACGATTTGAAAGGTGCGAGTGGCGCCGTGTTAAGGCAACGACCAGATGAAACCTGTGAAGTATACTGGAGCAGCTGCTGTTTATTCTAGCCGGGAGGCAGAAACTCATGTCACTCTATTTACCGCAATTGCCTGTGCCGATGGTCTGTTTGAGGCCAGTATGTTTCTGTGTAATCTCTGCATGGGTGACCTCAAGGAAAAGATCGCGTCAGTCCGCAATTATAGTATTATGTAGAGCTTCCACAATATCTAACCAACAAACCGAGATAGGATGGCGTGCTTACGAGAGCGAGCATCTTGTTTAATTCCTCTTCCTCCTCGTCTCTCTTTTACCTTTCTCGGGATTTCCTCACCCTCCACCACACTGCATGTTTCAGCTGCGACTTTCCAACCAGTGTGGTCCCCGAACGCGCCTCCGGTTTCGATGAGCTGGAGCAGGCAGGCTTCTAGAAGATACGACCTGCTGCCAAATAGTCCTGGGATGATGGCCACAGATGCTTGAATCCGCGACATCAAACAACGACGGCGGGCCCCTTGTGTCCAGTGTGCGAAAGTGGGAATTTTCGCACACTGGACACAAGGGGCCCGTCGTCGACACTTTCGAAAGTGGGAATTTTCGATTCTCAGCGCGTCTGATAAAAAGATTTGCGTCCATATTAAACGCGAGCGATGCCTCTCAAACGAAGAGATATCGGTTTTAAAGCACCCATAAAAATGACGATTAATCGATTAAAACATTCC
This sequence comes from Rhipicephalus sanguineus, assembly GCF_013339695.2. Taxonomy (NCBI): domain Eukaryota; kingdom Metazoa; phylum Arthropoda; class Arachnida; order Ixodida; family Ixodidae; genus Rhipicephalus; species Rhipicephalus sanguineus. Next base: position 4,528,638 of record NC_051178.1, on the reverse strand, counting down.
AAAGAAAGCAATTAATCGATTAAAGGTTAAATCGATTAGCGATTAATCGAGTAAAAATTTTAATCTGCCGTCCCTAGTAGAACACACCTGTTTAGTTATTTGCTTGCCGGGTACAGGTGCCACCGCCAGGCGGTGCCACCTGTACAGGCGGCTCAAGTTTGTGGGTCTGCGATCGGGTAAAATGCTATCGCTGAGAAGTTTACAGACTAACTAAAGCCTCTTAATACTGCTCAACATTGCGTTGGTAGGGTCGAAGGAATTTCATATAAGCCAAGCACGAGCCACCTTTCGCATGACGCGCAGCTCACCGTATTCGCAGTGCCCATAGGCTGTCGCGCCGTCAAGCGGAAGTCAGGAGCATCCTCTCGAGGAGGGTTAGTAGATGACAAAATGGCAGCACTACGCAGTCGCTCCCTTGTTCGGCTGTGCTGGCCTCAGTGTTAACGCTTTGGCAAGAAAGGAACACTACGACTTTGCATGTTCCCTGTATCAGCGAACAAATTGGGCCCTCCGTGACACGTAAAATCTGATTAGTTCTTGCGAGACGCGAAGTTTTCGTGAAAATACGTGGCAACTCGCGCTTCAATGCTAGCCCACAGCGTACACATACTATCAGCTTCGCGAGGTTTTCTGTTAGGTTAGTTAAATGTTATCGTCTGTCATTTTCAGTTGAAGCTCACCCTGTTTTACTTGCAAACAGCATTCGTCATTGTTTCTTGTATTGCATGGATCCCATAACTCTGTGCGCAGGAGGTGGCGCGGGCTCGCAATGTGCTCTTCTATAACTGAGCAATCTCAAGTTGGTGATACATTAAAATAGGGCCTCTATCCTTTGTCAGCGAAGCGCTGGTATGAATCGTGCAAGTGACGTTTCAATCATTCGAGGACGCGTCTGCTCCACGCCTTTCGTGGAGCGAACGCTTCCAACGACGTTTTTCACCAGTATGTTGGTTTCATTGGTTTCATAGCCAGCGCTGCGCCGCTTGTTTTTGTACGTTTGTTGATAGGTGGCAGCACACTGCAAGCGATTTGCTTGTTCATTGGTCTGAGAGCAAAATGTTCTCCGCGCCCAGACGTCTCTCGAATTGTAAACATGGTGACGCGGAGTGGTCGAAGTCGTCCGGCGGATGAAATTGTTGAGGTTGCGTTCAGCAGTGATATTGAAAGAAACCGTCTTGACGACGAGGACTTTGCACTGGAAGTAGAAGGCTGTGAAAGCAACGAGAGTGACGGCGATGATGAACGATCAGCTGCTAGCTCACGAGGAGCTAGTTGCACTTCACGTCCCCTCGTGCTTTAAAGGGACACTAAAGAGAAACAATGAGTCGGTTTAGATTGATAAACTGTGCTCTGAGAACTCCAATGTCCTTAATTTCGCCATCATAGGCTTATTACTAGTGGAGAAAATGAAGTTGAAAGTTTCATTTTTAAATTTCGCGCCGAAATCTCCCCGCGTGACGTCCCTGATTTCGAACTGTATTTATTGTATTTTGGCGCCCTTGGCTCAACAAAATTACTCCAAACTTGTTATGTTAATTGTATGGCCCCCTCAGAGGACAACGTACTTCATTTTTACCGGTTAGGAACTACGTAGTCCCTAGAAGGCGCCGTCAAATCATGTGACGTCACTGCGAATGGTGCGGAAACTTCAAGGTGGCGTCGCCATCCACAGATTGTTTATGCGCGTTTTCTCGCTTACTAAGCGTCTTCTCACAGCAAGCGTGGTGTTTTTGGTATCGTGAGAGATTACCTTACTATTATCAGAAAAATCGTTTTGCTCGTTAGTGTCCCTTTAATGTTCTTTCACACACGTAAGTCATTTTGATTGTATTTAATGTATAATATCCTTGAGCGAGATCAAAATAAAAGCATAGATTTTCTTGTGCATTACATGTAGCGCAATTATTGTGGATATTATTGAGCTCCGCATGCCGCCCACACGCTCGAGCTCGACCAGCGAAGCGAAATGTTTAGTGCGATGAAACGTGCAATCACGGCCACAATCCACGACTCTCGGCTAACTTCTGTGCTTCACCGGTACCTTCCGAACGGCATTTGGTGTTCGGCGAATGTTTAGCAGTGTCGAAGAATTCGACGTTGCAAAAACATACGTGTGCATTCTTTTCGATATTCATGTTTCGATAGTGCTGATCGAACCTGCAACATTCGAGTGCATTGAACTGCACACGGCTAGAGTCTGATGCCTGAGGCACAAGCATTACTATTGAATGGGATGTTAAATACTTGTGTTCCGTTGAAGAAGTAACTCCGCGTTCCTGACTGCGCAAGTAATGCCGACGGCGTAATATGTTTGCAAACCGTTACCACGCTAAACATGCGGTCCAGTGTATCAGCGATTGCGCTAATCGCTAGCGGCCTACTACTGCGGCAAATCCGTCAGGCAGGCTCGGTACGTACTACCTCGAAGTGCCATTCAGTTCATACCTCAATTCTAGTTCATGTAATTTTCTGTAGCACGCACTGCATTTCGCAAAGCATCGTTGATGCACGGTAACGGAGCTGAAATATAACCGACCATTCACACCGCAGTACATAATTAGATGTCAAGAACTTAGCACTTTCCATGGTTTCGGAAAGTATTTGGTGCCATATCCATTTCAGTGCAGCTCATGACTTCCTCCGGTGAAAGTGGCACGGGCCGTACGTCCTGTCTGTTCCTATGCTAACAAACGGATTGACCGTCCTCCGGGCTCCATATATTGAATCGCACGGCGCGCCACCTATAGTTCGTGGGCATTGCGAATACCGACATGCCCGGTCACGGTGCACCCTGTATACGTTACAGAAAGTATTTCCGTTCTGTAATGTTTACGCATGTGCACTCTTCAGCCGGTACCGTATTCCCGCACTTTCCGTGTGGTAAACCGGTCCTGCCAGCTAACGCACTCTAATATAAAGACGCGGGGTAATCGTTAGGTGCGAGCCTTTCTTGACTGTCAAGGTCACGAAACACTACACGGAGAATTGTGTGCAGCCCACAACGCAGCACCACTTGCCACCCATCGCACGCACGCCAACAAGGAACTGAAATTCGCACGCCCAGCCAACGAGGCGCTGGCCAAACGCACACAATTGTTGCCTTGTGGATGGTAGACGTTGTAGTGCTAGTGGCACCTCGGTTCCGTCACTTCTGGTGTGCCAAAAATGACGTCACCAATTATTCTCGGAAGCGAGGTAGAGAGAGTCGGGGCAATCAATAAAATTTATTTTTAATGAATCTGCGCATCTCCCAATCCTATAATTTGGCGCATGATCGGAACGTGTAAAGGAACGTACCCAGCGAATTTTATTGAAATCCATTGACCTCAAAAAATTGCCGGAGTTTACCTTTAAGGGCCCTGTGGCTTCCACGTGCTGAAGGGAACTTCTGAGGTGGAGTATAGACCTTTTGCAAAATCTACTGCCATCTAGCGGCCGCCGTGCGCCTTTCCGCCATGTTGAAGGCTAAGCGCGCTTCGCATGTGCACACACTGAGCGTACGTATCGACATGCGGCGGCTGATAGGAACGGCAATGCCGACATATTTTTGTGTGGCCGTGTTGCTCAGATTGAGTAAACCGGGATACTGAAAAAAGGTTTGCAGGAAACTAACCTCCACATTATTAGATTGCCTCTCGGCCGATGAGAAGAGGCTGATCGTTCCGCCGCTCCGGCTACTGCTTACGACTAACGCCGTGTTTATGTTCACCGTTCTTATTAGATTCTGTATGTGACAACATCGGCACTCATCGGACAACACTCTTTCGTGTCATGCCGTAAGGAGTCAGTGTTCGCGCCGTGTGCCTGCAGGCACAGAAAAAACGGCTACGCGTACGAGCTTCAAAGCTACAGCGCGGCTACATGCGTGCGCTGCTGTTGACAACATTACTTTGTTTATTACATTGCGATAACAAATACCTCTAGACAGATAGCTCGCGCGCGTCGTCTATTCTCAGCGAACGGAGTGATTGGGCTGGAGCGTGTTTGTAGTTTGAGATGGCGTTTGTTGGGTTGCTTTGCGCTCGTACTCCTTCACTGAGGCTATTTGTCAAGCATTTCATGTACTGTCAGTGCCAAATTCAGAAGGGCAGCCCGGATTTCTTGACCGCAGCCCCCCCCCCCCCTCTTAATTCCATTTTATTTACACCCCAAGAAGGACACATTTCAGGTTGAAGCCTGAAAGCCCTCTCAAAACCTGATCCCCCTTCGGAAAAATCCTGTATTCATCCCTGTGTGCTATGAAATGTTAACAGCTGCTTGAAGTGTGTGACAATTTTCGTAGAAAACTGAAAAAAAAAATGGTGTTCCGGCAAATACATATGTTACATTCGATCGTGGGTGCGCTACCGTTGGTTACGCGTTGGTTACGCGCTGAGATGGTTTCGCAAGCGTTCAGTCGGCGACACAAAACTGCCTTGCTGCTACGGGTTGAAATTGTAAGGCGCCAGTACTGAGGCCCCGTAAACGACGCTGGGAACGCGAATATTATAGAGCATCGTGTTATCTACGAGCACATGTCGGAAGGATATTGTACATAATACCAGCTAATCGGCACCTACTTCTTGGAGCAACTTACACCTTTCATGTTCACTATTCACGTGCGTGGGATTTTAAGTGTCGAGTAATTCTATGCATAACATACGGCGGTCGAATATTTTTTATTTCAAAAATAAAAAAGATGACGACGTTTTATTTGAAATTAGATTAATCAGATCGAAGTAGGCTGTCCCTTATGAAATACGCTTCAAAATGGGCCAACAGCACTTTCTTACCGTCATCGCTGTGCCTAGCCGTGTCGTGCGCTAAAGCCTCCTTCCGGCCACCCTACACTACACGCATGATATTCAGATAGCTAACAACGCTTTATTCGCTACACTGAAAACAGGCAGACAAAATTTATAACCTAGCGCAAAGTTTCATTCTCAACGACGACAGGCTTACATGTGACTCGGTGACGAACTTGTACCTTCTCGTTGTGAGACAGTTCTTTACACGTGATAACTGTCAACGTAACAGCTAGGAAATGACGGTAACGTGTACTGGTCCTTACACACTCGTCTGACGTTTTTATGCCTCGATTGCCTGCTATCAGGGCTGGGCAAAGATACTTTGAAATTGTATCGCGATAATATACAAGATACTCAGGCAAGAAGTATTTGAGATACAGATAGAAGATACCACAACACTGATTGTATCCGATACGATACATTCCAATTGTATTTTAAGATACTTCGATACATTCGCAAATTTCTTCTTATATATATCTATAATGTCACACTAAACGCCTATGAACCAAAATGTTCGTTTCAAACTTTATTCACTGCGACCATTTTTGTTTCATTTGAATGAAATGCATGTTAGTATCTCAAAGGCTTTGTATTTCTTGCTCAAGGTATTAGCCCCGAGAACGAACACTGGCGGCACGGCAGTCGCGGCGATGTGACGTCACGGCAAGGACTGGCTTGCTCCGCGGCCGAGGATCGCCTTTTTCTGCGCCCGCCGCTACCCGCTCTTTCGCGATACGGTGGTGATTACTGCTCATTATTGCGATGCAAATCTCCAAGGGAGACGGTTGAAGTTTAGACTACTAGCTAAAGTTTAGTAAGCTGTAGAAAGTTTGGATAATATAGCTTTTAATGGGCGAATTCCCGTCCGAACGGAAGCTTCACCGTGAAAATTGTGATGCTCGAGATCAAGACATTCGTTGTTTTCACCGCGTACTCCAAGACATCGGTGCTAAGAAATTTACGCTAATGGTTCTAACTTCATTACAACTTGGCGTAGACTCCACGGTTAGAACACGCGTCCCGAAGATTACAAAGTAAATTAGGGCGTTTTCAATTCACTGACTACATTGATGCTTATCGTACAAGTTATGTCTGCCTTTTGCAGATTATCTAGGTGATTTGACAGAATTGCGCTTTCTGCAACAGAAGACTTCAGATGAATCTGTCTATCGTAAAGAATCACTTATATCCGGGAAATTAAACAATACTGACACGCACACAATGGTTTCGGAAATTCTGAGGTGTTAGTATACATGGATTATGTAAACATTTCTTCTCAACACTCGTCTGGAAATATGTGGCCGTATACCTCGATTTGCATGAACTGCTGGTCCGATCAACCACAGGGTCACAAGCGGTAATGTTAAGTTCTCGTGGGAGCACTGTTGATAACAATCGCCTGCAAACCAAACGCCTGAAAGTCGAAATGAGCGTTTTGAACTGTTTCGATGGCACTCTCAGTGACGTGGCCCACGTATTACTGAACGTCCTTCGCCTCACTGACTCAATTAATCGTCTCGCACGTCATGTCCACATAAAGGTTCATGATGCTCAAGGGTATGTCAAATAATAATAATAATAATAATAATAATAATAATAATAATAATAATAATAATAATAATAATAATAATAATAATAATAATAATAATAATAATATCTAGGGTTTAACGTCCCAAAACCACGATATGTTTATGAGAGACGCCGTAGTGGAGGGCTCCGGAAATTTCGACCACCTGGGGTTCTTTAACGCGCACCTAAATCTAAGTACGCGGGCCTCAAACATTTTCGCCTCCATCGAAAATGCAGCCGCCGCGGCAAGGGTATATCAAATGCAAAAAAAAACATAATTTATGAGCTGGCTATCTAAACTAGTACTTATGCAATGTAACAGCGCCGTTGCTACGATGCTGCATGAAGACACTATCTGACAACAAAAAGATTCGGCAGATCCCACGGATGTTATGCGAAGCATGCGCGGGATGGTGACTGTGGTATAATTTTTCATGTTGAGCGAAACGTTACAGAATGACCCTAGAGAAATGTGGAAGTGGTATAAACACACTCATATGCTGAAGAGTCGCATATGTTTTATATAACCAGTTGTTTACAGTTGCGTACCGATGCCAACAGCAACACGGGTGTTACCATCACCAGACGCAGTAAGCTGATATGTACTGCTTATATTCTTCAACACTAGATAGCGTGAATCCGAACAGCACAAAGAAGAAACACAAATGCACAGGACAGGCGTTACTCGCAACTAAGCTTCATTCAGCAAAGTTCCCCTGGATATACACACAGCCGAGTGGCACACGCAGGCGCACTGCACGTACGTTACAGTCACAGTTGCGGTTATTACAGTTGCGTTACAGTTGTTATCCTTATATTTATCTGTTATGATGGGAACACACGCACGTTTCACGAACCCGTGTGTATGTGTAGAAGGGGTTCTTGACAGTTCTTGATCAAGGTCATTATCACCGTGATCAGTGAGCACCAGCAGCTGGACCGGACTTGTTAATCGGATCCGTTCGTGATCGCGGCTACGAGGGGTCTAAGTGTAGTGAAGTGCGAGGTATAGCACAGCTGGTGGAAATCCTGAATGCCTCTTACGATGAAATGATCTATGACGCCTCCTGTCCTGCACGTGGCAGCGAGGTCTTTTGATGCCCTGTCCACATCCAAGCCGTCTTTCACGCAGTGTAAGGACAAGGCCATGTTCGGTCTTGATAAGTCAATGTTGAAGCCACCGGTAATGATGAGAAGCTTAGTTCTCTCGGCATATTATAGGAAGCATTGACCCCGGTTCTTGCGTAATCGACGTGGTCCACTTTGCGGACCACGCGAACGCGGACCATGGTAGTTGAGCGTCTTCAAGGGTTGTTCTGTCTTCAGCTTCTTCACTTTCCTTGTGTCAGCCACGGTGGTGTAACGGTAACGGTGCTCGGCTGCTGACCAGAAGGTCGCGGGTTCGATTCTTTTTGTGGATGAACATAAAATTCTTGGTGTTACGTTTTCATCAAACCTCAGCTGGAACCAACACGTCGTTGATATCTGCAAAAAAGCCTCTAGTGTAGTCGGTGTGCTGGCTCGTTGCAGACATATCTTACCCGCAAAAGTGAAATTGCAAATATACCATGCTCTTTTTCTTTCGCACATAAATTACTGCAGTTTGGTGTGGGCAACCACGACAAAAACTAACATAATGAAACTTCAGATCCTACAGAAAAAGGTTATTAGACATGTAGCTAATTTAGATTATTTGTCATCAACGCAACTCGTGTGTCGGGACTACGGTGTTATTAAAGTTGAATATATGTATACCTTTCGCATTCTGCGATCCTGCTATTTCTCTTCCATTTCGTTTAAACAATTCATTAAAAATACCGCATGTCTAACTGCAAAAAACATTTTGTTAAGAACAAGAAACTGTGACGTTTGGTTTGTTCCGAGGTTTCGAAATGATTACAAATTACAAACATTGCAATACAATCTACCAACCATTCTCAATAAATACAGTCACGTAAACAGCTTCTCATTAAAAGAACTGCGATCCTTTTTTGTAAATATAGGTTAAAGTTTTGACGTTGTGAAATGGGTTGTTCTTGTACGATTTCATTTTTCTTTCAGTGTGTGCATCCATATTGTACCGAGTAGGTTATATGATGGAAAACATATAGCAATAACAGCGTCTGTATAATCTTCTTTGTCTGTACATCTGATGTACATTGTATGATGCAGGTCATACACAAGGAGCAATTTTGTATATATTTCTTCCCTGATATTTCGTGATTATTTTTAAAAAATTTTTTTGCCGATAGTGGTGGTATGGTTGTTGGGTTTTTCCTTCGCAGTTGTTTTCTTTTTTGTTTTTTGTTTTTGCTCGCGTCTATGTAACTATCTTCTGTGCTATGTTTGTTATCGGGATGTTTTTGTAGTAATGTATATAATATATATGTTTTTCTCACCGTATTTGGTATTGTAATGTTAGCTTATGGTGAATTTATCGTTGTTACACATCTATGTCATTGTCCCAACTGCCTTGTATAGGGCTCACTGGCCTCGTCAAGCTGTCCATAAACAGCTTTTAGCCAGTGAACCTCTCCAGAACCTGTTTCTTTCTGGGAAATAAAATGATTTGATTTGATTTTGATTTGATTTGATCCCGGTCGCAGCGGTCGCATTGCGATCAATACAAAATGCTAGATGCCCGTGCACTGTGCGATCTCGGTGTACGTTAAAGAATACCAGATGGTCAAAATTAAATCCCCTACAATTAATATTATTATCACTTTCCTTGCGTGTCAATGTGTGTATTCGCGTTTACTGTGTTGGTTGAGACTTTGTATCATCTGTGGCACATACCCGCATAACTTAAACACTGGTATGCGGGTATGTGCCACACGTGACTGAGAGAAAGGGTTTCATGACGTACGCGACAGGTATTTTGCGTTATTCATGTCATGAACAGTGAATCGCTTTCACCATACATTGATCCCCTGCTGTGCCAATTTTGGTATATTAGAAGTTATAGAGACGACCAGGAGAGCGCCCAGACGTAGGCGGCTAGATAGATAGATAGATAGATAGATACGTAGATAGAAACACCCAAAGTGCCAGGGGTTCGCTAAGAAATGCTTCGCATAATTAACCTCAACTTTTTTTTTATGAAATGAAGCCCCGAAATTAGTGCGAGAAAAACGTGAAACTAAACAACATGATGAGTTAGCGAGTACACAAGGAAAACAAACACAACAACTGCGGCAGTATTTTCGGGCGAGCGCTTTCGAGATATTTTGCGAAGCTCAATACTGCATGCGCTTTCGTAATCGTGCGCGGGGCTTGGCACACCGGCAAGAATGCTGTCCGCCGATCGCGGATGCGTTCGATGCAAATAACACTTGTGGAGGCGAAGCCATCATATTTTTTAAAGGAATCGCCCGTGAACAACGCAACCTAAGAATGTGAATAAGTTGTCTTGCGTGTCAAGACCACGACATGATTGTGAGACACGCTGCAGATTAATTTAGACCGCCTCGAATTCTTTAACGTGCTCCTGTGTCTAGGCAGAGGAGTGTTGCTTTTCAAACCCTTCGGCACGTGGCTGCTGTGGTCGAGAATCAGACCCATCCCCGAAGTTAGCAGCGCGACACAACAACAAACCTGATCCTTTCAAAGTGTGCATGACGGCGCGCGGGCACCGTTGGGGACTGTGAAGAAAAAATGCCTATAAGATTTTGTCGTTTTACTAGGAACATTATCGATGCTGTTTTCATCATTCATCTGAAGCTTGAGACAGGCAAAAAGCGAACGTAATCAGCGGAACAGCGCACGAAGCAAGCGCGTGATATGCCGGCGCGTCACGGCGGGCGTCGAAGAGTCCTTGCCGTGACGTCATCCATGCCTCCCGCCAGGCGGCGCTACCCCAACGTCTCGGGGCTAATATTAGTTTAATTCCGAAACAACTTATTGACGTTGCTTTAGCTGCTTAGCACGACAGCTTTATGTACGCTTCGCTGATTGCGGTTTTTGCTTGTCGCTTTTGTAATTGGTCGCACTCGCGGCTCTGCTTGCCGATGAGCTTGCGGGTTGTCATCTAATCACAAGAACTTCAATAAGAGGCATCCGCACGGGGTGCAAGTAGCACTGGGTGTTCCACCTTGCCTGTAAAGGTGTTATTGTTTTCGCAATACAGGATCACGAGGCAGGTGTACAGAAGCAAGAACGCTGGCAGCGACATCGCATCGTGTTAACGTAGAGGACATAAAACTGCAATCACTTTTACACTCTACTTATCACATGGTGTAAAGCGTTCGTTATGACGTACTGAGTAATGCACAATTTTTAAGCAATGTTTTCTTCTACGAGAGAACATGTGCAGCCCAGAAACGTCTCGGACGTATTGTATAGTTGCACAAAGCGCCGCAGGGACACCGCCGCTATTTCCACTATATTGCCACTTTTATACCTCCGATTAACTGCTGATCAGTACCTTTAAAAGTATCTAGGACGCCTAAAAAACAAATATATCTAGGTAAAATAGATAAGCTATTCCGTATCAAACACAGTGAATAAGCACAGAAACCGATACAGGCGGCACCCCCAAGAGCTAATAATAATTGTTGCGTTTTTCGTCCCAAAACCGTGGTGTGATTATGAGAGATGTCGTAGCGGAAGGTTCCGAAATTTTCGACAACCTTGGGTTCTAGAACCTAAATATAAGCGCAAGGGCTTCTAGCATTTTGCCTCCATCGAAATACGGCCGCCGCGACCTTCCGATCCGCAGTTAAGCACCATAACCACTAGACCACCGCGGCCGGTAACCCCTAATAGCTGTGGCAATTAAGCATTTAAGGTAAGACCACAGAAAATTTAGTGCCTATAGAAAATAGCGCAATATCACTCGTTGGGACGCTAATGAGGAAAACGGAGCGTTTGGTAGAACAATGTTTCTCCAGTCCCTTTGCCAAATTTGTAAGATGGCTCCTAATAATTTACGTTATTGTAATGCCAACGCAATTTCGCTGTTTTACTATGTAGTAAGCAGAATTTTCGTTACTCCGGGCACACGCAGAGTACTATATATTTGTCCTCAACATCGCCGTGACATAACAGTAAACTCGAGTGGAATATATGTATGCAAACAGTAGCAAAATAATGCGGACAGTTAAGAGTAAGAATAACGCAGAAAGCTTATCTTGTCAGCACGTTAAAGACATATTGCATTAAGCAAACCGGAAAAACAATACAGACACATAGTTAATGCATGGGATGGAAAAAGACAGCTTAGAAAGAGCTTGTGCTAACAATAAAATTATGATTTTCATAACTTATTGAATACAAGAGAAAGAGACGTACGTACGTATGTTTGTTCTGTTAGATGCAGCATCGGTACTGGTGGTTCTATAAATGTTAGAATGTTATTTGCATACAAGTCAATCCGATTGCATATATATATATATATATATAAGTTAAACTTACATCCATTTAATCTGGCCATGATGAAGCTCCCTACCCAGTTGGCTGATGTCGCCGGCGTGCATACGCGCCGTATGCGGTCGACATCACCATTTGGGCAACGCAAGGATCGGTTGGAGAGATCGAGACCAACCTGCAACAAGCGGCAGCTATTGTGGACGACTACGCTCGTATCTGTGGTCTTGAGTGCTCCCGAGCAAATCGGAATTCGTGCACCCTCACCACAACTCGAAGTGCACAACCAAAATTGCCCTCTCCCTACTCTGCGGACCGATACCCCAATGCGAGGACACCCGCGTGTTCGTGCTTTTCATTCGTCAAAGGCGCAAAATTGACACTACCCTGCACAAGATACGAATGGTGGGTGACCAGGTGGCCCAGTGGTTCGTCGGCTATCCAATAAAAGGGGGCAGAGGCGTAGCCAGAAATTTTTTTCGGGGGGGGGGGGGGGTTCAACCATACTTTATGTATGTTCGTGCGTGCGTTTGTATGTGTGCGTGTACGTATACGCAAGCAAAACGGAAAAATTTCGGGAGGTTTGCACCCCCCTAACCCCCCCCTTGGCTACGCCCCTGAAAGGGGGGACTACGACACAAAGATGCCCTGCGGCTGCCTAATGCGTACGTCACCAGCCGAATTTTATATTCGGCTCCCTACACCCACCTACGCAAATGCGATGAGAATGCCTTGGATGTAGTTCTCCGCAAGGTTTACAAGAGAGCACTCGATCTCCCCATAACGACGTCCAACCAGCGTCTCCTCGATTTGGGGATGACCAACACGTTTGGGGAGTTACGAGAAGCTACTTGCGCCTCAGCAAAACACCTGTGGGGAGACGCCTTCTCACCCGCTTACATATTGCCACGCCCACTTCTTGTCTTGTTTAGATGTATTCGGGTTTGACCGGCAGGGACGATTATCAACGCTCGACGCTGTCCGCGAGGCAGTGTTCGAGAAGCTTCGCTATTGTAGTAGATCGTTTTGTTAAGATTGCGCCCCGCACGCGAATGTTCCAGCTTTGTCGAGAGATAACGCCGCCACCAGCGATATTGCTCGAAAGTTCGATAGCGCCTTTACAAAAGCAGACGCGCTTGACCGCTTATCAGTTGATCGACGGTCGACGCTCTGTTCGCCGCTATCAGTGTATAGCTGTAGTTTGACTTTCAGTTTCCTGGCCACAAGTTCAGCCAAATGAAGAGTTTCATCTCTGACGTGCTGACTGCTGCCTTCGTCGATGTCCCGACCACGTGACATCTGGTGGAGGTGCTGCTTCGTCCATGATCCGGACGCCCCCGCGAAGCGCTGACCCAAGCCCAAGCCGCGAGGAGGACGACGGCAAAGAAAACCCGGATCGTCGAACAAGCCGCAGGCAGAAGAGACTGCAGCCAGAGCACGGGCTCCTTCCCGAACAAACCAAGCAGCCCCAGGTCCCAACACCGACCGCAGCGACGATAACCGACCCCGTGCAGCCTGCGCCGATCCTACTCCGGCAGCACAAGCAGCCGCCAACCTTCCGCGGATCGTCATTCGAAGACCCGGACACCTGGCTCGAGACTTTCGAAAGGGTCTCAAAATTTAACAACTGGGACTCCGAGGAGAAGCTGCGGCACGTTTACTTTTACCTTGAAGACGCAGCAAGGACCAGGTTCGAGAATCGGGAGTCTACTCTTCGAACTTGGGACGCCTTTCGCAGCGCTTTCCTGGAGACGTTTGCAAGCGTCGTCAGAAAAGAAAGGGCCGCAGCCTTGCTAGAGACACGGGTACAACTTCCAAATGAAAGCGTTGCCATCTTTGGAGAGGAAATGACCAGACTGTTCCGCAACGCTGACCCAGCCATGCCCGAGGACAAGAAAGTCAGGTTGCTCATGAGAGGGGTAAAGCAAGAGCTCTTCGCTGGGCCGATACGGAACCCACCCTCCACAGTCAAAGAATTCATCTCAGAGGTGACGATGATTGAGAAGACGCTGGAAATCCGCAACCGCCAGTATAATCGCCGATCGATTCAAGACGGCCCGTTCATACCGTCAGCTGTTCATGCTGTCGGCTCCGACGACCTGCGTGAAACGATCCGAGCAATCTTGCGGGAAGAACTGCGCAAGCTGTTAGCCTTACCACAGCCTGAAGTTGCTTCGATCACTGACATAGTCCGAGAGGAACTCCACCAGTCTCTGGGCACCCCCGAGTCAGCGCAGCCGCAGCTGCAAGCAGTGAGTTATGCTGCTGCACCGCGATGCAACGCCCCCCCTCCTCGCCCACGTCAAGACGCCGCGCCGCCCCAGCAGTTCCGCCACCAGGCACCACCGCTGCCGCCACCGACGTCATACCACCCGCCAGCCGGCCAGCTATACACGCCGAGGAAGACCGACGTTTGGCGCGCCCCCGACCATCGCCCACTCTGCTACCATTGCGGAGAAGCTGGCCACACTTACCGCCGCTGCCAGTACCGACGGATGGGACTGCGTGGTTTCGCCATCGACGCGCCGCGTCCACAGCGAGGGGAAAGACCACGTGACATCGCCGACTACATCGCGGGAACACAATGGACGCCCCGACAACCTTCGCGTTCGCATCGCCGGGCCGCTACGTCTCCCCCAACACCGACCATACACTGGCCCAACGCGAGGCCGGTTACCCAGCCCGTATACGGAAAACTAAGGGCAGCTTTAGAGGGGCGGTTGCTGTACGACGAAATACCGAAGATCCTCCGCCGCTGACGACAACGCCGCAATGAAATCTAAAGAACACGCCGCAAGCCGAACGAAGCCCTGACGTCGAAACGTCACGGCCCGAAGAAGACCTGACGACGCAACATCGAAGCAACGGGACAAACCGACGTAGCTGTGATCCGACGCCGCGACACAATCGAAACGGTAGGCGACGAACGAGTGACCTCGACGTTCTCATCGACGGCCACAGCGTCACCGCTCTCGTCGATACTGGAGCCCACTATTCTGTCATCAGTGGACCGTTCGCGACGAAGCTGAAGAAAGTCAAGACTGCCTGGGAAGGCCCCGAAATCCGGACAGCTTGAGGTTACCTAGTAACGCCGGCAGGAATCTGCACAGCGAGGGTCTCCATTAAGAACTGGATTTATCCCGCAAGCTTCGTAGTCCTTCAGCATTGCTCCCGAGATGTCATCCTTGGTATGGACTTCTTAGGCCTTCATGGTGCAGTCATCGACCTCAGATCCAAGTCGATAACACTATCTACAGAAAAAGCATTACTACGGTACATGCCGCCAGGGAACCATGCCTTGAATGTGCTGGAAGACCAGGTCACCATTCCCCCTCGCTCCAGCGTCATCATTTCCGTCGGCACTCACAAAGCAGCAGACCTGGAAGGCGTCGTTGAAGGCGACCAGCACCAGCAGATTAACCCCGAGATTTGCGTCGCAAGAGGAATAGCAGAGTTGCGGGAGGCAAAGCAACAGTGATGCTCACAAATTTTAGCAACGAGTATAAGCACGTAAACAAAGGCAAGACGTCGCCTACATCAAAGAAATTGTGGAAGCCACCAATTCTTTCGCCGTCGACGATTCTTCCGAGCCCACACCGACTAACCAAGCTCCTCAACCAGCTTTCGACGCCAATCCTAGCCTCCCGAAGCATAAACAAGAACAGCTCAAAACCCTACTCGTGAAATACAGGGACTGCATTTCGTCATCGTCAAGAATCCGCCAGACCCCAGTCGCAAAACATCGCATCATAACAGAGGAAAATGCCAGGCCATTCCGGCAGAGCCCATAAGAGTTTCGACGCGAGAACGCGAATCCATTAAAAAACAAGTCGACGGAATGCTACGCCACGACATCATCCAGCCATCGAGGAGTCCATGGGCGTCACCCGTGGTGTTAGTGAAGAAGAAGGACGGAACCCTACGCTTCTGCGTCGATTATTTCCGCTTGAATAAAATCACGAAGAAGGACGTCTACCCTCTCCCACGGATAGACGACACCCTGGATCGACTCTACAACGCGAGGTACTTTTCGTCGATGGACCTCAAGACCGGCTACTGGCAAATCGAAGTCGACGATACAGACCGAGAGAAGACTGCATTTATAACACCAGACGGCCTCTTTGAGTTCAGGATCATGCCCTTTGGTCTTTGCTCTGCACCTGCGACGTTCCAGCGCGTTATGGACACCGTGCTGGCTCGATTGAAGTGGAAGACTTGCCTAGTGTACTTGGACGACGTCATTGTGTTTGTCTCAAGCTTCGACGAACACCCCCGGCGCCTTGACGCTGTACTACCGGCAATCAAGGCCTCAGGCCTTATCGTGAAGCCTGAAAAGGGCCGCTTGCATACGAGGAGCTACTGTTTTGGGCCACGTGATCAGCAAGGGTGGTGTTCGCCCAGACCCGCGGAAAACAGCTGCCATCGCTGCCTTCCAGCCCCCCACCGACACGAAAGCCGTGCGGCGTTTTCTCGGCTTGTGCGCCTACTTCAGGCGCTTCAAGGAATTTTCACGAATCGCCGAACAGCTAACTCACCTCACGATGACCGACGTGCCATTCAAGTGGGAAACGGCGCAAATCGAAGCATTTGAAGAACTGAAGCGACGCCTTCAGATGCCTCCGATACTAGCGCAATTCGACGAATACGCCGATACGGAAATCCACACCGACGCAAGCAGCGTAGGACTCGGCGCCGTCCTTGTGCAGAAGACTGAGGGGCAGGAAAGGGTCATCAGTTATGCTAGCCGGTAGCTATAAAAGGCAGAAACGAATTATTCCACAACAGAAAAGGAGTGCCTAGCGATCATCTGGGCTACATCCAAGTTTCACCCCTACCTCTACGGCAAGCCCTTCGAAGTTATGAGCGACCACCACGCATTGTGTTGGCTGGCTAACTTGAAGGACCCTTCAGGTCGGCTCGCACGTTGGAGCCTACGACTTCAAGAATTTGACATTGCCGTCGTTTACAAGTCCGGAAGAAAACACTCCGACGCTGACTGCCTGTCTCGCGCCCCCGTCGACCCACCGCCGCAGGACGACAAGGAGGACGACTCCTTCATGGGAACCATAAGTGCCGACGACTTCGCCGAACGACAGCGAGCGGAACCAGAGCTCAGGGGCCTTGTGGAATACCTTGAGGGCAGCACCACCATTGTTCCGAAGGTATTCATGCGGGGACTGACGTCGTTTTTCTTGCGCAACGGTGTTCTCGCACGCCAGCAAGAATACAGAAGAAGTACTACTGGCCGCGCCTTTCCGCCGACGTCACTCGTTACGTAAAGACCTGCCGGGACTGTCAGCGACGCAAGACACCACCCACTAGGCCAGCCGGACTTCTGCAGCCCATCGAGCCACCTCGACGGCTGTTCCAGCAAATCCGGATGGACTTACTGGGGCCGTTCCCGACGTCCAATACCGGAAACAAATGGATCGTCGTAGCTACCGACTACCTCACCCGCTACGCCGAGACAAGAGCCCTGCCCAGAGGCATTGCCGCCGAGGTAGCCAAGTTCTTCGTTGAGAACATCGTCCTGCGTCATGGCGCCCCAGAGGTCCTCATCACCGACAGAGGTACGGCGTTTACTGTTGCCCTGACTCAGGCAATACTGACATACAGCCAAACAAGCCACCGCCGGACCACAGCGTACCACCCACAGACAAATTGCCTCGCCGAGCGGCTAAACAAGACCATTGCCGACAGGCTGGCCATGCACGTCGACGTCGAACACAAGACGTGGGATGCCATCCTTCCGTATGTGACCTTCGCATCAACACGGCCATCAAAGAAACGACGCAGATGACGCCGTACATGTTGGTCTACGGAAGGAGCCCGGCGACGACGCTTGACGCCATGCTGCCCAACGTCATCGACGAAGAAAACCTCGACGCCGCCGCTTACTTACAACGTGCCGAAGAAGCTCAACGGCTCGCCCACCTGCGCATAAAGACCCAGCAGCACACCGACAGCCGTCGCTACAATCTCCGACGACGCTTCATGGAATACCAGCCCGGCGACCGTGTTTGGGTCTGGACGCCGATTCGCCGACGTGGGCTTAGCGAAAAACTCCTTCGGCGATACTTCGGGCCATACAAGGTTCTTCGATGCCTTGGCGCTCTTGACTACGAGGTCATCCCGGACGGCATTACGAACTCCCAGCGACGCCGCGCACAACCTGAAGTCGTCCATGTCGTGTGCCTTAAGTCGTTTTTCGCGCGTTAGCGAACCTGGGGACTGTATTTTTTTTCTTTTGTTATTGTAATTTATTTGTGCATGCACTTGTTTTTTCTCCTCTATGTTCTTTCACAAGGATCGGGACGATGCTTTTGCAGAGGGGGGCAATGCAACGCCCACTTCTTGTCTTGTTTTGATGTATTCGGGTTTGACCGGCAGGGACGATTATCAACGCTCGACGCTGTCCGCAGGCAGTGTTCGAGAAGCTTCGTGATTGTAGTAGGTCGATTTGTTAAGATTGCGCCCCGCACGCGAATGTTCCAGCTTTGTCGACAGATAACGCCGCCACCAGCGATATTGCTGGAAAGTTCGATAGCGCCTGTACAAAAGCCGACGCGCTTGACCGCTTATCAGATGATCGACGGTCGACGCTCTTTTCCCCGCTATCAGTGTATTGCTGTAGTTTGACTTTCTGTTTCTCGGCCACAAGTTCGGCCAAATAAACAATTTCATCTCGGATGTGCTGAGTGTTGTCTTCGTCGACGTCCCGACCACGTGACATCTGGTGGAGGTGCTGCTTCTTCCATGATCCGGACGCCCCCGCGAAGCGCTGACCCAAGCCCAAGCCGCGAGGAGGACGACGGCAAAGAAAACCTGGATCGTCGAACAAGCCGCAGGCAGAAGGGACTGCAGCCAGAGCACGGGCTCCTTCCCGAACAAACCAGGCAGCCCCAGGTCCCAACACCGACCGCAGCGACGATGACAGACCCCGTGCAGCCTGCGCCGATCGTACTCCGGCAGCCCAAGGAGCCGCCAACCTTCCGCGGGTCGTCATTCGAAGACCCGGAAACCTGGCTCGAGACTTTCGAAAGGGTCTCAATATTCAACAACTGGGACTCCGAGGACAAGCTGCGCCACGTTTACTTTTACCTTGAAGACGTAGCAAGGACCTGGTTTGAGAATCGGGAGTCCACTCTTCGAACTTGGGACGCCTTTCGCAGCGCTTTCCTGCAGACGTTTGCAAGCGTCGTCGACCGTCAATCGACGGTCGACGCTCTGTTCGCCGCTATCAGTGTATAGCTGTAGTTTCACTTTCAGTTTCCTGGCCACAAGTTCGGCCAAATAAAGTTTCATCTCTGAAGTGCTGACCGCTGCCTTCGTCGACGTCACGACCACGTTACAATATATCCCCCTTACACATACGGAAGAATGGGTCCGCATCCCCGAAGCTTGGCGCTTCGCTCTCCAGGTGCGACCCCTTCCGCACAGCATAACTAGAGGTACCCATGATGGTCACCGCCTTGCGCGGGCGGAGGCCGTCTCTCAAATCTATGGTGATAAGCCAAGTGTTTGCTATGCGGATTCTGCCTGCCCGCACCGTGGGGGTTGGTACACGGCGGCAGTCACCGGCCAAAACACTACACTTCAAGACCTTACTTTCCCTGCCTGAAACATTACATTTGCGAAGGAGATCGCCATTGCACTGGCCGCCGCAGATCCAGAGTCCCGGGTCATTATCATGGACTCCAGGGGCGCCTGCCGCAATGTTGAGCAAGGGTATATTCCATAACGCACATTCAAAATCCTCCACGCTTGCGAATATACGGGGTATCCAACCCGTCGTACCATCGTGTGGGCTCCGGCTCATGCAGGTCTTGAGGGAAATGAGACAGCCGACGCTGGCGCCCGCGCGCTTACTCATATGATTTCCATAGTCATGTGCTTTTCATATTAACTCCTGTTATTATGTTCGTCACAATGTCACCTCGCGAGATACCAATTTTGGTGTATATCAAGCTAGCGAAACGGCCGCCAGCGCACCTTGAGCGTGGTACGTAAGTCATGCTGTGCATTACATGCGTGTCATGATGTTCACATTAACTGCTGTTATTTATGTCTGTCACACAGTCGCGTCGCGAGATACAAATTTTGGTGTATATAAGGCTAGCGAAACGGCCGCCAACGCACCATGAGCGTGGCACGTGAGTCATGCTGTGCATGACATGCGCGCCATGATTTTCATGTTACCACCTTTTATTTGTGTTCGACACACAGTCACGTCGCGCGATACCAACTTCGGTGTATATCTGTCTAGCGAAACGACCACCAGCGCACCGTGAGCGTGGAATGTAAATCATGCTGTGCATGACATGTGTGTCATGATTTGCACTTTAGGACATGTCACTTATGTTCGTCATGCACTCTTGTCACGTCATATCAATTTTGGTACATATCAAACTAACGAAACGGCCGCACGAGCACCAAACAGTGGCATGTAAATCATGTCGTTCATGACATGGATATTATGATTTGTATATTATGACCTGTCATTTATGTTCGTCTGAAAGTCATGTTACGCCATACCAATTTTGGCGTACGTCCTGTTAACGAAACGGCCAGGAGAGCACAAAGTCTTAGGCAGCTAGATAGATAGATACGCTCGAAGTCGCAGAAGTTCGCTAAGAAATGCTTCGCATTTAAAAAAAACAGAAAAACGAAATTTCGCCTGAGCGCAGACGTTTGCGCGCTTGTCTGTCGAGACGCGAGCGCTACCACGTGACTCTGCTCCATCAATAGCGACGCTCAGACCTCATCACCTGCCCTCGCTTGAACACTCTGGCGGAAAAATAAAAAAAAAACTTTCACTACCCTTAGCTTAATTCTGGTGACTTAGTGGCAACAGTATCAGATTCAGAAACGGAGTTCAGTCAGCGTTTATTCTTTTGCACGGAGGGGGGGGGGCTTCGATCGCAGTACCTTGTATCTTAAGATACACGATACATTCTTCAATGTATCGGCAATACAGATACTGATACACGTCTTGCGAGACGTATCGTGATACAGATACAAGATACACAAAGTGTATCTACGATAGTATCTAGGATACATGTATCTGCGATACTGCCCAGCACTGCCTCCTATCAAAGCAGATACAAGCAAGAAGCTATAGCAGCGACAGCAACACGATTCGGACACGAGCCTCCAACATGGCGCCGAATCAGCAGCTTCGTCAAACCTCCGACAGATGGAAGCAATTTTGCATAAGATCTATAGAGATGCGAAATCGAGTTATTCCGAGAACGGCGTCTATGTGCCGATGTGATAGAAGAACGTCAGCCACCATGGATCTAGGCGAAGTTTTTTCTAAGGCCAAAGCAAACTCGAAGCAACAAAACAGGCGTGGTGAACTATTTGTGGTGGAAAATGATATTTAGAGGGTGCGTTACCTCAGGATTGAAGCTGTACGTTGCCTGCGGTGTACACAAGAAACACCAATAAAAGCTACAGTGGGATACCAATTTGTTTCTTGGCAATAAAATTGTGAGAAAAGGCTCGCAAAGACGAGCGTCGCATAATTTCTAATTGTGTTTATTTCAGGATCTAAAGAAGATGGCGGCCGATGCTGCCAACAGCACCACGTATTACTACTACGGCGACGGTGCGGTCAGCGTCATGGCGGTGCTCCTCCTCGCGTTTATGGTGCTCGCCGTGCTGGGAAACGCCATGGTGGTGCTCACAGTTCTCCGACACAGAGGCATGCGCACGCGCACCAACATGTTCATCGTGAATCTGGCAATCGCCGATATCCTGGTGGCGCTACTTGACATGCCCGTCTCAATGGCCACCTTGCTCCGGGGTGACTGGGTCATGGGCCGTACCTTCTGTCAATTCAACGGCTTCACCATGGCTCTGCTCCTCATGTGCTCCATACACACGCTCATGTATATGAGCGTCCACAAGTACCTCAGCATCACGCGCCCTTTCAGCCACCGGGGCGAGGGCTACCGCAAAGTGGCCGTGTTTCTCGCAGCCGCTTGGCTCTGGCCCTTCTTCTGCGCAGTCACACCATTTGTGGGCTTGACGGAGATCGTCTACAAGCGCGGCGCTTCCCAGTGCGGTCCGGCCTACCCGCGAGACCTGAAGATGTACTCGCACTCGGCCCTGATAACCATCACCAACTACTTCATTCCGCTCGGAGTGATGGCCTTCTGCTACGTCAACATCTTCCGTGTCATCGCCGACCACATGTCGCGCGTCAAGAGTCACATGGGCTTGCACAACTCGGTCGTGCAGCAGAAGCGCATCAACATCACCCTCTTCCTTGTGCTCATATGTTTCCTGCTCTGTTGGACGCCGTACATGATCTACACCTTCTACGTCAACAGCCGCGGATCCAAGACACACGTGCCGTACATCCTCAACCCCGTGGTGAGTCGAGGTTTTGTGTGCTGCCACTTGGGTGATTTAGGTCCGTTGTGGCTGCAAAAGTGACGCGGTGGGTCGTGGAGCTGCCCACCACAATTTCGAGCCACAAGAGCGTGCTGAACAGTTTGCTTCATAGGCCTAATGTGTCGAGCACGAGGTTCAGTCGGCTATTTCAGTGCAGCGTGCTTCCACGGGTTATTATGATGATTCAAGAGTAATTAAGGCAAAGTGCAATCACTCACGAACGCTGCAGTCAAGTAGGACAGTGGAAACGCATGCACTGATCGAAGAGAGCTCAGAAAAATAAAGTATTTCTCTATCGTAGGCTTCGTCAACAACATAAATAAAATAAGACGTTCGTACAAGCAGACTTGTCTTCTTTAAGGCTGCAACTGCAGTCTTGAAGAAGACAAGATCCCTACGGAAGTCCCTTGAACACCGCATTGTTACCGTCATTTGAAGACAAGGACCGTCTTTACCTACCAAGCTTCTTAAAACAATAGTGAGGGGAATTACAGGTCAAGAGAACAGATAAAATATGATGTGGGTTGAACATTACATCAGCACAAACCTTAAAGGGGAATAAGACAGCAGTCAAGTGTATTAAGGCAAAAGTCTTAGATGCCGCATCAAACGCAAAAATTCAGCGGCGTCAAAAAGTTATCCCGTGATGAAGTCACCATATGACGCCATCATGGCTTTACATATAGCAAATTTTTGTGACGTCGTCACATGACCTAGAACAACAGAAAGTTGAGCGTGTTTGTACTGATCCACGATGATACTTGGAAGCGCAAAGCACACCGAATACACAAGAACAACTAGACACGACGAGTGCTCAACTACAAACTAAAGTGTACTTAAAGAAAGCGGCCAGGTATAATCTTACACCAAAAGGCAAAAGCAACACGCAAACCCATGCGTGTACAACAACAAGCTAGCAAATGATGAGCAATCATCAGCTCAAAGATAAAAGATATAGCAAAAACAAAAACAAAAGCTACTTTTTGTGCATCAGGGTCACGAAACTAAGGTGAAACAACTGTGGTCGAAAAGTCCCAGGCCATTCCAAGCGTGCGGGTGGCTGCCGCTGATCAATTGCCAGCGCCAAAGACTTATCGATATACGCCTAGTGCGCACCGACGGAAGCGCCATAGGCGGCGAACTCGGTCATTACTCTCGGGAAAGAAAGCAGACGGCCGCCCTGGTTTCCTACGTCGTTGTACGTGTGTTTCCGCGTTGTTCACGTTTCCGTAATGAAATAAGCAACGTTCGTCGTATGTGTGGTGGCCGAAACTTCAAGGAATGTCGAATAACAATTGCTGTGCAGTGGAGTGCTCAAACACCTACAAAAACGCGCCCGGCATACGGTTTTACTCACTTACCGCAAGGCCTCCTGAGCAAGAGCGACGGAAGCAATGGATCGCCGCTGTTCTTCGGCAAAGGCGAGCCGCCTCGTCATTGTGCGAGTTAACACGTCGCTTCTTGTTCTGATGCTTTCGTTCTGCCATATCGGTGCTCGCTGGATGCACTCGATCATGTTGACACTGGTAGACGACCAAAGTTATCAGCCTGAGCATGTGTTGGCTCGGTTCGACCGCCGTGCCCCCCAAGGGCACTTCGCTGAAACGTTCTATATTTCAGAAGTGCTGTAGTTCGGGCGAGTTGGTCATCCATGAACTTAGCTTGTACTAGCGCGGTACAGGTACCACGCTATTACAAGCTAAGTTCTATATTTATTATTTACAGAAACAGAAATGAAGAAATGGTTGACTTCAGAAAGAACAAGAAGTGATTGAGACGTCACCTTTGTAAACAAAACAAAGCGGATGTTCACCACGAGCTGCACCTCATAGCTGGGTCTTTTTACGCTGGTCTGGGCGACGCACCTTTCATATTCACCGGCATGACGACTCACTCCACGCGGACGTTCGTTCTCCTCCGCAGTCGGTCATCACATGTCTCCTCGGCGACCCTCTTCAAGACTTGTCACTGCTCCCGCGGCGTCATCTCTTGATGCTTTAGTCACAGCACTAGATCATGAAACAACACGTCTTCTGCGGTCGAGCGAACGATGCTATCACTAGCACGACATAACTTCTTCGCTGACTGACTCCTCACTGACTGACTCTCCGTCGCCCGCGCTTGCATTGCCTGTATCGGCTCGCGCCTGGGTTTGGGAAGGTGCGTATGATTCGTGTGTGCGTAGCACAGCGAAAGCTAGGGAAAGGGCTAGATTCTCTCACCGATTCGTCTGCGGAATCCGACGGCGCCGCTGCTGCTGCATTGCTTTCTCGAATATACCGATCTTTCACGTTCGTTGGCTGTGTCGGTGGCGTCTTCTGCGGAGAGGGTAAGGGGCGCACTTTCGGCGCCTTTTTGATACTTGTTTTTTTTTATGCGCGCGTTGTGTCGCGCACGAACCGTCGGCGCCAGGCTTTCATGCCGTCTTCGAAATCGGCGACGTGCGCTTAGTTAAGCGCTCGTTTGTGACAAACATCGTGCACAAGTCCACTTTCGCAGAATGAGTTGTCTGGCACCCGCGCGAAGGGGAAATAGCAGCCACGAACTTCATCCATCTCCTCACAGCGAAGCTGTGCAAAGTGCTGTCGTACTGCTCGGCTTCCCGCACGTACGGTCGGCGGCGCCCGCTAGGTGGCTATCAGTGGCGTCTCTATAGGCTGTGCACAAGGCGTATAAGCCATCTCACAGCTTAGTAGGTTAATAGACGGCTTGATGATTCACGGGGGAACATTTCTGATAATAATAATAATATTATCTGGGGTTTTACGTCCCAAAACAACGACAGGATTATGAGAGACGCCGTAGCGGAGGGCTCCGGAAATTTCGACCATCTGGTGTTCTTTAACGTGCACTGACATCGCACAGTACACGGGCCTATAGCATTTCGCCTCCTTTGAAATGCGACCGCCGCGGCCAGGATCGAACCCGCGACCTTTGGTTCAGCAGCCGAGCACCATAACCACTGCTCCACCGCGGCGCACGTGGGAGCGTTTCTGTGGATATGGAGAGACTCAAATATTTCTCCCGTTAACTTCTTTCGGTGCCGGAAACGAAGGGTGATTCTATAGAGTTCGCGTTTGCATTGGCGACAGTGAGGCGCGTGTCCAGTTTTTCTTGCGCGTGTTTGGCGCTTCTAAGTACTATCACATGATCTCTTCGCTCGGTCAAAGGTGGTCCGATCACGGAGCAAGTGCGTAACCAGCTGAGGTGCGGAAAGCTTGCACTACCTCCGATCCTTGAGACGGTACAAAAACAACGTTAGGTGAAGAAATACCACGGGGGGGGAGATGGGAAGGAAAAGGAAATCACCTTCGTCTTCCAGTGGTGAATGCGTAAGGGTGAATTTTTGCGAGGCAGAACTAGCCCAAGAAGATGACACAAACTAAAGCTTCGTTCTACGTAGTTTCCTGATTTCGCTTATTTCGTAAATGTCCGAATATAATACATGTGTTTTAACTACACAGAAAGTCAGTACTGTAGGGATTTATTCTCTTACTGAAAGTATAGCTCTTCAGACGGTGTTATTTCAGTTTTGACGAGGGATCGCTAACGGTATGCAATTCTGCAACAAAGGTGACTACACATGCATGTCGAATTATCGTTTATTATCATCTTTAAGAAAACAGTTACAAAGTGCATGAGCCAGCCATAACGAACTACTTAACTAAACCCAACATTTTCAATAGCTTTCACCATAGCCACCGCTCAAAATTCCGCTTCGTATTCTTCGCTCTATTTCCTGGTAAGATTTAAAAGTCTAAAGGCCTTGGTGTTTGCTGAAGGCTATTTCTTGGCGTAATTGATGTTTCTGATTTACCGAATCACAGTACTTTGGCAAGTCAACTGGTCGCTATGGGATTTCTTAGGTATGATTTCCTTCTTATTAGACAATTTGAGTTTCGCGTGAGCGTAATAGTGGCGGTTAAGAGAATAGCGTTACCATGCCGCAAACGTTCGTTTACGTGATCAAGCCACCCAATCTGTCACTGCGTCGTCACCTAGCGGAAGAAAAATGCGTTAAAAAATGAAAAGAAAAAAAACAGAATGCCCTCAGTGAATAAATATGAACCACGCACCAAAAGCGAAATTTTATACGTTGTAGATTTGTTTACACCGATCTTCTTGTCCTAGGAACGTTCGAAATGGGAAGCGATCTCAAATGCTCCGCTAAGTTATCCCCAATACTCGGTCGTCGAAGCGGCCTGAAGGCAAGCGAAGTCATTCGACACATTTATTTGCTGGGAACGAAGTGAATCTTTCAACAGCAATGCCAACTTCAGTTTCAAGCGGGTGTCCGAAACGTCGCCATATTTTACGTGCACTACGTAAACCACGCACACACAGTAACGCTCAATTTGAGCGCGTACGATAGACGCTACGGGTCGTTTAGTGCGCTGCGCATGCGCATTTCTATCCCGCTATTGCCCTAAGCCCGCTAAGCGCAGTAAACTGTCTAATAACCTGCCTAGTAAGCACAAGGCTGCATGTGTATGTCCCGCTCTGTCAGGCATTATTACAACCGAGAAGAAGGCTCTTGAAGCGTATACACGCGGTGCCTGAACATTTTATTCTCAATGATACAGGCGACCTTCCAGAGATTGTCAATAAAATTTTTGTTCGTGCCTGCGATAGCCTTGTCTTTTCTTCTAATGAATGTGTGAGCGCTCTTTATTAACACAAACCGAAATAAGGTTTTACTTTTTACCGTCCTAACTCTATCAGTAAGAATGATTCAGTGAGATAGCTCGTGAATGACAAGGTACTTTTAGATTACTGAACAATGAAGCTGCCATTGTTCAGATCCCGGCTAGACTCCACGCCTGTAGGCATGAAATCCGTTTAAATCACAGCCGCTGCTGGTCACTTCGTTGCGCGGCTCCGTAGGTGACTCCCAGAGGAAGCGGCCTTCAGAAAAGCCGCGACAATACTTAAGCGTGATTTTAGGTCAGATTTTTCCTGTCTGTTTTGGGCGTCGTGTCGGTAGGCGGCGCTCAAGCTGTTGCGGAGTAAAATATACAATTTTGGCACTGTAAGAGCCTTCCGCGGCCAATTTAAGGCACAATTTATCACTGCGCTAAATTAGAAGATGGTAATCGATGCATTCTCACACAGGCGTGATATCAGCATACAAATTACACACGGCACAGAAATCGAACTCGTGACCCCAAGCACCGAAAATAGATACCGTAAGCACTGCACTACAGCACCGCCAAACGCTAGCCTGCTTTTTCACAGGCTCATATAATTACCAAGTGGTTTGCAAACAGTCGGCTAAACTTTGAATTTCTGTTCGCGTACCATAGGCGTGCCTTTGAGCGTGCGTTAGGTCGGTGAATAACTTGCGGGACGTCACGAACTCGTGAAGAACTCAGTACACACCTTCGGCTCCGGTTCGTCGTGTGTCGTGCGGCAAAAAGACCGATTAATGTGTGTCCTTTTGAGTGCACCAGCTGGATGTTTCGCTCACGCAAAATGTGACCAAAGTCGGTGGCCAAACTCACGTGTGTGTATTGCATGTGCTGTTAAGCCATATTGGTCATTAGTGCCACACGCATCTCAGTGGCAGCTGTGCCTTGTCAGCTGTTCGAAGACCACGCGCTTTCGCATTTCAATGTGACATAAGCAGGGGCCAGAGTTACGAGGGTCTTTTGGCGTACTTGCACCAACGTCTGCATCTACTGCGCGTGTACTGTCGCGAGCTTCACTCAGGGCCAGTGGCACCTTTTCAACAGTTCGACGTGCAGTTCTTCTCAATTGCTCATATTCAGTATTTAATTTATCTTATACTCTGTGACTCGCTGCCATCTGACTATTTAGTCTTTAATCTTCGGCATTAAAACACCGTTGTGAAAGTAAATGTCGACGGCGTACGCCAGGGTCAAGCATAACGTCCACAAATTTGCTAGTGATAGGTCTGCCTAACAATAAATAGCTAATTATTTCGCACTTCTCTGTGGCGAACGTCCGCGTGTAGTCGGCACTCGTCTTCAACAAATCTAGTGCAGAACAAACTATAAAAAAAGCATTTGCTACTGTATGCCTTAATGAAGCATCTGTTCGTCCGAAAATAAGTTTTTATTAATTGACAGCATATTATTGCCACAGAAGAACACTGGTTGGCTTGTTCGTGATCCAAGATTACACATACCACGCTGGAATACTAGGACTGTAGTGAATATTGTTGCACGAATAAAGCAGGCACACGAGTGCAGAGTTGGTGTATTTACAATTAATATAGCTGGTGCCCAAGCGGCGGTAAGAGGCGTCCTCTTCCTCTAATATGAGCCCGCTACCTCGTTCTTTTCACCGTAACATCAGCCTCCCAGCAGGCTTAGCTCCGTCCCGGTTCAAATCATGGCGCATCACTTAATGTGGGTATATAAGTTTATGAAGCGTAAGAGCGCACTGAAGACGAACACACAATGAAGGCACACACACGCACACACATAGCGCTACTTTCGACAGTTTATTTTTGTGATCTCGACATTACTTATGGGGCAAACCATGAGAACATCTGCTGCGCAGAAGTAACAGCAACATTACTAAGCATCATAACGGAGATAAGCTTACGCGCGACATAATCGAAGCAGGAGAGATTGAAAAGTTGGGTGACAGGTGTGTTCGTATAGCTTCAATCGCGCTGACGAGAAAGGAATTTGATTTCCTTGTTGTCCGTTGTGATGCTCAGTAATGTTGTTACTTCTGCGCAGCATATGTGCTCATGGTTTGCCCTATAAGTAGTGTCGAGATCACACAAATAAACTGTTGAAAGTAGCGGTATGTGTGTGCGTGCCTTCATTGTGTGTTCGTCTTCGGTGCGCTCTTCATAAACATGGAATACCAACATGCCCTCTTTAACACCTTGGCATATAAGGCTTGAGTCTGGCGACGTGAACAAGATTGCTGGTGAGGTGAGGTAGCAATTACACGTCGGCTGGTCTGCTCTCGTACGTGACGTCATACAGTTGGCGCAAGATCTTGTACGGACCAGAGTAACGAGAAAGGAGTTTTTCCGCTAAGTCGACACGACGAGAGGGCGTCCAGAGGAGGACAAGGGAACCAGGAGAAAATTGTGTTTCTCGGTGCCGATGAACGCAGCGTCGCTTTTGAGACGCTTGCGAAGCTGTGAGGCGCTGACGAGCGACCTCTCGGGCATGGGCGGCCAAGGTGATTGCATCGCGAGCGTAATCAGTCGCTTAAATTGTATGTCAGAGGGTAGCAACGAGTCGAAGGCCATGACAGGATGGCGGCCATAAAAAAGGGAGAATGGAGAAAATCCGGCGGTGTCGTGACGGGACGGATTATAAGAAAAAGTAATGTACAGCAAAGCGACGTCCAAGTCACGGTGGTCGTCGCAAACGTACATGGCAAGCATGTCAGTTGAAGCGCGGTTCAGTCGTTCGGTGAGCCCATTCGTTTCAGGGTGGTAGCGGTAGCGATCGTGTGTTTTGTAGAACATGAGCAGAGCAGGTCATCGACGACCTTCGACAAACAGTAAACGAACTCTATTCGTTAGTAATTGGCGAGGGGCGCCATGGTGAAGGATGATGTCGTAGAGTAAAAGAGAGAGAGAGACAGAAACGAAGAGGAAAGGCAGCGAGGTTGGGCAACATCTGTAGCGCAGCTGATCGGTAGCGCTCGCGCGAATGCACATCTTGTTGCATAATCTTTTCCGATGGCAAAGCACTTGTTTCTTATGGTAGAAATAGGGAACAGGTCAAGTAGGTCGAGGCCCACACGGAAGAATGATTTTGTAGAGATTTCAATGCTGACGCAAACCAGCAGGAGGCAAGGCAGGCGTTTTTCGGCGCTGACACAGGTCACAAGAGGCAACATAGCGACGCACAGAGCGATAGAGACCAGGCCAGAAGAAGCGGCGCCTCACGCGCTCGTAAGTCCGAGTGATGCCCATATGTATAGCCGTATGAGCGTCGGGATGTTCCTGGAGCACGTCCAGTCGCAGATGCTGGGGAACGACTAGTAGCAGCTCATGGCCATAAGACTGAACTTTGCGGCGGTATAAAATTCCATCACGCAAGGCGAACATCCGGAGAGAAGGGACTAGCATCGGCGCTATCCTCGCTGAGCATCAACCGCGTCATCGCCTACGCGAGCCGCCTTCTCCCCACGCCCGACCCCGATTATTGGACAACTGAATGCCTTGCGCTTGTTTGGGCTGTCGCGAAATTTCGACGGCACTTGTTCGGTCCCACCTAACAAATCACTACGCACTCTGTTGGCTCTCCTCTTTGAACCACCCAACTGGACGACTTGCACTTTGGGCGTTGCGTCTGCAAGAGTATGACTTCTCCATAGTGCACAAATCTAGACGCATGCACAACAACGCTAACTCCTTTTCTCGCGATCCCGTGGATCAACCGGACGACACCGATGCTGACATGGGCATCTCTACATAGGGACACTATTCAAAAACAAAAAATCACAGCATATCCACGGGGTGAATGATGATGAGTGGGGCGAAGCTACGGAGGGAATCATCTGTAAACCGTGAAACTCTTCCGTGAAATGCGCCCAGTACATAATATAAGGAGTGTGAAACATCGTGTATATATTAAACATCAAACTTTTATTGTACTGTTGGTTTACGTGGTCCCTTCATTATCACTTGTGATCGGTGAAATGCAAGGAAGAAGTCCGCTCCCGAGCGAAAGAGCGCCAAGAGCGACCGCATTACCCGCTCGCCCTGTGCGAATTAAAGGCAAGGCTAGAGGGAAGACAGGACGCGCGTTCCACGACGCGAGGTCGGTAGCATGCCCAACGAAAGCCAACGGAACGCGATCGTGCAAGTGCTCCGGCTTCGCATCGCCTCATGGTTCCATTTAGCGTCCCAAATCCAAATATATTGCTCAAGGTGTGCCTTGCGTTTTTCGTAGAAATAATTTCTTTATCATGTACATTAAGACGAAAAGTTGAAAGCTCACTAGAGTGTATCGCCCGCAAAGTATGTCTTTTAGCGTGATTTAACTCTCGTACGGCAGGGTCCTCGCGCCGTTGCCGGTCCACCTCGCCCGTTGACGATCGGGCGAGGTGGCTACATACAACTACTACTACTACACTTTAAGAAAAACATCTGGCGTTCTTTCGTTCTGCTTTTACAAAACATCTGGCGTCTTTCGTTGGTTTATTTCATCAATCAACGGCGTTTTGAACAAAATTTTTATTGTTTAATCACGCACAGGAGAAATCTCACCAGGCACTACCTTGGAGGTAAACAATGGCTGCTAATGGGAATGAGAGACAGAAGAAGTCGGCTTTTAGCTAACACTTACACTTCTACTTCTACTAACGTTTCCTACTGGAACATGCCAATGGCTTCTAATGGGGAATGAGAGACAGAAGAATTCGGCTTTTAGTTAACGCGCACGCTGCGAATTTTTTATTGTTCAACAACGCACAGGAGAAATCTCCCACCGGCACCACCTTGGAGGTCAAAGCGTAAGACTTGTTACGGACTACTACGATGACGACGACTACGAGGGACGAACGGGTGCCGCCTTAAGGAGCTTCGCCCCTAAAAAGACGATAGCACATACTCTTCTGCTACCTCGGGCACCTGTACATGATGTTCAAATTTAATGTGCAATTACGCTGTCATCGATAAAAAATCAACCCACCCCTGTCAGATCACTGTACATCACATTCTAATTGCGCGGCGTTTATTACAGCGAAAGCTGTTATGAGATCATTTCACCGGCCGTTTTTGGCGCTGTAGTTGTCCGCCGCCGGTGTCCGTAACCAGTATCGCTCTAAATAAGAAAAAAACGAAATAACAAAAATTACCAGGATGGAACGAGGTTCGAACCTGGGCCCTCTGCGTGGGAGCCCAGTATTCAACCTCTGAGCCATGCCGGTGCTTGAAGCTGCTTTGCGAAAAGGTCCTATACAGGCTTCATGTCGGGAAGGAACCACATTATGCAATATAGCGTGGTAGAACAGTAAAATAAGCACCAAGCGTCGCACAACGCGAATTCTGTAACCAGGCGTCACAATGCGAATTGCGCAACGAGTAGGTTGTTGAATGCTTTCAACCCATTACGAAGGGCTCTGCCATAATTCTTCATCTTCATTAGGCACAGCATCAACAAAGTGCGCATAATGCCTGCATGCGTTTAGCAGGTACCAACGCTCTCCGTAGAATGACGAAAAATGGCACAGTGCCTGCTGCCCTACTTCTCAAAAATTACAATGATTTATAGCGTAGTGGGTTCCTCGCAAGTGCACTTGTATTGGTTGCCAAGGAAGCCCATAAGCGCATGATTCACTTCCTCGGGGTCTCAGTAAAATTCGTCGCCTCCCCCCCCCCCCCCAGTCTCTCTCCCACGTCAACGTATGTTATACAGCATGGCGGGAGGTGGAAATGGCGACCGGGCGTCACCCAATGCAAATTACGTAACTGGTGGGCCGTTTAAAGATTCCAACCCATTACAAAGGGCTGAGCCATAATTCTTCATTGTCATCAGTCGTCGCGTCAACAAAGTGCACATAATGCCTTACAGACGTGTAGCTGGTGCCTCGCTTCTCCGCAGAATGACGAATAATTGCTTAGTAGGCGCTTCCCAACTTCACAAAAATTGTGATTTATGGCATAGTAGGTACCTTTCTAGTGTACTTGTATTGTAGCCCTAAGCGGGCTCTAGAAGCGCCGCTCTTCCAGCTTTCGCTGTGACTATGCTGCGCTTTCAGCGCAGGCCTGGCGTTTTTTCTTTTGCACAATTTTTTTCAAGAATTATTTGTTCAAAGTGTTCTGTAGAACGCGAGAATTAGCATTCATACGTCAGTGTTTCAGCAACTCGTTTTGTATGCACTAGTTCTCTTTTTTAATCCATGACATATGTCACATCTCAGGAGTTGGTGCAAGAAATGTTGTTAGTAATATGTTATTGGGAGCAGTCACACCTGACAGGTTAATGTAAAAATATAAATTTTCACCATAATAAGAGGAGAACACGCACACACGGCGCTTATTATGATCATCAACCGACTAGCCCGCCACCACGCCTTGACAAGTCTATCAACATGCACAGAGCCTACGCTAATTATTGAACACACAAAACGGCAACATATACAGCACAGCCTGCGCGCTAATATATTTCATAGCAGTTAAATCTTCTAAAAGTGGTATTAAAACTGTCTTCACAGCTCACAAGGACACATACATTTTCCAATTTCGGTGTGGACAGCGGTCCACTGTTAAGGGGAATATCGGAGCGTGTGGCGGCAGCTCGGCGCCACCGCCGGCCGAGGCTGCGACGAGTTTTGCGCCGGCGCAATAAGCACCGTGCCCGGTGATCTTTCATCGCGTTAACGGTTCACTTCGCGCCGATTCGAAGCGCGGAAGCTCACGGCAGCGGAATACGAAAAGGCACGCCTCACCGCGCGCATTGCGCTTGCGCGAAACTCGTCGGAGCCACTGGCCGGCGGTGGCGCCGAGCTACCACCACACGCTCCGATGTTCCCTTTAACAGTGGACCGCTCTGTAAAAGCACAATCCAAAGAAATGGCATGCACCAGGAACTTAGAGTCTCCCTTCACCAGAAGGCAAGTCGATTCGTCAGCTAAGACTAGCATGACTTTTGAGAAATATGCACTGTGCCATAGGCATATTGGCGACCAGTTTCCTTATATCTGATTAGCTTTATTTATCACAGCGCAGAATGACACACATACTTCGCAATGTCAGTGTGCAAGTAAAATCAAAAACGATGGCATGCACCAGGAACTTAGTATAAGCATTCACAAGAAAGCAACTCGATTAGTAAGCAAGGCTACCATGACTTCAGAGAAATGTGTGACTGTGCCATAGGCATGTTGGTGTACCAGTTTCTTTATATCAGATTAGCTTTATTTATAACAGCGCACAATGACACACACACACTTCCCAATGTCAGTGTCCAAGCACAATCCAAAAAGATGGCATGCACCAGGAACTTAGTGTCTGCCTTCACAAGAAAGCAATAGTCAGCTAAGGCTAGCATGACTTTTGAGAAATGTGCGTCTGTGCCATAGGCATGTTGGTGTACTAGTTTCCTTATATCGGATTAGCTTTATATATCACAGTGCACAATGACACACACACTTCGCAATGCCACTGTGCAAGTAAAATCCAAAGAGATGGCGCGCACCAGGAACATTTTGTCGGCCTTCGGAAGAAACCAACTCGATTGGTCAGCTAAGGCTAGCATGACTTTTGAGAAATATGCAACTGTGTCATAGGCATATTGATGTATCAGTTTCCTAATATCCGATTAGCTTTATTTATCACAGCGCACAATGACACACATACTTCGCAATGCCACTGTGGAAGTACAATCGAAAAAGATCGCACGCACCAGGAACTTACCGTCTGACTGCACAAGAAAGCAACTCCATTAGTCAGCTGAGGGCAGCATGACTTTTGAGAAATGTTGCATGTTGGTGTACCAGTTTGTTTATATCGGATTAGCTTTATTTATCACAGCGCATAATGACACACACACTTCGCAATGCCACTGTGCAAGCAAAATCCAGAAAAAGCATGCACCAGAAACTTAGTGTTGGTGTGCCAATTTCTTTATATCGGATTAGCTTTATTTATCACAGCGCGTAATGACACACACACTTCGCAATGCCACTGTGCAAGCAAAATACAGAAATGGCATGCACCAGAAACTTAGTGTCTGCCTTCACAAGAAAGCAACTCGATTAGTCAGCTAAGGCTAGCATGACTTCTGAGAAATGTGTGACTGTGCCATAGGCATGTTGGCGTACCAGTTTCCTTATATCGGATTATCTTTATTTTTCAAAGCGCACATTGACGCACACATTTCGCAATGCCAGTGTGCAAATACAGTAAAAAAATGGCATGCACCAGGAACTTAGTGTCTGCCTTCACCAGAAAGCAACTCGATTAGTCAGCTAAGGCAAGCATGAATTTTGAGAAATGTGCGATTGTATTATGCGCATGTTTGTGTACCAGGTTCTTTATATCGGAGCACAGTTACACACACACTTCGTAATGCGAGTGTTCAAGTAAAATCAAAAAGATGGCATGCACCAGAAATTTAGTGTCTGCCTTCGCAAGAAGGCAGACACTGGCCGGCGGTGGCGCCGAGCTACCACCACACGCTCCGATGTTCCCTTTAACAGTGGACCGCTCTGTAAAAGCACAATCCAAAGAAATGGCATGCACCAGGAACTTAGAGTCTCCCTTCACAAGAAGACAAGTCGATTAGTCAGCTAAGGCTAGCATTACTTCTGAGAAATGTGCGACTGTTCCATAGGCATGTTGGCGTACCAGTTTCCTTATATCGGATTATCTTTATTTATTACAGCGCACAATGACACACACTCTTCGCAATGCCATTGTGCAAGCAAAATCCAAAGAGATGGCGTGCACCAGGAACTTAGTGTCTGCCTTCACAAGAACGCATGTTGAATAGTCGGCTAAGACTAGCGTGACTTCTGGGAAATATGCAACTGTGCAAAGGGCATGTTGGTGTACCAGTTTCCTTATATCGGATTAGCTTTATTTAACAAAGCGCACAACGACACACACAATTCGCAATGCCAGCGTGGACGTGCAATCCAAAAAGATGGCATGCACCAGGAACTTAGCGTCTGCCTTCACAAGAACGCATGTTGAATAGTCGGCTAAGGCTAGCGTGACTTCTGAGAAATATGCAACTGTGCCATAGGCTTGTTTGTGTACCAATTTTGTCATATCGGATTACCTTTATTGATCACAGCGCACAGTGACACACAAGCATCGCAATGCCATTGTGGAAATACAATCCAGAATGATCGCATGCACCAGGAACTTAGTGTCTGCCTGACATTACATGAGGGTTGGGCAAGAAAACATGATAGATAAAAAGAAAGCGAAAAAGCAAAACAGCACCAACAATAACAAAAAAAGTATAACAACAGCAGTAGATCACATTTACAAGGATAAAATATAGCCTTTTACTGCAGTTTTAAATTCGGCAAACTGAGATGACATGACCATGTCGGTGGGATGGTAGTTCCACTCTTGCGCAGTCTGCTGGAAAAATGACTTCTGCAAGGTCTTTATTTTAGTGCGTACGGGATAGACTGCGTTGGGGTGAGAATGGCGCGATGTCCGATGTGCAGGTCTGATCAATGCATTGCCTGGTGGCAAGGAATGGAAGAACTTATGATACAGGCACAAACGTGAAACTTTACGGCGCGTGGCAAGATGAGGAAGGTTAAGTTGTGATTTGACTGCTGACACACTTATGTTAGTCGAGTAATTCGCGATAATAAATGTTGAAGCACGGTTCTGGATGGATTCGAGCATAGTAGAAAGGTTAGCTTGATGAGGATCAAAAACGGCATTAGCATACTCAAGTTTAGGCCTTACGAGTGTTTTATAAGCTATTAGTTTAGTAGAAGAAGGTTCCGAGGCAAGGTTGCGACGAAGGTATCCGAGAACTCGATTAGCAGAGTTAGTAATGCTAATGTTGTGTTGTGACCATGTTAAATCAGATGAGATATGAACACCTAAATATTTGGTAGTGTTAGCAGCGGCTACGGGGTAATTGTGTAGAGTATAAGTGTTCGCGATGTAGTCATTACGTCGATGAAAAGTCATAACAAAAGTTTTGTTAATATTTAGGGACATTAACCAGTCTTTACACGATTCCTGTATAGTGTTAAGATCTTTCTCTAAAACGGAAGTTACAGATGGCTATGTTACAGATGGCTATGGTAACATAATATTTAAGAGCAGCGCAAAAGACGGGACAAAGGACAAGAAGTTCACAGACGAACGCTTACTCGCAACTGGCAGGTTTATTAGAAGAACCAAGGAAAAGAAAACATACAGAAGGGGACCCAAATGATCAGTGCAATCGCCGCCACGTGGGGATCATGCTAACATGCGCAAGGGCAAGAAAAGCAAAAAGAACCAAGAAATAGCCCCCCGATAGGTAAAACTCTACCGTCGTAATACCAGATATGCAGCTACAAGGTAAGCCAACGAAACCAAAAAAACAAAAAAAAACACAATAACCAAAAAGCATCTGTCTATCCCGCCTCCAAAAAACTAATTTCGGTTCGCGATAGCGCCACTGAAGGAGAGCTGATGCAACTCGCCCGAGCATTCTTAATGAAGAATGCTTCCATGACCTCACGCGCCGCATCATCGCTGTGCCTAAAAATAACAGTAGTTTTATGAAAAAGGCGTCCATTTCCAACCTTTACAGTGGGCAGCTAGATGTGACCCATAATTGTTACTTAGATTATTATTATGGTGTCTAAGACGGGTGTTTAGGCAGCGTCCCGTCTGTCCAATGTAACAAAGCCCGCACGTCAGTGGGATGTTGTAGACAACACCTGAAGCACACGGCACAAACTGATTATGATGCTTCGTACTGCAATCCCCTTTTCGTGAGGTAGAACTTCTATCAAGTTTATTTTGAAGAGCAGCGCAAATCTTTCCAAGTCTGTTAGGGGCGCCGTAGCGGGCACCAACTTTTTTTTGACACATAGGCACATAGGGAATGACACATAGGGAATGACACATAGGGAGTGCACATAGGGAATGACACATAGGGAATGACAGTGACGTTTCTTTTTTTTGTTTTTTTTACACATAGACACATAGGGAATGACACATAGGGAATGCACATAGGGAATGACAGCGACGTTTCTTTTTACAGCGAAAGCTGTTATGAGATCATTTCACCGGCCGTTTTTGGTGCCGTAGTTGTCCGCCGCCGCCGCCGCCGCCGCCGCCGCCGGTGTCCGTAACCAGTATCGCTCGAAATAAGAAAAAAAACTAAATAAGAAAAAAATTCCAGGATGGAACGAGGTTCGAACCCGGGCCCTCTGCGTGGGAGCCCAGTATTCAACCTCTGAGCCATGCCGGTGCTTGAAACTGCTTTGCAAAAAGGTCCTATACAGCCTTCATGTCGGGAAGGAACCACATTAGCATATGCAATATAGCGTGGTAGAAGAGTAAAATAAGCACCAAGCGTCGCACAACGCGAATTATGTAACCAGGCGTCATACAATGCGAATTGCGCAACGAGTAGGTTGTTGAATGCTTCCAACCCATTACAAAGAGCTCTGCCATAATTCTTCATCGTCATCACGCACATCATCAACAAAGTGCGCATAATGCCTTACATGCGTTTAGCAGGTACCACGGCTGTCTGTAAAATGACGAAAAATGGCACAGTGCCTACTGCCCTACTTCTCAAAAATTACAATGATTTATAGCGTAGTGGGTTCCTCGCAAGTGCACTTCTGTTGGTTGCCAAGGAAGCCCATAAGGCTCCCATGATCCATTTCCTCGGGGTCTCAATAAAGTCAATTCTCTCTCTCTCTCTCGCTCTACGTTTCTCCGGTTAAAGTGTGTTATAAAGCGTGGTGGGACAGTTAAATAACGACCGGGCGTCACACAATATGCATTACGTAACTAGTGGGTCGTTTAAAGCTTCCAACCCATTACAAAGGGCGCAACCATAATTATTCATCGTCATCAACCGCCGCATCAACAAACTGCACATAATCGCTTACATATGGTACCTCGCTTCTCCGCAGTACAACGAATAATGTCGTGCTGGGTGCTTCCAAACTTCCCAAAAATTACGCTTTGTGGCGTAGTGGGTACGTTGCTAATGTACCTGTATTAGTAGCCACAGGAGAGTTTATAACGCGCTCTAGAAAAGCCGCTCTTCCAGCTTTCGCTGTGACTGTGCTGCGCTTTCCGCGCAGGCCTGGCGTTTTTTTGTTTTCATCCTTCTTTTGTGATACAAACTTCTCTTTTATCTGCTTCAGAAGCCTTTCACATTGGACAATCAAAGTCTGCGGCGGGAAGGCAGAACTCAACAGTCTATCTAATTGAAGGGAGACGCTAGTGCTAATGAGGTGGCTACATGTTTTAGTGAGCGCTGAACCGAGGCAGGAAAGCGCAATGCCATCTTTGACTGTTTTAGAATGTGACGACTTGTAACTTAAAAGTGTTTTTTTTTTGTTCTGGGGCAGAACATCCAACACGGCACAAACTGATTATGATGCTTCGTGCTGCAATCCCCTTTTCATGAGGTAGAACTTCTATCAAGTTTATTGTGAAGAGCAGCGCAAATCTTTCCAAGTCTGTTAGGGGCGCCGTAGCGGGCACCAACTTTTTTTTGACACATAGGCACATAGGTAATCACACATAGGGAATGACACATAGGGAATGCACATAGGGAATGACACATAGGGAATGCAGATAAGGAATGACAGCGACGTTTATTTTTTTTGTTTTCATCCTTCTTTTGTGATACAAACTTCTCTTTTATCTGCTTCAGAAGCTTTTCACATTGGACAATCAAAGTCTGCGGCGGGAAGGCAGAACCCAACAGTCTATCTAATTGAAGGGAGACGCTAGTGCTAGTGAGGTGGCTACATGTATTAGTGAGCGCTAAATAGAGGCAGGAAAGCACAATGCCATCTTTGACTGTTTTAGAATGTGACGACTTGTAACTTAAAAGTGTTTTTTTTTTGTTCTGGGGCAGAACATCCAACACGTGTGGTCATGGGAGAATACTAATTTTAGAACCAGCATCTGTAGGCGTTGGTCTTTAGGAAGTTCAAACGTGAAGGTGAGACCAGAACTAACTTGCTTGAAAACCTTCAGAATATCTACCACGAGCCTACAGGTGTCAAAATTTGGAATAATAATAAGAAAATCGTCTACATAACGGAAGATTCGCTTGCTTAAGCCATTCAAATCATGTTCCCGCATCCTGTCAAATTTGCTCAGATAAATGCCACACGAGATGGGCGCAACCCTAGATCCTATACAGACCACCGACGACTGCAAGAACAAATTTCCATCCCATCCTACTACGGTCGACATAAGCTAATAAGATAATAATTCCATAAAACCTTCAACACTGATGCCAGCTTTATCGCGGAAGCGAACTTCGTCGTTATCCTCGCAGATATATTCCTTGACATTTTGCAAAAGACGTTCATGTGGCAAGGAATAGAAAACATCTTTGATATCTATGCTGAAAGCAGAGCACGCACCTGGGTTTGTAACCTTAAGATACTGAACAACAGCTTCGGAATAGTGAGCACTGAACGAATCGGCAACAAAAAGAGCCGATAGGTGCCTCTGAATGTAGCTAGAAACTGCATATTGCCATGTTCCCCGTTCAGACACTATTGCTCTGAAGGGCATGCCCTCTTTGTGAGTTTTTATAGAAAAGAAGATTTCCAAGTGAAGACCTTTTGCCTTCTTCACCTCGTTAACAGTTCTGGTGAGGTTAGGTTCCTCTAGAAGCACTTGGGCCTTTTCCTTAACCTTTTTTCTGTAAGTGAGAGCAACTGGAAATTCTTCTCTAAGGCTTCAGATGCCTTTTCTCCAAAGAGACCCTCGGGTAGCACAACATAAAACCCTTCTTTGTCCGAAGTAACAATTCTAAGCTGGTGAGAAACGTCGAAATTAACAAGAGGGCGGAGCCTTGCTTGATTGCGAGGCTCACAAGAAGAACGACCGATAACACCAGCACACTGTTCGATGCACCCAAGCTTTTGGTCCTCAGGGACGAAACGAGAAACAGTCCTTGCAATATATACTTTGGTCCCAATTGGAGTTACTCTTTTTGCCGCTGAGAGTTCGTAATGCCGTCAGGGACAACCTCGTCGTCGAGCGCGCCGAGGCGTCGAAGTACCCTGTACGGTCCGAAGTATTGTCGAAGAACCTTCTCACTGAGCCGACGTCGGCGTATCGGCATCCAGACCCACACACGGTCCCCGGGTTGGTATTCCATGTGGCGTTGTCGAAGGTCGTAGCGGCGGCTGTCAGTCGTCTGCTGGTTCTTGATGCGCAGGCGGGCGAGTTGTCGAGCTTCTTCGGCGCGTTGGAAATAAGCGGCGACGTCGAGATTCTCTTCGTCGGTGGCAGTAGGCAGCATTGCGTCGAGCATCGTTGCCGGGCTCCTTCCGTAGACCAGCTTGTACGGCGTCACTTGCGTCGTTTCTTGCGTGGCCGTTGTTGTATGCGAAGGTCACATATGGAAGGATGGCATCCCACGTCTTGTGTTCGACGTCAACATACATGGCCAGCATGTCGGCGATGGTCTTGTTTAGCCGCTCGGTGAGGCCATTGGTCTGTTGGTGGTACGCTGTGGTCCGGTGGTGGCTTGTTTAGCTGTATCTCAATATTGCCTGAGTTAGGTCAGCAGTAAAATCCGTACCTCTGTCGGTGATGAGGACCTCTGGGGCGCCATGACGCAGGACGATGTTCTCAACGAAGAACTTCGCTACCTCGGCCGCACTGCCTCTGGGTAGGGCCCTTGTCTCGGCGTAGCGGGTGAGGTAGTCGGTAGCTACGATGATTCATTTGTTCCGGAAGTCGACGTCGGGAACGGCCCCAGTAAGTCCATCCCGATTTGCTGGACCGGCCATCGAGGTGGCTCGATAGGCTGCAGAAATCCGGCTGGCCTAGTCGGCGCTGTCTTGCGTCGCTGACAGTCCCGGCAGGTCTTTACGTAGCGAGTCACATCGGCGGCAAGGCGCGGCCAGTAGTACTTGTCTTGTATTCTTGCGAGTGTGCGAGAAACACCCAGGTGTCCAGACGTCGGGTCGTCGCGCAGAGCCTGGAGGACCTCTGGTCGCAATGTCGAGGGCACCACAAGAAGGTTATCGCCACGAAGCAGCGAGAAGTTCTTCATTAGAACACCGTTGCGCAAGAAAAAAAAACGCCAGGCCTGCGCTGAAACATCAGCACAGTCACAGCGAAAGCTGGAAGAGCGGCGTTTCTAGAGCCCGTTCTAAGCTTTCCTGGGGCTACTAATACAAGTACACTAGCAAGGTACCCACTACACTATAAATCACAATTTTTGTGTAGTTGGGAAGCACCTATTAAGCCATTATTCGTTATTCTGCGGGGAAGCGAGGCACCAGCTACACGTCTGTAAGGCATTTGGTGCACTTCGTTGACGCTACGACTGTTGACGATGAAGAATTATGTCTCAGCCCTTTGTAATGGGTTGGAAGCTATAAACGGCCCACCAGTTATGCAACTTGCATTGGGTGACGCCCGGTCGCTATTTCCCTCTCCCGCCAAGCTGTCTAACATACGTTGACCTGTGAGAGAGAGGAGGGGCGAAGAACTTTACTGAGACCGCGAGGAAATGGATCATGCGCTTATGGGCTTCCTTGACAACCAATAGAAGTGCATGCAAGGAACCCACTACGCTATAAGTGCATGCAACGAACCCACTACGCTATAAATCACTGTAATTTTAGATGCGAAGTACGTTATGGCGGAGTTCAATCCGGTGGTGGTGGTGGTGTGCGGCGTGACCTCCCTCACTGCGCATGCGCATACCCTCTCCACTTTCCTTAGCCCCTCCCCCTCTCCACTTCCCCTCACCACTCCTCCTGTCAACTACCCCTCTCCCCGTACCCCTTCCCACTCGCCCTCTCTCCTCCCCTCTCCACTTCCCCTCTCCAATCTTCCTCTGAAACGCGGGCTAGACATGCAGAAATTCTCTCCTGCGCAACGCCGCGATGAGCACCACCGCTTGGGCGTCCCCTCCCCCCCTCTCCTCTCCAACACGACCCCCCCCCCCCTCTGGCACGCCTGCCGACTGCGTTCCGCGCTCGCCCTGTGAGAATTAACGGCCAGGCTAGAGGGAAGACAAAACGCGCGTAGCGTTCCTCTTCACGTTCCACGACGCGAGGTCGGTGGCATGCCCACAGAACGCCAACGGAACGCGATCGTGTAAGTGCTCCGGCTTCGCATCGCCTCATGGTCCCCTTTAGCGGGACCATGAGGTCCCGCTAATTCTAATTGTGCCTCACCTCCCTATTTGCAAGGATTCATGCGTGAAGTGTATGAATCAGTGCGGTTTTTGACAGTGAGATTCTCTAATGACTATTTATTCTCTAGTTCACGGAAAGATCTACACTCTAAGAAAAGATCGAGTAAAAAGGGCGTCTTTTTGTCCCACAACAATAATCGTCATCTGGCTTGCTTGCGTTTCCTTTCTTGAAAACTCGGCGCTGGCCACTTTCCTGCCAAGAATGCTATGTCATGCTGATAGCGCGCATGTCGTTCGCGACCAGAAAGTGCCGGGCGCGCGGCGATAGTGCAAGGAAAGGAAGGCAAAATAAATGACGATTATTGTTGGGGGACAAAAAGACGCCCTTTTTACTCGATCTTTTTTTAGAGTGTATATAATGCCATATTAGATATGCTGTTTCCTGCACCTTTGTACCGCTCACTATATGTTGGATTGCCTGGACACGACGTGCTTGTGCGTGTCAAGAAAATGCCTATTTCACCAACATCCAAGACATTCTTCTACAAAGTGCATACACAGACGCTGCCTGTGAAGACCTGGTTAAGCAGCAAAGGCATCTTTGTATCTTCAGTTAATTGTCGCCTCTGTGAAGTTCCGGAAACTATAGAACATTGCTTCATCAGCTGTAAAGACGCCATCTTTTTTGGGACGTTCTACAAGGGGCTTTTAAAAAACAACTCGATTTAAATTCGTATAGCATACGTTATCTCATATCACCCAAAAGCCATTCTGTGCCTGTTGACATGCTATTACTAATGGGTATGCACAGTTTATGAAAAACTCGCATGTTAGACAGGCATGGGGAACCCATGGTATCATCGCGGTTGCATTTCATTCAAATGACTCTTCAGCTAAAAGACTTTTCTCAACAATTAGAGTTTCAACCGGACTGGTATCCGCTCTTCATGAAATGTATAGCTTTAATACCCTTTCTTCTGTGTAACGCTTGTGCGCAGGTAGAGGCCGCTTTGAGTATGTTTTTCTCTATGTATGCTAATTACACACATGTGTAATAAATACCATGAAAGAAAAAAAAGCACCGGCAAGGCTCTGAGGTAGGATAATGGGCTCCCACGCAGAGGGCCCAGGTTCGAACCTCGTTCTACCCTGGAAATTTTTTCTTATTTCGTTTTTTTTTCTTATTTCGCCGCTGCTGGTCTGCGCGTTCGGAAGGAGTGGCGTCGTAGCCGCTCCAGCGCGCGCGCAGACTCCACCACCGCCGCGCGCGACTCGCCGCTGCCGGTCTGCGCATTCGAGAGGAGTGACGTCGTAGCCATGGCAGACACACTGGCGCTGGCGCGCGCGCAGCTATTCGCCTTCGCTGTGCAGTCACCGTCTGAAACTGCGCTGTAGCCGCTTGATAGCGCCTCTGACTGCTGTTTGCTGGTGGGTAACGCCATGGAGAAGGAGATCGCAAATGCTGCTCAACGGCGCAGAAGAGCTGAGCAGCTTATCTCATCGGATCTCGAAGTAGTTGCCTGGCAATTAGCGGTTCAGCGTACGAAGAATGAAGAGAAGAAGGCTAATAATCCTAAACAATCTCGAAAGCTAAGAATAATCACCTCAACCTTCACTAGCGCTACGTATAT
Source organism: Rhipicephalus sanguineus (assembly GCF_013339695.2). NCBI lineage: Eukaryota > Metazoa > Arthropoda > Arachnida > Ixodida > Ixodidae > Rhipicephalus > Rhipicephalus sanguineus. Next base: position 4,484,100 of record NC_051178.1, on the reverse strand, counting down.
CCTGACATAGCCGAGCTAAGCCACTGCAAAATTTTTATAGATTCGCGTTCTCGCGTGGAAACTCTGTACGGGCTCTGCCGGAGTGGCCTGGCACGTTCCTTTGTTATGATGCGATGTTTTGCGACTGGGGTCTGGCGGATTCTTGACGACGATTAAAAGCAGTCCCTGTATTTCAAGAGTAGTGTTTTGAGCTGTTCTTGCTTATGCCTCGGAAGGCTAGGATTGACGTCGAAAGCTGGTTGAAGAGCTTCGTTCGTCGCTGTGGGCTCGGAAGAATCGGCGAGGGCGAAAGCATTGGTGGCTTCCACAATTTCTTCGATATGGGCGACCATCGTGCCTTTGTTTGCGTCCATGAAGAGTGGTAAGCGCGACTAGACAGGGACGAAGAAAGAAAACAGACAAGGACACAGCGCTACTTTCAACTGATTTTATTTTCGCTCGAACCGATAAATATATACCGAGCGAGCGGAAACAACAGAAACAACAAAAGGACAATGAGTGGTTAACCGAACACGGGTACAGGGCAATATCACGACACAGCAAAAGCATTAACGCGACAAAGCAAGATATTGCAACTCTTTTTGTGAAAGCGAGAGGGAAGGCTGACTAACGCACATTTCTTCTAATCTATTAATCTCATAGGCCTCAACAATTTCTCTAGTCATTTTACTATGCGCCTTATACAGGATACAGGTGTTTTCAAACAAGGGCATGCAGCCACAATCCCGGCAATGAATGCCCAAATGACCTGAGATTGCTTTTGTGACGTTATAGTGATGCTCTTTCAGTCTCTGGTTAATACATCTGCCGGTCTGACCAACGTACGTCCTTTTACACGAAAGCGGAATGGCGTAGACAACGTTGCGAGTACAGGTTACAAAAAGTGTTCGGCGATTTATAGGACATGCATTTACCTTGTTATTCTCTGAATTTACCTGGTGACATAATCTCTGTAGACGGTCAGGAGCGGAAAAGACTACGTCCACCCCCGACTTTCCCGCAATTCTTCTGAGATTGTGCGAAATGCAATGCATGTATGGCACAACGGCAACTTTCTTAGCTCTGACACCACGGCTGATGCCCTTTGATGAGCTTTTAAGCTTGTTGCTCAAGCCCTCTGCGACAGAGCTGAGCATACCTAATGGGTACCCAGACTCTTCTAAACGCTTGGCCTGATTCAGGAAACTGGCCTCCACCTTGTGATCACATGACTTCATAAGGGAATTATTGAAACAAGATTGCACTATTGCACGTTTTGCAAGTTTTGAATGTGCGGATGAAAAAGGCAGGACAGGCTTGTTGCCTCTCGGCTCATAACTCCAGCAAACCTTCTGTGGCGAAAAGTACAGTCCTAAGTCTAAAAATGTGATGAAATTGGCCTCGGGCAGTTCATGCGTCAACACCAAAGGGGACAAAACTTCTGTGAATGAGGTTATGATTTTTGAGACCGCCAAGTCAAAACTACATGATTCATTGGTCAAAACTACTAAAAAATCATCCACGAATCTGAATACACGCACAACGTCAGGGTTATATTTTAGGCGTTCATGAAGAACCTGGTCATGATTGGATAGGTACAAGTCACTTAAGCAGGGAGCAATGCATGACCCAATACAGATGCCATTTCTGTTTCTGCCGACCTGTTTGCGTCCTTATACTCGTTGCTGAAATTTGTGAGCATCACTGTTGCTTTCCCTCCCCGCAACTCTGCTACTCCTCTTGCGACGCAAATCTCGCTGTTATTCAACTGTGCTGGTCGCCTTCAACGACGCCTTCCAGGTCTGCTACTTTCTGAGTGCAGACGGAAATGATGACGCTGCAGCGATGGGGAATGGTGACCAGGTCTTCCAGCACATTCAAGGCGTGCTGCCCTGGCGGTGTGTACGGCGGTAATGCTCTTTCTGTAGATAGTGTTATCGACTTGGATCTAAGTTGATGACCGCACCATGAAGGCCTAAGAAGTCCATACCAAGGATTGGCAGAGTGTGCTCTAGAGTGAATCTAAAATATAACAGCGTAAAAATGGTGAAGTGTGCACCACAACGCACAAGAACAAGTTTGTTGACTGCGCGAACAAGGTCGTATGTAGAATGCCTATTACGTGTGGGCATGTTTATGTGGGCCAAACTGGCAGGTGTGTGAACACAAGATTAAGGGAACACATGAACAGCCTGAAAGGACGTCCCCACACACACCTTGCATTGCATTGTACCAAATGTGAGTGCAACCCCAGCATTGATAATACCGTCACTCTGTTTAGTCATCAGAACCAGACATCTAAAGAAATTGCTGCAGCTTTTTTTTTCATTTCCCAGCACAATGATGATTGCATTAGACATCCTTCCATAGCCCTATTTGACAAAGAGATACACCTGCTTTCTGCTTTTCTGTGAGTGTCTTTTTATGTTATTTTAGCTATTTGCGCTAAGGCATGAGCAGATGTGATTTGCGCAGTTCCGTATGGATTAAAAGTCTGAGTTGCTTCGATAATAAAATCAGTTGTTAGAAAACACTTGTCCTTTGTCTATCTATGCTTCGTCCATGTGTAATGTTCGCGCTTCTTGAAAAAAGAAGAATAACCGCATTGTTACTGCCTATTTTGGCGCCCCGCCACTGTGGTCGAGTGGTTATGGCGCTTGACTGCTGACCCGAAGGTCGCGGGAGCGAATCCAGGCCGCGGCGGCTGCATTTTCGATGGAGGCGAAAATGTTTAAGGCCCGTGTACTTAGATTCAGGTGCCCATTACACAACACCAGGTGGTCGAAATTTTCGAGCCGTCCACTACGCAGTCTCTCATTATTATATTGTGGTTTTGGGACGTTAAACCCCAAATATTAATAATATTGTCGGTTTTGGCATGAATGCGTTTGTCAATGAATGAAAGAGAGATGTCGCACGTAACCAGGGCCACAGATTATCAGATGCAGATACCGTTTTCCTGAACAAAGTGAGATCCGTTAATAAAACTATAAAAACGCTAAAAATTGATCTGTACTCATTCCAGCATAGTTCTGGAAGTCCACTCCACCAGAAGCATCGATGGATTTGTGAACCGCGTCAAAGAAACCATTCTGCGGCACGGAGTAAAATAAGTCTTGCACATCAAAAGAAAAAGCAGTCCTGACGGTTGCCAACTTGCCTTGCACTAAACCTTGTACAAGTACTGTCGAACTGCGCAACAAGAATGAGTATGTACAGGGGTGGTCAAAAGTTCCCAGGCGCCCGGCCGAGGAGCGGCAGCCCGCTGCTATCGCGGCGCTGTTATGGCAGTCACGCCTTGGCGCACGCTGGCGTCAAGCATGTGCGCGGACCGTGCTGTGCAGCCCTTTGCTGCTCTCCTTGATAAGAAAGGCAGGTATAAACATGGTGCGTAATGTTCCCTCGCTCTTCGAATATTACCAGGCCCCGGAAAATGAGCGCCAGTTTCGGTTTCAAGGAACATGCGCGCTCGTAGCCGTTGCCGGGTATCTAAGATCTGGTTGAACGAAGTGAGGTTGACGTGCACTTATTGTCTTTCAAGAGTTTTTAGATTTGATTGTACTGTAAAGAAGTCTCCTTTCTTTATTTGCCTTTTTTATATCTTATGTTGTTAATTGTAAATCGGGTGAAGCGCGGCAACTTTGACTTGTGTTCGTAGCGCTGGCCTTCGCTCACCCTTGCCACTCGCTCAGCGACACCACAAGTTGGATCACGCTCGGTTATCTCGTTCGCTTGGCGTGCTAAGTATGAATACAGGAAAGATAAGACATTTGATGTAGCGTGCAATGAAGGGAAGCCGCAGTGAGCCCCGTCGAGCAGGTCAACCATGCATAAGACGAAGATGGCTAATTCGGGGCACCGCATGTTTGCGCAGCTCTGTGGTGTGTTAGCCCAGGGATTTCCAGGTTTCCTAGTGACAACGGGTGAGCACAAATATTTGGGTCCATTATTTGAGCAGGTATTCATTTTGCATAAGTTCATTAGCAAACCCAGTTGTCTGCCAGCCTGGCTGGATTGACATAAGCGCAGTGTCGCTAGACTAATTCGTCAGGACGACAGTCTACACTCTAAGAAAAAACGAGTCAAAACAGGGTCATGGCCGCGTGACGCTCTTCGGGTATCCATTTGACCCCTTTTGGAAGGCAGATGGAGAGAAAGAGAGTTAGCATTTGGGCTGGAGTCACGGGACACTCCTGAAGCGCGTTTCGATTGGCTTCCGTAATAAAGGCGTCGTCGTATGCGCCATAGGTATCGCGCGTTTCCCGTTCGGCCCCGTTTTGTCGCGGTGGCTCGCCTCCCTCGCCGACGGAGCCAGCCAGGCTGGCGCCGCGCCTCGGCCTCCTCTCTCAGTCTGCTCTGTCTTTTGGAATGCGTTGCGTCGGTTGCGCAGGTTGCGTCAGTTGCCTGTCGCGCAGTTTTGTGTTCGAACAAAACTGCGCATCTTCGGTGGCGTTGACGCCAGGCTCCGTGCTCGAAGTCACGCTTGGAGGGCGGAATATTCATGGATGTGCGGACACGGACAACATGCGCCCGCTAACGGTGAGTGTACTGCTTTCGTAGGTACTAATTAAACAGCTTTAGCTGGGCGTCTGAAGCAGCTCTGCGGAAGTTATCTGCCAGCCATTTCCAACAGCAGCCTGCGTCCGCGGGGACCGTACGCGCGTTGCTGTACAAGCTCCCATAAAGTGAGGGATGCAAACAATTGTCAAAGGTGATTTTTTGCTGATAACACATTGTGTATGCACTGCTGAAGGTGCAAGATGTCGTTTTGAGATGCGCTTTAGTCTACTTCATAAGAACATTTCCATCAACCTTGACTGTGCAGCGTGCTTCCGCACGAGGGAACGTGGAAAAAAGCCGGTCTACAGAACGCTTAGACGAACTATATATTATGGCTTTTCTTGGCTTAAAGACGGTAGTTTCAGGTGCACATATATAGTAGGATGCTTTCAGCACGTACGCGTTAGTCACTTAAGTTGGACACCCCTCGCCGGTAAGGCGAAAAAGCTAGAGACTTTCGACGTCGCGCGTTCTTGCGGTCGCCGTCGTGCACTTTTTTCTTCGTTTCTGTTCGCTGTTTTCGTGGTTTGCCAACATCTGCGATGACGGTATAACAGAATCAAGTGAGCGTACGTGAGTGTGGGAGTTTTGTGCGCTAATTCTAGCATATGACATGTCTGATCTCGACGTAGACGGCGGCCGCGCGCGCTGGGTGTCGTTCGGGCACTCGTACTCGAATGTGTTTGCTGAGTATTTAAGGATGGGTTACGTTTGTAAAACATGCGGTCAGTAACCGCTCACGGCGTGCTCCTGACTGCCGGAGGATGTGCTTGGGTGTCGGAATATGCTGGCGCAAAGCCGTGCTTATTCTGAAATCAAATTTTGAAGCGATTTCTCAGAAAAGAAGTGCTTTCATTCGTGCATAGCCAGTGCCTATTGCGAAACGACGTTCCCGCTGCCTTTTACGTGAAAATTTGTTTTCGTTGAGAAATTATTTCGAACGAAACAATCTGTGTACACTAACGGTTTGTTGAACAAAGGGTGGTTTTAAATACAAATAAGCAGTGTGTATGTTGTCGTTATTCCCAGAATCCCGGATCACTTCTCCCGCCTCTTCATTCCACTTGACAGCCACACTCGGGGAAACGAAGGTGTCGCTTGGTCTGGCGCCTCACCGCTCGTGATGGTAAAATGAACAGCGGCGTTCGCCCTATCAAACGAACGAGGCAGTCGGTCCTACATTTCCTTTGGTTGGACAAGACGACGTAGAAAAAGAGGTGAGTGGCACCCACGCAAAGGAGCTTAAACCAATTTCGTTTGTTGTGTAAAAGAGGCTCACATGATCTTGTGCTGCAAATTGGTCGCCAAGTGACGATTTACAAAAGCTACTATTTGCAAGTTGTGTTTTACAAGATAACGGCAAAAAACTTGGTTCCTTGCCATGCCTGTTTGCATTTGTTGTTTTGTTTTGAGCCTTTATTATGTCCGTGTGAACTACTTACTGTGTAGATTTTGCAAACTTTTACTGCAATTTCATTTTCTCCTGATAATATTACCTTCTGCTTTTCAGATACCGTTTTTATGGTGCTCACGCTGAACAGGAGCGACAGCCTAGCAAGTCACAAGTCTGATGCCTCCAGCCGTCACCACTTTTTTATTTATTCTTGATCATAAGGAATAAAGATTGAAACATGATGCCGATTGCTACAGTTTACTTTGCACCATATGACACTATGCACATCAGTCACACATTTTAGTTGGCTATACTCATAGAAGCATGTAAATGAGGAATACCCAAACTTCTTAATTGGAAATCAAAGACCATCTTTTCGCGCTTTCTATATAACTTTGCTGGAAAATATGTGTTGTTCTGACGAGTTTTATTCAAATAATGCTAAAATTTAACTATCTTTTTTTTTTTGCAGTCGCTGGGCAGAACGGCAAGTATTATTGGTCTTGCTTAAAATGAATACTTCACTATTTTCAAGAGTAGTCGTGCAAAAGTACAGCAAGAGTCAAATGAGTAGCTTAAAATAGTTGTGCAGTCGCTTGACGCTCCGGTGTTGTTCACTTGACCCCTGTAGGAGGGTTACCGACAACAGTCGTCTGACTCCCAATAAGTGGTAACGTGATCCTTCGGATAAGAGTCCTACCACTCTTGCTTGAGAGTCAGAGAACACGCCAAGAGCGCGCCGACATTGACCCACCAAGAGAGTCACCGTGAGTCTTTAAAACCGTCCTATACGTGGCAAGTTAGAACTCTCCGAAAAGGGTCACGTATACGCTTTTTTTTCTCAGAGTGTACCTGCTGCCGACAAAATCCGTATATTGAAAGGTTTGAATGCGTGTTGGTTAGGCTGCGTAGTCAGTTCATCCTTTACTTTTGGCATGTACTTCAAATGATGTGAAGCAATTACAAGCTCCTTCCTGTTCATGGAAATGCATGTATCCAGTTGGAAACTATGTGGGCACTTGCTTCTGATACTGTCACTGAAATACATGTAATGGACTCACTGATGCTCTGAGAAATCGTTACACAGGGAATGTCACTGGAGCCAACGTTTCGACAAGTGGGCTTTTCTTCGTGAAGGCGATTCTGCTGCCCTGATGAAGACAAGTGAAACTGCCGAAACATTGTCTCCAGGAGTATTCCCTGTTCAACAATTTCTCATCCCTTCAAGCGTCCATCTTCCCCTGAACTTCTCTCTTGTTTGGTGCTCAAGATCTGTAAGAAAATTATGTGCGCCGTCATAACAGACGCGATTGAGTCAAGTACGACGTGGCCTCCTCGTGATTCTTAAGTTTTCGCCCTCATTACGATATTCTTGATTCATTGTTTGCTCATTATGTACAATATTCAGTTGTGAATTAAAGCTGCTTTTGCAGACTGACACGTTCACACTATGTGTATGTCTCTCTTTTTTAGTACGAGACGCGTGATTAAAAAAAGATTTAAATTTGACTTGTGTTCATCGAGTTTTGTTTTATTGAGAAATCGGTCAGCTTTAGTTGGTCCACTTCCCAACACACGAACAAAGTTTAAAAAAGCGTTACCTCAATTGCAGGTCCGCTGGCCGCTCGACCTGCAAGAGAGCACGAGCGCATTCCCCTTGCCTGCGAAGCGGGAGAGGAGAGCTTCCGTGGCAACCCTCTTCCTCTCGGTTTCGTGCCCTTTTTCTCTATTTGCTTACCTCATCAGTTACGTCATGAAAGAAATGTTTTGTTTGTGAATTATTTCTAGTAGATACACGGCAGCCGCCAGTGGTGGAAGCGGCGCTGCCGCAGCGTATCAGCATGCGAGCGCGCGTCCCATGGGAAGTGTAGGGAGTTTCCGCCCCCTGATATTACTACTGTGCAGCGCTGCTTATTCCACTAAGATCTTCTAACTAGCCCCAACATAAGCTCTTCTGAATGCATTTCGAGCTCCGACCATGTTGGTATATAGAGAATTGGCCTGGGCAGAAGTCTGAGAAAGCTCTCGCAGTGCTAATGGAAAGTTAAGCGCACAATATTTTTCTCCAGGAAGCCGAAAACCACAGTAATGTATGCGGTGTCTTGCAAATGTGGCCGCAACCATGATGCGTCAGTTTCCGGAACACTGCCGCCTCGCTACACGCTGCAGAGTAGTAAAAGTCGAAGAGCGAGCAGTGAGGTAGCATGACGCAGTAAGTTTATACCTCGCTTTCTTATCAAGGAGAGCAACAAAGGGAGAGGGTTGCAACACCCTCCTCCACGCACACGCTTCAAATCGATTCAAATAGGTCGCGAAGCTTCGGGCGAAAAGCGTTTCAGAACCTATTGCCAACGACACCAGCAAGGGGACTTATGGGTGCTGCGATTGAAGCGCGACTATGTTTGGAGGGAACAAACACTAATACCGAAAAACCAAGTTTTATTCAAGGGCGAAGCAATCCTAATGTTTTACAACTTACATTTATTTTCTGAACAGCAGTGCTGTCTGTAGGTGCAATGTGCCAAGAATGCATGATAGTGTTTAATTATTACGAAAAACCTTTTTCTTAGCGCCCCCTGAAGAGAGGCGCACATCATTGTTATTCAGTGCAGCCCTTGCGGTGCATCGAAAGGCGCGCTCGTAAGTTCGTCTGCAACGATACGCCCCCTCACGTGTTCTGGTGTTTCGCACTTGCATACGTTCTGTGAATTATTGTGGTGAGAATTTGATTTTGGTGTACGCGAAGTTGCGAGGTGCGTTTCATCGTTGGTGAACGTGTTGGCTGCGGTGTTCAACGGGCAACGGTACGACGCGGCTAACATTTCACGCCGAATGCTTTCCTCGGTACTCGCAGAAACGATGTGGTGTTCCAAGTATGCAATAGCAACAGGCGTATGCCTGGCGAGCCCTCTCTTCTAGATAGGACACCAGGGCAACGATTCGTAGTAGTGTGCTTGCTGGATTTTCATGAATCAGTATTCCTGCTGCCCGGTTTCGTTCGTGAACACGCAGTGCCAACTTTATTTCCTGCTATCGGTGAGCAGATCGCTAAGTTATCTGTCACGCTACAATACGCATGTCTTGATACGTTACACGTAAGGTTAATTTATCGGAACATAAGGCAAAACGTATGCATGTAGTGTACACACTTTTTATACTTATTACGACATTTGTTGCGCATTGTGTAGGGTGTGATAAAATTGCGTTATTGTGACCATTTAATAAAACTGAAATATCATTATTTTGGCGGGACCAGGTGTCATTTCTTCTTATTAGAACTGAAGCCCACATGCAATGCACTTTTTAAGTCCCCTGCGCATGTTCGAAGCAAATCAGAAACGTTGCAAACATAAGAGGTACGCTGCTGTCTACTTTATTCACGCTATGGAAGATGACACGAACGCAGAATAAAAGCTCCAAGAATAAGGTTTCCTAGTGTAACCAAGGCGAATGGAACGGTGGTACACTTAAAGACCGCTGTTTAGTCACGGGTCGATAGTTTAGCTAGCGTTGGCTTCAAGCTCACTCGCCAAGGGCTTGCCGGCTCGCCGTAGCGCGAGTCGTTAGCGATCAGGGGCCTAAGAAAAATATTTTGAGGTCAAATTTCGCGCTAATGACGACAAAATGACGTCACTTTTTTACCGGATATTGCATCACATCCGCTTTATTTTTTGTTTTGCCGGAAGTGCTCCCTCCTCACACACATGGCGCTAAGCCCCATGAGCAGCTGATGAGCAGCCATTTTCTGAACGTATGGGCTTCTATGGAAGCTTCGCTACCATTTACATTTACCTTGCACGCTCGACGCCAGCGTGCGCCAAGGCGTGATCGTGATAGCAGCGAGCTGACGCTCCTCAGCCGGCCGTTGCGGCCTGGGAACTTTGACCACCCCGTACTCCAGCTTGTTGAGGCATCGTTGGACATAGCTGCTGACCTCGTCTTTCCACGTGCCCTTCTCGGAGACGATCACTCTTCTGCGGGCACGATGTGCCTTGCCGGTGAAAAAACATGAAGGTCATCGTTTACAGACTTGCTTACTTCTTTTTTGAATTTGAATTTGAATTGTGTTTATTCACAACAACATTTCTTTCCTTTAGCAAGCGCAGGACCAAAGACTTTTGCTTCTTAGGCAAGGCGTCCGACGGTTTGAAATTATTCTTGGTCGCATCTCGGGCTTTCGCATCGATCATTTCGCATCAAGAAAAACCTATCCCTGCTTGTCTGCTTCAACAACGGCAAGCCCTTATTTTAAACACCTCACATTTATATCCTAATTACTAAAATTACACCCCCTATACTTTACTTGGCATTATTGCCTGTCCTCATTAATATTGGGTCTAACAAAAAAAAACGAGCACTTAAAAGTGACCTTCTTTCCTTCAGGACACAAGTAAGAAACTCAGAGTAGTTCAGGTTGTGCGCTGGCCCTCTTGCTTCCCACTCGGGTTGATGTCCTCTGATGGACACGTGTTCGCACGTGTGCTCGCATGATTTTACAGCACGGGTCAGTGCAGTTTCCGCGCATGTCTCGACTCTATTTCAGTGGCTCATGATGTTTCTATTTCTGTTATGAGATTTCCTTCTTCGGAGGCCTACGTAAATCGGCGTGGTTTCTGTTAATAAACAGCTGGAATTTGGCGCCGTGCTGGAATTCAGTCCGTGCCTTCACTTCGTCCCCGTCCTCTTTGCGCCATCCCTATCTTTTAACACGAAAGTGTTTTATGCCGGGGCCCACCAAGACTTCACTGACGTATTTCCGTCACGGATATGACGTTCTTAAAATGTACACGAACATAATACAAAGAAAAAAAACCAGAAGAAAAAGTTCCACAAACATGGAAAATTTGGGAATCGAACCCACGACCTCTCGGTCCGCGGCGATAGATCGTCGAGCGTTTAACCCATTGCGCCACAAACGCATTTGCAGAGATTTACGCAGACGCGCCTTATATATCTAACACTTTTCCGTGTACATGCGCTCTTGCTCAGGGCGGTGCCGCCGCCTACGAGCAGAAAAGAGAAGTACTGCATCATGACACTAACGCGCACCGACAGTGAACGCTTCGGTGGTCTCAGCACTATGACGCCTCATGCCAGCATTCTAAGAGACGCTGGCGTCAAGACGCATTACCAACGCCACCTAGGTGGCTTTCGCCCTACTCAGCACAGCGGAGCGTGGCCTCCGCAATTAGTTCTGGAAATGTTTCTGAAGTTGATCGCGGAGGCTGCAATTGCGACGCACTACACGCGCTGATTTGACTCTGTGACGATTCAGTTCCGTGCTTCGTCTTTCGCGTTGTGCTAGCGTGTGCAGCGTGGTGCAGCTTCCATATGGACCAACGGTGTTTCTCCGCTGTCTACTGATACGACTCTGGTGGGACCGACTACGAGAACTACGGCTATAAGCGCCGTCGAAATACAACGACGTCGGCGAGCTAACGTCGCGCAAGTGAGTTTGGTGCAGCGATGGACACGCCAGGGGGAGCGGGAAGCCTTCGCGCGTTCACGGCTCAAGCTGAGAACTCTGCCTCTCGCTTTCCAGAAATTGACCGCATCGCGACCCAACTGGCTGCCATACACACACCGAACCAAGACCGAAATGATCGTACCTTCGCCGAAGCGACCCGCCAGCGGGACGCCGCTCGACAATACGACGCAGGATGCCCAGCACACCCAAAGGATGGTCCATGACCCGCAAATCATGCACCCTTCGCTGCAGCGGACCACGAGTTCACCAAACAATTCAGTGACACCCCGTTCGGTTTCGCCTGCACGGTTTGCGAACGCCTGTGGTTCACGTGTGATTTTCGCGATGCTCCGGCGCGTGCAATGCAGTGTCTCCGGACAATGTATTCCGGTCGCGAGTCTTTCCAAGACTTCCGCCTATGTGCCAAGTGTTTCACTTTCGTGTTCTATACCGATTCCAATATCAGAGGGATCAACCATATTTTTTTTTCTTTAGCGTGTGATAAAGCCCAACAGAGGAGGACACTAGGTGAACCAGTATGAAAAGAGTATATGCCCCAAGGTTTTTGCGCCGGTGCGTTTCATTTATGCTCACACAATGCACCAGCCCTTTTCTATTCAGTAGGAGTGATAACATCAACTGTCCACAAAAAGTCGTGCAAAAGGGTAAGCCCAGCGACTTTTCCGTTTGAAATTTCGTACCTACAGGAACAGACGCCCACGAACCGTTCATAAGTGTTGCGGCGTTATTTTCTGCATTCTATATGCATTCCTTAAAGTGGACGCGTTGGGTTACCACCTGGGCGTTTGCGCCATACGCTATGACTATCATGATAAAAAAAGGAAACACCTTCTTGATCTGGCGGCAGTTCCTCAGCACGGCATTCGCGACTGTCTGGCTGCAAACATCATCCATACGTATGCCTGAAACTTCACTGATGCGTGCTTCGGGCTCTGTGTGGTATTTGGGCATCGAATGCCAGAAAATGCGTCTGTTTGTTTATTTATTTATCACACTACCCACAGTACTCGTAGTCATTACACTGAGGGGTGGGGTGGGGGAACACAAACAAAGAAACAATAACGAACGTGGTGACAATACGCCCAGCGTACAATAAATTGCCGGAACACTTTCAATCGCACAAACACATAAGATCGCTCCTTCTGCAGCTGTATTGAGCTCCAAAATGCATCGTTAGAACATATTCATAATCATTGCAGCATCTGATGGTGGCTTATTCTGTTGTCTTATAGTTCTCGGCAATAAGGGCATGTAAAATGCTTCAGTTTTGCAGGTTATTTCATTTATCGTATTCCGATAGTCGAACCGTAGTGGACCACAATCAGGCTTAGAAAAATATATCCTGGGGTTTATGCCAATGCGACAATGTTCTCATTAAAAGTACGTTTCCGTAGTGGTTCCCGACCGAGGCTTCCTTTCGCTCGCGAAATGTGTCCAATATTTTGAACAAACCGAAGACCAACCACTCACGTTAGGTACCGCTACAAAACGAAGTCCTCGTTGTGGCTCCTGCATGACCATTGGGTATTGTCTACATTTTTTTTACTTTTGAGATAGACCTGAGCAGCAACGTTACGTGAAAGTTTCATGCACAGCTTCGCAACAGCAGGCTGAAATGCGCATTTGTGACGCTTTCATTTAGGCATAACAAATCTTCCTAACTTGATCAGGCTCGATTGCTTGGCTGTTTCAGAGCTACTGGTTTGGATACATGAACTCGGCATGCAACCCTATCATCTATGCCTTCCGGAGCCCCTCCTTCAGGCACGGCTACAAAGAGATCCTTTTCGGCAGTGCTGTGGAAGTCGTCAGCGCTGAAGGCAAGTAAGCCGTCACAATTTTCCGCCCACAATCTTGGTAGTTTCATCTCTCCTAGGCAGTGGACGAAAAAACGGCAGGCCTGCGCAGCACTGCGTAAGCTAGCGGAGCGGTCCTCATGGAGGCTGTTTCTCTAAGGAGACCGACTGCAATCTCAACTGCGAGGTAGCCACTAAAGCAGTCACTGCGCGTTTCGAAGAAAATGCGCGCACCCTCGAGAGCAATAGGAGAGGGAACGTACCCTCAAACCCCAATTCCATCTGTCCAATATAGAGCACAGAGGATGACGCTTTTCCGCCAACTGATGTCGCTCCCACATCGTCTATGCTTTTACGATGTGCGAAATACATGACAAATGTCAGCTTCATATTGTAAGCCTGCTTTAGCGCTCACACGCAGCAAACAACGGCACCGTTTCAAATGCGAAGCATTTCTTGCGAACCTTTGGCACTTTGAGCGTTTCTATCTACGTATTTATCTATCTAGCCGCCTACATCTGGGTGTTCTCATGATCGCCTTCTTGACTTGGTGTAGACCAAATTTGGCATGGGAGGGTAAGAGAATTTGACGAATATGACTGTCGGGTCATGACATGAATAACGTGAAAATCCTGTCGCGTACGTCGTCAAACACTTTCCATCCAGAGACGTGTGGCACATACCCGTTTACTACGGGCCGTGGTGTACGGGTATGCGCCACAGCCGATTGACAGTTGATACCCAGGAACGGCGATAATGGACATTGGTAACTTGAATGGGAGAGCGTTAAGAAAAACCGACATTGGCAGCGTTGACCCGATGAATGGAAATAATGAAAATTAGGATCCCAGCTGGAATCGAGCCCAAGCATTCTGCGTGGCAATCAGGTATTCTACCACAGAGCCACGCCAGATCTACAAACTGGTTTGGAAATACAACCTACGCAGGGGTAATATCGGTGCAACGTCAATTGTGGTTGTGGTGCTGGCTATCTAATTTTGCAAGTAAGCAATCAATACTACACGATACTCTAGCAAAACAGCCATTTGGGCTAGTTGGTAGCGCTTCATATCTTAAAGCAAAAAGGCGCACTGCGGGAACAAGGACATAAGAAGGGAGGTTTCGGCCAGGTAAATCGCACCACGTGCCTTTTTTGTAACGTATTTATGTGTGCTCTTTCAATAAACATTCAGTTGTGAGTGTGCGCTTTGTGTCGTCGGTTCCTCCCTTCTATTTGTCCCGCAGTGCGCCTTTTTGCTTTAAGATATGTACATGATACTCCTACGATACAGGCGTCATATTTTCTATTACCTGTTCCTGCTGTAAACTGCTTGAACATGTAGTAGCTAAATATATAAACAATTTTTTAGCAAACAAAAAAATCCTCACATGCCATCAACATGGTTTCCGTAAAGGATTATCCACGATTACACAGCTTATCACAACCGTTCATGATTTTTCATGCGTTTTGGATCTTGCAGGACAAGTCGATGTACTGTTCTTAGATTTCAGCAAGGCATTTGATAAAGTGCCTCATGGGAAGTCGTTGTACAAACTGCAGCAAATAGGGCTACCAAGGTTCATTCTCCAGTGGATCGCTGCTTACCTTTCTAATCGTGTGCAGTTTGTTGCAATAAAAAACTCTGAGTCAGCGGTGCTCCATGTCAGTTCTGGTGTTCCCCAAGGAAGTGTCCTGGGTCCACTATTATTTCTAATCTATGTGAATGACTTGGTCGATGTTGTACCCCAGGATGTAGGCATTAGATTATTTGTAGACGACTGTGTTTTGTTCAAAAATATATCCTCTACGGCTGATCAAAACATTTTACAGACAGCGCTAATGGCAATAGATGATTGGTGTAGTAGGTGGGATATGGTGCTGAATTCCGAGAAAACTGTTCTGCTACGCATTACGAGGAAGAAACAGCCGGTCATCTTCCCCTATATTCTTCATGACTGTCCAGTGTTACAAGTAGATAAATATAAATATTTAGGCATTACTCTCAGCTGCAACCTTACTTGGACACCACACATAACAGACATTTGCACAAAAGCGATCCGTAAATTATGGTTTTTAAAAAGAAAATTAAAACATGCCCCCTCAAGCGTAAAGCTTTTGGCATATAAAACTTTCATTTTATCTAAGCTCGAATATGCTGCAGTCATGTGGGATCCTTTTACAAAAAAGGACATTATGCTTCTTGAAAAAGTGCAACGTAAGGCGATCAGATTTATTTTTAACAAGTATAGAAGACTCGACTCACCTAGTTCACTAATGCAGTTACACAACATTCCTTTGTTAGAAACAACAAGAAAGTTGAGCCGTTTAACGTTTTTACATAAAATTATGTCAGGAAAAATTACAATAAATGTACCGTGTTGTGTCCAACCAGCTACTGCTAGGACAACCCGTCGTAGACATGACCGATCATTGGCGCCCATATTTGCACGAACTAATGCCTACAAACATAGTTACTTTCCTAGAACAGTCACAGATTGGAATTCACTGCCTCGGGAGATTTTTACCGCTGAAAATTTTGTTACGTCACTGGAAAATTATCTTTTTGGTGTCTAGCGTCCCAAAATGTCATAATGTTGTTTCACAGACGTGATGCCTCTTTTAGCGTTCTCATGTTCGTCTTTTCTTTTTTTTTTTGCTACGTCACTGGAAAATTATCTTGTTGGTGTCTAGCGTTCCCATATGTTGTAATCTTGTTGCACAGACGTGATGCCTCTTTTATCGTAAGAATGATAGTGTTCTTTTGTTTGAAACAAAGTCATGTATTCTTGTTTTTGCTGTAACCATTCACTTGATGTTTTCTTTTTCCACTCCTGCTTGGACCAGAATGTTGGTCCGCAGTATGTTTAAATAAATAAATAAATAAATAAATAAAATATCAGATTAACGTCGGTGGTTCCAGTGTTCGCTCCGCTTTTATAACAATGTAATAAACATTACATTTGTATTCCTATGATTCTGCAAGCTATAATAAAGTATTGCTCGACCCTAGAGGAATACATTAACGAAAGTTACGTATGAGACGTATGATATTCACATCATCGCGCCGTAAAATGCACTTAGTCCGCCAGAACGACGCAGTGTCCTCTTCGTTCCTTACGAGGCTGGGCGATGGCCTCTTGCTGACTGAGGATGATGCCAGATTGATTGACAACCGTTCTGTAAACTAGGCTACGTAGGCCACATGCGCCCAGGTAGTCTACCAATACGACAAGCGCCATTCACTGATGTACGTCCACGGATCGCTATCCAGGCCTACCAGCCTCGAAGGCCTATAGCGACAGACAATTTGTCGACGAAATCACCAAGGCATTGACAATTTCCAACAGCTGTATTATACCTCATACTTCACTACTGATGCTCACCACGATTACGACCGGATCCAATAACAAGTCACGACCAGCTGCTGGGGCTCACTGATCACGGTGATGATGACCTTGTTCAAGAACTGTCCAGAACCTCTTCCACACATGCACACGGGTTGGTGAAACGTGCGTGCGTTCTCCATCATAAGGGACAAGAATGAGCACTACATATCAGCGTACCGCTTCTGGTGGTAATACCCACGTTGCCGTTGGCAGCGTTACCCAACTGTAAGCAAGTGGTTATATAACATATATGCGGCTCTTCAACATATATGTGTGCGTATAAAATTTATACAAATCTATAGCGTCAGTTAGTAATGTTTCGCTCAGTAAAAAAAATTACGCCACGGTCACCTTCCCGCCGCATGCTTCGCATAACATCGACTCCCACGGTACGTGTAATCTGCCGAATTTTTTTGTTTTTGAAATATGGGTTGATCGAACTTGATTGTATGTTACACGCACAAACACTAGCGAATGGGAAAGAGGCCTTTTCGCGGAGCTACACACAGTTCACTGCCGCACCCTGCTTTTCATAACTTCCTTATATGACGCGAACGGCCTGTGATACGCGATCAGCTGCCGCTTTTTTTATCACCGACGTGGGCGCGCCAATATTTAGCGGCACCTCGGCGCCCTTTGCTACCGGCAAAGGCCGTCGCGAATCGTCGGGTTTGAGGCTAATTGCCACGCGCTCGCGTGTCCCCGCTCATACTGTTTATGATGGTACTTGTAGTACACCTTTTTGTTGCTGCGGCGGATGAGGACGACGAATAATTGTGGCCGAGCCCTTTGAAATCGGTGGGAAGCTTTGGACCACAATCTCGTTACGTACTTAGCCTTGTGTGACGCATGGTGCAATACTACTCTTCTTCTACACAATATTACATCTGTTAACACATGCCCTCGCAATCCATGTCTAGGCTCTTTTCCCGCAAGAGTGTTGGGCACTGCTGGCGTGGCTCTGTGGTAGAACACCTCCTCGCCACGTAGAAAGCGTGAGTTTTTGTTTTGTATTTTAAAGGTACCGACAACTGACTTTTCTCGAACAATATTTTTACGGCGCGACAGAAAGCTCACCCTTCGCAGTGTTTGTAGCTGCAGTAGTTAACCTCAAAAGCACGTAGTTATTTTACATGCAGTGTTTTTCAATCTGAAAGGCTCTAAACACGTACGTATACCTTTCCTCCAGCAACGCTGAGAATTGATAGCGATGTCGCCAGCCTTTCTCGTGATTTGTGAAAGCTATCGTTGTTCTGCTTTCGCAAGAGTTCCTGTAACTATGCTTAACCACCTTTATTTAGAGCTTTCCAACTATTTTTGAAAATAATAAGCTGTTACAATGAGATGATGTGGCATTGCACACCTTCCCTGTGTTTGTACCACTTTGTGTGCGCATGCGTCCAAGGTTGCCTCCGCCTGTGTCATGGGGGGCTTGTTGCGGCGTCGTTACTCTCTCGAGGCACGAGTCAAGCCGTCAGCGAAAACGTCAATACGCATACGCGCGGCCGCACCGAGTAGCAGCGCGCGTCATTTCTGAGACGAAGTGTACACACTAAACAAACATAACCAGAAAAGGGGGTAAACTGCTTGTCCTCTAGAGCATTACCCTTTCTGGTTTTTTTTTTTTTACTACGCACCAGTCGAGGTAAAATTTTGCTGTCATGCTGAGTTTTCGAACGCAGAAACGGTAGTAATTATTTACAGGCACGTAGCCAGGATTTTTTTTCGGGGGGGGCCAAGGCCTAATTATTCGAAAGAAAGTCTTTTCATGGCAACAAGAAAAAAAATGTTGTCCGGGAATATAAAAGGCTAGACGAATATCGGGGGGGGGGGGGGGGGGGCCGGGCCCCCGCCCCCCCCCCCCTTGCCTACGTGCCTGATTATTTACCCCGCTGAGATTTCCAGCGAATATTGGCGGCGAGATCAACCTATAGGTGGCAGCACCGTCGCCCCGTCAGTGTGGACACGGGTTTCGTGCGCCGCGTGGAAGTGTACGGTGCTGCTGTTTTCACATCGTGATTCTGTGTTCCGTATCCTTTTCGATGGTGAGGTTTTGTTCGGTGCCCAAATGCCGCGTACTGCCCAGCGCCAGCGATAAGCTTTCATTTTTATCCCACCGACGCGGAACGCCGACTTTGGTGCTTAAAAAAAGTAAGGGGTGCGATTGCACCATCATCCCTCGAAATTCGAATTTAATCAACGTAGAAAACACTGTATCCATAACATATACAGAAACAAACCCATACACAAACACACACACACACAACCAATGCAGAATAAAACACCACACAAACCAACTGCTCGCGCTGCACAACCACACCGGCCACCCGCTATATAGAGGCACTTCATCTTCACCTGCCAAGTAGTGCCGGTAGGAAACTTATGTTTTCCGTGCTTGTGCAAAGAGTTTCACAGCATACGCGTTCAAGTTTTAAGGTTGGCTGCAAGTCGCCATGAGTCACACCGATGTTTTAGTATAAAGCCGCCTGATCTGACCTTTTTTGGTTATCCAATTATTCGCCTGCACTCCTTCATGTTGGCCGCACCCGCGTTAGCAGTGGTGATGCACAAAGCCGCAAAATATACCTAAGCACACACAAACCACGGCCACTCAATATTTTTTCATTGAGCAGCGGTGCACAGAGTAGCAGCACATATCCAGGAACGCCGGCGAAGAAGAGCGGCGCCGCGCCTGTACCGGCTTCTTACCGACGGCGTCGCTAGGCCTTTTCGAGGAACACGGCTATGCGATGAACGACAGCTGGCCATCACAGAATGCATCTCCTGTGCGATTTTGATCGTCGTTATTTTAGACACAAATTAAAAATACATGTCTTCTATTCGAGGCGTCTTGCTAAGCGATGCACATGCAACTACTGCCAGTGCACTGCCGGCCGTGCGTTGAATCCGTCGGCCTGGTATCGCGGCTCGCCTTCGCGCTAGATATTTCACAGCTCTGGCCGCATGAAGCGAAATACACAGTTCGGACTGTACTTTACTCAAGCAGACATTCTTTTCTGAGAAACAAAATCTCTGCGACGCTTGTTTCACCTGCTCCAGCGACGCACTCACACCGGCCGCTGGGCGGCTCCGTGCCGACGACGTAGCGAAGCCTTTTTCTGATCGCTTGGAAGTTGTGGCCGGTCACTCTC
This sequence comes from Rhipicephalus sanguineus, assembly GCF_013339695.2. Classification (NCBI taxonomy): domain Eukaryota; kingdom Metazoa; phylum Arthropoda; class Arachnida; order Ixodida; family Ixodidae; genus Rhipicephalus; species Rhipicephalus sanguineus. Next base: position 4,464,345 of record NC_051178.1, on the reverse strand, counting down.
CAGAAAGCAACCACGGACGATCACACCAGCTTGATTTTGTTGCCGCTAGGAGTGCTCTTCCTAGCTCTTCGCGATTCGGCACGTAATCGAGGTATCCGCGGCGTCCAGGCTCGGAGGCTTGCGCTCGTACGCGCACGGCCGTTCGATGATAGAAGCACATGAGATCCAGCCCGCTGTGCGCAGCCGGACGGCGGCAAGAGTTAAACTTGCCATGACCGACTAGACAGATACAGCGCAAGCTTCTTACACTCGTCTCTCTGCAAGGCCACTAGACGACATACGCCAAGGATATGCGAAAATCTGCAGTACGGCTTTCCAGGAAGTTTTTTTTTTCTTCGAGCAAGCCCTTTCGTTCACAGACTCCTTTTCTCCCTCGTTTGCTTCTGCAGATGCAGTTGCAGTGAAAGTGCGTAGGCTGAGGGTTAACTATGACGCGCGACAATACCAGCTTTGAAAAAAATACAAAAATTTGTAGTGTTCGAATGGATTGGTGGATCCTTTGAGCGTCCCCTTTAAAAAGGGACGGTGACAAGTGTGCCAACAGGCTCGGCAAATAAAAAAATGTTTTCCTTTTTTTTTCATCTTGGCCTAATGCCTCCACTTCCAATAAATCTTTTACTGCTGAAAGAAAAAAACAGGTCAATTCACATACAAGCTCTCTGCCCTCTACGGCAGAATGTACTTATTTGTCCCACTACTTATTTTAGATGTGAAGCATCTTATAGCGGAGTTCAATCCGGTGGTGGTGGTGGTGGTGGTGGTGTGCGGCGTGACCACCCTTACTCCACATCCAACCTTCTCCACATCCCCTCTCCACTCCCTCTCTCCCCTTTCCCTCTCCACATCACCTCTTCCCTTCCCTCTCTCATTTCCCTTTCCCAACCCCTCTCCACTTCCCCTCTCCACTCCTCTCCCCTCCCCTTTCTCCCTCCCCCTTTCCCTTCCCCCTCCCGCTCTCCATTCCCCCTCTCCACTTCCCCTCTCCCCTTTCCCCCTCACCACTCCACCTCTGAAACGCGGGCTCTAGCCTCATGGTCCCCTTTAGCGGGAGATGGTGTGAGTTTTGTCCTTTCTCTCTAATTTTCTGCCGCCAATACTCCAACCGTCTCTTACTTATTTCTATCGCGGGCGTGTTCCGCTTTCCATTGTTGTCCCTAAACCTCAAGGCTTCATGTAAGCTCGTGCGCCCAAACGTACAACTGGGTGGATATCTCCACATTCAATCAGAACATGCTCCGCCGTTTCCTTGTCTTCCCCGCAGCATGTGCATTGTTCTTCTTTAGTGAATCTGTTCTAAGGCAACCCGATCTCGCTTCTGTAGCGAAGAGGAATGCCCAGCGCTGCAGCCACATCGCCAGCTCTGCTCGAGGCACGAGCTGGAGCTGCCCAGCCTGTGTTTGCTGAAACGCTGCCTGCGCCTGCGCCCCGCACCTCCACCAAAAATATAATAAAAACACTGGGCCGGGAGCGTCCGAGCAGGGACAGCAAGAGCTGTACAGGCGCAGGCAGCGTTTCAGCAAACACAGGCTTGGCAGCTCCAGCTCGTGCCTCGAGCAGAGCTGGCGATGTGGCTGCAGCGCTGGGCATTCCTTTTCGCTACACTTCAAACAGTAAAGCGCTTCCCCTTGGAATATCGTAAAATGTTTCCCTTCTTATTTTATTTTTGCCCTTCCGGAAGTTACTCAGAGCTGTTTTTTTTTCTCCATAGCTGCCGTCCAGTAAATCCTCTCCGCCTCTCTGACTTTTCGCTTAAAGGGGTACTGACACAAACTTTCGCGGCCGCGATAGCCGGCTGGATCGATCCCCGTGTACGTGCGTGTACCATCTGCAAAATATCGACAGCGAATAAAGCTTGGAAGGTATTTTATATGAATTTTGAAGTTCGCGAGCACGATCCAGCATTATAGGCCACACCTGGTGCATTGACGCCCTCGGAGGTGACCCGGGGTGACCCCCCTACTTCCCCTACGTAACCGTTGCAGCCGGTACAAGTTATGATGACGTCGTAGCCGCCATTTCTGTTCTGACGCGCTTCCCGACGAATCGCTCCTCACCAGCGGGTCAAAGCTGAAGCGATTCTCCTCGTCGAAAATTCCTTCCATCCCCGCCGCAAGAAAATCGTCGCCATCAGACGACGATGAGCCCGACGACGACAGACCGGGGGAAATGCGTCACTGTTCTGTGTGCTCACGTGACCGAGCGTTCCACTCGCTCGGGGGAGATAGTTGCACCATGCGGCTTGTCGTTTTTGGAGCTGTGTCAAACCGAAACTGAGGCTGTGTAGGTAATGAGGAGCTTGTAATTAATTATCTGTCTCGCGCTGCAGCAAACGATGTGCCGTGTTATGACTAACAGGCCCCCAGCAACACATTGCAGCAAAAAAACGCCGGGCGAAAATTTTTGTGTCAGGACTCCTTTAACGCTCTTTGTTGACATATTGCTTACACAACCAGCCGTATATTTAGTAGTGCGCCTCCTAGTCCTTTTTCTCCACTGTGTGCCCGCGCTCTTCCTGTAAAAATAACGGAACACCTTCTCTGCCTATCTACTCTCCTTCACATTTCTTAGCCTTTCTTCGAACTTTGTTTTCCTCTGAGCTTCCTTTGCCTCAAAAGCCTACCTATCCCATATCTCCCTTTACAGCCTCATTTGTCGTCTACTCGTAAGCACCCAACGCGAGGCGTCGCACAGTCCTTTGATTTACATCCATTTGCGATTGCACCTCTGCCCTCATATACACCACTGAGTTCCCAGAGGTTAGCCCCGGAACCATTACACCTTTCCACAGACCTCAAATCACCTCGTACCTATTGTATCCCCACAACGCTCTGTGCTTCATTATTGCAGCAATCCTCTTTCCTTTTGCTGCCGAGGCTTTTTCCTGTACTTCCATGTATCTATCACTCTCATTTACCCATACTTCAAGGTACTTGTATTCCCTCACCCTCGGTATTTCTTGGCCCTGTATTGACACCGCCTGATCGCCAGGATCATTGCATACCATCAATCTATATTTTGTTACACTAAATGCTAGTCCTTGACCTTCCCTTCCGCATATATCCGACAGGTTTGCCTTCCTCGAGTACTGCTCAGCAAGAACAAACCTTGTTTCAAGATCCCTGCCTTTGCTCTCAAGACATTTACACTCAGCACGAAGAGCAGCATTTTCACTTTCAAGATCCCTGTTTTTTGTAATCACATCGTCCAGTTTCTTCTTGTGCTCCTCAATTGAAGTGAAGGCAAAGTCAAGGCTTTGCGTCGTCTGACGCTGCTCATTTTAAATGCGAAGCATTTCTTAGCGAACCTCTGGCACTTTGAGCGTTTCTATCTACGTATCTATCTATCTATCTATCTATCTAGCCGCCTACGTCTGGGGGCTCTCATGATTGCCTCCTTAACTTGGTGCCGACCAAAATTTGCATGGGAGGGTAACATGATTTCACGAATACGACTGTCGGGTCATGACACGAATAAAGTAAAAATGCTGTCGCGTACGTCGTCAAACCCTTCCCTCCAGACACGTGTGGCACATACCCGTTTACCACGGACCGCGGGGTACGGGTATGCGCCACAGGTGATTGACAGTTTATATCCACCCAGGAACGGCGAGAACAGACATTAAATGCGAGAGCGTTAAGAAAAACCGAAATCGGCAGCGTTGACCCGACGAATGGAAAGAATGAAAAGTAGGATTCCAGCAGGAATCGAACCCAAGCATTTTGCGTGGCAATCAGGTATTCTACCACAGACCCACGCCTGGTCTATAAACTGGTTTGGAAAAACAGCCTCTGCAGGCGTAATGGCAGTGCAACGTCAGTTGTGGTTGTGGTGCTTGCTATCTAATTTTACAAGAAAGCAATAAACACTACACATGATACTCCTACGATGCGTATACTCCTACGATACAGACGTCATATCACATTAACGTCTGTGGTTCCAATGTTAGCTCCGCTTTTATAGCAGTCTAATAAACATTACATTTGTATCCCTATGATTCAGCGAGCTATATTCAAGCATTGCTCGACTCCGGAGAAATACATTAACGAACGTTACGTATGATATTCACATCATCGCACCGTAAAGTGCACTTAGTCTGCCAGAACGACGCAGTGTCCTCTTCATTTCTTACGAGGCTGGGCAATAGCCTCATGCTGACCGAGGATGATGTCAGATTGATTGACAACCGCCTTGTAGACTAGGCTACGGAGGCCTCATACGCCCAGGTAGTTTACGAATGCGACAAGCGCCATCCACTGATGTTGGTCTACGTAGACCTATCCAGGCCTACCAGCCTCGACGGCCCATACCTCACCAACGCGAAGGGTGACTTCAGATTCCAACATGTCGCCGGCTCTATCTATAGACAATTTGTCGACGAAATGACAGAGGCATCCACGATTTCCAACGGCTGTACTATACCACATACTTCACTGCACATTGACCTCTCGTCACCGCGATAACGACCTGATCCGATAACTAGTCATGACGAGCTGCTGGTGCTCACTGATCACGGGGATGATGACCTCGTTCAAGAACTGCCAGGAACGTCTTCCACACATGCACACGGGTTCGTGAAACGTGCGTGCGTTCTCTATCACAAGGGACAAGTATAAGCACTGCATACCAGCTTACGGCTTCTGGTGTTGGTATAATACCCACGCTGCCGTTGTCAGCGTTACCCAACTGCAAACAACTGGTTATATAACACATATGCGGCTCTTCAACATATATGTATGCGGATAAAAGTTATACAAATCTTCAGCGTCTTTTTGCAACGATTCGCTCAGTAAAAAAAATTACGCCATAGTCACCTTCCCACCGCATGCTTCGCATCACATCGACTCCCCCGGTACGTGGGATCTGCCGAATTTTTTTAGCTCAGGGATTTCATTCCGTAAATCCCTTTCAAGGGAATCGCGAAAAGATTTCAACTTTTGTTTCATCTCTTCTTTTATCTTTAGCAGCTCTGCCTTCATTTCTTCCTTTTGTCATGCACTGCCTTCTGCCATTTTCCAACGCCCACATAAAAATACAAGGCAAAACAAAACAAAAGTCCAGATTCACTGTTTGGCAGCAGCGACGAAGCGAAGATATGTAACAAGGTAATAAAATACCCCATATCTCTGCAACACTAACCTGTGATAAGAGTGCCAGAAAGTTTAGCCCATGCAAACAGCTCCCCGCTACTGCCAAGTGAAAGCTGTGACGACCACGTAGTTCCTTTTGTAGTGCGCACAACGTGACGTTGATCCTTGAGACAGGGCGCAGGCGCAGCCGTCAAGGACGCCTCCTGGTACCAGACTCTGGATTGCTTCGAAGAAGCGCTGGACCGTTTGGACGCTTTTGGTGCGGCTGCTTGAAATGCCCTGTGATAAGAGTGCCAGAAATTTAGCCCGTGCACACAGCTCTCGGCGCTACTGCAAAGTTCATCGAATGATTCGGTGCTACTGCTACGACTCGCCTGATTCGAGGAATACTCGCCGATGACCATGGCTGTCCTCAGTAACATTGCAGGTGAATTATTTCCCTTATGGATGACAGGTTACTCCCAACAAGTACCGTATGCTTCTAGACGTTCTGTTCAAATCCGTCCTGGTTTTCGCTTTGTCGCAAAGTGACCATGCATTCTCAATCCCCACGTCTCGTGCGCGCCAAAGATTATACGCAGGAACAGCACAGCCAATCTGACAAAAACGCTACCGAGTATCTCCGTCTGAGCGCTAGATAATGGACGATCAAGTACGTGAAATGCTACAGGAGGGTGTCATACAAGAATCATCGAGTCCTGGCCAGCTCTAGTGATCCTAGTTAATGCTAAGAAGTGTCGTTTTGGCGAGTGACCAACCTTAGGGTTTCTTTTTGATTCTTTATCGCATGAAATGTGCTTACACGAACACAATACATGCGCCCTGCCCTTAGGCTGTAGAAAAGTCTAAGCGTACCGATGTTTTCTCTGCTTAACCTGAAAACTATCAATATTCATACTTTTTTTATGCAGGCAGCGCCGCCCATAAGTCCTGCAGCTCACAACCAAAGTCTGGAGAGGACATACGTGAGTATCTTGGCATACATGAGCGTCTCATGTAATGCAACCTGCTCCTCAGGCAAAAAAAAAAATGTAGATTCCCTACAACTCACGCGCACTTATGCGACAATATTACATGAAATATATTCGAAGAAGAAGGGCGTAAGCTGTGTGTGACACAATTAACAAAAGGCCACAGTTTCGTACGAAACGTGCAGACATGTGATTGGAAAGTTCTAAGTGAACTGCTCACACTAAAGCACAGGTAGGCACTACAGTGCATGTTTTTACGCAGCTATTTTCCTTCACAAACACTGGACCAGCGAAGTCTACGCCCATGGCTTGAAATCGATAAGCCCTCGAGACTCTGTCGATTGGAAGAGGGGCTGTAGGAGTTGAAGCGGCATTGAAACGAAACCTCGCTATGGCTTCGTTGAATGATCCCACAGACACCACACTGGACAAGCACCTTTTTAACGAACTGGCCCCCGACCACGCACTATCCTAAACTTATCACGCAAATCGGTGGGTTTAACGCCGACACCACTGTGAAGAAGACGTCGATCATCGCTGTCGACGATGAGGTGCATACAATGACGATCGGCGGGTAGCAGTACGGAACACTACTTTTTCCTAACCATATACGTTGTCTAGTAAGCGAGTCTTTAATCCTGATATGTCTTTGGTATCAATGAACAGCTGATGGTCTCGTGCGGTCGATGTAGTGTCGAAAGCTTTGTGCTTGCAAACTGCTGCGCTTTCTGAGATCTGAGTGGCCCCGACATTCCTTTACTTATTATGTCACCGCAACCCTGCTTTCACAAAAACATGAATCGCAGTGCAGCCGAAGCGCAAAGAACTGAACTCTTCGCCAAACATGTACGTTCCTAAATCGTCTGCAGCGGGCCGATAATCTCAACGACCGCCATGTTGGATGTACAGTCGCGCCACCTATAGGCCGCGAAAGTTTAGAATACCTCCCTTAGGACGCTTAATTCAAATGTTCTGCCGACGCTTGCGCCGAGAGCGCCAAGAAAGCCGTTGAGTTACGGCCCTGGCGAGTGGCGGCGCTGTAATGGCGGCGATGACACTGTTTTTTTTTTTTTTACGAGCCTGGTGGCACACTTGTCACCGCCCCGTTATAAAGGGGACGTTCATAGCATCCATCCATCCATCCATCGACGCAGCGGTTACGTAACGATTGCGTTGTTTACGACGTCAGGGCAACAGCCGCTCGCTTCTTCTCGCGCCCCCTTCCCCCCTCTCCTTCCCTCGCACTCCTCGCGGCGTTCTTCTTTCTTTTTTTTCTTTCGAGCGCGCTTCTTTCGTTGGAGCGTGCGCGCTTTTTCTCTCTCATGCCGGGCGCCGTTTTTTTTTCCTTTTTTCTTGGCGCCTCCTTTTTCTCCTTTCATGCCACGCGCCGTTTTTTTTTTTTTCGTGTGCGTGGCGCGTTCTTTTTTTTTTTTTTCGCGTGCGCGCGTGCTGTGCTTGGTCGCGCATTCATGTTTTTTCTGTCCGCTCGTGCTGCGCAGTGCGTTTGAATGCACGCAGCCTGCATGATCAAGAGCATAAGGGATGACTTCCACCCACAACATATCTCCTGACTTCGTTTTATTGCTCCGTTTCCAAAACTCAAGATTCCTACATAATGGGGCACGATACAAGTTCCGGAGAAGTAGAGAAGGAAAGAATGCACAGTGTGTCTATGATTAAACAGCACAAAAGTTCATTGTAGAGCTCAGAAATTGGAAATTAAAAATCGAACACACTGGAAATGCAGGCCCTTTGACGTATACACATATAAGTAACACGATATTTGTTTAGTACAATACTGAACGAAGTGCACAAGATGTTCTGATGTGACAGAGTCATGAAATTTAAAGAAATGTAGGCGAAAATGCCGGTGCATGTCAAAAACAATAAAGATGCGCAAAATACCTAAATATAGAATAATAACGCAATGAACTACCTATTAACCACTGTACTAATACGAAACACAAAACAACTAGATATATATATATGCTCAGATGTTGCACAAATATGCACAGATTTCTGGATACCTTCACTACTGATAAACAAGATGAAAAAGCAGATTTAGCAGAGTAAGCAGCACACCGCACTAAAAAGGGAAATACACATTATTTGGCACTTGAACACTACTTGAAGTTAGCTGGCGGCAACGGCATGAAGACGATGGTCCGTTTATGCAGCAGCACATATAACATTCGAAGAAACGCGTATTGCCCAATGGCCAGGTGAAATAAGTCTACTACACAGCTTTTCTTTCACCGCGAATGCAATGCATAGATGTAAGATAGCGTCACTGAAGTGAGAATGTCATGCCGTGTACAGTGAGCACTTCATTGAGACAAACGCAAACAATAAAATTCTGCATATATACTCAAGGCTCACCAGAAAAAAAAAACAGCTCTGATGTCTACACATAACGGTTCTTCGAACGGTTTTTCTATAGGTAATTACAGAGGTAATACATAAACACAAAGAGTATTTTTCAGTTGTAAGTACATATAATGAACATTCCCGCACCGAAAGAAAGCACTGGGGGCAGAGTAGAAAGCTGGTGCACTTGAAGTTGCGGATCGAGACTTCGCAGAGAGCAGATTCTATAGTTATTAACCCTTCCTTGGGCAAACGCGTCACTTGTGGCCTTTTCCATAATTCAGAAAACGTTTACGTCCTGCAGAAAAGCAGTTGCAAACTGAATTCCAACGAGAAAAATTACGCAGTCTCATCACGCAAACGTAGTTTCGTCGTCTCGGTATAGCGCAAGTTGAGATACACAGAGACTCAGAAACGCGTATTTAAACGAAGGCGAGTGATAAACAGGCCAAAAAATGCAAAAAGCACTTCCAAGGACGCAGTCACGTCAGAGACGCAAAAGTTAAACTATGAGTCTAAAGTGCTTTATTTTCGTTGCTTCTTGGTACATTGTAAGAATGGCAGACTGGGCTTGTTGGTTTACCATATCTGAAGTTTAAGGCGCGAATAAGACACGGACGAAGATAAGGAACGCACACACGGCGCTCCGTATGTGTGTTCCTTATCTTCGTCCGTGTCTTATACGCGCCTTAAACCTCAAATTCTTGGTACAACGATGCAACATCGTGCTTTTCACGATTCAGCCATGTTTAAAAACAACTGTTGTCCACCTGCAATGAAGCTATATATGTGTGGCTGCGAACGCAAACCGCATACTCACCTATAGCTTTTGGATCATGGAAGAATCTTGCGGAACTCTGTCTTGCGAGCGCGGCGGCGCGGCCAGATATTCTCAGGCATGGCCGAGCACAGGCATGTCGGGCGTGTGGTACTGAGGTAGTACGGTCCCTAGAATATACTGAGCGTAGGGGTAGTGCCGCTTTGCCGCCGCTGCGACTACGCTCAGCACTTGTTGAGAGCAGATTCCGTGCCACTTTTCCTGCGGCGCGGGTCACTGTGGAGCCTGCAGTGCCGACAGCACCTGAATATATAAGATGTAAGGCACCTGCGGGACTTGTTAGTAGCGACTGACATTTCCGTGCGGTAGATATTGCCGCACTTATGGCGTTTACCGTGCGGAGGTGCTAAGAAGCCCCAATGAAATGGCCTGAGTACAATAAAAACTCAGGGTCCCTTATGCATTTGCCTGAGACGACTGGAAGGTGAAAGCCATCGAGATGATGTTCTAGATGAATTACCAACCCGTTTAATAGGCCTAGTTGCTGCATAACTCGTAGGTAAGAACTTCAGCACAAACGAGGACGAATTACAAAGAGATGAGACGAGCCCTGGCGCCGTGCGCGTGTTGCGTCCTATTAGCGCTGAAGTTTTCACCTTCAATATGTACTGAAGTAACATCTCTATCGGATGGGATGGAGTAGCACAAGCACAGACCCTTAATATTGTCATGAAGCTAGATGCATGGGTCGCGGGCCGCTGCGGATGCCTGCGTGCAGCGCATATAACCTCCCATCGTAGCAGCTGCACGCCCAATACTTCTTTCAAATGTGCCCGCGTGGGAGCCTTCGTCCCTTTTTCCTATTCTTCTAAGCTTCATTTCGGCTGTTGTAGAGCGACATTTTTAGTTGGGCCCTCATAGCCGTCGGCGTGCGGCGTCTGCTGGCGCGCGCTGCCCATATTTCCCAAGGCGTTTGCGTGAGGCGGGTCAAGTCGAAAGAACAGGGAAAAATCTAGAGACTTTAGGTGCCAGCGCGCGCTGCCCATGGTTGTCAGGCGTGGCCACGCATGCGCAAAGGAGACCCATGTGGAACGTACTGCAAAAAAGCTCTCCCCTGTTACCAGACTGAGAAGCGCGAAGCGGCTCGTGGGTTACGTGCGCCCCAGTGACACGAGCACACCACGGACGCTGGCACGGACGGGCTGCCTGCTAAACAGCGCGTGGCCGCGACAGCGGTCAGTAGCGCGTGACGGAGACCCTGCCAACCGGCCATTGAGCGTTAGCGAAATGGCCGCACTCGCGAAGCGAGGGCGAAGCCACGAATAGTTTTCCGCGCCCGAAGGGCGCAGAGGGCCTTCACTGAGCAACAGGAAAATGGCCCTTTAAAGTGCCGGTGCCACAATCGAAAATCCCTAGAGATTCTGTCCCCAGGTACCTAGCCGTCGAACACAAAAGGATTCGTGGACACGCATGCGCAAACGCAAAGGAGACCCATGTGGAACGTACTGCAATGAACTTCTCCCTGCTGAACCGGTGGATGGATGGATGGATGGATGCTATGGCGTCCCCTTTAAACGGGGCGGTGACATCATTTCTGCCACCAGGCTCGAAGAAAAAAAAAAGCCTTCCTTGTTTTATGTTGGCCTAATACCTTATCCACATTGAATAAATCTATGTTATTATACCAAAAATACAAATTCACGGTCCATCTCTCTGCCTCTTAAGGCAGAATGACCTTATTTTTCCCCATTATTTATTTTTGTACTTAATCTCTACCTTTCTGCCAAGAATACTCTAACCGTCTCTTACTTACTTCTATCGCGGACGTGTTCAGCTTTCCATTCTTGTCCCTAAAACCCAAGGCTTCCTGTAGACTCGTGCCCAAGTATACCTGGGTGAATATTGCCACATTTAATCAGTACATGTTCCATCGTTTCCTTAGTTCCCCCGCAGCATGTACATTGTTCTTCTTCGTTACTGAATCTCGCTTTATAACTACGCATTCTAAGGCAGCCCGACCTTGCTTCAAACAGTAAAGCACTTCCCCTTGAATTATCATAAAACCTTTCCCTCCTTATTTCGTTTTTTCCCTTTCGGTAGTTACTCAGAACCGGCTTCTTTTCCATCGCTGTCATCCAATAAGTCCTCTCCGCTTCTCTGACCTTCCGCTTAATTCTCCTTGTTGCCATATCGCCCGCACTGCTAGCCGTATATTTACTGGTGAGCCTCCTAGTTCTTTTTCTCCACTGCGTGTCAACGCTTTTTCTATACAAATACCTGAAAACCTTCTCTGCCCATCTACTCTTCTTCATTTTCCTCAGCCTCTCTTCGAATCTCATTTTGCTCTGAGCTTCCCTCACTTCAAAGCCTGTCTATCCCATATCTCCCTTTACAGCCTCATTTGTCGTCTTCCCGTGAGCGCCCAACGCGAGGCGGCCCACCGTCCTTTGATTTACATCCATTCCTGATTGCACCTCTGACTTCATGCACACCACTGAGTTCCCAAATGTAAGCCCCGGGACCATCACACTCTTCCACAGCCCTCGAAGCACCTCGTACCTATTGTATCCCCATAAAGCTCTGTGCTTCATATTTGCAGCATTCCTCTTTCCCTTTGCTACCGATGCTTTCTCTTGTACCTCCATATATCTATCCCCCTCATGTACCCATACTCCGATGTACTTGTACTCGCTTACCCTCGGCGGTGCTGTGCTGCGCGCTCACAGCACCGCCACGGCACTTTCCAGAACTAGTGCAGGCAGTGCAAGACAAATCGAAGAGACCTCGGGAGTGGACCTACTAACCTCTGCGTTAGGATAACATGGCGGCCTTGTGGTGGCCGCTATTCGCGCTATTGCACTTTTTATGTAGGGGCGCCCTCGTCGGGGCCAAACTTCAAATCAAAATTATTCTTTAAATGAGGAAGTTTAGTTGTTCCTTACTGTTACACTTCAGTATAACAAATTTCTGTTCATACGAAGTGGCCTTGCCAGGTACCGCGTCATCAATCTTTTGTAATAGTTTTTGCTCCAACAGACTCATAGTTGTCAGCAGCGTATCGGCATCATCATCTTCATTTCAAAATATACGGCGGCAGAGGCGTGCGGCGGCGCAACGACAGGTAACGATTCGCGGTGCATTGGGATGGGTCTCGCGCTGTTTCGTTTCGCTGTAAATGTTGCGAGCCACTGCCGGCCTACACACTCGCTTCTGTTCTGTTCGTTTTGACTCGTTAAAATGCTTTCGCGTAGTGCATTCAGCTGACTTCAGGGGAACGAAGGGACCGTTGAAGCTTTCACCGGATGACACTCGTTTCAAGCCCGAGAATATACGGACCGGTAAGTAAAAACCCATTGTTTCAGTTTTTTTACCAATGGCTTTTTGTGGGTGTCACACGGAGGCGACACACTGCAATATTCAATTTTTCAACGTCACACTCTGTCGATGAAAAAACGTGCGTTCCTTGCGGCGTGGCTTCACGTGGGAGCGAGTTCCTGAGTTTATCGTTCGCTTCACATTAACCAGGCCGCTGCAATAAAGGAAGGCAACTGCATCACCAACGCCTCGCATGTATCTTCGTAACTAGCCCGTATATCAGTGCAAAAAACATATGAGTTATAGTTTGCCGGAGTCGCATTTGAGAAGCCAGATTAAGAGGCCTCATTTCTCCTGTTGTCAGTTTAGGTTGTTTTTACTACACATTTAGTGTAACAAAAGCTTCACATAATTATGAGTGTACCTTCACTTTAGTGTGATAAAAACCGTCACTATAATCAGAAATATTTTTTTTTCTGCTGTAGCCTCCTGGCCTGACAAGGAAACAGCTGTGTGCAATGAGCAATGCACCTGTTACATGACACGCCTTGTAAAGAAGCTAGCTCGAGTGATACAACATGTATTATAAGGAACGTTTACATATATGTATAACAAACCGCTGTTTTTGTTCACTATGTTTATATGTTTATTTTTGCAAAATTTAATATTCGTTGATTATGCTTATCAATAACTGGTGATATCATTCCTTGTTTTTCCAGGATTGCCAGGCAACGACAGGGTGACTACCCCCGAATGTCCACTCTGCAAGTGCGGCGAAACATGTGAACGTCTGCTACAACAGGTCATCTTGAACCTATATTGTAGCAAGGTCGACAGCTGGCATGGGCGTCCGGAGGGGGGTGCAAGGGGCGGGGGGGCAGCTGCCCCTCCCTGGAATTTCGGATAATATTTTTCTATGCGGTAGCAATGAGCTACACAGCTTGATTAGCACACTCAGATCCCGGCCTATCTCTATTTCCAACCAATTTCGCATGTTGCACAATCTTGATTAATCTTGCAGGTCATGTCACGGCAGTGAAAAAAAAATGTGTCACTGCTATATCCCCCCCCTTTTGCACCCCCCTGCAATACGTTCTACGGACGCCCTTGACAGCTGGGATAGTTCGTAAGGTTCCATAATATTTTAGAGCAGCGCAAAAGACGGGACAAAGGACAAGAAGTTCACAGACGAACGCTTACTCGCAACTGGCAGATTTATTAGAAGAACCAAGGAAAAGAAAATATACAGAAGGTGACCCAAATGATCAGTGCAATCGCCGCCACGTGGGGATCATGCTAACATGCGCAAGAGCAAGAAAAGCAAAAAGAACCAAGAAATAGCCCCCCGATAGGTAAAACTCTACCGTCGTAATACCAGATATGCAGCAACAAGGTAAGCCAACAAAACCAAAAAAAAAGCACTAGCTTCTCCAGCACTAGCTTCTCCCTTCAATTAGATAGACTGTTGGTTTCTGCCTTCCCGCCTCAGACTTTGATTGTCCAATGTGAAAAGCTTCTGAAGCAGGTAAAAGAGAAGTTTGTATCACAAAAGGATGAAAACACAAAAAGAAACGTCGCTGTCATTCCCTATGTGCACAAGTTCTCCCATTGTCTAAAAAAAAGCTGGTGCCCGCTACGGCGTGCAAGTGGTTTTTAGCGCCCCTAACAGCCTTGGAAGGATTTGCGCTGCTGTTCACAATAAACTTGAAAGATGTTCTGCCTCACGAAAAGGGGATTGCAGCACGAAGCATCATAATCAGTTTGTGCCGTGTGCTTCAGGTGTTGTCTACAATATCCCAGTGACGTGCGGGCTTTGTTACATTGGACAGACGGGACGCTGCCTAAACACCCGTCTTAAAGACCATAATAATAATCTAAGTAACAATCATGGGTCACATCTAGCTGCCCACTGTAAAGGTTGCAAATGCACGCCTCTTTTTCATAAAACTACTGTTATTTTTAGGCACAGGGATCACGCGGCGCGTGAGGTTATGGAAGCATTCTTCATTAAGAATGCTGGGGCGAGTTGCATCAGCTCTCCTTCAGTGGCGCTATCGCGAACCGAAATTAGTTTTTTGGAGGCGGGGTAGATAGATGCTTTTTGGTTCTTGTGTTTTTTTTTTGTTTTTGTTTTTTTTTTGTTTCGTTGGCTTACCTTGTAGCTGCATATCTGGTATTACGACGGTAGAGTTTTTCCTATCGGGGGGCTATTTCTTGGTTCTTTTTGCTTTTCTTGCTCTTGCGCATGTTAGCATGATCCCCACGTGGCGGCGATTGCACTGATCATTTGGGTCACCTTCTGTATATTTTCTTTTCCTTGGTTCTTCTAATAAATCTGCCAGTTGCGAGTAAGCGTTCGTCTGTGAACTTCTTGTCCTTTGTCCCGTCTTCTGCGCTGCTCTTAAATATTATGGATCTTGAACCTCACGCTTGCAATACAATATTTGTGAATGGTTTACCAGGCATCTCATGGAGGGGTGCCTACAATCGTCCACAAGTATTAGCGGTCTACTTTGTCATGCAATTTACACCGCAATAGCGTTGAAATTGAACACTAGCTCCATGCATTAGTTACGTTACGTGGCACTGCTGAGCTCAACGACGCAGGTTTTATACCCAGCCACGGTGGTCACATTTCATTGGGGGCGAAATGCAAAGACACTCGTGTGCTTAGGTCTGCGTCTGAAGTTCAGGGAAAGACGGAAGCTTGAAGAGACGAAACATTTGTGAGCAAGAGGTGTCGCTGGAGCAAATGTTTCGACAAGCAGTCTTGTCTTCTTCAAGGCTACAACTACGTTTGTTTTAACTCCATGCGGTTAGAGTCAATCTAAACTTGTCTACTACTGTATGATTCATAATCATATCATGGTTTGCATGTGAATCATCAGAAATTATATATTTAAATGTAAATATATAGAGGTCTGTCTGGCTGGGCAAGATTATAAGAATAAACAGACTCTCCAGCCACATTTAATCATTAGTCTTCTTGATTTAAAAAAACTAAGATACCGAACGGGTCTCGAAACGTAAGGTTAGTTTTTTTTTTTTAATTATAAATCACATTACAAAACGAACATCACGGCAGTGAGGGGAGTTAACAGTCTTTCCAACATCTAATAATATCTGGGGTTTAACGTCCCGAAACCACGATATGATTACGAGGGACGCCGTAGTGGAGGGCTCCGGAAATTTCGACCACCTGGGGTTCTTTAACGTGCACCTAAATCTAAGTACACGGGCCTCAAACATTTTCGCCTCCATCGAAAATACAGCCGCCGCGCAACATAAATGCAACATTTAGTTGTGCCTTATGAGACAGTTTACAAACTACGCTCAAAACTGTGTTTAGATCATAGAAGTTTACAGAAAGATACGACAAAGCTTTACAAGGCTGTGCTCAATCACATTAGCCTTTGCACATATGTTCAATGGGTTCCTTGAAATTATATACAGCTAATAAACAAATTATAAGTGTGACGAGCACTTCTTCCAGCACAGCTTCACCAAGCACGTTTACGTTGTCGTGATGAGTGAGATTGTGCTCAGTGAATATGGTAGTGTTTTTTTATATAGCAGAGAAAAGTCCCAAATTTGTTTGAGCACACCCACTTCTGCTGTTTGATTAAATTAACGTGTAACAGTTGTAGCACCTACCACTATGAAGTGAAAGTTTGTGAACTACTGTCACGAAAAAAAAACCTAGGAAATCTAAGAGGTAATTTAAAACATACATAAACTTGGACTTATCCACAGCCACACTACAAGATTTTACGTATTGTGACGGGGTGGTGACGTCGACGAAAGCAGCAGACAGTGTGTCCAAGATGAAACTTCTTATTTGGCCGAACTTGTGGACAGGAAATGAAAAGTCAAACTACAGCAATACACAATGCACACTGATAGCGGCGAACAGAGCGTCGGCTGTCGATAAACTGATCTGTGGCAAGGCGCGTCGGCATTTATACCTGCGGCATCGAACATTCGAGCATTATCACTGGTGGCTGCATTAGTTGGAGAATACACTCAGCTGTTCGCGATTGCGCGCTCCAGCCTAACAGAAGATCCTAAAATATTCTGGAATGTTCCCAGACATTCTGGCACGGTTTGCGCAACGCAGTAACTACACGTGCAATTGGTCAATAGCATAAAACATAGAAAGAAAGGAGCGCATGTGGCAGTATTTGAAGCCGGAGCTTCTAAAAGTAGCAGGGAGAATACATACTTGAGCTTCCAAGCCCAAATATATTGAAAAAGTAAATAACACAATAACAAGTATGCAATATATATATATGACCTTTATTTATCCAGCATTGGCACAGCTTCACATCATGACCTATCAGTTGATTTCGTGAGTGTTTGCTTGCAATATAGTGCTCAAGTTCTATCGACATGTCTATGTGATACAGAGATTTTGCTCGTGGCTGAGCAGTTGTTTATTGTTCTGTGCGAACACCAACAAAGATGTACACTGCATGCCTAGAGCTTATTTTCTTAGAATTGTGCTTCTGGAATCTGTGAGCATTCGCCTTATGTCTGTTTCTTTAGCATTCATCTACGCTGCATACTCAGCAGTCCGATTACTACTAACGCTAAGAAATTCTAGCTGTAGAAACTGTGTAACTGAACTATAACGAGGAACAAAACGAGCCTATATTTTCTTCCACCTATTACCTGAATACGCAATACGTATGGTATGGCTTCACGGCCGAGATTTTCGCCGAGAAAGTCGTGCCTACCCTGTAGACACAACACGATATTCCTTATTTGTAACGCATTCAAGGTGACATCGCAGAGCGAGAAAGTTGCACAACTGTACGCATCCGCAAGTGTTTACGTAACAAATTTATCAAAACTACATAGCTCTCACTGCGCTAGCTATCTCTCGGCGTAGCGCATGTTTTGTTTCAGACTTCACCACCATGCACTCACTTAAAGATCAACACAACCTGGCAAGCGCCGCATAACTAACGGTAGGATAAGAACTTTGTCCTAAAGCTATGCTGTTAAACTCGGACGCCGCAACACAATGAGAGCAACGTTCTTTCAGCGATCTCGGTGTTCAGTTACGTGCAGATATTTGTCACCTTTAAGACTCATTACACACGCACGGGTTGACAGCTTTCGACGTGTATGAGATACTTGTTTTGTTTGGGCCTGACTGTATACATTGCTTTTACCACCTTGGGGACTCACAATAAACGATGCAAACCTGACTTGATTGACGCTGTTTTTGCCAGTCGAGGCCAGTTTGGTCACCTGGCGATAACTAGTAGTCCATTACACACGCGAGCCCAATTTAGCAACGAAAAAGAACAAAATACCAGGGAGCAAAAGGCGCAGTAGCGCGACCAGGGCGAACCAGCCGCAAAAATGCGTTTGTCTAATGATCAGAGTGTGGCTTGCGAAAGCAACAGGCCCCAAAGCACCTGCGCATTCCTGTAAAAGTACTGCGCCAAGTCCGTAATCGCTGGCGTCTGTCTGTAACACAAAAGGTTTGTTAAGATCTGGCAGCTGAAGGTAGGCGTTACTGGTGATTGCTTTCAGAAGCGTGTCGAAAGCTGCTTGTTGCTCACCGCTCCAGAGCCATTTCGCGGCTTTCTTCAGCAACTGAGTTAGTGGTCGGGAGATGTCTGCGCACTGCGAAATGAAGTCACGATAAAAAGCAATCATTCCGAGAAACCTTTGCAAGCTCTTAGTATTCTGGGGTGGGGGGTAATCGGCAATTGCCTTCAGTTTATCTGGGTTCGGTTTTAGTACGCCGTTGTCGACAACAAACCCAAGAAGGTTGATTTTGTTAGTAGCTAGCTGCAGTTTTCCGGGATGAACAGTTAGACCGGCTGCTGACATGCGCTGTAGCACCGTATGCAAGTGTTCAAGATGCTCTTCAAACGTGCGCGAAAACACCGTCACATCATCAAGATACCAAAGTGCATAATTAAACTTTGCATCACCCAAGACCATATCCATCATGCGCTGTTAGGAACTCGGGCTATTGGAAAGACCAAAGGGCATGCGGACAAACTCAAACAAGCCTCTATGACATGCGAATGCCGTTTTCGGGATATCGTCAGGGTGAACCTCGATTTGCAGATACCCACGAGAACAGTCGATAGTGGTGAAGAACTTTGCGTTTCCCAGCGCGTAAGTTATGCTCGATATTGCTGGCAAAGGGTAGGAATCTCTCACCGTGACTGCGTTGAGCCTGCGGTAGTCCACACAAAGACGTGCCGTACCATCTTTCTTTGGGGCCAATACCACAGGGAAGGCCCACGGACTGTCCGAGGGTCGTACGGCTCCTGTGTCGATCATTTCGTCCAGGGCTTTATCGAGAACGGCTCGCTTGTGCTGGCTCAGCGGTCTCGGGTTGCAACGCCATGGCCGGGCGTCGCCGGCATTGATGCGATGCACTAGGATGTCGGTCTTCCCAGGACGTTCTGTAAACATTCCCGAGAACGGTGTCAGCACGGCCTCTGGCTGCTTCCGTTGGTAATTCGTTCCCGTGAAGTCGCTGAGGGACTGCATGACTGCTGACGGCAGGGTGGTGTGCATGGCTGCCACGCCTTCCGCGTGTCTTGGTACAGGCACGAAGTCTATCTTTTCCGCAAAGGGTGTTGTCTCGGACTGTCCGTGAAGGCGGTAGCCTCTTGCAGGAAAGAGTGTGAGCCCCTCGTCTGCAAGAAAATCTCGACCGAGAAGCATTGACACCGATAGACCAGGCAAGCAAACAAATCGCTGGCGCTTCGTTTTGCCATTAAAGCTTATCCGTAAACGAACGCAACCTTCAGCGTTTGATACGTGGCTTGATGCCATTCGCAACTGAACATTTGAGTCACGAAACTTCATCTTTTTAGCTTCACACTTCTCAAGCAACACGTCACCGATTAACGAGATTCCTGAACCGGTATCAAGAAGAGCAGGTACGGTAATGCCCAGCGCTTTAACTTTCATCGTCGGTTCTGGAGACTGCGCCTGCGTTACGCGGCAAACAGAGGGAACGATGACTGACTCACCAGCTTGATGTTCGTCCATTACACGCTCCGGACAGTGTTCCACGCTCCTGGCGTTGACGGCCGTGGGCTGAGACACACCGCCAGTGGTTAGTGTCGCCGGCCGAAGCGGTTTCCCGAACTCTCTGCATTCGCGCTACGCCGCGCAAAGCATTGCCGCCTCACATGACCAGTTTGACCGCACTGGTAGCATACGACGTGCGTATGTCTGCGTTGGCCAGTTAACCTATCACTGAAATCACGCCTTTCGGCGGAGTGGCTCCCGGAGTACCCATAACAGGAGCGCCTGTCGCAGTCGGCTCGCGCAGGACTTGTGAACCCGGCGTATCGGGACTGGGGGTCCGACCGACTATGCTCTTCGCCTGAAATGGCCTGAATCTGGGATGACTGTCGAATGACCCGAGCTACTTGGTCCCTTTCCGAGGCAGTCGGTGCTGCTCGGCGATGCAGTTCCTGCATCGTCCGGACGTACTCGAGCAAACTTTCGTCCGGATGCTGGGTTCTTAGTTCGAGCTCACGCTGGACTCGCAGCTCGTACCCAGGGGGCACAAATTCCTCTCGGAAGCGCTGTTCAAATTCTGCCCAAGTGGTGAAAGGCGTTTGTAGCCTCCACCACCGTCCTGCGGCATCACGTAAAGCCAACGGCAGGATTCGAGCCATCACGTGCGCTTCCGAGGCACCGGTCGCTCTGACATACCTGTCCATTTCCTCTAGGAAGTCAGCCACTGATTTCGGGTCGTCGTAACCCGTGTACGTGGGTAGCGTGGCCGGAGGTAGGAGCTGTTGTTCGCCGGCGCGAGTGCCCATGCGGTCCATGACCGTGTTGCACAACTCAGCGACACGCTGAAATGTGTTCAGCTGCTGTGCCAGCAGCTGGTCAGCCTGCTCGTGTGAAGAATCCCGCTCGCCGCCGGTAGGCAAGATCGTGCCGGACTGGAGATGCATTCCGTCTGCCTGCGCGATGAAGAGAAAAAAGAAAACCCGCGCCACAAAAGAACACACGAGAATGCGCTACACCGAGATTCAACGAACGAGACAGGGGACCGGACCTACGTCCACCGTGCTATCCCTGCGGGCGGGAGCAAAAACCACGTTGGGCGCCAACTGTGGGTACTGGGCTTGCTGCGTCCCGTCCGCAGTTAAAGCAAGGAAGACGGAGGCTTCAACTCACAACAAACAACAATAATTTATTTAACTCTACGCTGCATACGGCGGGGCCGATCCAGGGACACGAGACCACGAGGCGGTGACCATCATTCACGGCAGCAGCAATCGGCCAGCGCGGGTGGCAGCATCCGTCCTTCCTGGCAGCCCAAGCACGTCTCCCCTGGGCAGCGCGCAGGCTGCCCCTTTTAAGCCGCGCAGCTGGGCCACGCGCACCGCCTTTGCGCAACACGGGGCGCTATCTCGCGATAGCCGGTGGGCGTGGTTCCCACAGGTGTTGCGTCTCTTCGTTCGGTGCCGTTATGCATGTAGCTGCCAATTCTTTCCGGACGAGTGTCGCAATCTTAGGTGTATTTGGATCTATGTACAGTTTGTAGCCAGAAACTGTTTTAGGCCTGGCTCCCACCTCTTGCAAGCAGATTACGTCAGGAGGGACCAGCACCGCCTTTATGTATAGAGTGAGTGTAGCGCGCTTGTTGTGCAGGGAACGACGTTCCAGGACCATATAGTAAGATTCTCGTTTGCTATGCGTCGGTTAAATGCCATGGTGCGAGGAGGTGGGTGTGGTTTCAGCGTCCGAGGTAAGCATGCTTATGGCGTCTGACTCCTGGGACCGCTATTGGCTCTTGTAAGGAAAGGACCCAAAAGTGATGTGTTTTAGGCATGATTTGGGACTAAAAGGACTAAAAAGCGTCGAGAACCGGGAAAGCCGAAACTGAAGAAGACGAGCGGAGGGTAGGTGGCCACGAAGGCGACAGCCAAACAGGAAGAAGAAAAGAAAAAGAAGGAACGTGCGGAGAAGGGCTCGCGGGTTCAGGCGAAGAAGGCGGACGAAGCCGTGCGCCGCGCGAGGTGACGAGCTGCGGGCGACGTTCCTGAGGCGGACGTTGGAGCAGTTCGCGCCTGCCGGGTCGAGGGCCGGTAGCCTGTCCAAGGTCCAGTTCCGGTGGCCTGTTCAAGGACGAGGCCTGCTGAACGGCTCCTGCCTGGGTGCAGTGGCCGAGGGCAGGATCGTGGGCGAGGCCTACCTGGTGCGGTCTTCGCGGGTCGTGGCCAGACAAGGGTCCTCAGGAGTTGCGACCTGTACTGCTGGGTTGGCGGCGACTTCCGACTCAACGGCGCTACACACGGTAGCGCATCCGTGTGCCGTCAAGCGTGCCAGCCGTGCCACCTGTGTCCTCGCGCACGTCGACGACCGCATCATGCTGGGACGACGCTGGGACGACAAACTGTGAGACAGCGTTTTTTTTCCCTCACGAATCGGACACTGTCGTAGCCTAGCCGGACTCTCCGCTAATTGATCCAGGACTTACTCTCGCACATGTTGCGTGATGCTTGGCGTCTAGTGTTGTGTATAGTTTGTTTCTCCTAGTACTTTTCTTTCCTCTCTAGTGTACAATATAAAGTTTTTTTGCTCGCCTAAATGGTTCATGTGAATCCTTTCTCGTCCGCTATTGACAAACATAGTGACGAACGTCCATAACCATCACAGCTCTGCTTACGTCGACGCTTCGATTCTTTGTTGAGGCTTTCATGAACGTATCGCTTCAGGTCATGAAATTCGACAAAGAACTGTTTCATTTGGGCTTCTGTTTGCTGCAGTATGTGCTGTTGCATTAACTGCAGTTGTTGTTGTAAAATGAGGTTTGTTGCTGTTTGTTCTGTTCCTATATTGACTACAGGATCTCGTGGTGGTGTCGATTGTGGTTGGATGTGCCCATTGTCCCGCGACTTTTCGCTTGGGTGGCTAGTTAGATTTTGAGAGGCCTGGACTGTAGTTTTCGGGGTGGCTCCCAATAATTGGGCCAGCTGTTTTTCGAGCCACATTATTTTGTTCTCGTATTTGTCAAGGCGTTGTTTAAGTTGTTTGTTTTCAGCGATTACTGCTTGATAGTGTACGTTTTGTGTGATGGGGGGAGTACATGCAGACTTGGGCGCCGCGGTTTCCGCCCAGCTTACCGGAAGTGATGATGCCTGTTGGGTGCGTCCTTGATCCCTGCCGTTGCTTTTGGCTGCCCCTCCTGGAGGACTGTGGTGGAGGTTCTGCTGAGTCGATGCTGGCGCGCTCTTCTTGGATGACGAGTGCGGCTTTCTGCCTGGAGACCGTGAACGCGTCCGGGAACTGTGCTTTTCGTCGGCTGACTTGTAGGCGTTTTCTTTCTCTTCGGAGGAGAGCCAGCGGAGATTCTTGGTTCTCGGTGGGTCGTTGCTAGTACCCTGTTGAAGCTTATCACTGTGGCCTGCTTGTACTTGCGGCCGTTTAGGCTTCGGCGGCTTAAGTCTTTTTTTGCAAGTGGGATCCCCTGTGAGATCATCTCAGATGAGCTTCCCCGCACGAGGCACAACTAATAGAACACGGATGTCCATCCGTTGGGTTAGTCAATCCGCACAGCCGGCAATCCGCACAGCTGGATCCACTACGGGATACGTCTCAGACAGGAAAAAAGATAGAAATTAAGGCCTCTTTCCTCCCACTTACCCCGCCGATGATAAACGTCGCCAAGGTTGGGAACGTTCCGTTCCACGAGCTGATAAGCCGCTGGACAAGAACAGCGTTGTCTGCGAACTTCACTTTGACGAGAGGTTTATATTTCGCACCTACATACATGTGATCAACGGTGAAACAGTGGAAATTCTCCGTGGTCGCCCTTCCCTAACACCAGATGCGGTTCCGGCTTTGTTCCCCAACGTCGCTGCGTAACTTTCCAAGAAGTTGCCAGCGAAACGGGGGGCAATGGGCACACTGCGCTTCTAACTCTCGGCTGACGCCTCTAGCGGCCGCGCGCGAGTCCGTGGGGTGATGGAAGCTTTCGAACGCCGCGGCTGGTGGCAGCTTTCGTGCCAGCTCCTTCGTCTTTTTCTGCAGTTTTGCGAAGCGTTTCTTTTTTTTGGCGGTCGTTCCATGGCTCAGCGTCGCAGCAACAAGGTTTGTTGAGTTGTGGGATGTCATGATACCTAGAGCAATTCACCTGCAGCAAAGTTTTACCGCTTCCCGAAGGCTCACTAGGAGAAGGAGAGACGCCAACGTTGGATACAACTTGTTCGCCGTGACAAGTAAGACTTCTTGTCATTTTATTCGGTGCAGGGTGTTACGTTTATTCCATGGGAGAGGCGCCCATGAAATAAAACCAGACCTGCCCTAATTGAGATACACCCATTTATCATGGTCTCCAAATGGCGATGTACTTTTGTTCACGCTCAATCGGTATCGCGAGGACCTTGTTTAATTCTAGTTCTTATATCATGCGCAACGTTGATGAAACAGACTGGGAGCCCACAGAAAATGGCAGAATTTGCAGTAGGGATTTCGTGGTTAATGCTAAGGCGAGTGAACAGGAGCACCCAGCCTGCCTCCAAACGATTTTTTCATCCCCTTACAAGAAGGCTGGAACCACTCACTCATGTGAGCGTTAGGAAATATTGCGGTAACATTTATGCGTGTTTTGCATGTTGTTTAGGCTTGACAGCGATGAATATTCATTTCTTTCTGGACGTATTCGATTCACAGTTTATATCTTTAGGGCTCGTGTACCTTTTTAGCGCTTGTCATGCTCCTATGTTATTTTTGTTAGTTTACATAACAAAATCTTCGTTGTAAAATCAGTTTTCTATATCTCTGCAGGTACACGGCCACTGCCGCAGCGTGCTTGCACTAGCCGGCTATGCCTGCTTTGCAGTCGCGTCACTGACGCATCTGTTTCGAGGTAGCTTGAAAACAATAAAACAGAATGAATTAAAATGAGACTATTGAATAAAAATGCTTATTTACTGTCAACTTCATGGTGTGCGACGGAGCGTTGATGCGCGTTTGGGACACACACTGACCGGTCACCATGCTTCCGTCCGCAGAGACAAGTTTGTTAAAATTATGTACATGACCTGCCTCGCACAGAAGCTTGCCGCTACCAACGATTACTCCTCTGAAAAAATTTACCCAAACCATCGACGGTCTGGAAACCAGCCAGCAGTTGCAGAGGAACGCACGCAGACGACACCATGCTTGCACAAGTAGCCGCGCTTGTGGTCTGGGAGGGAACGCTATCACCCCAGGGACGCGGAAACGGCCGCGTTGGCGCTGAACGCCGCCGCGCTGGTGGAGCCGCCTATGCAAGCGCAGTGTGCTCATAACCCCCGCAAACGACCACCCACTACATAAGCCGAGGTGCAGTGTTTTCCAATCGTTACACTCCACACAAAGCTTCAGCAGTACGAAGCAATTGCCAAAGCTCTTGTTCGGCCAGCTTCATAGATATGTTTGCCTAATCTCGAAAATTATTTGGTTATATGGTTAGTGTGCGCCGTAAGAAGTCGTGGACGGAAAACGCGCCTCGCGTCCGTACCTAACACCTCTGCGTACCTAAGCCAGCACGCGGATGAAATCGCGGAGCCGACAGACGCGCCCGAAGACATGCCTATGCGGCGGCGCCGCTGTCGGCACCGAGATGCCTTCCGCGCCGTCGCTTCGTCATGAAAAAGTGCTGCGTCTCCGGCGCGCCGTTGCTGACACCTCCCGGTTGCGCGCCCTTTTAGGGGCGAAGCTCCTTAAAGCGGCACCCGTTCGTCCCTCGTAGTGCGTAACCAGTCATAACGCTAGTACCAGATCTTGACCTCCAAGGTGGTGCCGGTGGGAGATTTCTCCTGTGCGTTGTTGAACAATAAAAAAATTCGCAGCGTGCGCGTTAACTAAAAGCCGAATTCTTCTGTCTCTCATTCCCCATTAGCAGCCATTGGCATGTTCCAGTAGGAAACGTTAGTAGAAGTAGAAGTGTAAGTGTTAGCTAAAAGCCGACTTCTTCTGTCTCTCATTCCCATTAGCAGCCATTGTTTACCTCCAAGGTAGTGCCTGGTGAGATTTCTCCTGTGCGTGAATAAACAATAAAAATTTTGTTCAAAACGCCGTTGATTGATGAAATAAACCAACGAAAGACGCCAGGTGTTTTCTAAAAGCAACACGAAAAGACGCCAGGTGTTTCTAAAGCAAAACGAGAAGACGCCAGCTGCTTAAAGGGGCCCTGCGACACTTTTGCGACTGCCTTATTTAGCACCGCAAATGCGTGTAGTTATGAATGCCGAGACGAACGCAAAAAGCATTATGCAAATTGGTGCACGAAAAGTGAAGTTATTAGTCCTCAAAGTTCAAAACTCAAGCAGACGACGACGAGAAACGTTTTTTTCGGATTTCACTCTCCCGCTGACGTCAAAGACCGGTTCCAATCACCGCGCGCGTCTTATAAAGACATACCGGAAATGTCACCTCATGGTGGCCTTCACACAGTACATTGGTACCCTCTTTTTGACGGTGTTGTTACTATGCTTACGACAAACCACGTGCATCAGCTAGCAGACGCTCCCATGATTTGTCGTGTAGTGCACAAAATGACTCTGGAAGACCAAAGAGGCCTCGAGCGTGAGCTCTTGCGACGCAGTGATTGCTTGCATGTCGTGCACGCCATTGCAAATTGAAAGTGCGTCGCTGAGCCCCGCGCAACGCGAGGATGGCTCCATGGGCCCAGACGAAACGCTAACGCTTGATGACGCGGAAGGCGTCGGCCGGTAAGCGTTTAGAATTTTTTTTTTCGTTGACAGCATCGTGCAGAACTGAGCGTTGCGTGTTTCGCAGGTGCCGGTGTGGCCGGTGTCGCTCGATGCCGCAAAAGACAAAACGCGGAAGTGTATCGTTCGATTACCATTCCACAGCGCACCTATATAGCGTCGTGTTCGTTGTTTTGAAAATATATCAGAAACAGGAATCATTTGTTTCTGAGAAAGCATAAAAAGGGGTTTTGTTATTCTTAGGCCTCCGTAATATGGCCTTGCTACCACCATATGAATATTGCACGTCACGTGTCGCGTCAAGCCAATCAAAAACGAACGGTCTTTGTCGTCACTGTCACATGACATCACGTCACTTCCTGTAACAGAAATAGCCTATGTGTGTCGCCATAGTGCGAAATCAAGGTAGTTTATCCCGTGAATTAAAATTATAACCGCTTCGATTTCGGCGTTGCCACTTGCGCAACAATATCGGTGCATTCCACAGTACTAGAAGAACCGATGAAAAATACATGTTCAAATTGTGTCGCAGGGCCCCTTTAACGAAAGACGCCAGATGTTTTCTAAAGCAATAGTTTTCTAAACAATGAAAATTCACAGCGTACATGTAAAATTAAAGTGAGCTGCAAGTCGTCATAACTCTCATCGGACCTTTAGTATGAACGCGCCCGATCTCACGTCGGTGATGATGTACTGGGCAGAATTCACGGAAGATTCACGGTTTACCGATGAACCTCCGCAGCTTCGCCCACTCGTCATCATTCACTCCATGGATATGCTGTGATTTTTCCTCCACGGGGCGCGACGCGACGCATTTGACGCGTAGGCGCGTGGAACGCGTGCCGGCGCTTGCCAGTAGCGCGGCCGCTATATAAAAAAACAGGTACGGCCTGCTGCGTCGCATCGCCGTCAATGGGCGAGCGCGGGTCGGCTGAGCGGCAGCTGTTTTGGGTGAGGGCGCCACAAGCACGGTCCTCAAGGCAGACGCCGGTTCGTGTTACGATGTGGTTGTTATGAGAACGGTGAGGTTCTTAAAATCTTCAAGTTAGGAACGTGGACGTTCCTAACAAACCGACGAGGCTGCTTGCAGGTTTTCACCAACACTTTATAAAAACATGAACGAAAGGCACACACACAAAAAAGAAAACACAGCAAACAGAGAAAGAACTAACTACAAACAGTTTCTAAACAGCGAGCGTCCTTAGGAAAGTCAGCTAACATGGGCTCACCCATCGGTGAGTCCAATGCTTCGGGCGACGAGAGGAGACGACCGGTGCGGGAACTCTTGAGGTCGACGATGGGGTGCGAGGAATGCCGAGAAACGTGGTGTCTTGCCGAAGCGATGCGTCGGAGGACGTCAGCGGCCACGTGAAAACCTTGGCTCCAACTCGTGGACCGCTTCCCAGAGCGTCGACACTCGGGTCCGGTCACCCGACTGTATCGAACGCCGAGTCCCGTCTGCCACCTCTGTTTCTTCTTCTTCCACCCCCAGCTAAGAGAGATGGTGCCTTCTTGCGCGAGCACTGGCGTCGTAGTCGTCGTCGTCTGCTTTGTCTTCTACCACATCCCACAGGAGCATTGCGGATCTTCTGGGCGCACATCACACAGGCCCCTTTCAAGTCTTTTGTTCAATGGGCAACTTGAACAAAAGGCGATACCTGTGCGCGCACACCACAGTGGTCGCCTCAGGATTTATGCGTGTCCGTGTGCTTTTTCGTGTGCTTTCTAGTGCCTTTCTTCTATGTGACCATGCGTGTGAGCACCTTGCCTCATGTTTCCTGTGCCTGAGTACGGTTTTTTCGTGCGCGCGTGTGTGGCATACGGTTTTTTCTAGCGGTGTGATGACGCGAAGCTATTGTGTGCCGCTGTGCAACTCGAACGCGTGAAAAGACGCTACTGTGAAGTACCACGTATTTCCGTGCGATCTACAGTGTCGGGAAGCGTAATATTCGTAACAGAACACTTTTTTTTGTCACAAACGAGCGCTAAAACAGGTGCGCGCCGCCGCATCCAGACGACAGCATCAAGCCACTGCGCCGGCAGTTACCCCCAAAGGATGCGCGCAACGAAAAAAAAAAAGACAAGCATCAAAAGGCGCCCAGGGCGAGCACCTACCCTCTTCACCGAAGACGCCGTCACGGTCGCGACAGTCTAACACCCGCGCTGATCGGGAGAATTCACGAAATCAAAGTGGAACCGACCGATTCCGCAGACGAGCCGGCGAGACGAATCCCTTTCCCCTAGCTGTCGCTGCGCTACGTGCTACGAGCGGAACAAGCACTTGGAATGGTCGCGAAACCGGGAAGGATCCAAACGAGAGACGACGGAGGGTAGGACGGTATGGTGAAGTCGGCGAAGCAGTTATGTTGTTCGTGTGAGTCGTGTAGTGCGGTCAGTAGATCTTGTATTATCGATTTGAAGAGTGTCGCCGAATGACGGTGATCAGAGCTGTAGGTCGTTTGAGTGTTTCCTATCCAAGAACACCTTTAAGTGTTCTTGGATAGTTTCTAATGGATGACAGTGCATTTGTAGCACGGTAAGTTCGTTCCCTTTGTTTTAAACACCATCTAAGTGATGCTGTGAGTTGTAATTGATACCGGCCGAGTGTGCAAGTTTGTGTGATGCTTGTACTGCCTTAACTGAGAATACATTTTGTTTCTGTTATCAACTCTTGGCTCTAACTCGGTCTTCGGACCACAACCGGCGTTCGTTGGCGCACTAAAAGACCTACATTTAAATTGTGTGTGCTTTCATGGTGCGTTTCGGTGGACCAATAAGTCAGCCCTTGGAATCTGCCCGGCGAATGCCTCCCGATTAACGGGATCAGTGATTGAGTGACACTTTTCATTTCAGGTGAGTCAAACGGGCAGCATTCGTGGAGAGTATTGAGGCCCACTCTACAAAACATTTGTGCTCCTAGGGCAAACTCTTCACATATGTGAGGTAATCGGCACTTCTAATAACGAATTCAATATTGAACCTGTAATATGCAACTATAAAATGCGTTATCTACGGCCTGATTGGAGTAAGTGTCGCGCGTACGAACGCGACTGTCGAGGTGCTTCTCCGTGAACAGCTGACCGGTGTTGTGGCGCCAGAGCGGGCGCAAGGAAAACTAGGCCCCAGACGCCGTTTCAGTGCCACGCAGCAGGCCGCACCTGTTTTTTTTTTTATGTAGCGGCAGTGCCAGTAGTTGGGCCTTTACAGCCAGGCATAGAGTTTCTTACAATAATAGACAGAGGGGAATCTGGCGCTAGTGTCTACGCGGGCTCCTTGAGCGGCGCTTCAACCACCATGGGAATGATGGGAAGTACAGGCTTCGGATTTGCTTCGGATGGATTAGGTTCTTGAGATTCGCGACGCTTGCTTGCCGAGTGTAAAACAAAACGATATTAACCTAATTCCAATTAAAACTTGCTACATTCTTTTGTACGTACAACTTATCAGAAAAACTTTGCGTGACCGTGAGGTGGAAGTTAAACCTGGACAAATTTCACCACCAGGGTATGCATTGCTCTGCAATGTTGTTCCAGATTTGGCATCAGAATATAATGAATTATTTTTTTTACAACACTTGAAACAAACACGCTTGTCTTTACGTCCAAAGTACGCATTATCTATTTATGAAAATAATAGTACCGTACTGAGTGAGAAACACTTAACGTATCATCTGCGGCGATGCCAGATGCGTCTGGCCAAGTGGCCTGCCCCCAACGCAGCTCTCGTTTTGTTGTGAAGTCGAGTCAGAGAAGCTTGACGGTGCGTCTACTTAGCTTCGCCGTCGTTTTGCAGACAATTTGAGTGAGTTTTGACAAGTAGCGCTTATCACAAAACATGAACTCTATGCCATTTCCTGCACTGGCATGGGACGCTACATCTATGCGCAGCAGTGAGTGCACGACGCTTAGCAAAAACTGTCAAATACAACCTGTAAAGCTGCAACGTGGCAGCAAACCAAGAAACCTAGGGTGCTATTCTGGACATTGTCAAATTCCGCCATATTGTCAAATTCCGCCATGTTGCTGATTTGATTGGTCACGCGAGGTCGTTCGCATTGTGGCGCTGCAATGGCGTTACGACACAGGAATCCGCGATGACGTAACGTGAGAAAAAATTGTTATTTTTTCCGAAGTAACGCTTCGCCGTACTCTGCCATGTAGAAATAAAGGTTTGGGTAGAACAACGAAACCGAAATATGGTACTAAGCTGTGCCTACGGTCTACTTGCGGTTTATCGAAACTACTGCTCGCTTGACGAAGAGCAGCCATGTCTGCAACACGATTGGACATTGCACTGATGGCACCCATTGCGTCACAGGACCTCACTCCTTGTAGCGTCAATTTGACGTTGCGTGACGTTGCATCCTGCCAAATTTGCTGCTTAAAATGTGAGAACGACGAAGTGCCCAAAATTGGCCGCCATATTGTTGTAAATTGAGTTGCTTGTTCGATGTGCAGCCTCACATACGTATGTGCACATATCATTCCGTGAGTTACCTTACAAGCATGTTTTCGATTAATAATAATATAAAGTGTTGTACATGAAGCTTGCTTGTAAAAATAAAAGGTTATTGTTTAATTTGGCCTGTTCGAAGTTGCGGTTCTCGCCGCAAGAGAACGCTAGATTAGCGAAGCAAAATGGCGCTGCCCTTTGTCGTGTAGTGGCTGGAGCTGCAGGAAGAAAGACAATTCCGCTAGTACCGCGATGTTTTTGTGATGACCGATCAATTGTTTCAACTGCGGTGCCGGCTGACGAAGGACATTGTGCGATGGCTGTCGTATAAGGCGTCACTGCCGACTACGGCGCCAGGAGATGGCACGTGCTCGGCGGCCGCCTCAGCGAAGACGACGAAGAAGAAATAAAGAATGAGGAACGAATGTTTCCTTTGATGTGTCTTAATTGATATGCACGACACAACATATTTTGGCGACGAGGGTGGGACGCGTCCAAGTTAGCTGCTGTTCACCCTGCAGCTGTCAGCAAAATGAGATCAGGCACATCTGCTTATATGAACTGGTCACCGTCATCCACTCAATCGTCTGGTACAGTTATGGGTGATCTATCGCATCCTGGCACATCAAGAGTGGATAATCATGAAAATGCGGACTCTCCTGAACCACTCGCAGCAGACGGTGCGCAAGTTTCACCCAATATGTCGGGATCTCAAGCGCGTATTAGAAGGAGCACTCGTAAGAAGAAGACACCGCAGAAGTTCAAGGACTATATTAGGTAGCAAATATTTTTTTTTTTCGCAAAAGGGGATATGTCGTATAAGGCGTCACTGCCGACTACGGCGCCAGGAGATGGCACGTGCTCGGCGGCCGCCTCAGCGAAGACGACGAAGAAGAAATAAAGAATGAGGAACGAATGTTTCCTTTGATGTGTCTTAATTGATATGCACGACACGACAATGGCTGCGCGGGGAGCTGCGCCAGGATCTGGAGAGGCGGCGTACGGACACGAGAACAGCCCCGACCGTTGTTGTTTTTGTTGAGCTACAAGTGCTTTGCGCCCTTCGCTTCTTCGCCACCGGCAGTTACCACGACGCGATCGCGAACAACAAGGACGTCGCGACGAGCTAGTCCAGTGTGGGTCTCACGATTCATGCTGTCATGAAAGCGATCGTCGAGCGCCTCGGCAGTGAGTGGATCGCCCCCCATGCCAAGAGGAAGGCTTTGTCCACATAGATGCAAGATTTGAAGGCTGCATCGAGGTGGTCGACGACATGTTTGTGTGCATAAGTATGCCGTATGAAAAGGACGACGGCAACAAGGCTGCTTACTTTTGAAAAGGACGACGGCAACAAGGCTGCTTACTTTTGCCGCAAGAACTTTGACGCCCTCGGCATGATGGTGGTGAGAACAAATTTCATCTTATTCAATATTGCGCATGCCCTTAGTAGAATGCAAGGCAGGAACGTGAAAGACAGCTTTCCGCCACTCTCCAGTATTTTAACGACATTTGCCGTGGCTCCAACTGCAGTGATAGAAAAGAACGCAGTAGTCGCGGTAAACGGAGTTTCCGTCACTATTTAGTTTTGGCAGGGGTGACTTGACACCATAAAAAGTTCATCGAGCTTCATATTTGACCGTGGCAGCTCTTAAGAAAAATAATGCATGAAAGGAAATCAAACGCGCTGATTGCGCTCTAATTTCATAAACAGTGATATGCAGACATGCAGTAACTGCCACATGTGAAATGAAAGATACAGCTGTCGAAGCTGCGCTCCGAAAGCTACTCGAGAGAAATAAGTGCGTTGGACCACACAGTTACAGTTGTTATGCATGTAGCTGGTTGTATTGCTATTGCCGACTTCCTTCCAATGCAAACAACACTCTGCAGGTATGTGACCAACCCTGCCGATGACTGCCCTCGCACTCGGGGCCCGTGCACGACGCCTTTATGTGGAAGACATCCACCGTGAGCCAGGACTGGGCAGTGGCCGCCGTGGCCAGGTTGGTGAATAGCTGCTTGGTATGCAAGCGTGAGAATGCTTGTGTGGTGTCGTAGTGTAGCAAAAAAATCACAGCATATCCACGGGGTGAATGATGATGAGTGGGGCGAAGCTACGGAAGGAATCATCTGTAAACCGTGAAACTCTTCCGTGAAATGCGCCCAGTACATATTATAAAGAGTGTGAAACATCGTGTATATATTAAACATCAAACTTTTATTGTACTGTTGGTTTACGTGGTCCCTTCATTATCACTTGTGATCGGTGAAATGCAAGGAAGAAGTCCACTCCCGAGCGAAAGAGCGCCAAGAGCGACCGCATTCCCCGCTCGCCCTGTGCGAATTAAAGGCAAGGCTAGAGGGAAGACAGGACGCGCGTTCCACGACGCCAGGTCGGTAGCATGCCCAACGAAAGCCAACGGAACGCGATCGTGCAAGTGCTCCGGCTTCGCATCGCCTCATGGTTCCATTTAGCGTCCCAAAACCAAACATATTGCTCAAGGTGTGCCTTGCGTTTTTCGTAGAAATAATTTCTTTATCATGTACACTAATACGAAAAGTTGAAAGCTCACTAGAGTGTATCGCCCGCAAAGTATGTCTTTTAGTGTGATTTAACTCTCGTACGGCAGGGTCCTCGCGCCGTTGCCGGTCCACCTCGCCCGTTGACGATCGGGCGAGGTGGCTACATGCAACTACTACCCTACTA
Source organism: Rhipicephalus sanguineus (assembly GCF_013339695.2). NCBI lineage: Eukaryota > Metazoa > Arthropoda > Arachnida > Ixodida > Ixodidae > Rhipicephalus > Rhipicephalus sanguineus. The sequence goes on along the minus strand of NC_051178.1, from coordinate 4,430,944 downwards.
CTACTACACTTTAAGAAAAACATCTGGCGTTCTTTCGTTCTGCTTTTACAAAACATCTGGCGTCTTTCGTTGGTTTATTTCATCAATCAACGACGTTTTGAACAAAATTTTTATTGTTTAATCACGCACAGGAGAAATCTCACCAGGCACTACCTTGGAGGTAAACAATGGCAGCTAATGGCAATGAGAGACAGAAGAAGTCGGCTTTTAGCTAACACTTACACTTCTACTTCTACTAACGTTTCCTACTGGAACATGCCAATGGCTGCTAATGGGGAATGAGAGACAGAAGAATTCGGCTTTTAGTTAACGCGCACGCTGCGAATTTTTTATTGTTCAACAACGCACAGGAGAAATCTCCCACCGGCACCACCTTGGAGGTCAGAGCGTAAGACTTGTTACTCACTACTACGACCACTACGAGGGACGAACGGGTGCCGCCTTAAGGAGCTTCGCCCCTAAAACATTATTCATGGTAATTTTATTACACGCTGCATGGTTCTTAACTACCCAAGTCTCTTTGATCGAACTTCTGCCCCGTATGTTATTACTGGCAGCTACCTTGGTCGAACACTATCTACTTTAGTGGCACTCATGTTCCCTTGAATGAAAATTCTCTAATGCACACATTTGCAAAAACAAGTCATACTGATACCCGAGGCGGCACACAATAATCCGACTTGCTCTCAGTGTATAATTGCAACTTGTCTTTCTATGGTCATGGGAAAGAAATACTACTAGTGCAATAGAAAGGTCAAGCATGAAATTAACTTTCATGAAGACATTGTATGATCCTTTATTATAAACTGGTGAAATAATAAATAGTAAGCATGCGATGATACAGAAATGCTACACTCTGAGGCTATGTTAAAAAAAATAATACATCAAATACGACTGCCATAGATGTTGTACATTCATAAGTACAATTATGTGTAGAAAGGACAACTTGTATAAAAAATACAAATAAGCAAGCACAGCCATGTGCTATATAGCAATAAAATAAGTCAACTGACAACTCAAAGATATTTCAGTCATGGTTCATAAAAAGCACTAAAAAACAACTCAAACGGTTGCAAAAGAAACCTGCTGTCTCTTTTCATTGACAGCCTAAGCACAAAAAAAACTAAGGGAAACCAAGCCTTGAGTGTACTGACCGTATGCAGCCGCACATCATTCCCATGCAATTAAAAGAAAGCACAACACCCTTACCACCAAAGAAGATGCGCCTTCTGTCACTCGCCCCTTCTTTTCTATGAAAGAAGTTAAAGGTTGCAGTTCAGTAGCTTCGTTGTCATTCCTCCTGACGAAGGAATTGAGTTGATTCCAAACCACGTGGAAATAAAGCCATTTTTTCGTTGGAGCATTTCAAAAGCCGTAATTATGTAACTTAACCAGACAAGCAATTCTGTCAATATATCTAGCTGTAAAAAAAGGAAAGCAGTGCATATCAGTGACACGATGTCTTCGAATAAGTTAAAAGAAGTGAGAAAGGAATAGTACATATCCATGTATACATTCATATTATGCTAATTGGAACACTGTCCTCCACAGGTGATAGTGCATACTCGCTTCAACCTTGGCTGCTTAACCCCATCCCTGGAGCACATCCTGCAGGATCCTCTGCTCCCCGATGCCACCGCACCCACTCTTCACTGCGGTGCGTCGTATAACTGTGCACTGGAGTCCTCAAGACCCACTTTCGGTGCTTGCAGAGGTACAGAACACTGTACTATGGCCCACTCTTCACGTCGAAGATCATCGCAGTTTGTGTCGTGCTTCACAACCTCGGTGTTTGGCAGCAGCTGCCTGAGCCAGACGACATCCCTTGCACTGAAGAACTCGAATGAGAAGATGCGGACCTTTACAACAACAATAGCGACGATACGGCTGCAGTAGACGTGTACCAGGCGGGTAGGCAAAGGCAGGATCACGCTCTGTAGCGGTTCACAGCTGGGCACGACTCGATGTAATGGGGTTTACATTCCTGCGAGATGTGCACAGAAACGTGAAACACAAGAAGCTCTTGCTTTTTCTCATGACAAAGTAGCCACTTGCATTGTGTTCGATCCTATACCTACCTCCTGTACTTGTGTTCTTGCAGGAATTGTATTCTGACAAAACCTTCATAGTGTTCGTTCATTGAGAGCATGCTAATTGTACCAAGCAGTTAGGCAAAAGCATGCTCAGCTTCTGCCGCAAATCATAGCAGGACTAGTTTGTTGAGACCATGGTGTCTCTGTAAACAACCTGTGTTATTTCGCAGCAGTGCATGCAACATTGAATGCCATTCCAGAGCATTGTTTTCCGCACTTTATTCACAATGCGAACCCGTGTGATGACTGTACGAGTCCGGCAGGTGTGTACAAAAGCTGTATTCATGTAGTAGCCACTCGTACATGCAAGAGCACAAGCTTGCTGTGGTTGGTAATCTATGTAAACGCTTATAGGCACAAAACGAACCAGTACCGAAAGGGGCAACGTGGGCACATCACTGTGTAGCTACTTTCTGTCCTGGTTTCTCTGGTGGACTATAAAAGTTTACATGCAAGAGTAATACGTGATATTTCAGAATGTATTGGGAGTCAATTGATCTTCTTCTGTCAGTTCATCATCCTTGCAACAATAAAAAGCAGTCAAGTTGTCTCATTGCTTACATCATTGTCTTATCATTCACTGCTGCCAACAACAACAAAGGATGCCTCTAATATTGTACCAGCCAGTTTTGAAACAAGCACATCTGCATAAAAGACATCTCTTTGAATGCAGTTTGTGCACTTCTTAGTGCTGCCAGTCCAATGTAACATCAACTGCGTCAAATACTACAATTCCTCTTCTTTATCTGTGGCCATTATGCAATTCTTATCCGTATGTTGTAAGCAACGTGGAAGTACTTTCCACAGTTAACACCTTCGGAGATGCATCACTTCTGTGGATTGAGATTCGCCTAGACATTATCTTTCAGATTCAACTGATCGTGCGTAACGTGAGGTCCTGAAACTGAACTCTTACTGCTTTTGCTTATGTATATTTGCATGGTTGTCTCTTTTACTTACAGTAGTTTTTACGCATCCTCAGCAAAACATATAGCACCATCTTAATGATCACGACAGTTCAGGAAGATACTTCGCGCATCGGAGACGTTATAAATAACTCAGCTGGCTGTTCGGCTAGTTGGCACATTACTTAAGATAATCTAGACGCGGAACAGCCACCGCAACAAAAAAGACAGAAGGAACAGAAGGGGCATTATTAATACTTGTAATGCTGTGCAGCCTCCTTATCTCTATACTATCGGCAGCGCTTCTGGACGCCGCGGACCCTGGGAACGAAGGGCCACCGCAGCCCAAGACGGGGTCGACGCGCATACTTGTAACGATGCGGGCGTCGTCCACCGAAACGTGCGTCACCAAATCGAACGACCCTCCGCCTGTTCTCCTGCAATAAGCACGTGCATAGCTGAAACGTCAACACCACCCGAGTGAAACGCAAGCTTACCTGACTGCACTGTCATCCCGCCCCTCGAGCTCGAGCTGCCACCACTTTAGTACGCCATAGCCACCGCCACTCCGGCGGCGGCCTGCTGCTGGGGCCCAGGCGGTAAAGACGCTCTGTCATCGTCTGTCACGGCTCCCGTCGTACCTCCGGTAGTAAGTCGCAAACCACCCTCCCCATACGGGGACGATCGGTAAAAAAATGCAACATCGCGGCCCACTGTTCGGCGATCTGCAGACATAACCACAGAACACCTACACAAAACAACCAGCGAAATAACGATGTCGGCAATGTCGACGCTGGCTTGGCTGGCTCGCTTATTGGTTAAAAAAGTTACTATGGCTTTGTCGCTCATCTCCAAATATGGCGCTAAATTGCAGACGATATCGTCTGCTTCACAACTTTAAAACTAAACGCTCCACTTTTCTTTTATTTTTTTGTTGTTGCATTAACAATTTCAGATACAAAATACTATTTAATTGCACGTTTCTTTGCATCTTATGTCCCCTTTACGTCACGTTTCGCAAGCATTTCATGCGTTTGCGTCATCATTGTGTACACGTCACGCCTACGTCAAACTTGACAGAAAATGGCGGAAGTCCAGAATAGCACCCCTAGTGGTCTTCAGCCTCTTTGAACAGCAAAGGTACTGCTTGAGTGCTTTGAGACGCACCCCACTACCCACGCCTCGCAAAGAACGAAACTGGAATTGTAGAAAAAGATCCGTAGACAGTTCGCTAGCTAACTAAATCCAATCCGAAGCCTGTACTTCCCATCATTCCCATGGTGGTTGAACGATCGCAGCGCCAGTGAGGCAGGCGCGCGTCGCAGACCTATTTTTGGTTTGATTAGCGTGACGCTATGAGCGAGGCCGACGCTCTTACGACGCTTGGGTTAAGGTCGCCACCTCGCGGTATGCTAAAGCATTGACAAAATTGCACTTCTATTGATCGGCAACATCACCGCGCCGACCGGGAGAGTGGGAGATATAAAAGGCGCGTTTGTAAAGCCTCTAGAGTCTGTGACCGTGGCGCAGTCATTCTGCTTCTGGACGCCGATCGGTGCGGACGCAGGATGGATAGCTCGCCCCGAGCAGCGACGGCGGTCGACGCGGGCCGCGGTATAGCGTCTCCTCTCGTTCCAAAAGACTACAGGATTATTCTGCCTTCGTTGCCATCAGGAGAAGCGATGTTACGTGCAGTTTCACTACACTGCGACGTCAGTGGTCGACCATATCGCATCGACGACTTCAGGAAACCCCTCAAAGATTTGGCTGTGATACAGCAAGTGAGTGGCATCGGGCCATATCAGATGTCGCACGTGTGGTTATTGAACATGAAGACCGACGACGCGAAGAAAGTGCTAACGGAAGCAGGCGTCTTGAAAGTTAAAAACCGGGTGTGCCTTGTCATCGACCCGACGCGCCAAGAAGTTAAGATCAAGCTGCACTGGCTGGCGTTTGATGTTACAAGGGAAGCTATCCGACGTGCCTTCTATGAGTGCGGCGACGTCAAGGAGGTGAGCGATGACCGATGGAGGGTTGAGGATTTTGAAGGAGTAGAATCAGCAATCCGTATGATACGCTTGCAGCTTCGAGAAGGTGTTTCTGTGGATCAACTGCCGCATCAAATGCGTATTGGAAGCAGTATGGCACTTGTCGTAGTGCCAGAGAGAGCGCCTTAATTAGTGCTTGTGTTGCCGAAGTACAGGGCACATGCGACGCGATTGCAAAGTTCCAAGATGCAGTGACTGTCACTCTTTCGGATATGAGCGAAATGAGTGCACCCGCTCGTACGCTCGAGCTGCAGGGCGACAATCTGAGACTCAACAGAGTGAAGTCATCATGGATGAAGAAGAATCGGAAGAAGCGTCGGTGCCTGCAACACCACAGAAGCTAACGTCACTGATGAATGACAGTAAGGAACTTTCTACAACACCCGACACGAACGCGGAGCAAAGGAAAGAAACTGCAGTAGCCACGGAGTGTACGTCAACAATGACCGGACAGACGCGCCCTGCGCCTGCAGCAGACGCCGCGCCGCTGGAAGCAAAGCGCCTGGAAATCTCGGCGTCGCAGCTCAAGCCCACTGTGACATCATTGAAATCGGCTTCACAGCATCCTTTAAAGATAGAAACAGAGGAAACACAAGGTTTGCTTGGTGATCTGAATACTTCAAGTATGGATTTCGAGGTAGCGTCTTCAAAACGCCGGCACGATTCGGATGACGGTGCTCAAGAGGATGAAGCACAAGTGAAGTCTGAAGTGCAGTGGAAGTTAGTCAGTGGAGGAAAGAAACGAAACGCTGCCCGACAATGGTCGTCGTCGCTCAAACGCGACGACGGCCGCGCAAACTAGAGGTCAACACCATGGATCCACCCTGGACGACGACAGCCCAACAAGTGAAAGTGCAGGGCTCTCTGCCTGGAGAAAAAACGCTGGGGGCGCCGACCAGTGCGGACGCGAGAAGATCGGCTCCCGTTTCTGTAAATGTTTTCGTTAGGATTTTTGTGGTTCCTGTGCTCAAGCTGCGTTTCATTCAACGCATCTTCTTCTGAGGATCACGTCGATACCGGACTTTTTCGGTGAGTGGTCCTTTTGCCGAATTATTGGAACTTTTCGTGTGGAACGCGCCGCGGCTCGGCTAACCCTACCGGGCTCAGCCTAGCGTCGACGGCGAAGCGCGACAAGAAGAGGGGCAACATGCCCGAAGTAGAGATGGTGGAAGGAGAGGAAATCACTCACGAAGAAGCCAATCGCCCGGGTTGGACGACAGCACTGGGCAGGAACAAGAAAGCTCGCGTAGAAACGCCAGTTTCGGCGGGCAACGCATCACATGTTGGCTCGAAGGGAGGCCGCCGCACGGCAGCCCCGCAAGGTGCAATGAAGCGCCTCGCAGCTGCATCGAGGCTTCCCCGGCTGCCGAGGGACCACATACGAATTATCGTCAGGCCGAGGGACGGACTTGACGTCAGAAAAGTAAGCCAAATTAGGCTCGCCCAGGCTATTGCCATGGCGGCTGCTCTTGCCCCGGCAGAGACCGAGGGGGACATCGTTTGCCCAAACATCGCACAGAACATTCTCGTAGTTTCTACTCCGGAGAAGAAGAACGCAAACGCCTACGCCGCGATCCAACAGATTCGGGTAAGCGAAGGAATGTACCATGTGGCGGCATATATCGCGGCCCCCGATAACACCTGTAAAGGAGTCATACGAGGAGTGGACACTGACATTAGCGAGGCCCAGCTCCAAACAGTGATCGTCAACCAGCGAAATCCGAAGGCCCTAGAAGCCAAAAGGATCAAGAACACCACCACGGTGGTAGTGCTTTTCGACGGCATGAAGGTACCAAACTACGTCATGTGCGGCGTCAGCTTGCTGCGCTGCACGCTCTACAAGCGCCAAACCGACGTGTGCTACGCGTGTGGAGGCCTTGGACACAGGGCCGATGTTTGCCCCAACCCCAACAAGAGGGTGTGCAGGGGCTGTGGGCTCGTCTCCCCACCAGACGATCACCAGTGCTCGCCGAAATGTGCCCTTTGCGGAGGACCACATCCCACGGCGGACAGAATGTGCAAAGAACGCTTTCAAGTGCCTTACGTCGTGCGACGGAGAAGACGACGGCGCCGACAGCGCGCCAAAAAGTCTCAGCAACAGCTGGCCGAAGAGGACCGGTCAAGGGATTCCAGCGTGGCAACTGCTCCCAGGCAGGGGCGTTCCGTCACGCCAGCTGGCCGCCGGCGCGGCCGCTCCAGGGGCCGCGCTCGCACCAAAGGGCGCTCTTGCTCCCGGGCGCGATTCCAGGAGGTACCTACCTGGGCGGATCGAGCCAAGCCGAAGCCAGCGGCGCCGCCATCAGAGGCAACGCAGGTACCATTGCCAGAGCACAGGGAAGACCCCAGGGTAGCTAAGTTGATCCAAGAGAATGCGTGCCTTAAGGCAGAGATTCAACAGCTGAGGGCTGACCTTGAGTCGTTCCGCAAACATTGCTCCTCGCAGGGTGAGAGACAGCAGATGCCCCCACCAGGGGACGCGCAGGCGCGCTCGGGTAAACGTAGGGCCTCACACCCCCCCCCCCCTCCCCCAAGGGGAGTGGGACGCTATGCAGACCGAATCCAACAGCAAGGCTCTGGAAAGCATGCAGCAGTCGATTAAACAACTGGCTGATAGCATGACTACCCTACTCAAAAGGGTGTCGTCTCTTGAAAGTACACAGGCAGCGCTAGCTACGGGTAGCTCGCCTCCGAAGGGCCCCAACAGGGCACAGTGGCCTGCAGGCGCGGTAACAGTCAACCCGACAGGAGACTGGCTAACTCAGAGCAGTAATCATGGCGGGCAACACTAATGAATTGGTCGTGTGGCAGTGAAACTGTGCCAGTTTCAAAAGGCGCAGGGCCCCACTGCTGCACTTTGTTGCTTCTCAGGCGGTCAAACCGCACGTATTTTGTTACAGGAAACTCTCGGTGATGCGCTAACTTTCCCGGGCTATCGAGTCGTCTCGGTGCGCGAGCAAGGGAAGCGGGGTTTGGCAACCTTGGTCGCAAAAAAATGCTCCTTTCATGAACACAAACTACAGCTTGGCAACAGCAAGGCTGAGGTCATTATCCTCGAAATAATCCCCAACAACTGGCTCAAGAACAGCGTATTCCTCCTGAATGTTTACAGCTCGCCGTCGGACAAGCGGCAGGCGTTTGCTTCGATCATGGCAAAAGCGGTGGCTGTGGCCAGGGGAGCCCCCATCGTGGTAGCGGGAGACTTTAATGCTCCGCACGACGCTTGGGGCTACCCTAGGCAATCCCCCAAGGGCAACAACCTCCTTAAGGCTGTATCGAACTGTTCTCTGGAATTGATTACGGATCCGCAATACCCGACGAGAACTGGCACATCGGTTGTCCGAGACACAACTCCGGGCTTGGCGTTCGTCAAGAACGTCGCCGGAGCAGGGTGGCAAAATTTGCAAGAGAATCTAGGTAGCGACCACTTCATAGTGGCTATTACCCTAGCAGTCAATGCAGCTCCCCCCAGGGAATTTAAAGTAACGGACTGGGATGCCTTTCGTAAATTGCGGAAGGAGGACCAAGATGAATATGACAGCTTAGACAGCCTATTTGCAAGGCTCAAGGAGGATGCTAATGCTGCGACCAAGGTTGTCAAAACGGACCTGAGGGTTGATCGGATGGATGCACGTCTCGCGCATCTCTTAGAGGCAAAGAATTCCATCCTGTCCCGATGGAGGACGCAAAGGCTCAATCGCAGACTTCGAAAGAAAATTGCGGAACTCAATCGCGAGATCGAGGCGTACTCTATTGAACTCTCCAAACAGCAGTGGAATGAAGTATGTTCTTCGGTTGACGGACAAATGAGAGTGGGGGCCAAATGGAACCTCCTCAAACACTTACTTGATGAGTCACAGTCGAAGGGAAATCAGAGATTGGCTATTGACAGAATCGTTCACAACCAAAAAGCACAGGGAATGTCCGAAAAGGCCCTCCTGAAGAGTTTAGCGGACAGCTATCTTCCGCTGGGCCCTTCCGGCAGTGCGGATTATCCGCATTACAGGGGTGGAACGGTGGAGGAGCTAGTCGCTCCTTTCACTGAAGCAGAAATTTGGGCGGTCCTCCACGAGCTCAACGGACGCTCTGCACCGGGCCCGGATGGAATCTCAAATAAGCTCTTACGTAACTTGGATGGCAAATCCGTCGAGAAGCTTACCGAGGAAGTCAACAAAATCTGGGAGACGGGGCACGTCCCCGAATCCTGGAAGACAGCTTCGGTAGCGCTCATCCCAAAGCCAGGCAAGCCTCTGGCGCTGGAGAACATGCGACCCATCTCGCTTACGTCCTGCGTGGGCAAGGTGGCCGAACATGCAATCCACCATCGGGTATCCGAGTACATAGAAAGCAAAGAGCTATTTCCACAGAATATGGTAGGATTCAGACCTGCACTATCCACACAGGACGGCATGCTCCTTATAAAGAGACAAATCATTGACAACAACACTAGGGATACTAGAGGCATACTAGCTCTAGACCTGGCCAAAGCTTTTGATAATATCTCGCACAAGTTTGTGCTTGAGGCAATTTCGGATATGGGTCTAGGACAACGGTTCCATGCATACGTTAGCTCCTTTCTCAGGGATCGCAGGGCTACCATTAGAATCGGTCAAATCCAATCCGCAGAATTTACCTTGGGAGCGAGAGGTACCCCACAGGGGGCAGTTATTTCTCCTCTATTCTTCAATATTGCCATGAAGGGCCTCTCGGAGCGACTCGCTACGGTGCGCGGAGTTAACCATGCTCTGTACGCGGACGATATCACCGTGTGGTGCATAGGAGGGTCCGACGCCGGGGTAGAGCAGGCCCTTCAAGAGGCACTAGACATCACAGAGAACTTTCTAGTCGGTTCGGGCCTGAGCCTGTCATCGGCCAAGTCTGAGTTATTACTATACAGACCCACCCGACAAGGGCTGAGGAACCTCACTCCTTTAGAACAGATTCCCATAGCTTTACACACACGGGCTGGGTAGAAAATACCCAGGGTGGACTCCATCAGGGTCCTCGGACTCCTGCTAGAGTCCAAGGGGGGCAACTCACGGGCTATAGCCCGCATCACCTCCAAGACGGAGAACATGCTTAGGCTCATACTCAGGGTTTCGAACCGCAGGGGTGGGCTGAGCGACAGCAATCTCCTTCGGCTCTATCATGCATTTCTCATGAGCCACATTAATTATGTCGCTTCGGCGTTGCACTGGTCCAAAAGGGAAGAGGCAAAAATTGATACACTAATGCGCAAAAGCATAAAGCGAGTTCTAGGCTTGCCTATCCACACCAGTACCGAGAAGCTCCTACAATTGGGCATACATAACTCCCTCTCGGAGGTGATCGAGGCCCAGCAGATGGCTCAGGTCGTGCGACTATCGTCCTCGCGGGCTGGTAGGCGCATCCTGGAGTCCATAGGCTGCGGTCCGACGGAGACTACCCAGCGTAATGTGACACTACCACCTTTGATCAGAGGCACGTTTCTGGTAGCTCCACTTCCAAGAAATGTGCACCCACAATACAATGTAGGGCGCCGCATAGCTCGGGCTCGTTCTTTATTAAAATCAGTTGCAGACAGTCCGCATCTCGCGACCTTTGTCGATGCAGCCCAGTACGGGCGTTCGGATCGCTTCGCAGTGGTCTCGGTCGATCATAGTGGCACACTCCTATGCTCTGCCTCGGTTAGAAAGGTTTCGGCAACGGTGGCTGAGCAAATCGCCATCGCCATAGCAATGAAGGACCCATCGCGTCCAAATGTCTTTACAGACTCGCGTTCCGCAGCTAGGGCTTTCGCCTCTGGCTCGATCTCGCGTGAGGCAGCGGCCATCCTCGGCTGTGAGGGAGCTGTCGGGTTTCACACCATAACATGGTTCCCGGCCCACATGGGGGCCAACGTACATCCCAATGTCCCCAACGCCAATGAGTTTGCCCATGACCGTGCGCGAGGTATCGCTCACCGCGGCGGTCCCGGTGAATTCGCAGGCGGGGACGCCGGAAGATACAGAGACTCGCTACTCACTTTCCACGAGATCATGACTCATTATCATCTATCTCGGAGGGCTTTTCCACTTCCTCATCGTAAACTTACTCGACCGCAATCATCGGCCTTCAGGATGCTCCAAACGGGGTCTTTTCCTTCGAGGGGCAGGTTCAGTCACTTCTCGCCCAACATCGAACCGCATTGTCCGGACTGCGGAGAGGCGTATTGCTCATTACCTCATATGCTCTGGCAATGTCCTGCGTTACGTGACGCAGAGTTCAACAAAGAAGAGGACTGGGAGGAAGCCCTTAACAGCGGCGACCTCTTGGTTCAACTTCGGGCTGTCCAGAGGGCCTGCGAGAGGGCGGAGGGCCACGGTCTTCCGGTCTCTACGTGGGAGCGGCCCGCGACTGCTACGGATTCCTCCTAAAAGGGGGCGTTACAACGCAGTTCCTCAGGACCTGAATAAAGTTCTCTGTCTGTCTGTCTGTCTCTGCCTGGACCCGCTCACAGATCTCGTCGCTGAGCGGGTCCGTGAAAGAAGCGACGATCAAGGTACGAGGGCTGGCTTCTAGAAAGAAGCAGACCCAACTCTATAGGCTTGTCATGGACCATGACCCGGACATTATCGCAGTCCAAGAAACGAAAGTGGAGAGCGAGGACGGCACCGAGAGTCTGTTGCAGCGTTTCACCGGACGCTACAGCGCCAGCGTCAGTCGTACAGTTGGTAGGTCGGCAGGGTGTGCAATCTTTGTGCGGAACAGTTTAAGTGCCACTGTCGAAAATGTCACTTCAGATTCATCTGAAAGGTTTCATTTCTTTTCATTTAATTGGCGAGTTATTTGTTTATATGCACCTGTTAAAGCTGATGAACGCAGCGCAATGTTTCATCAAGTTCGTGCTTACTGTTATTGTGATCGCTTAGTTATCCTAATGGGAGATTTTAACTGTGTCTGCCCGTGCCAGTTATAAAACAAGCGCTACCGCTTTTAACGACTCAAGCACAGAAGCGTTAAAAAACTTGATCACTGCTTAGATAGGCCTATCAGGGGCGTAGCCAGAAATTTTTTTTCGGGGGGGTTTCAACCATACTTTATGTAAGTTCGTACGTGCGTTTGTATGTGTGCGTGTATATATAGGCAAGCAAAACTGAAAACTTTCGAGGGGGGTTTGAACCCCCCAACCCCCCCCCCCCTTGGCTACGCCCCTGGGGCCTATGTGTCACTGTAATTAGTTCCGATTGTCAGTCAGTACAACGTCCACCCCATTTCATTTACTGATCACTGCTTAGTATCATTTGTAATAGGCAAAAGAAATAGAAGTAGACAAGTATTCAACTGGGACATGTGGAAACTTAATTCTAATGCCTTAGAGGATGAGATATATATGGACAATGTTCGAGAGGCTTTGTTAAACATTGTGTTGTCGTCGTCTTCACTCCCGGCGCGCACGGTCCTCACTATATACTCTTTAGCCGTACGCGCCAAACACCACCGCGGGTTCGAGCACTGGGAGCTTCATGCAGGTTGCCGCGTCCTCGTTCGTCCCGCGCCCGTGTACTGTTCGCACTGCTGCGCGCGAGAACTCGGCCCGTCACCGCGAAGGGACGGCGAGCCGTCGCGCGCAGCGAGGGAGGGAGACCCTAGGCGACACTCTCCACAATTAGTGATTTATTACTGGGATCACAAAGAGATCAATAATTCGACACACCCAATCGTACGTAACATAATTGCACAGGACACCAATTAGCTAATACAAGTTACGAAATGTGGCCGCGAATGGCACACCCACAAAACGAACAAAGAAAGAACCAGGTTTGGAGAGCCGACCTACCCTTCGGCCAGCGCTCCCGCGATCTCGCACCCCAGAGCAGAAGAAAAAGAACAGACAAAGCAACGCTTAAAGGGAACATACGGTGCACGATCGCGAGGCGCTGCGTCGGGACTTCGAGACCGCGGAGGGTAGCGCGCGCCCGCTCAGGCCGGAGCCCCGACCGAACGACGTAACCGCCGGCCGGCGGCGAAGAACAAAGAACAAAGGATCGCCGCCGGCCGGAGCGGCCAAAACGCGTACGCACCCTTCGAGGTCCCCAAGTGGTCTCTCCCGAACCTGGTCGCGCGCCCGCCGCTTCTAGGCGAGCGCGAGCAAGGTCCAAATCCCGCCAAAATTGGGCCAATGGGACACCGTGTTTAACCTTTGAGGGCGGGGTGGCAGCAAAGTGACGGCGATTTATGACTAGCTGCCACCCGTCCGGTCGAGAGGAGAGGGACACGAGAATTCTCCAAGGGAAAATGGCGTCGAGCCACTGGCGCGGACGCCTGAATTCCCACAACATAGACAGCGGAGACCAGAAATACGGAGTGAAATGGGAACAACTTAAACAAGATATTAAGCTCAACGCGCTGGAGCGCTCAAGTGCAATAAAGCACGCGAAGTGCAAAGAAGAAAGTACCCTACGCACGAACTTGAAAGAGCTTCTAGCAGAGGAAAGTAAAGCACCGGGGCTATTTATGAACGATATAGGATCAGTAAAGTCGAAATTGGAGCAAATAGAAGAGGAAAAATATCGTGGTGTGCAGATAAGGGCACGGGTAGAGAAGATGACCGCAGGTGAAAAGCCGACCAAAAGAATGTTGGGTCTTGAAAAACGAAATGCTCAGCGGAATGCTATACAGCAGATTCAATACAGAGGTAATATTACAAGTGAACAGAAATCTATAGAGGATGCTTTCCATGAGTACTACAGCCAGCTACTCGATAAGAGTGAAGTAAATGTAGACGGTTTTAAAAAAGAATTTCTAAAGGTAATGCCGAAGGTTGAAGACTGCAAGAAAGATAACTTAGAACTCCCTTTTTCAGAAGCAGAAGTGGCAAAAGCAATCACTGACCTTCATTTGGGAAAGTCCCCAGGTCCTGACGGATTACCTGGGCATTATCGAAGATGCATGTATCTTAGATACTATCTTAGGTACTCTTTGCGTATCTTGCATCTGTATCGCGATACGTCTCGCAAAACGAGTATCTGTATCTCTATTTCGGATAGATTCAATAATGTATTGTGTATCTTAAGATACAAGATACTCCTATACAAACAGCACCGTACGAAACAATAATCGCTGGCTCATCTCTGCTTTTCAACCTGGTAGTGGTGCCTATGAACCACCTGAATAAAACTAAACGCATTAGAACGTTTAACTGGGCAAGTTGGTGTGATTCCATCTTCGATGAATAAAACGCGCGAAAGAACGAGGACGAACAGAAGAAACAACAGACCACGGCGCTGACTCGCAACTAAAACTTTATTTCACAAGGAACAGAATGAACAGCATCTGGGAAAGGATATCAAAAGACCATCACGTATGCAACAACAAGTAGCAACAGCAACAAAATAACAAAATAACGTACGTGAGTTATTATCACTCACGTACGTTATTTTGTTATTTTGTTGTTGCTACATTTGTCGCCTTGTGCATACGTGATGGTCTTTTGATATCCTTTCCCAGATGCTATTTATTCTGTTCCTTGTGAAATAAAGTTTTAGTTGCGAGTCAGCGCCGTGGTCTGTTGTTTCTTCTGTTCGTCCTCGTTCTTTCGCGCGTTTTATTCATTCAAGATGAAAACTAAACGCAGTGACATAATTTTATTTTTCCGCCGGAGTCCACCAGTGAGGGCAGGCGATGAGGTGTACGCGTCCCTTTTGGTAGAACAGAGCAACGTGACAGCGCTCGCTTAGTCTCGACAGAAGAAGCGCGCGAACGTCTATGCTTAGCTCACGTGCCTTTCTTTTCTCGATTTTTTTTCTTTTTTCGTGTGCCAGTGCCATGATACTTACCCTTACCCCCTGTCTAGCGCCGCGTACCACAATGCGTGGAGTGATTATCGCGCAAATTCTAATGCCGCTCCCCTGTGTAGTGCTTCGTTACGAAATCTGAAGCAGGGTTGCTTTGCGTCTCGTGGCTTTCACACTTCACCGATTTGAAGGATATTGTGGATGTAAGTTCGACTTACATGCGATTGACTTATGCGCAAATAAGATCCTAACTATAGCACCACTTGTGCCGATTCTAGATCTAATAGGTGAAGCGATTACCTAGATATGTTCGTGTACCTATCTTCCTGCTGTCGATCGAATCCCGGCCGCGGCGGTCACATTTTCGATGGAGCCGAAAATACTTGAGGCCCGTGTACTTCGATTTAGGTGCACGTTAAAGAACTCCAGGTGGTCGAAATTTCCGGAGCTCTCCACTACGGCGTCCCTCATAATCGTACCGTGGCTTCGGGACGTTAAACCCTAACGATTATTATTATTATGTTCCTGCTATCTTTATTCAAAAAGTTTTTGAAATCGTAATTTGATTGTTAGCACAAGTGCTTTCTTAGTTTTCCTTCTTTTGCGTCGCATACATTACCTAGAGCTCTGAACTGCGTTTTTTTTTTTTTTTGCGGTCTGGTCACACCAATATGCCTCTTCCAACGTGCTGCGAAAATAAGCTCTCTGCTTTATTCTTACTTTAAACTGTCTGTTTTTTTTTCCGCTACTGTTTAAGCACTTATATTTCACTGGAGTTTACTGTTCTGCCAAGGTGATTTTGAAAGCGAATATGTACTTATGTGGGCGCGCACTGAGTATACAGTACCAAACATCCTACTTATTGATTAGCAAAACAGCGAAATTGAGCTTGCATTATAATTATTGAAATAATTAGGTGCCAACTTAAAGTTGTTAGGAAAGGGATTCGAGAAACATTGTGATACCAAATGACCTGTCTTTCTCATGAGCGTCCCAACAAGCCGTTTCAGTCAATTTTTCATAGGCACCTAAATATTTTTATTGTCTCACATTAACAAGTAAGTTGGCGATACTTCATGCTTACTTGACATAAATATTAGGGGTGCCGCCTGTATCGTGTTTCAGTACTTCTTCACGAAGAATGTTTGATACAGAACGGATTTTCTATTTTATTTACATATATTTGTTTTCCTTTTTTTAGACCTCCCTAACCTGTTTTTTTTTTTTTTTTTTACTATTACTAGTCGCCAGATTATGGGAGCTATAGGTGGCAATAGCGTGAATAACAGCGGTGTGCTGGGACGATTTGGGCAACTATCTTCCACGCGCTCTTATTTCTTTATTTTGGTGTGATCGGGCTTAAAACGCAAAAAAAAAAATTATTAGGATGCTTGGCTCAAGCAGCACCGCGACGTTTCGGAATTTTCGCGGTTGTTTCAGATTGTCCTGTTAAGATTACGCGCAATCCCAGCCGCGGCGGCCACATTTTGATGAAGGCGAAATGCTCGAGGCCCGTGTACTTAGATGTAGGTGCACGTTAAAGAACCCTAAGTGGTCGAAAACCGTAGGTGGTCGTTAACAACCCCAGGTGGCCCTCCACTACGTCATCCATCATAACTATATCGTGGTTTTGTGATGCAAGACCGCAACAATTATTATTAAAATTATGCGCAGGACGCGAGCACTGTAGTTGATTCGGGAGTTTACGCGAGCACAAGAGGTAACGCTGGAAGGTTCGATCGCTGATGTGAATACCGAAGGCCAACGACATTTATTGCCGCTATCAGTGTACAGCGTTCTTTTGCTTCTACTTAGCTTTCTGGGCACAAGTTTGCTCAATGAGCACTTTCATTTCTACCAGAGTGACTTCCGCCTTCTTCATCGTCACCACTACGTGATAATACAATAGGCATTTCTGTGGTGCACACGTTAAAAATTGTTAAAAGATTGCACGTGAGTGAGTACGTGATAACGAACGTTTTACACCAGCAGATTAGTAGAACATGAAAAGTCATTGCAGTTTTATGAGCTTTTTACGTATACACAGTGCGTCACGAAAAATGTCGCTAGCAGTGTTGTCGCTGCTGTATACCGGTGGTTCGGTATTGCGTAAACGGGCTTTTACAGACAAGGTAAAGCTCCACACCGGTATTTGCGCAATCGAGCGAAGGCTTCTTGTTGTAGTTCTTGTGATTAGATGGCGACCGGCTAGCTGGTCGGCAAGCTGAGCAGCGACTCTCATCACTTACAAAAATGACAAGCAAGAGCCGCGGTCAGTGAACAGCTGTCCTGTTAAGCAGCCGAAATAAACCCCAATAAGTTCTTTCGGAAGTAAACTAATGCACTTTTAGCAAGAAGGACAAAGCTTTTGAGATACTAACAGACATTTAATTAAAGTGAAACAAAATTGGTCGCATTAAAGAAATTTTGAAGCAAACCTTTTTGTGCATACGCGTTCGCTACTACATTATGGGGGTCTATAATAACAAATTTGCGAATGTATCGAAGTATCTTAAGATACAATTGGCAAGTATCGTATCGGATACAATTATTGCGGTAGTATCCTGTATCTGTATCTCCAATACTTCTTACCGGAGTATCTTGTATCGTATCGCGATACAATTTCAAAGTATCTTTGCCCAGCACTGACGGCTGCCTTTTATAAACAGTTGAAACACGAAGTAGCCCCATGTCTAGCAGCGGTATTTAACGAAGCATTAGATATAAAAGTACTGCCGCCGTCAATTCTGTTATCTCATACTATATTAATTCCGAATACTGAAGATGCAGTTAAATTACGTTACGTAAAGTCATACAGGCTAACCAGTCTATCGAATATTGACTACACGATTTTGATGAAAGTCCTAGCAAGGAGACTTCAGATATTGTAGGCGACCACTAGACATGCGGAATTAAAGGGCGTGCTATATTTACAACATTCATAAGGCACGAAGTGTACTGAAATGCTGTGATGTCACAAATGACCACATTGCAATGATCCAGATTTAGAAAAAGCGTTTGACCGAGTACGCCATGACATTCTACTTCTCTTGTTGGACTATGTTAATGTTGTTAGCATGATTCGCGATGGGGTCCGAATGACATATACTGGATGTAAAACGCGGCTCATCATCAACAAAGTTATCGGGAAAGGAATTAATGTTGAACGTTCTGTGCGGCAAGGCTGTCCTTTGTCTTCTCTTCTATTTTCAATTTATATAGAGTCATTTTGCCGGAAGGTCATGGAATGTAGTACCATAAAAGGATACAAACTACAAGAAGCTGAAGTACGGTTACTGGCTTACGCCGATGATATAGCTGTGTTTTGTAAAGATTACAAAAGCGTCACTGAAACCGCTAAAATTGTGAACCTTTATTGCAATAGGAGTGGAAGTCTGGTCAACTGGAGCAAGTGCATGGGTTACTGGCACGGTGAATAGCCTGTGACTCCTGACTTCTTTGCGGATATATCATGGATTACTACTCCTGTGCGGTACTTAGGTGTTCCACTGGAATAATATTGTGGCAGTGAACCGTACTGGCGGCGTCAGGCCGCTGAACTGCGAGAAAAAGCTCAGCAATTCAAGGGTTTTCATCTATCAATTTTCGCCAGAGCAACCTTTTGTAACGTATGCTTTGTTGTAAGCTCTGGTACGTGCTTCAAGTACTGCACTGTTCGCGTGTGAATGTATAAAAGCTTCACCGAATATTTGCTGTTTTCTTGTGGCATTCTTCTTGGGTGCAAACAAGTAGAACTAACCTTTTCAGACGAGCTCGCTCTGGTGGCCTTAGTCTGTGTCATTTGTATCTGCGTCAGTTAGTTAACCGGTTCATGTTCTTCCGAAATAATCGAGACCCGTTCATACGTACTGTTATACAGCTTAGGCTTGGGAGGGTGTTGCCGGAACTGGTGGTGGCTTCTGGCAACATGAAAACAAATGTTCGAGGTTACTTGAAAGAGGTAGCTAATTCGTGTCTCTTTTTAAAAACACGTTTTTCTTTGGAATATCTCTGTTCTGTTTCCCGTAAAAAGTTATACAAAAATCTAGTAGATACAACTCTTCCTGTTCCTCTTTATAGAGCAATGTACCATGTAGGCCCAGGTCAGAATGTCTTAAGCCGAGTAAAAAAATGGAGGTAACGCCTGGAGTAAAATCTTTTTTCTTTAAATTACACACTGCAACATTGCCTGTCAAAACATGGATGCAGGAAAAGGGCTTATTCGTTCCTTGGGGAGACCTTCGTTTACTCTGCAGGAAGCCGGAGACAATCGAACATGGTTTTCTTGACTGCTGGGATGCGGTCTTTTTTTGCGACGTTCTTCAACGCACTTAAAAAAGGATTTGACCCTTGACGCCTACGGCATCCGATTTCTCCCGGTTGAAAATGAGGAAGGGGTAACGTTCGATCTAGTCATGTTACTGGGCCTGCACAGTATATGACAGTCAAAAATGGCGATGCGCCATTGTCACGAGTGAGTGCCAGGCGGCGAAAAAACGATGACGACGAAGTTATCAAAACATTCGAAGCGGCGAAGTGACGAATTTCGGGTAGCCCGGTGTGATGGACTCAGTCTAGACTCGGGGTATAGCACAGCAAACTTTTATCAAACAAAAAAAGGAAAACTTGTCATTGTAAAATATACAAATGTACAAAATACAGTCGCTACAAACTTCAACCTCTCAACTCAGTACATAACTAAATCGTCCTACCTCTAGCCGGCTCCAGTCTTATAACAACTAACACGTCGGACCGGCCTTACTTGTCATTTCTGATGACTTGGTGCAAAGACAAAGTCCCGTCTGGTGTCTACGTCGTCCGGTCATTTAACTTGACATGGTCCACGCCGTAGCACAATGCGCCCACCGTCGTTGCCTCTTCACAAGCAGGCACTCCACTCTCCTGACGGCTAGGCCCGCTAGGCCTAACCTCATTGTCGGCTCCTTCGCCAAGTATGGCGTTCCACCGCTGACGTGGCCCTCCGTTGATTGCCTTCGGTGGCTTGCTTCGGAAGGGGTCTTGCGCCGGGAACGTCCGTACTTGCGGGGCGCGGTAACTGCATCTCCGATAGGCCTCGCTCGAACGCCGTCGAGTCAGCCGGCTGCACCTCGGGACGCCCGCGTCATCGGCCGCAGACCCGAACGCCCGTCGCTCCCGTCGCCAGTGCGTCTGCTGGCGATGCGACCTTCCTCTGCCGAGCCCACGAAGACAATGCCAGCTCATTGCTCTTCGTCCTCCTTCATGGCTCGGTTCGCGTGCCTCGAGCTCTGCCGAATATTCCGAGCACGCGCTCGTGCCGCTTCGAATGTTTTGATAACTTGGTCGTCATCGTTTTTTCGCCGCCTGACACTCACTCGTGACAATGCACCGCCATTCTTGACTGTCATATTGTCACGTGGTCGTGACGTCGACGAAGGCAGCAGTGAACACGTCCGAGATAAAACTCTTTATTCGGCCGAACTCGTGGCCGAGAAACTAAAAGACAAACTACAGCAATACACTGATAGCGGCGGACAGAATGTCGACCGTCGATCAACTGACAAGCGGTCACGCGCGTCGGCTTTTATACAGGCGCTATCGAACTTTCCAGCAATATCGCTGGTGGCTGCGTAATCTCTAGACAAAGCTGGAACATTCACGTGCGGGGCGCAATCTTAACAAACCAATCTGCTACAATCGCGACGCTTCTAGAACACTACTTCGCGGACAGCGTCGAGCGTTGATAACCGTCCCTGCCGGTCAAACCCGAATACATCAAAACAAGACAAGAATTGGGCGTGGCATTGCCCCCCTCTGAAAAAGCACCGTCCCGATGCTTGTGAAAGAACATAGAAGAGAAAAAAAAAACAAGTGCATACACAAATAAATTACAATAACGAAGGAAAAAATAGAGTCCCCAGGCTCGCTAACGCGCAAAAAACGGCTTAAGGCGCACGACATGGACGACTTCAGGTCGCGCACGGCGCCGCTGAGAGTTCGTAATGCCGTCAGGGGCAACCTCATAGTCGAGTGCGCCGAGGCGTCGAAGTACCCTGTGCGGTCCGAAGTATCGTCGAAGAAGCTTCTCACTAAGTCCTCGTCGGCGTATTGGCGTCCATACCCATACACGGTCACCGGGTTGGTATTCCATGTGGCGTCGTCGAAGGTTCTAGCGGCGGCTGTCAGTCGTCTGCTGGTTCTTTATCCGCAGGCGGGCGAGCTGTCGTGCTTCTTCGGCGCGCTGTAGGTAGGTGGTCACGTCAATGTTTTCCTCGTCGGTCACGTTTGGTAGCATGGCGTCGAGCGTCGTTGCCGGGCTCCGTCCGTAGACCAACTTGTATGGCGTCATCTGCGTCGTTTCCTGTACGGCCGTGTTGTACGCGAAGGTCACGTACGGAAGGATGGCGTCCCACGTCTTGTGTTCGACGTCGACGTACATGGCCAGCATGTCGGCGATGGTCTTATTTAGACGCTCGGTGAGGCCGTTGGTCTGTGGGTGGTACGCGGTGGTGCGGCGGTGGCTTATGTGGCTGTATTCCAAGATCACCTGAGTCAGGTCAGCCGTGAACGCCGTACCTCTGTCGGTGATGAGAACCTCTAGGGCGCCGTGTCGAAGGACAATGTTCTCAACGAAGAACTTGGCTAGCTCAGCGGCACTCCCTTTGGGCAGGGCTTTTGTTTCGGCGTAGCGGGTGAGGTAGTCGGTAGCCACGACGATCCATTTATTTCCGCAAGTCAACGTTGGGAACGTCCCCAGGAGGTCCATCCCGATCTGCTGGAATTTTATTTATTTTATAACATACTGCAGACCAGAATTCGGTCCATGCAGGAAGGGCACTCATAGTACACACAAAAAAAGTACAATACCAAAATATCAATACAGTGAGTACAAGGAACGCGCAAATTTTCACACTCAACTTAGTAAAGGCACTCACACTGCGTACATAAAAGAAATGCAGTACTGCAATTACAACAGAATTAATAATAATAAAAAGCAGAACATACAAAATCAAAACACAACACATAACGCGGGTATTGTGGTAACTTAAAAAGGGTCATTCATTACATGCCTAGAATTCCACTCCGACACTGTCCTGGGAAAAAAAGAACAGCATATCCACGGGGTGAATGATGATGAGTGGGGCGAAGCTACGGAGGGAATCATCTGTAAACCGTGAAACTCTTCCGTGAAATGCGCCCAGTACATAATATAAAGAGTGTGAAACATCGTGTATATATTAAACATCAAACTTTTATTGTACTGTTGGTTTACGTGGTCCCTTCATTATCACTTGTGATCGGTGAAATGCTAGGAAGAAGTCCACTCCCGAGCGAAAGAGCGCCAAGAGCGACCGCATTCCCCGCTCGCCCTGTGCGAATTAAAGGCAAGGCTAGAGGGAAGACAGGACGCGCGTTCCACGACGCCAGGTCGGTAGCATGCCCAACGAAAGCCAACGGAACGCGATCGTGCAAGTGCTCCGGCTTCGCATCGCCTCATGGTTCCATTTAGCGTCCCAAAACCAAACAAATTGCTCAAGGTGTGCCTTGCGTTTTTCGTAGAAATAATTTCTTTATCATGTACACTAAGACGAAAAGTTGAAAGCTCACTAGAGTGTATCGCCCGCAAAGTATGTCTTTTACTGTGTTTTAACTCTCGTACGGCAGGGTCCTCGCGCCGTTGCCGGTCCACCTCGCCCGTTGACGATCGGGCGAGGTGGCTACATGCAACTACTACCCTACTACTACTACACTTTAAGAAAAACATCTGGCGTTCTTTCGTTCTGCTTTTACAAAACATCTGGCGTCTTTCGTTGGTTTATTTCATCAATCAACGGCGTTTTGAACAAAATTTTTATTGTTTAATCACGCACAGGAGAAATCTCACCAGGCACTACCTTGGAGGTAAACAATGGCTGCTAATGGCAATGAGAGACAGAAGAAGTCGGCTTTTAGCTAACACTTACACTTCTACTTCTACTAACGTTTCCTACTGGAACATGCCAATGGCTGCTAATGGGGAATGAGAGACAGAAGAATTCGGCTTTTAGTTAACGCGCACGCTGCGAATTTTTTATTGTTCAACAACGCACAGGAGAAATCTCCCACCGGCACCACCTTGGAGGTC
The DNA here is from genome assembly GCF_013339695.2 of Rhipicephalus sanguineus. NCBI lineage: Eukaryota > Metazoa > Arthropoda > Arachnida > Ixodida > Ixodidae > Rhipicephalus > Rhipicephalus sanguineus. The sequence continues at coordinate 4,408,042 of NC_051178.1, read as the reverse complement.
AAAGCGTAAGACTTGTTACTCACTACTACGACCACTACGAGGGACGAACGGGTGCCGCCTTAAGGAGCTTCGCCCCTAAAATTCGGCAGATCCCACGTACCGAGGGAGTCGACGTTATGCGAAGCACGTGGCGGGAAGGTGACTTTGGCGTAATTTTTTAATAAGCGACACGTTACAAAGTGACGCTAAAGATTTGTATAAATTTTATACGTACAAATATATGCTGAAGAGCCCCATCTGTGCTATATAGCCAGTTGTTTACGGTTGGGTAACGCTGCCAATGACAACGTGGGTATTACGAACACCAGAAGCGGTAAGGTGATATTTAGTGCTCATACTTGTCCCGAGAACGCACGCACGTTTCACGAACCCGCGTGCATGTTTGAAAGAAGTTCTTGAAAGTTCTTGAACAAGGGCATCATCACCATGATCAGTGAGCACCAGCAGCTGGTCATGACTTGTTATAGGATCCGGTCGGTATCGCGGTGATGAGGGGTCCATGTGTAGTGAAGTATGAGGTATAGTAGAGCTGTTGGAATTCGTGCATGCCTCGGTCATTTCGTCGACAAATTGCCTGTCGATAGAGCCTGTGACATGTCGGAACCTGAAGCCACCCTTGGCGTTGTTGAGGTGTAGGCCGTCGAGGCTGGTAGGCCTCGATAGTGCTACGTAGACCAACATCAGTGGATGGCGCCTGTCGTATTTGTAGACTACCTGGGCGTATGTGGCCTACGTAGCCTAGTCTACAAAGCGGCTGTCAATCAATCTGGCATCATCCTCGGTCAGCATGAGGCCATGGCCCTGCCTCGTAAGAAACGAAGACGACACTGCGTCGTTCTGGAGGACGAATTAAGTGCACTTTACGGTGCGGTGATGTGGATATGATGCGTAACTTTCGTTAATGTATTCCTCAGGGGTCGAGCAATGCTTCATTATAGCTTGCTGAATCATAGGAATACAAACGTAATGCTTATTAGACTGCTATGAAAGCGGAGCCAACACTGGAACCACAGATGTTAATGTAATATGACGCCTGTATCGTAGGAGTACACATCGTACGAGTATCATGTAGTGTTTATTGCTTTCTTGTTATATTAGATAGCCACCACCGCAACCACAATTGCCGTTAAACCGGCATTAGGCCTGCGTAGGCTGTTTTTCCAAAACTGTTTCTAGACCTGGCGTGGCTCAGTGGTAGAATACCTGATTGCCACGCAGAATGCTTGGGTTCGATTCTTGCTGGGACCCTAATTTTCATTCTTTCTATTCGTAGAGTTAACGCTGCCGATGTTGGTTTTCCTTAACGCTCTAGCATTTAAGTTAACAATGTATGTTCTCGCCGTTCCTGGGTAGATATAAACTGTCAATCACCTGTGGCGCATACCCGTACACCGCGGCCCGTGGTAAACGGGTATGTGCCACAGGTGTCTGGTGGAAAGGGTTTGACGACGTACGCGACAGGATTTTCACGTTATTCATGTCATGACCCGACAATCATATTCGTCAAATCCTGTTACCCTTCCATACCAATTTTGGTCTGCACCAAGCTAAGGAGGCGATCATGAGAGCACCCAGACGTAGGCGGCTAGATAGATAGATAGATAGATAGATAGATAGATAGATAGATACGTAGATAGAAACGCTCAAAGTGCCAGAGGTTCGCTAAGAAATGCTTCGCATTTAAAATGAGTATTTGTAAATATCTGTCCTAGCAAAATGAGGGGTTAATGCATGTGTGTGATCGTGACGTGTACGCCTTGTGGACAGAGGTGTTACATATAATGCGGGGTCGATGGATAATTCACGTTTAATGAGTGATTGTAGGAAATTGAGGCGCAGAATCTGCCTACGTGTTTCGAGGAGGGGGATGTCATTTTCTCTCATAAGCTGTGTGGGGGAATCGGTGTGCTTGAACTTAGAGTAAATGAAGCGAACAGCTTTTCTCTGGATTCTCTCTATTATTTTAATGTTGTGTTTAGTGTAGGGATCCCATGTAATACAAGCATACTCTAACTTCGGTCTAATGAAAGTAACGTAACTCAGTAGTTTAATGTGGGCGGGTGAATTTTTAAGCTTGTGTTTCAGGAAACAAAGTTTACGGAAAGCTGAGGAACATATATTACTAATATGTAAATTCCACGAAAGGTTGTTTGAGAATGTTACACCTAGATATTTATAATTTTCAACTTCTTTTAGCGGTGAGGCGGCCAGTGTGTAGGTATATTTTAACGGGCTTTTTTTTCTTGTGAAACGAAGACAGACAGTTTTGTCTTTGTTTAAAGCCATGCCTGATCTGTCACACCACGCTTGTATGTTGTGCAAACTTAACTCGAGGTCGGTTTGGTTATGCACTGTAGTTATTTCCTGATATAAAACGCAATCGTCTGCAAACAATCTGATTTGTGTGCCAGGTGTAACAACGTTGACAATGTCATTTATGTAGATCAAAAACAATGGCCCCAGGACGCTACCCTGGGGTACTCCGGATGTCACTGGAAGACAGCTCGAGTCGTTGCCCTCAATAGTGACAAACTGCACGCGATCCGAAAGATAAGCTGCTATCCAAGATACTATAATGCTAGGAAGATTGTAATCTCTGAGTTTTTGAATAAGTTTACAGTGAACTACTCTGTCGAACACCTTGCTAAAGTCTAGAAAAAGAGCGTCGATTTGACCATTATTATCTAATGTTCTTGCAAAACTATGAATTACAGTTAACAGCTGTATCGTAGTGGAGTAGCCTTTCCTGAAGCCATGCTGGCAGTTCGTTAACACTGAATTTCTGTCTAAAAATTTTGTCATGTGGTTGGCGATGCTATGCTCGATTAGTTTACAGCAGGACGAAGTAAAGATATCGGTCGATAATTTTCTAGAGATAAACGATAGCCCTTTTTAAAAATTGGCACCACCCGAGCTGTCCTCCAGTCTTTGGGCACCTGAGTAGACAACAAAGAAGCTCTGAACAGTATAAAAAGAAATCTACCAGTAAATTCCGCGTAGCGCTTAAGAAACATATTTGGGATACCATCTGGGCCACATGATTTCGTTGTCTTCACATTTAAAAGCATTGACACAATACCATTGTATGAAATAAAGTCCACTTCGTGCGCCTCAAAAACAGTAGGATGAATCAAATTACCTACACCTGTCTGGGAAAAAAACGCTGTGGAAGTAATTGTTAAAATGTTCGGCGATTTTATTCACGTCTTTTATAGTGGTTCTATCGACCATTATCTCACAGACAGGTCTCTTAGCTTCGCTTAAATATCCCCAAAATTTTTCCGGTGCACTTTTCATGAAACCAGGTAGCCGCGTGTTAAAATAGTAATCCTTTGAACTTCGAACCGCTGATGACAACTTGCTTTTTATAACACTGATAAGTTGGGGCGGGTCGCCCTTCTTTTTGCTTCTTTTTAGTTTGCGCTTCAGTTGCAAGATGTTACGCGTCATCCACGGCGTTTGTTTATTGACCGTCTTTGTTTTGTTAGGCACAAATGTATTTATGCAGTGACGACACATATTGAGGAACATTGCCCAGAGCGTGAATACGTCGTTCTCAGTATCAGTGAAGTCACCAAGGCACGTTTCCATGTAATCTATTATGCTTGCGTCATCGGCTTTAGAATAGTTTTTGAAGCAATGTTTCTTCGCACGTTTAGAGACAACAGGCGTAAGTATCGGCAAGGAAATATTTACAAGTTTGTGATCGGACAGACCTTCATCAACTGTAACGACGTATTCCGAAAAGTCACGATTCACAAATAGCAGGTCAAGAATATTACTAGAGAAACCTTTTACACGGGTAGGTTCAATAACTGTTTGAATTAAATCGTGTTCTAGCATAAGGTCGAAGATAATAATAGCATTTCGATCCTTCTTTATGTCTGCCTGAAGACGTTCCCAGTTAATACTAAGCAGGTTGAAATCGCCTACAAGAAAAATGTTTTTATGCCGAAAAGGAGACATGTATTCTTTTAGTTTTATCATATAATCGGGTGTAGCGTCTGGTGGTCTATAACATGCGAACAATACAAAAGAATGCCCCCAGCATGACAATTGAATGCATAGGCACTCGATGTCAGGATTTTCATCAATAAGTGTTGCATCAATTGGTTCTTTGGTAAGGACAGCCACACCTCCGCCCCTATGTGCTCTGTCTCTACGAAAAACTTTATAACACGGTGGGAATACAAGGTCATCTGTTACCTGACCATGCAACCATGTCTCCGTAATGATGGTAACATGAGGGTCGTGTATGAGCAACTGAATTTCTAATGAATCTGCCTTATTGATAATACTGCGGGCGTTTAAGTTGGTGATACGCAACTGTTTTGTTTGTGGTGAACACGTGTGAGCAATACTATTGTCGTTATCTGTGAAAGGGGAACTTCTCGCGCTGCTTGGAACTTTGTTGGCTTCTCCAGCTAAGACAACACTTGCGTGTGACTTCTTGTCATTGGGCGAATTGATCTTCCGGCCTCGTTTTTTTTAACCGGTACTTTATCATTTTTTTCTTCATCCCAGACATACGCCACCCCGCCAATGTACATCTTGTCAAATGATAACGTAACCTTCTCATGCTTTTCCCGGTTTGGCTTCGACTTGCCCACAGTTTTCGTCTGACGTCCCGAATGTTCCGAGAAAAATCTTCACCGATTGAAATATTTGAGTTTTTCAATTTATATCCCTTTTTTAGAATATTGAACTTGTCTCTTGAGTTCGAAAGCCTTACGATAACCGGTCGGTTTTTGTTACTTGCGGGCTTGCCTAATCTATGAATTCGTTCCATAGGTACATTTTCTAATTCAAGAAGGTTCTGAAAAATATCTTTGTTAACGGTCATTTCCAAGGTTTCAGAATTTTCACTTTTTGTTTCAGTTTGTCCATAAATGATTAGGTTAGATCGCCGGCTGTAGTTTTCTAGTTCATCTACTTTCTTTTCGAGTGACTGAACTACACTACGAATGCGGTGCAGTTCTTCCTGGTAAGTGTTTATCTTGTCGTCCAGGTTAGAAAGCGCGCCTAGTTGCTTTTCGATTTCAACCAGCCGTTTCTCTTTAATATCCTTAATGTCACTCGAGATTTCCTTCAGCTGCTTTGAAATCTGAGTAAGATCAGGGCCAGGGTTTGATTCAATGTCCCCTCCCAGAAGTAGCAACCTTCTCAGTGAAAAACGAACAGCATGCAGCAAACAACTTGGCCGCGGGCACGGCAGCACCAACAAAAAGGGATCGCTTGAACGAAGACATTTGCCATAGTGTTTTCTCACCTGCACGGCAAGAAGAAAAGGGTTGTGAGCGATCCACATCGTTTCGGTGCCACCGTGCCCTGTGACAGAGTCGTCGAACGGGTGTCTCTTTATAGGCTCCCTGAAAGGTGTCGCTCCGCGCAGCTCATGCGCGTAGTCCTCTGCACCCGATGACGTAGAATGACGTGGCAGTCTGCTGAACGGTTGCGAGACCAGATTTCCGGTGCCGTGATTGCAGATGTCGCTGGGGAACAGCGTTGTCGCATGCGTAGAAGTGTTCAGCGTGACGAGGTTTAAGCAGCCCTCAGCACGCAGAACACCAAGTAACTGCACGGCAAGAAGAAAAGGGTTGTGAGCGATCCACATCGTTTCGGTGCCACCGTGCCCTGTCGCTGGAATGGTCGCCGAGGAGGCTCGATCGGCTGAAGGAAGCCTGCTGGTCTTGTGGACGGTGTCTTCCGTCGCTGACAGTCTCGGCACGTCCTTACATAGCGAGTGACGTCGGCGGCAAGGCGCGGCCAGTAGTACTTTCCTGTACTCGTGCGAGCGTTCGGGAAAGTCCGAGGTGTCCAGCCGTTGGGTCGTCGTGCAGGGCATGCAAAATGTCTGGTCGCAGTCCCGAAGGTACAACGATAAGGTAGCTTAGATAAGGTACAACGGGCCGGAGAGAAGTTCTTCTTTACGAGGACGTTGTTTTTCAAGGAAAATGATGCCAATACTCGCCTGAATACTTTTGGGACAACGGTGGTCCTGCCGTCCAGGTATTCCACTAGACCCTTCAGTTCCGGGTCGGCTCGCTGTCGTTCGGCGAAGTCTTCGGTACTTAGGGCTCCCAAGAAGCTGTCATCATCCTGGTCGTCGGGCGTTGGTGGGTCGACGGGGGCACGAGACAAGCAGTCGGCGTCGGTTTCCTTCCGGACATGTACACGACAGTTATGTCAAATTCTTGTAGGCTCCACCATGCGAGGCGACCTGAAGGGTCCTTCAAGTTAGCTAGCCAACACAAGGCGTGATGGTCGCTCACAACTTTGAAGGGCCTGCCGTAGAGGTAGGGGCGAAACTTTGACGTAGCCCAGATGATCGCGAGGCACTCCTTTTCTGTTGTGGAATAGTTGACCTCTGCTTTAGACAGCGACCGGCTAGCATAGCTGATAACCCTTTCCAGTTCGCCCGTCCGCTGCACAAGGACGGCGCCGAGTCCTATGCTGCTTGCATCGGTGTGATTCTCCGTATCGGCGTATTCGTCGAAATGCGCAAGTACCGTAGGTGTCTGCAGGCGTCGTTTCAGTTCATGAAATGCTTCGACTTGCGCTGTTTGCCACCTGAATTCGACGTCGGTCTTCGTGAGCTGCGTTAGTGGCTCGGCGATCCGTGAAAAGTCTTTGACAAAGCGTCTGTAATAGGCGCACAAGCCGAGAAATCGGCTCACGGCCTTCTTGTCGGTGGGTGGCGGGAAAGCGGCGATGGCAGCTGTTTCCTGCGGGTCTGGGAGCACTCCAGTCTTGCTGATCACGTGACCCAAAAACAAGAGCTCCTCGTACGCGAAGCGGCACTTTTCTGGCTTCAGGGTGAGCCCGGAGTTCTTGATTGCTTGAAGTACGGATTGAAGTCGCTGGTGGTGTTCGTCGAAGTTCGAGGAATACACAACGACGTCGTCCAAGTAAACAAGGCAAGTCTGCCACTTCAAGCCAGCTAATACAGTATCCATGACTCGTTGGAAAGTCGCAGGTGCCGAGCAAAGACCGAAAGCCATGACCTTGACCTCGAATAGGCCGTCCGGTGTTATAAAGGCGGTCTTTTCTCGGTCTCTCTCGTCGACTTCAATTTGCCAGTAGCCGGTCTTGAGGTCCATCGACGAAAAGTAATTCGCGTTGTGGAGTCGATCCAGGGTGTCGTCTATCCGTGGGAGAGGGTACACGTCCTTCTTTGTGATTTTGTTCAGACGACGATAATCGACGCAGAAACGTAGGGTCCCATCCTTCTTCTTCACTAACACCATGGGAGACGCCCACGGACTCTTCGACGGCTGGATGATCATCGCGTAGCATTTCATCGACTTGTTTCTTAACGGCCTCCCGTACCCGCGTCGAAACCCGGTAGGGACTCTGACGGAGTGGTCGAGCATTTTCTTCTGTTATGATGCGGTGCTTAGCAAGGGGCGTTTGTCGGACCCGCGATGACGACGAGAAAAAGTCCCTGTATTCCTGTAGAAGGCGTGGAAGCTGTTGCTGTTGGCGAGCGGGAAGACTTGGCTTTACGTCGAAGGGTGGCTCAGGGATCGTCGTCGTAGCTTCGTCAGAATCTGAAAAGGCAAACGCATCACTGACGGCCAAGATTTCTTCGATGTATGCAATCGTCGTGCCCCTGCTCAGGTGTCTGTATTCCTGGCTGAAGTTCGTTAGCATCACGCTTCCTTTTCCTTCATGCAACCGAGCAATGCCCCTTGCGACGCAAATGTCACGGTCTAGCAGCAAACGCTGATCGCTCTCGATGAGACCTTCGATGTCTTCAGATTTTTCGGTGCCGACGGAAATAATGACGCTGGAACGAGGCGGAATGGTCACCTGCTCTTCTATCACATTCAGTGCATGGTTCCCTGGCGTCGCGCGGGGCGGGAGCGCTTTATCTGAGGTTAGTGTTATCGACTCGGACCTCAGGTCGATGACGGCGCCGTGTTCACTGTGGAAGTCCATTCCAAGTATTGCATCCCTGGAGCAGTTTTGTAGGATTACAAAGCTCGCAGGATAAGTCCGGTCATTGATGGTGACTCTCGCCGTGCAGACACGAATCGGCGTTATCAGATGGCCTCCAGCGGTGCGGATTTCGGGGCCTTCCCAAGCGGTCTTAACTTTCTTCAACTTCGTGGCAAAGGGCCCACTGATGACGCAATAGTCGGCTCCAGTATCGACGAGAGCGGTGACGTTGTGGCCGTCGATGAGGACGTCGAGGTGGCTAGTTCGTCGTCTTGCGTTGCGGTTGGGTCTCGGCGTCGGGTCACGGCTGCGTCGGTTTGTTCCGTTGCTTCCATGTTGCGTCGTCGGGTCTTCTTCGGTCCGCAAGATCTCGTCGGCAGGGGTCTCTTTGGTTCGCGTCGTGTTCTGAAGGTCTCGTCGTGACGTCGTCGTCGGCGGCGGAGGATCTTCGGTAGTTCGTTGTACAGCAACCGCACCTCCATCGGTTGCTGCCCTTAGTTTTCCGGATACGGGCTAGGCGACCGGCCCCGGTTTGGGCCAGTGTACGGCCGGCGGTGCGGTGACATGTAGCGGCCGGGCGACGGCGAGCGTGAAGGACGTCGTTCTTGAAACTGCGTTCCGGTTAGGTAGTCGTCGATGTCGCGAGGCCGTTCGCCTGGCTGCGGTCGCGGCGCGTTGATGGCGAATCCTCGTAGTCCCATCTGTCGGTACTGGCAGCGGCGGTACGTGTGGCCGGCCTCCCCGCAGTGGTAGCAGAGCGGGCGGTTGTCAGGGGCGCGCCAAACGTCGGTTTTCCTCGGCGTGGATCGCTGGCCGGCTGGCGGGCGGTATGACGTCGGTGGTGGCGGCGGCGGAACTGCTGCGGCGGCGCGGCGTCTTGACGCGGGCGAGGAGGAGCGTTGCGGCGGACTGCAGTGGCGTAGCTGATCCCTTGTGGCTCAGGCTGCACTAGTTGAGGTGCTCGCAGGGATTGCTGTATTTCCTGGCGCACGACGTCAGTAATCGAGTCTACTCCAGGCTGCGAGGACGGCAACAGTTTTCGCAGCTCCTCCCGCACGATAGCTCTGATCGTGTCTTGCAGGTCGTCGGATTGCAGCGCTTGAACCTCCCCGTAGGTCGTCGTGGGAATCCGGCGGTTGTACTGCCTCGAGCGCATTTCAAGCGCCTTTTCGATCGTTGTGGCTTCCGAGGCGAATTCCGCGACCGTCTTAGGTGGGTTACGAACAAGGCCGGCAAAGAGTTCCTGCTTGACTCCTCGCATTAGGAAGCGGATCTTCTTCTCCTAGGACATAGCGGGGTCAGCATGGCGAAAAAGGCGGACCATTTCTTCAATGTACATGCCGATGTTCTCGTTCGGCAGCTGTACACGAGTCTCTAGCAGAGTTTCGGCTCTTTCCTTCCGGACGACGCTCGTGAACGTGTCCAGGAAAGCGGCGCGAAAAAGGTCCCAGGGTGTGAGCGTGGCCTCTCGGTTCTCGAACCATGTTCGAGCGGAGTCTTCCAAAGCGAAGTACACGTTCCGTAGCTTGTCGTTATCAGTCCAGTTGTTGTAAAGGGCGACGCGGTCGTACCTTTCAAGCCAACTTTCCGGGTCTTCGAGCGGTGACCCACGGAAGGTAGGTGGCTCCCTCGGCTGATGTAGCAGCACAGGTGCAGGCACCATGGGTGCTGTCGCCGTCGCTGATGTGGTGGGCATGGTCAGGGTCTTACTCCGGTGGGAGACCTTGCTGCCTGCGGCTGGCCCGCTGGTCGGTGTCTTCTTGACGGTGCGGGCTCGGCTCACGGCTGGAGGGGAGCGTTCGGTACATGGACCGGGAAGCACCTCCACCAGATGTCACGTGGTCGTGACGTCGACGAAGGCAGCAGTGAACACGTCCGAGATGAAACTCTTTATTTCGCCGAACTTGTGGCCGAGAAACTAAAAGTCAAACTACAGCAATACACTGATAGCGGCTGACAGAACGTCGACCGTCGATCAACTGACAAGCGGTCATGCGCGTCGGCTTTTATACAGGCGCTATCGAACTTTCCAGCAATATCGCTGGTGGCGGCGTAATCTCTAGACAAAGCTGGAACATTCGCGTGCGGGGCGCAATCTTAACAAACCGATCTACTACAATCGCGACGCTTCTAGAACACTACTTCGCGGACAGCGTCGAGCGTTGATAACCGTCCCTGTCGGTCAAAGCCGAATACATCAAAACAAGACAAGAAGTGGGCGTGGCAATATACTGTATTAATGCAAGTCCGGCTCGACACTAATTCTTCGAGTCTATATGTTCATTTGTGGAAACACAAAAGGTCCAGCAAGATGTACCGGATTGGCTTCATCAAGTAGAAAGCCTTCTACAGATGAAGCAATTTTAAGAAGCTTGCAAACTGTATTTTTTATTTTTTATTTTTTTGTTCTTTTTTCGGTATATATTTGTTTGTCACTGCTGTATGTGTGTACATAGGCAATAAAGAAAGAAAAAAAAGACAGTGGCGCAGTGGATAGCGCGCCCGGCACCTGTTGTTGTGGACCGAGCGGTCGTGGGTTCGATGCCCGTTGACGGAACTTTTTTTCTTTGCCATCTGACCGTGCACATTTTTCCGACGTCATTTCCGTGACGGAAATACGTCACTGAAGCCTTTGTGGACCCCTGCATAAAATACTTTCGTGTTAAAAGCATTACCAGCAATAAAAAAATTTAGGGACGCTAAAACTTAATCCATCTGTAGTTAGGCAACGTGCTGTCGACCTTTTGTTAAGACATAACCTTGAGAGAATAGCTTGTAATGTCAACAAGGCTAAATCACTTGCTTTAGAATTGCTTTTTTCAGCGAAACCACATTAGAATGAGATTCCGTTTCGAGCAATCGTTTCAGAGCGAGGCACCTGGCAAGTCGCTGTATCTAGTTATTTGCAGAACTGCTTAACCTCTTTGAGTTTTTCAGGCCCTTTTCGTACGCGTAATTTTCAGGCGCTAGTTCAGTTCCTCCCAGAGGAGAACCCCGACTGTTGTAAAGCTTTTAGTATGGATACTGAAGATCTTTATTACTCTTTGCCGCATGAGGAATTGTTAAAAAGTGTTCATGAGCGTATTAACGATCAAGGGCATGGGACGATTTTCACCGACAAATGTGTTTCTACCGGGGCTTTTCTAGAAATTCTTTCCATGTATTTAAAGTCGACGCTGGTAGGTTGGAAGGAAGGCGTTTATGTGCAGAAGTCAGGGATATGTATTAGTTCTGAGGTTGCTCCGGTTCTTAGTGATTTATACTTTAGCAAGATTGACAAACTTTTAGAAGGCGCCTTAGGTAGTTCGGTTATTAAGGTGTTTTGTTATGTGGACGATTACTTTATTTTTTGTAGTGGTGAGGACTTTAAAACGGTGGTAACAGGCCCGTAGCCACGAATCTTTTTCGGGGGTGGGGGGAGGTCACTTGCTGGAAACCTTGACTTTTTGAGAAAAACATCTATTTGTATTATTTTTTTGGTAAAAACACATACTTCACCAAAATTTACGTAACCAGGGGGAAGGTAGCCCCCCCCCTGGTTACGGGCCTGGGTGGTAACCTCAGTGAGCGAAAAATTTGAAGTAAATAGAGAAGGGCTGCGCTTTACTAAAGAGGTGCCTCAGAATAATGGAATACAATTTCTAGACATTTCCTTAATGTTTCAAAACAATCACGTGTGCTGGCAGTATTCTCCTAGATCTTCGAAACCGCCCTTAAGTTTTTCTTCGAAGCACTCGAAGGCTGTAAAAAACGGCATCGCCATGTCTTGCCTTAAGTCTACCCTCACCAAGTCATGTGAGCACAAAATGAGTGATAGTTTTAACGCACAGGTTACGCGTCTTTCAGATGTAGGGTATCCTCGTGATGCAGTGGCCACTGTCGCTGAACGTTTAAAGAAGTCCACTACGTTAAGTCTGCGCATGGTTGCAGAAAGCGATAGGAAGAAACGTGTCGTAGGTATACCGTACATTCATTGCGTATCTCACAGGCTAAAGAAAGTAGGAAGTAGATACGGGCGTTAATGTTGTTTTCGCGGTTGCCAATAAGCTAGGTAAAATGTGCGCCGCTGTGCAAAGGAAGAATGAACGAGTAAAAGACAAGAAGCGAACCGATATTTGTTTCGTAAAGCACACCAACAAATTCACTGACTGCCGTACAAATCTGGTTTATAAGGTCCCATTCAGCTGCGGCCGCTTCTACGTAGGACAGACGGACCGATGCATTAACCAGAGAATGTTGGAACATAAGAAATCGCGAACAGGAGGCTCACCTTCTTATCTATCTTTACATTGTCGAGATTGTAAGTGCACGCCGAAATTCCATGAATGCGCAGTGTTGTACCGACATAGAAATGAAGAAACGCGCCTGATGATTGAAGCATGGCATATCGAGAATAGTGGTAGTGCATGCGTGAGCCAACCATCAATTAACTAACTTGCATAAAGATGAAATCAAAAGCCTTAACAGTTATCTTCCACATGGACCCCTACGCGTGCCGGATTGATAGGTTTGCCTATTGCATGGGCAAGCGCAGATAAGTTTTCGTGCCTTCTTTCTTTTTCCGTCCTTGTGCGTCTCTTCAGTTGTTAGTCGGCGTTTGTGGTGCCCTGACTTCTTTCTTGTGTCCGTGTTTGCACGCCCTTTCTTTTTAGAATCAAATAACACGGCAGCGGTCGGCGACAGCGCCAGTAGGTACCCAGGCATTCCGGAAGAGACGAAGAGCGCTGCGTGACGCACGTGCACACTATGGGATGAATGCTGTGAGTGTCCCCTTTATAACGGGGTGGTGACAAGTGTGCCACCAGGCTAAACAAAAAAAAGTCTTTTTCTTTTTTTCTTTTTTCTAATGTTGGCCTAATGCTTTCATCTAACTACAGGAAAAAAAAACGTAAATTCTAAGCCCGATTCTCTGCAATTAAGGGAGAATGTCCCTATATTTTCCGATATTTATTTTTGACCTTTCTAATTTTCTGCCACCAATATTCTAACCGTTTCTTACTTAACTCAATCGCGAGTGTGTTCAGCTTTCCATTGTAGTCCCTAAAACCCAAGGCTTCATGTACGCTCCTGCCCAAACGTACTCCTGGGTGGATATCTCCACATTCAATCAGAACATGCTCCGCCGTTTCCTTATCTTCCCCGCAGCATGTGCATTGTTCCTCTTTGCTGAATCTCGCTTTATAACTACCCGTTCTAAGGCAACCCGATCTCGTTTCGCACAGTAAAGCGCTTCCCCTTGAATTATCGTAAAATGCCTCACTCCTTATTTCATTTTTGCCCTTTCGGTAGTAATTCAAAGCCAGTTTTTTCTCCATAGCTGCCATCCAGTGAATTCTCTCCGCCTCTCTGACTTTTCGTTTAATGCTCTTTGTTCATATATTGCTTACACTACCAGCCGTATATTTACTAGTGAGCCTCCTAGTTCTTTTTCTCCACTGTGTGTCCACAGTCTTCCTATACAAATAACGGAACACCTTCTCTGCCCATCTACTCTCCTTCATATTTCTTAGCCTTTCCTCGAACCTTATTTGGCTCTGAGCTTTCCTCGCCTCAAAACCTGCCCATCCCATGCCGCCCTTTCCAGCCACATTTGTCGTCTTCCCGTGAGCACCCAACGCGAGGCGTCCCACCGCGCTTTGATTTACATCCATTCCCAATTGCACCTCTGCCCTCATGCACACCACTGAGTTCCCAAAAGTAAGCCCCGGAACCATCACACCTTTCCAGAGACCTCGAAGCACCTCGTACCTATTGTATCTCCACAACGCTCTGTGCTTCGTTATTGACGCATTCCTCTTTCCTTTTGCTGTCGAGGCTTTTTCCTGTACCTCCATGTATCTATCACCCTCATTTACCCATACTCCGAGGTACTTGTATTCGCTTACCCTCGTTATTTCTTGGCCTTGTATTGACACCTCTGATCACAGGGATCATTGAATACCATCAATCCACACTTTGGTACACTAAATCCTAGTCCAAGAGCTTCACCTTCCCTTCCGCATATATCCGCCAGCCGCTGTATAGCGTCTCCACTGTCAGCAAATAAGACAATATCTGCCGCATAAAATAAACCCCGAAGCTCCTGCTCAATCATCACGCCGCCCTGTTTGCGTGACAGATTAAAACCAATGTTGCTACCTTCTAGCGCTTTTTCCATACTCACCATGTACAGCATGAATAACAGCGGGGACAAAAGACATACCTGTCTCAGCCTCTTCCTAATATCATGGTCCCTCAATACTTTTACTGGTCATGAAACTCCCGCGTAACTCAATGGGAGAGCTTCATATACCGCCCGCTCTTTCCGTGCCGCGGCGCTGTCGTAGCTAGAAGGGGGACGAGGAATCCGGCTGCTGCTGGCCGCCATTAGCGGAGTGTTTGCGCGGAGTGGTGTTATTTGCGCTGGTTGTACCCCTTTTAAATGCGGAGCATTTCTTAGTCGCACCTGCGGCGTCGACGGCGCCGTCCACACCCCCACTGCGCATGCTCGGCTCGTCTCGCTTCGGCAGCAAGCCTCTCCTCTCCGTCCCTCCCTCCTCTACCTCGAACGAGGGCGGTGTGTCCTCTCTCTCGATCGCGGGCGGTGTGTTATAAGCAGCGGAGCGCGTGTTCGGAATTCAGTCAAGGACGTGATTACGTGGCTTTCGCTTGACTTGACGCTTTGCTTGACTCGAGTAGAAGCGATGGAAGCAGCAGTACCTTCAATCAGCGTCCCACCACTCGTTGAAGTCAACGTTACCCCACCCTCACCGTCGTCGGCGTCAACAACAGCATGCAACGCAGAAGACAAGGCTGCGAAGAGACGAGCATATGACGCTGAACGCAAGCGTTTGAAGCGAGCTGCGGACCGGAACTTTGTGCACGCTGGAGCCGTTCAAGTCGTAATTGGTGTGCGCATCGTGTAACAATTAAGCATTCCCAAATCATACCCAATTACGCAACATTCACGCGATACCCTCACCACTCTCCGACGCATTTACTCGAGTTCCCCCCGTGGGGTGATGCTGGCGACTTTTTTTCTTTTCGCGGTCACCTCGTCTTGACAGCGATGCCCAACACCTGCTGTGTGCCGGGCTGTCGCTTGGGATACAAGGGCACCCTCGAAAAAATCTCCCTCTTCTGTTTACCAGCCGACGTAGAACACCGCGACAGGTGGAAACAAGCAATCCCGCGACAGGAGACTGTCGGATTTTCGTTCGACTCCAAGTACGTTCGCGTCTGCGAAAAACATTTCGATGCAAGTGACATTGTATGTGCGGACGTGTGCAGAGTGATTGGAAACCTCGTTTCACTGCCTCTAGATCGACCAAGACTGGTGGAAGACGCCGTGCCTAGAATTGTGTGTCTAGTGTGTGTGAGCGTGTTTGGAGTTTTATGTGAAGTGCAGTGTTCGGAGTATGTGCGTTTGCTTTCTGGATAACGATAGAAATTAAAAACTGGTGCCGTGGACCAGAATGCAATATTTTGTTTTACTTTGATAGCGCTGTTTGCTGGTGCTGTCGCTTAATCGAGAAAATTTCTAGAACGGTTCAAAAAGAGTAATGCAGTTTTATGTAAAACTGATAAGTTTAAGCTGAATAACTGAGTTGGTGGAAGGTCCGGGTTGATTTCGATTTGCGCTGGCGTTTACATAGAAGGAACAGGGTGGCTAAGTGGAACGCCAACTTAGAACTCGTGGTGGTCATTGCGACAGTACATTATGGGAATGGATAAAAAAAAAATAGCCGCGTATATTAGAACTCGGCAGTGTTATGAAATCTGCATGCGTAAAATCAAAACCTTTCGCCTGAAAATCGCACATAGGGCCTATATCTAGCAAAAGCAGCTCACAGCAGTTTTACCTAATTATTTTTTTAAATCTTCAATATCAAAAGCGCAAATTATGACACCAAAGAAAAAAAAAGGAAACAACACGAGCATCCCCCTCTTTTGTGGTATCTCAATCTGCGCTTTTGATTTTTAAAGCAATGTTTCACCAACGATATCCCTCAAGAGGTACTTCAAAGCTACTAATGCCAAGTTAGCCTGACATGCAGGCTTGTTTATTGGCACGCGAACTTCTATTTGCAGCTTCGCGATGCCCTATAGAATAAAGTGACAATTAGTCCGAAAATGAGTGTTACGTGCAGCCAGTGCACGGCTACTCCGCAACCTCCAGCGCAAAATATGTTAACCTGTCAGCCATCTAGAACCAGTCACAGTCATATTTACCGGCAGCGCAACCACACACACCGACAGAGAAAAGAAGCGAAACGGAAACACAGTCCGTTTCGCTTCTCTGTCCGTGTGTGTGGTTGCGCTGCAGGTAAATATGAAGTACAACCAACTGGCCCAAGTTTCCGTTTTGTTCCAGTCACAGTGTTCAGTTTAAGCCCGAAAGCGACTATGCAGGGATCGATAAATGTAGGAACGTCACGAATATACGCGTCACTTGACAGGCACCCTCAGCAATCAATGACTTGGGCAATTAGACAACGCGCGTCATGTACCATATTGACACTACTAATCACTGCTATGATTTGTTAGCGAGAACACGGAGAAGGAAAATATCTGAAGAAGTGTATTTGACGGCAAACGCATCCGCGAACGCGCAACTGCCCTACCAAGCGTGGCAGATCAATGCCCTTCTGCTTGCGGTGGCGCCTCTGGTGGCCACTTTTGTCGCTATATGAAACTTTCGCGGGAGTTTCATGACCAGTAAAAAGTACTGAGGGACCATGCTAGTATCAACGTTCTTTTTGCTACATATTCCTTCTCATTCTATTCAAACTGTACTTTCTCGGTATATCTCCCTCAAAAGCTGTATACAGTCGTCGCCTATGCCCATTCCTTTCAATATATCCCACAACATTTCCTGATTAACGTTGTCGTACCTCCCAGTGATGTCTAGAAACGCCATGTACAAGGGCCTATTTTCTATTTTAGATATCTCTATACACTGAGTGAGAACAAACAGGTTATCGTCTAACGGACTGTCGACTCGTAATCCATTCTGATGTTGTCCCAAGATATCGTTACGTTCTGCCCACATTTCTATTTTCATTTTCACTGCTTGCATCGCCTGCATAGTACCAATGTAATGGTTAGTGGTCTATACGAAGAAATCTTATCCTTTTCTCCCTTGCCTTTATAGATTTGATTCATTCTACCTTTTCGCCAACCGTCCGGTATTCGCCTGTCCTGTAAGCATTCTTCTACGGCTTTCAGCAGTGCTCCTTTAGTGTTATGTCCTAGTTCGTTAATGAGGCTAAAGGGAACCCCATCTAAACCCGCGGCAGTGCGCTTTGGAATTTTTCCTTCGGCCTTTTCCCGTTGAAATTATCAAGTACCAGCTCTTCCTCGGTTGCTCTCTCCGCCACACTTTTACTCACCGGGGAAATCCCCTGGACGCTCTTTTTAAACGAATCGGCTGTTACCTTTCGGATGCAACCTAGGGCTTCGTACCCTTCCAATTGATCTACAGTATGTTGTTACATTGCGACAGACTTCCTACCTAGCACCTTTATGTGGCTCCAAAATGTGCCAGGCACGGCCTCCTTTATTTCGTGATTCTCTGTCACCCAGCGTTGCCTTTCATCTTTTAGAAGAGTTAGCTGAATACTCTTCCACACACACACACAGCTGAATACTCTACCACACACAAATTACGGGGCCCAGATGCTAAGAGTAACTTTGCCCTCTGTGTTAAATCTTTTATAGCAAAATGATTTTGATATCTCTTGTTGCAGGCCTGCGCTTCATGCTTTTTTCGTGAGCTGATAACTAAAATGTCAGCTTTGAACTTATCTTTGATGTATGTTTTTATTGCGTGCACCTGTTGCGTTCTTTTTTGTGACTATGTGCATGAATAATGTATGCTCTCTGCGTGTTTATACTTATGTACGCCAGTTTTTTGTATACCGTCACTGCATGCTGAACTGTAATCGGCTGGGAAGCCTAGTCAAGCTCACAAGAGCTTTTTCTTCCCATGCCCTCTACTTCCTGAAGTGGAAAATAAAACGATTGATTGATTGATTGATTGATTGATTGATTGATTGATTGATTGATTGATTGATTGATTGATTGATTGATTGATTGATTGATTGATTGATTTTTGGCTCGACCAACAATTTCTGTACTAAGGATGGATGAATGGATGCTATGAGCGTCCCCTTTATAATGGGGCGGTGACATGTCTGCCCCCAGGCTCGAAGAAAAAAAAAAGAGAAAAAAAGCTTCCTTGTTTCATGTTGGTCTAATACCTTATCTACATTGATTAAATCTATGTTATTATACCAAAAAAATATAAATTCACGGTCTATCTCTCTGCCTCTTAAGGCAGAATGACCTTATTTTTCCCCCATTATTTATTTTTGTTCTTTATCTCTACTTTTCTGCCACCAATACTCTAACCGTCTCTTACTTATTTCTATCGCGGACGTGTTCAGCTTTCCATTGTTGTCCCTAAAACCCAAGGCTTCCTGTAGACTCGTGCCCACACGTATACCTGGGTGAATATCGCCACATTCAATCAGTACATGTTCCATCGTTTCCTTAGTTCCCCCGCATCATGTACATTGTTCTTCTTCGTTACTGAATCTCGCTTTATAACTACGCGTTCTAAGGCAGCCCGACCTTGCTTCAAACAGTAAAGCGCTTCCCCTTGAATTATCATAAAACCTCTCCCTCCTTATTTCGTTTTTTCCCTTTCGGTAGTTACTCAGAGCCGGCTTCTTTTCCATCGCTGCCATCCAATAAGTCCTCTCCGCCTCTCTGACCTTCCGCTTAATGTTCCTTGTTGCCATATCGCCCGCACTGTTAGCCGTATATTTACTGGTGAGCCTCCTAGTTCTTTTTCTCCACTGCGTGTCAACGCTTTTTCTATACAAATACCTGAAAACCTTCTCTGCCCATCTACTCTTCTTCATTTTCCTCAGCCTCTCTTCGAATCTCATTTTGCTCTGAGCTTCCCGCACTTCAAAGCCTGTCCATCCCATATCACCCTTTACAGCCTCATTTGTCGTCTTCCCGTGAGCGCCCAACGCGAGGCGGCCCACCGTCCTTTGATTTACATCCATTCCTGATTGTACCTCTGACTTCATGCACACCACTGAGTTCCCAAATGTAAGCCCCGGGACCATCACACCCTTCCACAGCCCTCGAAGCACCTCGTACCTATTGTATCCCCATAAAGCTCTGTGCTTCATATTTGCAGCATTCCTCTTTCCCTTTGCTACCGATGCTTTCTCTTGTACCTCCATATATCTATCCCCCTCATTTACCCATACTCCGAGGTACTTGTACTCGCTTACCCTCGGTATTTTTTGGCCCTGTATAAAGACCGCATGGTCTTCGTGATCATTCAATACCATCAATCCACATTTTGTTGCACTAAATCCTAGTCCTAGAGCCTCACATTCCCTTCCGCATATATCTGCCAGTCGCTGTATATCATCTTGACTGTCCGCAAATAAGACAATATCATCAGCATAAAATAGACCTGGAAGCTTCTGCTCAACCATCGTGCCGACCTTTTTGTGTGACAAATTAAATCCAATGTTGCTACCTTCTAGCGCTTTTTCCATCCTCACCATGTACAGCATGAATAACAGCGGGGACAAAGGGCATCCCTGTCTCAGCCCCTTGCTAATTTCAACGCTGTCCTTGCTACTTATTCCTTCCCCTTCTATACAAACTCTATTTTCTCTGTATATTTCCCTCAAAAGCTGTATACAGTCGTCACCTATGCCCACTTCTTTCAGTATATCCCACAAAATTTCCTGATTAACGTTGTCATACGCCCCGGTAATATCTAGATAAGCTACGTATAAGGGCCTGTTTTCTATTTTCGATATTTCTATACACTGGGTAAGAACAAACAGATTATCGTCTAACCGCCTGTCAATTCGAAATCCATTCTGAAGTTCTCCCAAAATATCATTTTGTTCTACCCACGCTTCTATTTTTAATTTTACTGCCTGCATCGCCAACCTGTATAGCACCGATGTAATGGTTAGCGGTCTATACGAGCGAATGTTATCCTTTTCTCCCCTGCCTTTATAGATTAAGTTCATTCTACTTTTTCGCCAACTGTCTGGTATTTCCCTCTCCTGTAAGCACTTTTCTACGGCTTTCAGCAGTGCTTCTTTAGTGTTATGTCCGAGTTCGTTAATGAGGCTGACGGGAACCCCATCTAAGCCCGGTGTAGTGCGCTTAGGAATTTTTCCTTCGGCTTTCTTCCAATTGAAATTTTCTAGTATTACATCTTCGTCGTTTGCACTCCTTTGCGTACTTTTACTCATCGGGGGAATCCCCTGGGCGACCTGTTTAAACGAATCGGCTGTTATCTTTCGGATGTAACCTAGCGCTTCATACCCTTCCAATTGATTTCCTCCTTCATCTACCATATGTTGTTGCATTGTGACAGACTTCCTACCGAGCGCTTTTAGGTGGCTCCAAAATATCCTAGGCGCGGCCTTCTTCTTTTCGCGAATCTCTGTCATCCAGCGTTCACTTTCACCTTTAATTTTTGCCTCGACTAATTTCTGCACAATGGATTTTTGCTCTAAATATATTTCCCATATTTGGTTGACTTCGTCCTGTGGCCGCTTCTGCCTTTTTGCTTGTCTGTGCCCGCACTTCGCAGCGCCCCCCGCGGAACTACGGCCGGCGCATGCACTATAGCCGAACATTATCTGGACGCGCTCTCTGTCGCTGCGGGCCGAGATTGTCAACACCTAATTTTTCTTACACCGCGGTCGTACCCAAGCACGCGCACCATTGGCTGCGCCGTCGGTGACGTCATTCATTCCGGCGCAGCCGTGCCACCGAACTCGCGCGCAGCAGTTTCATCTTACAACTTCAACATGCGCAGGCCGCGGATCGTACGAACTCCCGAACAGCAGACAACTTTCCAAGAACGGCGCCGGCAGCAGCACCGTGAGATGTTCGTTGGGCCCGATGCTGCAGTCTGGTCACAAGTACAGACCCGGCTGACCCCGGCGAACACTAGGCACTGCTTCTAGTACAGGGACGGCGCCGCAAATAATCTTCCTGTCATCACTACTAATCGTCATCTTCCAACGTTGGGCTTCAGAGCCCCGCATTTTCGTTTACGCAAGCAGAGACCCGTACTGAAGCCATCGAATGAGTCGCCTCGTGTGAACATATGCCGTTGTCGCGACGTTTCCACTCCTCCTAGTGGGCATTATGCGGAACACAACCGTGAATGCGACCGGTATATTCAGTTCAGTTTTATTTAGGGGTATGCGAATGTTCGAGTTTCGATTTCGAATCGAATAATGCCTAATCGAATAATTTCGTTCCACTTTGGATTATCTAGTATTAGATTTAGAAGAACAGAAAGTTGGGCGAGTTTGTACTGATCCATGAAGGAACTTTGAAGCGCAAAACACACAAAATACACAGGAAGAACTAGACGAGACGAGCGCTCATTTCGAACTAAAGTTTAGTACAGAAAGTGGCCAGGTTTTATCGTACAACAAACCGCAACAGCAAAAGGGAAACGCGTGCGTGAAACAACAAACTGACTCTTGATCAACAAATATCATCTCAAAGACAAAAACCCTAACAAAACAAAATAACAAAAGCTACCCTGTGCTCATGAGGTTCAAATTCAAATTCTTTATTTTTTTCCAAATACATTTGGAATGGGTTCCAGGGCTAAAAGCTGCGGTCTGCAGCTTGACGGAGGCCCGGAAGCCGAAAACACAAGGCAGGGCTTCACATCGAGGCACACGTGGCGCCCGTCCTTGGTGCACATACTAAATCATGAACATGTCAGCAGCTAAACATCGTTGAAGTAATATGTCATCAGAATAGCTAACTGTGAAAATTGTGAATAGCGAACAAAACTTTGAGCAGCATCGTTTTTACATAGAAAACAGCAACGTTACAGTAATAAATACAGAACTAAAGGCGATACCGAAATGTAGCTTAA
This sequence comes from Rhipicephalus sanguineus, assembly GCF_013339695.2. Lineage (NCBI taxonomy): Eukaryota > Metazoa > Arthropoda > Arachnida > Ixodida > Ixodidae > Rhipicephalus > Rhipicephalus sanguineus. The sequence continues at coordinate 4,386,162 of NC_051178.1, read as the reverse complement.
TTATACAAAAGAAGAAAAAAACATTGAAAAGAGAAAAATAACCACAGTTTACATCTATATAAACAAATGCGCATGCATACATATGCACATATACGCATCTGTCCAAATTTAGGTACACATGTACAATACATAGGGAAAAAAATATTCACTGCATGAAGCACGCATGCATGCACATATATGCACACATACACATCTGTACAAACATTGATACACATGTACAATACATAGGAAAAAATATTCACTGCATGAAACACAACAACACAAATGAAGACAGAGCGAGTTAGCTACTAAATTTATGCCGAACATAATGTATATATTTCATTAGGAATTGTTTTTGCTTGTTGCTTAATGATGAAGTACTCATATTGATGATTTTAAAATTATTTGACGTAGTGAAGTTAGCGTGGGTTTCCCTATATCTTTGTATCGATTAAAAATTGATGGCAGGTTGTGTTTCAAGGACTGCAGTTTATAAAATGTGCGAAAACGTGGTATTAACCATAAGTCAGTGGAGCGTGTGCGAGGATTACTGTACTGCTGAAGCAATGCAACTGAGGTGATAAAATGCTTGATAGCGGGCGAAGACACATAAAATGAACGCGCAATACGAAATGCATACATCTGATTTATTTTCATAATGTTGTACGACTCGAAATAATGTTCTGTGGAAGACAAGCAATCAATATTGGCGATGTTGCGAACAGCCTTCTTTTGTAATAGGTAAATTCTCGCAGTGTTTCGTTGTGTAGTGGTCAGCCATACCAAACTACAATAATTAATATGCGATGCGAAGAGTGCATGATAAATTTGCATTTTCACTTGCAGTGGGAGAATAGTGCGACAACGCGACATAGCTCCTATGCTCATTGAAAGCTTTTTGCACAAATTGTCAATGTGAGTGTCCCATGAGGGATCCGAGTTAAATGTAACGCCAAGAATTTTATATTCATTAACAACTTCAATCATGTGTCCGTCGCAGTAAATAACTTGCTCTAACTTAATTGATTTATTTTTGGCACGGAAAAAGCGTACTTTGGTTTTAGTTGGATTAATTTTATGACAGTTAGAATGTGACCAGAATACTAGTTCTTCAAGGACGTGATTACACTTTGACGCTAGAGCTTTTTCATCAGGGCCAGAGAGCAGGATAGTGGTGTCATCCGCATATAGAATAAATTTTGAGCTTGCATCAATACTGACTATATCGTTAGTATATACGATAAAGAAAAGAGGACCCAGAATACTACCTTGCGGCACGCCGTGTTTTATAAAAAGGGGTGATGAACGATAATTGCCAATACACACACACACTGACTCCTGCTTGTGAGATATGAACGGAATAATTCGAGCTGCTTACCACGAACCCCGTAATCTGATAGTTTTAGTAGAAGGATGTTATGGTTCAGTGAATCGAAAGCCTTACTATAATCAATGAAGAGACCAAGAGTTACAAGCTTATTTTCAATGTTATGTAGCACACACTCTTTTAGAGTTAATAAAGCTGTTTCAGTGGAACGCCCTTTCCTAAAACCGAACTGTGCGTCAGAAAGTAAATTAATTTTGTCAAAGAAGTTAGTCAGTCGAAAAAACAATATTTTTTCTGAGCCTTTCGAAAAAACTGGAATCACAGATATTGGTCTATAATTTTTTGCGTCATTCTTATTAACACCTTTGTAAATAACAGACACCTTAAATTTTTTCATGGCACCAGGGAATTCACCTAACTGGATAGCGAAATTAAATATGTAAGCGAGGACAGGTGTGAGGTGTTCTATAACGTATTATCCGCAAGTTATCTGCTTTATCTGCAAGTTATCTATATCTAAAGCTTTGCTGTTTTTTAGACCTATAAATGTTCGAGAAACATCAGCTTCACTTATATCGTGCAAAGCGAAGCTATCAGCTCGGCAATTTATTGTCGGCCGGATAACCTCTAGGTTAGTATCTGGCAAGGCATGTTCTAAAAAAAACTTGGTTGAAATGATCCGCAAGCGTCTGTCCGGCAACTTCACGGTTATCAAGCCTTAGCTTTAGGGGTGCTTCTGATTTGTTTTCACGACCCAGAACGTTATTTAACGTTTTCCACACGACTTCTGGTTGTTGCTTTTTAGTATCAGAGAATAGTCGCTGATAATATGCTATCTTTGCTGATTTAAGCTCGGCGTTAAGTCTATTCCTAAAAGTTTTAAAATCTTTCAGATCTGACGACATTCCTGTACGCAAGAAGGTGTGAAATATTTGATTTTTTTTATTAATAGCTTTCTTGTGCGCTGGCGTGACCCAAGGTTTTGTTATTCTTTTTGATGGTTTAAAAGATCTGAACGGAAAGTGTATGGCACAAATTTGGGAACATTTTTCAATAAGCGTCGAGTATGCAACGTGCACATTCTTTATTTTGCATATAAAAGACCAATCCTGGGCACTAATATCGCGTTTAAATAAAAGTAAAGCATCGTCCGATACGTACTGCATCGTGATTACGTCCTTTCGGCTATTTTTATGAGTTTTGGGTGTTAAGAAAAGCATGAAAATTGCGCAGTGGTCACTTATAGCTGAAGCTACAGTTCCTGCACTCAATACTGCAGTTTCCGCGTTAGTGATGAACAGGTCCAGTGTCCATGAAGTGTTTTGTGTGATGCGTGTCGGCGTAGTGATTATATTCTTAAACCCTACTGAACATATAGTGTTGTTGAAATCTTGGACGTAGGAGTTGGTTTCAAGAATATTAATGTTAAAATCTCCACCGGCGACTAGTTTGAGATTATTAGTTAATACCAAATGCAAACATTTCTCAAAAAAGTTCATAAACTGTCCAAAATTCCCATTTGGGGGGCAATACACAACAGCCACAACGTCGAGTTTTGCTTTAGTGTAAGTATTCATTCTAAAAAGACAGGGCGTGCAAACACGGACACAAGAAAGAAGTCTGGACACCACAAACGCCGACTAACAACTGAAGAGAAGCACAACGGCTGAAAAGAAAGAAGGCACGAAAACTTCGCTGCGCATGCCCATGCAGCAGGCGAACCTATCAATCCGGCACGCGTGGCGGTCTTTTTAACAGGGGTTTCGAACAGCGGTTTTTTTTTCGTCGAAGCACTCGAAGGTTGTAAAAAACGGCATCGCCATGTCTTGCCTTAAATCAGCCCTCACCAAGTCGCGTGAGCACAAAATGAGTGATAGATTTAACGCACAGGTTACGCGTCTTTTTGATGTCGGGTATCCTCGTGATGCAGTGGCCACGGTTGCCGAACGTTTAAAGAAGTCTATTGTGTTAAGTCCAAGCATGATTGCAGAAAGCGATAAGAAGAAACGTGTCGTAGGTATACCGTACATTCATTGCGTATCTCACAGGCTAAAGAAAGTAGGAAGTAGATACGGCGTTAATGTTGTTTTCACGGCGGCCAATAAGCTAGGTAAGATTTGTGCCGCTGTGCGGAGGAAGAATGAGCGAGTCAAAGACAAGAAGCGGACCGATATTTGTTTCGTAAAACACACCAACAAATTCACTGATTGCCGTACGAGTGTGGCGTATAAGGTCCCTTTCAGCTGCGGTCCCTTCCACGTAGGACAAACAGGCCGATGCATTAACCAGAGATTGTTGGAACATAAGAGATCGCTAACAGGGGGTTCACCTTCTAATCTATCTTTGCATTGTCGAGATTGCAAGTGCACGCCAAAATTCGATGAATGTGCAGTGTTGTACCGTCATAGAAATGAAGAAACGCGCCTGATGATTGAAGCATGGCATATCGAGAATAGTGGTAGCGCATGCGTGAGCCAACCGTCGATTAACTTACATAAAGATGAAATCAAATGCCTTAACAGTTATCTTCCACGTAGACCGCCACGCGTGCCGGATTGATAGGTTCGCCTGCTGCATGGGCATGCGCAGAGAAGTTTTCGTGCCTTCTTTCTTTTCAGCCGTTGTGCTTCTCTTCAGTTGTTAGTCGGCGTTTGTGGTGTCCAGACTTCTTTCTTGTGTCCGTGTTTGCACGCCCTGTCTTTTTAGAATGAATACTTAACAACTAGCTCAGCTCTCTGTTATTCTAAGTGTAAGTATCTCGTAATCATTGGTACTGCAAGTATAATCTGATATTACATCATCATCTCTAGAAGCTTCCGCGTAAATAGCCACACCACCACCAATACGATTACTGCGATGGATGAAGAAGTTTTTGTATCCATTAAGATGGAGCATCGCGCAGCCTTCATAGTACCATGTTTCCGTGAGCATAAAAATATGATAGCGAAAAGAAAATTGGTCTAGGAAATAAGCAATCTTATGCTTAGAAAGGGCAGAGCGTGCGTTAATATGCAAAATAGAACCGTGCGCAGCAGAATACGGAAGAATTTCATGGGGCAATGCAAAATCGTGATAGTGCATTTTGAAAGGTATAACTGTACTCACAACAAAAAAAAAGAGTTCGGACAACACCGATTGTATCTTAGTGAGGTCGTCTTCACAAGTGATGGCTATTTCGTTAGAAGTATCCGACTGCCTGGCAAAAATCTTTCCGTTGTGGGTCCAGACGGATGTCCACTGGCAATCTTTCTTACCCCTGATAGCCGTACTGAGAAGCCTGTTTAGTGTAGGACAAAGATGCTCGTTTATATAGATAGCACTTGACTTATTAAGTCCTATGCTATTGTTAGTGAGCTGGGCTTTCCTTGCTTTCCTTAGTGTCCTGTCACGCTTAGACCGGGACTTGAATTGCACAATGATGTTAGTTTTATCCGGATTACGTGTGGAGACGCGACGACAAGCCTCGATGTCGCACTCGCTGATCGGTTCATCAATAGCATTTCCGATAGTTGACAAAATGGCTGTAATGCTCTCATTTCCAGTCTTAACGACTCCCTGAATTTCGAGATTGGCATTTCGAGAATATTGCTCAAGATGAACAATCTGGTTCTCGAGTTCGCCATTCTTTTGCTCCAGGGAAGCGCACTTAGCATTGACTTCCTGGTTGTCTTTCAAAAGCTCGGTATTTCTTGCAATTTCAGTGTCGAGTCTCTTTTTCAAATCGTCAACTTCTCTGTGCGCAAATTCAATGCTCTGTGTCATGTTTCGCTGCTCATTTTTCAGATCACGAATTTCATTACGCAGGTCCCTTTCATACAGTTCGCGTGACGATTTCATTTCTAACTTGAGTTCATTCTTTAATTTCTGAAAGATTTCGTTTTTCACTCGAGCAAGTTCCTTTGACATTGTTACAAGATGATGCACTCACTTGGCAGCAGCGACGAAAAATACAAACAAATGTAAAAATTGCAAAAGATGCACAGGACTAACCTGCAGCAAAGAAGACTTCAGTATCAGAGCAAAACGAATACCGGCGTCGCCGCCACTGCCAAGTGAAACCAGCTAGCACAACGAGGCTCCTTTTGTAGCCTCAGCAAGGGTGACGTCAGGCCTCCGTCGCAGATAGCAAGCGCTGCCGATGAGTGACACGCCACCTGTTGTCGATGCGTGCCGAGAAGCGTGTCAGATGACTAAGCCTCGGCCGATGCTGACGTGGCGCGAAATTGCGGATGCGCATAGGCAATCTGCAGCAAAAAACACTTCAATATCAGAGCGACGAATACCGGCGTCGTCGCCACTGCCAAGCAAAACCAGCTAGCACAATGAGGCTCCTTTTGTAGCCTCACCAAGGGTGACGTCAGGCCTCCGTCGCAGATAGCAAGCGCTGCCGATGAGTGCTACGCCACGCCACCTGTTGTCGATGCGTGCCGAGAAGCGTGTCAGATGACTAAGCCTCGGCCGATGCTGACGTGGCGCGAAATTGCGGCTGCGCAGAGGCAATCTGCAGCAAAGAAGACTTCGGTATCAGAGCAACGAATACCGGCGTCGCCGCCACTGCCAAGTAAAACCAGCTAGCACAACGAGGCTCCTTTTGTAGCCTCAGCAAGGGTGACGTCAGGCCTCCGTCGCAGATAGCAAGCGCTGCCGATGAGTGCCACGCCACCTGTTGTCAATGCGTGCCGAGAAGTGTGTCAGATGACTAAGCCTCGGCCGATGCTGACGTGGCGCGAAATTGCGGCTGAGCAGGGGCAATCTGCAGCAAAGAAGACTTCAGTATCAAAGCAAACGAATACCGGCGTCGCCGCCACTGCCAAGTGAAACCAGCTAGCACAACGAGGCTCCTTTTGTAGCCTCAGGAAGGTTGACGTCAGGCCTCCGTCGCAGATAGCAAGCGCTGCCGATGAGTGCCACGCCACCTGTTGTCGATGCGTGCCAAGAAGCGTGTCAGATGACTAAGCCTCGGCCGATGCTGACGTGGTGCGAAATTGCGGCTGCGCAGAGGCAATCTGCAGCAAAGAAGACTTCAGTATCAAAGCGACGAATACCGGCGTCGTCGCCACTGCCAAGTAAAACCAGCTAGCACAACGAGGCTCCTTTTGTAGCCTCAGCAATGGTGACGTCAGGCCTCCGTCGCGGATAGCAAGCGCTGCCGATGAGTGCCACGCCACCTGTTGTCGATGCGTGCCAAGAAGCGTGTCAGATGACTAAGCCTCGGCCGATGCTGACGTGGCGCGAAATTGCGGCTGCGCAGATCTGCAAAGATTCAGCAAAGAAGACATCAGTATCAGAGCAACGAATACCGGCGTCGTCGCCACTGCCAAGTCACCGTTCACAGAACTAAAGTGAAACAACTGTGGGAAAAAACCCAGATCATGCCAAGCGTGTGCGTGGCTGCCGCTGATCTAATCCCAGCGCTTATTCACCGTTTATTCGGTTAATGAACGGCTGGCTGACGCATGTGGGAGCATTCTTGTGGATACGGAACGCTTCGATTACTTCTCTCGTTAGCTTGTCTCGGTGCCGGAAATTGAGTTCGGGACTGCACCCGCACTGCCGACAGTGACGCGCGAGGTGCGAATAGGGGCCACCTTTCAGGGAGCTGTGGTGCTCCCTTAGCCTAATATTTAGGCAGCCGCCCGTCTGGCCTACGTAGCAATGACCACGTCAGAAAGCAATGCGGGAAACCACGTTGCGCACGCAGGAAACAAATGGAATGCTGTGATTAGCGTTACATGTTGTATGCCTCGTCAGTCCCTTGTTACGCAGGCATTTGTGAAGAGCTGAGCATATGTAACTGAGCATTGAAAACGACGTCAACATTGTATCTTGAAGCCACCTTCTTCACTCGATGAGAAAAACCTTGTATATACGGTATGACGGCATATTTCTTTCTTTGCTTCGCCGGAACATTGGGTTCGCCATACGTTCTTGCTTTGATAAGCTTCCGGCATTTTTGGCTCGCTGTGGCGATGTTGCCTTAAGGGTAGCCGTCCCCACGCAGCTTTTTCACTTGGCCTATATAATGCCCTCTCGTGCATTAAATGCTGGCATGACTTGGTCACCACTGAGCGGATGCAAGAAAAAGCAATCCCATTTTTTACCAGCTTGGAATGCGCGGAGCGGTAGTCAAGCAGGGCTTTTCATGAACGGGGCATGTATTTCCAGCAAATGTGCGAACCGCTTAGCCCGAGATGTAGGTCGAGGAACTGGATGGTCTGGTCTTTGGGAGTTTCAAAAGAAAACTTCAGGCCAAGCCCTTCTTCCTTCAAGACCTTCAACACATCCACTAGGCTGTGGCTGAAATTGTCATCAAAAATAAGGTAGTCATCTACGCACCTTAACACCTTATGAGCCAAACCACACAAGCCCCTATCTATGGCTCTTTCAACCTTAGCCAAGAAAATGTGGCTCAAGATCGGTGCAACGCGAGACCCCATGCACGCTGAGCATATACGGTCCCCTTGAACGTGGAGCGGAGGTACTCCAGGAAACTGTCCGCAGAAATGCCGCACCTAGTCATTCTCGTTGTTATCACACAAACACTCCCTTACATTCAGCAACAAAGCTTCATGGGGCAAAGAATAATAGAGGTCCTCTACATTGATGCTAAAAGCACTGCATCGCACTGGGTTCTCCTCGCGCAACAATTTTACAACAGAGGACGAACGAGAAACATGGAACGGGTTTTCGATTGTCAGAGTCTCCAAATGACTCTGTAGGTAACCTGACACCGCGTGGAGCCAGGTACCCTTCTCGGGAACAATCGCTCTAAATGGAACCTCAGGTTTGTGCGTCTTAGCGGCGAAAAACACATCCATCAGGAACCCCTTACTATTCCTAACTTCACTAGCTAGCTTTTGAAGCGAGAAAATTGCTCAGAAGGTCAGTCGCACGAGCTCTTACCCTCGCCGCCTTCTCAGACACCTGTTGGAAGTTCTTGTGCACTGCTGCCGCTCCCTTCTCGGAGAACATCTGTCCTGTCATAACGACGAAGAAACCTTCGTCAGACACAACTTCTATGAGGCCAGAATATTCAAGGCATTTGACGATGGATCCGGTGCTCTTTTTGCAGGATGACGGTAGACCCAGTTTTGACAAGGCGTTCACACATTCCCCAATGCACGCCGACCTGGAATATTCAGCCACTCGAGTCGCTACCGTCCTTGATATTACTTTACTTCAGTTCACTTCAGTTCTGTGAACCTCATGAGCACAAGGTAGCTTTTGTTATTTTGTTTTGTTAAGGTTTTTATCTTTGAGGTGATATTTGTTCATCGAGTCAGTTTGTTGTTTCACGCACGCGTTTCCCTTTTGCTATTGCGCTTTGTTGTACGATAAAACCTGGCCACTTTCTGTAATAAACTTTAGCTTGAAGTCAGCGCTCGTCTCGTCCAGTTCTTCTTGTGTATTTTGTGTGTTTTGCGCTTCTAAGTACCTTGATGCACTAGTATGCGCATTTTCGAATAATTCCACATGACAAATATCTAAAACGCGACGAAGGCCAACGCTGCAACTTTGTTAGGGTGGTGTACGTGGTAAAACTAACGCTGACGTACGTCGTTACAGTAGGCTTCTCGCAAAAACGTTCACCGATATCCTGGTGCAAAAACGAGTACACGTTTATTTTAAAGGAGATGATGGCATTTCCGCATGTAAAAAAAAAACAAAGAACCCACGAGCGAGCTCTCAAGTCTTTCAGAACTTCGTTTTCGAAACGAAGACTTCTGTGCGGCCGCGTTTGCCACAAGAGCCGTACAACTTTCCGACTTCGGCCCGCGAAACCCACGGTGATTAGCTTCACATGCGAAAGTGTTCACGCTGTGCAGTCGCCACTACAGTACCGCACCACTTGTTCAGAAACTTCCACCGTTCCGGCGCGCAGTTTAAGCGCTGCTCTGACAGGGCGCCCAAAGGTTTTTTGGGCCCGGATGACTCATGACGATGCTCAGCATTACCGTTGTTAGTGTCGTGGACCAACGACCACGGCGACACCGCGCGGCAGGCGGCGGCGCGAGCGAAAGGCAAACTGGGACTCGGCGCAGAGACAAGAAGTGTGCATGCGCGCGCGAAGTCACCGCGTGTGTATCGTTTCCCAACCGGCCTACCACGCCGGAATAAATGATTCCGAGTTCTGTTCACTGCTTGTATGACTGCGTAGCGACGCACGGCTACGACATAGTCATGGCAGCGGTGACGCCAACTGCACAGTGAACCACACAAAACAAGCGGTGAGCATCCACACAGCAATCGGCTCCCAGCATGTCCGACGAGGGGGAAGGAGACGCCGCACAAAGAGCCGCCGCGGCGCAGCAGTAAAATGGCGGGAACTTCTTCAATCCTTTCGCCGTCGAGCTGCCCGAGAAGCTCGACTTCCGGGACCCGGCGGATTGGAAGCGCTGGATCGCTCGATGGAAACGTTACCGGCTCGTGTCGTCACTGCACCTCCGGGACGAAAATACGCAGGTGAACACGTTTCTCTACGCCATGGGGAAAGAGGCGGAAGACATCTTAGCGTCACTGAAGCTTACAGGCGCCGAAATGACCAACTACGCTACCGTCAAACGCAAGTTCGAGGAGCACTTCATACCATGTACGAACGTTATCTACGAGAGAGCAAGGTTCAACTGCCGTGTACAGCAACCCCACGAACCGGTCATAGCGTTCATCACGGCCCTACACAAACTGGCAGAGGCTTACGAATACGGTGAAATTAAGGACGAGCACATCCGCGACCGCCTCCTGGTTGGACTGTTGGACGCCGGACTGACCGAGAAGATGCACATCGATCCCAAGGTGACGCTGCACTCAGGGACGAAATTGGCGAGGAACTCTGAGGTGTTGAAGCAGCAGCAAACAGAAATGTGCCCCAAGGAGCACCCCACCGTCGCTGTCGACGAGGTCATAAAGTCAGGCCACGGTAAGGGCACCCAGAAAGGAACAAAAAATCCACCTCGAGCACCTTCTTGCCGCCTACGCACCGCGAAAAGCGACAACGCCCGACACTGTCGGTGGTGCGGAGGGGCCCGCAACCACACGAAAGCGCAATGTCCAGCGGCGGGCAAGACATGCAATAGCTGTGGGAAAAAAAGGCCACTACACAGCAGTCTGCCTCTCAAGTGCGCGCAAGAGTGACATGTCCAACCGTTCGTCCGAGCATAGACAGTGCATGGAAGAATTGCAGCTCGGTGAGGTGCGAAGCACGACGCCTAACGAGCCTTGGAGAGTGAGGGCAATGGTGAACTGCACACCTGTCATATTCAAAGTCGACACAGGTGCCGCTATCACTGCAGTGCCATTTAAGGACTACCACAGGGACACCATGGGACCTTTGGAAACAACAAACCAGGCGCTGACTGGCCCAGGTCACGTGCCAATCGACACGGCAGGCTACTTTAGGGCCATGGTAGAATGGCGAAACACAAGAGTAGAAGAGAAGGTCTTCGTCATCAAATGGCTGAAAAAAGCTCTTCTCAGTCATTCAGCAGCAGAGTCACTGGTCACCGTGCAGCGGCCAGTGGAGTTGGCAGAAACGCAAGAGTGTGACACCCCTGACATTCTAGCACAGTACCGTAAGCTGACATCAGGACTCGGATTGATGGAGACCATATACCGCATCAAACTGACCAGCGACGCCAAGCCCTACGCAGTCAGCTACCCAAGGCGAGTGCCTATTCCTCTTCTGCCTCTCGTCGAGACAAAACTGAAAAGGTTGGAAGACCTCGGCATCATACAGAAGGTGGAACAAGCAACAGAGTGGTGCTTCCCAATGGTGATTGAAAAGAAAAGGAACAATGAACTGAGGATATGTGTTGGCTATGGCCAGCTAAACCAGCAGGTTGTTCGCGAGCGCATGTTGAAGCCTACAGTTGAAGAATGCCTTGCCTAACTAGCCGGTGCAAAAGACTTCAGTCGCTTAGACGCACGCAGGCTACTGGCAAGTGCCCCTCTCCGAAGACTCGCGCGAGTTTACAACGTTCATTACTCCATTTGGGCGGTTCCAGTTCCTCAGACTGCCCTTCGGCATTTCTACGGCACCAGAATTCTACCAGCGTGAGATGCTCAGAGTCTTAGAGGGACAGGATGGACTGACATGCCTGCAGCACGACATCATCGTGTCCGGTAGAACACTCAGAGAACATGATGCAAATCTTCACAAAGTGCTGAGTCGGCTTTCAAAGGCCGGCATCACGCTCAACGTCAACAAATGTGCATTTCGACAGAGCGAGGTCAAGTTTCTTGGACATATTTTTTCCGCAGAAGGCATCAGGGCTGACCCAGACAAAGTGGAGGCCATCACGCAGATCGATGCGCCAAAGGATACGTCCGAAGTCAGGTCATTCCTTGGATCGGCAAACCATCTGGCAAAGTTTCTTTCAGGTCTTGCCGACATGACTAAGCCATTGAGACGTCATGCGTGCAGATGCCGAGTGCTACTGGGGCCCAGCACAACAGCGAAGCTTTGAAAGTGTTAAACAGGCGCTAAGTGCAACACCAGTCCTCCTGCACTACGACACAAGAGGCCACACACACTGTCGGTGGATGCATCGTCTTATGGCTTAGGCGCAGTTCTCCTACAGCAGTCGCACGAAAAGCTGCTACCAGTCGCATATGCCTCACGCTTGCTCTCCGAGACAGAACAGAGATATGCGCAAATTGAGAAAGAAGCCCTAGCCATCACCTGGGCATGTGAACACTACCGCAAGTACCTTCTTGGCTCATCATTTCACATTCAAACAGATCACAAGCCCTTCGTTTCTCTGCTGGCGACCAAACGCATGGATGAACTGAGCCCAAGACTGCAACGTTTTCGCATGCGCCTTCTTGAGTATGACTACACGATCTCTCATAGGCCAGGGAACAAATTATTCACAGCTGATCTGTGGTCTCGGAAGCCACAACAGCAAGGTGCCGGCAGAGACATCGAAAGCGCCGTGGAGGAGTTTGAAGCCCTAACTCTGGAGCAGCTACCAGCATCAGAGCACATGCTGGAAAGGATCAAGCTCAGCGTCCAAGCAGACACCACATTGAGTACAGTGGCGACCTTATGCGCTACAGCATGACCTTCTCTACATGGCCTAGCACCAGAACTCAAGCGCTATACAAAAGTGGCCAGTGAACTTTCGCTAGTCGAAGGCTTGCTTTTTAAGGGTGACGATAGACTCGTCATATTCCACCCAGTCTCAGAACGGAAGTGCTCGAAAGACTTCACGAAGGTCACATGGGCACAACTCGGTGTCGGGGAAGAGCAAGGCAATCCGTATGGTGGCCAGGTGTTGGAAAAGAGATAGAAGAATTCGTACAAAGGTGCCAGTTACGCCAAGAACATAGGAAGCCTGCTCCCGAACCACTTCTCCAGACACCACTGTCTGCGTATCCGTGGGATACCATCGGCCTTGATCATTTCTCGTTGGAAGGGAAAGAGTACATCGTGTTTGTCGACTACTATTCTAGATTCCTTGAGCTCGGACAACTACGTCGCGCAGCTACTAAAGAGGTTGTCGGTGTTCTGGAACCAATTGTAGCACGACTTGGGGTGCCAAGAACACTCCGCACGGACAATGGTCCACAGTTTGCCTCGTGGGAGTTCTGGCAGCTGATGAAACGATGGGGCACAAACCACATAACCTCAAGCCTATACTACGCCCAAAGTAACGGCATGGCTGAGCGTACAGTGCAAACAGCCAAGCAGCTCCTGAAGAAATCTCCCAACATAAACATGGCACTGCTGTCACACAGAGCCACAGCAACAGTGGAAGGCTTCTCGCCAGCAGAACTTCTAATTGGACGCCGCATCAACACAACTCCGCCATCGACCACCATAATGCTTCAGCCGAAGTGGGACGACAGCGAATTCAGGCGCAAGAACGAAGCATACTCATGCCAAGTCCGCCGCACCTACAACGTACGGCATAGGGTTCGATGCAGAGAACGCATCCCACCGAAGACAGCTACGCGAAATCTGAGTGGGGCAGCATCCCACGGGACTGTGACGAAAGAAGCGGGTCAACCAAGATCCTATCTGGTACAGACTTCAACAGGGCTCACGAGGCGTACAGGCAAGCATGTGCAACCGGTGACAATAACAAGAACTGGACGCCTGTGTCGACCTCCAAGCCGTCTGGACCTGTAGCCTGCCCTTCCGAAGAAAGGGGGGTGTCGTGGACTACCGACCACGGCGACACCGCGCGGCAGGCGGTGGCGCGGGCGAAAGGCAACACTGGTACTCGGCGCGGAGACAAGAAGTGTGCGTGTGCGCGCGAAGTGACCGCGTGTGTATCGTTTCCCGGCCGGCCTAACACGCCGGAATAAATGGTTCCGAGTTCTGTTCACTGCTTCTGTAATGACTGCGTAGCGACGCACGGCTACGACAGCTACTTCTCTCAATTTTTAGCAAAATCTTTCGTATTGGATTCGAGATGAAATTTCACTATTCGCACAGCCCTACTTTAATTTCCTCCCATTCAGGGCGTGTTACATAAGAGTTAGGATTACAAAGTCAACAGCGAAGATATTCCACTTCAGTTGGAGTGTGTACATAAATTCCACCACAAGCATATAAAAACTGGATCTGCTAATCCGCAACATTCAAAATAAGGTATGCGCACGGCAATACGTGATCAAATCAGAAACAGATATTCTGAACGTCACGGCTGGCGGTTGCAGGATCGCATACCAGTGACGGTGAAACGCGCTGTTTTATTCGTCTCGCCGAAATAAATGTGACGACAGACGCGCAAAAAATGCAATTCAGTAATTGAAGGATCTGCACCTCACACTGTGTTGCCTATTCGCCTCGTGCGGTACCGATGGCGGCGCTGCGAACGGCGCTCCGGTGACGCAAACGCGAGGATTCGGTTTTTGGTCGTCTGTTAGGCTCTGGCTAGAACAGCAGCATTTTCGTTATAGTTCGCTCGCGTCGCACGCCGTTCATCGACTACTAGCTGTACTTTCTCGTAATGATAGTTCTTTAGATGCTTGCTAGCATTGCAGGAGGTTAAGCTACGTTAACATTTAACGTATCTTCTATATACACAGAGCCATCGCGGTCAGGATCATGCCCCCGAGTTCGTAGCGTCACTCAGTGGGCTGGATGACGTTGAAATAGCTTACGTGAAAGCGCGAACGTCTCGCCAAGCGAGTTAAAGCGAGTCTACGCTGCTTTGGAAGCGAAGGGCGATCAATATTACGGTTTATTCGCAAAAGTTAACCTTATGTATATAGACGAGTTCAACGAAAATACACGCTCCACTTCCAATCGTAGTCATGTGGACCTGTGTACACAAAACGTTTGCCGACAAAAACATTACACCATCTCCCGCTAAAAGGGACCATGAAGCGATGCGAAGCCGGAGCACTTGCACGATCGCGTTCCGTTGGCGTTCGTTAGGCATGCTACCGACCTCGCGTCGTGGAACGCGAAGAGGAACACTACGCGCGTCGTGTCTTCCCTCTAGCCTGGCCATTAATTCTCACAGGGCGAGCGGGGAACGCTGTCTACAAGCGCGCGAGAGGGGGGCAGCGTAGGAGAGCAGAGAGAGGGGGGAGGGGACGCGCATGCGCTGGCGCTCATCGTGGCGTTGCGCAGGAGATGGATGGATGGAAAGTCCTTTATTGAAAAAGAGGGAGGCGCATGGCCTCTGTGGGGACAAGCGGGACTTTCAGACTATACTAATATTTCACAGTTTCATAGGGTTTGCACTTATTCAAGTCACAATCACATGTACTGAGGCGGTGTGTGGTCAGTACTGTGGTCTGTCGGACCCTCTAAACCACTCTGATCAGGCCGCTCTGACTTCCATATTGCGCGAATACTAACTGCGTGTCCGGGTCCGTAAGCAGCGCTTCCCGATAATCTGTGTACTGCAAAGCCTGTATGGCCATTCGCCCTTTTTCAAATGCGGAACATTGCCACAGTAAGTGGTGAAGGTCTGCGCGGCAGCGCAGCCCGCAGTGATTGCACGTCACTGTCGCAATGTCCGGTTGTCGCCATTTAGCTAAGGAATAGGGCGTGTATGCGGAATTTGCGTAGATCTTATTGATGAATACTTCTTGAGAGCGCGAAAGTGGACTCTTGCTGGAAAAGAGGACTGGTGGGGTAACCTGCGTAATGCGTTTTTTACTAGCATGGCGCAGGGACGTACGCACGTAGTGCATTGTGGCTACCGAGGGAGCCATTTGACTTAAGAGCTCATACGGGTTTACCCTGAGGGGTGGGGGCAGAGAAAGATTGGTCGACCCACCTGCGGAAGCAGCAGCGGCGTGTGCCGCCGTATTGCCCCCGGGCACACCCGTATGCCCCGGCGTCCAAATAATTTCTATCGGCCTGTCGGCTTTTTCGTGCCTACGAAGGATGCTTTGAATAGCGGCAGCTGTAGCATCCTCCGAGGCTGGGCGAAATATTTCCGAGTAAGCAGAGTGCGAGTCGGTAAAGACACGAAGGGGTTTCTGTATGGTGTATGGGAGGCTTGCAGTCGCTCCCCATATGGTAAGAAGTTCGGCATGCAGAGGGGTACCGTTCGGGAGATGGCACCTGTAGGCCCCAGTGTACTCGGTGGTTTGCGCGCAAATCCATGCTATGCAAGCTTGGCCATCGGAGAGAGCAGCGTCCGTGTAGATGTCGATTGTATCTAAGGTCGCTTCCCTGAGTTGTCGCGTGGCAAGAACCTGGCGGGCAGTATCATTGTGACGAGATATGGGACGACGGAACCGTCGAGAGGCTATCGGAGTTTCCCATGGGGGTAAGGACTGATTAAGAAGGGGTGCATCATCATGTCGCTGACAATCCCAAGCCAGAAGGCGACGACCTTGCGGCGTGTTTTCCATGCGGATGTGGTGTCGAGTGTGGGCTTCACGGATGACGTCCTGCAGAGGAGGCAAGCCCCCTACGGTTTCAAGTGCGGATATCTTAGTGTGTTTAGGGAGCCCCGTGATGGTACGGAGAGTAGCCCGATGAAGGCGTTCCAAATTTCGGATGTCCGTTGGAGAGAACGTGTATATGGGTGCACCGTACAAAATCTTTCCAACGGCCACAGCTCTTGCGAGAGTACGACAGGCTTGCTGTCGTGCTCCTCCGTATTTGCTGGACAGACGACGTATCATATGTAACGTAGCTGGCCATGCCTGCCGCAGCCCACGTACCCACTTCTGTGGGCTGTTGCAACTGGCTATTGGTAAACCTAAAACTTTGATTTGTCCAGGAGAGAATTTCGGCACGTCGAGCCCGCATTTCACAAAAGTCAACCGATGCAAGCGCTGGACAACGCGCGCAGCGCTCTACCCGCTTGAAGGGGAGGAGACTAGAGGAGGAGAGTAGCGCATGCGCCGCGAGAGCAGAAGCGAGAACGCAGGAGAAGCGCAAGCAGCTGCTGGAAAGAAGTGGAGAGAGTAACGCGCAGCTGTTGGAGAGAGGGAAGGAGGAGAGTTGCGCATGCGTAGTGTGAGTGCGGACTACCAGGCCGCGGAACATACCCCCGAGCAAGAGATGCTTCGCATCTAAAAAAATTACACCATCTCCCGCTAAAGCGGATCATGAGGAGATGCGAAGCAGCGTTTCGGCATGTCGAGCCCGCGTTTCATCCGTGGCAGTTTCCCGCCGACGTTGCCGTTTGCGCTGGGCTTCCCTAGCCCGGAGTCCGCTTGCCGACGTTTACGTTGCGCTTCGGCGCGTCGAGCCTTCCACTGCTCCGCGATCTCGGCAGGCGTTAAGGTATTACTGCAACTGGCGCCGACGTTGGAACTTATGACACCGGCGCAGCCGGCGTAGTGACTGAGCGTGTGTACGACCCAACGCAAGCCTTTTATCTACGAGGAGGCGGAGTGGAGAGGGGGAGAGGGGAAGTGTAAAGGGGGCAGTGGAGAAGAGGTGTGTGGAGAGGGTCTGGCTATGCGCAGTAAGGGTGGTCACGCCGCACACCGGATTGAACTCCGCCATAAGATGCTTCGTTGCTACGAAAAATTGCGCAAAAAAACGCCAGGCCTGCGCGGAAAGCGCAGCACAGTCACAGCGAAAGCTGGAAGAGCGGCATTTCTAGAGCCCGTTGTAAACTCTCTTGGGGCTACTCATACAAGTACACTAGCAAGGTACCCACTACGCTACAAATCACAATATTTGTGAAGCTGGGAAGCACCTACAACGCCATTATTCATCATTGTGCGCAAAAGCGAGGTTCCAGCTACACATATGTAAGGCATTATGTGCACTTTGTTTACGTGACGACTGATGACGATGAAGAATTGTGGCTGAGCCCTTGTAATGGGTTGGAAGCTTTAAACGGCTCGCCAGTTACGTAATTCGCATTATGTGACGCCCGGTCGCTATTTCACTCTCCCACCATGCAATATAACATACGTTGGCGTGAGAAAGAGAGACAGAGAGAGGAGGGAAGAACTTTATCGAGACCCTGAGGAAATGGATGATGGGCTTATGGGCTTCCTTGGCAACCAATGCAAATGCACTTGCGATAAACCCACTACGCTATACCTCATCATAATTTGTGTGTCATAGGGAAACAGCCACTATATCATTTTTCGTCATTCAACGGAGTGCCGTGGTACCCGATAAAAACATGTAAGGCATTATGCGCACTTTGTTGGTGTTGTGCCTGATGACAATGAAGAATCATTTCAGAGCCCCTTGTAATGGGTTGCAAGCATCCAACAGCCCACTCGTTGCTCAATTCGCATTGTGTGACGCCTGGTTACAGAATTCGCGTTGTGTAGGGCGTGGTTGTTATTTCACTCTTCTACCACACTAAATTACATATGTTAATGTGGTTCCTTCTGGACATGAAGCCTGTATAGTGTCTTCTTGCAAAGCACTTCTAAGCACCGGCATGGCTCTGAGGTACAACACTGGGCTCCCACGCAGAGGGCCCAGGTTCGAACCCCGTTCCATCCTGGAAGTTTTTTCTTATTTCGTTTTTTTTTTCTTATTTCGAGCGATATTGGTTACGGACACCGGCGGCGGCGGCGGACAACTACGGCGCCAAAAACGGCCGGTGAAACGATCTCATAACAGCTTTCGCTGTAATAAACAGGGACAAGTGAGACACACGCACAAGCACATTCTCACTGGTCCCTGTTTTTTTGCGCAGTTTTTCGTAGTAATGCAGTACCAACTCGCCCAACGCTCAGTCCTTTTAAAGATGCTTCACATCTAATAAAATTTATAACTTCATCGACCAGTGGGTTATTGCGGACAACTAGCGCAGATTGGGCGAGTTGGGTGTACAGTGTCGTCCACTCTTGGTACGAACGCGGCGCCGCGTGGATGCGCTCCGCGGGGCGCCAGCGCTAACTGTGCGACCGCGCATCGAAGCTGATCGGCACAGGCGCACAAGAGCTTGGAGGCGGGGCTTCGTTTCGATTGAAAAGCGTGGGAGCGCGCCGTGCGTGTTTTGCCGTGAAGCAAACCAAAAGCGCCTGAGAAAGCACGAAGCGTTGAAGGAAAGCGCGCTTCGCTCAGCGCAACGTGTTGTGTAGTTACGGCACTTGACAATTGAGCGGCCCCTCTCTTTAGGAGCGAAGCTCCTTAGGCTCCCGTGATGTCCGTTGTCGCCGTCGTCGGCGTAGGTCCCCGTCGCACCGAAACACAGGTGTTACATATACCGTACATAGAGCATTCATAGCGCGCATATGGTTTAATGATAGACTGTACTATGTCCGTCCATCTGTCCGTCCGACCGTCCGCGCATCTGTCCGTCCGTCCATCCATATGTCCATCCGTGCGTCGATGTATACATTAAAACGGTATTATGGTATTGAAAAAAGACGGACAGCTCAATTCTCAAATACCGTAACTACACAACACGTTGCGGTGAGCGAAGCCCGCTTTCCTGCAACGCTTCGTGGTTTCTCAGGCGATTTAAGTTTCTTTCACGGAAAAACACGCAAGGCGCGCTCCCGCGCTTTTCAATCGAAACGAAGCCCTGCCTCCAAGCTCTTGTGCGCCTGTGCCGATTAGCTTCGATGCGCGGCCGCACCGCTAGCGCTGGCACCCCGCGGAGCGCAGCCATGCGGCGCTGCGTTCATACCAAGAGTGGACGACATTGTACGGTACTCACGGATTGAAATAGCACACTCGGAGCGCGTGGCCGCCGGTAAATGCAGCGTCATTCGTAGGTGCTCAAGGAACCAAGGTGTTGCATTGTGGTGTAGAGCGAGGGGGAGAACATTTACAGAGCAGAATTGCTCCTATGGCCATGAAACGCCAGCAGCGGTGCGCGTAGTATAGTTCGCACCCTTATCATTAGAGATAGATACGCTCTTGCGGTTTGCCGCTCGTGAGCCAGATTCGTGCTTTCGATTGCGCAGTGCTTGATTGACAGGATTGACAGCCACGGGTGTCCGTGCCTGTCAATGGTGATGACAGGACGGCGCGCAATGTACAGTTTCCAATCTTTGGGGAACACGCTCCGCTGGCCGTGTTTCATTTGTCTACGATAGTGGAGCTTGGCCAACAGTGGGAAAAATCGGCGAATGTGTCCAGGAGGAGGAGAAAGAGAGTTCTTTCCCAGCATTCTTTTGACCTGTTTGGCTGGTTACCGCTATTCCTCACCGCGCTGTAACACGATCGAATATTTTAAGGTGAAAGCCTTGGATCCCCGATCAAACGCGAAGATTGACCGTCGGCAGCGTCTACACGAGTGATGCAAAACATCATCACATGATGACGTGACCTTATGACGTCCTCATGACATCACAGACCATCAAATTGTGACGTCACAACGTCACGTCACATGATGACGTCTTCACATGACATCGTCGGTTCGCATTGCCTCCGTGATCGGTGGGTCGGTCACGGAGGCAATGCGAACCGACGATGTCATGTGAAGACGTCATCAGGTGACGTGACGTTGTGACGTCACAATTTGATGGTCTGTGATGTCATGAGGACGTCATAAGGTCACGTCATCATGTGATGATGTTTTGCATCACTCGTGTAGACGCTGCCGACGGTCAATCTTCGCGTTTGATCGGGGATCCAAGGCTTTCACCTTAAAATATTCGATCGTGTTACAGCGCGGTGAGGAATAGCGGTAACCAGCCAAACAGGTCAAAAGAATGCTGGGAAAGAATGACGTCTTCACATGACATCGTCGGTTCGCATTGCCTCCGTGATCGGTGGGTCGATCACGGAGGCAATGCAAAACGAGGTGATGTGTAGAAAGCTTGCAATGCAGGATCCTGGAGGCAGTGCAAAACCACGTTACGTTCAGAAAACATTCGGAGGGGGGCGGGGAAGGAACAATACCTCGACCGAAGAAAAGGACGAACATGGCTTTCGCCTTCGAGTCATCTTAGGCAAATGCATAAGGGACCCGGTGAGTCTTTTTAGTACAGTGTCGGTCGTTGAGAGCGGCCATCAGAGTCAGCGGCTGAGAGCGATTTACACTATTTTATTGCAAGTACATATTACCACGACTTTCGATGCGAAAGCTTCGCACATGATGACTGAGGGGCCCGAGAAAACGGCACACAACGAAAAGAAGTACACGGGACCTGTACTTCTTTTCGTGTATTATTGCGATAGCAATTATATGGACAGTCTCGGCTGGTTTTTGTCCGTCCCCGTCGCCGTCATTTACCGTATATGTATAAGTGTATATATATATATATATATATATATATATATATATATATATATATATATATATATATATATATATATATATATATATATATATATAAGTCCCAAAGACAAAATTGGCCGCGTATCTGCGTGCGTCGCTGCAAATGTCGTCTAAAGACGATAGAAGAGGCGCTGCGTGAGATATGGACGCCATCTGGCAATACGTCGGGAAACATGAGTGCTGTGTTGCGGGCTGGTAGTCCCGGCGCAGCAGCAGGCGAAGACCGGCGGTGACCAACACGACCGGCGGGGACGCCAGCCATCCCGAACACGCGGTTTGGCGGGAAGCGCCGAAGCAGAAGGAACGTCCGCACTCAACGAGTGCTCTCCACACATTATTTTATTTACACGTCGCCTGAGTAAAACAGGAATGCCAGAGGGGCACCCCATGGCATTCATACAGTGCAATACGGAACCGAAACCGAAACACAACAATGAGCTCGTGCAGACGGCACGGAGGAAGACAAGTTTCAGCGCAGTCGCATTTTCAGCACAGCTTAAGAAACTAGGGTCTCTAGAATTACGTATCTATGTATTTTCTATTAAAGGAACACAGACCTAATATTTACCTAGTGATGTCGCGCCTCAGATATGCGTAATGTTTGCTTTTTGATCAACAATGTACACAAGTATGAACCTAGTCATCCGTTCAAGGTGGCTGGCCCTTGGGCAAGTGGTTCAACTTTGGCCGGGTGGCTGAATCGAGGGACGTGCCGACAAACAGAAAGACAGACCAAACTTTAGGCGTTTAAGTTCCCCAATCGTCTTTAAAATAATTTAGAAAAATGCTTCCGCAGCGCGGAATCGAACCAGGGACCTCTCGCTGCGCAGCCCGTGGTGCTAGCCACTACGCCACGAAATTCCGATTCTCTAGAAGCTAACGGCGAGCGTTATATACACACCCTTTACCGCTGGCCGGACTCAGAGACGGCAGGCGCTTATAAGCGTTTCTTCATTGCCAGCGAGATGGCGTGAGGAGCGCAACGAAGGTCTTTCGCTCGCTGCAGCGGCCGCGTTTGCGAAAGGAGCGCGCTGTTCAAACAGAAATAAGTAACAACTGAGACATTTAGTTCGCGCTCGTCCTGTGTGTTCGTTCATTTCGTGCGTCCTGCTTTATGTTTTAGCAGTATCGAGCTGTGACGCATGGTAGTTGGCGCTTGTCCTGTGTGCATAATGATTTTTAAGGCGCAAAGCGGGACAAACACAAGAAAGGACACGGGACGGGTGGCTCCGTCCCGTGAGGCGTCCCTGTGAGGCGCTCCGTCCCGTGTCCTTTCTTGTGTTTGTCCTGCTTTGCGCCTTAAAAATCATTATGAACGTTCACCAACTTGCCCAACAAAAAGTTCTCCTAATGTCATGTGTGCGTTCTTTTCGTGCGTCCTTTGGGCTCGAGCGACGCGCTGACAATTTCGAGCTGCTTTCCTTTCTTCGCGTTAGATTCCTATTTGTTGCTATCGCATTCACTGCTTCGCCGTTGCGGCGAAACTGTGACTTTTTTTTTTCTTTTCGTGTACTTCTTTTCGTTGTGTGCCGTTTTCTCGCGCCCCTCAGTCATCATGAACAAATACCAACTCGCCCAACTTTTTGCTTTACTGAAAGCTTCGTAATTATGTACGTTAGCATGATTACACTAGTTCTGTTCAGCATACTTGCAAACCACCGTCAACGAGTCAGCAAACGTTGATTTATTAACGTGGGAATTAAAATGTGCTGAAAAAAAAAACTAAGAGGACAGACTTTTGGGCTAGTTGGTTCGTTACGTTCATTGAAGCCATAGCGCTGATAAGACAGGGACCACAGAAAGAGGACAGGACGTGCGCTACTCACAAGTGAATCTTTATTTCGGAAACAGGTTGTACTTATACAGCACTGCCTGCCGGTATTTCATATCACCGTCGTGCATCCCCTTTTGACACGTGCTCTCAAGTTTTTACAGCGAAAGCTGTTATGAGATCACAACAATGGCCGTTTTTGGCGCCGCCGCCGGTGTCCGTAACCACTATCGCGCGAAATAAGAAAAGATGACTAAATAAGAAAAAATATCCGGGATGGAACGAGGTTCGTACCTGGGCCCTCTGCATGCGAGCCCAGTATTCTACCTCAGAGCAATGCCGGTGCTTGAAACTGCTTTGCAAAAAGACCCTATACAGGCTTTATGTGGGGAAGGAACCACATTAACATATGTAATGTAGCGTGGTGAATAGTACAATAGCAACCAGGCGTCGCACAACGCGAATTCTGTAACAAGGCGTCACACAATGCGTATTACGCAACGAGTAGGTTGTTGAATGCTTCCCACCCATTACGAAGGGATCTGCCATAATTCCTCATCGTCGTCAGCCACAGTATCAACAAAGTCTTGAAGGTGTTCAGCGGGTACTACGGTTCTCCGCAGAATGACGAAAAATGGCATGTTGGCTGCTTCCCTACTTCACAAACGTTATGATGATTTAGAGCGTAGTGCGTGTCTCGCAAGTACACTTCTATTGGTTGCCAAGGAGGCCCATGATTCATTTCCTCAGGGTCTCAATAAAGTTAATTCCCTCTCTTTTTCTCACGTTAGGGTTTGTTATAAAGAGTGGTGGGAGAGTTAAATAACGACCGGGAGTCACACAATGCGAATTACGTAACTAGAGGGTCCGTTTAAAGATTACAACCCATCACAAAAAACTCAGCCATAATTCTTAATCGCCATCAGCCATCGCATGAACAAAGTGCATATAATGCCTCCAAGATGGTACCTCGTTTTTTCGCAGAATGACGAATAATGTCGTGATGGGTGCTTCCCAACTTCACAAAAATTATGATTTGTGCCTTAGTGCGTACGTTGCTAGTGTACTTTTATCAGTAGCCACAAGAGAGTTTATAACGGGCTCTAGAAATGCCGCTCTTCCAGCTTTCGCTGTGACTGTGCTGCGCTTTCCGCGCAGACCTGGCGTTTTTTCAAAGTCAGGGTTGCACGTGCACTCTTTACAGTGCATTGCTATATGTGAATACGGTGCACCCTTCAATGAACTTTTGTGTTCGCGAAGGCGTACATTTACGCATCGACCTGTTTGGCCGATGTAATGCTTTCCGCGTGTAAAAAGGACATCGTATACAACATCCTTTCTGCAATCGACATACTTGGTTCCATGTCTGATGCCATACCCATGGCTGGTTTCAGTACGTTTTTTGTTTGCCAACCTTTCCACATTAGGGCATATCTTAGCCAACTTGTTTTTGGCCGAGAACAGTACACGTACCCCATACCTCGACGCTATCTTCTTTAATTTGTGTGACGTGCTGTGCATGTATGGAACAACGGCTATCTTCGTTCCCGTTCCGCCTTCCTCCTCAGTCCCCCCAACCCGTGCCTGTGTCCTCATCTGGTTTATCTCACGGCGATTCTTTTCACATGCCAAAAGGATCCACTCACCTGGGAACACTCTTATCCATCAGATGCTCGCACGATTTGGTAAGCGCTGATTTGATGCATGATGTCGCAACGCCATTCTTCACTATTCTAGAATGTGCTGAATTATAGTTTAATAGCGATTTCTTCGTTCTAGGGTGGTACATCCAGCACGTCTTGTCAGGCAGAAATTTATTTAGCAAATCTAGAAAGTGAATTTTACTTTCTCTTGGTAATTCGAAGGTGAGCTCAAGGCCGAATCCTTTCTCTAAACGTTTTTAAAACATTCACAAGGGCGCTGCTGCCATACCTATATTTCATCAAAACAAGGTAGTCATCTACAAATCTGAAAACCTTCAAATCCATGCCATCCAGCTTCTTCCCAATGTCTCTATCGACCTTGCTTTAAAATATACTGCAAAGGACACAAGAACCGACACATATGCCTTCTAGACATACACCCCGTCATTCCATCCCACCAAGGTAAACTTGAGATAAAGAGCCTTGAACAGACACCTCGCTGGCGTTACCAAAGGTAACTTGATCGTTGTACTCTACGATGCACTCTTTTACACATTGTAGTAAATGAGCATGGTGTATCGATTAGTAAAGGTCAACCACATCAAAACTAAAGGTCACCTTCAGTGACCTTCAGTCCTGATATACTGAACGACATCCATGGAATTAGGCACTAAAAATGGGTCAGAAAGGTAATCCAAATGCGTCTTCAAAACGCAAGAAACCAGGTGAGACCATGAGCCCCTTTCGGAGACAACGGTGCGGAATGGTAACTCCGGCTTGTGGGTCTTTAACGTAAAAAACGCTTGCAATAGAACACCCTTCTCGTTCTTCACTGTGCAAGACAGCCGGCTTAGGTTTAACTCGGTCTTCACTGCGCGTCGTTTAATGACGGTGGCCTTTTCCTTCACTTCTCGAAAGTTTTTCTGAATTGCGGTTTTCGCTTTTTCTAAAAACATAGCCTCGGGCAACAGTACAAAAAACCCTCCTTATCCGATACCATGGAACGCGAGCCGCTTTCCACCAGGAACTTAATCACAGGTTCAAGTTTCTTAGCTGCTACTGGTTTGAGTCTACTAGAGGAAAACACACTAACACATTCATCAATACATCTCACTTTTTCCTCGTCCTTCACTTGGCTGGCCACAGATCTGGATACTCCCCCCTTTTCGGCATCCGAGAGAACTGGCTCCACAGAAAACTTGGGGCCATGTTGCAGAAGCTTCTCATGTTGTTCAGGAAGCTGGAGATCCCCCAGCACCAAGACATTGCCTTCCTGTTCCTTGTGTTTCTTCTTGGGAAGACCTGGCCGAAGCTAGTTCCACAACGTCTCTGTAGCGCTCTCCGATAGCCTTAACCACTCCTAGTATCGACGGTAGGCGTTCCCACCTTGGCTGTTGCACGCCACTCTCAGGCAGTCTTTGAAAAACCGCACCTGGTGGTTCCATTCCGTGCTTCCCAACTTCACAAAAATTATGATTTGTGGGGTAGTCGGTACGTTGCTAGTGTACTTGCCCCAAGATAGTTTATAACGGGCTCTAGAAAGGCCGCTCTTCCAGGTTTCGCTATGACTGTGCTGCGCTTTCCGCGCAGGCGTGGCGTTTTTGTAGCGTCAGCTACACTGGCCTAGCCGAGCCAGTTTCGCGTGGATCCTCAAGAGCCATGCTGCGCATGCACGAAGATCAGTGATGTCATGCACCGGAGCCGGCACCTCCCGCGCACTCCGCCGCCGCCGCGCGCGACTCGCCGCCACCGGTGTGCGCTTTCCAGAGGAGTGACGTCGTAGCCTTGGCAGACGTATTGGCGCCGGCGCGCGCGCAGCTATTCGCCTTCGCTGTGCACTCGCTGTCTGACACTACGCTGGAGCCGCTTGATAGCGCCTCTGACTGGCATTTGCCAGTGTGGTATAGCCATGGAGAAGGAGAGCGCAAATGCTGCTCAAGGGCGCAGAAGAGCGGAGAAGCTTAACTCATCGGATCCCAAAGTAGTTGCCTGGCAAAATAAACATAGATATGCCACATAATACGTATACCGTGTGTGTGTCATTGGAGCAGCAGTAAGCATGACAATCAAGCTAATTCTAGACAATCAGGAAAGCTAAGAATATTTAGCTGAATCTTTGCTAACGCTACGTTATCCTGGCATAGCCGAGCTAAGCCAATGCAACCTTTTTAACACGAAAGTGTATTATGCCGGGGTCCCCCACGGCTCCACTGACCTATTTACGTCATGGAAATGACGTTCTAAAATATAAAGAATAACAGTGGGCAAAGAAAAAAGCCAGAAGAAAATGTGCCGTCACCGGGAATAGAACTTACGACCCCTCGTTCTCCAGCGCGCAGCGCGAAACGATTCGGCCACGGAGGGTACATTCTTCACAATGCTAACGGCGAGCTATTTATATACACCATTTGTCGGTGGCGGTACTCAGAGATCGGCGTTACAGCGTGTTTTCGTTATCACTAGCGAGATGGCGCGAAGGGCTCGAAGAGCGTAGAGTCACTGGAAAATCAGAGCACCGCAAAGGTAGGCTGCAGGCGGGCAACATGGGGTGGCGGCGGCCATGTCCCTTCCAGACCGTCCGGCGCGTTGCTAGCGTGTGTTGAGAAGTGACCGATCTTTTAGCCTCAGTGCCGTGTTACGCTTGGCAGAACGGCATTTTATGTGTGTGTGTTTCTTCAAGAGGATATTAGAAGTGATATCGAGTAATCGACAGGCATGGATCGACTGCGCGGTTAGCGGTGTAACTAATGAAACGTACGGCGAATGTTGCCATGTGCTCGCGAAATCTCTTCATGGCTTCATCGGTCTCTTTTCGTGTCACGCCCGGGCGTGTTCGCTAGGTCTGGATCTGTAAACATAGTTGCGTTAGCGCAGTGACATCGTGCGAGATGCCATTTACTTCGACATTTGGTGAATCTTGACCGTTTGCGCTAGCTTTGCAGTCGGTGTTCAGGTTCACTGCACTCGAGAACGTTATCGAACAACATCGAGAACATTCAACATTGCGTCCTTCGACTGATCGCTGACGCATAGCTTGCTTGCGCACCGTGCTTGCTGTTCAACTGGTTGATACGTGTAATAGAAGTTGTGTGTGTACGGTAATTGGAAGTTGTGCGCAACGTCTTGATTCGGAACGCCAGCAGCCGAACGCACGGGCGAATCGGCGTGCGGTAGGTAAGGTGAATCTGATCTTACGAGACGTAGAAAATAGGCCATCAAAAATGATTGACATCACTACTTCATTGTTTGATTTCATATTTCTTGTCTCCTTAATATTCCCAACGTTGCAATGAATTTGCAAATGTTTTGCTGTGTTCCGACAAACATTTCTATTTTTGGCGTTGCCAGCGCGTAAACAGCCGGGGTTCGGTTTCTGCACTGCTGCACTTTTTTTTTTCATAATGCAGTCTTATTAAAACTTCCTCGGCACGGTGCTTTATGTTCTTTTGATCAGAAATAGCACATCCCGGAATTTTTAAAGCGCATGCTACTGCAACACAGCATGTATATAGACCTAGGGTTCGCATAAAATCGACTCCCTCAATTCGTGGGATCTGCTTTTTTTTTTTTTTTTTGCTGTGACCATTTCTCGCCAACTATACAGTATTTTAAGGGTACGCTTGGTGCAATGCAGCATTAGCAACATTTGTTTGCAACAAATTTAAAAATACGCTTGATAACATTGCCTTATACCAAGTTTATCAACAGAGTTCCACGCTTCTGTTTTGTGCAATGCCAAAGATCATGCCACAATTGCCTTCAAGGTATACCAGTAAACAGTTATTATTCTAATAAATCTCCGATTTCGCTCTCGTGTGTGACACGCTTATAACTCGGATAGCATGCGTCATCTGTTCAACAGATCGAGATATAAACAGCCGAGCAAATAGAAAGGTATGTAGTTTTCAATATCGCTGACCATAGCGAACCGAAAAGGTGAAGTATCCTGTCGCATAAAATCTTTTCCAGCAAAATTAGTGTAGTTCACTGCAGGAAGGAGTGTTATTCGAGGGGGGCGAATTCGTTCAGGCCAACTATGCAGCCACGTTGAACGGCGCTCTTTCACATTAATTTTTCCCACCCGGCAAACGAGATTCCCAGAGTAGCTCACCAGCAACGTTCGATTGATGGTGAACTACTCTCTTCTGGCATCTGCATGCTCCGGCCACGCTCTGCAATGAACGCGCCTGCACCCAAAGCGCTTGGAAGGGACATGGCGGCGAGAGGTCACGTGATGCGAGTAAGCCAATCGCGTCGGCGGCGGCGCGCGGAAAACAGATGCGATACTCTGAAATTTTTCCAGTGACTCTAGAAGAGTGTAAAAGAGCGCGCTTGAAAGGTCGTCGCCGTTGCGACGAGTGCCCGCATCTACAGGGCGTGGTCGCTCGTTCGTGCGCTTATCTCGTGATCGCGGTGGTTTGTACGTCTCGCGTTGAGAGCACGAAGGTCACTTGGCTCTCTGCAGCGGTGGCTTTTGCGAAAGGAGCGCGGTGCTCACGCAGAAATAAGTTACAAATGTGACAGTTAGTTCGCTCTTATCCTGTGTATGTTCGTTCCGTGCGTCCTTTCTGCTTGAGCAGCGCGTTGCAAGTTTCGAGCTTCTTGCCGTTCTTCGCGTGACATTACAATTTGTTGCTGTAGCGTTCATTCCTTCGCCCTTGGGGCAAAAGAATGCGCAACAAAGGCTCAACTACGTCTGTGAGGACACCTTTTACTTTCGTGTTATACCGATTCCTATGACAGAGGGATCAGCCATGTTTTCTTTTATTTCCTCCTTAAATTTCAAGTACTTACGACGCGCTTACACGGCAGCTGTTGAAAACTTGGATTTCATCAAAGGTAGTTGCTTGTAACGACCATTTAATTTGCTTGAATGACACCGCACGTCGTTTGTGATGCCCTTAATACTCCGAAAAAAGGAATTGAACCGAAGGAGCAGGCTTAGCAACCGAACACGCGCAGCGAGCGGTATATTGCGCTTTAACGCAGACACGTGATCGAAAACGGGCCGGAAAGTCATTTTGAGTGCGCCACGGCCGTAGAACAGTCGCGAAAAGAAATCGTCGCCTTACATACAGACGGACACATTGATGGCTAGCAGACGACACCAGGAGCAATCGACACTGAACGTGCTCCTGGCGGCAACTCCCCTCGATTTCGCTGGGCATTTTGCTTGAACATTCAGTAGAAATTGCTTTATGAACTTGCCGACTACTGTTTCAATAACTCAAGCAGGAAAGACTGCCCAGCAGCGTCGAGCAGCCTTCACGTAGCGAGCGCGCACGCGCGCGAACAGCGGCACTCGAGTCCCCTCTGACGTCACACGTGAGAGGGCGCCACTCAAAGATCTCGAGGCGAATAGGAGCATTATGACTAAATGGCCTTGTATTAGCGTTCGAAAGCCTTTTATTACTTTGCAAAATTATCAGTGTTCGCGTTCAGCGTATAGTTATATTTTACATTTAGAAGCGATTTATGAATCGTTGGAATGTAAATGTTTCATATGGTTCGACAAATGTGCAATCTATTGGCACGTGTTTGCATAATCCTGTATTTACAAAAAAAATCAACTGTCGAAGTCGGGTAACCATTTATTGAAAGTTTCTATGCATGCTCTATTCTCTTATTCGTCGTGCTGGCGATTGCAGTATTAATGGCATTCAGATAACGGCAACGTGGGTCAGATACGGATTTCACGAAACTCCTGATGCAAACTGAAGAAGGCGCGGGCTTGTGCAGGAGCCATCTGATGCGTCCGGCGCCAAAAAGCTATGTTGAAGACTTATGTAAAAAAGGTAACCGCAAAACAACACGGGACACAGACGGAGACAACGCATCGCTTGATGCTCTCTGTTTCGCAGTAACCATTCCTAATCATGGACCACCAACTGGCCTACACTCTTCTAAGTAACGCTCACTTTCGTCGGCATTTATCCAACTGCAAAGAAGACGCTGTCTTAACCCTGTCATCATCTCAATTTTCGATCATTCTTACAGAAGATGCGGTCGCCCGTGATACTAACCAGCGCGGCTACCAACCCATAGGATATGCAACAGCACCGTTAGTGGTGGCCAAAATATAAGAACAGTGTTGCTTGCCTACGCGTGTGCAGATTTTCTTTCTCGTAGTAATTATGCAAGAAATAGCTCTGTTTCGAACTGACCATGAAGTGTTGCCTCTGACACAGATGCGAGCAGTAGCGGCTGCAGGGCGTCCGTGCACCGGCCCAAGACGAAGCGTTTCCTCTCACAAACAAGCTGGCTTAGTCTCCCCGGCCGCAAGGGGGGATCGGACGTGTCCGGCCACAACAGCGGATCCTCTCACTCTGCCCCAAGACAAGCTGACGCCATCGCAGAAGGCTCTGAGGAAACTGCTCCTTCTGCGCTTGCTGGCCCCGACGGCGGTGGAGCACTAGCCGTGGAACACGTGTAGGGCGGCTGGATGGCGACGCCCTTTGGCTGTTCGTTGCTCATTGTATGTTCAGTAGAACGTCAGTGCGCACATTTCACTACTTGCAATGCTCATCCTGATGCTGCAATAGGAAATCATTCCACACCATTGCTGCTTGTCGCCGCAGCCATTCACATATCTTTATGGTGCCATGAAATAACTGCATGTGTGAAATGCACACTTGTCGTTTTCGCGCGCATTCGAAGCGTCGAAGGAAGTGTGCAATGAACCCGTACTTTGTGTATCAGCCGGCTGCCGGAGCCCCTAAGTTTCCAGTGAGCCATGTGTTTTTTTTTTTTATCGGTATCGTAAGGTTAACCAAAAAAATGCCTGTTTTCCTACAGCGTCCGTTGCCAACAAAGTGAAGTAATCATGAATATAGGCGGAAAACCAGTGTCCAAGTAATCTTCGAAAGCTTTAGACAAGAGCAGTAGCAGTAGACTGTAGTAGCTGAAAAATTAGCTAGAATTCACACGCGTCAACGACATTAAAATAATGAATGTCCACAGTCAATCGAAGCCGGTCGCGAAGTTTCGGTTAGAGTGCACTAGAATGGGGGAGTGCTCGGAACGAGCTTCGAAATGTGAAGCCAAACCAGGGTCAAGCCGCATGTGGCGCTGCGATCTGTAGCCTGCATTGCTTCGTTGTTTATGATCGACATATTTGCACAGCGCAAAATGAACGAGGACAGATGAAAGGACACGACACCGGTGCTGGTGTTGTGTCCTTTCATCTGTCCTCGTTCATTTTGCGCTGTGCAAATATGTCGATTCCAAATCACCAACTAGCCCCAGCTACCGTTCTATCAAGTTGTTTATGGGTGCCACGCGGCGCCGCCAAAGTGGTGCGGAGGTAGAATGCCCGCTTCTCATTTAAAAGACCCGGATTCCAGTCGCAGCTGTAGACGGTGGGTTCTAATTACTGGCGCCACTTGTTACAGCTGTATTGCTTTTCTTTTTAAAGAGAAAGCTCTTATGAGACCACAACAAGGGCCGTTTTTGGCGCCGTAGTTGTCCGCCGCCGCCGTCACCGGTGTCCGTAACCGGTTTCGCGAGAAAGAAGAAAAAATTTCCAGGATGGAACGGAGTTCGAACCTGGGCCCTCTGCGTTGAAGCCAAGTATTCTACCTCAGAGCCATGCCGGTGCTTGCAATTGCTTTGCAAAAAGACCCTATACAGGCTTCATATCGACAAGGAACCACATTAGCATATGCAATATAGTGTGGTAGAATAGTAAAATAACAACCAGGCGTCACACAACGCAAATTCTGTAATCAGGCGACACACAATGCGAATTGCGCAACGAGCGGATTGTTGAATGCTTGCAGCCCACTACAAAGGGTTCTGCCGTAATTCTTCGTCGTCATCAGGCACAGCATCAACAAAGTGCGCATAATGCCTTACATGCGTTTAGCAGGTACCACGGCTCTCCGTAGAATGACGAAAAATTGCATAGTGGCTGTTTCCCTACTTGACAAAAATTATGATTTCTAGCGTAGTGGGTTCCTCGCAAGTGCACTTCTCTTGGTTGCCACGGAAGCCACTAAGGCTCCCATGATCCATTTCCTCAGGGTCTCAATAAGGTTAATTCCCTCTCCCTCTCTCTCACTCTCTTTCTCACGTTAACGTATGCTATAAAGTGTAGTGGGAGTGTTAAATAACGACCGGGCGCCACACAATACGAATTACGTAACTAGTGGGTCCTTTAATTCTTCCAACCTATTACAAAAGGCTCAGTCATAATTCCTCATCGTCATCAGGCGTCGCATCAAGAAAGTGCACATAATGCCTTACAGATGGTATCTTGCTTCTCCGCAGAATGACGAATAATGGCGTAGTGGGTGGTTCCCAATTTCACAAAAATTATCATTTGTGGCGTAGTGGGTACGTTGCTAGTGTACTTGCCCTACGATAGTTTATAACGGGCTCTAGAAAGGCCGCGCTTCCAGGTTTTGCTGTGACTGTCGTTTTTATTGTTGTTGTTGTTGTTTTATAATTAGCTTCAGTTCCGCTGCTACAAAACAGTAACGTGAAATGGCAAGTAATATAAAAAATAATTGACAGTGAGCGTAATTATTTGCAGCGGAAACACACAGGATTCAATAAGAACGTAAAGAAAATATGACCTCCGAGATTTTCGCAAATACAAAACTAAGTCTGGGTGTGTTGGATACGCTGCTCTCGGATGCCGGCCTCTGGCTCGTAGCAAAAGAAAAACTTAAAGCAGTCGACATTCAGTAAGCGGGAATCGGCGAAGATTTGAGTGCTGTAAAAGCAAAGCCAGATCGCAGTGTGTTTCACGTCGGAGGAGGAAACTGCTTTTCCTGTAGTCGCTGTTGGCTCGTACGCATACTACGCGCAGTCGACTTGTCTGCTAGGAGCGCGGTCGCGAGTTTAAAACGTTGAGCAGGTGGGATGTCGAGTGGCCGTCTGCGAAATTGGCGTTTCGAAATAATAAAAGAAACTTACATTACTTATGGCTGAACTAAGCCAAAATAATATATGGAAACGAATTTTTGTGTCTTACCTAGACGTCTATGAGTGTTAACTACAGACGTAAATGATTAGCGCAAAAAAAACACCGGACAAGGTAGAGAAGACAGACAGGGCGGAACTTACTCTCCAAATAGCGTTTCCTTTTGAGTCAGGAGGAAACTGGGAGCACATCTCTACCTTGTCCGTTTTTTTTTTTTTGCGCTAATCGCTTATGTCTGCAGTTAATACGCACCAACTAGCCCAACTCACGTCTCTAAGTCTATCAGTGCTCTGTTGTAGGCGCGCTCTTTTTTCACTTTCTTCTTTTTTTGGTCATTTTGCGTCTGCTTCGCTTTTAACTATAGCTCTGAACGGCAGCGAAACAGCGAAAGCACAGCACGCCCTGTACTTTTCACGTTGAGATAACAAGCAAGGCTGCTCATAGCAAGACTATTCATAGGCATGCTAAAGTTGAAACGTGCAGAACACAGTAAACTATTGTAGCTTAAGCTGTTTGCGTACTTGTTCACAACTCTGCATACACCTCCTGATCTCTCCATTAAAGTTACTATCCAAATAGCATTTCCCTTGTAAGTCAGGAGGAAAACTGAAAGCACCGAGAGATTATCGCTGCTTTTGCAGTATTCAAAGCTTCGCCGTTTCGCGCTGACCGAATGTCGACTACTTTCAGTTTTTCTTTTGCTGCGAGTCAGCCTCCGGCAACCGGGAGCAGCGTATCAAACACACGCAGGCCAAGTTTCCTATTCGCAAAAATCTCGGAGTCCATACGTTCCTTTACGTTTTTGTTGAGTCCCATGCGGTGGTGCTGCCAATATTTACGCTCACTATCGAATTCCTTGAATTTTACTTCACATATCGCGCTAATTTTGTGAAAAGCAGCAAGTGTAGCTAGTTTCAAGGAAAATAAAGAAAAGCAATAAGTCTGTAACAAGTGACGCTAAAAAATAAATCCACCATCTACCATTTTGGTAGAGTCGCGCGCAACAACGACACATTGCAGGCTACCGATCGCAGCGCCATAAGAGGCTTTACACTCTTTTGGCCTCACTTTCCGTGCATTGGGGCTGCGGCCGCTCCGCACCTAACTCCCCTTTCTGATGTCGCTGGCAGAACCTATTGTCAGCGACATCAGAGAGGGGAGTTATGCACGAGACTAAAAAGCCACCTAAACATCGCCCAATGTTAGCAGTGTACGCATGTTTCATGTTGGCTACGTTGTGCTGCCGAACAAAACTAGCGCCGTGGTGTACCCAGAAATTCCCTAGTCAAGTTGGCGAGAGCAGACGAGAACAACCAGAGGCCGTGTTGAGAGGCACTTGATGGCGTGTCTTCTTTAAAGATTTTGTGTATCTGCGTCATGCTTTGTTGTGTTACCTCGCGAGTGTTCGCTTAGAAGTGACTGAGATTGCTAAGACATCGACTCTGCTGTCAGTTAGGATGAAGCGCGAAAGCGCGAAATACAACCACACGTACTGCGCTACGTGTGGGTGCATGTGTGCCTTTTCTGTCCCTGATTTTCGCGCTGCTCCCTTAAGTTAGGTTGAACCAACTAGCCAACAAGTTCACTCTTCAAGGTATCAGTGGTGTTCAGATGTAAGCGCCTGGTAACTCAGTGCGCTCCAGAATGAGGGATTTGCCTTGTTAAGCTTCACCGCTGCACAGTAGCGTTATGCGAAGAAAACTAAACGTCACGCTGTGAAGCTCTAGCCCTTCGTGGCCGAGAAGGGTTCGCTGCCGCAAAGTGGTTGATAAAACATTTACGGCTTCGATGCAACTTAACGGAATCAGTCATCTCATGTCCAAGACGTGTGAATATTAAAGCTTACAGGCGTATTTTCCATTTGTAATAATGGATATATCGAATTATTTCGCGATCCCCTTCGAATCCGATGTGTCCGACGGTCGTCAAGTGAGGTGAAACTTGAGGCACTCGAGAGTGTGTGAAGGCTACATACAGGGTGTTTCAGCTAAAAAGCACCAAGTAATAAAAAATTAAGCATAGGCGCTACGCGTCTGCAATTAGTGCAGTATTGTTATGAGCCATATAGAGCACGTCAGAACACTTTTTTTCAATCCGCCAAGCTCGGCAATTAACAAAGATTGCTTAATGAACTTTTTAAATAATAACTCTAGAGAACAGTTTTCAATACAAAAGTTGTAGCGCTTGTTCAGAAACATTGATTTTTTCAATCTGTGCTAAGATAACTCCCCTGCATGATTTTTTTTTCCGGCCTTTCTTTGAAGCGCGCGAATTTTAAAAAATACCACGTGACTGCTGCCAAACGCGCGGCGCTTTCAGTGCCCTCAAATGTAGGTTCAACGAATTATCAAAGGCTGCTTCGTGCACGAAGATCGGTGTAACAGGTTATCGGTGACTGCGATGGACGTTAAAGCGACAAAATGAGCATACCGTTTCAACAACAACAAATAAATATTCTTCAACAAAAAAGCGGCAGCCACGGAGCAAATGCTACATGAGACCGTAGGTAGCATTTGATGTAGGGTAGGCATTTTTTTTTTCTTTTTTCGCACCAATGAAGAAACACATTGGAAGGGGCGAGGGTGACAGCGTGGTGCAGGACCGAGATAAAAGATGCACTCATACGTGACGGCCGCTCTTTTGTAGATCTTGTTTTTTGTTTTGGATGGTACGCCTCTATCATCATTTAGCGTCCATCGCAGTCACCGGCAGCCTGCTCAATCGACCTTCGTGCACGGAGCAGCCTTTCATAATTCGTTCAACTTACATTTGAGGGCACTAAAAGCGCCGCGCGTTAGGCGGCAGTCACGTGCTATTTTTTAAAATTCGCGCGCTTTAAAGGAACGCCGGAAAAAAATTAAGCAGGGGAGTTATCTTAGCATAAATTTAAAAATTCGATGTTTCTGAACAAGCGCTACAACTTTTGTAGTGGAAACTTTTCTCTAGAGTTACTGTTTAAAAAGTTCATTAAGCAATCTTTGTTAATTACCGAGCTTGGCGGATTTGAAAAATATTCTGACGTGCTCTATAGGGCTCAGAACAATACTGCACTAATTGGAGATGCGTAGCACCTATGTTTAATTTTTTAATACTTGGTGCTTTTTAGCTGAAACACCCTGTATAGTCGCTGTTGTACCCGATCTCGCCACAGTATACACAACTGCAATGCGTTGCTTTAAAATGTCTGTGTATGCCCTGCTTTATGTTACCTCGCGAGTGTTCGCTTGAATTTATACAGATTCGTAAGACTATCAGCAGCGCTAAGAAATCCATCGTCTGCGCATTTATTATTTGACCTGAAATGTAGCAGCTGGCGTTTGAATTGTGCAGCATGTTGACACTATGAGATCACGTTGAATTCAGGCCATGTGATTCATTGGTACCTTGTAACAATTTCTGTTGGCATAATTAAGTTTCTCCATGACACTATTCCAAGCTATTCCAAGAAGTGGCTTGGTCTGTTCTCTAATGTAGAGGGTTGCTGCTAATTCGTTTGCCTGGCGGGTAGAAGAATTGAAGAAACCTTTGCTATGCACTTGCGCATTTATTAGACGTTTGGTTGCTCGTACGGTGACTGGAGACTGCGTGGGCGCCTTTTCTGTAATTAAAGAAGACAAAGCATCAGGTAACGTATGTGGCAGTTACGATTTCCCTGCTTGTGGGCTTCACTGCACAACGAATCGTCGATGCACAGTACATGCTTTGTGGCATAACACAGCTACAATGCCATAAAGCTGACTATAGTGAATCTGTCATCTTGTAGCACGTATATATAATGTACGTACATACATAATGCATTCAATCCAAGGGGCATGGCGTAAACAAGCAGGGTACGAGTCAAAACATGGGCGGCGTGCGCAGCACAGATTTCTTTGCACTCCACAATGAAGGAATTGCTTTGTCAGTTTTACCGCTACACAGGGTTGTAATGCGACGAAAACTAAATGCCACACTGTGAAGCTTGCTACATGTGGCTGCGATTGGTTGCCGGAAAGAGTATCGCCAGGTTGCTTCAGTGGCGCAAAGTGTTGTCTGGTCCGATACGTACACGTTTCACACGAGCAGGTTGATGAAAAATAAGTAATGGGAAAACTTTAACGGCTTCACAGCAGCTTTAGAACGAACAATTGTCTCGAGGGACAGTCCGAGACGCATGAATATTTATTTATATATACTGAGTATGTACAGCACAATGAAACGAAGACAGGAGAAGACACATAAACGACATAGACTGGCTATGTCGTTTATGGGTCTTCTCTTGTCTTCGTTTCATTGAGCTGCACATACTCAGTATATATCAAGACATGTACCCAACTATATTTAAGCTTCAGACAGGCATTTTACGCATTTTTAATTACGGGTATATCGAACTATTTAGCGATGCCCTTTGATTCCGATGTATGCGAGTTTTACTGTATGCATTCGTAACACATTGGTCGGTTCAGATAAGCATTATGTGGTGAGGAGCATTGATTTTCCTGGCGTAAACAAATACGTTTTTTTATTATATGATATTTAGGAGATGTTGGTGCTTCTGTATAGCACAGGCTACTCCTTTTCACTGATGATAGGATATGTGAAAAGCACAGCAATGAAAAAAATATTTCATAACGAACAGCTAGGCAAAAAAAGTTATTCACAATGGTGTTTCATATATCGGCTTGATACCGCACGCATGCGATGGGAGCCATGCATGCATATGCGACATATATCGGTTGAGGATGGCCTAGATCCATCACCACTAGAGTCACTGTATATGCTACCTTTAGGTAGCAGAGTTGCGCATAGGTCCGGCTAGCAACCACAGCTATGCGGTGAAGTCGCACTTCGTTTTTGCAGGCGACATGCCTACCGTGTCGCCGATTAACCTGTCTGGCGTGTCGAAGACCGGCGATAAACATTGGCTGTCGATGACTAGTGGTAATTCAGTTCGCTGCAGCGGCGGCGTCGAGAAATAAAAAAATTGGTCCAAGCGGCAGCTTCTCCGCAATGCATGGTTGCTAGCGGCGTTGGAAGACAGATGCGCAACTCTGCTACCTAAAGGTAGCATATACAGTAACTCTAATCACCACGATGTGTTCGGTAAGCACCGGGAACTCCACTGATCTGATGAGAAAATAAGCAATCTGCATCGCTGCGCCTAGTACACACATACTGTGCTCCAAGTAGGGAGGCCGGCTTCCGCGTGACGCTCGTTCGCGTGGTGGCTCGATCGCCACAAGCATTTTTTAAAACAAGCAATAGTATTGATTATTCGGTGACTGTCACGAAATATTGCAGATAAACGTTTTTCTATGGCGCCTTTTGGGAAAAGCTGGCTTTTCTGGAACCACAAAACAAGGCCCAAACAGTAGCTCATATGAATATATAGCATGCTAGCTGTTCCGATCATATCTCATACATTGTCGTCCAAAAAGAACCAGCTTCGTAAACTAATGCGCTTGATACGCCAGCAAGGTTAACACAAAAATGAAACCTAATGCACTGTGTGGCTATGCCTGCGCAGTGAGCTGAAACAAAACTGATTCCCCCTCCTTGCGAACT
This sequence comes from Rhipicephalus sanguineus, assembly GCF_013339695.2. Lineage (NCBI taxonomy): Eukaryota > Metazoa > Arthropoda > Arachnida > Ixodida > Ixodidae > Rhipicephalus > Rhipicephalus sanguineus. Next base: position 4,347,341 of record NC_051178.1, on the reverse strand, counting down.
GCGTGCCCCTTAGTGAAAAAGTGGCCCTTCCCAAAGAAAGCAGCAAGTATGCACCTTTATTCGTGCGTCCATTAAATCAAGCCACCTGCATTTCCATGGTTAAAGCGCGTGATCAACGTCTCGCACGCACGTAGAGCCACGGGACTAGGCTAGGTACATCTCGCTTGGAATTTCCCAGGGACAGCACCAAAAAGTGGTCTGGCAACGCGGGCATGTTTTGGTGGCTTTTTAGTCGCTCCCGGGAGTTATGGGTGCTGCGATTGAAGCGCGACAAGGTGTGGAGGGGACAAAGACTAATATGGAAAAAGCAAGTTTCATTCAAGGGCGAAGCGATGTCAATATTTTACAAAAGCTATTTATTTCCCTAACAATATTATGTAGGTGCAATTTGCAAAGAATTTTTGACAGTGTTTTTAATACGAAAAAAAAATTTTATCGCCCTCTGAAGAGAGGCGCAAGCCATTGTTATTCATACTTATTGTAACTGCGCAAAAAACGGACGGAAACACGAAGGGCAAGGAAAGGACAAACGTGTTTCCGTCCGTTTTTTGCGCAGTTACAATAAGTATGGATCATTACCAACTAGCCCAACTTACCACTCTTCTGAATTGTTATTCAGTTCAGTCCTGAAAGTGTTGGGAAAGGCGTGCTCGGCTGTGTTCCAATTCTGGACAGCATCGTAGACAGTCTACGCTGAAGGCTTAGAAGACAGCGCCGAGCTCCAGCCGTCCGAGTAATGGAGCGCGTCTACATGACGTCTGCCACCTCGCGTCAAGAAGAGAAAGCTAAGAAAAACAAACGTAGCTATTACATTTTTAACTCCTTTCGTGTTCAAATCTATGAAGAAATGAACGTAGCTAACGTTCAGCGCAAAGAAAAGCGTCTCCTTGTGTGCAGACGACCATGCTGACGAGATCCGAGCTATCCGAGCATTTCGCTAAGCCGCCATCTTGTTTGGACAGCAAAGTAGCCTGCATCGTTTTTTGCTCCGATGCCATCTCCCCGAAACTGTTTATTTTGCCGTCTAAGTGAGAAATTGAATGGGACTTCCATAGAGTTTCCTACATTTACCTAGAGGGAAAAGTGGCGCTGCAAGCTGTTGGACGCATGGGAATGCCGGGATATGTGAGCTTCGAACTTGACTCGAATTCGTATCCTTCACGTAGAGCCCAGAAACAACGAAGACGCGTCTGGCTTCAACGCGTTCCTTGCGTCGAAATGGTTGATTTCTTACTGAAGGGGCATGTAGTGAGCTATTTGTTTTTTATTATTGCAGAAAAACGAGTTTTATTTAACATTGGAAATTTCTGCGTCGATGTATAGTTTTACGAAGCGTAAAAAGTAACCAACGGCCGCTAAACTTGGCAGGCAGACGAGAAAGGCAGCATTCTCTCTGCCATTGCTCGTCGTCTGTTTCTTTCTTTCGCCGTTTGGTCATGCCATCAAGGTGAGTGGACGTTTATTTTAAAATATAATACGCGTAAATGACATCCGCTTATAAAAGTTTTGTTAGAGAGAAGCTTTATTTGCGCAGTCGTATCCGCTTTTGAGCCGAAGCCTCGCACAACACCAGCCAACACAAGCCTCGCAGGCACATATACTATAGAGCCTAGAATATACTTCCTAGTGTGCCGACCGCCGAACATTTACAATGGGAGACGCTGGCACCGACGGTGATGCCTTCCGCCGGACGCCACCAGACGGCGACACACTTAGGGACCATGCTAACCGAGCGGCGATTCAAGCCAAGCGCGCGCGTTGCACGCGCGTCGCTCAATTGCGCTTCGGATGCCCGTTCGTAAGCGCAGTCGGTTGTGATCACGGAGTTAAGAAATATTGCGTTGCGCTAAACTTGTGGGGCGTTGTCGCTTTCGAGCCAATAGCTTATGGTGTCTCCGCATGGCATTGCTAGGTTTCTTTTCTGTGCGCGCGCTTCGCACTTGTTGCTGTTCACAGAACCGCAATGCGGTCGCACAAAACGAGGAGTAAAGACAGCACCTGTTTTGTTCCATATTGTACAAGTGACTACCGCTCAAACAACGAGCGGGTCTCATTATTCAGCGCTCCTATGGACACAGAAATTTAATTAAGTTTAGCCGAGTGGGAGAATAATATAAAGAGCACAAATCGAACACTATCTCCGGCGGCTGTCGTTTGTGAGAAATACTGAGCGTCGTTAGGTGATTACATAGATAATTAGTAAAATATGTGTCGTTAGGTGATTAAACAGATAATTAGTAAAATATATGCCGTTAGCTGATTAAATAAATAATTAGTAAAATATGTGTCCTTAGCTAAATAAACAGATCATTAGTAAATGTATGGTAATTAGCTACAAACTGCCGTGAATTTAGCATTTGTGGTCATGTGCCGCATATAATAGTATTTTTCGAAGAAATAGCCGGTATCGCGCAGCGTATTAATGATAACTGTGCGTACGATCGCTTGTTAGCGCTACGAAATCACATTCCTTCGATTATGCTGTGCACCCCAACCAACATTCCGCAGCGCGAAACTGACTGGGACAGCCCGTCGGCGTCTCTCACAGGCGCGCGCGTCGGCTAGAGACGCCGGCTCGGCATAGCATGGTCCCTACGGCTATCGCCGTCTGGTGGCCGCCGGTGGAAGGCATCATTCTCCGTGCCACCGCGACGCCCGCGGTCGGCACACTAGTAAGTATATTCTAGACACTATACATATACCGTCATTCCCAGCGCTCCAACGGCGGCCCTTCAGAAATTCGCATAGACGGTGGCGCCAGATTTCCCTCTGGGTATTGTTGTAGGAAACTCTATGGGGACTTCAGACGGACGCTGTCCACTTAGCTGTCTATTTAGCCGTCTATGGTGAGCATTGGAACACACCCCTCGTGAAGTTCGTCTGCGACGAAACGCCCCCTCACGTGCTTTGGTGTTCCGCACTTGCATGCGTTCTCTGAATTATTGTGGTGGGAATTTAATTTTTGCTGTGCGCGGAGTTGCGAGGTGCGTTTCATCGTTGGTGAACCTGCTGAGTACGGTGTCCAGCAATCAACGGTACCCGCAGAATGAACGATGTGCTGTGAAAAAGACGTACACCTGGCGACCCTTGTCTGCTGGATAAGACAGGAGGCAACGGTTCGGAGTAGTGCACCCGCTGGATTGCAATGGATCAATATTCCTGCGGTTTCCTTCGTGAACCCGCAGTGCCTGTCATATTTCCTGTTATCAGTGAGCAGATCAGTAGGTTATCTATCGCGATTCAGTTCCCATGCCTGCATATGTTACACGTAAGGTTAATTTATCGGAACATGAGGCGAACCATAGTGCACGTAGTGTCTACGCACTTTTTGAACTTTTTTACTTATTAGCACACTTGTTGCTCATTGTGTACTGTGTAATAAAGTTGCGTTATTGCGACCACTGAATAAAACTGAAATGTCATATTTGGCGTGACAAGCCGTCGTTTCTTCTTGTTAAAATTGAAGCACACAAGCAATGTCCTCTTTAAGGCACATGCGCCAGGCCCGGGACACTGCGGCTCGTTCCGGTATTGGAGATAAGGCGTCGCATGGTAGCAAGCGAAAATTCTGCAACGTTTGCATATGCGGCTTTATCTCTCTAACCTATGCAGCAATAAAGTAAATTGGTGCAATTATGTGTAGAAATAACATGTGTTCTTGGCTGTTTCCTTTTTCAAGCGCCCTAAATATGTATTTAGTCGCTTGCGGGCAGCGCTTTCGCTCTCATCTCTCCATGCTGTTCGTCTGCTCCTGTCGCTTTCAATTTGTGCACGAGTAAACGTTTCCCAATATGTCTTGAAGGTGTATATTTTGGTGTCTGTGAGTGCGACCACGCTCAAAATGTCAGAAACACTAAAAAAAGGACACAAGGCACTGCGCTGCTGTGTGGTTCGACACCTCGGGAAGGAACAGCACAGCGAAATTCTCTCGCTTCCCAGCGAACGACAAGTAAGCACACTTTTTATTCGGTCGTTACGAAGAAACAAGCATTATCCTTATGAAACAAAGTACTGGGTGAACCGAAAAATTTTCGGCGGTTGTTTTACAGCAATTCTTCTATCGCAGAGGTTGCCATAGGAGTCCCGGAATAGGGACCCTCCCCGTTTTCTTTGAATTTTAATAAAGGAATGTTTTCATCATCATCATCTTTTTTTTTTGGTACAGCGCATTTTTCAGTAATGTTGTTAGCACGTGAAGCTGCTTGTCGACAGTTTCTCGTGAGCAAATCGATACCAGCTGACACGCAGACGGAAATTTCGCTTCCGTAGCGGTTCGCTTAGCGGTTGCTCTTTCTTTTTTTTTTTTTTCAACGAGAAGAAAGCTTGGCATTTATGTTTGAAGAGATGTGCTTAAACTTTCCTCGACGAACAGGTTTGGCTTTAGAACATTCCAGCGACAACTTTCATGTAGCGACATTACTACGTTTGAATGTTCATTAACACGGCAGAAGCTCCCAAAATCATTTACGTAGCCGCTTGCCTTCCTGATTACGAGAAGTTAGAGTTACCAGCGCGACGGCCGAGCTACTGGACCAAAATACAGGGTATGGCACAAGGTAAGTAAACAGCACGGAGCGCTTTCTTTCTTTTTTTTCGTGTCGTCTGCTACGGCTCGGGCGACGTTACGCCGCGAAATTTGTTCCGCGTGCGCCAGAGAATTGTGTGCTTTTCGGTTTTTCAATAGCGGTACTGTTTAAGCTCGGATAATCCCCGTTAGTCGTGAACAAAAACTGTCACCATCATGAACCGCCACGCGCTCTCTTCGTCCTCTTCTTCGCCCCCAGAAGACGTGCCTCAGTTTGTCCGGCGTGGGATGCAATAACTCAGATGGAGGAAGCGAGAAAGAAATAGACAGAGGGAGAGAGAAACAGCTTCCTTGTCACCAACAGTGCGCAGCTGCCCTAATTTTTTTTACTGGACGTGCGGTGCCGGGTGTTCCAGATTGCTGAGATGCGAATATTTTCCAGATGCAGCGAATTCACGCTCATACGAAGACGCAGCGCTCTCGGCAATAAGGTACGCATTTGGGCTGGTTGGTTCATGAACAGGCTCTCGGCGTTGCGGCAAACGATACAACAGTCACCCGCCGTTGTGGCCTATCGGATATGGTGTTATTTGCGCTGTGAAACACGAGGTCGCGGGACCAAATCGTGTTTCGATGAGGACGATATTATTACACGCCGCCGGTAGTCGAAATAGTCCGCAGTTCCTTACTACGGCGCGTCTCGTGGATGTATCGTAAAACGCGAATTTGTAACCAATTGAATGTTTCCATTCAATTCAATGCGACGAAGCCAAGTCGCGCCAGGCGATGCAATATCTCCATAAGTTTGGTTCCGCTGCATAGTAGAAATTCTACAGGAGCAAGAGTACGCGCGCCGGCAGCCAGAAGCTTTTAAATGATTGGGATTTAATTTCCTCTTGTGGCCAGTGTGGAATGGTAAAGCCAAAGCAAACAACAACAAAAAAAAGAACTCACAATACTGCAATACTCTTACACAGCTAATGAGAAACCATCTACGCTTAACATGTTACGTGAATGTACAACACCATTAAAATTTGGAGCATTGCTGTCTGTCTGTCACACGATTCAGCCACCTGGCCAAAGTTTAAGCACTTGCTGAACGCCCAGCCATCTTGAACTGCTAGCTGCGTTCATACCTGTGAACATTGTCGATCAAAAAGCAAATAATACGCATATCAGAGACGCAACATCAATACGTAAGTATTAGGTGGTGTGTTCCTTTACTAGAAAATACATAGATACGTAATTCTAAGACCCTTGTGTTTCTTAGGCTACGCTGAAACGGCGCAGAAACAGCCGGCAGAAAGAAACGGCCGGCAGAAGACTATCGTCTTTCGACGACATTTGCAGCGAAGCGCGCAGATACGCGGCAAATTTTTCTTCTATTGTTCAGCACAGTAATGCGCTGCTTATTGTGCACACTTCATTTTAACGCCGCGTGTTTTCGCAGACCTGTGACGTCGCCTAACAAGGAGGCGATTTTATGGAACAATGAAAATTTCACAGCGAAAGCTGTTATGAGATCACAACAAGGGTCGTTTTTGGCGCCGCCGCCGCCGGTGTCCGCAACCACTATCGCGCGAAATAAGAAAATATAACTAAATAAGAAAAAATATCCGGGATGAAACGAGGTTCGAACCTGGGCCCTCTGCGTGGGAGCCCAGCATTCTACCTCAGAGCCATGCAACTGCTTGAAAATGCCTTGCAAGAAGACCCTATACAGGCTTCATGTCGGGAAGGAACCACATTTACATATGTAATGTAGTATGGTAGAAGAGCAAAATAAGAACCAGGCGTCACACAACGCGAATTTCTAACCAGGCGTCACACAATGCGAATTGCGCAACGAGTGGGTTGTTGAATGTTTCCAAACCATTACAAAGGGCTCTGCCATAATTTTTCATCGTCATCAGCCACAGCATCAACATAGTGCACATAATGCCTTACAGGTGTTTAGCGGGTACCACGGTTCTCCGCAGAATGACGAAAAATTGCATAGCGGCTGCTTCCCTACATCACAAAAATGATGATGATTTATAGCGTAGTGGGATCTTCGCAAGTGCACTTCTACTGGTTGCCAAGGAAGGTCATAAGGCTCCCATGATCCACTTCCTCGGGGTCTCAATAAAGTTAATGCCCTTTCTCTCTCTCTCTCTCTAACATTAACGTATGTCATAAAGCTTCGTGGGAGAGTTAAATAACGCCTCGCTTCTCCGCAGAATGACGAATATTGTCGGGGTGGGTGCCTCCCCACTTCACAAAAATTACGATTTGTGGGCGTGGTAGCTATGTTACTAGTGTACTTGCCTCATGAGTGTTTATAACGGGCTCTAGAAATGCCGCTCTTCCAGCTTTCGCTGCGACTGTGCTGCGCTTTCCGCGAAGGCCTGGCGTTCTTTGACGAATAGCGAAGAACCAATGACCAATGAAAATAGTTTATTATTATTATTATTTCTTTTACGCAGTCATGCGTAAGTGGTAATTGCGCAGTCGATCACTTACGCGTAATTTGTTGCGTCGTGTTACGAGCAGGTGCTGTGAGCATGACCCAGAATGTTTCGACCAATGATTAACAGCTAACGGCCTATACGGAAGGAAACAATGCAGTGTAGTTTAACGTTATAATCGCCCATTTTCTTTCAGCGAAAATTTCAGCTTACACAATTTACGCCGGTTATTTACTTGGAGGAGCCGGAGGAGAGGAGTAAAGGGCCACTTCACCGCTTTCCCGTCCACCCCCCACCCAAGCTGGGAATAGTAGGAGGGCAAGGAACGGCACCTAGTATATAAATTCGTAGTCATTTATAATATAACTGTACACAACCAGCTGAATGTGGTTTATATAAATATTAATCGACTGAACTTGGCGTTCTTCTTTAGAAAGACTTTATGAAAGAGAAAATAGACAACCACCCATTTGTAGCACGAAGCCACGAGGAAATCCATACGGATTTCTCAAAAATAAAGCCTCTTAGTCGCCGAAAAATTCGTCCTGGTCCGGGGTACAAACCCGGGACCAACGCCTTTCCAGGGCGGTCGCTCTACCAATTGAGCTAACCAGGAAGCTAGCAATTGGCAGCCCGAGGGCGAATTCATCGACAACTCGAAGCAAGTGGACATATATTGAAAATCAGTTCTGCGGAATCCCGCGGAACTGATTCATAATTAAAATGCATAATTAGTGCTACAAAGGGGTGGTTGTCTATAGCGCTACAAATGGGTGGTTGTCTATTTTCTCTTTCTTAACCCTTCTGCCACCTTGCGGGATTCCGCAGAACTTATTTTCAAGAAAGACTTTATATTAGAGGGCTCTTACAGTAAAAGAATTGGCACTCGGCTTATTGTGAAGACTTGTGTGAAGTACCTTGCTTTGTCAGCCAGATGTTTTGTTTAACAAGTGAGAATCTAAGGTACTAGAGTCATAGCAGGTTCTTCATACTCATCGTACTTACAACGCCAAAGTGAGACTGTGAAATTTCCATATGGAATGTTCAGTTGAAGAACAGGCTAAATGTGGCTGTAGTTTTTAAACTTCGTGGTAATATTTCCAAAATGTTATTAAACACTGCTGTGCTGTCGTGGTATAGGGCGGCCCAACCTGCACAATCTGTTTGTGCAGATTCTGCCTTGATTTCAAACAAACAGGTTTAAGAAGCAAATCACGTAATCATCTCTATGAATAGAAAAAAGCACGTGAAGTTCATAGAAAATGTAATTCTATCTCTCTCTCCCTATATATATATATATATATATATTGTGGCGAAGCAATTGGTACTGCTTAACGGTTGCGCTCTCCAGCGGTTCCTAGTGGGTCGTCCTCTTCTAAGCGCCGCTCGCGCTCGGAGCCCGTGCTTTTGCCTTGACTGTCGCCATAGTGCATTGTCGCCGAGTTCCGTCCAATAAACAGCTTAACAAATTGGTGGAGAGTGCTGTGCTCCCATTCAATGCCCCTGGAGCTTCGTTCCCGTACTCTGCCATCTACCATGCCTCAAGACGCCGCTCAGCAAACGCCGCCTCCCACACCGACCACATGTCCCGGTGTCCCACGCATCCGCGATCCACCTATCTTCACTGGCGCCGATGGCACCGACGTGGAGGACTGGCTCGCACTTTACGAGCGCGTGAGCGTACCCAACAAATGGGACGAAGCAGGCAAGTTGAGCAACTTGGTCTTCTACCTCGCGGGAGTAGCAAGCTTGTGGTACAACAACCACGCGTCCGATTTTGCTACTTGGTCGGATTTCAAGACCGCCGTCATCAACGTTTTTGGCCGCCCTGCAGTTCGTAAGCTGCAAGCAGAACAGCGCTTACACGAACGAGCTCAGCAGGCCGGTGAATCTTTCACCAGTTACATCGAAGACGTCCTGGACTTGTGTAAGAAAGCCAACAGCACCATGTCCGAGTCTGACAAGATCCGGAACATTATGAACGGCATTGACGACGATGCCTTCACCATGTTGCTCGCTAAAAACCCTTCCACCGTGGCCGAGGTCATAACACTGTGCCAGAGCTACGAGGAGCTCCACCGGCAACGTTCGATGACCCGTCGCTCTCCATCACGCGACGAAGAGCTTGCTGGCTTGGCGGCTATACCTGACCAGGCCACGCTGCTGGCAGAAATGAAGGCATTCGTGCGCGAGGAAGTCGCACGCCAGTTCTCTCTCCTGGCCTTCGCCCACCCGCCGCACGTTCAACAGTCGTCGACGACCCTTCTTCCTCCCATCCGCCGAGCGATTGAGCAGGAAATCGCGGAGGTGATCTGAGTACCACCAGCAACCTCCGGCTCCTGCGCCACAGAGTTACGCTCAGGTTGTCACCAGGACGCACCAGGCAATACCTGCGGCTGCACCGTTGAGTTACGCCGAAGCCGCCGCTAGACCGCCCTTCGAAGCGGGCGTGCCGGCTACGTATGCTGCCGTCATCCCTAGGCCCCGACTGAACCCACCTTGCAGTCATTTCAGCAGCCGCCCCGTCAATCGCATCCTGCGACGTGGGCGGGACATGCCCCGGCGAACCGATGGCGCACACCCGACAATCGGCCCATCTGCTTTGCATGCGGTTATGCCGGCCACGTGGCCCGTTACTGCCATCGCGTGCAGCCTTTTCGAGTCGCGTCAAACACCACCAGCCAGTCCAGCCGTGCATTCTACGACCCGCCTATGTCGCCGACGTCACGCCCAGCTCCATCCACTCGCCGCTCTCCGTCTCCACGCCGTCGCTCACTGTCACTAATGCAGCCACGTTCTGTCGCACGAGAGCAGGAAAACTAGTCGTCGCAGTCCACGAGGCAAGGGCTGCGACGCTATCGAACTGTAAAAGCCCTCAGCGAAGTCCATCGAATGTCATAGACGTGTTCGTGAACGGTGTTCGCGTATCTGCCCTTGTCGACACTGGAGCCGCCGTATCCGTTATGGACGCAAAACTTAGCCGCTTACTTCGAAAAGTGACGACGCCACTTTCTCGGATGTCCCTCCGTACCGCCAGCTCCCAGAGTATTAGGCCTACAGCAGTATGCACTTCTCGCGTCGACATTCAGGACGTTCTGTACGACGTCGAGTTCATCATAATAGCTGCATGCTCCCAAGACGTCATCCTAGGATGGGATTTTCTCTCCCGCCACGACGCCATAATTCACTGCGCACCAGCCGCCCTCGAACTCTCACCGTTCTCACATTTGACGCCGGCAGACAGTCCATCGGCATTCACCAAGACCCTCGTCAAAGACGATACCAAAGTTCCTCCAAACTCGTCGACGGCTGTGCCAGTTTACTGCGCCGGTCTCTGCGACACAATTGCACTCCTTTCGCCATCTGACCGCGTTTGCACTAGGAAAGGGTTGCTGGCACCTTTCGCGACCGTGCAAGTCACTCAGGGTAGCACCGCTATTTTTGTTACCAACCCATCCCCGCACATTGTTACGTTGGTGCGAGGGGAATGTCTCGGCAGAGGGGAGCCCCTCGAAGACGCACAAGGTCTGGACGCACCCGATGACTCGCATTGTACCAGTTCCCATACCATCAGTTCCGTTTCCACGTCTCATTCCTCACCCGCGGATGTATTTGGTCCCTCTATTGCTGACAACCTTACGTCGGTCCAGCGTTCCCAGCTTCTGTGCCTGTTGGAAGAATTTCGTTCTTCTTTCGATGTCGGGCAAACTTCTCTCGGCCGCACGTCCAATGTTACGCATCGCATCGACACTGGCGCCCAACCACCACTGCGGCAACGTCCATATCGCGTGTCTCCCACAGAACGTCGGGTAATTAATGAGCAAGTGGACGATATGCTTCGACGCGACATTATTCGACCCTCGGACAGCCCGTGGGCGTCTCCTGTTGTTCTCGTTGCCAAGAAGGACGGTTCTGTGCGCTTCTGTGTGGACTACCGAAGGCTCAACAAGATCACTCGGAAGGATGTTTATCCACTGCCGCGAATCGACGACGCGATTGACAGCCTCCAAGGAGCAGAATACTTTTCATCTCTCGATTTGCGCTCGGGGTACTGGCAAGTACCCATGGCTGATGACGCTCGACCGAAGACAGCCTTTGTCACGCCCGACGGCTTGTACGAGTTCAACGTCATGCCGTTTCGTCTGTGCAATGCGCCCGCGACCTTCGAGCGCATGATGGACACCGTTCTGCGCAACTTGAAATGGCACACGTGCTTGTGTTACCTGGACGACGTCATCGTTTTCGCTCCGGACTTCTCCACGCATCTTCAACGTCTGCGGCATGTTTTGACGCGTTTGACCAACGCCGGCCTCCAACTGAACCTGAAGAACTGCCGATTTGCAGCACGGCAGCTGACAATCCTAGGCTACGTCGTGTCCAAGGACGGAATCCTTCCCGATCCGGCCAAGCTACGGGCCGTGGCCGAATTTCCCAAACCTACGTCCGTCAAAGAACTGCGCAGTTTCGTAGGACTGTGCTCCTATTTTCGACGTTTCATACGCAACTTTGCCTCCATCATATCGCCGCTGACGAAGCTCCTTGGAAGTAACGGGCCCCTACATTCGTGGTCGTCCGAATGCGACGACGCGTTCGCAAAGCTCCGTCGTTTGTTGACGTCTCCTCCCATACTACGCCACTACGACCCTACGGCCCCAACGGAGGTACACACGGACGCCAGCGGTGTAGGCCTCGGTGCTGTTCTTTCGCAGTGCAAACCAGGGTTCCCCGAATATGTCGTCGCCTACGCAAGTCGTACGCTTACTAGAGCCGAGACCAATTACACTGTCACGGAAAAAGAGTGCCTGGCAATCATCTGGGCCCTTACAAAATTCCGACCTTATTTGTATGGTCGCCCATTTGATGTCGTCACCGATCACCACGCACTATGCTGGCTGTCGTCATTGAAGGATCCCTCGGGCCGTCTCGCCCGTTGGGCACTTCGCCTGCAAGACTGCAACATCCGCGTGCTGTACCGCAACGGACGTCAGCATGCTGACGCCGACGCCCTGTCGCGCTCCCCCTTGCCTGACGACAATGCGTCCTGCTCAGTTTCTCACACTGCTGTTTCTTCTATCGATGTTCACACCATCGCTACCGAGCAGCGCAAGGATAAATAGATCGCTTCGTTAATAGACTTGCTCACTGATCCGTCGACAACACCAACCACTCGTGCGTTGCGTCGTCAAGCCCACCATTTCGCCATTCGTGACGACCTACTGCATCGACGCAATTACAACGCCGACGGCCGCCAGTGGCTACTTGTGATACCCCGAAGTCTGCGTGCTGAAATATGCGAGTCCTTCCACTCTGATCCGCAATGCGCGCACTCTGGGGTATCCAAAACTTACCACCGCATTCGACAACGATACTTCTGGCGAGGGATGTACCGCTACGTGCAGAAGTTCGTCCGCTCCTGCCTCGATTGCCAACGCCGAAAACCTTCAACGCACGTGTCACCAGTCGGTCTACAACCATTACCTTGCCCTATCCGTCCGTTTCGGCGCGTGGGCATCGATTTGTATGGACCACTTCCTCTGACGTCGGCTGGTAACCGTTGGGCCATCGTCGCCGTTGACCATCTAACGCGATACGCCGAAACCGCTGCCCTCCCAGCGGCTACAGCGCGTGATGTTGCCTCCTTCCTGCTACACCGATTCATGCTGCGTCACGGTCCACCCCAGGAGCTTCTCAGCGATCGAGGCCGTGTCTTCTTGTCGGAAGTCGTCGAAGCCATTCTCAAAGAGTGCCATGCTGCTCATCGCAAAACTACTGCTTACCACCCGCAGACGAATGGCCTAACCGAACGCTTCAACGGCACGCTCGGCGACATGCTCTCAATGTACGTCGCCGCCGATCACACAAATTGGGATGCTATTCTACCCTTCGTCACCTACGCCTATAATACCGCCCCTCAGAGCACTACTTGTTTTTCACCCTTCTTCCTGTTGTACGGAAGGCACCCGTTGCACACCATTGACACGATACTACCCTACAAGCCGGATCCATCTGATTGTGCGCCTATTTCTGACACAGCCAGGCTTGCTGAAGAGTGTCGCGAGCTTGCAAAGGCCTTTACAACGCACGAACAAGAGCGGCAGAAGAGCCTTCGCGGTGGCACCACCACTTCTGAGTCCACGTTCCTCCCCGGAGCGCTCGTATGGCTCTCGGTCCCTACCACTGCAACCGGCCTCTCTTCAAAACTACTGCCGAAATACGAAGGCCCCTACTGGGTCGTCGAGCGCACATCCCCGGTCAACTACCTGATCGAACCCATCGAACCAGCTTCGGACATGCGCCGTCGAGGGCGCGACATAGTCAACGTGGAGCGCCTCAAGGCCTACTATGACCCACTCATAGTAACGAGCTGTTAGGTCGCCGGACGGCTCCCTTTTCGTACCCGGGGTAATTGTGGCGAAGCAATTGGTACTGCTTAACGGGTGCGCTCTCCAGCGGCTCCTAGTGGGTCGTCCTCTTCTAAACGCCGCTCGCGCTCGGAGCCCGTGCTTTTGCCTTGACTGTCGCCATAGTGCATTGTCGCTGAGTGCCGTCCAATAAACAGCTTAACAATATATATATATATATATATATATATATATATATATATATATATATATATATATATATATATATATATATATATATATATATATATATATATATTGACGCAAGATAGGCACCATGTTCAAACTACGCACGCAGGTTCGTGCGCCCTGCAAGAGAACAACGGCCCGACGATAACACGAGAAAAGGCCGTGACGGCACGCGCCTTCTCAGCGCGTGATGCGGTGAAGAAGTGACGCCCCGCTCGAGGACTGTTCTGCGATTCATTCTTCTTTGTCTCCGGCAAGCAACTCTACCAGCGTCTCTCGTTTACTTTTCAGGCACAAGTTAGCCCATAATAAATAGTTATTCTCAACCTGCCTGAATTGTGCGCTACAATTCTGGTGGAGGTGCGGGGTACTGATCCCAAGCCCTGATCAGGTTAGAGGAAGCAGCTCGGAGCCACGGCGACTCGAAACAGCGACCGTCGCGATTCCGCTCAGCAGCTCATCGAGTCGCGCATGCAGAAGCCGAATGAGAGTGTCGCCATGTTTGCGGAGCGTATGACCCGCCTGTTTCGCCGAGCTGACCCCGAGATGCCTGAAGCTAAGAAACTCCGCTATTTGATGAGAGGCGTCAAAGAACAGCTTTTTGCCGGCCTCCTTCGCAACCCGCCAACAACCGTAGCGGAATTCATCAAGGAGGCTACAACCATCGAGCGAGCGCTCCAGCAAAGGTGCCGCTACCACGACCGACCAAACAGCGCATCGATAAACGTCTCTGCTTTGACTGCCGGCAGCGAGTGTTCTCTGCGTGAGCTCATTCGCGAGGTCGTTCGTGAGGAGATCCGCAACCTCCTTGTGACTCCGCAAGAACCCGCAATGGCTTCTGTCGCAGACGTTGTGCGGCAAGAAATCCGCCAGGCATTGTCGTTGCCCGAATCCCCATCACACCAGCGGTCCGTAAACTCCGCATCTGCCGTCCGTCGTCCAAATCCAGTGACACACAACGCGTCATCACTGCCTTACTACAACGTCACCACTGGGCCTTACCACGAGTCATTGACCCCAGCGTACAATCCGCCACCGCCATTCACCCCAGCGTACAATCCGCCGCCGCCGACTCCACAGCCTAATGTGCCTACGGAAGCATCGCCACTCTACCCTTCGCCGCCATCTGCAACTTGGTTGCCAAGGTTGACCACCAGTCGACCATTCGTTCGTAAGACGGACTTGTGGCGGACCGTCGACCGGCGTCCACTTTGCTTCCATTGCGGTGAAGCTGGCCATGTTTACCGCATTTGCCCGTATCGTGACCATAGATATGAGACATTCGCACCGACCTTCCCTCGTACTCCTTTTGACAACCGACGTGACAGCAATGCATGCCCGCAGGCACAGCCACTCGATACGCCGTATCGTCGATCCCGCTCTCCGTCTCCTGCACCAAACTCACCGCACCACCGCAGTTACGCCAATGCGGTCCGGGGCAGATCGCCTAGCCCTCGTCGGGGAAACTAACAGCAGCGACCTTTGGGGGGAAGGTTGCCGCCCGTCGAGATGCTACAACACCCCCAACGTCGTCAGAACGACACAATACGACGGACGACACGACATTGCCGACAGCAAAGAAAATCGTAAGCGCCAACTTAGACGTTCGCATAGACGGACCCCCAGTAACAGCGCTGGTAGATACTGGTGCCGACTTCTCTATTATTAGCCGGAAACTCACCGACTGTCTAAAGAAAGTAAAAACTTTATGGATGGGCCCCAACATTAGAACCGCGGGGGGTCAATTGGTGACGCCAACAGGCAAATGTACCGCTCGAATTAATATCGACAGTTCGGATTTCGTCGCTACTTTTGTCATTTTACCCGAATGCTGCAAAGATTTGATCTTGGGAATGGATTTCCTGCGTGAATACGGCGCCGTTATCAACATTCCTGACAGATCGGTTACGTTTTGGATGTCCCCTGGTCAGATTTCGGATTCGCCCTGTACAGATCAAAGACGTAAACCTCTGCGTGTCTTCGACGATGACGTCACCATCCCACCGCGGTCAAGCGCACTTCTGGCTCTGACATGTGACATGCCAAGCAACTCTGCCAACATTGCCGAGCAAATTCCGACGCTGCTTTTCAGTCATGGATTGGCTATTGCAAGAGGCGTCGTCAACATAAACTGCGGACACACGCAAGTCCTTTTCACGAACTTCAGCTCCGAGCGCCGACATCTTACGAGAGGTATGGCAGTCGCGTACCTGGAAGAGCTCGCTGAGGTGACAGACTGCTTGGCTGTTCAGCAAGATGATTCAACAGACCCGCAGCCCGGACCTCTATCCGTTGATGTGGGCCCAAGTTTGCTGCCTGCGCAGAAGCAAAGCCTCCTCGAGCTAATTAACCAGTTCCAGGACTGTTTCTCTTCGACTTCCAGAGTTCATCAAACACCGTTGACGAAACATCGAATTATAACAGACGACGCGACCAGACCCATACGGCAAAACCGGTACCGGGTAGCTCCGCGGGAACGAGAAGCCATTGAAAGTCAGGTGCGACAGATGCTTCAAGATGATGTTATTCAACCGTCGAAGAGTCCTTGGGCATCGCCGGTAGTATTAGTCAAGAAGAAAGACGGCAGCTTACGATTCTGCGTGGATTACCGAAGCTCAATCAGATCACAAAAAAAGACGTTTACCCGCTACCACATATTGACGATTCCCTCGATCGACTACGGCATGCACGTTATTTTTCGTCGATGGATTTACGTAGCGGATATTCGCAGATAGAAGTCGACGAAAGGGACAGGGAAAAAACAGCATTCGTGACACCTGATGGTCTTTATGAATTCAAAGTGCTTCCATTCGGCTTGTGCTCAGCACCGGCAACATTTCAGCGTCTGATGGACACCGTGCTATCAGGCCTCAAGTGGCAGAAGTGCTTAGTGTATTTAGACGACGTCATCGTATTCTCTGCGACATTTCACGAACACATGAAGCGACTGCACGCAATATTTCAAGCTATACGTTCCGCTGGACTCACGCTTAAGCCGGAAAAATGCCACTTTGGCTTCGAAGAGCTTCTGTTCCTGGGGCAACTTGTCAGCAGTGAAGGTGTGCGGCCTGACCCCGAAAAAAATAGCTGCCGTTACAAATTTTCCAGCACCAACTGACAAAAAGGCAGTCAGACGATTTTTAGGACTGTGCGCCTACTATCGACGCTTCATTCAGAACTTCTCACGCATTGCCTCGCCACTGACACGCCTCACCAGAGAAGACGTCGCATTCGTATGAGATGACGAGCAGCAACAAGCGTTCAACGAGCTGCGGCAACGCCTCCAAAAGCCACCGGTCCTCGGACACTTTGACGAAGACGTCCCGACAATAGTTCACACCGACGCCAGCAATGTCGGCTTAGGAGCTGTACTCGTGCAGCAGCAAGATGGCGCTGAACGAGTAATCGCTTACGCGAGCAGAACCCTTTCCCGCACGGAAGAGAATTATTCCACCACAGAAAAAGAGTGTCTTGCGGTGATGTGGGCTCTTATTAAGTTCCGCCCATATTTGTACGGCCGTCCTTTTAATGTTGTCAGTGACCATCACTCTTAGTTTCTACAGCGCGACTGGACGCGGACGGAGAAGGAACACGCAAACACACACACAGCGCTGTGTGTTTGCGTGTTCCTTCTCCGTCCGCGTCCAGTCGCGCTGTAGAAACTAAGCATGAACAACCAACTAGCCCGCCAACGCACTTTAGACCATCACTCCCTTTGTAGGCTGACGAATTTAAAAGACTCATCAGGACGATTAACGCGCTGGAGCCTTAAGCTTCAAGAATTCGACATGGCTATTGTCTACAGATCGGGGAAGCGACATTCAGATGCCGATTGCCTTTCTCCTGCTCCATATGACCCTGCGAATGTAGAAGATGACGACGCAGCCTTTGTCGGAGTTGTAAACACCACTACAGTCGCACAGCTGCAACGAGACGACCCGGAACTGGATCCCATAATTCGTTTTTTGGGGTGTCGCATTTCAGCTGTGCCGAAACTGTTTGCGAGAGGACTACCATCATTTTGCTTGCGCAACCACGTCCTGTATAAAGTGAACTTTACGCCGAACGGAAACGACTACTTACTCGTCGTTCCAACATCGCTAAGAAGCGAAGTATTACAGGCATGCCACGATGAACCAACATCCGGCCACTTGGGTTACACACGAACGCTGTGCAGAGTGAGGCAGAAGGACTACTGGCCAAGACTGACGGCGACCGTTCAACGGTACGTTCGGACATGGCTTAATTGCCGACGCAGGAAAGTCCCGCCCGTCAAACCAGCAGGCCTGCTCCATCCTATTGACGTCCCTGGTACTCCATTCGCTCAAGTCGGAATGGATCTCCTAGGCCCATTTCCAACCTCGTCGGCGGGTCGTAGATGGATTATAGTAGCCACAGATTACCTTACTCGCTACGCCGAAACCAAGGCTCTGGAGAGGGGCACTGCAAGTGAAGCAGCTCGATTTTTTGTAGAGAATGTGGTTCTGAGGCATGGCGCTCCATCAGTCGTAATAACTGACAGGGGCACTGCATTCACAGCCGAGCTATTTGAGACAGTTTTAAGACTTAGTGGTACATCTTACCGGTGAACAACGGCGTATCATCCGCAAACGAATGGTCTGACGGAGCGCCTCAACAAGACACTTGCGGATACGCTTTGCATGTACTTCGATGTGGCGCATAAAAACTGGGACGAGATCTTGCCGTATGTCACGTTCGCATATAGCACGGCTCACCAAGAAACAACACGAATGACACCGTTCCGTCTTCTCCATGGTCGTGAAGTCACAACTATGCTAGATGCTGTGCTGCCACATGAGTGCGAAGAAGCCGAAACGGATGCTGATTACATCACCCAGCTTGCTGAAGAAGCCCGACAACTTGTGCGCATACGTATTCGTCGCCAGCAGGACTACGATTCAAGGTGACATAATCTTCAAGGTGACATAATACACGCCGGGAGAGAAAGTTTGGGTCTGGACTCCAGTTCGACGTCGTGGCCTCTCAGAAAAGCTGTTAAGACGGTACTTCGGGCCGTATAAAGTTCTCCGACGTCTCACTGACGTCAACTATAGTGTCGCAACGCGGAAAGAACAGGACACAGGACCACGGTGCGACAAGGAAAACAAGGTGTGTATTGACAGATCAAAAGAGCAGACGCTTCAACGTCGTCTTCCTCAGAGAGAGACAGTGGTTGCTGCTCGTGCTCCTCATTTCGTTGTCCTCTGTCAATCTGCCGGCTTTTAGTCGTGACAATATATATAAGAACAATCAAGTGCTAACAAAGGACCCGGAAGTAAAAGTTCAAAAAAATCAAGCACGTAGGAAAAATGCCGCGGGACCGGCCTTCGTCGGAGTGCCGGTTCCGCGGCCGAAACGTCAGTCCTTTACAGAACAATCTTTCCTACGTGCTTAATTTTTTTGAACTATATATATATGAGGAAAAAGTGTCCTTGGATCCAGTCGACTCAATGCTTTGCGAAGTAGTGGACGTGCAACACGAAAACGTTTTATTAATCCGACGTTTCAGCCGGGGACCGGCCTTCATCAGGGAACCACAATACAGAAATGTGCTCTTTTTAAGTAGACACGTGATATAAGGGGCCCCTAACATGTGATCTTTCACTATCACACAGTAATCACTGCAGTAAGGCGAGTTATGCCCGGTGACAACAACAGGTCATTGCAAAGGCGTGTAAACGTATCTGAAGAATAGGCGCTTCCATGAAACAGATTGCGTGACTAATAATTTGAAAACCGTAACAAGATCTACAAAC
Organism: Rhipicephalus sanguineus; assembly: GCF_013339695.2. Taxonomy (NCBI): domain Eukaryota; kingdom Metazoa; phylum Arthropoda; class Arachnida; order Ixodida; family Ixodidae; genus Rhipicephalus; species Rhipicephalus sanguineus. The sequence goes on along the minus strand of NC_051178.1, from coordinate 4,328,002 downwards.
AAAAATACAATTCTGCAAACGCATATAGGAAAAACAGAGAAAGAAAGAAAAAGTCCCCGGCTGAAACGTCGGATTAATAAAAAGTTTTCGTGCTGCACGTCCTCTACTTCGCAAAGCATATATATATATATATATATATATATATATATAGGAAAAAGGTATACGCTTCTAAAAAACTGTTTATTTGTCGACATTTCGATCGGAGACCGATCTTCATCAGGATGAGAACGGTCTCCGATCGAAACGTCGACAAATAAACAGTTTTTTAGAAGCGTATACCTTTTTCCTAATTATTTTACGGCAACCGAAGACAGACTCTTCATAATCTACGTACTATATATATATATATATATATATATATATATATATATATATATATATATATATATATATATATATACACATGATTACCAGCGTAAGGGGGACAAGGACTAATCATCTTTGCTTATGCTCTTATGCTGTACACCAACTTGTATATACTGTTCTGCCGCAGCACAAATGCCACAATGTCGCCGACCTTCGAACAGCGATGGATACTGGGATTCATTCTAAAACGACAGGGCGTGCAAACACGGACACAAGAAAGAGGTCAGGACACCACAAACGCCGACTAACAACTGAAGAGACGCACAACGGCTGAAAAGAAACAAGGCACGAAAACTTATCTGCGCATGCCCGTGCAACAGGCGAACCTATCAATCCGGCACGCGTGGCGGTCTGCGTGGAAGATAACTGTTAAGGCATTTGGTTTCATCTTTATGCAAGTTAATCAACGGTTGGCTCATGCATGCGCTACCACTATTCTCGATATGCCATGCTTCAATCATCAGGCGCGTTTCTTCATTTCTCATTCTAAAAAGACAGGGCGTGCAAACAAGGACACAAGAAAGAAGTCAGGACACCACAAACGCCGGCGTTTGTGGTGTCCTGACTTCTTTCTTGTGTCCTTGTTTCCGCGCCCTGTCTTTTTAGAATGAATACTTACCAACTAGCTCAGCTCTCTGTTATTCTAATCTTCATTTCTATGACGGTACAACACTGCGCATTCATCGAATTTTGGCATGCACTTACAATCTCGACAATGTAAAGATAGATTAGAAGGTGAGCCTCCTGTTAGCGATCTCTTATGTTCCAACAATCTCTGGTTAATGCATCGGCCCGTTTGTCCTACGTAGAAGCGGCCGCAGCTGAAAGGAATCTTATACACCACACTCGTACGGCAATCAGTGAATTTGTTGGTGTGTTTTACGAAACAAATATCGGTCCGCTTCTTGTCTTTTACTCGCTCATTCTTCCTCTGCACAGCGGCACAAATCTTACCTAGCTTATTGGCCGCCGTGAAAACAACATTAACGCTGTATCTACTTCCTACTTTCTTTAGCCTGTGCGATACGCAATGAATATACGGTATACCTACGACACGTTTCTTCCTATCGCTTTCTGCAACCATGCTTGGACTTAACACAATAGACTTCTTTAAACGTTCAGCCACCGTGGCCACTGCATCACGAGGATACCCTACATCTAAAAGACGCGTAACCTGTGCGTTAAAGCTATCACTCATTTTGTGCTCACACGACTTGGTGAGGGCTGATTTAAGGCAAGACATGGCAATGCCGTTTTTTACAACCTTCGAGTGCTTCGACGAAAAATTTAACAGCGGTTTCGAAGATCTAGGAGAATACTGCCAGCACACGTGGTTCTTCTGGAACGTTAAGGAAATGTCTAGAAATTGTATTCCATTATTCTGAGGCACCTCTTTAGTAAAGCTCAGCCCACCTCCATTTACTTAAAATTTTTCGCTCACGGAAGTTACCGCCTTTTCAAAGTCCTCACCACTACAAAATATCAAGTAATCGTTCACATAACGAAAAACCTTAATAACGAAATTACCTAAGGCGCCTTCCAAAAGATTGTCAATCTTGCTAACGTATAAATCACTAAGAACCGGAGCAACCTTAGAACCAATACATTTCCCTGATTTCTGCACATAAACGCCTTCCTTCCAACCTACAAGCGTCGACTTTAAATACATGGAAAGGATTTCTAGAAATGCCCCGGTAGAAACACCACATTTATCGGTGAAAACCGTTTGGTGCGCTTGTTCTTTAATACATTCATTAACACAATTTAACAAGTCCTCATGCGGCAAAGAATAATACAGGTCTTCAATATCCATACTAAAAGCTTTACAACAGCCGGGGTTCTCCTCTGAGAGGAACTGAACTAGCGCCTGAGAATTACGCATACGAAAAGGATCTGAAAAACTCAAAGAGGTTAAGCAGTTCTGCAAATAACTAGATACAGCGACTTGCCAGGTGCCTTGCTCTGAAACGATTGCTCGAAATGGGATCTCGGTCTTATGTGTTTTGGCTGAAAAAAAAACAATTCTAAGTAAGTGATTTAGCCTTCTTGACATTACAGGCTATTCTCTCAAGATTATGTCTTAGCAAAAGGTCGACAGCACGTTGCCTAACTACCGATGGCTTAAGTTTTACCGTCCTAAAATTCTTTTCTATGGCTGTTAAGGCGTTTTCTGAGAACAAACTGTCCGGCATAATTACAAAATACCCTTCCTTATCTGAAATTACTGGCCTGAGTATCTTCTCGACACTGTAATTAACCAAAGGCCGGATAGGATCAGAACACTTGAGATGCTTATTAGAACCTTTGATGCTAGCAACGCAGTCTGAAATGCAGTGGGAACGCTCTTCTTCAGGAACAAGTCTAGTGATTGTACGCGGCAAACTTAAAACGTCTATTGGTTTCAGGTTCGGCTTAAAACAGTATTTAGGACCTAAGGCTAGGGTTTTGCAGTGACTATCATCTAAGGCAGCTCCTCCAAGGACTAGCAAGTTATTTTGCGGTGAAACAGTAGAAATTTTCTTCCTCTTACATGGTTGAAGTTCTCGAAGTTTTACCCTCCATATGAATTCCGCATGCTGGTTAGCTACCCTCATCCAGTCGGCGTACATCTGCTTCTGGCGGCGATCGTCACACGAAGTCGAGCAACAGACCTTGAGGCATTCCTGGTAAAATCTCACTTGACGACATGATTCCGCGGTCAATATGGCACATATCCTCCTGGCATGTCCAGTAGATGTCTTGCCATGTCTTGCCTTAAATCAGCCCTCACCAAGTCGTGTGAGCACAAAATGAGTGATAGCTCTAACGCACAGGTTACGCGTCTTTTAGATGTAGGGTATCCTCGTGATGCAGTGGCCACGGTTGCTGAACGTTTAAAGAAGTCTATTGTGTTAAGTCCAAGCATGGTTGCAGAAAGCGATAGGAAGAAACGTGTCGTAGGTATACCGTGCATTCATTGCGTATCGCACAGGCTAAAGAAAGTAGGAAGTAGATACAGCGTTAATGTTGTTTTCACGGCGGCCAATAAGCTAGGTAAGATTTGTGCCGCTGTGCAGAGGAAGAATGAGCGAGTAAAAGACAAGAAGCGGACCGATATTTGTTTCGTAAAACACACCAACAAATTCACTGATTGCCGTACGAGTGTGGTGTATAAGATTCCTTTCAGCTGCGGCCGCTTCTACGTAGGACAGACGGGCCGATGCATTAACCAGAGATTGTTGGAACATAAGAGATCGCTCACAGGAGGCTCAGCTTCTAATCTATCTTTACATTGTCGAGATTGTAAGTGCACGCCAAAATTCGATGAATGCGCAGTGTTGTACCGTCATAGAAATGAAGAAACGCGCCTGATGATTGAAGCATGGCATATCGAGAATAGTGGTAGCGCATGCGTGAGCCAACCGTCGATTAACTTGCATAAAGATGAAATCAAATGCCTTAACAGTTATCTTCCACGTAGACCGCCACGCGTGCCGGATTGATAGGTTCGCCTCTCGCACGGGCATGCGCAGATAAGTTTTCTTGCCTTCTTTCTTTTCAGCCGTTGTGCGTCTCTTCAGTTGTTAGTCGGCGTTTGTGGTGTCCTGACTTCTTTCTTGTGTCCGTGTTTGCACGCCCTGTCTTTTTAGAATGAATACTTACCAACTAGCTCAGCTCTCTGTTATTCTAAGGATACTGGGAATCGTGGAGTCTTCGCCCTGCCGGCTCCGTCAGCTGACGCCAGTCGTCGTTCTCTGGCGCTTTTCGACGACTGAAAGGGGCAACATTCCTGAACGGGATGGAGGGCCCTTTCCTGTCCAGGGGCGTCTTCAAGGAGCAGGCCGATTCCGCAAAATGGGCTCATCCCAGGTGCCCATCACCAACCGTAGTCAAGTGGCCACTGTCTCTGGGAGGCACAGGCGCGCTCTTCTTTATGCCAGTCCTGCAGGACTGGTGCAATCATGGCCACCGCGTGTAGAGGGTTTTATTTAATTCGTCGCACTAAAGAGCGCCAGAGACTGTCGAATGAGATCGAACTATGTAAATACGTGTACATAAAGTCTCTTCAACTCGTCATGTTGAATGCTCCGGGCACGACACCCACTCGTGGTGCCACCGGCTACGCTACCCGAGTCGCAACAATACCCTTTTCATGATTGTAAAGCTAGCTTTCCTGCGATGCAGTTAGCCCAATTAATGGCATTACTGCAAACGGCGACAATGTAGACTCAGCTCTCTCGACATAAACACGCGCAATAGACAACACGTGCAACCAAGACCTCATCTCCACTTGAAGCACGACAGGTGCCGCCATTGGTCGGGCGAATATGCAGCCCAAGGAAGCGCACTCGCAAATTACGAAAAAGGTCAGACCGTTTTCATAATGCGCAACTGTATGTATCCGTTTACCAAATGTCTAGCATACAGTGGGCGAAGGTACGAATTTTCACGCAGGCGCAAATGCGCACATACGATCTCTAAGCTGACCAGTGTGTCGGAACGGAACGAAAACTAAAAACAGAAAAAACGATATTTTTGACCGGAACGGAAACGTAACCGAACCTTTATCTATTATTTCGTTCCGGGGGGAAACCGAAATATTTTTATCGTTTTTCGGTTTACGGAAAAACTTCGCGATCGGGAACAACCGAGGTCATGCAACGTGAGCAATGATGTATATATCAGTGTAGAGTACTAGCGCTTATCTCAGACCGCAATTCCAAAGTAAACGTGTTAAAATTTTGCAAAAAACGAAAAGAGTGGTATAAAGTTCCAACAGGACAAAGGAACGTTTACTGCTTAATAGACACAGTTTTCAGCCATTGCAGACTTCATCTTCCTCTTCTCTGTCGGTTCTTCAGCCGCAGGATCCCTACATCCTCCCGGGCTTTTATTCTCATCCCTCCGTGGATGGTATAGCAGTGTATTCCCAACCGACGCCTCTTCAACTTTGCTTCGTGGTCCTTGATAATATATAGTCTTGAGAATTCCTTGTTGCCTCGCTGTTTTCACGACCAGATAAGGACCTACAAATGGACACTTTTGAGTCCAGACCCTTTCGAACCAGTACCATGTCTCCAGGTTCAATTTTGGGCATGGCTGACTGGTGACGTTTCTCAAAGTTCGCCTTCATCGTTTTCCTATATTTCTCTTTCTGTTGCACATCCAAAGGCTTTTCCTTCAGCGTGATTTTCTCAAATATACACAGTTCTTTGTCCGCAGGAAGCCAAGGTGGTTTCTTGAAAACGGCGAAATGGGGGCTACATCCTAAGGCAGCAGTGTGCGACCGGTTATGATGGTTGACAGCAGCTTCCAACGCGCACTTCCACCCGCCTTTGAAGTTGGGGTACAGGGCTATGAACATCTTCACATCTCGAATAATTCTCTCAGCTAGAGAGTTCGCTTCCGGGTGATATGGTGCAGGAAAACGCAGCTCGATACCTCTTGCGCTAGCCCAATGCAGAAGTTTCTCGCTTCGCAACGCCGATCCGTTGTCTGCAACAATAACCTTGAAGTTGCAGAACATGTCCCTCTCTAGAAAAGAGATAACGCAGTTCGCATCCTCCCTTCCAGCTTTGGCAGCCACAAACCGCAGGCATTCGTCCACTGCGACTAGAAAAGCTTGGGTCTTCTTGACACCCTTACCCTTCTTTTTCAGTTCTGCAAAATCAAGGTGCAGTATTTGAAATGGTATTTCAAGCTTCAAGTTTCAAGTTTATTCAACAACGACGTCAGTTACAGGAAAGTGTGTACAAGATTGGTAATACACATGGAGCCCCAAAGTTAAACTGTCAGTGGGGCTCCCATACATGATACATGATGTGTGTCAGAATACTGCGGAGTTACCATTTTGTTTCCACGTGGCTTAAACTTTGCTTTGCAAATTTGACAGTTGTGGCATGTCTTTACATACTTAACCACGTCGTCCTTCATGCCCTTCCAAGTAAATCTTAGGGTTAATTTTCTGTAGGTTCTTTTGAACCCATCGTGACCTCCAGACTCAGGGCTGTCATGGTATAGTCGCAGTATTGTAGGTACTGCCGTTTCGGGCACAAGTACCTTGCCATCTTCTATCTTGAGGCTTTCGGAGCCTTCCCACAACTTGATTAGGTTGACTTCTTTAAGATTATTGTCCCTGGGTACATGGAGTCTTGATAGAGCGTCTGCGTCCTGGTGCTTTTGTCCTGGGCGATGGGCCACTTCAAACGTGTACTGCTGAATCTCACTGACCCGTCTGGCAAGCCGGCCTTTTGGTTGTGTCAATTGCAATATAAGTCAATGCTTGGTTATCTGTGATAGTATAAAGTTTCTTCCCTCAAGATAGCTCCTAAAATATTTGAGTGCCATAAGAACTGCCAAGGCTTCTTTTTCTGTGGTAGAATAATTTACTTGAGCCTTCGTAAAGGTATAGGAGAAATATTCAATCAGTTGTAGCATTTGTGCGACGGGCTTATTGGTGTCTCTTTGCCGCTTCATCACTTCAATGTATAATCGCCACTACAGCATCACCCAAATCAAACGCGATATTGTCCTTACTAACTTGGATTCCCGCCGCTCCTGTCACCCGTCTATGCCTCCTCCATAAGTACTACTACAACTCGTGGACCAGTCGTCTATCGCTTGACATTCCTTCGCGTACATCTAGTCTACTTCATAATCACCTCAGTTTCAGACGCATCTTCGGCAACACACAGTCATTGAATAATTCTGCATTGCCACGCGCCATCGCACTTTGGAATAGCCTTCCGGATGAAATAGTTTCTTTGAGAGATCCGGCCAAATTTCGTGAGCAAGTGCAAGTTTATATGTTCCCTTGATTTTGTATAATTATGCTTCATTTTTTTTCATTTTGTATTTTGCTGCATTTGCTTATAGTCCTTGTTCTTCTCCCTTCGATTGTACAATTTTCTTTGTTTTCTTCTTCGTAATAATTTCTTTTTTATGCTTTATGTATTGTGATTTTTCTGTAACCCCCCCTACTCAATGCTCCTCTGGGGCCTGTAGGGTAACATGAATAAATAAATAAATAAATAAATAAATAAATAAAGGACGGCTCCAGTACCATAATGAGAGGCATATGTGCACGGCTCAAACGGCAAGTTAAAATCCGGCAGCGTAAGTACAGGATCTGCAGAAATAATTTCGACGAGTTCGTTGTAGCAACGCTCGCAATCTTCCGACCACACGAATGGGGTGTCCTTTTGCGTAAGGGCTGTCAAACACTTAGTCTTTGTGGCATAATCCTTTATAAACCCCCGGAAGTGTCCGGCAAGGCCCAAGAAGACGCGAAGAGAGTGCAAATCGAATAGCTTGACTAGTGTTTTTATCCGCTGAATGCTCTCTTCCTTAGTGCTTTTAGTCTTTCCGTCAAAGGACCTGCCTAAGAACACAACCGTCCGACAAAAAAATTCGCTCTTCTTAACGTTTATTTTAAGTTGTGCTTTACTTAGTGCTCCTAGAACCATTGACAGGTGGGCAATGTGGTCTTCTCTTGATCTTGAATAGACCAGTATATCGTCAATACACACGTTGCAGAATTTTCCAAGAAAATCTTTGAGCACCATGTTCATCATTTTCTGGAACCATGCGCCAGAATTTTTCCACCCAAATGGAAGCCGGTTGTACTCGTAGACGTCGAAAGGCGTGACAAAAGCCGTGAACATCTTGGTTCCTTCTTTCAGCAGTACTTGCCAGTAAACCTTACATAAATCAATCCTGGAGAACCACTTGCATCCTCCCGTCTCGTCAATTATTTCGTCGATTCGGGGCATGGGGAACGGGAACAAGTCAGTTTGCTTGTTAACAAGTCTATAGCCCGTGCACAATCGATAAGACCCGTCTTCTTGTGGGACAATGGTAATCGGTGAAGCAAATGTAGAGGTTGATGGTCTCATAATGCCGGAATCTAACATTCCTTGGAGCTCTTGCTTAAGCCATGCTTTCTTTTCCTGGCTTAGTCCATATGGTTTCTTTCGCACGACACTTTTATCTCGAAGCTCGAAAGGTACTTCAATTACTGTAGTTGCTGGTGGATAGTTCCCAACACACAAAAGCTCAGGAAATGTTGACACAACTTCTTCCGAGCACGTGACTTTCCTGTCTTGAGATGTATGCACGAGGTTAGAATGCTTGGTGGTGAAGGCGTCATTCCAAAGAATATTCATTTTAAATATCTTCATGTCAGGCCTTGACAAAAGGAAATCAAACTCAACTCCTGTAATGACAAAGCTTTTCACCATATGCTATTGACCTCTGAAATGCACTTTTACGTCCGTCCATTTCGCTAGCTCTCGGCATGTTCCGTCGTAACTTTGGACTCTAACAACTCTTCCTGTGAAAATGAGATTTTTGTCCACTCGCTGTTCGTTGATCAAGGTCACTGATGCTCCAGTGTCCACGATCGCTGACACCTTGCAATTATTTACAGTCATGGGTACGGACAAAATGTTTGATTTCATAAGAAACACCATCTCCTGCAGAATCGTGGTTTCCTTGCTAGTAAATTTCCATGTCATGCTGTTGGCTGGTTCACATTCGCCTGGTATGCAAGATGCCACGCTAGTAGTGTAGTTGCCGTATTCGTCATGTGGCCTCGATTTATGTGTCGCCTCATGTATTGGAGTCACATCGGACCAGGTCTCACGAGACGTATTTTAAGCAGTGAAGAAGCTCATCTGAAGTTGACGGTGACATATTCTGTACTTGTCTCCGGCACCCTTTTGTCATTCTTTGTATAACTAGTGGCACGATGCATGAATCGGGAAGCGTGTGATCCGCTAGTTGCAGTAAGCGCCTCTTCTCAAAATAGTAGTCCAGCAAATTGCTATCTCCCCGCTTGTAAGAGATAGCTTGATCCCATAAATGAACTGGGTTCATTTGGAAGGCTAGCAAAAAACTCTCTTTCCATGTATCCCACGAATCTTCAAGGTGGTGCAGGACACGTAGGTCATACCACTTCTTAGCGTTCCCAGACAGGCATGATCGCATGTTTGTTACACGATCTGAGTCATTTACCCAGCTGTTCTGTTTGCAGGCAGACTGATAAAACTCCAGCCACACATCCGCGCCAGCAGTACTACCATCGAACACATCTGGCTTCACTATATCTTGACGTAGTGCCTTAGCTGTTATTGTCTTCAAAATTGCTTGTTGTTGCTCCGTATAGTACCGCTGTATATCAGTGAGCTGGTCTAATGCTTTTACTATGGCTCTCATCAACGGCGATTGCCTCGCATCTGCATCTCTTTCCGTGTTGCTCGCAATGCTTAGTCCCTTCCATATTTCAAACTCTTCCGCTTTCACGTCGCTTGTTACAGTACCTCTTTCGGTGACGTCGCTCATCGGTGCGTATGCTGTGCTGGTAATGGTATCCGTCATTTCAGTTGTGGTCAGATGGTGCGATGCCTCAACAAAGTCCTCACCGTCCAGCGCATAGCCCGTGATGATGTGGCGACCGTCCCGTCTAGTGAGGTAGAATTATCCACATCAGGTTATTGTCAATGACTGCGCCAAATATAAAGTTCCAACAGGAGAAAGGAACGTTTGCTGTTTAATAGGCACAGTTTTGAGCCATTGCAGACTTCATCTTCCTCTTCTCTGTCGGTTCTTTATATTTGGCGCAGCCGACAGGATCCCTACAAGTGGCAACCAGAGGTATTTATAGCAACGCAAGTGGACTTTAGTGTGCCTTTCACACAGGTACAGTGAAGTTCACTGTAACACAGGACAGCGTGGGCAGGGCATTCGCAGCGCTGAATGATGTTTTATCAGAACAGCGGTCTCGCACATCGGACAGTACACTCGATGACGGGCTGCTCCTGAGATTATGCTCTCACTTGACACAAAGCATTGAGTCTGCTCAGAGAATCCGCAATGAACTTTTGAAAAAAAATAAGTGCTATAACTTATAAGGGTACTGGTTTGCGCTAGTTGGCAGGAATTCATGGTATACTTACTTATGCTCCTCTTTAGAACGTTGGAAGAACGTGCTTTACCCTTGTCCCACGTTCTTAAGAGGAACACAAGCAAGTATACCAAAAATCCTTTGATTTTATCGTTACATTAGCTTCAAATTTTTGCATATAAATAAAAACCGTTACGAGCCGTTACGGACCATTTCTTTTTCCTTCCAGAACAGAAACGGAACGGAACCTTTTGCGGTGGAACGAAAGTAAAACCGAAAATAAAAACGTTTCGTTCCGACACTCTGAAGCTGGCTGATAGAAAGACTTGGGTCGAGATCAAACACAAGCAATGCCTCTCAAGCAATGAGATATCCTTTTTAAAGCACCCATAAAGAATGTCGATTAATCGATTAAAACATCAAATCGACAGCAATTAATCTATCAAAGGCTAAGACGACCAACGATTAACGGTTAATCGTCCCTAGTACAGAACTTCATTGAAAAAGTTCGCGACTCGGTTCTGCATAACGACGAAATCCTTCCATGTGGAGTCGCTTTACACAAGCGTGCCCGCAGACTTCATCGTCAAGGTCTGCACTAACGCATTCGAATCCCACTCTTCCGGAAAGGACACCAATCGACGCTGCAGACTGCCTCACGTTCCAGAAGCAGTTATGATGCATTCAGACGGCGGACCGAATCCGGATGTGGCGGGGCGGACGGCGCGTCACGTAACCTCACATCAGCGATTCCCCTCATCCGCGGCTCGTCCGCGTGGCTCGCGGACGGACGAGCTCGACCTGTTTTTCACATCGGGATTCTGGCGGTGGAACGCCGTAGCTTTAGCGGACAAACAGGCTGGCAACCAGTACACTTTTCTTCTGCCCGAGCCGTACGGCTGTCGTCGCAGTTGATTTCAGCTCTGCTGACACTTGGTTTAGCTTATTTCTGGGGCCGTATGCTAAGACGATCCCCTTTGATACACACACCCAGTGGTGGAAGCGACATTTTGCTTTTTGGAGCACATTCTGGAGCAGAAAAAACGCTAGCCTGGAGCAGCTATTGGCATTTTCGAAGCAGATGGCAAAATATTCCAAACGACTCTTGCAGTTTAAAGCATTATTTAAACATCTCATAAGTATTATTACTTATTAATGAACATATTGCACATACAATTATCACTGCGAATTGCACAAGAAAAAATAATCAAGCAGATCAGTCGTCACTGAACACTAAGATGAGCTATATATGCATAAATTTTCGGGGACTTGTGGCAGAAATGATATAAAGCCGATAAAGCTGAGCCCCAAATTATAAAAGAGACCACAATCACGTACTACAGTTTATAACCAGTAATAGAGGAAAGCAATCTGTTATTTTCATATTGCCCCAAAATAGTCTAAATTTAAAATATCAAAAAGAAAGAAAAACTAAGTGCGGATGGGCTGAAGAAACAGCCTTGCCATTTCTTGTGGCAAAAATGAGGTCACAGCTAACAAAGTGATAAAGGTGATCAGTCACATATCACAGTCGTCCTATCAGTAAGATATCGAACTAATCTCACACACATTTTACCAAAATAGTATGCCTGTCAGGTACAAATATACAGCTAAATCGAATATAGGTATATCAACAATGCCACTACTTGTGGCATTGTCGATATGTTAGTATGGAGCTAGTATACAAACTCCATACTAGAATACTATACGCGTGGACAACTTTTCTCTGCAATGAAGGAAAGGCCACGGGGGCGGAACTACTGCACATGTACTGCTCTGCGAAGTAGTCCGGTTTGGCGCGCGTTTCCAACTTAGTTTCAGTTGGTGAACCTTCCGTATCTCCTGTGGCGGCTGTTCGATTATTCGAGTGGCGATGGTCGAATAATAACATTGCATACTATTTGCTTCGTCTGCACAGACAGCCATTTGTAAGTGAGGTTCGTCACAAGCTCCTTCGGCAAGTCATCGGAAAAGCTGGAGGGTGACGAGCGCTCACCTGAACACAAAGACGCTATTTTGACTGTGAGGTGCATGTAAAAGGTGTGACATTTTCACACGTGCAAAAACGTGAAAAGACACTGCGTAAAGTAAAACAAATATAAATTTTATATCTCCTTGGTGCATGCTGCGCCTCTTTTCAAACAGTGTCCCGTAGAAAATAGAGCAATGTTGTTGTTTTTCATTATCCCGCAGAAAACACGGACGCAACTGTAGGACTATATTCTTCAGTGGTAGCACACGCGTAGTTTGCCTCCGCAGCCTTCTCTTCATTGCCAAGAAAAGTTGTCCGTGAGTATAGAATGATAGTAGACAGCTTGTTTTTTGTTTCGTTTAGGCTTGCTAGATGACCATGTGCTTAAAGTTCACTGTTTTCAGTTTACCAGCGCCATTTCGGAGCAGGTCTGGAGCAGTTACTAACAAAAATTATTTTGGAGCAGCATGGAGGAGCCTTTTTCTTTTGGAGCAGTTTGGTGCAACTGGAGCAGCACTTCCATCACTGCATACCTCTTTTAATGCGCGCTGATTGGCATGTTGGAGAGTAGCGGGTAAGCTGTCGCTTTAATCATTGCACACGCAGGATTCTTCGGCGGGCAAATTGGCGCTGTCGTCGAAATCGGTTGTCTCAGAACACGGCTCATGTTTGAACACTGATTTTAAGGTCAAGATGCGAACCGAGAGAAGGAAACATACTATGCAGCAGCGCAGTGTGCACTGTCGGTACCTGTTATCGAGTTGCTCGGAGGATTTCACGCGAGACGGACGTGTCGTCCGCGATGCCCCGTTCGCCCGTTCAGGGCGTACTCGTGCCCCTCGCCGTCGACGCCCCGTGACGGTTGCCTCGTCCGCTATGCCATGCGCCTCTCATCGACGGGGCCTTCGCCGCCTCGTCACCGACATGCACCGTGCCCCTGGCCGATCGTGGTCCCGTCCTTGAACTCCTGTGACCGGCTCCCCATCTTTCCTGTCTTCTTCTCTCTTCGTCGCGCCTGTCGACGTCCCTTCACTTCCTTTCCTATTTCTTTCTACTTTTCTTTTATCCCTCCTTACCTCCACCCCTATAAGGCACTGCGCCGTGCTCCCTTAAGGGCTGCAGAAATTAGGTGCATCTTTCCTTTCCTCCTAAACCACCAAGAGAGAGGTACCTGTTATCCGCAAAAGAAAAAAAATACTGCCGATATCGGCGCATCACTGTATCCTCACGTCGTATATATGCGAGGCCCCAAGCGTGACAGCAGCGAGGTCAGTCTCCAGCACCTCTGTGTAGAGCAGATTCTTCTTTTAAATACGAATGCATTTCTTAGTCGAGCTATGTAAGACGCCGTGCGGCGTCCGCGATCTCTCCGCTCCCGCCCCCCACTCCTATAGCAACAGCTGCGAGCGAGCGCGCTCCTCCTCGCCCCTAGCAACGGGAGCAGGTGGTGCGAGCGGATCAGCGGTGGCCGGGAGGACGCAGGTGTTCACCGATGGGTCCGTCCTGCAGGATCGCTCAGCCGCGGCCGCCTGCATAGCCCCTCAGCTCAGCTCGGAACGACAGTGCCGCTTGCGATACTGTGCATCCTCAACAGCTGAGCTAGTCGGGCTCCAGCTGGCTGCAGACCTCCTGCGCAATTCGCCGGCCGTCACGAGCGCAGCAATCTTCTGCGACTCGAAACCTGCCCTCCGCCAGCTCGCGAGGGAGGAACGAGGCCCCCTTCTTGCTCAGCGTGCCGCTCTCAGCCTGCTGGCCCTCCAGGAACGAGGCTGTGATGTGGTCCTTCAGTGGCTCCCTTCACACGTCGGCATCGCGGGCAACGAGGCTGCAGACGAACTCGCAAAACGAGCACACTCCGCCGAGACTTCGCTGACAGATTACGCCAGCTCGTTCGACTCGGCACGCAACAACCTTCGCCGGGAGCTGGTACGCGAGCATCCTGACGCACGGGTCGCCTCCGGACACCCCCCCCCCCCTCCTCCTCCCATTCCAGCCACTGGTTTCACTCGCCGCGAGCGCGCGCTTCTTCTTGCCCTGAGGACCGGTTCTGTGTGGCCCGCGGAACGCAGGCATCGTCTTCGCGGCGCCGCTGCACCGAACTGCACCGATTGCGGCGCGATCGAAACCCTGTGCCACCTATTGTTTGACTGTCCTTCTCTCAACAATGCGCGGAAGCGGCTCGCCATGAAGTACCGCCTCGTCGGACTGCCGTGTGCGACCCTACAGGACTTGCTCCATCCCACCGGCCACGTGCACCGTCGCCGATCAGCCCTTGCGGCCCTACTCGCTTTTCTCGAGGATGCCGGCCTAGTCGAACGAATTTTCTAGCCGCTCACCACGGTGACTCGGACGCCCGTTCTCCGCCCCCCCCCCCTCACTGTTTTTTTCCACTCATACCTTTCTTTTTCTTCTTTGACCATACTCTTTTCACTCTCACTGTCCCTTGAAGGGTCCGCGCCGTCGTACAGCCAAGGAAGTGATGCTGGCCGGGCGAACTCAAAAATAAACGTTTATTGACACTAACAAAAGAATTCGAAAGTTACAGGATACAATAACGTGGGCACACGCACTCGCCCCTAACCTTGGCCCCGGCGGGGCACACCCCTCCCGCGCGTACAGCGTTCCGTCACCGACTGTCCGGCCCGCGCCACGGCTGCCGCTTTTAAAGCCCGAGAGTGGGCCACGCGCACCACTGGTGCGCAGCACGTGTCAAGCCAGCCTGGCTTTGGGCGAGATTCCCACACATTCCCCCCCTGTGACGAAAGGGTTTGTGGTAGTTGTGCAAAGGCCGTGCTCTTCGGGCCCTCTGTTGGCCCGCTGCCACCGGAGTCCGGTCGTTGGATGTGGTCAGCCGGCGGTCGCTTTGCCGAGTCTCCAGGTTCGCCTTGCACACATGCACGGAGGAACGCCGTGATCGCCCTGACGCCGAGGCGACACAAGAGCGCCTCACCTTGTCGTCCTTGCGGCTGTCCTGAAAGGGTTCCCGGTGCCTGATCTGTTGGCGCTTTTCTTTACGCTGCCGAGCCAACCGTGCTTCGATCTCACGCTCTCGGGCAGCCGTGTCAACGGGTCGCGCTCCGCCGGAAATGGACGATGAGCCTTTAGGTGCAAGCTCGGGAGCCTTGGACATGGCAGCGGCCTCTGTGTTGGCTTCCACGGGCACCGAGCGAGGCTTGAGCTGCAGCCTCTTGCGTTCCCGCGGCGCAGAATCTTGATCCCTGTCGTCCCGGTCGCTTGGCTTTCCGCTAACGCATTCCGGCGTGGCCCCGGAAACAAACGCCACCGAAGGGGACGGTGTGTTTCTTCGTCGGTACCCAGCGTCAGCCCGCATTCTGCGGTAGGGACCACCAAAAGGTCCGAGGCGCTCTCGTTCTCTGCGGGCTCCACGACCAAGGCCTCTTTGGTCTGACCGCTGGCGTCTTCATCTTTGCGTTCGCCGAAAACCTCGGCCTCTCCTTGAACCTGTGCCGGCGAGACCGTCTGTCGAGCCACAAGCGCCGCCCATCGTCCCTCGGCCACGGTCGGGACCCGAACTCCTTTTGCCTCGAAGTAGGCCGCGGTCATTTTGTCCAGCCGTTGGAACGCCTCGCGAAACTGTTGCATCGCAGCCTCCATATTGCTGGCAGCGGACGGCTAAATCCCCGTTGGGCGCCAGATGAAGGGTCCGCGCCGTCGTACTGCCAAGGAAGTGATGCTGGCCGGGCGAACTCAAAAATAAACGTTTATTAACACTAACAAAAGAATTCGAAAGTTACAGGATACAATAAAGTGGGCACACACACTCGCCCCTAACCTTGGCCCCGGCGGGGCACACCCCTCCCGCGCGTACAGCGTTCCGTCACCGACTGTCCGGCCCGCGCCACGGCTGCCGCTTTTAAAGCCCGAGAGTGGGCCACGCGCACCACTGGTGCGCAGCACGTGTCAAGCCAGCCTGGCTTTGGGCGAGATTCCCACACCCTTTAATCCTCAATCCCCCGTGAGTGTATCGCTTGAGGTGTCCTCACTTGAGACAGTCATCGTGCACTCCACACCCAATTTCCATTTTTATTTCCTTCTTCCTTTTAAGAATCACCTCCCCCCCCCCGGATCAGCGGAGAGTCAGTGGAGAGGAGGAGCGCGCTCGGGCGCGTGAGGGTGCTCGCATCGCGGGGCTCCCGCGCCGGGTTCTGCTAGAGGACGGGCGTGTTTTTCGTGGGCTCCGCAATGACAGCGTCAGATAAGCTTTTTTTTTTGCATGATCCGAGCTTGTTTTTTTTTTTAGTTATATGAGTACATAAGCCACTAGATTGAAGCTTAATAGGGCTTACAACTTTGTACTGTTTCCTGTGTGACAGTCGCCTGGGTTTTTTATTATTTGTTTGTTCGGCCACCACGTGGCTGAAAGGTACACATGTGCTTTGAAGTTTAGCACACTTATGGAGTTTTGTGATACCATTTGACTTTATGTGTATCTAATCTGCCGTGTGAACGATCTAGCATGGTCAAAAAGACCGTAAAGTGTTCAGGGTGCGGAATGGGATGGAAAATAGAGGTTTGTACGGATGAGAAGACAGAGGGAGCTGACGCCAGGTGTAAGCTAGAGTTACTGTATATGCTACCTTTAGGTAGCAGAGTTGCGCATAGGTCTGGCTAGCAACCACAGCTATGCGGAGAAGACGCGCTCCGTTTTTGCAGGCGACATGCCTACCGGGTCACCGATCGGCAAGATTGGCGTGTTGAAGACCGGTGATTAACATTACTGTGAATGACTAGTGCCAGTCCAGTTCACTGCAGCGGCGCGGTCGAGAAATACAAGAATTGGCCCGAGCGTCAGCTTATCCGCAACGCACGGTTGCTAGCGGCGTTTGGAAGACGAATGCGCAACTCTGCTACCTAAAGGTAGCATATGCAGTAACTCTAGTGTAAGCAATGCGAGTTAGAGGCGAAAATGGAAATAATGATGGCTGCCCAGAATGAGCTCATGGTAAGAATCGCCGAGCTGGAGAATGCGTTGGCGACAGAGCGGGAAAAAACGATGGCTATGGGGGAAAGGCTTAAGTCAGCCGAGGAGGGGTTAGCAAAAGTAGACATGGTGAACAAGGAAGCAAGCGACAGCGGCAACAGCGGGGCATCGACTCCCACAGTGGTAGACGCGAAGGGGGAAACAGGTTTGGAAAAGACAGGTGCAAGGGTCACAGGACCCAGCTTCCGCGAAGTAGTTTTGGGAAGGGCAGGGGACAAAACAGCAGCAGTGGCACGCGCTAGTAACCGAGGCAGTGGCCAGGTGCGGACAGTCCAGCAGAAAAGTCTGAGCACGTGATAATCGCCGGGTACTCGAATTTAGTTAGATGCGCAGAACCAGTCAAGGAAAGCGTGAGAGGCGACAAACGAGTTTTAATAGGGAAGTTCCCGGGACATAGGCTGGGATCAGTGATGAGACAAGCTAGCGCAAAACTCGCAACTAAGACTAATGGACGTAACCTCGTGATAATCGCGGGAGGTCTAAACGACGTCTTGAATGAAGAATGAGCCGAACTAGCGAAAGGGGTCGATGACATGCGCGACATTTCCCCTCAGGTGCAGATAGTGGTATGCACAATACCGGACGTACCGGTGCGTGACGGCAACCTGCAAAGAGCGGTTGTCGACGCAAACAAAGAGATATGGCAGATGAGTCGAGAGAAAGGCATCGAGGTAGTGGAAATAGAGAGGTGCACAGGGTCGGGTGGTTTTCGGAGACGGAATACACTTCGTTAGGAGGCTTGTTCATGAGGAGGGTTGGCGAATTGCAGGACGCGCAGTAGCTGTTTTGGGGGGCACGCGGGCCCTTCGGTGCCCAGGGTAGCTTGTAATGAGGAAAACAACCAGGGGGACTCTTTGATAGGCAGTATAGCGAAAAAGCAGAGAAAAGGTAAAAGAAGGAAGAAGGCGCGTGTTGCAATTAGTTACGTTAACACGCAGGGTGGCAGAAAAAAGGCAAAATGGTTAGAGATTGAGGGACAGCTAAACAAGGAACAGATAGGTGTTTATGCGGTTACATAAACACGCCTTAGAGACTTGGAAGAGCCACCACATATTGACAATTATATTTGGGAAGGATGTAACAGGATCACGTCAGAAAGGAGAGGTGGGGGTGTTGGAATGCTAATTCATAGCAGAACAAAATGGGATAGAGTGAAACAAACGTGTTCAGAGCACATATGGGTTTCGGGCACAGTAGGTGGAAAGAAAACGTGGCTAGGTGTAGCTTACTTGTGGACGGGGAATAACTGCAGAGAAAAGAATCTGGTGATAGTGAAATGCATAAAGCACCGATATTAAAGAATTTGGTCATGATGCCGAAATAATCCTTCTAGGGGACATGAACGCGCACATTCATGACCTTGACGGATATTCAGACACCAATGGCAAGTTATTGCTAGATCTCTGCGAGCAACATATTCTTGATATAGTTAACGTGGGGCCTAAGTGTGAGGGGCAGATCACGGGGGAAGTTGGAAACAGGCAATCGAGCACTGATTATTGTCTCATGACAGAAGGAACATATGACAAACTTAGAGAGATGAGAATGGACGAGGAAGGCATTAACAGCTTGGGTACTGATCCTAAACGCAAATTACTACAAATGGGATATAAAACTGAAAATAAGAACATAGAATCAAAGTTTGGCAGCTTGTATCTGAATGACAAACAAATAACAAATATAGCCGCAAGAGTCGAGGAAAAAGTAGACGAACTACCAGGCAAAGACTGGAAGTATAGTGAGCTGCTACATGTAATCACGAAAGCAATGGAAAAAGAGAAGAAAACTATTTCTTGGAAAGGAAAGAAAGCCAAAAAGTTGGTGGAACAAAGAAATCCGGCAGGCGATCGAGAAGCGACGTGAGGCATCACGGGAGCACAGACAGGCAAAAAAGGAGAAGCGGCCACAGGACGAAGTCAACCAAATCTGGGAAATATATTTAGAGCAAAAATCCATTGTGCAGAAATTAGTCGAGGCAAAAATTAAAGGTGAAAGTGAACGGCGGCCCTCAGACAACTGCAGACGTACACGTACCCCAACCCCACACAGTGTAACAGGCTCTACCCGAGTACATACCCGACAAATATATGCAACGTCTGCCACACGGAGGTCGGCACATTAAATCACATGCTCTGGGACTGTGACAAAAATCCGGAAGGTGCTAACTCCGGAACCCTTCCGCCGCGGTGGGCCGCTGCCTTGCGCAGCCCCAGCCTCGGCGACCAAATTTGGGCTGTCCAGCAGGCCCGCGAGGCGGCGGTGAGGCAAGGCCTCGACGTCCCCACGTGGGAGACCTAAAGCCCAGTCGGCGAAAGCTCTGCCGGGCCATCAATAAAGTTGTTACCAACCAACCAAGTGAACGCTGGATGACAGAGATTCGCGAAAAGAAGAAGGCCGCGCCTAGGATATTTTGGAGGCACCTAAAAGCGCTGGGTAGGAAGTCTGTCACAATGCAACAACGTTTGGTAGATGAAGGAGGAAATCGATTGGAAGGGTATGAAGCGCTAGGTTACATCCGAATGATAACAGCCGATTCGTTTAAAAAGGTCGCCCAGGGAATTCCCTCGGTGAGTAAAAGTACGCAAGGGAGTGCAACCGACGAAGATGTAGTACTAGAGAATTTCAATTGGAAGAAGGCCGAAGGAAAAATTCTTAAGCGCACAACTCCGGGCTTAGGTGGTGCTCCCGTCAGCCTCATTAACGAACTCGGACATAACACTAAAGAAGCGCTGCTGAAAGCCGTAGAAAAGTGCTTACAGGAGATGGAAATACCAGACAGTTGGCGAAAAAGTAGAATGAACTTAATCGATAAAGGCAGAGGAGAAAAGGATAACATTCGCTCGCATAGACCGCTAACCATTAAGTTATGTTTTTCGTTTTTCGTTTTCTCCTTGATGTGGGTTGAAGTCCCGTCAAGGAGATGATCGACGTCGATGAAGCAGGAGGCAGGCTGGAGGTAATAAAAACTTGAAGGTATATTGCAGCGAAATATTTACAGTCATGTGTACATATTGCCGAAGCACACTGATGATAACATAGACATCAACAGCGTCTTACTCTTCTACTTAACTTTTCTTAAGTTAGAGCTTAGAACACTGTTACTACATACGAAGAACCGAGTCTCACTGTTCGACCACCAAGTGGTTACGGCCCAGACAAAAGTTGCATCGTACGGAGTCTTACTGATCGATCAGTTAAGTGATTACAGCCTAGACTGAAGGGAAACGAATTCCGTCCAGTCTTAAGTACCCTGCGATAAACAACGAAAAGGGGAGGTGGCCACTGGTGGTCCACCTCAACATTCCCTTATCCAATCCTTTTATCCTCGATTAAGCCACTCCCTACTGGGCTGTCCCTAATCTCGACAGCAGTGTCTTTACAGTGCGGACAGGCGTTTTGGCACTCTTTCCCATCATGGCTCTCCCCCTCCTTATCCCACGCTTTCAGGGATTCTCACGGTCGAAATACCTCGGTATTTTAGCCCTGGTGCATTCACGCCATTTTCCCACACTCATCGAGGTGAACCCGCGGAGCCAGTCGTTAAACGGTTCCGGGAAAGAAAAGGCGTTTGCGTGTCCCTGCCTCCCACGCATTCGGACCTTGCATTGTTGCGAAAGCACATGTCGGTCGTTAAAGCGTCCCCTCGAGCGACGGCGGAGGGCAGGAGATGTTTGCCCGCCTCATCTTCCCACGCGTTCGGGCCGCTCTTCTCCAAGCCGGCCTCTGAGAAGATAACGTCGCTTAACCGCAACCCCTGCGGGCCGTCGGGGTAGACAAGCTGCTCAAAGGAAGCCGTTTGCTTTCCATTGATAATTGCACAGCCAAAGACCAGGCAGAGAGAGAGCCGAGAAAGAAGCTTTGTACGACGTACAGTGCCGCGCCGTCCCGTCTGCACGATCGACTTATGAGTGGCAAAACCTAACACATTACATCGGTGCTATACAGGTTGGCGATGCAGGCAGTAAAATTAAAAATAGAAGCGTGGGTAGAACAAAATGATATTTTGGGAGAACTTCAGAATGGATTTCGAATCGACAGGCGGTTAGACGATAATCTGTTTGTTCTTAACCAGTGTATAGAAATATCGAAAATAGAAAACAGGCTCTTATACGTAGCTTATCTAGATATCACCGGGGCGTATGACAACGTTAATCAGGAAATTTTGAGGGATATATTGAAAGAAGTGGGCATAGGGCACGACTGTATACAGCTTTTGAGGGAAATATACCGAGAAAATACAGTGTGTATAGAATGGGAAGGAATAAGTAGCAAGGACAGCATTGAAATTAGCATGGGGCTGAGACAGGGATGTCCTTTGTCCCCGTTGTTATTCATGCTGTACATGGTGAGGATGGAAAACGCGCTAGAACGTAGCAACATTGGATTTAATTTGTCATACAAACAGGTCGGCACGATGGTTGAGCAGAAGCTTCCAGGTCTATTTTATGCTGATATTGTCTTATTTGCGGGCAGTCAAGATGATATACAGCGACTGGCAGATATATGCGGAAAGGATTGTGAGGCTCCAGGACTACGATTTAGTGCAACAAAATATGGAATGATGGTATTCAATGATCACGAAGACCGTGCGGTCTTAATACAGGGCCAAAAAATACCAAGGGTAAGCGAGTACAAGTACCTCGGAGTATGGGTAAATGAGGGGGACAGATATATGGAGGTACAAGAGAAAGCATCGGTAGCAAAGGGAAAGAGGAATGCTGCAATTATGAAGCACAGAGCTT
Source organism: Rhipicephalus sanguineus (assembly GCF_013339695.2). Classification (NCBI taxonomy): domain Eukaryota; kingdom Metazoa; phylum Arthropoda; class Arachnida; order Ixodida; family Ixodidae; genus Rhipicephalus; species Rhipicephalus sanguineus. The sequence goes on along the minus strand of NC_051178.1, from coordinate 4,306,037 downwards.
TATGGGGATACAATAGGTACGAGGTGCTTCGAGGGCTGTGGAAGGGTGTGATGGTCCCGGGACTTCATTTGGGAACTCAGTGGTGTGCATGAAGTCAGAGGTACAATCAGGAATGGATGTAAATCAAAGGACGGTGGGCCGCCTCGCGTTGGCCGCTCACGGGAAGACGACAAATGAGGCTGTAGAGGGTGATATGGGATGGACAGGCTTTTAAGTGAGGTAAGCTCAGAGCAAAATGAGATTCGAAGAGAGGTTGAGGAAAATGAAGAAGAGTAGATGAGCAGAGGAAGTTTTCAGGTATTTGTATATAAAAAGCGTTGACACGCAGTGGAGAAAAAGAACTAGGAGGCTCACCAGTAAATATACGGCTAGCAGTGCGGGCGATACGGCAACAAGGAGCATTAAGCGGAAGTTCAGAGAGGCGGAGAGGACTTATTGGATGGCAGCGATGGAAAAGAAGCCGGCTCTGAGTAACTACCGAAAGGGAAAAAACGAAATAAGGAGGGAAAGGTTTTATGATAATTCAAGGGGAAGCGCTTTACTGTTTGAAGCAAGGTCGGGCTGCCTTAGAACGCGTAGTTATAAAGCGAGATTCAGTAACGAAGAACAATGTACACGCTGCGAGGGAACTAAGGAAACGATGGAACATGTACTGATTGAATGTGGCGATATTCACCCAGGTATACGTGTGGGCACGCGTCTACATGAAGCATTGGGTTTTAGGGACAATAGAAAGCTGAACACGTCCGCGATAGAAATAAGTAAGAGACGGTTAGAGTATTGGTGGCAGAAAAGTAGATATAAAGTACAAAAATAAATAATGGGGAAAAATAAGGTCATTATGCCTTAAGAGGCAGAGAGATGGACCGTGAATTTATATTTTGGTATAATAACATAGATTTAATCAATGTCGATAAGGTATTAGGCGAACATGAAACAAGGAAGTTTTTTTTTTTTATGCGAATGCATTTCTTAGTCGGGCTATGTAAGGCATCCGGCGTTGTCCGCGCGCCTCTCCGCTCGCACTCCCTCTCCCATAGCAACAGCTGCGGGCGCGCGCGCTTATCCTCGCCCCTCGCAACCGGAGCAGATGGTGCGGGAGAAGTAGCGGAGAGTGAGTGGAGAGGAGGAGCGCGCTCTGGCGTGTGAGGGCGCTGGCATCGTGGGAGCTCGGCCAGCGCAAATTTTTTTCTAGGTGGCATTGGCTCGGCGGAGCTCCCGCGTGTGTGGAGAGGGTAGGTGCAGTGCTTCGCCGCTCCTTCTCTCGCCGGTCGCTCTCGCTCCTCCCTGCGCCACCGCCTCAATGCAGTGCGTTTGAAACGCGTTTGTAGCGTTTGTGCTGCCTTGGCACAGCCTGAAAACAGCGCGTTCTAAACGCGTTTGTGCTGCATTGAAGGCGGTGGCAACATCCCTTAGGTGATTACGAACGCACGTAAGAAGCGTTCGTTGAAAGAGGCGCCCAAAAGGGAGACACTTGAGCGCGTCGATGTGTCCAGCTTTACGCCATTAAAATTACTACGCCGTGTACTGTCGGCGCAAGAAATGCATTCGCATTTTCTCACGATTCCCTTCGGGGAGGTGGGGACATTTTTTTTTCTTCGAGCCTGGTAACAGACATGTCACCGCCCTGCTGTAAAGGGGACGCTCATAGCATCCATCCATCCATCCTCGTCGGAGCTCCCGCGTGTGTGGGAGAGTGTGGGCGAGGGTAGGCGCGTGCTTCGGCGCTTCTCCTCTCGGCGGGCGCCCCACTCTCAGGCGCTGCGCCGTGCTCCCGACCGGGCTGCAGAAATTAGGCGCCTTTTCCTCTCCAAACCACTACCACCACCCACCACTCTCCCGTTCACTCGCTCGCAAACTGCGCCGGCAATCCTAGTCCTCGCTTCTCGTCCTCGATCGCCGAGTCTGCCCTAGCGTCGGTGGTGACGACGCCGTCGACCCGTACTACTTTGCCAGAAGCGACAAGAACGGCAAGTACTGCGGCGTCAATCTCGTGTCCAATGTGTACGGCAACATGATATCGCACGCCGTTGCCACCTCGCCCGTGCGAGACGCGTCTCCGTACGAGGACATGTACAGGGTCGTCCATTCTTAGTACGAACACCGCGCCGCGTGACTGCGCTCCGCGGGGCGCCAGCGCTAGCGGTGCGGCCGCGCATCGAAGCTTATCAGCACAGGCGCACAAGAGCTTGGAGGCGGGGCTTCGTTTCGAATAAAATCGCGGGAGCGCGCCGCGCCTGTTTTGCCGTGAAGCAAACTTAATGCACCTGAGAAACCACAAAGCGTTGCCGGAAAGCGGGCTTCGCTCAGCGCAACGTTTTGCGTAGTTACGGTATTTGAGAAGTGAGTGGTCCCTCTTGTTTAAGTACCATAATACCAGTGTAATGTATACATTGTTGCAAACTCTAGAGTTGTGGTTTTGCGTGGTTTGCGGTGTTTAAGTCCGCGAAATAATTTTGCCACTGAGCGGTGCTCTGAGAAGTTTCGACTACAGGGAAATATTTAACGTGCCCTGAAATTGCGTGCGCACGGGCACTGTTTCATTTTCTGTCCATGACGAAACACCAGCTGAATATTCATCCCGCGACGTTGGTCTTGAGGTCTATTGGTCTTTTTTCAAAAGTATCAATATCAAGTAACATCGGGGCGTTTATATTCTGGCACCTACTCTCCGCGGAGGCCTGCATTGGACCTCTTTTATTCTGCTGTATTTTTATACGAAAAGCTTCGTTTGCTCCGTCAATTTAGCTTTTTATTGGGAAACAGGGGCCCCACTCTTTGTCACCACCTTATACGTGTCCACCCTTCTGTTTAAGCATGTAATTCACTGCAATATACCTGCGCGAGTAATGATACCGTGATCACCACCTAAATGCCCGACCGTTGGAAAACAGCTTCTTCTTTTTTGAGGTTCGCATCTTCCGGATTCTTGTCTTTACTACCCCCTAGCCAAACTCAAGGAACGCAGCAATTAATACGTTTTCAATGTGTGACAAAATCCCAAGGACTGCGTCAGCGCCTTGACGTTCTTCCCCTCCTCCTTCGTACTTTAGTACCCCATACTTATGATTTAATTTCAGCCTTCCGTGCACTCAGCTGACGAGCCGTACCCGCCACACACAGTGCTTGTATGTGTCGTGTCTTTTCTTCGGAGAGTGTCTTATGCGAGTTCGCCGTAAGTTTAACCTCAGCATATTTTTGGACAATAACCTACAATATTCTTGGGGCCAATGCTGAAGTAGCCTGCCGTCTCAGCCACGTGCACGTTATCGAAACATAAGTCGCTCAAAGAAACACAAACAGGGAAATGGACGGGACGGCGCTAGCGTCTGTGGTGTCTGGTTCGCTTCGTTTTTCACCTTGATCATCAGTACACGTGTAAATGAACTCGTCCAGAAAGATCCGCTGGGCCGTCACATTCTGGCCTTCCAAGGTCACCCTAAGCGGGCCTGTTGGGGTTCATGTAGTATGGGCATCACACATTATCTTCTGGCGATACGAATACGGGGTTGCACATGATTCTCAAGTTAACTGTACCGTCTGTCCAATGAAAAAGCTGTATACGCTCGAGTCACAAGACGTTGTTTTACTGAGATTATATTGATTGGCTGGCCTAACATCACGCTATGAGCATTTCAGTTAAGAACTGGGGTCTTTCTGTTTTGTTGCTCTTTTCTGGCATTCGCTCGGTAAAAAAAAACGGCTGCGACCTAGGAAGGCTGCATCACTTTTTGATGAACGTTTGACAAGCAGCTATGTCGCGTCTTTCCGAAAGCGAAAGGATGGACATTGTGGACCTGAGCCTGCAAGGCCATACGCAAAGGCAGATATGTGCAATGAAAAATCGGCCGCTCTCCACAATTAACCGTATAATCCAGGCGTATAGGAACGAACGAAGGATTACGGATGCTCCACGGAAACCTCGCCCGCAAGTAACAACCGAAAATGAGGACATGGCCATAGTGGCAGCAGCTGTGGACAATCCTAGTGCAACTGTTGATGAAATTAAGAAAAGTACAGGGCCGACGCGTGTTTCCAACACGACCGTGAAACGTCGCCTGTACGCGGCAGGCCTTAAGTCTCGAACGGCAGTTCAGAAGCCCATCGTAAGTGGAGTGAACAAGTAGAAACGCATCTGCAATGGACCGAGGAACACTGGGCGAAGGTCGTCTTCACTGATGCGGTTTTGGCGGCCCAAAAATTGCCGGTAAGTAACACTTACTTAAGTTCCCGTATTCCAGAGCGTGTTTTGGTGGCCCGAAACCGTTATGAAACTACTTCAAAGAAGATAAATGCCGCATTGCCCGCCGTCACTGCATTCTCTGCATGATAACTACCACAATACCTTTTAGACTCAGGAAATATTGCCCTTACGATAAATGTGTTCATATAAGCGAAAGTAATAATAGTAATAATAATAATAATGATAATAATAATAATAATAATGAGAATACTTCTGTTTCAGCGGACAGATATGATAAGCTGAGAATAATGCCAGTCCAAAAGATTAAATTTAGTTTAAGCCATGTTCAGACAAACTTTGGCCAGAAGATACTGGATGTAATAGAATAGAGAGAAATATATGAATCCCACAGATTATTTGCTCCAATAAAATAGTAGATACGAAAGAAAGAATTTACTCGCACTGCGCGATACTTAGAAAAGACGTTCTGCCAGAGTCTAGGGGTCTGTTATAAATTGTAATCTATGTTGCGATGTCAGGTGAGAAAAATACGGCGCCGTTTGTCATATTTTGTATGACGTCAACAAGTGAAAACTTGTTTGGCCCCGTGAATGTAGTACAGCCGCCCATTTTTTAACCTGAATACGCCAGCATCGACCATCGAGTCTGTAAGTGCCTGTTTTGGGCGTCCTGGTGTGCGGTTCCCGGAACAGCCTAGCAGAAGTCAGCTGCACAGGACTGTTCATCGCAGGGATGCACGTATTCTCGTTTATTTTGCCGATGTGCTTCGCGAAACGGCGCTTATCGACTGGGCGGTCGACGTTCGCGCGTTCTGGCTTAAAAAATGGGCGGCTGTATATCCAACAGCTACAAGAGTGAACCACCTAGAACATATTTCATGTCCTTCGGATTTGATTGAGACGCCAATAATTTATGTTGATTTTTTGCAGGTATATGCCGGAATACATGCAACGAGTGGCAGCCAGCGGTCGTTCGGCAGTGAGCGTTTGGGGCGCCGTAACCGCTCAAGGGCTGGGACCCCTTGTCAGAATTGAAGGTCGCTTCACGGCAGATGCCTACTGCGGGCTCTTGGACGACGTGCTGCTCCCATATCTCGTTGGGGGACCATTCCCAGAGAACGATTTCATCCTGCAGCATGACAACTCCCCCATTCATAAATCAAAGAAAGTTGCTCAATATTTAGAGAGTCGCGACGTGGCAGTTCTTGAGTGGCCTCCACAGTCGCCTGACTTAAACATTATTGAAAATGTGTGGGGGAACATGAAGCTTGCGCTGGCCCACCGACAACTCCGTGCCGTCTCAGCGGACGTGCTTTGGGCCATTGTCCAAGAGGAGTGGAAGCGAATCAGGGCCGACACCAACATTTGTCGGTCTCTATACAGCAGCCTCCCCAATAGAATTAATGCGGTTATTGGAGCTGGGGGGGGGGGGGGAACCTACCCGCTACTGATAGTTGCTAACTTTGGGAAACGCTGCACACAAGCAATAAACTTCGTGTCCAACTGCCCATGTCTGCAAACTTCTTTGCACTTGTAAAGCTGTAGAGCATTCCGATGCTTCAGAACAAGCACGCAAAACCAAATGTTTTAGACCCGTGAATCTCAATACTTGCAGAGTGTGCAGAGCCGTCAGAATGCCCCGCTGCGGAGGCTTAGTGCTCGAGAGCTCAGCTAAAATTAGTCGGGAGACACAAGTTCGATCGCGGCAGCATGTGCCGTGTTTAAATGCGGGAGAAATGCAGAAACACCCGTGCGCACGTAATGTCAGTGCACGTTAAATAGTTCTCGGTAGTCGAAACTTCTCAGAGCGCCACTCAGTGCCGAAATCCTTTCACTGACTTAAACACCACAAACAAAGCAAAACCAATACTCTAGAGTTTGCAACAATGTATACATTAAACAAGTATTACGGTATTTAAACAAGAGGGACCACTCACTTCTCAAGTACTGTCAACACGTTGGCTGAGCGAAGCCCGCTTTCTGGCAACGCTTTGTGCTTTTAGGGGCGAAGCTCCTTATGGCGGCACCCGTTCGTCCCTCGTAGTCGTAGTCGTAGTAGTCGTAGTGCGTAACCAGTATTACGCTTTGACCTCCAAGGTGGTGCCGGTGGGAGATTTTTCCTGTGCGTTGTTGAACAATAAAAAATTCGCAGCGTGCGCGTTAACTAAAAGCCGAATTCTTCTGTCTCTCATTCCCCATTAGCAGCCATTGGCATGTTCCAGTAGGAAACGTTAGTAGAAGTAGAAGTGTAAGTGTTAGCTAAAAGCCTACTTCTTCTGTCTCTCATTCCCATTAGCAGCCATTGTTTACCTCCAAGGTAGTGCCTGGTGAGATTTCTCCTGTGCGTGATTTAACAATAAAAATTTTGTTCAAAACGCCGTTGATTGATGAAATAAACCAACGAAAGACGCCAGATGTTTTGTAAAAGCAAAACGAAAGAACGCCAGATATTTCTAAAGCAAAACGAAAAGACGCCAGCTGCTCAACGAAAGACGCCAGATGTTTTCTAAAGCAATGGTTTTCTAAACAATGAAAATTCACAGCGTACATGTAAAATTAAAGTGAGCTGCAAGTCGTCATAACTCATCGAACCTTTAGTATAAACGCGCCCGATCTCACGTCGGTGATGATGTACTGGGCAGAATTCACGGAAGATTCACGGCTTACCGATGAACCCCCGCAGCTTCGCCCACTCGTCATCATTCACTCCGTGGATATGCTGTGATTTTTTTCAGGTGCATTAAGTTTGCTTCACCGCAAAACAGGCGCGGCGCGCTCCCGCGCTTTTAATCGAAACGAAGCCCCGCCTCCAAGCTCTTGTGCGCCTGTGCCGATAAACTTCGATGCACGGCCGCACCGCTAGCGCTGGCGCCCCGCGGAGCGCAGCCACGCGGCGCGGCGTTCGTACTAAGAGTGGACGGCCCTGTACGTGCTCACCTACACCGGAGACGGAGTCTTTGACCGTGTACCTCGCGCCCAACCTCGCCCGAGACGCCGTTGCCGCGCAGCTCGATGCGGCCATGGAAAGTGTCTGTGCGCGCTCCAAAAGCTCTGACCCCGTTGTCTTGGTTGGTGACCTTAACGTTGACGTGCGAAAGACGAGTGGACAGTGGCTTGTCGAGTACATGCGCACCAAGCACTCTATGCAGTGTGCCCCTACCGTATCCGAACTCTGCCCCACAACCATTCACGGTACTTGCATTGATCCAGTCTTTACCCGAAACTGTGACGCCCGCATGCTTCTCAAAGACCCTCTGACCGTGCACTTTACGGACCACAAGGCAGTGATCGTGGCCGTCAAGTGCAACGATAACACAAACAGGTGGTAAATAAATGGTTACCCTACAAATCACCGTCTCGTCATTCATTATATAATTACTTCGCCGCACACTCGCGCCCAAAGAAATGCATTCGCATTTCCTCACGATTCCCTTCGGGGAAGTGGGGTGAATTTTTATTTAGCTATTCCGTCACCAACACCGTTTTCTTGCGATAGCAATTATATGGACAGTCTCGGCTGGGTTTTGCCGTCGCCGTCGCCGCCGTCATGCACCGTATATATATATATATATATATATATATATATATATATATATATAAAAGCCCCAAAGAACAATAATTCACAAAAATGCTTCCGAAGCGCGGAATCGAACCAGGGACCTCTTGCTCCGCAGCGAGTGGCGCTAGCCACTACGCCACGAAACGCAGATCCTCCGCGTACGTAACGGCGAGCGTTATATACACACCCTTTACCGCTGGACGGACTCAGAGACGGCTGCGCTTATAAGCGTTTCTTCATTACCAGCGAGATGGCGTTAGGAGCGCGACAGGCGCATTTAAAAGTCGTCGGCGAGCTCGCTCGCTTTTTCTTATACTTGCGCAGGGAGAACCTTGCCCTTCCGCTGTCTGCTCGCGCGGTTTTCTTGTGCTGAGGGGAAGAGGGATGTTTCACGCTTTCACCGTGATGTCCGCGCTCATGTTACGGAGCGTACGAAAGCCACTCGAGCTCAAGGGACGCCGCTAAACGAACAAACAGAAGATGAGCGCGAACTATCAAGTGTCACAGCTCGACACTTGAAGCAGGCTAGTTTCCTTCGCTGCTTCGGCCGCCTTTGCAACAGGAGCGCTGTTCAAACTGAGAGTATCCATTGGCGAGCGTCACTTCATATAGCATTAGTTTCTTTTCATGGAAACAAATTAGTCCTCGACAATACTCGACAAAGCTCGGCGAGCTTCCATGTTGTTCAATTCGCAATGCCCATAGACTGTCGCGCCGCCAAGCGGAATTCAGGAGCGTCCTCTCGAGGAGGGTTAGTAGACGACAAAATGGCAGCACTACGCAGTCGCTCCCTTGTTCAGCTGTGCTAGCCTCAGTGTTAACGCGTTGGCAAGAACACTACGACTTTGCATGTTCCCTGCATCAGTGAACAAACCGGGCCCTCCGTGACACAGGAAATCTGATTCGTTCTTGCGAGACGCGAAGTATTCGTGAAAATACGTGCCAACTCGCACTTTCAATACTATAGCTCACAGCGTACACATACTATCAGCTTCGCGAGGCTTTCTGTAGCCACGTAGGTTAGTTAAATGTTATCGTCTGACATAATCAGTTGAAGCTCACCCTGTTTTACTTGCATATAGCATTGGTCAGTGTTTCTTGTAGTGCATGAATCCCATAACACTGCACGCGGGAGGTCCCCCGGGCACGCGATGTGCTTTTGTATAACTGAGCGGTCTCAAGCTGGCGATACCTCTATCCTTTGTCAGCAAAGCGCTGTTACGAATCGTGCGAGCGACGTTTCGATCATTCGAGAACGCGTCTGCTCGACGCCTTTCGTGGAGCGAACGCTTTCCACGCCGTCCTTCGCCAGTGTGTTGGTTTCATATTTCATAGCCAGCGCTGCGCCGCTTGTTTTTGTACGTTTGTTGGTAGGTGGCAGCACACTGCAAGCGATTTGCTTGTTGACCGGTCTGAGAGCAGAGTGTTCTTCGCGCCCAGACGCCTCTCTAATTGTAAACGTGGTGACGCGGAGTGGTCGAAGTCGTTCGGCGGAGGAAATTCTTCAGGTTCCTTTCAGCAGTGATGTTGAAAGAAACCATCTTGAGGACTAGGATGTTTCACTGGACGTTGAAGACTGTGCAAGCACCGAGAGTGACAGCGACGATGAACGATCAGCTGCTAACTCACGAGGAGCGAGTTAAACTTCACGTCCCCTCGTGCGTTAATGTTCTTTCACGCTCGTAAGTCACTTTGATTGTATTTAATATAATATGTCCTAGAGCGAGATCAAAATAAAAGCATAGTTCCTCTTGCGCATTGCATGTATCAATTATTGTGGATATTATGGAGCGCTGCATGCCGCCAACACGCTCGAGCTCGACCAGCGAAGCGAAATGGTTATAACGATAGAACGTGCAGTCACGGCCGCAATGCACGCCTCTCGGCTAACTTCTTCGCCGTTGCGAAAGCATACGTGTGCATTCTTTTCGATATTCATGTTTCGATCGTGCTGATCGAACCTGCAACATGCGAGTGAAGTGAATTGCATGCACACGGCTAGAGTCTCAGCATGGCGGTGACACAAGCGCTACTGAATGGGATGTGAAATGCTTGTGTTCCGTTGAAGACGTAACTCCGCGTTCCCGACTGCGCAAGTAATGACGACGGCGTATGATGTTTGCAAACCATCACCACGTTAAACGTGCGGTCCCGTGCAGCAGCGATGGCGCTACTCGCTGGCGGCCCACTACTGCGGCAAATCCGTCAGGCAGGCTCAGCACGTACTACCTCGGAGTGCCGTTCAGCTCATACGTCAGTTCTAGTTCATGCAGTTTTATGTAGCACGCACAGGATTTCGCAGAGCATCGTTATGCACGCTAACGGAGCTGAAATATAACCTTTCACGCCGCAGCAAATAATTAGGTGGCGAGTACTTAGCACTTTCCATGGTTTGGGAAAGCATTTTAGTCTCTTATCCATTTCAGCGCAGCTCATGACTTCATCCGGTGAAATCAGCACGGGTCGTACGTCCGCACGTCCTATCTGTTCCTATGCTAACAAACGGGTTGACCCTCCTCCTGGCGCCATCTTGAAAAGCACGGCGCGCCACCTATAGTTCGTGGGCATTGCGAATACTCTCAAACCGGTCGACTGCCAGTGGGCGCAGGTGAGCGCAGAGTCTGCGGTCGAGGGTAATCCGGCTGTTCTCTCCTACGACATCGTCCGTCGTGTGGATGTGCGTGCAGACGGATTCTCCGCGGATTAGCCGTCCGCGTCCACTAAAAATCCGAATTTGGTGAGGGCGGACGGCGCGTCACGTGACCTCACATCAGTGACTCCCCTCGTCTGCGCGGCTGGCGGACGGATGACCCCAACCTGTTTTTCACATCGTGATTCTGGCGGCGGAACGCCGCAGCTTTAGCGGACAAACAGGCTGGCAACCAGTACACTTTTCTTCTGCTCGAGCCGTACGGCTGTCCTCGCAGTTGATTTCAGCTCTGCCGGTGCTTAGTTCAGTTTATTTTTGGGGTCGTACTCTATCACTTTCAGATATCTAACAATTTTAATGCGCGCTGATTGGCAGGTTGGAGAGTAGCGGGCAGGTTGTCGCTTTCATCATTGCAGATGCAGGATTCTGCGGCCGGCAAAGTGGCATTGTCGCCGAACGAGGTTCTCAGAACACGGCCCGTGTTTGAACGCTCATTTTAAGGTCAAGATGCGAAACAAGAGAAGGAAACAATGTGCAGCATGCAGTGCAATGTGCACTGTCGGTACCTGTTATGCGCAGAAGAAAGGAACTGCCGATATCGGTGCATCACTGTAAAGCTTTTGTTGCAGTTTTCCACGACATATGCACGCGAGCACACTTTCTCGTGGCTAGCACACTTGAGAGCGATCATACCTAGAAACAGGTTCAAAGTGGTTGCAGACCGCACAACTTATTGACGAGCTGTTGAAATCACTTTAGTTAGACCATTCTTTGCCAGGGAGAAATAAAAGGCACCTGCTTCGCGCTGCATGTTCTATTAATGTATGACACGCTCCCCCTCCCTTTTCTCTCACCATCCCTCATCACTTCCACCGGTCCACAAGGGGTCCCCGAAACATCCATGGCTGAGAACCACTGCGCTAGTGAAACGCGACGGCAACAGACTGTCGTTTAGCTTTCTCAGAAAAGACACACACCGGCATGTACCTAAGCTCCGTAACGAGGAGTCGGTGGTCGCTCCACTTGTACGACGGGCGGGGAATTTCGCTCAACTCCGGAGGACCGAGCGGCTGACCTAGCCACCACACGCCGCGATCTCCCGTCTTCGGGCTACCCCAGTTCGTTCATCAACGCCAAGATAATAAGGGACACAGAAAAGGGATTCCTGTGCTCCCCGGCGTAAGCGAAAGCTTGTCCCGAATCCTTCGGGCGAATCCTGTCGACGTCGCTCACGTGCCTACGCGCAAGCGCAGACACGTTGTGGGGACGCTGAAAGACAAGCTCGAAAAGGAGAAGTATCGGTAAATTGACTACCGATAGTATCGATAGTTTTTTTGAAACTATCGATAGAGTAAACAAACTATCGATAGTGCTACTATCGACAAACTATCGATAGTGCGATCGGTAGTACCATCGTTAATATTACTATAGCGATATTACTATATTACTGCCACGCGTGTTTATTGCTTTGTTTTGACGTATTCGGGTTCACCCACAAAGACTGTTAGCAACGTTTGACACAGACCGCACCGTAATGTGTGAGATGCTTCACAATTGTTTGAGATCATTCTGTTAAGATTACGCCCCGTACGCGAATAGTCAAGTTTATTCGAGAGCTTATGCGAGCACCAGCGATAACGCTGGAATGTTTGATGACTGATGTGTAAAGGACAACGCGTTCCACCGATGATCAGATTACTCAACGGCGGACGACTGCTCCCGCCGCTATCAGTGCGCATCATGTATCGCTTGTATTTTGAGTTTTGGTTTTCTGGACACAAGTTCGCCCAAATAAAGAGCTCCGTATTTAGCAGTCTTGCTGTAGCATGCTTCACCGTCACAACCACGTGACAATACTATCGATAGTGGTGTGAATAATGATGCGGTTACTGGCCGGCCATATTACCAAAATATTTGCGATAGCCTACTACTAGCTTCGCTTAATTTATGAGCAATTTTTGGCAGAGAAATTAATTATTTCCGCAGTTAAAATGGCGGAATATGTCCATCAATAAATTCGTATCTAAAAGCAACCAGTTACGCCCCACAATTTACTTCTTGGTATTTTTTTTATTTTGAAACCATAAAATGCAATATCAATTTGAAGCCGCGCAGTCCTACCACATGTAAAGGCTTCCTTTCCGCTACAGCTGAACAGTTTGACTTTATGATCGTGTGTCAGCAAAGTACTCTGGTGAAGAACGCAATGATGTTAACGTTCTTGCCCTTCCGTCTGCTCCTCCGGCTCCACTATGTACCACGCGCGAGGAAAACCAAGTTTATTCTGCAGTGAGTCCGCGCTGTTGATTTTATACTATCGAGTCCCAATGAAAGTCCCAATGAAAGCATTCCAGATGTCCTGAAGAAGTTAGGTGATGTTGTTGGCGAAGCTATCACAAGTGCTGATATAGAAGTGTGCCACAGAGTAAACACCAGAGACAAAAAGAACACTAACATTATCGTACAAAATCAAAGGCGGAGCAAGCGCGACCAAGTGCTAGAAAAAGCACGAAAGAAGCGATTGACCAACAATCATCTTGGTCTGTCATCATCAGGAGACGCCCCCGAAGACCCACCACTTTACACTAATGAGCACCTCTGCCCACATCTCAAGAAACTCTTGGGAAAGACGACTGCGCGCAGGCGCGAATGTGGGTGGAAATACGCATGGTCCAAAAACGGATCCATTTACGCTCGTCCAACTGACACATCACCTGTCCTGCTAGTTCAACGCGAAAGCGATCTTGATAAGATCATCACGTAACATCCCGTGACGTTCTAACCATCACTGCTGCGTCCGAACGACGGCGAACGGTGCAATTCTCCCTGCGCACGTTGCGCAAATTACAGCAGATATAAAAACCAGTAAATCGGTTACTTTTCCATATTAACGCTAGATCAATCAGATCAAAAAGTGATGACATAATGACATTTATCTATTCATGTAATACGGCGTTCAATGTAGTTATGTTTACCGAAACGTGGTACGATGATGACACTGAGCATCTTGTGATGCCCGGGTACAACCACTTCTTAAATCGCAAAGAAAGTAGAGGAGGTGGTGTGGCCTTGCAAACTAATTTTTCTGGATTTCAGTTGGTTCATGACTACACTGTTGCCACCGAAAACTACGAAATTTTGTGCGTTAGGAAAGACTCCCAAATGTTTGGGGTTATTTATCGACCACCGCATGGTAGCATACGCGAGTTTCTTGGTTTTTTCGACAAACTGCTCTCGTTTGCGAACAACAATGCATATAGCCTAACGATAGGTGGTGATTTGAATATTGATGTATTGAAAGATTCAGCGCCTGCTGTTGACTTGCTGCTCACACTGCCATGTAACGGGTTCCGCAATGAAATCACTGCGCCAACCCGTGTTACCACTACATCCACATCTTTGCTTGACCTGTTCATCACAAACACAGTTGCTGAAAACGTAATTTCCCGCGTCATAATCTCCGATTTGAGCGATCATCTGCCTATCATGCTAGTACTTGAACAGTAATCAACTCTTAAAAAACGAAATGAAAACATACCGAGACATATCAACACGTACTTGAGGATGTTAGGCAAAGACTTTTGCTCATAAATTGGTGTGAGGTAACGGCCCTTACAAATGTGAATAATGCGTACGATAAGTTTCTACACATATTTAAACAGTGTTATTACGCTTCCTTCCCAGTTAAAACATACCACGGGTGCAAGAGGGCTCGCAAACCGTGGGTCACTCGAGACTTGCTAAAATTAATCAACGTGAAGAACAGGATGTTTGAGGTATTCCTTAAGACACGCAACGTCGAAACGCTGCGGGAATTTAAATGTTTTAGAAACAAATTGGACAAAGCTATTTTGAAAGCAAAGGAAGATTATTTTAGAACAATTTTCGACAATGACTGCCTACGAAAGAGTGACGTAGTCTGGAAAAATTTAAATAATGTCTTGAATAGAAAGCCAGTATCAGACGCCGTTGACTGTATGGTGGTTGATTATGTGTTACTAAGCGGCGAAACACTCGCGAACAGTTTCAATGATTTTTTTGTACAGATAGGAAGCACTGATACTACCCCGGTTACTTCTGTAGATGTTCTGAGAACATCAGTCTTTTTTTCAGCCTACTTCTGTTTCTGAGGTGATTACCCTTTTTTCCGGCCTTCGGAACAGTCGTAGCCCTGATGCTGACGGATTAGTAATCAAACCCGTTAAGTACGTACTAGATTTGATTGCCCCTGTCATCGCACACATATTTAACAAAGCAATCTCATGTGGCGTTTTTTCAAGTACCATGCGAGTTGCTAGAGTCACAGTAATTCATAAAGGAGGCGACAAAAAAAGCTTCTCCAGTTACCGTCCAGTCTCAATATTGCCAGTTTTTTCGAAAGGGGGGGTCTGAAAGGATGTGTCTGATTTCTCGGGAAATCAGACACATTTCAAAGGCCTTGAGAAAGTTATTAATACCCGCATCGAGAGCTTTAGTAGAAGATTTAATCTCTTAACTACCTATCAATTCGGATTTAGAAAATATCGTTCCTCAGAGGACGCATTCTTGCTTCAAAAAGAGCTCATATTAGAAAACATAGAAAACAAAACATTGACAGTAGGACTATATCTCGATTTTAGCAAAGCCTTCGATCGTGTCAATCATGCTATTCTCTTACAGAAAATGGAATGCTATGGTTTTCGGGGAGTTGCATCGCAACTCCTTCGCTCCTACCTAGATGAAAGACTTGAATTTACCGAAATAGGCACTCACAGATCACGTCTGCGGCGTATCTCTTGTGGAGTACCACAAGGCAGCATTTTAGGGGCAATACTTTTCCTCTAGGCCAGGAATCATGTAGCATTCAATGAAGCAAGTGTGTTCTGCGCGAAGCTGAATGACTGGTGCAAGGCAAACAGCCTTGTGTTGAATGAAGCCAAAACTAAGTGTGTTATATATCGTGGTCGCGGAGCGCTGGCTGTAGTACCTCAGGAGCTTGTCCTAGCTCCGATCACTGTTCGCATTGAAAAATGCGTTAAAATACTTGGCATCATCTTCAACGAGCACATGTCATGGAATGACCAAGTAAACGCGGTCACGTAGAAATTGGCTAAGTGTGTAGGACTAATTAGCCGTCATCGGCACATACTGCCAGCTACAATAAACTTTACGACGCGCTTTTTAATTCCCGCCTATGTTACTGCTTCCTGGTATGGGGTAAAACTACAGCTCTTAATATGTCAAAACTGAGCGTGTTACAAAAGAAAATGGTTCGACTTATTTCAAATGCTCCCTTTCTAGAACATACCGCCCCTCTTTTCAAACAGCACCAAATCGTGAAAATATATCTATATACTTACAAATTGCTGTGCTGCTACAAAAAGGCAGCACTCGGGAAATCAGACACATTTCTTAAACTCGCGAACCTTAAACAAAACGTAATTTCCTATCATGTCCGATATCAACCGCCTTGGCACGTTCCGTTCTCACGCACACACTATGGAACGCAACGCATCCAAGACATCGTCCCAAGAACATTAAACTACTTCGAAACGCAAGGAGCAGATGTTTTATTTCACACAAAAAAAGAAATTAGAGGTCTGTTCACGTAACAATTCAAACTTGCCTTTTACAATATTGGAGTATATACGTATTTCGCAAGTTGTGTTTTCCCTCATTATTCATATGCTCTATGGATATATATATATATATATATATATATATATATATATATATATATATCTATGTGTATACTATGCGCATGCATATCTGTACATAACTGCGCATTGTACATTTTAACGTACTTGAAGTGCTTAGTATATTTCCTTGCATTTTTTCCACTTTTTTTTCCTTGTAAAACCTTGTAAAACTAGTGTACCTGCGCCCGTAATGAATGCACTACGGTATCAATGTGTAATTGTGAGCAACTATTAATATGCATTTTTTTTTTCACTTTTATCAAGTGCTGTACCCTGTCGTTTCACCGCCGATGGGTGGCTGGGGCTTTGTCAAGCTGTCATTGGACAGCTTTTTTCCCGGCCACCTTTTTTCACCGTAAATGTTCTTGTTTTTGGTGAAAATAGTTTTGATTGATTGATTGATTGATTGATTGTACCATCAAATTTTTTACTATCGATAGCGCTATCGATAGTATTTTTCACCATCGATAGTTCGATAGTGGCTCAGCTATCGATAGTATCGATAGTACCATCGATAGTTCTGCATCACTACGCAGTACACAAGATGTAACCACATGTACGTCCGTGAAACTGGCGACCTTGCAAAAAGAATTAAGCAGCTATGATGTAAAAAAACGCCAGGCCTGCGCTGAAACCGCAGCACAGTCACAGCAAAAGCTGGAAGAGCGGCGTTTCTAGAGCCCGTTGTAAGCTCTCTTGGGGCTACAATATAAGTACACTAGAAAGGTACCCACTACGCCATAAATCACAATTTTTGTGAAGTTGGGAAGCACCTTCTAAGCCATTATTTGTCATTCTGCGGAGAAGCGAGGCACCAGCTACAAGTCTGTAAGGCATTATGTGAACTTTGTTGACGCGACGACTAATGACGATGAAGAATTATGGCTCAGCTCTTTGTAATGGGTTGGAAGCTTTAAACGGCCCACCAGTTATGTAATTTGCATTGTGTGACGCCCAGTCGCTATTTCCCTCTCCCGTCATGCTGTATAACATACGTTGACGTGGGAGAGAGACGGGGGGAGGGGGGTGAAGAACTTTACTGAGACCCCGAGGAAATGGATCATGCGCTTATGGGCTTCCTTGGCAACCAATCCAAGTGCACTTGCGAGGAACCCACACGCTATAAATCATTGTAATTTTTGAGAAGTAGGGCAGCAGGCACTGTGCCATTTTTCGTCATTCTACGGAGAGCGTTGGTACCTGCTAAACGCATGTAAGGCATTATGCGCACTTTATTGATGTTGTGCCTGATAACGATGAAGAATTATGGCAGAGCCCTTTGTAATGGGTTGGAAGCATTCAACAACCTACTCGTTGCGCAATTCGCATTGTGTGACGCCTGGTTACAGAATTCGCGTTGTGCGACGCTTGGTGCTTATTTTACTCTTCTACCACGCTATATTGCATATGCTAATGTGGTTCCTTCCCGACATGAAGCCGGTATAGGACCTTTTTCCAAAGCAGTTTCAAGCACCGGCATGGCTCAGAGGTTGAATACTGGGCTCCCACGCAGAGGGCCCAGGTTCGAACCTCGTTCCATCCTGGAATTTTTTTCTTATTTCGTTTTTTTTTATATTTCGAGCGATACTGGTTACGGACACCGGCGGCGGCGGCGGCAGCGGCGGCGGCGGACAACTACGGCGCCAAAAACGGCCGGTGAAATGATCTCATAACAGCTTTCGCTGTAAAACAAAGCACGTGGCAACAAACGAGCTTTAATGAACACGCAGTGTCCACGACATCGACTGGAATAGCGCGAAGATAAATTGGATGAGAAAAGAACAAAACGGCAAGGCTTCATCTGGAATCCGTTCACATTCAGACAACAGAAAACATGCTCAATCGCAACTCAGGCATACTAATACCGATATACACTCCATGCTTATGTCATATCATGAAACCCATAAAACCAACAAAATATTTCATTCAGATTCTTCGTCAACAAGGCCATCGTAGTGGGGCCGCAACGTATTTTTTATTTTAATGCGTGGTCGGCACTTGTTACTTCCCACCCTAAGTGCTCATCAAAATCTCGAAAAAATTATACAGGAGCTATATGGCTTGAACGACGTATATGAATACTCATTTTTTTCTACAAAAACTATAAAAGAATGCGACAATTAAGTTGCCCAAGAGAATTTTGAGAGTACAAATATCCACACATATTATCTTTATTTGGTTGTATTCATTTATTAGTCATTTGTGTTTCACTGTATGTCCCCTTCTGCTTTATTCAAGTGAGTGTGCAGCGTTTGAAAGAAAAATAAAAATACAGCAGAAAAAAATTATCGTGCCAATTGTGTTGCTTTGCACAAAACTGTGCCGACGCTGCACTGCAAAAGTTCCGATACAAAGGCACAACAGGTCCATGCAAGAAATGAAAAAAAAACAATGCACAAATAAGTGCCAGGGATGCATGATGTTATGCTGAGGCCATAGTTGGGTAATAATCCTTGGCACTCTGTATGGTCTCAACAACAGCGTTGTAAGTTCCCATGTCTGCAAATAGAAAAAAGACGATAATTTAGGGCAAGTGCGTCAATAAATCACGATTTCAAAGACCCACTCATAGAAATGCATCAACATGCACAAGCTGGACACAGTAAAACAGCCATCGATTTGCGAAACTTGGAACTACTTTTGTCTGCCCCAAGAAGGCTCCGCTACAGCCGGCAATGTTCCGTAATCACACCATTCATCTTTGGTTTTAGCTTTTAACTAGGTGTGTGCGAATATTCGAAAGTTTCGAATATTCGTCGAATATTACATTCCATATATTCGTATTCGATTCGAAAATCGTGTATTCGAAAAGTTTCGAATATTCGATAACTTCAAATATTCGAAAAAATCGAATATGCGATTCGATTATCATGCATAAAATAACTCGTCATCCACATTTCTGCTGCGTTCGTATCGCTAAAAACGTTGCCGAGAGGAGCGATAAACATCGTAAGTACACGGAGGCACGATCACTGCCTGCGACAAGCGCCCCAATACGTATGATTTATTGCTGGTGCATCTCCGACGTGCAGCGCTGTTGGCGATCATGTAACCGTACATTTTCAATATTATGCGGCCCTAACGTGCCGCACTACAACTCGTTCACTATGCGGGACCACTTCTGAAGAAAGACAGTGACCCATGTGACTGGTGGCGGACTGTAGGCACCTTCAGATACCCCAGTCTGGCAAAGCTTTGCCCCATGTACCTCCCTATAGACCAGAATTTCCAGCGCTCGTAGGGGGCCGCCATGTTTGGCCGACCGAGGCGCCGCGGTGCGAGCATTTGCTTGGGGGCTGCTGAAACGCGCTAGCGTACAGCGCGGTGCACCACGTTTGTGGCTCTCAGTAGCGGGCAATGGCAGATTCGCGAGCGCTGCAGCCGCTCAGTCTTCTCTGAATGTCGGAACGTGCATCTTCTTTCATACGACTACATTTTCGAACAGTGGAATTGTGCCAGGAAGCTTGCCAAACATCGCGAGAACGTTCAGCAACATCGTCACGAAAGTTTGAATAGTTGCAACGCCGTGCAGTTGTCCACTCTCTTTTTTCTTTTATAACTGTATCATATCAAGAAACGTTTTAAACTTACGCATTTGCGTATGATAACGGCCACATGAAGCCTAGTAAGCTGTATCTTCTTTTTTTTTTCTGACAGACAGCAGCGACAGATATTTTCGTGCCGCGCTATCGTCCGACTTTGTGCTGCACGATGGCCGTTTTGTGCTCTCTCGCAAAATGCAACGGGATGAATTTAATTAGGCGACTATTTCAGTTTTGAACGCAGAACGCTGTAGCGGAGATTACGTTTGAATCCGATAGTGATTGAGTTCGATCCTGACCAAAGGCAGCGCACACGCGCGCACTTTCTGTCGCGACGTGCCTCGTTCAGGATATACTTAACTGCAATTGAAGGATCGCCCCTGCAATGACAAGATCCCTGTCACACGGGCACTTTCGATCACAATTGAGCCGGATCAGGATTTATCGCCTCGACCTTCCTTTGCTGTCACAGTAAAACTTCGTTGTTATGAAACCACAGGTCGACATGCCTCGCGGCTGTGAGGTTCAAAATACATATCTTCTATAGACATGAAGTTGTAAAAAGTGAAACAGTTCGTTACATCGAGGTTTACCTGCGCCTTTTTGAACAAATTTACAACCAAGGTGGTTGCATTTTGGATTTCAGAGGCAAGATTAAACAACCGCGTGTTCAAATTTCTGTGCATGTTAATAACTGAAGCTTTTTTCCACTCGGCAGCTGCGGTGGCGCCTGTAAGTCTTCAGGCAAAATTAAGAAACATTTGTTAATTGGCTTCGCAGTTTGAGAAAATATCTGGTGAGGTGCATGAATACTGTCTTTCTCAATTCAAGATTCGTCGTTGTCGTTCTAGTAATTCAGTTTATTATTATTTTTTTTCATCCAGCAGGTGGTCCTGTTTTAACCCATACACTTGCAGTGCAGCCCTTTGAATAGGTAGAAAATATGGCCTCCTGAGCAAAAGCACCAGCTTACATATTACTTATCGAAATCAAGGGCCTTGAAAACGTCTGGAATACACGCTGCACAAACACAAGCTGCTCATGTTCCCGTGAACGTCGCAGGTCTGTTGCATCAGCCGCTTCCTTTTTGCCTCGGTGTTCGGGCACCCAACGACGGCGCAGTGCCACCCGGACGAATTTTTATGCATTGCACTGCCGTTCCGAGTGTGCGGCAAGCAAGCAACTGAGACCGCAACTTTCTAGCAGCTCTGAAAGCACTGACACAAGCGAACACGCGACGCAAGCGCGGCTATTACCTCCCGCCATCAGCAGCCCCCGCCGTCGTCTGCACCACCAGGCGGCGCCTGGTGTCGAGAGTAGCGGCGCGGCTGACACTCGCGCTACGAGGCTAAGAAAAATCTGGTCTATACCAGCCACTTCTGTTCCAAGCGAGCGTGTCTTTTCAGTGGCAGGGGGGGGGGGGAGTTGTCTCTGTTAGAAGGGAGCGCCTGCTGCCTGATCATGTGGAGCAACTGATATTTCTTCATGATAACATCTAGTCATTACTTTCATTGTGCCGTGATATTTGATTGTGTTGTGATGTGCATTGTGCTAGCCTGGACATTGTATTCTTGAGATAGCAGTGTATGTTGTGTTGCCAGTCAGGCTGTTAATGTTTTTTTTTTTTTTTCAAATAGCTACATGTTAAATAAGATATTGTTACTGTGGAGGCATTTTTCCTTTGATATTCGATATTCGAAGGTGGATATTCGTATTCGATTCGTATTCGAAAAATTTGATATTCGCACACCCCTACTTCGCTCACAAGGCTCCAAATGTTGTAGGGATAACACCGCTCGGTGAAACGGTTTTAAAAATAGTGTGAGCACTAGTTATGTGCTTCTTTCTCATCTGTGCATTATCATAATCATCATCCGTTTGTCTCTGTCCTCATCATCACCGTGGGTCATTGTCATCATCATCGGGTGTGTGCGCTCTCGGCCGATTCTCTTCCGGGGCCTTGAGTCTAATAAACGTGGCGTCAACCAAGACGTCACACGTGGTGGAGGTGGATTTTCGGTCCTCGGTCCTCTCCCAGCCCGCTCTACCTCCTGGAGCTTCGTTCAGGCCGCCGCTTGCCCCCACTGTCCGGCAGCATGTCGCAGAACGAGCCTGCCGGCGCTGATGCCGTCTCTACCGCTCCGCCGCAAGCCTTGCCTCCTGTTATTATACAAGGCCACCAACGTGACCCCCCGCTCTTCGCTGGTATTCGTGGAGAAGACGTCGAAGACTGGCTCGGTGACTACGACCGCGTGAGTGCCGCTAATCGGTGGGACGAGGCCGCCAAACTGCGTTACGTCCCTTTCTACCTAACCGGCGTCGGGAAGACGTGGTACTTCAACCACGTCGTTGACTTATCCGACTGGGCGACGTTCCAGCCGCAGCTCCGCCATGTTTTTGGCACACCGGCCGTTCGGTCCGCCGTCGCGAAGAGGACCCTCGATACTCGCCAACAACATCCCGGCGAGTCGTACATCGAGGATGTTCTTGTGCTATGCCGGCGTGTCAATTCGTCCATGCCCGATCGGACGAAGTACGCCACATCTTGAAGGGCATAGGGGCTGTTGCCTTTCATGCCCTCGCTGCACAGAACCCAACTACCATCGCTGACGTCGTCACGACTTGTCAGCACCTCGATGCCCTGGACTCGGTTCGTCTGCAACCAGACATTGGTGAACAGCACTCTACGTCTCATAAACATCTCCGTGACCTCATCAGGGACATAATACGGGAAGAACTACAGTCGATGGGCTTCTCGCCTCCGTCACCGTGTTCTCCACAGTCTTCTGGACCGGCCTTGCGCGACATCATCCGGGAGGAACTCACATCCATGACCTCCCCTGCGCATGTACAGCCACATGCTCATCGGCCCATACCAATCTACGCCCAAGTTGCCGCCGCGCCTCCCGGCGACGTAAACACGACTTTGCCGCTACCACCATACGCGTCGATTGCTGCCGCGCCCCCGGTCCACTTCCGTTCGACGCTGCCTGACCGTTCACCTGCCCACCTGACCGCGATATCCTCAAGTGCTCTGAACGCCTTCTACTCATCACCGTGGCGCACGTCCCGCCCAGTATGCTACTACTGCGGGTATCGCGGCCACATCTCTCGTTTCTGCCGAAAGCGCCAGCAGGACGAGCGTCGAGGTTACGACATGCGTGAACGGGATTTTTCCACTGGGGCCTCTTATCATGGTCACCGTTACTCGTCGCCCCCGCACCGGTCTCCATCTCCGCCCGCGTCGAATCCACCACGGAACAGCCGATCCGCACGACGCCGCTCACCCTCGCCATTTCGCCGCTCCTCTTCTCCACTTCGGCCTGTCTCATTTGCCACCGATAATCAGTCGGAAAACTAGATGCAGTTTCTGGGGGAAAAACTGCATTCCAAGTTAGGACTGATATTCCTCCATCAGGCCCGTGCAACATCGTCTTTGTCGTAGTGGAAGGAGTGAATGTCGATGCTTTGGTGGATACGGGTGCGACATTTTCTATTATACGTGCTGATTTGTGTCAACGTTTGAACAAAGTGATGACGCCTTACGACGGACCCACGTTAGTCGCTGCCCAGGGGAACACCATTCGCCCTTGCGCTTTTTGTACTGCTCGTGTTTTTATCGACGGTATCCGTCATCTCATCCAGTTTGCTGTCCTGTCCCGTTGCTCTCACAAACTAATCTTAGGGTGGGATTTGCTCTCTCTGCTTCCGCGGCTATTTGTTGTGGCCAACGCGTCGTCCACCTCACTGACACCGACTTCATGCTCGACGACGACACCCAGAAGCCACTTCGTCCGATCGCTGCGGAAGACACCGAACTGCCGCCATTCCATGAACAAATTGTCGCCATTATGTCCAACGACATCGACCACGGCGACGTGTTGGTCTCCCCTTCATCACTTTGCACTCGTCAAGGCATACTTCTTCCGTCCGGTGTCGTTCGTTTTCGCAATGAATCTGCTCTCATCACCGCCGTAAATTCAACATCGGAGAAGATTCTATTGGCACAGAACACTACGGTGGCCCGTGTTGCCGACCACGAGCCTGTATTCGTCATGCCCCTGCAAGCCGTCTCCTCCAAAGACCCTTCCATCGGGGAGCGTGCTTCTTCCTCCGCCTTTACCGCCGCCATCAGCAACGACTTGACAGCTTCAAAGACGCAGCAGCTGCTCGCATTATTACAGAAACACGCAAATTCTTTCGATGTTTACTCGTCTGCGTTGGGCCGCACTACCACTACAGCGCATCGAATTCAGACAGACGGAACATCTATTGTACACCGCCGGCCCTACCGCGTGTCTCTTGCTGAGCGAAAAATTATAGAAGACAACGTTGCCGACATGCTCAAACGTGAGGTAATACGCCCCTCATCTAGCCCTTGGTCCTCTCCTGTCGTTTTGGTCCGTAAAAAGAATGCCTCTCTGCGCTTTTGCGTGGATTACCGGGCACTCAATAAGATCACCCGCAAGAATGTGTACCCCATGCCACGCATTGACGACGCCCTCGATTCCCTACAAGGCGCGGAATACTTTTCAAGCCTCGACTTGCGCTCAGGATACTGGCAAATTCCCGTGCATGAAGGCGATAAAGAGAAAACGGCGTTTGCAACCCCCGACGGGCTATACGAATTCAACGTGATGCCTTTCGGGCTGTGCAACGTGCCCGCGACTTTTGAGCGCATGATTGACACCGTGCTGCGCGGCCTCAAATGGAAAACTTGCCTTTGCTACCTGGACGACATTGTTATCTTTTTGTCAACGTTTCCTCAGCACCTGCAACGCTTAGATGAAGTTTTGACGTGCCTTGCAGGCGCTGGTCTCCAACTCAACATCAAGAAATGCTGTTTCGCCAGCAAGTCTATCAAGGTTTGGGACACGTCGTAAGCAAAGATGGAATTCGGCCAGACCCTGAGAAGATTGCTGCGGTTCTTCGCTTTCCGCGCCCGGAAAGACAGAAGGAGTTGCGGAGTTTCCTTGGCCTTGCCTCCTATTTTCGTCGGTTTATCCAGAACTTCGCCTCAATAGCTGCTCCACTACACCAGCTACTTGCTTCCGGCGTCCCCTTTCGGTGGTCTGAAGAATGCCAAACAGCTTTCGACCTGTTAAAGGACGCCCTCACGTCCGAACCAGTTCTCTGTCATTTTGATGAAGCCGCACCGACTATCCTTCATACAGACGCTAGCGGCCGCGGTATAGGTGCCGTTTTTCTGCAACGCGACACCTCTTCACAAGAGAGTGGTTGCATATGCCAGTCGCGTACTCACCGCTGCCGAAAAGAACTACACGATAACTGAGCAGGAGTGCTTGGCTGTGGTTTGGTCGGTGCAGAAGTTCCGTCCCTATCTCCACGGCCGTCACTTCACAATTGTTACGGACCACCACGCCTTATGCTGGCTTTCCACTCTGAAGAACTTGTCCGGACGCTTGGGTCGATGGATTCTACGCCTGCAGGAGTATGACATAATTTACAAGTCTGGTAGAAAACATCAAGACGCCGACGCTCTTTCTCGCTGCCCGCTTCCTACTACCCAGATCAGCGTTGGCGAGACCTCGGCCGTCACTTCTATCGCAGTTCCTACGCTCGCCTCAATAGGCCATCGCTTCTCGGACGACCAGCCAACATTTCGCTCCCGCCAGCTATCCGATCCATACTGCAGGCGTATTATGGACCACCTTTCGGGAGCCTCCCATCCACCTAACGCGCGACTTCGTCGTCAACTCGTGCAATTTAAAGGGACCGACAACTGCCCAGAATATGAACTGAGTTGACTCCACTGATGTAAAGATTGTCCGTTGCACTGACTCAAACCAACCCTGTTTTTTTTCGTGAGAGATAGATTTATATTTTTATTTCTTGATTGAAAGTCGCGAAAAATGACCTGTGGCGCCTCTGGCGGCAAAAACATGGACAATCCGATGAAGACGGCCACGTGACCGTTGACTGCTGTACGCGGTCGACGATTTTTTTGTTAGCGTTCAAATATTGTTCGTTTCTTTATATTAAAATGTATTACTCCATAATAATGTACATATAGGCCTGCGTTAGTAGTATGCATTAAAGTGGCGCTGCCTTCGCGTGACGTAATGATCCCAAGCTCGTCAGCGCGTCTTGAGCAACTTTTCAGCGTGTTCATGCAACCTTGCACGCAGTTACCAGGTCGCTAAGATTTTGGAGCGACATAGTTTTGCTGCCTACACTTCGTCTCAGAAATGACGCGCGCTGCTACTCGGTGCGGCCGTGCATACGCACAGTTACGTTTTCGATTACTTGGCTTGGCTCGTGTATCGAGAGAGTAATGACGCCGGGACAAGCCATCTATGACACAGGCGCAGGCAACCTTGGGCGCAGGCGCACACAACGCTGTACAAATACCGGGAAGCTGTATAAAGCCACACATCTCATTGTGACAGCTTGCTATTTTCAAAAATGGTTAGAAAGCTCAAAATAGAAAGCAAGTTAGGTTAGAAAGCATAGTTACAGTAACTCCTGCGAAAGCAGAACAACGACAGCTTTCACAAGTGCTAGGGGCATCGCTATCAACTCTCAGCGTTGCTGGAGCAAGCCTCCATGCGTGTTTGGAGCCTTTCAGATCGAAAAATACTGCTTATAAAATAACTACGTGCTTTTCGGATAAACCACTGCAGCTACAAACGCTACGAAGGGTGAGCTTCCTGTCGCGCCGTAAAAAACTGGGTCGAGAAAAATCAGTTGTCGGCCCCTTTAAGCTGGAAAATGGCGTTCTTTACCGCCACATTTACCATCCTGACGGTCAACGCTGGGTTCCTGTGCTACCACGCGCTCTTCGACTTCGTGTGCTTCAAGCCTTCCACGATGATTTGACTGCTGGTCATCTTGGTTTTCAAAAAACTCTTGACCGCATTCCATGTCGTTTCTACTGGCCCGGCCTTTTACTAGCGTAGCGCGGTACGTCGGTTCCTGCTTCCCATGCCAGCGCCGCAAACTCCGGACATCTGCACCTGCTGGACCTCTACAACCAATTCCGTACCCCACAATGCCATTCGAGGTTGTAGGTGTCGACCTTTACGGGCCTCTTCCCGTCACATCTACTGGCAAACGCTGGATAGTGACCGCCGTAGAGCACTTGACGCGCTACGCTGAGACAACCTCTGTGATTACTGGCTCCGCTGCGGAGGTTGCTGACTTGGTTCTTCACGGCATAATACTGCGTCATGGGGCTCCTCGTATACTGCTTAGCGACCGTGGAAGGGTGTTCCTGTCACAAATGTTAAATGAAGTACTGCGCGCTTTCGGAACTACTCAGAAGACAGCTTCAAGCTACCACCCTCAGACCAATGGTCTCACCGAGAGGTTTCATCGTACTCTTGCTGACATGATAGCCGTCTACATCCAACCAGACCACAAAAACTGGGATACCCTGCTACCATTCCTCACCTTCGCCTACAACACGGCCGTTCAGCGCACAACTGGCTACTCGCCGTTCTACCTCGTTTACGGACGTCCCCCTGCTACCTTTCTCGACGTTTCCCTCTTCAAGAGCCAAGTTAACTTATCTCAGTCTCCCAGCGAAGACTACATTTCTCGACTGGCCCAGTCTCGCCATCACGCTCGCATCAACACAGACGCGAGACAACAAGAGCGGAAGATCATTTATGACGCATCCCATCGCGTTGTATGTCTTCGACCTGGCGACGAGGTGCTGCTTTTGACACCTATTCGCACACCTGGTCTCTGTGACAAGTTTCAACCACGCTTCATCGGGCCGTACATAGTTCTGGAACAGACTTCGCCTGTTAATTATCGTGTGACACCGCTTGCAGTCCCAACAGACCGCCGTTACCGCCCCACTGAGATTGTGCACGTTTCTCGCATGAAACCCTTCACGCGA
The DNA here is from genome assembly GCF_013339695.2 of Rhipicephalus sanguineus. Lineage (NCBI taxonomy): Eukaryota > Metazoa > Arthropoda > Arachnida > Ixodida > Ixodidae > Rhipicephalus > Rhipicephalus sanguineus. Next base: position 4,278,538 of record NC_051178.1, on the reverse strand, counting down.
CGTTCCCCGTCACCTTGACTTGCAGCGGCCAGGATGTCCGCTTACACGTGCGGGAAATTAGTGTGGACACTAGTTATGTGCTTCTTTCTCATCTCTGCATTATCATAATCATCATCATCCGTTTGTCTCTGTCCTCATCGTCACCGTGGGTCATTGTCATCATCATCGGGTGTGCGCGCTCTCGGCCGATTCTCTCTTCCGAGGCCTTGAGTCTAATAAACGTCGCGTCAACCAAGACGTCACAATAGCAATATGAAGCATATGGCTCCTGTTGCGACCCGGATTTAGTTCCGTCCCACCGCTGCAACCAGCTGTTGCGACGTTAGGGTTGCGTCGGACCCGGACTCCGTTCGGTAGCGTGACTGAGTCTCCGGGTTGAGGAACTGACGCTCGCAAGTTGGGAAAACGAAAACAAGGTTTACTGGCACTTTTTGTACACTTATTTACATAGTGAAAAGGTAATAGTTCAGCGACAAGCGAGCTGGACGAGCCATTAACCCAGGGCCGACAGCCTTGTCTCACTCAGCACCGTCGTTATAACCCCTCAGGCTGGCTCCTCCTTCTTGATGGTAACCAATCACACTGTCGCCGAGGGGTCGTTGCACTCGTTGATGCAGCAAAGTTCCTGCGCTCAATGACACTCTCGTGGGGTCATGGGAGAACAGGATGACCGGGCAAATTCATCCGCCTCTTTCCAGAAGGGCAGGAAAGGGTTTACGGCGACTTAATGGATCTTGTCAAAACATACAGGACCGGTCGGCACCGTAGCACCTGATCATGCCAAAGCGGCCCATTCTGAAAACGGCGCCCGCCATGACGACGCTACGCTGTTTTGGAGCTGGCAAGATAACCTTCTAGAGCACTGCACGGGCCCGGCCCGGCCCGCGGGCCGGGCCGGGCCGTCCGAAGCGTTTTCCGGCGGGCCCGGGCTGGGCTCGGGCTTAAAAGTGCGGGCCCGGGCTTGGAGCCGTGGCTCTGGGCCGGGCTCGGGCTTGAGGCTGCGGGCCGGGCCGGACTCGGACCCGCTCATTAAAAGGCGTAAGTCGGGCCTTCGAGCACACGCGAACGTATGCATTGCATGGTCTAAGTATACTGTGCCAAGCTGAAGTGACACGAGCAAAGAGCTGGCTCTTAGTAAAGCTTAGCAATAAAAATAGAAAAACAGTTGAAGTGCTACTTTTTTTTTTCACCAGTATAGATATAGATTGGCAGTGTATATTTTCACTAACGTTTCGTCTGCTGGACCAGACTTTGTCAAAGTAACAAGTACATCGTGGTGGGTTTCCTTATAAACACGCCAGATCAGGTATACATATATGTATATAAAAACAGCACTAACAATGGGCCAGATCACGGTTGTTCCCATGGGAGGAATAAAGATTTCGGTCTGTTATTCGCGGTTGACACATACGGTACATTTCATTCATATTCCTTGGCATTACGTGCCAAAAGCACGATATGATTACGAGGCACGCCGTAGTGGCACCGGATCAATTTCGACCACCTCGAGTTCTCTAAAGTGCACCTAAAGATAAGTATATACACGGGTGTTCTTGCATTTCGCCCCCATCAAATTGCGGCCGCTGTGGCCGCGGGAATCGCACCCGCGTCCTAGGACTTAACAGCGAAACAGCTTAACCGCTGAGCTACCACAGCGGGCAAAGCAACATTTCGATGCATGTACACACCGGATTTTCCGTCCGATCGCCCGCTACAAGGCGCACGGCATCATTAATAATCATCATCAACAACTAATATCCTCTAGCGGGCCCGGGTCGGACCTGGTCATGAATAAGCGCGCCCTGGATTAGTTTAGCAATGAACGCCCGGGCCCGGGCCGGGCTCGGGCTGGGTTCGGTCACGTACGCCCGGGCCCGGGCCGGGCCCGCGCTTGGTACCACGGGCCCGGGCTGGGCTCGGGCTTCATAAAGCGGGCCCGGGCCGGGCCCGGGCCGTAAAATTCTGCCAGTGCAGTGCTCTATAACCTTCCCTTTGCGGGGCGCTTCCGGCCGCGGACAGCCCGTTTCTGGGAAGGCTTCAGGTGTCCCCAGTAGTGTGAACGCATCGTCCGTCCATTCTCGTAGACAACGCGTCGCCAACGACGATCAGTCATAACACTCCCTACATCTATGGTAGCACCAACATTTTTTGTGCACCATTTCACAAAACCATATTGCATCACCCACACATTTGTTCGACATTTTGTTGCTCATTTCTGATGCCATTGACAAGATAGGTCCTTCTACGTCAAATGTACCAGCATTTTGGTTACCATCTCAAATGTATTGAAAAACAAATCGCGCTTGCTTACTATACTGAAAACGGTGAATGGCTAGAATATTTCAGTTACATGTAATTGTAGACCTTTTCGTTCACAGGGAACCCATCTGAATTTCACAGATAGTTGACTGAGTGATTTACACCATAGAATTTTGTTCTGGGAGCATCGTTTCTCATGCCGATATCAAATTTCGCTAGAAAAATATTTGTTTAACATGTTTCAAGTTCAACAGAATTACTGCTCTGCCACACATGCCTCCACAAGTTCCAACAAAATGTGCAGCGTTACCTCCCCCCCCCCCCTTCCATGGCGTAATTGCATGCTGTCTGAACCAAGTGAAGCCGAGGAAAGGTACAATATTTGTTGCTTTTAATTGTGCCATATCAATTATGCCATAAACTAAGACGAATTAAGTGGACGAAAACCACCCTTTGCTTCGAATAGGTACGCCGCGAAGCCCGTCGTCGTCACTACGCCCACATCCCCAACGTAACGCGATGTCAGCGATAATCTCATTGGCGTGCAGCCAACGACCGAGGAAGGCTTTATCCACGTGTCAGAGCGAGGTAAACATGTACGCGACACGCGCGAGATGTGCGCGACCAAAACCACATTTCCGCAGGCGCCGTGTCGCAGTGCAGAGGACCAACCGACCAGGTCCAAGTCAGTAAGCATGTGCTACGTGACACTGCCCACGGGGGCAACATTACGCCTTTGCATGGGCAAACAGGCGCTGTAGAGGGGCGCAGAAATTGTTTTCCGACAGAGAGTGCCAGCGCAGCACAAAGCGCTGCAACATTCGCAAAATGTGATCGTCGCCGCTTTCTGTAGGAATAAGCGAGCTGGTTTGGGAGGTGTAAAAAAAAAAAAAAAAGCCGGAGCCTGTTTACTGGCCCTTTCATAAAACAAATAAAGAACTATTTTTCTGACCCCTATCAACACTCATAACGTCGACATGAATGGAAACCACCTGGCGCGTAGACCGGCGCTGCGCCTCTCAACGGCCAACCACATGAGGAGAGCCCAGCGTTGTCGCACAAGGCGACCATAGGGAATGACGCTGAAATCTCACAAAGCTGTGTACCGTCAATGTGCTACAAAGAAGTATTCCTCATTACAGCTTCTTATTAGTAGCTGCGTAGTACGAAAAACGAGATACAGTGCCGTCGAGAGGTGTACTTTTCTTTACCTTACTTGTAGCGCCAGCTACTGACATTAAAGAGAACTACAAACTAGCTCTTTCTCGGTTGCACTCTCCTTCGTACTTTTCCTTACCGGGGAAATCCTCCTAGCGATCTTTTTAAACGAATCGCCCGTTCCCTCTCGGATGTAAGTTGGCACTACGTACCCTTCCAAATTATTTCCTCTTCCACCTACAACATGTCGATGCATTGTGACACACTTCCTTCCTAGCGGTTTTATGCGACTTCGAAATACTTTAGCCACGGCCTTCTTTTTATCGCGAATCTCTCTCACCCAGCAATCACTTTCACCTTCCTTGGACTAATATCTCTAAATATATTTCCCATCTTATGTTAAATGCGTCGGCTTCGCCCTTTTTTGTCCGTCTATCCTCCCGTGATGCTTCACGTCGCTCGTCGACCACTTCCAGCAGCTTCATGGCTTTCTCTTTCCACAAACTGTTTGCTTCTCTGTCCTTATTTAATTCGCCATTACGCATAACAGCTCACTGATAGTCCTCTGCCTGATTGCATGCTTTTTCCTAGACTCTGGCGGCTATTTTGTTAATTGTTTGTCGTTTTAAATATGTGCTGCCAAATCTAGATTCTATGCTCTCATTTTCAGTTTTATATTCTATTTGTAAGGTTACGTGTTTCTGATCACTACCCAAGCTGTTAATCCCTTCCTCATCTATTCTCATTTCTCTCAGTTTCCATAAATTCCTTCTGTCATGAGAAAATAATCAATATTCATTGGCCCGCTTCCCACTTCCCTCGTGATCTGCGCATCACACTTAGGTTAAGTGTCTCAAAACTATGTTGCTCGCAGAGCTCTAGCAGTAACTTCCCACAGGTTTCCGTCGAGGTCCATCATGACCTAAATCATCCCCCAACAGGATGCCCTACGAGTATTACCAAATTCCTTAACATTCGTGCTTACGCAATCTCCTGATTCTTTTCTCTACAGGTAAACAGAGAGCTACCCCTAGCCACGTTTTCTTTACACTTAAAAACCCAGCAGCGGTGCCCTGCACACGCTTGCCTCACTCTATCCCATTTGGCTCCGCAACGAATTAGCATTCCAACACCCTCTTTCCTTACTCATTTGGCCCTTCCTAAACATCATTTCCAACAATTCCCAATAGCGTGTCTCGATGCGCGCGCTAGAGCACTGCACGGGCCGTGAGTCTCGGCCCGGGCCCGGCCCGAACCCAAAAAATCGGACCCGATAGGGGCCCGAGCCAATAATCTAGGTGGTGCTGCCCGAACATGGTATCGACAGCAAGGCGTTTTAAGTAGCAAATATACCTACGTTTTGTTGGCGAATGCTACGCTAACATGTATGCTTTAATCTACGATAATTGCTTGTACAAACGGGCCTCAGTGTGGTAACAGTTGACCGGGCATACTGGGTACTATGAACGGTTATTCGGCAGCGGTATACGGTACTCATTTTTTCTGCAAATGCAATGGGAACCATCAAGAGCGTTTGGTAGGAGATATTGTAGCGAAAAAACTGATTTGCAGCATGGGTGCAGTTTCAACAAGGAGCGCTATAAGAACGCTCTTTTCACTTTGATTTTACTGTGCTCTCGATTGAAATTTAGAGCATGCTCTACCAACAAACTCAATGGTGCACCCTTCTGGATATGTAGCACCTGTCTTCAGCGTAGCAGCACCTTGCCACAGCAAAAGATACAGAGGGAAAAAAAGCCAAATTTAATGCCTTTGTTTTTAATACGGCATACCTGCCAAGTTTGGAGAAACGGTATCCGGGAGATCTACTCAACGGGGGGGGGGGGGGGGGGGGTGTATGAAGTATGCCGACCGCGGGAGGGGGGGGGGGGTACTGCGATAAAAATTATATTGTCACGTGGTCGTGACGTCGACGAAGACAGCAGTCGACGTTTTTAGGATGAAACTGTTTATTTGGCCGAACTTGTGGCCGGAAAATGAGAACTAGAACTACAGCAATGCGCGCTGTACAATGATAGCGGCGAACAGGGCGTCGTCCGTCGATCAACTGACAAGCGGTCAAGCGCGTCGGCTTTTATACAGGCGCTATGGAACTTTCCAGCAATATCGCTGGTGGCGGCGTTATCTCTCGACAAAGCTGGAACATTCTCGTGCGGCGCGCAATCTTAACAAAACGATCTACTGAAATCGTGAAGCTTCTCGAACACTGCTTCGCGGCCAGCGTCGAGCGTTGATAACCGTCCTTGCTGGTCAAACTCTAACACATCAAAATAAAAGAAGAAGCGGGCGTGGCATTGCCCCCCTCTGAAAGAGCATCGTCCCGATGCTTGCAACAGAACATGGAAAGGGAAAAAAAAACAAGTGCATACACAAGTAAATTACAATAACAAAGGAAAAAGTAGAGTCGCCAGGTTCGCTAACGCGAAAAAAAAAAACGGTTTAAAGGAGCACTGACACAAAAATTTTGCACCTTGTTTTTTTGTTGCAATAGATAGCTTATGATCCACTTATCATGGCTGCAAACCTCGTTTGCGCGAGTGCGCGACGGTTATTTATTTAGAGACGTTTTTAGAGCGCCCAGTCGCAGTTTCGGTTTCAAAGCACCGAGCTGGGCAGCACTACTTCCGGAGGATGGGTAGCCACAGCTGGCCACGTGAACACGCAAAATTGTGACGTAGGCGACGCGCGAGCGTGAGTGCGGTGGGCGCCGAACCAGGTGAAGTGGCGCCAGCTATGGAGGATTAGAAACAACTAACAAACGCGTAATCTATGTCCTCCGAGCATTCGGAAGCGCCCATCTCGACTCGCTAAGCTTACAGCATCGATTATTTGACTATGGCTCTCAAAAACGGCGAAGAATCGGGACGAATACATTGCTGTCGAAGCTTAAGGACATGAATCTAAAGCAAATGGAAGCATCAGTTCGGAACTTACACGTTACAGAGCGCACGGCGGCCACTTGATAGATTCGAAGTGGACGACAACCGCTTTTGGCAGTGCTGCCATGTTTTTCGGAGGCGCGAATGCCTCGCCGGCGAAGCTTGCCGTGCAAGTTGGACAGCTCTCGCGCGTGCGGCGACGGCCGACGTTCTGCGGCACCGCGCCGTTGCGCCAGGCTTGCCGCTAGCGTGAGCGGGCTGTATGGACGCTATGAGGTTAACTGGCGCGGAAGAATTCAGGCAGAAGCCATCGTTGCCGTGATCGAACGTGATCTACTTCTTCTTCTTTGCCTCTACTCGCTGGCAGCGTTTATTTGTACATCATCTTTTTTTACATCCTGCCCCGTCGCGCATGTAGTGGGCATTTCCAGGTGATGCAGAGCTTGAGCGGGTCTTTTAAACACTTTTCCGTTCTGTGTTTTTATGGTGTAAGCCCGCACCAGTCCATCACGACCAGGGTGTACTTCTAATATTCGGCCTAGCGGCCAAAAACACCGGTTCCTTTTGTCGTCTTGCAGTAGTACGACCTCGCCTACTGTTAAACTTCGGTTAGGTCCTTGCGGATACCGATGCAGAGACCGCAGTTCCAGGAGATACTCCTTTCTCCATCTTTGCCACAGATGATTCAGTAGTCTTTGACGATACTCCAGCTTTCGGATAACACCATTCCTAGTAGTCTGCGGCCAGGTTGAAGTTTCACGTGGGCTAGGATCCGGATGAGCCAGGATTGAACTCCCGGTGAGAAATTGAGCCGGGCACACCGGTGACGGTTCCCCTGCCTGCGTGTACGTGTACGTCAGAGGACGAGAATTGATAACAGCTTCGACTTCTTGAAGCAACGTCATCAGTTCCTCGCTTCCTAGACTGCTTTTCCCGAGAACTTTTCGAAGAGCTGACTTGATCGACCGGATGAGCCTTTCCCACCAGCCACCCCACCACGGGGCGTTAGGCACAAGAAACTTCCATGATATTCGATGATTGGCGAGAAATGCAGCAAACGGGGATCCATTGATAAGCTTCCCTATGTCACGTAGCTCTTTGCTTGCCTTCTTGAACGTCAATGCGTTGTCCGAGTACACAGTAATAGGCACTCCTCTGCGAGCAAGAAACCTCCTGAAGGCAAGTACAAAACTGTCTGATGAGAGAGAATCTGCCAGTTCTAGATGTACCGCTCTTGTGGTTGCGCAGGTAAATAGCACAATATAAACCTTGGTACATTGGGGTTCCCTCTGGTTGAGTTTCATATATAACGGGCCTGCAAAATCTATGCCGACAACTTCAAACGGGCGAGACATAGTAGCTCGGTCTTCCGGCAGTGGGGCATGTTCCACATTCATGGGCTTTGTTCGGAATCGTTTGCAAAGGTAACAATTGTTGATCAACTTTTTTGTTTCCTGGCGTGCATGAACAATCCAGAACCGCTCACGAATTACTGTCAGTGTGGCTGATACTCCACCATGCAAACTGCGGCAATGTGCTTCCATGATCACCAGTCTCGTAAATTCATGGTTCTGAGGCAAAAGCAGTGGATGTTTTTCTTGAATTGAAAGTTGCGCTCTCTGTAGGCGTCCGCGCAGATGAAGTTGTCCTTCTGTATCCAAAAATGGATGCAAGTCATGAAGAATCGACCGCCTTGAGATCGCGCGTTCGTTGGAGAGTTGCTCTATTTCTTGAGAGAAAGCTTCTCGCTGTGCTCTTATTATCCAAAACTTCTCGGCCATATTTAGCTCTTCTGCAGAAATAGGCCCCGTATGTGGTGCACGGGTGCGCCGCGTCCTTTCCAAAAATCTGTAAACCAACGCTGTGACGCGAAGAAGCCTGGTCAAGCTGCTGTACTTCTTGACGTTCATGACATCTTCAAGGGGTTCTTGCGTCTGTAGCAGTAGTTCTGTCTGTAGAGTTTCTGGTTCGTAGCTGTTTTCTTGGGCGGCAACCGAAGTGATCTCGATGGGCCAAGCGGTTTCAGGTTGAACTAACCATTCTGGGCCATTCCACCAGTTGACGCTTTCCCGAAGCACTGCCGCTGATAATCCCCGTGTCAGATAATCAGCTGGGTTCTGCTCCCCAGGACAATAACGCCATTGCCCTTTGTCGGTGCAGTCGGCTATCTCGGCCACTCTGTTTCTCACGAAGGGGCTGAGTTTATCTTGCTGTGCCCGTATCCAGCTCAGAACAATTGTCGAGTCCGACCACATTATATGTGAGAACTGAACCGTGTCCCATGACTTCCTAAGGTATTTTAGTAGCCTTGCTCCAACAACTGCACTCATTAGTTCCAACTTTGGCATGGTCAAGGCTTTTATGGGTGCCACGCGAGACTTAGCCACGACAATCTTCGTACCACAACTGCCATTGCGGTCCACCGTTCTAAGGTACGCGCATGCTCCATAGGCCCTTGGACTAGCATCCACGAAGATATGGACTTGCGTCATGGTGATATCTTCTTTCGGATGACTCATGACGTAGCGCGGTATCTTAATAAGGTGTAACTGAGCAACTTCAGTACACCATTCTTTCCACGCCTTCTCGATTTCCATGGGTAACTTGGAATCCCACGGTATCCGTAACAGCCATAACTTCTGAAATAAGATCTTCGCTATTATCGTGAAAGGCGAAAGAATACCGAGAGGATCGAATATTCTGGAAGCTGTTCTTAAGATGGTCCGCTTTGAGTCCTCCTTGACCGAAAGCAGGAACTGCGTGACAGACTTTGAAGAACATGCCAAGTAATCATCTTCGGTGTTCCAGTGCATCCCTAGAATCGTTGCTGAAGTACTGTCCAATCCTTCCAGGCACTCTTCGCTTTTCGAGAACACTTCCTGGAGTTGAGCGTTGTTTGTCTTCCACTTCCGAAGGTTCATCGCAGCGCCTTCCAAAATCGACTTTGCCTTCTCGTACACGTCTAAGCCTTCGTCAAAACTGTGGGCTCCTACGAGCAGGTCATCCACGTAGAAACTCTGCTTCAGCGTTCGGGCCAATGTTTTTTGCTCACCGCTTACGTTGTCCAGGTGGTGGTGTATCGTTCCCATCAGCAGAAAAGGGCTTGATGTCGACCCGAATGGCACACGTGTCATTCGCCATTCGATAATGTTGTCGTTTTCACCACGGGGCACGTTCTCGAACCATAGAAACCGAAATACATCTCGATCCGATTCCTGTATTTCTATCTGCAGGAAAGCTTTCTCGATGTCGGCGTTGATGGCTATCGGGTGGCGTCGAAAACGAAGCAACACTCGAAGCAGATCCGGGTTCAGGTTTGTACCTTTGTCCAAACAGTCGTTCAGTGACATATATCCCTTTCCATGGGACGAGGCGTCGAACACTACTCGCAGTTTCGTGGTGAGTGAGTCTTGTCGTACAACCTCGCGATGCGGCATGTAGTACACGGCATTATCAGATTGTCGCTCCGGCACCACTTCAGCATGTCCCATTTGCCAGTATTGACGTATGGTCGTGTCGTATTTCTCCATTAGGCCATCATGCTGCGAGAGTCTTCTGACGAGCTTATGGAGCCGGTTAATTGCTGTGTCCCGATTGTCGCCTAGAAGATGCTTGCGATCTTCTTTCCATGGTAGAGCCACCGAGTACCGGCCGCCTGACTTCCTAACGGTCTCCTTAAACTGTAGAATGTTCCGGTCAGCGAGACATTCGTTGGAGTCAGTAATGCCCATAGACTCGAGTCGCCAGAAAGACTGTAGAATTTCTGCAGTCGATTCCTCTTCGGTTGCATCCACACGCAAGACACTGACAAGCAGGTGAGTGCCACAGTCCAAAAGGGTCTTCTGCCTGATAGGTCCTTGTACCGTCCAACCAAATATTGTCTCCATTGCCACCAGACCTGGCACGTCTGGACATCGCACAACTTCACCGGTGATTGCTTGCCACATATAGTCAGAACCTATTAGCAGACCGATTCCTATGTCTGGTGCGTCCTTAGGCCGGTAGTCGTTCGCGAGCATCTTGCCTTGTCTCTTTAATTCTAGAATGAATGCACTGTTCGTTGATGGTAGAGTCACACCGTGGCAAATGGCAGGGACAACTACAGCTTCTATGCGAAGGTCAACCTTCTTGTCTCTGCTTCGAAGGTCTATTTCAACAACGTTCCGCTTTTGTGCAGCTGAAGAGCAAGTGCTTCCGAAGGTATTCAATGCCAACCGGGTCTGTCTGACCACCTTCAGGTTAAGCTTACTGGCCACATCTTCCTTAATGAAGCTTCTTTGGCTTCCGCCATCCAGAATACCTCGAACGAATTGCCTGCTGTCGTTGTTGACCAACTGGGTGCTGAATGTCTGAAGATAGACCGCGTTGTCCCTAGGTGGTTGGCTAGTTGATGATACGTCTTCGCAGGACGAAAGAGCATTTGAAGAAATGCATACGGTGGCACTTCCTGGCGTTCCTGCAGTCGTCGAAGCCCTCCTGTAATTGGGGTCGCACATGCTGGAAGCGTGTCTTCCGCGGCAGGAACTGCAGGTAAGCTTAACGCGGCAATCCTTCGCTCGGTGGCCTTTTGACGTGCAGCGGAAGCACCGGTTGTCCTTCTGCAGCTGCTCCTTTTTGACTGCAAGAGGAATATCAGCGTTGCAGCTGCGCGTCCCGTGCTGATCAATCTCGCAGAAGAAGCACTTGAACCTTGGTATAGATGTGGTATGCAATACGGATGCCGCTGGGATGCCACCATTTCGTCGGTCCAAGCGATCCTCCAAAGCAGGTCTCTGATGTGGCAGTTCGTGCTGCTCTCTACTTTCGAGCTCCACTCGTAAGAATAATAACAGGTCATTTAGCTCGGCATCCGACGCGGCTGACGCCTCTGCTGGTGCACTCGACGAGGAGGCTTGAGCATAACGTACTTCGGTGGGCCTTGTCAAGGCGCGGTGCCGTTTTTCTCTTGTGAAAGAAAGACCGATGTCCCGCGGTAGAGCCTTCTGCAAGATATCGATGAGCATAGCTGAATACGTCAGTGTCGGCACGTTCAGGGCTCCTAGGCAGCGAATATTCAGTTGCGTGGCATCATACAATCTTCGCAAACCGCGGATGTCGTTGGCGGATGTCACCCTTGGGAGATTTCTCAGCGCCGTCAGATGGTGCTGAATAATCATCGTCTTATCGCCGAATCTTTCCTTCAACATATGCACTGCGTCGGCGTAGCAAGATTCGGTCGTGGGCAAGCCCGCGATTGCTGTTGCTGCGTCACCGGATATGAAACTCTTCAGGTAGTAGAATTTAGTGGATGGCGTCAGGTCGTTGTTCAGATGAATAAGCTGTTCGAATTGCTCCCAGAAGCCTGTCCACTGTGCGATATCTCCTTTGAATGTTGGGATCTGCAGCTGCGGCAACCGGGGTGCCATAAATCTTGCGGAAGCCTCGTGCCTGAAAGTCGTTGCTGCGCTTTCACCGCTGGCAACTTGCGCATGGCCGGCCTGTGCTCGTTCCATTTGGGAAAGTCTGCAACCTATCTCGGCGAGCATGCTGACCGCTTCATCTTGGTATTCCGCTACAGCTGTATACTCCTCTTCGATGCGTTCAGTCGGAATATACTGCTCATACTGCTGGTTAATCTGAGACAGCTCATCGTTGCTAGCGGAGAGTCGTTGCTTTACGGCTGTGAGCTTCGCGATGTCGACGCTAGCGGAGTCTAGTAAAATTCGAGCTTCCTGAATAATCTTTGTGTTCTGCGCGCGTCGTGCAGATCGCTTGCCTTTGAGTCGATCCATTGGGAGAGCAGTGCTGCTGCCTGATGTCGTTGCACCAACGCCGATCCTCGCATCCACGATCCGTCGAATCCTCACCGCCCGCGACGCGAAGCGAAAGTAGAGTCTTGTTCGTCGTGCGTAGAGGGAAGACTTGTCCGCACGTGGGTTTTCGGCACCAAAATGTATGGACGCTATGAGGTTAACTGGCGCGGAAGAATTCAGGCAGAAGCCATCGTTGCCGTGATCGAACGTGATCTACTTCTTCTTCTTTGCCTCTACTCGCTGGCAGCGTTTATTTGTACATCATCTTTTTTTACACGGGCCATAACATCTGCCAACGGGCACGACGAGCGAACAGCGGAAGAGAACACAACTAGAACACGCCAAGCCGCAGGCACGGAGGAAGAAATGGCAGGTAGCACGGCACAAGCGCAAGGGCACAACCAGCCACCAGCCAACACAAACTCGTGACGTAGGTTTGTTTACACACCCCCCGCGTTGATGTCGGCGTCGCGAAGCGCTCGCACTCGCTCAGTCGCGCGGCATGCACTTTAAAATTGATTTTAAATATGTTCTAGGCTATATTGGCCCTTGATATTTCGTAGACGTTGTGTACGGCTCCGCATACATCTATTTAACTCATTATCTCGCCTTCGAAATTTTGTGTCAGTGCTCTTTTAACACTTTCGTGACCGCACCTATTCCCATCGATAGTATGTTATCGATGACTTCAAGATCAAGTTTTGGCACTCTCTGAGCGGTTCTGGACAGCTAACGCAATACAAAGTATAAAATAACATGTTTTTTATCAGTTTTGTTTGCGAGTATGTTTTTTCCACCGCGGGGAGATTTTTAAAGCTCGTTCGCAGTCGGGTAGGTGAGCGCTCGTTGCTTCTGACTTCGCGTCGACGCCGCTCGCGGGTGCTCCACAGAAACGGCAAATTTCGACGGATTCCGATTAATATGAGCGGGAATCTCTGGATGATGGTAGCACCACAGACACGGAAGACGACTTTGATTCGCCAGGCTTCAGTACGGACGGCGAATGTGCGTCAAACCTCCCCGGAATATCAGCAGCTATCCGCCGGTAAGTTTCGTCTTCTCCTCGGGTCGTTTTATCGCTGCCGCGCGTCGGTGTAAACGTATCCGGTGCGTGCTTAAAATAACAGCTGTTATCTGCAAGGTGTTAACTTCATTCGGGCGGGAGCATTTGGCGCCGGCTGCAGAAGGAGCGCAATTCTCTTCGCGAAGACGGCGCGGAGCGGACTTTGACCCAACGCTCCAGTGTGCTGCGCGGCGGCGTCTTCGTGTTGTTTTTTACCGCAGAAGTCGTCAAAGAGATATGCAACCACACAGATATGTATGCGTGGATGCATATTTTCGAAAAGCCAACATACAGTGAGAGGGACGGATCCATGAGGGAGGTTACTGAAGAGAAGATGAGCAAGTTCGTCTCACTCCATGTGTACATGGTAATCGTTGAAGTCCCGCGCATGCATTGGTGTTGGTGTCGACGACACATACTTCGAGGCCTTCGTCCACCGTCAGTGATGCCACGGAAAAGGTTCAAGGCTTCTTGAGTGTCTATGATCTGAAGAAGACGACCGTCGCATCCCACGAAAATCTTCACCACGTGTCTTCTCTATTGCAACACATGAACGATTTTTCTACGCTATCTCTTAACCCCGTCGGAACCTTTCAGTGGATGAGAAAATGGTGAAATGTGAAGGTCGGTATGGTATTCGGCAGAATATGAGCGATAAAGAGGTCGAATGAGGGTACAATGATGGATTTTTTGCAGATTTGGAACAGGCTACACTGTTCATTTCAACAAATACGCAGGAAAATTGAAAAATACCAGAACTGCAAGCTATGCTTGGAAAGTTGAAGAGAAAAAAAATTTTTTTTTCCCGAAACATGCGCAGCCAGCCTTTGTTTCACCGCGTCGAGAACTTGCATCGCGCGGTGGCATGATAGGCACTAGTGCCCATATTCTTGTATTTATGTAAATAATCTTGGTACTTACAGAGCTTATATTTCCACTATTATTCTACGAGGGCTTTGCGTTCAAAACGTATATTTCGATTTTTTTAAATGTTTAACCCTTGCAGAGTAGCATTGATTTTTTTATGAATCTTTCTTTCTTTTCGCTGCATTTTTCTTTGATAATTTTTTATTATATTCGAAATAAATCCGTTGTTTCAAATTAATACTGTTGGAAAGACCAATTCTTCCTCTATCGTTTGATACCCTACACTTTAGCATGAACTATATTCTGTGGCAGGAAAAAAATATTTCCTGAACTAGCCAAAAACAACCGATTTTTCCGCGGTCACGAAAGTGTTAAGGCGCACGACATGGACGACTTCAGGTCGTGCGCGGCGTCGCTGGGAGTTCGTAATGCCGTCCGGGATGACCTCGTAGTCAAGAGCGCCGTGACGTCGAAGCACCTTGTATGGCCCGAAGTATCGCCAAAGAAGTTTTTCACTGAGCCCACGTCGGCGTATCGGCGTCCAGACCCACACACGGTGACCGGGTTGGTACTCCATGTGGCGTCGTCGAAGATTATAGTGACGGCTGTCGACCTTCTGCTGGTTCTTGATGCGCAGGCGGGCGAGCTGTCGCGCTGCTTCGGCGCGTTGCAAATAGGCGGCAACGTCGAGATCGTCTTCGTCGGTGGCGGTTGGTAGCATTGCGTCGAGCGTCGTTGCCGGGCTCCTTCCGTAGACCAGCTTGTACGGCGTCATTTGCGTCGTTTATTGCATGGCCGTGTTGTATGCGAAGGTCACATACGGAAGGATGGCATCCCACGTCTTGTGTTCGACGTCGACATACATGGCCAGCATGTCGGCGATGGTCTTGTTTAACCGCTCGGTGAGGCCATTGGTCTGTGGGTGGTACGCTGTGGTCCGGCGGTGGCTTGTTTGGCTGTATCTCAGCATTGCGAGTTAGGTCAGCAGTAAACGCCGTACCTGTGTCGGTGATGAGGACCTCTGGGGCGCCATGACGCAGGACGATGTTCTCAACGAAGAACTTCGATACCTCGGCGGCACTGCCTCTGGGTATGGCTCTTGTCTCGGCGTAGCGGGTGAGGTAGTCGGTAGCTACGACGATCCATTTGTTTCCGGTATTGGACGTCGGGAACGGCCCCAGTAAGCCCATCCAATTTGCTGGAACGGCCGTCGAGGTGGCTCGATAGGCTGCAGAAATCCGGCTGGCCTAGTCGGCGGTGTCTTGCGTCGCTGACAGTCCCGGCAGGTCTTGACGTAGCGAGTTACGTCGGCGACAAGGCGCGACCAGTAGTACTTTTCCTGTATTCTTGTGAACGTGCGAGAAACACCCAGGTGTCCAGACGTCGGGTCGTCATGCAGAGCCTGGAGGACCTCTTGTCGCAATGTCGAGGGCACTACGAGAAGGGAATCGGCTCGAAGCGGCGAGAAGTTCTTCTTAAGGAGAACACCGTTGCGCAAGAAAAACGACGTCAGTCGTCGCGTGAATACCTTGGGAACAACGGTGGTCCTGCGCTCGAGGTATTCCACAAGGCCCCTGAGTTCTGGGTCTACTCGCTGTCGTTCGGTGAATATTCGGCACTTATGGTTCCCAAGAATCAGTCATCCTCCATGTCGTCCTGCGGCGGTGGGTCGACGGTGGCGCGGGACAGGCAGTCAGCGTCGGAGTGTTTTCTTCCGGACTTGTAAACGACGGTTATGTCAAATTCTTGAAGTCGTAGGCTCCACCGTGCGAGGCGACCTGAAGGGTCCTTCAAGTTAGCTAGCCAACACAAGGCGTGGTGGTCGCTCACAACATTGAAGGGCCGGCCGTAGAGGTAGGCGAAACATCGATGTAGCCATGATGATGGCCAGGCACTCCTTTTCTGTTGTGGAGTAGTTGATTTCTGCCTTTGATAGCGACCGGCTAGCATAACTGATGACCCTTTCGAATCCGTCGGTCTTCTGCACAAGGACGGCGCCGAGTCCTACGCTGCTTGCGTCGGTGTGGATTTCCGTGTCGGCGTATTCGTCGAAATGCGCAAGTATCGGAGGCGTCTGCAGGCGTCGTTTCAATTCTTGAAATGTTTGAACTAGCGACGTTTCCCACCTCAATTCGACGTCGGCCTTCGTGAGCTGCGTCAGTGGCTCGGCGATCCGTGAAAATTCCTTGACGAAACGTCTGTAACAGGCGCACAAGCCGAGAAAACGGCGTACGGCCTTCTTGTCGGTGGGCGTCGGGAAGTCAGCGATGGCAGCTGTTTTCCGCGGGTCCGGGCGAACACCATCCTTGCTGATCACGTGACCCAAGAACAAAAGCTCCTCGTACGCGAAGCGGCACTTTTCAGGCTTCAAGGTGAGTCCGGAGGTCTTGATTGCTTGAAGTACAACTTCAAGGCGCCGAAGGTGTTCGTCGAAGTTTGAGGAAAACACAACGACGTCGTCCAAGTACACGAGGCACGTCTGCCACTTCAAGCCGGCCAGTACTGTATCCATAACCCGTTGAAAAGTCGCAGGTGCCGAGCAAAGACCAAAGGGCATGACCTTGAACTCGAACAGGCCGTCTGGTGTTATAAAAGCAGTCTTTTCTCGGTCTCTCTCGTCGACTTCTATTTGCCAGTAACCGGTCTTGAGGTGCATCGACGAAAAGTACTTTGCGTTGTGTAATCGATCCAGGGTGTCGTCTATCCGGGGAAGGGGATACACGTCCTTCTTCGTGACTTTGTTCAGGCGACGATAATCGACGCAAAAACGTAGAGTCCCATCCTTCTTCTTCACTAGCACCACCGGGGATGCCCACGGACTCTTCGACGGCTGGATGATGTCGTCGCGTAGCATTTCGTCGACCTGTTCACGACCTCGCGTTCTCGCGTCGAAACTCTACGGGCTCTGACGCTGGTCTGGCGCTTTCCTCTGTTATGATGCGATGTTTTGCCACGGGAGTCTGCCGAATTCTTGACGACGACGAAAAGCAGTCCTTGTATTGCAAGAGCAGGGTTTTGAGCTGTTCTTGTTTGTGCTTCTGAAGGCTGGGATTGATGTCGAAAGCTGGTTGCGGCGCTTTATTTGTCGGAGTAGTCTCGGGAGAATCGGTGAGGCCGAAAGAATTGCTGGCTTCTACGATTTCTTCGATGTAGGCGACCGTCGTGCCTTTGCTCACGTGCTTGTACTCGTTGCTGAAATTCGTGAGCATAACTGTTGCTTTCCCTGCCCGCAGCTCTGCTACTCCTCTTGCGACGCAAATCTTGCGGTTAATCAAGTGGTGCTGGTCGCCTTCCACAACACCTTCCAGGTCTGCTGATTTCTGAGTGCCGACGGAAATGATGACGCTGGAGCGAGGGGGAATGGTGACCTGGTCTTCCAGCACATTCAAGGCGTGCTTTCTTGGCGGAGTGTGCGGCGGTAGTGCCCTTTCCGTGGACAGTGTTATCAACTTAGATCTCAGGTCGATGATTGCACCATGAAGGCCTACGAAGTCCATACCAAGGATGACATCTCTCGAGCAACGCTGCAGGACTACGAAGTTGGCGGGATAAATCCGGTGGTTAATGGTGAGTCTCGCTGTGCAGATTCCCTCCGGCGTCACAAGGTGACCTCCAGCTGTCCGGATTTCGGGGCCTTCCCAGGCTGTCCTAACTTTCTTCAGCTTCGTGGCGAACGGTCCACTGATGACAGAATAGTCGGCTCCGGTGTCGACGAGGGCTGTGACGCTGTGGCCGTCGATAAGAACGCCGAGGTCGCTAGTTCGTCGTCTTGCGTTGCAGTTAGGTCGTGGCGTCGGGTCACGGCTACGTCGGTTTGTTTCGCTGCTTCCACGTTGCGTCGTCAGGTCTACTTCGGTCCGCGAGGTTTCGTCGTCAGGGGTTCGCGTAGTGTCCTGAAGCCTTCGTCGTGGCGGCGGCGTCGGCGGCGGAGGGTCTTCGGTATTTCGTCGTACAGCAACCGCACCTCCATCGGTTGCTGCCCTTAGTTTTCCGGATGCGGGCTAGGTGACCGGCCCCGGGTGGGCCAGTGTATGGTCGGCGTTGGGGAGAGGCGTAGCGGCCTGGCGACGGCGATCAGGAAGGTCCTCGGGGGGTCCACTGCGTTCCTGCCAGACAGTCGGCGATGTCACGTGGTCGTTCACCCTGCTGTGGACGCGGCGCGTCAACGGCGAACCCACGCAGTCCCATCTGTCGATAATGGCAGCGGCGGTAGGTGTGGCCGGCTTCTCCGCAGTGGTAGCAGAGTGGACGATGGTCGGGGGCGCGCCAAACGTCGGTCTTCCTCGGCGTGTATCGCTGACCGGCTGGATCGCGGCAGAACTGCTGGGGCGGCGCGGCGTCTTGGCGTGGGTGAGGAGGGGGGGCGTTGCGTCGGGCTGCAGCAGCATAGTTCATCGCTTGTGGCTCAGGCTGCGCTGGTTCAGGTGCTCCCAGAAATTGCTGGATTTCCTGGCGTACGACGTCGGCGATCAGGTCCACTTGAGGCTCGGATGAGGGCAACAATTTACGCAGTTCCTCCCGCACGATAGCTCTGATAGTGTCACGCAGGTCATCAGATTGCAGCGCGTGAACCTTCCCGTAGGTCGTCGTAGGAATGCGGCGGTTGTACTGCCTCGTGCGCATTTCGAGCGTCTTCTCGATCGCTGTTGCTTCCGTCAGGAATTCCTGGACGCTCTTGGGTGGGTTACGCATCAGCCCAGCGAACAGTTCTTGCTTGACCCCTCGCATGAGGAAGCGGACTTTTTTCTCCTCGAGCATGTCGGGGTCAGCGTGGCGGAACAGTCGGTTCATTTCTTCCGTGAAGATGGCCACGTTTTCGTTCGGGTGTTGCGCCCGTGTCTCCAACAAGGCCGCAGCCCTTTCTTTTCGGACGACGCTCGTGAACGTCGCCAAAAAAATTGCCGCGAAAGAGGTCCCAGGTGCGGAGTGAGGACTCCCGATTCTCGTACCAGGTCCTTGCTGCGTCTTCCAAGTAAAAGTACACGTGGCGCAGGTTGTCGTCGGAGTTCCAGTTGTTGAATGTTGAGACCCTTTCGAAAGTTTCGAGCCAGGTTTCCGGGTCTTCGAATGATGATCCGCGGAAGGTTGGCGGCTCCTTGGGCTGCCGGAGTAGGATCGGCGCAGGCTGCACGGGGTCGGTCATCGTCGATGCGGTCGGTGTTGGGACCTGGGGCTGCCTGGTTTGTTCGGGAAGGAGCCCGTGCTCTGGCTTCAGTCCTTTCTGCCTGCGGCTTGTTCGACGATCCGGGTTTTCTTTGCCGTCGTCCTCCTCGCGGCTTGGGCTTGGGTCAGCGCTTCACGGGGGCGTGCGGATCATGGAAGAAGCAGCACCTCCACCAGATGTCACGTGGTCGTGACGTCGACGAAGACAGCAGTCGGCGTTTGTAGGATGAAACTGTTTATATACATGGCATTATTGTGATAAACATGGCATTATTAATAATAATGCCATGTTTATCATATATGCAGACGACACAACCATATTTTTCTCTGGCAGTAACATTGACTATCTTATCTCTAATTGTAATAACACATTAGTTCAACTCCAACAGTGGTCATCGTTCAACTCAATGAAGATTAATGAAAATAAAACAAAGGCCGTTATATTTCGAGCCAAAAATAAGCCTATCCCTCCTCATGCAGATATAATTCTCAATTCCCTTCCAGTTGACATTGTTGACCACTTTAAGTGCCTTGGCGTGGTATTTAGTGCGCACATGTCTTGGGAATCTCACGTAAATTTGGTATTAACAAAACTAGCTAGAATAACTGGTATAGTCGGTCGACTGCGATACATTCTCTCTCCAAAACTTAAAATATTAGTTTACCATTCTCTTTTCTATTCACACATTAACTATTGCCAACTTGTCTGGGGTACAACTACATTTTCTAATTTACAAAAAATTTACATTATGCAGAAACGATATCTACGTAATGTTTACAATGCTGAGTATAATGCAACAACCACAGGCTTCTTCCACAAAACCCGTATAATAACAGCCCATAAGCTATACTATTATCGGCTGAGTTCTAGATTTAAATATGAAGTGAGAAATAATATACGTAATTTAGATACCCTAGCACATTTGGAAACAAATGAGCATTGCTATAAAACAAGACACAGAGAGCATTGGAATGTTGTCACACCCCGTTTGAATACTGGCATACAGCTTTTGTCTTATTCTTTACCATCGTTGCTAAACCATTTTCAGTTAATTAATTATGATTTGTTTGGTTGTTCCTTAGCAAAACTTAGATCGATGTTTGTAGAAGAAAGCTAATTTCATTTATCCTGGCGTTGTATTGTATTGTATTTTTTTTTCTTTGCATTTTTTTTTCTCAGGCTGTTGTGTATTACTTTTATTCTGCACTGATAATATGTTTTGACTTGTTAAGTGACTGTTTTTCCTTGCTGTTGGCCACACGCCATACATTACGGGCTACGGACTAGTCAAGCCGCCTATAGGCAGCTTTTTTTCCGTTGTCCTCCATCTGTAAAGTACACGGTGGAAATAAAGATTTGATTTGATTTGATTTGATTTGATTTGGCCGAACTTGTGGCCGGAAAATGAGAACTAGAACTACAGCAATGCGCGCTGTACAATGATAGCAGCGAACAGGGCGTCGTCCGTCGATCAACTGACAAGCGGTCAAGCGCGTCGGCTGTTATACAGGCGCTATGGAACTTTCCAGCAATATCGCTGATGGCGGCGTTATCTCTCGACAAAGCTGGAACATTCGCGTGTGGCGCGCAATCTTAACAAAACGATCTACTGAAATCGTGAAGCTTCTCGAACACTGCTTCGCGGCCAGCGTCGAGCGTTGATAACCGTCCTTGCTGGTCAAACTCGAACACATCAAAATAAAAGAAGAAGCGGGCTTGGCAATACGGACACTGTCAGCGGGATTTTGCGGTCGCCGCTGATCTGTACAGAGTCCAAACCGATAACATCGCTTACGCATCGTCTGTTTCACGTGCGAGTAAAAGTGTGCTAGCGCTAGGGACGAACGCAGTTGAAGCAGAGATGAAACGACCCGGCCGTCACCGTCGCGCAAAGGGCACATGCGATAACATCGCTCCGCGTGCGAGGCCTGTCGTCGCTTGCTTACCAGTTATTTCGTCGGGCAAGGGACCATAAGGGGCGCCGTTGAGACGGGGACGGTCGCGAGCGAACGCGCTATCTCGACAGACATGGGTAACGGCTACCCTTTGAAGTGCTGGGCTCTCCACTTAAAGCAGTAACGACACAAAATTTTGAAGGCGAGATAACTTGTGGGATAGATTTGTGTGTACACAAACGCATCATCTACGAAATATTAACGGCTGATATAACCTATAACACATTTAGGATCAATTTTTAAATTGCGTGTAGCGCATCTGTACGCGAAACGTCCCACCTCGCGTCAGGGTGACGCACGGGGCGCACAATTGCACTGGACGCGCGGGGCAAAACTGGATTTCCGGGAGATTTTCCTATGACCCGTACAACCGGGAGAAACGTTCAAAATACGGGAGTCTCCCGGGTAATACGGGAGCCTTGACAGGTATGAATTACGGTAACCTAGATAAACATTATAACGAACTCCGTACACCACGTGTATTTATGGTTATACTTATAAACAGCCGAAAGGAACAAAAACACCATTTGCCATAATAGTTTTTGCATGTCACCCCACAGCTAGTCCGTATACAGCCTATAAGTTTTTAACACGAAAGTGTTTTATGCCGGGGTCCACCAAGACGTATTTTCGTCACGGAAATGACGTCCAAAAAATTTACACGATCAGATGGCATGATGATGATATGTGGTGTTTAATGGCGCAAGGGCCAATTGATGGCCAAAGAGCGCCAGTTCATGAGACAAAGGATATGAACAATGATTGCGGTAAGTAGCTGTATAGGGGCCTTAAAATTCCTCGCGCTAAAGGCGGGTAAAGCATATATATATATATATATATATATATATATATATATATATATATATATATATATATATATATATATATATATATATATATATATATATATATATATATATATATATTAAAATCATGAGAGTGACGTGAAGTATGTGTAGTGGAATGAATGACAAGTGGTCGCAAGAATAAAACAATGAAGATATGACATCAGCACGAATGCCTCGTCAATGCCCTTGAGTCCAAGGGCCGCGAGGCAAGTGCTGTCTTAACGTATACACCGCAGCAGCGACCTCTGTTTAGAGGCCGTGCTACGGATCACCTTGATATATGACATGAAAACTGGGTACATCGTTTAAAAAAGCAGACAGTGACTGATATCTAAAAAGCGGGTCCCTACCGATGAACATTGAAGGGTGAAGTGGAAATTGCGGTCGGTAGGGTAATGAAAAGTGCTTTTTTCTGATAGCATCGAGTTCCTTGCACTGGATGAGGACGTGAAGGACCGTGAGTGGCTGACCACATCTATCACGCAAAGGTGGCTCGCCACCGGACAGAAGGTGTGAGTGTGTACTGTATGTGTGACCGATCCTAAGTCTGCAGAGTGTAACTTCTGTGTGGCGTGATTTTGATACTGGCGGCCAATTACTAGGGGTGTGCGAATATCAAATTTTTCGAATACGAATCGAATACGAATATCCACCTTCGAATATCGAATCGAATATCGAATATCAAAGAAAAAATGCCTCCACAGTAACAATATTTTATTTAACATGTAGCTATTTGAAAAAAAAAAACATTAACAGCCTGGCTGGCAACACAACATACACTGCTATCTCCAGAACACAATTTCCAGGCTAGCACAATGCACATCACAACACAAGCAAATATCACGGCACAATGAAAGTAATGACTAGATGTTATCATGAAGAAATGTGAGTTGCTCCACATGATCAGGCAGCAGGCGCTCCCTTCTAACAGAGACAACACCCCCCCCCCCCTGCCACTGAAAAGGCACGCTCGCTTGGAAGAGAAGTGGCTGGCATAGGGAGATATATGGGGCAAAGCTTTGCCAGACTGGGGTATCTGAAGGTGCCTACAGTACGCCACCAGTCACGTGTGTCACTATCTTTCTTCATAAGTGGTCCCGCATAGTGAACGAGTGGTAATGCGGCACGTTACGGCCGCATAATATTGAAATTGTAGGGTTACATGATCGCCAACAGCGCTGCACGTCGGAGATGCACCAGCAATAAATCATACGTATCGGGGCGCTCGTCGCAGGCAGATATCGTGCCTCCGTGTACTTACAATGTTTATCGCTCCTCTCGGCAACGTTTTTAGCTATATGAACGCAGCAGAAATGTGGAAGACGAGTTATTTTATGCATGATAATCGAATCGCATATTCGAATTTTTGAAATATTCGAAGTTATCGACTATTCGAAACTTTTCGAATACACGATTTTCGAATCGAATACGAATATTTCGCATGTAATATTCGACGAATATTCGAAACTTTCGAATATTCGCACACCCCTACCAATTACCCAGATGCGGTTTGACAACGTGTAGCTTATTTCGTGTATGCATATCCCATGTGGTTTGCCAAAAGACTCTGAGCTTTCTTTTCAGGGCGTGTTTTAGGTCTAGTGGAGAATAGCTAAGGATGTATTGTGACTGTTTTCGTGGGCGGATGCTGCTAGCTGGTCCGCCAACACGTTGCCTTGAATCTCGCGGTGCCCTGGCACCCAGCACACTACGACATGTTGTTCGAGTGCGTAGATCGTGCTTAAAAGAGAATACAGCGAGACAAAGACGGGGTTTTTGTGTCTTTTCAGGCTTTTTAAAGCTTTTACCACGCTTAGAGAATCTGTGTAAATCACTGCCTTTTGTAGTTTTAATTCTTGAATGTGTTTAACGGCCGCAAGTATCGCGTAAGCTTCTGCCGTGAAGATACTTGATTCAGGGTGTAGAATACCGGAATCTGTAAAGGATGGCCCAACGGCTGCGTAAGACGCAGAAGTATTGGACTTTGAGGCGTCCGTAAAGAATTCTGCACAAGTGTATTTGTGTTGTAGTTCAAGGAAGTATGTACGGATATGTGCAATAGGCGCGTGTTTCGTTACTTCCATGAAAGAAAGGTCGCAGTCTATAAGCTGCCACCGCCACGGCGGTAGTTGTGCAGCGGGAGCCAATAGACAGTGTTCGAAAAGTGGCACACCCGTTTCCTCAGCCAAGCCCCTCACACGAAGTGAGTAGGGCTGTCGCACCGAAGGACGGTGGTCGAAAAGGGCAGAACTAGATAAATCATTTATTGTGAGGTGTGAGGGGTGTTCTTTGTCTGCGTTCACTTTGAGATAGTATAGAAACGACATGTAGGATCGCTGCAGGTGGAGCGACCACTCGTTCGATTCGACGTAGAGGCTTTCCACGGGGCTGGTGCGAAAAGCACCCGTAGAAAGACGAATGCCCGAGTGGTGGACAGGGTCAAGCATCTTCAACGCGCTTGGTGTCGCAGACTGATATATTATCGCCCCATAATCCAGGCGCGTGCGTATGAGGCTTTTATAAAGATTCATCAGACACTTCTTGTCACTACCCCACGTAGTGCGTGACAACACCTTTAGAATATTCATGGTTTTTAAGCACTTGTTCTTTATATACTTTATGTGTGATATGAAGCTTAGTTTCGTGTCTAGAATTACGCCGAGGAATTTATGCTCCGTTTTCACAGGCAGCCGCTGACCATGCAGATCAATGTCCGGATCGGGATGGAGGCCTCTCTTTCTTGAGAATAATACACAAGTACTTTTTTGTGGTTTAAGGCTGAACCCGTTCTCGTCTGCCCATTTGGTTACCTTGTTTAAACCAAGTTGCACCTGCCGCTCGTACATTGAAAGGTTGCAAGATTTATAACCGATCTGCACGTCGTCGACATATGTGCAATAAAACATATTCCGTGGAATACACAGACGTAGGGAATTCATTTTTATAATAAAGAGTGTGCAACTCAGGACACCACCTTGCGGCACTCCAGTTTCCTGGACAAATATTCGGGACAAGACATTACCCACTCGAACACGGAAGGTGCGATTGGACAAATAGCTTTCGATTATGGTCAACATCTTTCCTCGGACACCTAAGTGGGATAGGTCTCTTAATATTCCAAACCGCCATGTGGTGTCGTAGGCCTTTTCCATATCGAGGAACACCGAAAGGAAGAATTGCTTGTGAACAAAAGCGTCGCGAATTTGTGCCTCGATACGGATAAGGTGGTCAGAGGTAGATCTACCCTCTCGAAAACCGCACTGGTATGGGTCAAGTGATTTGTTTGCTTCGAGGAAATGTATAAGTCGGCGGTTTATCATCTTTTCAAAAAGTTTACACAGGCAGCTTGTTAGTGCAATGGGCCTGTAGCTCGCAACGGAGGATGGGTCCTTGCCCTGTTTTAAAATAGGAATAATA
Organism: Rhipicephalus sanguineus; assembly: GCF_013339695.2. Lineage (NCBI taxonomy): Eukaryota > Metazoa > Arthropoda > Arachnida > Ixodida > Ixodidae > Rhipicephalus > Rhipicephalus sanguineus. The sequence goes on along the minus strand of NC_051178.1, from coordinate 4,253,115 downwards.
ATGGCTTCTTTCCAGGCCGAGGGAATCTCACCGGAAAACCAAACAGCATTATATAGGGAAAGGAGGGTTTTTTGTGTTTCAAATGGCAGGTGTTTCAACATTTCATACACAACACGGTCGGAGCCTGGGGCGGAATTATTGCAGCAATTAAGCGATGCTTGTAGCTCAGCTATACAGAAAGGTTCATTGTATGCTTCGTGTTTTGTGGATTTTCGCTCTAGTTTCTGTTTTTCGATTCTTGTTTTGTATCGTTGGAATGCTTCCGTGTAGTGTGACGAGCTCGACACCTGCTCGAAGTGTTCGCCTAGGAAGTTCGCCTGGTCTTCCAAGCTGTCACCTTGTGTGTTTACTAGGGGAAGTGAATGTGCTTGTCGGCCTGCTACCCTACTAACCATGTTCCAGACTTTAGCCTCCTGTGTATATGAGTTAATTCCCGATAAAAATTTCTGCCAACTTTGTCTTCTTGCCTGTCGGCGAGTTCTCCTGCCTTGTGACTTTATGTTTTTAAAACTGTCCAGATTCTCGGCTGTCGGCGAGTCCCGAAGCAGCCTCCATGCTTTATTTTGTTTTTTGCGCGCGTTTCGACACTCAGTGTTCCACCATGGCACACGTCGTTTGCCGGGCAGTCCAGCTGTTTGTGGGATACACTTCATTGCGGCATCAATAAAAAAAGCTGTAAAGTAGTCTACAGCTTCATCTATGCTTAAAGCACGCATGTTGGTCCAACTTAAGAGAGCCATTTTACGAAACTGTTCCCAATCGGCTTTGTCAATTTGCCATATGGGAACCAGTGGAGGACATTCATTAACTATTGGGGTGCTCAGAACTATAGGAACATGGTCACTTCCATAGGGATTATTAATGACTTTCCATGTTAGAACACGATCAGATGGCAAAGAAGAAACGTTCCGTCAACGGGCATCGAACCCACGACCGCTCGGTCCGCAACAACAGATGCCGGGTACGCTATCCACTGCGCCACGGTCACAGACTCTGGAGGCTTTACAAACGCGCCTTTTATATCTACCACTCTCCCGGTCGGCGGGGCGGTGTTGCCTTCTAGGAGCCGTAAAGTAAAGTAATTCGTCATTACAGTGGCCTCCGCGATTAGCACCTGCAACGCGTTACACGTCCGTGCCATTCGGCGCGTTTTCAAAAGAAGTTCAATTTTGTCAATGCCTTAACACACCGCGAGGTGACTACCTTAGCCCAAGTGTCGTAAAAGCGTCGGCCTCGCTCATAGCATCACGCTAATCCAAAACGATCAAAGCGACCACCAAAGCTACTGCGCCTTCCGCTTGCGGGGCCTGAGCGCACCGTCTAATGCGCCGAACGATGCTGACCCACTCCCACATCTGGTATCGCATTGGGCCTCGCAGCGTCATCACACAAGAACTGTGACGTCATCAGCGATACCACGAAACCACTACAAAAGGAGCCAGCCTCGCAGGTCACCGTGTAATGGGCTTGGCAGCACGACAGCGACAGCTATAGCTCGACCTAACTGCAGGAGAGGGTTTCCGCCGTGGGGCTGGAGGGCACCGATGCCCCATCGAGCTGGTGCCCCACATGAGCTTGATGCCCGAGAAAGGCCATGTTGGTGAAGGGCACAGCTGCACCATAGAAGCGCTGTGCCTCGCGAGCTTGATCTCGGGCGGCGGGCAGGTTTGTGCACGCCCGAGCCGCGCCGTCGAGGTGGTGTGCCTCACAGCCCCCATGCACGGTCGAGAATGGGTCTGGGGAGATAGGGTCACAGGCATGTGAAAGAGGACGAAAAAGATTTGTGATTTTTGCACACCATGCCGACCAGGATCGCTGCCTGACGCCCTCGTAGGCATGCCGTGCTTTAGCGGCATCGCGAAGGCTGTCGATGGCAATCATCCATTTTTGATGGCCCGTCCAGGCGTGGCGGGTGCCGAGCGAGTGAGCGAGTTGATGGTGTCAATCCAAAGGAAAACGTCGTCCTGGAAACCGCGGAACACCGGCACTGCCCAAACAGCCGACGATGGTGAAGCGGCAGGCGAGAACCCGCAGTTCCCAGACGACAAGCGGTCAAGCTCACGAGATACTTCCGTCAGGACACGTAATAGTTCCGCGCCGTTGACGGTTGAGGCGCCGGGTGAACAATGGGCGAAATTCGAGAAGTAGGCGGCGGTCCCGGTGGTCACGCCGGCGGGATCCATGGCGAAGGACGCGTGAACGGCGTCCCTTGTCGTGAACAAGTATCGGTGAAATGGTGCGGAGCCGCCGAGGAGGCCTAGGCGCCGTCCCCCAACGGCAGCGGCGGCAGGTTAGTAGGTGCTGAGGAGGCCTGGACGCCGTCCTCAACACGCGCTTACTGCGGCTGCACGTTGGCGGGTACCATGGACGAGGTTCGCGCTTACGGTTCGATGGTCGTAGACTGCGCCATTGTAGAGAAGGAGACAGAGACAGCACCCTTGCTTGCTTGCTTGAACCTCTTCTACTGGCTCTTACCCACAAAGGGGGATTGGCCATGAAACCGGCGGTAAACATTACATGGAAATTTAGAATTTAGACAAAAGTAATTGAATTAATCGGACCACAAGCGAGTATTGAAAATAAAATAAGAATATTTGGGGTATGTGCCAATAGAATGAGAAAAGAACCTTAATATCGAAAATAATCAATTAGAGAAAAGAATTATAAAATACCAAATTGCAATAGGAAATAACTTAATAAGGAACTCTTGTGTCTCGAAGAAATTCGCAGACAGCTATGCAAACGTTCCTGTTGCTGTGGCCCAGAGAAGACGCCCCAAGGGAAAGAATATTTGCAGAATCCAGAGGAATGTTCAAATTTCTGAATAAATATTCGAAATGTTTTTTCCTGTGTATTAAAGTATGTTTTTTCCAATGTATTAAAAAGTGATCAATGTTTTCAGGCTCTTGACATAAAAAGCAAAGAGGGGACGGAACCAAACCAGCCCTGTGTAAATAAAAATTTAGAGGAGGAATACGGCATCGAAGTTTAGTAAGGGACACCTCCAATTTATGACAGGGACACCATTTATTGTTCCAAGGAAAAGAAAGGTGACCATATTCTTGCTGTGGTAATCTTACTTTCATGGAATCCTGATGTAATGCGTATTTTCGGAATCTAGATGCAGTAATAAAGTCTGTATCTGGTACAATGTACATTGCAGGACCACCTAGGGACCAACGCGCGAGAACATCCGCCATCTCGTTTAAAAATATGCCACGGTGACCTGGCACCCATACCAACCGCACTGTGCTGAAGTTTTTAGGAATTAATGACATGAACACATTTAAGGAGGAAGACTCGGAAGGAGAAGCTGAAGTGAGGGCACTACATAGATTTCGAATCAGTGACTATTACAGCTGACGACTCATTTACTGAAAGCTTTCGAGGGGTTAAAAGGATTGCTAAGAGCTCTGCTTCAAATATTGGAGTATATTCCGGGAGTCGCAATGAGAATGACCAAGATAAAGCCTCTGAGAAAATACCTACTCCTGCTTTCTCTTCACGCATGGATGCATCAGTAGCAATTACGTTAAAAATTCCCAACTGACCTAAATGGTCTTCAGCAAGCCTCTCAGATATCTAGAGGGAAGAAATTTAGAATTGGATGGGAATATAACATCGAATTCAATTTTTGTCTTAGCCAATGAGTAATCATTTGAAACAATGTTGCGTATATTCACCTTTAAAGGATCTAGCTGATCTTGCACAAACAAAACTTGATGCTTATGTATCCGAGACCATGGCCCATTAAAAAATGATCTCGATTCAGAAATGAATAGAAACTGTAAACGTCTTAGAGAAGATGCGTAAATTTTTAAATACGTTTTGACTGTAAGAATGCGGAATCTGCAAGTCAGAGTAGGTACTCGGGCTTCTTGATATAGAACACTGTTCGCTGTAAATTTCGGAACCCCTAGACAACTACGAAGAGCCTCGCGCTATGAAAGAACCAGGGGATTATTTTGTATGCTGGCCCCCCAGAGAATAAAACGCAACCAAATTCTAGAATCGGGCGAACATACATACGGTAAATCATAATGAGATTGTCCCTGCGTAACCCAGGGGGGTGACGACCAAGTTTACGAATCATTCCAAAATAGCGAGTTGCCTTCGATTTAATATGCTCAATGTGATGTAGCCAAGTTAGTTTTTCGTCATAAAACACCCCCAAATACTTAACGCAGTCTTTTTGGGGAATTATTTCTTGACGGTACTGAAGTGAAATGCTAAACGGAGCATTCAAAGGAAAAACAATAACGGAACATTTGCTGACGTTTAGTGTCATTCGTATCTGTTCAAACCATAACTCTAAAGTTCCTAAATATAATTGTAGTGTAGCATGCAATGACTGAATATCACACGCAGAAGAGAAATACGCGATGTCATCTCCACATACATACAGATGAACGTTAGTCTTCATAGGAACTGAAATTAACAGAACATTAAATAAAACAGGAGAAAGAACGGAACCTTGAGGGACTCCTCTGGACTGACTATATTTTGGGGAAGATAAGCCACGCTGGGAACAGTAAAATTTTCTATCCTTTAAAAACTCATACAGCCAATTAATATATTGCGGGAAGTTCAAATTTTTTAGACAGTTGAGCAAGGTAGCATGCTCTACACTGTCGTATGCCTTAGCCAAATCTAAAGTTACCAATGCTGAATATTGCCGCCTGTGCCGAGCAAGCTTAATCCGTCCCTCTAAATCTACATGTGCAAACCATATAGAATATCCTGGTCTAAAGCCTATCTGACATGGTATATTGCAGCGAAATATTTACAGTCATATGTACATCTTGCCGAAGCACACTGATGATAACATAGACATCAACAGCATCTTACTCTTTTCTTAAGTTAGAGCCTAGAACACTGTTATTACATACGAAGAACCGAGTCTCACTGTTCGACCACCGAGTGGTTACGGCCCAGACGAAAGTTGCATCGTACGGAGTCTTACTGATCGATCAGCTAAGTGATTACAGCCTAGACTGAAGGGAAACGAATTCCGTCCAGTCTTAAGTACCTTGCGGTAACAAAGAAAAAGGGGAGGTGGCCACTGCTGGTCCACCTCGACATTCCCTTATCCAATCCGTTCATTCTCAGATTAAGCCACTCCCTACTGGGCTGTCCCTAATCTCGACAGCAGTGTCTTTACAGTGCAGACAGGCGTTTTGGCACTCTTTCCCATCATGGCTCTCTCTCTCCTTATCCCACGCTCTCAGGGATTCTCACGGTCGAAACACCTGTATCTTAGCCCTGGTGCATTCACGCCATTTTCCCATACACATCGAGTTGAACCCGCGGAGCGAGACGTTAAACGGTTCCGGGAAAGAAAAGGCGTATGCGTGTCCCTGCCTCCCACGCATTGGGACCGTGCATTGTTGCGACTCCACCGTGCTTTACCGTCGGCGCCGAAAGCACATGCCGGTCGTTGTTGGGGTCACGCATACTGTCGCCTTGGGCGGCGGCATAGAGCAGGGGATGTTTGTCCTCCTCATTTTCCCACACAATCGGGCTGCCGACCTCTGAGAACGGTCGCGTACCTGGAACCCCTGGGGGCATCGTGGGAGCGAGCTGCTCCCTCCAGTTTGCTTTCGTTGATAATTGCACAGTCAAAGACCATGCCGAGAGAGCCGAGAAAGAAGCTTTGTACGACGTACAGTGCCGCGCCGTCTCTTCCGCACGATCGACTTATGAGCGGCGAAACCTAACAGGCTCAGAATTGAGTTAGCTGCTATAAATTTGTTTATCCTATTGTACAATACTCTTTCAATTACTTTAATAACATGCGACCTTGCTGCAGGCCGGCTGTTCTATTCCGACTACCTCTTTCTCTTCCTCGTGCTGGTCAAGCACGAGGACCCAAGCTAGGCCGCTGCTCATCGCCATGACAATATATACAGTAAAACCTCGGTGATACGAATCTCGCAGGGTTACCAAAAATATACGTATGATCCGAAATTCGTAACACCAGAAAACATGAAAAATTAGTATGCGACAAACGAAAGTTGGCATACGTTTTGATTCAGTGTTTCCCAGGGCCGCAGCGACGTCGTGAACAGCTCTGAATGATTGCCAGTAAAGCTTTTAGACGCCAACGATCATTTTTGTACTCGTAAATGTACAGTGCATGCGCGCGTGTGTAATTAATGAACTAGACCGGATATGTTAATTGTGCCCTGTGACCGCTAGTAGCCCGTTCCTAATCTTACGACGCTTTTCTGCATGACACCAGAGTACTGCGGCGAAAGTTACTTAAGAAGCGCTTTGCACACGACAGATAGACGCCAAGCTCCTTCGCCCAGACCGTCCGCTTCGTCTCTTGGGGTCTTCGTCCACCTTTAATGGGACTTCATGACGGACCCGCAGCCTAAGTTTCAGTCTTGTTTCATATAGAACGTCTGATTGCGAGGACATAGCTTGCATCGACGTGGCAGGCACGTGTTACTGCTGCCTCGAGCATAGAAGCACACGTCAACGCATCGGGAAAAAAAAAGCGCGACGTCAACGTCATCTGTAATCTAAACGCGAAGGCGACTAAAGGCCTATAAGATTCGCGCGCACTATCTGGGAGGCAATGAGGCACTGTTGATGGTCGTGCAGCGCGCATACCCGCGGCCGCGCGTGACTGCCGCGTCTTCAGCGACCGCGCGGGCAGCACCTGTTCGTACATGTGCGCTAGCGTACGTTCGTATCAAACGTCGCGGGGTGCAAATCGGTTCGCAACAACCGTACTCCAATACACTGCAGGCTAATGGGCGTTGGCCGGGACCACAGATAAATTCGTATGACCCCGAAATTCGTACGAGCCGTGATCGTATCACCGAGGTTTTACTGTATAATTATATATATATATATATATATATATATATATATATATATAGAAATGAGTGAGAAGAAGCACTCACGTACGAAATGTAGTTTTATTAACGTTTCGGCTGGTGAGCCAGCCTTGACGAAGGCTGGCCCACCAGCCGAAACGTTAATAAAACTACATTTCGTACGTGAGTCCTTCTCACTCATCTATCTCATCTATCGTACCGGACCCATCGATCTTCATACCCAAAGTATATATATATATATATATATATATATATATATATATATATATATATATTGTTAAGGTGTTTATTGGGCGGCACTCGGCGACAATGCGCTATGGCGATAGTCGAGGCAAAAGCACGGGTTCCAAGCACGAGCGGCGTTTAGAAGAGGACGACCCACTAGGAGCCGCTGGAGAGCGCAACCGTTAAACAGTACCAACTGCTTCGCCACAATTACCCCGGGTACGAAAAGGGAGCCGTCCAGCGACCTAACAGCTCGTCACTATGAGTGGGTCATAGTAGGCCTTGAGGCGCTCCATGTTAACTATGTCGCGCCTTCGACGGCGCATTTCCGAAGCTGGTTCGATGGGTTCGATCAGGCAGTTGACCGGGGATGTGTGCTCGACGACCCGGTAGAGGCCTTCGTATTTCGGCAGTTGTTTTGAAGGGAGGCCAGTTGCAGTGGTAGGGACCGAGAGCCATACCAGCGCTCCGACACGAACGTGGCCTCAAAAGTGGTGGTGCCACCGTGAAGGCTCTTCTGCCGCTCTTGTTCGTGCGTTGTAAAGGTCTTTGCAAGCTCGCGACACTCTTCAGCAAGCCTGGCTGTGTCAGAAATAGGCGCACAATCAGATGAATCCGGCTTGTAGGGTAGTATCGTGTCAACGGTGTGCGACGGGTGCCTTCCGTACAACAGGAAAAAGGGTGAAAAACCAGTAGTGCTCTGAGGGGCGGTATTATAGGCGTAGGTGACGAAGGGCAGAATGGCATCCCAATTTGTGTGATCGGCGGCGACGTACATTGACAGCATGTCGCGCAGCGTGCGGTTAAAGCGTTCGGTTAGGCCATTCATCTGCAGGTGGTAAGTAGTTTTGCGGTGAACAGCATGGCACTCTTTGAGAATGGCTTCGACGACTTCCGACAAGAAGACACGACCTCGATCGCTGAGAAGCTCCTGGGGTGGACCGTGACGCAGCATTAACCGGTGTAGCAGAAAGGAGGCAACATCGCGCGCTGTAGCCGCTGGGACGGCAGCGGTTTCGGCGTATCGCGTTAGATGGTAAACCGGCGACAATGGGCCAACGGTTACCAGCCGACGTCAGAGGAAGTGGTCCATACAAATCGATGCCCACGCGCCCAAACGGATGGTTAGGGCAAGGTAATGGTTGTAGACCGACTGGTGACACGTGCGTTGAAGGTTTTCGGCGTTGGCAATCGAGGCAGGAGCGGACGAACTTCTGCACGTAGCGGTACATCCCTCGCCAGAAGTATCGTTGTCGAATGCGGTGGTAAGTTTTGGATACCACAGAGTGCGCGCATTGCGGATCAGAGTGGAACGACTCGCATATTTCAGCACGCAGACTTCGGGGTATCACAAGTAGCCACTGGCGGCCATCGGCGTTGTAATTGCGTCGGTGCAGTAGGTCGTCACGAATGGCGAAATGGTGGGCTTGACGACGCAACGCGCGAGTGGTTGGGGTTGCCGACGGATCAGTGAGCAAGTCTATCAGCGAGGCGATCCGTTTATCCTTGCGCTGCTCGGTGGCGATGGTGTGAACGTCGATGGAAGAAACAGCAATGTGAGAAACTGAGCAGGAGGCATTGTCGTCAGGCAAGGGGGAGCGCGACAGGGCGTCGGCGTCAGCATGCTGACGTCCGTTGCGGTACAGCACGCGGATGTCGTAGTCTAGCAGGCGAAGTGCCCAGCGGGCGAGACTGCCCGAGGGATCCTTCAATGACGACAGCCAGTATAGTGCATGATGATCGGTGACATCAAATGGGCGACCATACAAATAAGGTCGGAATTTTGTAAGGGCCCAGATGATCGCCAGGCGTTCCTTTTCCATGACGGTGTAATTGGTCTCGGCTCTAGTAAGGGTACGACTTGCGTATGCTACGACATATTCGGGGAACCCTGGTTTGCGCTGCGCAAGAACAGCGCCGAGGCCTACACCGCTGGTGTCCGTGTGTACCTCCATTGGGGCCGTAGCGTCGTAGTGGCGTAGTATGGGAGACGTCAACAAACGACGGAGCTTTGCGAACGCGTCGTCGCATTCGGGCGACCACGAATGTAGGGGCCCGTTACTCCCAAGGAGCTTCGTCAGCGGCGATGTGATGGTGGCAAAGTTGCGTATGAAACGTCGAAAATATGAGCACAGTCCTACGAAACTGCGCAGTTCTTTTACGGACGTAGGTTTGGGAAATTCGGCCACCGCCAGAAGCTTGGCCGGATTGGGAAGGATTCCGTCCTTGGACATGACGTAGCCTAAGATTGTCAGCTGCCGTGCTGCAAATTGGCACTTCTTCAGATTCAGTTGGAGGCCGGCGTTGCTCAAACGCGTTAAAACATGCCGCAGACGTTGAAGATGCGTGGAGAAGTCCGGAGCGAAAAGGACGACGTCGTCCAGGTAACACAAGCATGTGTGCCATTTCAAGTTGCGCAGGACGGTGTCCGTCATGCGCTCGAAGGTCGCGGGCGCATTGCACAGACCAAACGGCATGACGTTGAACTCTTACAAGCCGTCGGGCGTGACAAAGGCTGTCTTCGGTCGAGCGTCATCAGCCATGGGTACTTGCCAGTACCCCGAGCGCAAATCGAGAGATGAAAAGTATTCTGCTCCTTGGAGGCTGTCAATCGCGTCGTCGATTCGCGGCAGCGGATAAACATCCTTCCGAGTGATCGTGTTGAGCCTTCGGTAGTCCACACAGAACCGCACAGAACCGTCCTTCTTGGCAACGAGAACAGGAGACGCCCATCGGCTGTCCGAGAGTCGAATAACGTCGCGTCGAAGCATATCGTCCACTTGCTCATTAATTACCCGACGTTCTGTGGGAGACACGTGATATGGACGTTGCCGCAGTGGTGGTTGGGCGCCAGTGTCGATGCGATGTGTAACAGCGGACATGCGGCCGAGAGAAGTTTGCCCGACATCGAAAGAAGAACGAAATTCTTCCAACAGGCACAGAAGCTGGGAACGCTGGACCGACGTAAGGTTGTCGGCCATGGAGGGACCAAGTACATCTGCGGGTGATGAATCAGGTGTGGAAACAGCACTGATGGTATGGGAACTGGTGCAGTGTGAGTGATCGGATGCGTCCAGAACTTGTGCGTCTTCGAGGGCCTCCACTCTGCCGAGACATTCCCCTCGCACCAACGTAACAATGTGCGGGGATGGGTTGGTAAGAAAAATAGCGGTGCTACCCTGAGTGACTTGCACGGTCGCGAAAGGTACCAGTAACCCTTTCCTAGTGCAAACGCGGTCAGATGGCGAAAGGAGTGCAATGGTGTCGCAGAGACCGGCGCAGTAAACTGGCACAGCCGTCGACGAGTTTGGAGGAACTTTGGTATCGTCTTTGACGAGGATCTTGGTGAAGGCCGATTGACTGTCTGCCGGCGTCAAATGTGAGAACGGTGAGAGTTCGATGGCGGCTGGTGCGCAGTGAATTATGGCGTCGTGGCGGGAGAGAAAATCCCATCCCAGGATGACGTCGTGGGAGCATGCAGCAATTGTGATGAACTCGACGTCGTACAGAACGTCCTGAATGACGACGCGAGCAGTGCATACTGCTGTAGGCCTAATACTGGGAGCTGGCGGTACGGAGGGACATCCCAGAAAGTGGCGTCGTCACTTTTCGAAGTAAGCGGCTAAGTTTTGCGTCCATAACGGATACGGCGGCTCCAGTGTCGATAAGGGCAGATGCACCAACACCGTCCACAAACACGTCTATGACATTCGATGGACTTCACTGAGGGCTTTTACAGTTCGATAGCGTCGCAGCCCTTGCCTCGTGGACTGCGACGACTAGTTTTCCTGCTCTCGTGCGACAGAACGTGGCAGCATTGGTGACAGCGAGCGACGTCGTGGAGACGGAGAGCGGCGAGTGGACGGAGCTGGGCGTGACGTCGGTGACATAGGCGGGTCGTAGAATGCACGGCTGGACTGGCTGGTGGCGGGTGACACGACTCGAGGCGGCTGCACGCGATGGCAGTAGCATGCCATGTGACCGGCATAACTGCATGCAAAGCAGATGGGCCGATTGTCGGGTGTGCGCCATCGGTTCGCCGGGGCAGGTCCCGCCCATGTCGCAGGATGCGATTGACGGGGCGGCTGCTGAAATGACTGCATGGTGGGTTGCAGTCAGGGCGCCTAGGGATGACGGCAGCATACAAAGCCGGCACACCCACTTCGAAGGACGGAGATCTAGCGGCGGCTTCGGCGTAACTCAATGGTGCAGCCGCAGGGATTGCCTGGTGCGTCCTGGCAGCAACTGGAGCGTACAACCCATGCAATGCGTGAAGCAGCTGAGGTCGAAGTGCAAAGCAGACCAGCCTTACGCAGGTTTTCTGCACTAAATGAGATGTTCGCATCGCAAAGCAGTGCTGACTGATATAGTATACGGCTTGTTTGTTTGAAGCCTTCATGGAGAGGCAACCTAGAAGCTTTTGTTGTAAAGCTGGTCAGCAGTGGTGCATTTTTTTAGAAAGAACTCGACTTTCCACTGCAATTTCCACAACACTGTTTCCCTCTAATATCTGCTCCTTTAGAAATTCTTTACCATCTTTGCACTTAAAAGCAAAGGTGGGGTGACACTTTGAAAGTGAGTTTCAGAATGTTATTGAAGTTCACTATACAGCAATGGTAATAAAAGCTATGGCTATAAAATTTCCGAGGTATTTTAAATGTAGACGCATGTTGCACTGGAGCTCAAAATCAGTTTGAGCTTGCGCTCAGTGTTTTTTTTTTCATTTTTGTATTATTAGTTCTTTTTAAATAGGTACAGTGAAGGCCGTGACAGACGGTACGATGTTCCATGCGATGCGACGTCCGACGCGGCGGTGGGGCAACCGGAATGGTGAGCTTTCATAGCATCGGACAGCCACCATTCTGGCTGCCGCACCGCCACGTCAGCAGTCGCATTGCACGGAAAATTGTACCGTCTGTCTCGCGCTTGAGTTTCAGCATGTGTGAGCGGGCTACTGTTCGCTATGTTTTCGAGCTGTTAGGTTGCAGCAGATGCGGATACATGGCGCTGACGCCACAGGGTGTCATCAGGAGAAGTGGCTGGAAAGATGGTTTCGGGGAAGCGTACCGCCGCGGCGGATTCTCAAGACGATCAGGCGGACGCAGCTGTTCTGCAGTGGGATATCGGCTAACGTCCGCCGGCAGTAACTGTCAACGCGTGTGGGTTTACCAAAAGAGAGTGTCGTGCGAATTCCCCTTCCTCTTGCTGACAGCAAGCAGAGGGGGAAGGTACACTGTTTCACAGCAGGGAACAGCGCAGATACACGAGACAAGAGAGACTGACAGGACTAGGCGCTGGCTAACAACACGAGCGTTTATTTCGTATGTGCACACATATATACGTTTCTTGGGAAAAGGAAATAAACAAAAAAGAGAGGGAGGGAAGTCAACGCATGCGTCCCAACTAGTCCATGACGGTGCTATGATCACGTGCGGAGATACTTAATTTCCTTGTCGGTTAGTGCGATCGATGGTGTGCTTACACATGATGGTCCAATGGAATGAATTGCGAGTGCTTCATAGATTTCCCGGGCACGGCTATCACGATATCTGCGCAAGATGCGCATCTGATCAAAATTAGGACTGCAGCCACAGTCGGCACAGTGAATAGCCAGATTGCTTCCAGTACGCGCCTTGAGGTTGTTATTGTGTTCTCGCAGACGGTCGTTGATGCAGCGGCCCGTCTGCCCAACGTAAAGCCCTCCGCAGGACGTAGGTACCTCGTAGATCACTTCGGTCTTGCAAGGCACAAATTGTGTTGCATGATGCTGCTTGCAAGTGGAAGGACTTTGGCGAGGGCCATTCACCTTCCTGCACAATGAGCCCAGCTTTATCGGTGCCGAAAACACCACTCTTACGTTTGCACATGCAGCTGCCTTCTTGATTTTGTGCAAAACGCCATGCAGGTATGGGATGACCGCCACCCTTGCCCTGTCCTCTTCAGCACGAGGTCGAATCATCTTACGGTGCTTTTTCAGGAGGGCTTCTGCCAGCCCCAACAGGAATTGGTCAGAGAAGCCAGCCTTCTTCAACCTGCAGACTTGATTAGTGAAGCTGGAAGCAATTACATGTGGGCAAGACCTAACTAGCGCATTTTTCATAGCAGAGATGGCGATAGCCCGTTTGACCAACTTAGAATGGTGCGATGAAAATGGAAGGAGGTCCTTTTTTGAACGGGGTGAATACTCCCAGCAGGTGTGCTCTGCACCAAAGGCTATCTTGAGGTCTAGGAAGCGTATTTCTCCCCCCTCGGGTAATTACCTCGTGAATGAAAGTCCGGGCAAGTTCGCACAAAAGCACTAAAAAATCTTGTCGACCTTTCTGCGGCTCTCGGTAGAGTTTGCACAATAAAAAATCAAAAAGTCGTCGACATACCGAAAGATCTTCACCCATGTGGTCGCGTCGGAGGATTCTTGCAGTTGCCTGTCATACCGGGCCAGAAGTAGGTCGCTTAGAACCGGGGCGATCCATGACCCTATGCAAACACCGTCTTTCTGGACATATAGGTGCTCGTCTTGACGGACAACAGTCGAGCTGAGGTAGAAGGAAAGCAAATCCATAAACCTGGAAATGCTGGTTCCTACAGCATTCTGGAAACGTGTGGCTGCGTGTCTTTCTATGCCGTCTTGTACAGACGCGGCTAGGGCGGCTTGGGGAAAGGAGTAATACAGATCCTTGATATCGATCGAAAAGGCTTGCACACCCGGAGGACATGAACTTTCCAGGAAGCTAGATACTTCCGAAAGGTCGACAAAATTTTTTAGTGCTTTTGTGCGAACTTTCCCGGACTTTCATTCACGAGGGAACTACCCAAGGGGGGAAGAATATGCTTCCTAGACCTCAAGATAGCCTTCGGTGCCGAGCACACTTGCTGGGAGTATTCACCCCGTTCAAAAAAGGACCTCCTTCCATTTTCATCGCATCATCCTAAGTTGGTCAAACGGGCTATCGCCATCTCTGCTATGAAAAATGCGCTAGTTAGGTCTTGCCCACATGTAATTGCTTCCAGCTTTACTAATCAAATCTGCAGGTTGAAGAAGGCTGGCTTCTCTGACCAATTCCTGTCGGGGCTCGCAGAAGCCCTCCAGAAGGAGCACCGTAAGACGGTTCGACCTCGTGCTGAAGAGGACAGGGCAAGGGTGGCGGTCATCCCATACCTGCATGGCGTTTTGCACAAAATCAAGAAGGCAGCTGCATGTGCAAACGTAAGAGTGGTGTTTTCGGCACCGATAAAGCTGGGCTCATTGTGCAGGAAGGTGAATGCCCCTCGCCAAAGTCCTTCCACTTGCAAGCAGCATCATGCAACACAATTTGTGCCTTGCAAGACCGAAGTGATCTACGAGGTACCTACGTCCTGCGGAGGGCTTTACGTTGGGCAGACGGGCCGCTGCATCAACGACCGTCTGCGAGAACACAATAACAACCTCAAGGCGCGTACTGGAAGCAATCTGGCTATTCACTGTGCCGACTGTGGCTGCAGTCCTAATTTTGATCAGATGCGCATCTTGCGCAGATATCGTGATAGCCGTGCCCGGGAAATCTATGAAGCACTCGCAATTCATTCCATTGGACCATCATGTGTAAGCACACCATCGATCGCACTAACCGAAAGGGAAATTAAGTAAGTATCTCCGCACGTGATCATAGCACCGTCATGGACTAGTTGGGACGCATGCGTTGACTTCCCCCCCTCTCTCTTTTGTTTATTTCCTTTTTCCCAAGAAGCGTATATACGTGTGCACATACGAAATAAACGCTCGTGTTGTTAGCCAGCACCAAGTCCTGTCAGCCTCTCTTGTCTCGTGTATCTGCGCTGTTCCCTGCTATGAAGCCAAGCCAACAAGCTCAAGTTCACACCCTTTTAAAATACACTGTTTGTGTGATTGTTTTTTGGCTGAGCAGGAAAGCTCACTGGGTGCGGCCAGTGAGCTTTCCTGCTCACTGGCCGCAGCCTTCAAACGCAGCCTTCAACCAGGCTCTGGCTCTTCGTTTGCGTAGGCAGCATATATGTGCTCGGATCATCAAGGGGCTGTCGATACCTTATTTTTGAAACCGCGAGTGCCCAAGTGTGATAAATTTTGTGAAAGATAAAGAAATTCTGCATCAAATGATTGCAAAATCCGAAAATCGAATTTTTTTACCAAAGGAAGTCTCACCCCACTTTAATGAGGCATGGCAGTATGTTGAACCAATGCAGAATGGTGACACTTCGGACATATGCATGCCCGACGTCGCAAAACTGAAAACATGGCCATTATAAAGCAGAAGCGGTGCTGCAATTCAGGTTGTCACCTTGCTTTCGTGCGGTTTTAGGCCACAACGCCTTTGCTATGGTGGCGTGCAATCGTTTCGGTGTTGTGCATTTGTCAAACTGAGAGGAGGGCAAATGGTTCTGTTCGGTGAGAGTGATAGTATCGGCAACACCCGAGGTTTTAATGAAAAGCTGAAGCACAGGAATAGATCTTTGCATAACAAATATTAGTGCAGTGCACTGGGCCTCCATTTCTTTCGGTTTTACGTGCGACTTGTGGCCACTACGAAGGACACACGGCATTAAGATCCGTGGAAGGCCGCAGATCAGACGACACGAGTTTTGGTGGCAGTGTACGTTGAACCATTTGCCCAGCGCCGGCAAGGGGGAAGCTGCAAAGCCTTCCCAACTACATACTTTTGGTGATGTGTCTTTGCCTGAAGGAATACCTAGCACGCTGGAGAAAGGACTAAAGTTTTCTACACCACCGGGGCTTCAAGTTCATGCTTTGTTGGCACTGAATGGGTGTGTGGCGAGCTCGGTGGAAGACAGAAAAAGAGGCTTGTTGCAAGAAGTGGACTGCCTTGTTCAGTGTGCACAACTGCGTCATTCTTCAAGCAGAACAATCTCAAGCCGATAAGGAGGGAGGATTTGTTGTGATGTCATCCAGGGCCTTCAGCGAACAAGCAGCAGTTTCCATAGAAAAAAACTTTAATGAATATCCACTTGAACAAGGTAAAAGCCAAGGCCACGTTGCTATGCAAAGAATTTCACCTTATGATACTATCTAAAGCTGTTAATGCTGCTAAGCTAGGTGTGTCATCGGTATTTTTTAGCGTGAATACGCACAAGCCTGAAAAGCCATTCCAGTGCATTGTGAGCGAAAGAGATTCGTGGCAGAATCGTGCGAGTAGGTTATCTGTTAAGGCAACTTAATGTGCTTGCTGTGGAAGATACCTTTGTTATAAGTAACTCAGCTGATGTTACCCAGTTCTTGCTTTATTTTCAAGGGGGATAGTATACGCTCTCGGTAGATGTGGCAGATTTATTTTATGCGGTGCCACACATGGACATGCTCAACGCATTAAAAACAAACATTCAAGAAAATGGTCTTCATGCATTTGAGAGAACTGCAAGTACTTCTGTTGGTAATTTCATGACCCTATTAGGGTTTTATCTATGTTCAAGATTTGTCACGTACAATGGGCAGGTTTATATTTAACAGAACGGGACGTGCACTGGCCCCATACTGCACAACTTGTTTTTAGAGGCTTGACAGAGTGTTGACCCAGGCCCCTGACAATGCAAAGGTGCACAGGGTGAATAGGTGTGTGGATGACTTTTTTTGATAGTTTTAAATGCTAAACCGTGTATAGCACCCACCAACATGGTGCATGAAATCCTAAAAAAGTTTCGACAGCATGCGAAGGGACTGTCCTTCACACGTGAGCTACCTAATAACGACAACGTTCAGTTTTTAGACTTGGGCCTCACTCTGTCATACAAGCATATCTGCTGGGCCTACTGGCCCCATTTGTGCTAAGAGCTGATGCCCCCTGATGCTGTCCAATCCAAAGTAGTTAAGAGACCTACCATAAAAACCGGAATATAGGTCGGACCAAAATATAGGTCGAACTCCCCACTACTGAAGATCGAAAAAAAAAAAGGTACACGGAACGGCTAAAGTATAAGAACGCACCTTTACCGTGAAACAAACGCAATTTCAAATGGCGCACAGTGAAAATGCCATTGTTTACATGCGTGTTTACACACAAGTTCCACATGGCAGAAAGCCAAAAGATGGGCTTAAGCATTATCCTCATAAAACGTCACAACTGTCCTGACGGCATTAATTTGGATACACTTTGAGGCCCCCGGTAGCAATCACGAGTCCCGGTTAAACTGTGCAACCTTCGTCGCCAGCTCTAGATAAGCTGCGGTCTGGCAGCGAAACAAAGTTTTCTTCTTATCGCTGCCTGTACCACAGCTGCCAGCATTGCAGGAAGCAACAAAGAAACAGTATCCAGCGAGATTGGAGCAGCGAGAACACCCGTGCAAAGATAAACTTTCAGCTATTGTTTGTGATTCATGGCTCCCACTCACGTTTGCTAGCATCCCAACACACCTTTCACACACTTCAGACCGGACTTCTTCGTGCCTTCACGAACTTAAACACTTGTTTTCATAACGCTACGGTGAACTGTCATCGACCATTAGTCGAGAACAAGAAAAAAAAGCACCCAAATAGATTCACAAGACAACAACAAAAGCGCAAAATGAGATCACCCACGGCACAAGGCTGGTAGTAAACAAAGTGACGGCGATGATTGCGATAGCGATGGAGGCGGTTGACTTCAGTTGCCCATAGTGGCCAGACTTGCAAAGTTTTTATGCCAATGACCGGTATATAAGACGGGGGGTCGACTTTTAGGGCTGTTATCTGAAGAAATATTCGACCTATATTCCGGTTTTTACGGTATGTGTTTGGAAAGTGCGTTGGCTAAATCTGGCCCTCACAGAATGCAGGAGAGCTTTGGCCACCAGGTCAGCCGGCTATATTCAGCTGGATATCCTCACTCGGTTGTTGCAGCAGCAGCTGAATCCCTGCTTCAAAAATTTTAAGGGAAAGAGAAGGAATGCCAGCTATTCAAGAAAAGACCAGTAGCTGTCCTGTATGCCCACAAGGTTGCACACAACCTTAAAAAAGTGGCTAATAGGTACAAAGTACCTTTGGTGTTTTCCGCACCAAGGAAGCTGTGTGGCCACAGATTTCAATGCCTGCCCTGTGTGGTAAGAAGCGTGTGAGTGGTCTACATCACCTGTGCGCAGGGAGTGATCTACAAAATTCTGCTCTCCTGTGGAAGGGTTCACATCAGCCAGACTGGCCGACGTGTTAACAATCGAGCGAGGGAACATGATATTTCAATCATGAACAATACAGTATAACCTCATTACAACACACCTTTATAGTGAAAAGGATTTTGGTCTGTTGTGAAGGGAGTATGTAAAATCCAAGTACTGTTACCACAGACTTTTATGTAAACACTGAATGGGGCTGTTATAACCGGAGAAAATTACGGATAACAAACATGGTCTTATTTCTAAAGGTACAGTGTACTAGAATGGGGAAGTGGGCTCACTGCCGTATCCCTGCGCCGCGCCGCCGCGGCCCTCTTCGCGACGACAGCTTGAGCGCCCGCCAGGGGCACTGCCGCCAGTTTCTCCTGAAAACTCTTGCAGTACTTGCGGGGTGTGAAGCACGTCCCCTTGTGGTCGGTAGGGGTTAGGCTGGTTACGATGTAGTTTAGGAGGGTGTCAACTTGAGCTTGTTGGCATGGCTTGTGGCACAGTGCAAAGTCCTGTCTGTCTTTCTAGTCCCGTGTGCTCGCGCTGTTTCCGACGATGATACGATGTAGTTGCGGAGGAATACAAATGCGGGGTTGGTGGCGGGGAGAGGGCCACCACAATGACACAAGATCACAAAAAAAAAGAGGGGGTGAGGGGGTCGAGCATTTTATTCCTTTTTTTTAAACTGACCCAAGTAGTTGAAGCTGCTGTTTCGATCCATTTGTGTGTGCCCTGCGGCGCATGTTCATGCTGTTCGTTCGTTTGAAGGACCTTTGTCGGCACTACGCGTGCTGCTTTACTGAACTTATCTTTCTGAAGGATCGGCATCCGTGTCTATCCGCAAATCGCAACTGTCTCAAAGACGGCCCGCCGCTGTATCTGAACGGGAGAGACGCGCTTTTTTACAGCCTCAGGCGGTCGTGCATGTGGGCACACTGCGCTTCTAACTCTGCGCTGACGGGAACGCCTCTAGCGGCGGTGCGCGCGTCCCTGGGGTGATAGCTGCTTTCGCACGCCGCGGCAGGTGACAGCGCTTGTACCAGCTCCTTCGTGTTTTTCCGCAGTTTTGCGAAGAGTTTCTTCTTTGGCGCTCGTTCCATGGCTCAGCGTCACAGCAACAAGGTTTGTTGCGTTGTGGGCTATCATAATACCTGCAGCTATTTACCTGGAACAAGGTTTCACCGCTTCCCGAAGCTCAGTGGGAGAAGTAGAGACGTCAACATTGGATACAACTTGTTCGTCGTGACTTTTTTTCATTTTATTCGGTGCAGGGTGTTATGTTTTTTTCAATGGGAGAGGCGCCCATGGAATGAAACATTGTTTCAAACCTGCATTAATTGTGATACACCCAATGATAATGGTCTCCGAATGGCAATATGTGTTTTTTCACGCGGAATCGGTATCACGAAGACATTGTTTAATTCTAGTCCTTATTTTTGTTAGCTTTACATAACAAAGTCATCGTGCTAAAATCAGTTTTCTATATGTCTGCACATACGCGCGTCCACTGCCGCAGCGTGCTTGCACTAGCACGCCTGCTCTGCAGTCGCAGGTCGCGTCAATGACGCATCTGTTTCGAGAAAGCTTCGAAACAACAAAACAGAATGAAATAAAACGAGACCATTGGATAAAAATGCTTACTTACTCCCAACTTCATAGTCATCGACGGAGCGTTGATGCGCGTTTGAGACACACATCGACTTGTCACCACGCTTCCGTCCTCAGAGACAAGTACTTTACCACTAGGTACAGTCGCGCTCAATATGACTTGCAACACGAGTTTAAGCATTTCGCATTCCTTCCGCTAGGCCTTATTTCTAAAACTGAACACTGTTCTCTCACTGGGGATGTTCCCAAATAAGAAAATAATATTAATTACAGAATTGAATCAAGTTGAAGCCGTGCACAATCATTAAACTCGTGAGGCCACGCGCTCCCGTGTTGAAAGTCATATTGAGCGCGACTGTAGAAGACCTTTCTCGTACAGAAGCTTGCCTTTATCAATATTTACTTCCCTCAAAAATTATTCCAAACCTTCGGCGGTCTGAAAATGAGAGCAGTTGCAGAGGAACGCACTCAGATGAGCTTGCACAAGCAGCCGCGCGTGTGGTCAGGGAGGGAAGGCTATCACCCCAGGGACGCGGAAACGGCCGCGTTGGCGTTGAACGCCGCCACGCTGGTGGAGCCGCCTATGCAAGCGCAGTGTGCCCATAGAGCATGCAGCGTACGTGCAGCGAAATTTCTGGGCCAGCGTTTGACAACAGAAAACAGCTGGACCCAACGAAGCTAGGAGTGACCGCAGAGTCAAGTGCAACCACAATAAAAGCAAGAAAATGCATGAGGGCGGTGACGACAAAACCATACTTGTGCTTTGGTAAAACGGGGGGGGTCAGGGGTACTAAAACTAAAAAAAACTAACGCCCCCAACTACACACGCTGTTATTGCAGCGGCTGCGTGGAGGAGCATTCATCTATGCAATAGCCGCTTAAAACATCGCCCGCCCTCCGTAAATCAGTCACAATGACAGTAACTTATTTCACAACACACAGAAAACTTGCATCAAAAGAACTTCCGTGAGTTGCGCACCGTAACTTTCACTTTTTCTTGCGCGCAAAACAGCAACGCACGCGTTGGCGCTGGCCGCGCCCTGCAACCCGCCGGAAAGTTTCAGGTGATGCTGCGAGCCACACCGCCTGTCGGCGGCGACATGAAGTGCGTCACGCTCCGCCGCTCAGTGAGCACACTACAAACTTCTAGAACACTGTACTAAAGGGGACCAAAAAAATGCGATTTTTTGAAAATCGCATTTTCAGTTTCTGTAGCCCATTTTCTATCTGATTCCAAAGTATTTTCAGAAAAGAAAACCAAGCATTTTTCAAAATTATAGCTCGGCAATGGCGCAAGCGGGCGCCACCATTTTGGGCTCGTCGTAAAGTGTATTTCTCTGTGTTCAATTTCTCCGTGTCAGCTAGCTTCTCCATTCAGTAACAAGCGTACAAAAAGCACATATTTGAAGTTCAATTCAAGGCCTCCGATTGACTGTTTGTGCCGTGATGTTCACTTTGGGATCGTAGTCTGCTGCTTGAGCCTCGCGAGGTCGTGGCTGTCGAATTGCACTACTTAGTGACGCGTTCGCACTCGTTCTGTGTTCACGGGTCGACAATAATTTAGAACGCTTTAGTTTGGCAGCTGCAAGTGGAAGCTCAATCATCAGATTACGATAGCGCGCTGCACTCATCGCGAACATCGCAGACGTGCCACTGTAATAGCGTTGACTCGTTGGACCCGCTATTGAGGTTCTTCTTATCCGCACTTTGGAGCTTATGACGAAGACCACCGCGGGACAACTCTTTGTACTCGAAATCGAGCATGACGTGCACTGAAACATCGGGCACCGCGGCTACGCACATCGCAACGGAGCTTCCTCCTCGATGTCGTGGCTAGGCCTAACTCCGCTCACGGTGCCGATGTATGAGACAAATCCGAACTTTGCGGGAAGAAGATCTTGCTAGCGGACATGCGAAAGCGAAGAAGCCGCAATGTCCTTCGTCACAAGCAACGAATCACATCGCCCACTGGCTCCTCAGAACCGTGGATGGGCACTTTGCGCATCGGCAGAGGACCCCTCGGCCAAGCTCGCCGCGCAGCGACCGCTCGGAGAAGCGGTGGCAGCGGCTAGCAATTTAGTGCGTCAGCGTCCCAAAACACAACACCAAGCATGCTGCGTGCCGATTTTTTGTCACTACAGCTAGGCATAGCTAATAATTGACAGAGTGGAGATCGGCGGCCTTCATTGTTAAATCGGTACGTCGATATCCACAGCGCGGTATTCCCGTCCCAAAAGTATGCTAAGCGATGTTTGAAGTCTGAAGTTATTGAATTTGCTATGTCCGTGGTAGAAAAGTCCGCTCTAAAGGAGTCTTGACCACCTTGCTGGCCAGACATTTTAGTCAATTATATCCAAATGTCCGTTGTACCAGAATCCCTTGTAAACGAAGCTCAATCAATGCAACAAATGCGAAGGTCGGCATAACGCCGCAAATTGGCATGTAATATCAGAATGTCTGTTGTAAACAGATCCGTTGTAACGAGGTTATACTGTATTTCAGCCCATTTGCCTCTGCATTGCAATGCGTGCACACGAGAGGCAAAATTGGCCAATATCACCATTCTTAGCAGAAGCAAGGAGGTGCTCGAACGAGGATGCTAGAAGCATACTACACAAGAAGAAAAAAAAGTATCTGGGTCATTCCATGCCAAGTGTCCCAGGTGTGGTGCTCTCACATCGCACATTTTCCAGTTAAAATTTATGCCTCTTTCTTATACCACATGGAGCATTGTAACAAAACATTTTTGCTCGAAGAAATTTTCACGGCCGCCACACCCCCTCAAAGTTTGCTAGCTTTTATTAAACTGTGCCTAATAGAAAAATCTATATAAAACCTAATTTTGTGTTTTGAGCTTTGAAACGGCACTTGCCCTACTACAGAGGTTCCGTTTAGTTGTCCCATTTAATAATTCTGCTGGATGTCCTGGCTGCCTATGGCTTTGCTTTCGCCAGAAATGGTTTTGCCGACGATGTTGTAGCGTTGCTTAAAGGGATACTGAACAAAATTTTCGCCGACGAGATAAATGGCCCAATTGAAAGATTGGGTGCTGAAGTTTGTTGAAACAACCTTCATTTCAGCCACAGACTAGCAGAAAATAATGAATTTAATGCATTTTTTGGAAATTGGCGCGTCTAGCGGCCGCGCCGCGAACTAGAGAGGAAGTGACGCGAAACTGACTCGCCTACCATGCTCGCTGCAAAATCGCTTACCAATCGACATCGCAAGCCACCACCCGCTGCCGCGCGTCTCTCCCAAACGTGTTTTCAAGGTCGGGAAGGTGTTCTCCGTGAGTGTTCTCAACCGGCAGGCCGTATATTTGTTTTCTCAAGCAGAGCTTGCGCCCATGTCTACGAATCTGCCATTTGTGTTGTGCGCTGCTACGTAATGTGAACGGTGAAGCACCTGGCGCAACACAGAATGTCTCACCACTGTTCTGCGCTAGGGTGTGCGAAAAGCAGCGACAAGCCCTGTCATGCCTTTCCGACAGAGCTTCCAAGGATATGGAATCGCGCTGCGCGCCCATCGCAGCCAACATGGGCGCCTTCAAAGCGTGACTTTTTGTGCTCCGAACACTGCAAGGATAGTGACTATGAGTCACTGTATAAATTGCTGGTCCCGGCTGCCGACCCACGTTGGGCGATGGTGGCTCGTCTGGCTCGTTGTCCTCGCTGTCGCTTGACGAAGCAGAAGGGGTCACACGCATATGGTTGTACTTGGCGCATCCGTTTTGGAGGCCTGTCGAACTCGGAGTCGCAATCACTGCTCGTGGAACCACTGTCACTCGCACCTTGCATCTTTGCGCGCTCGCGATACGCTCGGTAGTTGTAGTGGTTTTTGAGGAAGAAGCGCTATTTTGTCTCCATGTTGGGAAAAGGGGACTAGGCTCAGCGCCACACCAGCCACCCCAAGCCACCCTCGGTTCTTGAGAGGAGAGGTGGAGAAAGGGAAGTGGCCGGGCAGGAAAGAGCGTGCCAGTTGCCCCCCCTCTTGCTGGAGCATTCGATGTCACGGCCGTCGACAAGCACACTGGCGTGCAGCCGGCGCGCGCCCTCACAATCCACTAAAAATACAGCCAACTGCTTGAAATTACGTGAAATAAACACTGTTTATAGGAAGAGTCGTGTCGTCCGAGTAGAATGTAAGTGTTTTCGTAGATTTTTCAAATTTTTGTTCAGGATCCCTTTAAATCGGTGAAGCCACCCGTTGTTGTCGGCGAAATTGTCTTCATCGAGTGCAGCAGCAAACCATTTGGCCTTAGCCATCAGCATTGGGCCATCTACAGGAATGTTCTTTGCACGCACTTCTATGAACCAGGCATAAAGTGCCTGTTCTACTTTCCTGTGGGCAGAAGCGCACACACGACAGGCTCCTGACGTTCACTGCTCTGCCGCCTTTGCCTTGATATCTGCCTTGCTCTTCAACAAGGTGCTCAGCGTGCTCCGTGGTATCCCGATGTCAACCACCACCGCCGAACTTTTTTCGCCCGCCTCAACACGCTGTATGGCTTTCAACTTCGTCTCAAAGTCAAGGCGCTTCTTGACGTTGGCCATTGCTACACAAGTAGAAAATTCAAGCAGTCCGCAGCGCCTTTGCACAGCACACACAGCACGCACACAAAGGAGGAATGCGGTGGTATGCGACAACTCACGGAAGTGGACTCCACCACTTCTGTGCATCAAGAGACGTAATAAAATAAAATAAAAGAACCTCTTTGGCGACGTCATGGGGAACGGCGCGCGTCGTTCAAAGGTTTCGTTTTTGCCAAACTGCGCTCCGCCCGGCGCTCTGCTTCACTCATGCGGTCGCGTCTCAGTGGTAGTTTCGGTATCGCGTACTGCCGCGTGTGTATTGCGTGCTCGTGAAAGTCACTCTGACAGAAAGTTCGACAAAATGCCGCATGCACATGATGTTGCCAGATGCCCGAATGGCGCACACAGTGCACGCCACCGTGCAGTAAGGGCGGGCAACGTTGGGCACGGCAACAGTGAAGTGGAAAAGACTGCTTTCAGGCGGGTGATTTGAAGTGCACTAACGCGACGCGCACCACTAAAACGTGATTTTATTTCAAAATAAGCACTTCCTTGGCACAAAAGTAGCACTACGAGGTTTCTGGACCGCTATTTCAACAATCAACGTCGACTTAATATTTGCTTTTAGTGTCTCTTTAACACAACAAGCAGTCCTCCAACACTGCTGGACGACAGGGCAATATATCGACTTAAACAATGCACCAACGCAAGCTCGGGAACGAAGGTGGGGGAAAAGAAAACTGGAATCGTGGTTCATCCATCGCAACGCCTTGGCTTGCAACAACATCCGCAGCCCCCTCCTGGGCACAAGGACATATGTGAATAGTGCATTGGGCAACCTCCTTTGTTGCCAGTGTATACTGAGGATGCCACCTGCCGAGGTGGCAAAATGTCTGTGTTATTTTGTTAAAGGGACACTAAAGGCAAATATTAAGTCGACGGTGATTGTTGAAATAATGGTCCATAAACCTCGTAGTGCTACTTTTGTGCCAAAGAAGTGCTTATTTTGAAATAAAATGACGTTCTAGTGGTCCGCATCGCGTTAGCGCATTTCAAACCACCCGCCTGAAAGCAGTGTTTCTCACGTCACTGCTGCCATGCCCAACGTTGCCCACCTTAACTGCGCGGCGGCATGCACTGGCGGTGTGCGCCATTCGGGCATCTGGCAACATCACATGCATGCGGCATTTTGGCGAACTTTCTGTCAGAGCGACTTTCACGAGCGCGCAATACACACGCGACAGTACGCGATACCGAAACTACCACTGAGACGCGACCACGTGAGCAAAGCAGGGTGCCGGGTGAAGCGCAGTTCGGCAAAAACGGAACCTTTGAACCACGCGCGTCGTTCCCCGTGGCATCGCCAAAGAGGTTATTTTTTCCGTGAATCAAACAGAAACAAACAAGCAGCATTTTATTACGTCTCTTGATGCACAGAAGGTGCTTTTTTTATTGCAGCTAGTTTGATTGCGAGTGATTAATTGTAGTCAAACTCTCTCAAGTCATCGGGATCGTTTTCAAAATGTGCAGCTCGTGGCGCTCATCATGTGATACATTTAGCTTAATTTCTCGGTAAGTAGAGCACTGCTGTTGATAATATTGCCGTTTTAGACGTTGCCATACCTTGAACTTTCACTCTGACATGAATTATTTGCCTTTAGTGTCCCTTTATTACTTGTTGTGTTAAGCCAGAGCAAACCTTTTACAATCGTGAATTCACCCGGCTATTGGAGCATTTTTGCATATAATTAAATACACAGAAATACCTTCCTTTGCTTTTTGTGCTTTGTTACTGCCATTCCCTGGTCAAGTTCAAGGATTGCACTCTATGAAGCAATGTATCTTTGGATAAAAAGGCAGCCCTCCTTTGGAAAGTCCGCCTTGTTCTTTACATAGGCAAGGTGCCGCTTTTCTCCAGAGTGGCAAAACTTTCAGGTGTACCTCTATAGCCAGACGCTAATTGATTTTGCATCATATTGCACAAAGTATTTCTTGAGTCTACAGCCCTTTTTTTTTAAAAAAAACACCGCAAGGGTTTCTTTGAACACTGAATAAACACAAATTTTTACAAAGTACAGTGATAAGGTGCAGGCTCACTGCTGCTAATGCATTCTGAAATTAAATTCTGCAGCTTTGCGTGTCAACATCAAAGTGATTATAACATATGCCCTAGCAGGAAAGTTTTTACAAGCTTTGACCACTTTTCATGCACTTAAACCTTCTTACATGGGTATTTTTTAATTCTGCTCCCATCAAACTGTGGCTGCATAACTGTACAAACATTGAAAACTTACCAAACATTTTTGGTAATTTATCTGGAGCAGTCACAACATATCAGCAAAACTCAAAGACACCATCCTGCAAAGCCGCAGGTGCTTACCAAAGTTTTCCGTTACTGCAGGTGGAAAGAGCACGTAACTTTCGCAGACAATCGCCAACTTAGCAGTGACTTCACCAACTACTTCAATGATGCCCTCCAGTGGTTCTTGAATCTGCAAAAACGAAGCACAGTGCATTACTGCCTGTGTATCGCAGGGTATCTACAAGAGAACTTCTGCAGCCTTGAAGAGTCACAGACCAGCAATCTCATTTCTTTTGAGGAGCGGCTATGCCTGTCATTTAACCGCAGTCAAGTGCCATGACACTGCATGTGTCATCACTGCCCTTTATTGCTGTTGATGACGACATGTGGCTTTTAATGGCACAAGGGCCAGGTGTGGCCATGACTGATAATGTAGCATTTACGGTGACCAATGATTTACGATGGCAGTATGCAATATGGCAGTACAGTGGCCTAAAAACGCGCGCTGTATGGAAGGGTAAAATATTATATATAGTATAAAATTATGACAGTGACATGTGCAGTACTCTATGGGTGTTGAATGAATGAAAAGAGATCATAATACTAAAATGTCAGAATGTGGAGATAGTAAGAATGCCTCATCAACACCCTTGAGCCCATGGGCCAGAAGGCTCTCCTTCAAAGGGACCAACAACCAATTTTTCTCGACCCAGTTTTTTACAATGCAACAGGAAACTCACCCTTCGTAGTGTTTGTAGCTGCAGCGGTGGACGGCAAAAGCATGTGGTTATTTTACAAGCAGTATTTTTCAATCTGAAATGCCTCTAAAAATGTACTAAGGCGTCCTCCAGCAATGTGAAGCGATAGCGGTGCCGATAGCCCCCCTCACAAACTGTTAATTATGCTCAAGGTTCTGCTTTCACACGAATGAGTGAAACTGTGGTTAACGACCTTCATATTGACATTTTCAACCGTTTCTGAGTATACAAAGCAGATAGAATAAGTCTTCTGAATGCTTGTTGTCATGTGAGGTCCCTTTACCACCTCACGAGCCAGGCGCTCGTGGCCTCTGCGATTAGCTTCGGCAAAGCATTGCTGGAGCTAATTGCGGAGGCCACGAGGCGCTCTTTGTATTTCTGCAACTCGTCGGCAGGTGCCGCTAGGCCCTCAGCTAACAACATGCATGCTGCCACTATTTAGCACTGGATCATATATCAAGCAAAAGTGCCACTGTTCTGCTCAGTACAAAAGAAGGCACATCTGCTCGTTGTAAGTTAGAAATGATTATAATAAAAAAGTGGACTGCATTTTAACACTAATATAGAGACAATGTACACCATTAAAAGGTCACGATTGCCATCAAGTGCATCTTCACTTTTATTTTTTGCCGCGAAAAGCAATTTTGAGTGAATACAAATCCGCATTTCAAGAGAAAAGCAGGCTTCGTCTTAGACAATACAACAGACAATCTTTCCATCATCTCAATGCGTGTTCTGAGCGGTTGTCTGTCCCTTTAATGCAACAACTGCAGCATGGACCTCTTTTTAAGAGGCCATGCTACAGATCACCCATGTAAATAACATGAAAATTATGTACAGCCGTCTCAATATTACTTGCAACACGGGAGCGCGTGGACTCAAAAGAGTTCAAAAACGGTGCGTGGCTCCAACATGCCAGAATTTCTATAACTAAATTATATTTTCTTATTTGGGATTATCCCCAGGTTAGATGAAGAGCGTATACTTGTGGAAATAAGGAATACTGGAAGCCATGGGTGATATTAAAGCTTGTGAGGCCACGCGCTCCCATGCTGCAAGTCATATCGAGCGCGACTGTATGTCCTTTCAAAATGCCATCAATACATCATATATCTAGGAAGAGGTTCCCTACCAACAAACATGGCAGGATGCAGGGAAATCCGTTGCTGAAATAGCAATGAAAAATGCTTTTTCCCAT